>NC_133666.1:354563114-355955591 GCF_037893015.1 Macrotis lagotis
AAATTTTATTCTTTTTGTACAAATGATGTTATTTTATACATTACTAAAATATTCTTGTTTAAGAGTAAACATAATACCCTCTCCCAAAAAAATTATAGACCTGCATGAGCAAAAAAGTAAAGGAAAATAAAAAATTAAAATTAATAATAGTAATAATAATAGTAATAATAATAGGAGCAGTCAGTTGGTGCAGTGGACAGAGCACCAGCCCTGGAGCCAGGAGCACCTGAGCCCAAATCTGGCTCCAGACACCCAACAATCACCCAGTTGTGTGACCCTGGGCAAGGCACCCCAACCCCATTGCCCTTCAAAACCCCCCCAAAATGCAAAATAAAATAAAATAATAATAATAATAGTAATAATAATAATAAACAATAGTAGTAGTAGTAGGGGTGGCCAGATGGCACAGTGGACAGAGCACCAGCCCTGGAGCCAGGAGAACCCATGTCCAAATCCAGCCTCAGACACCCAACAATCACCCAGCCATGCAGCCCCAGGCAAGCCACCCAATCCCATTTCCCCTGCAACCCCCCAAAATAATAATAATAATAATAATAATAATAATAATAATAATAATAATAATAATAAATGTGCTTCAGTCTGTTTTCCAACACCTCTAGCTCTGTCATGGGTGGATCACATTTTTTATGATAAGTCCATCACTAAAGCTACTTCCATATTTTTCCACTGTTGCCATTACTGATTGCAACTCCCTCCATTCATACTTCCCCACTACCATATACTATATTTTCTCTCTCCTTTCACTCTGTCCCTCTTCTTAAATGTGCTGTACAGTAGCTGAGTGGCACAGCATACAGATCCCTGGCCCTGGGGCCAAGAGGTTCCGAGCCCACATACCACCCGTTAGGCCCAGCATCCACCCAGCCCTATGGTCCCAGACAGGCCATCCAATCCCCGCCTTACAAGAAATAAAAAAGAAAATGTGTTATAGCTGACCACTCTCCCCCCATGGTCCACCCTCTCCTCCATCACTCACATCCCTCCCTTTTCCCCTGTCCCCTGTCCCCCTTCTCTCCTTCTTACTCTAGATATCTATACCCCATTGAGTGTATATTTATATATATATCTATGCTGTTTCCTCTCCAAGCCATCTCTGATGAGAGTGAAGGTTCCCTCATTCCCCCTCACCTTCCCTCCTTCCTTATCATTGCAATAACTCATTGCAATTAAAAAAAAAGCTTATTACATGAAATATCTTAGCCTATTCCATCTCTCATTTGTCTTACTCCCATTACATTTCCCTTTTAGCCATTGACTCCATTTTTACACTATATCATATCTTCAAATTCAGCTCTCTCCTGTGCCTCATCTATAAAAGGTCCTTCTACCTGCTCTATTAAATGAGATGGTTCATATGAGTATTATCAGTATCATTTTTCTATGCAGGAATATATGTAGTTCATCATCATTAAGTCCCTCATATTTTACCCCTCTCCTCTACCCTCTATGCTTCACCTGAGTCCTGTATTTGAAGATCAAACTTTCTGTTCAGCTCTGGCCATTTCAACAGGAACATTTGAAATTCCCCTGGTTCATTGAAAGTCCATCTTTTTTCCCCTGGAAGAGGACATTCAGTTTTGCTGGGTAGTTGATTCTTGGTTGCATTCTGAGCTCTTTTGCCTACTGGAATATTATATTCCAAGCCCTACGAGCTTTTAATGTAGTTTCTGCTAAGTCCTGTGTGATCCTGACTGTATTTCCACTATATTTGAATTGTGTCCTTCTGGCTGCTTATAATATTTTCTCTTTGACTTGGGAGTTCTGGAACTTGGCTATAATATTCCTGGGGGTTGGTTTTTTAGATCTCTTTCTTGAGAGATCGGTGGATTCTCTCAATTCTATTTTGCCCTCTGCTTCTAGGATATCTGGACAATTTTCCTATGATATCAAGGCCCTTTTCCTGATCATGACTTTCAGGTATTCCAATAATTTTTAAATTATCTTTTCTGAATCTGTTTTCCAGATCAGTTGTTTTTTCAGTGAGATGTTTCACATTTTCTTCTAATTTTTAATTCTTTTGGTTTTGAGGTATTGTGTCTTGATTTCTCATAAAGTCAATAACTTCCCTCAGTTCCATTCATTCTACATTTGATGGATTTGTTTTCCTTAGAGAGCTTTCTTATTTCTTTTTCAATCTGGCCAATTCTGCTTTTTAAAGCATTCTTCTCAATAACTTCTTGAACTGTTTTATCCATTTGACCTATGCTGGTTTTTACCATGTTATTTTCTTCAGCATTTTTTGGATCTTCCTGACTAATCTGCTTATTTTTTATATTTTTCCTGCATCTCTCTCATTTCTTTTCCCAATTTTTCTTCTATCTCCCTCACTTGATTTTCAAAATCTTTTTTGAGCTCTATCATAGCCTGAACCCAATTTCTGTTTTTCTTGGAGTCTTTAGATGCAGAAGCTTGTAATTCTTCATCTTCAGACTGAGTATTTTGACCCTTCTTGGGATCATAGATAATGTAGTTCTCAATGGTGTCCTCTTTTTTCTCTGTTTACTCATTTTCCCAGCCTGTACCTGGTTTTGGGGTGCTTCCTGAGTTTTTGAGTATTATTGGGACACCCCTCCACAAGGATCTCAGTGTGTGAAGCTCTGTCTTTCCTCCTTGTCTGTGAATGACCACAAGCACATCCCTCTGCCATGGGGCTGAGGTGGGGTTTGCCCTGCTGTTCTCTGGGGGGCCTAGACGTGATCAAGATCTGAATGTGGTCAGAACCCCAGAGTCCTGTTTCAGGTACAGAGGACAGACCTCAGAAGTCTCTCTCCACTCCCCTACCTAGTCTTGCTTACCATCTCTGTCTGTTTCCAGTTCCTGGATCTGGGTTGCTGTGGCCAAGCTGCTTGCTGAGGGCCCTAAGGGCTGGCTTCACAAGCTCGCTCCGGCAGAGACCTTCCCTCCCCCCCCCCCCCACTAATCTTCCAAGTTGTGACTGGTGCTTCCCCGGATGTAGGCCAGGAAACTGCCCCAACTGCTGTGAGCCGTGGCTCCACTATATTCTTTTTTAAATACTTCTTTCATATTTTTCTTTTTTTCTCATGATTTTTTCCCTTTGATTCTTCTTTCACAAGATGGAACACACTATGGAAATATGTTAAATATGATTATACATGTACAATTTATAACAGATTACTTGCTGCCAAAAAAGAAAAGACAAGGGAACAGAGGGTGGTAGAAAAATGTGGAATTCAAATGTTTTCAAAAAGATGGAGGTTCAAAACTATCTTTGTATGTAATTGGAAAAAATTAAATTTAATTAATATTTTTTAAAAAAAGAAAACACACTCTTCATACAATCAAAACCTACAGGACTATGGGTCTCCCGGAAGATTATGACATGTCAAAAAATGAAAATAAAAGTAAAAACAACACCATAATACAAGAAATAATGTGAAAAAACTGTGCAGAAAAATAAAGTTCCAATCAAAAGAATCCACAGATCAACTGCAGAAAATGAAAAAAGAAAACCCTAGGCTAAAAACTCAAAGAAAATGTTGATTAAATTTGACAGTTCTACTAATAGCAATTTCTGTAAGCAAACAGGAGAAAGATCTCCAAACACAAAGGAAAGGAAATTCAATTAACATGACTATTCTGCACAGACCAGAAAACATAAGAGGGAATGGAATAATATGTTCCTAAGGGCAGTAAAGATCAAGATGTAGCACAATGTGACCTACACAACAAATTCAAGTCCAATAATAAATGAAAACAATATGGATTTTAATAAGAAAAAAACCTTCAAAAAAGTTCTAGAAAGAAAACAAGACCTGAATGAACTATCAATGACAACAACAAAATACTAACAGTGATACCATTAAAAGATTTCTTTTAATGTACCCAGGAATATAAGAGTGAAAGTAGAAGTCAAGTAGAAATGATAATGGAGAAACATGGAATAAATCTTATAACATCCAACCTACAAGTGGAAATCAAATTTTTGTGGGACTAAAGTACAGAAGGGGAGGCTACATATAGGATACTGGGGAGGAAAAAGGGGGAAGTGGTTGTTCTGTAATCTAATCAAATACTAACAATGAAGCAAAAATAATTACTGTACTATCTCTCAAATTATTAATTAACAAAAATAAATTTAAGAGGCAGAGGAAGAAATTAGAAAGAGCACAAAGGAAAAACACCATTTCAATTGTGAGGTAATTATCATTGAGACATTCCCATGAAAAGAGAAATAGTGTGTAATGAGGAAATAGGAATTGTAAAATACATATGATCCCCTGAGATTTGTTTCTTAGAAAGAATTCATATTGCCTCAAGAGAAGGGAAAACAGAGGTCCTGGAGTCACCTTATACTCGGAAGAGTGAATGTATATAGACTCAAGGATGAAAATGAAAAAATAATCAGGACGCGAGCAAAGGTCATGATGTCAATAATGAACTGTACAACAGAGGACATGGAAGAATCCTACAATGGGGCAACATTCACTCTATAATCTTAGAAATTTATATTTCTAAGAATGAGATACATGAAAAAGAAAGGGAGGAAAGGAATAAGATCAGCGAGCTAATAACAGAAAATATTTAGAAATGGAGTCTTAAAATATTCAAAAGTTTTAATTTTATGAAGAATACGGAGACTAAAATCATACCAAATAAGTAAAAGACTAAGAAAATTCTTATAAAAGCATAGAGAAGACATAAAAGGAAAATAAATCATGGAGAATAAGAGAAAAATATTTTTAAGGAAATATGTAAAAAATGAATTTTTTAAATTAATGAATAAAATTTGAAAGGGAAGAGAAAGGGAGACTAAAACTAACTTTTTAACTGAGAAAAAAGAGAATGGTATGATAAAAGTAATTCTAACTCATAAATTCAAATATGATTGGATTAAACAATTCATAAAACAAAAAATGATAGATTAGATAAGAAAAAATTCCATAATCTGTGACTTATAAAACACACATTTAAAAAAAGTCATATACAAATAAAAATGAGAGGCCAAAAGATTTTTGGTATATATCAAATGATACTAAAAAACAAGATTTGCAATCGCGTTCTTTAGATAAGTAAAAACAATCAAAATTTTAAAAAAGATAAACAAGGAATCTGCATTATACTGAAAGAAAGCATAAACAACAAACCAATAGCAGTAGTAAAAATAAATGTTCCAAATGCCTTAAAATCTAAATTTATAAAACAGGAGGAAAGTCATAACTCCACAAATATACATTAGCAAAATAGGGAAAAAAGAGAGAATTAATGAACTAAATATTTTGAAATATAAAATGCAAACCTTTAAAAATATAAGAGAAGATATTAAAAATTAGAAGAGAAACTGAATATAATAACTCAAAAAGCTTTTTCCTTGAAAAGACTAATAAAATTATTAGACCTTTAGCCAATATTTTTTTAACAATTTTTAAAAAATCAAATTTAAATGTAGCAAATGATCAAAGTGATGGAGTGTCTTGTGAACAGGCCAGGAGGCCAGTGTCACTGGATCAAAGAGTACAAGTTAGGAAGCAAAATGTAAAAAAACTTGAAAGGTAGAAGGAGGTCAGATTCTGAAAGGCTTAGAATGCCAAAGAGAGCATTTTTTTTTGTATTTTCTCCCAGTACACTAAGAAAGTCATTGAGTTTTATCAAATAAGGGGATGACATTATCAGACATGATTTTAGGAATTTTTGGAAAATCATTCTAGTGGCTGAATGGAAAATGGTAGATGTACTACTAGATAGTAGCTTCAGACTGTGATCTTTCTCTCCAGTGACACAGTTACCACCTTAGTTTAGATCCTTATCACCTTTTTCCTAGATTGCTACAACAGCTTCCTAATTGATCTCCCTATTTCATGTCTGTTCTTTCTCCAGTCTATCCTCCACATAGTGGCCAAAATAATTTTCCTAAAGCAGAGAATAGATCATGTCATTTGTTCTATTCAACAAGTTTCAGTAATTTCCCTTTACCTCTAGAATAAAATATAAAGACTCCTGTTAAGCTTTCAAATCCCTTCATTGACCCCAATCTATTTTTTACCATATATTACAGCCCCTCCTAGAATTTGTGATCCAGCCAAAATGGCCTTCTCTCTATCATCTATCTCCTTGAATGCATATTGACTGTCTCATGACTGAAATTTACTCTCCTCATTTCTTCCTCATAGAATCTTTCTTTCTTCAAGTCAGTACTCCCTCTCAAACTATCTTGTATTTATTTACATTTATTTACATTTATTTGTATTTATTTTATACTCCCTCTCAAACTATCTTGTATTTATTTACATTTATTCTATATTCTTATATATGCACCTGTTGTCTTCTATTTAGGCAGAACCTCACTTAGTTCTTTGTGAGTTCTCTTGTGTTTCATTCATCACATTTCAGTCTTCAGTGACTGACATGATTCCTGGAACATAGGCAATTCACAAAAACTTGTTGATTGATTGAAGTGTAGAAATTCATCAAGTAATTGGAAGTATGGGCTTAGAGATCTGAGAATTGTGGAGGAGATGTTCATTTGGGAGGCATCTACAAAGAGGTCATCAATGAAGTCATGTCAACGGAGGAAATAATCAAGAGAAAGTATACAAAAGAGTTGAACCTTGCTTAAGAAGCAGGTGGAGGATGAAAAGGCAGAATAAGAAATGGGGAAAATGTAGTCAAAGTAAAGGGAAAATAATAAAAAAATGCAATATAATAGAAGCCAAGAAGGAAAAGATAATATGCAGTAAGGATATTCATAATATCACAGAGAGGTCAGGTAAGATAACATCATGTAGAATAAATCTATTGTATTCAGTGATAAAAATATTGTAAAAACCTTTTCATTGGTAGAGGAGACATTGCAATGGACTGAGGAGAGAATGAGGAAAAAATGAACAAAATATAGAATAGCAACAGTTCATCCCAGAATCACAGTATTTGAGGATCCATTTAATAACCAGAAAAGCATGAATGTCCATATATGCTACAACATTACTAATAAGAAGCTACATGCCTTCTAGCAACTCAGTACTTCCCTAGGTAGCCCAGACCATTTGTGAACATTTCAAATTTTAGGAAACTCTTTGTTATAATGAGTCAAAATCAGTTTTCTCCAGTTAACTTTATTTCTGGGGCCAAAGACGAATAACTCAACAGAAAGATGATTGGATCTTGCCATCTGCCTTTATGTTATGCCCTTAGGATTTCTGAGCTCTTGCCATCTGGTTTGCAGTTAAACTTTCTGTAATATGTTGTCTCTGAAATTAGAAAATAAGCTCATTGAAAACAGGACTTTTTCTTACTTTTCTTACTTTTGGTATTCCCCCCCCCCAGTGCTTAGAGCAGAACTACACATACAGTAAGCACTTAATAAATGTTTTTTTCATTCATTTATTCTTCCATGTCTCTTCAAATATTTGAAGAAAAGAATCATAGTTCTCACATTCTAAAAAAAAATCTGCCTGTTTCGCCATTCTAGACAAAATGGCAACATTGGTACCATGCTACCTTCTAACTATTTAGAATGAGAGTGAATAATGATGACCATATAATAATACATCCCTCTCTTGATTATAGTGAAAACACTAGGTCTCAAGTGTAATAGAACTAGATTGAGAGGATTGTTTTTGGTTGGTAAGTTTGAATTTCTTTGATTCAAAACTCATCTGTCCCCCAGAAAATATTGTCTTCATTGACCTCCCTTGTCAGAACAAAAGGGACCTGAGTCAATCATGTACTGGATTGAAAAA
Organism: Macrotis lagotis; assembly: GCF_037893015.1. Lineage (NCBI taxonomy): Eukaryota > Metazoa > Chordata > Mammalia > Peramelemorphia > Peramelidae > Macrotis > Macrotis lagotis. The sequence goes on from NC_133666.1 coordinate 354,570,833, forward strand.
ATGACTTTTTGTTGTTAACAGGGAAGAAATTCATTTTCCTAAAACTGATTTCATGGGAACCTGAAGGATATAACTTCAAATAGGACCTAGAATGCAGACAAAATATCAACTACTAATCTTAAGAGAAAAACTCAACAAGTTTTAGTATATGATATAAATACAATGGAATTAACGGGGAGACTTTTAGGATAATTCAAAGTTTTCTGATCTTTCTCATTCTCTTTTACTGGTAGATAAATGAGAAGAAACTTTTTGGATCTTCTCTCTTATTGTCAAAGAGGGAAAATCAATATATTTCGCAATTAGTAAACTCTAGGTCAGATTTTCTGAATAATTCATCCTTTTAATGTCAAAGAGGAATCTAATTAATTGAATTTTTTACTTTCAAATTTCTGGGAGACCTAGAACTAGTGATCTTGTTGTGGTCCTAAACTTGAATGAGTAAATCACAACCAGGAAATGACACATTTTAGGAGTTGACCCTTAACTCACTTAGTTCACAGCAGAAAAATAAACTTTTTTTTATTAGGGTTTTTTTTTGCAGGGGCAAATGGGGTTAAGTGGCTTGCCCAAGGCCACATAGCTAGGTAATTATTAAGTGTTTGAGACTGGATTTGAACCCAGGTACTCCTGACTCCAGCCCGGGTGCTTTATCCACTGAGCCACCTAGCTGCCCCCAAAATAAACTTTTAATACAATATGCTTTTCACCAACTTTACTAGTTAATTACCAACTGCTTTGTTAATCAGTCAATAAATCATTCATTCCTAAGTGGCTATGGTGTTCAGAGCAATATTATACTTGCTATAAAAGAAACAATATAGTTAGTTCCCAACTAGGGCAAATAATGCATCCTGTGAGGTGATCATTTGTATATGAAACCATATTACTCAAAGTTATAATTGTGTAACGAATGAGTATTTGTTCTAGCCCAGTGGGGGAAAAACATTGCATGAATTTGAATAATGAGAAGGGATTCATTATTTGTACTAATTGAGACTTCATGATTTTGGAAGAATTTGTTGTTGTTGAGTCATTTCAGTCATGCTCAACTCTTTTCGTGATTATTTGTTTGGGTTTTTGGCAAAGATACTAGAGTGGTTTACCATTTACTTCTCATTTTACAGACGAGGAAACTGAGCAAATAAAGTTAGGTGACTTGTCATAGCCAGTAAGTTGTTTGAGTGTTTGAACCCAGATCCTCCTGACTCTAGACCTACTGCTCTATCCACTTCACCACCCAACTGTCTTTGGAAGAATTGCTATTACAAATAACCCAAAGAGCAATGAAAAGATATGTGGTGAAATAAATAGGTCTCAGCACATTTTCAACAATGATTTGCTCAGAAAATTGAATAATAGTAATAATAATAATAATAATAATGTTACTAATGATGATTTGTTCAGAAAATAATAATTATAGCTAGCATCTATAAAGTGCTTTCATATCTTATCTCTTTTGATCATTATAACAACCTTGTTATGTGAGTGCTACAATTCTCCCCTTTTTTTCAGATGAGGATATTGAAACTGAGAGATTAAGTGATGTTCTTAAGGTCATGCAACTACTAGGATGTGAGAAAGAATTTTCTCTTGCGTCTTCCTGATGCCAGGCCTAGTTCTCTACTCACTGCAAAACCTAACATCTAGATAAAACAGTAAGATCATTTGGACTAAATAGGGATTAAATTTCTCAGAAATCCTCAAATTGTCCAGAGGACTCCTTTTAATAGTTTAACTGCTTAACTTGTTCTAGTCATCTAGTATAGGTTCCCATTATGGCCTGTTCACCCAATAAACTAACTGTGTGGTGGTAGGGAAGAGGGTAAAATTTCCTGTGTAGACTTAGGCCCCCACTTTGCTCTACATTTAGGTCTTAGAGCAAATTATGGGTACACTATAGGATTAATCATCTATTCAAAGAACAAAAATCTCCTTTCCTGAGGTGTGAATAATCTGAAAGAAGGTCAAATTACATATAGAGAAGCAGACAGTATATTCAGGGTCTTAGAGTTGTTCTATATTATCTATGACATATCTGACCTTTTTTTTTAAAAAAATTTCAACATATTTTATATTATGATCATGTATTGACTTGATTAAAACAGGTAATTTTTGGCTCTATTCCAGTTATCATTCCCAGTTTCCAAGTTGAAACTATCCTTAAACCCTGAGCTAGCTGAATGTTCCAGTGAATTTCACAAATAAATGTAATCTTTTCAACTAGTTATTATCCCTAGCCTTTCTATCATGGTCACTACCAATGAGCTATAAATTCCTTTTTGGCAAGGATTATTTTCATTTTAGTCTCCATATTCTTGGTGCCTCCCATCTAGTAGGTGCTTTTAGTACTGAGCAAATAGTATCTATAGCCAAACCCCTACTCAAAACATAAATTCTATCCACAAAATCACCAAATGATTACCCAGCTTAAAGATCCTATGAGAGTTCAATGAATCTTCTCTGATATCTGTGAGGACCAGGTAACTGTCTCTGTTTAGAAGCTGACTCGTATTTAACACTTATTTCCTAGAAATTTCCATATCCCAGGTTTACACTGAGATATCAAAGAAAAGAACTAAATACACATGAGCAAGGAGCCCTTCCTTTGAAACTCATGATCTTCAGCAGCTCATTATTAGGAAATTTTTCCTTACATCGAGCTAAAATCCCCCCTTCCACTTTCCATCCCCACACCTTCAATCTCCTCTTAGTTTTTTCTCTCTGAAGCCAAGAAGAGTAAATCAATTCATTCCCTCTTCAAACATATGAAGATAGTTATTTAACATATCTTCTTTAAGTCTTCTCTTCTCCCTGTTATAGGTCTGCAGTTCTTTCAACCAATTCTTATATGGCATGGCCTCTAGCACATCTGCTATCCTCATGCCCTTCCTCTGGATATGACTGAGTTTGTCAAAAAGTCATCCTCAAATATGGTGTCCCAAACTGTATACAATACTCCAGATTGGTCTAACCAGGAATACTTAACTTTCTCACTCTGCATACAATAACTATGCTATTATATTGGTTTATTTGACTGCATGCTACACTCTGTTGACTCATACTTTGAAGGACAAGGCTGATTGATGATATTGCCCAAATACTCCAGGAACATACTCATCAATTTTTCCTATGCTTATCATTCTCTGGCAAATTATCCATCAAAGATTTCAGTATATATTGAATTGGATAGGGAAGAAGTTTATTGTCTTGCATTTATTCATTTTACTCAATAATCAGGATTAGAATCCACAGCTATCTATTAGATCAGATATCTATTAGATGCAAAGAAAGACAGGAAAAAGAAAATGGAGCTTAACCTTCAAAGATATCAATCAGCAGGGGAACTGAAAGTAGTATCACAGTAAATTTGTCAGAAATCAATGACCAATATTTACTCTTTATCTTCCAACAGGTTCCTGAAGGAATGGAACCCAATGCAGATAGAGTTACAGATTTTTATGTACAAAGATAAATATTGACATCATGGAACTAACATTGAAAGTTAATAACTTACTCATTATGTTTGTGCTACAGCTATGGAAAAATATATTTGGTCATTTTAGTCATGTTTGACTTTTCTTGAACTCTTTAGGGGCTTTCTTGGCAAAGATACTGGAATGGTTCCCTATTTCTTTCTCCAGCTCATTTTACAGATGAGGAAACTAAGAAAAAAGGATTAAGTGAATTGCCCAAGGTCACACAGCTACTGGTATTTGAGGTCAAATTTGATCTCCCATCTTTTGACTTCAGACTTGGCACTGTCCACTATACCAACCAGCTGCCCATGAAAGAATATGCTTTTATCAATAGGAACAATTTAATTAATATAGGCAATGGAAGAACAATGCACCATGTATGTGGATAGTTCCTCAAAAGATGAACTAGAAGGAGAAGTGTGATAGAGGTAATTTGAGTATAATTATGGGTAAAGGGGGGCAGCTAGGTGGCGCAGTGGATAAAGCACTGGCCCTGGAGTCAAGAGTATCTGGGTTCAAAACCGGTCTCAGACACTTAATAATTACCCAGCTGTGTGGACTTGGGCAAGCCACTTAACCCTATTTGCCTTGTAAAAAAAAAAACTAAAAAAAATTTAAAAAAATAATTATGGGTAAAGGGTAATTTAGAAGAACCTCTGGTCAATTGGATGTCTTCCAATAATAAACTTAATGAGATTACACTTTATTTACCATTATTATACTCCCACTTTCCCCATCCTAGGCATTATGTGCACCTTTGTCAAAAGAGGACACATCTCAGAAAACTCTGAAAACATCTTAGCCTTTATCAAGAGAGGTATACAATGATAGTCCAGAAATACCCTTCCCCATATACAATGAAGAAGAGCTGAGGTGGCCATAACCCTCTTCCCCTATGAAATGTATACCAATCTGCATATTTTTCTCTTCTAATGGAAGTTGTTTACTCCTATGTATAAAGGCAGGAGGAAGTCTGCCTGGCCACACCCAACTAGCTTGGTGTTCTGATAAAAAACTTTTATCTTTCTTTTCTAAATTTGCCTTATTGACCAGGGCAAGACCTGAACCAAGATTTCTTTTAACAGAACTGTGGGAATAAGAGATCATTTCAACTTAGAGCCTTCTGTAAAACAGAGAGAAAGGCTGAATATAGTCTTATGAATATACAAGTTTTTAGAACAATTCTCATAAATCTATTAATGGTGATGATGATGATGATAACAATAATAGTATATAGCAACAACAACAATAATAATAATAGCAATAAAATGATAGCTAATATATAGAGAGAGCTTTAAGACTTGGAAAGAACTTTATTATCTCATTTGATTTTTCCAACAACTCTGTGAGCTACATGCCTTTATTATCATTGCTTATACCATTGCCAGTTGTCCTGACCTGTGTCTTATCACTGGACTCCCATGACTTTAGAGGATAGAATAAGGCTGATCACTTTGCACAGCTTGTCCTCACCTTAATCTCTTGATGTCAAGAACAGATGACAAACAAAAATCAAGATTTACAGATGAAGAAACTGATGCACAGGGGAATTAAGGCAGTTGCTCAAGATCACACAGCTAGAGTCTGAGGCAGAATTTAAATTCATTCTTCCTGACCGCAAACCACACTGTATGCACTGTACTGACAGATGTCTCCTAAAATGAGGAAATCAGACCAAGAGATAAAATTCTAATAACACAAGTAGAAATTTTTTATTTGTTAGATGAAAAAACTTGATAATGTTCCCTACAAATGGAAGCATTCTCTATCAATCTTCATCTGCCCTTGACACTAAAATTTCCCACCTTGTCTAGGGCCTTTTTCTTTAAATATCCAGCAGGTAAAAGGAATTTTATTTTATTGACAACTTCCTTCCCCAGCTTTCAAGGGACACAGAGAAGACTTTGGCCTCAATTTTCTTCATAACTGATGTGCTGTTAATTTTTTTCTGTTTCTATGAATAAATCTCATGATTGGGGCAGCTAGGTGGCGTAGTGGATAAAGCACAGGCCTTTCAGTCAGGAGTACCTGGGTTCAAATCTGGTCTCAGACACTTAATAATTACCTAGGTGTGTGGCCTTGGGCAAGCCACTTAACCCCATTTGCCTTGCAAAAACCTAAAAATAAATAAACAAACAAACAAATAAATAAATCTCATGATTGATAACAATGATGTTTGCTAATGTCCATAAATTCAGTATTAGAGATGAAGGGACAGAGGAAAACCTGAGTGAAGAGATATCCCCAGTCCTTCTAAGGTAGGGGCTTGAGCTAAGTAGTCTTGTACTTTTAGTCATTTCCAAGGTCATTCCAGAACATAAGAATTAATTAGGTGACAGCTGAAGGTGGAAGGTCCAGTGGGTTTGTCAATGAGACCATCATTTAACAAGGGTTGCCACATAATTTGCCATAAGAAGCCTGGAACTTGAGTAAGGGGCAACAAACAATTTTATTTCTTGGTGATCCCTGGAGGACAGGAGCACAGGAGCCATTGGGTTCATCTGGACAGAGTTCTCTGATATTGGAGCTTGCTCTCCAGCAGGGTCAGCCCTCACTAAGGAGAGACCAGAGAACAGTCCAGGCAGTTGAGAGCAATGGAAGATCTGGAAGTGACTAATTTCCAATCAGTCTAGGGTTTTTTTTGACCCAGAAACATTCTTCAACTTCTTTGGTCCCTCTTTTCCATTGATGAGCTCCTTCCAAGGCTTCCATGTTGGGTACAGCCCCAGGTCAGTCATGCATCATTCCCCTTTCAGCTCTGACCCTAGGATTTTACTACTGTACCTCCCAGGCACAGACATACTATCACTCTACCACTTTTTGTTTTCCTTTTGAGTATTGTCTTCCCTTATTAGAAAGAAAGCTCCTCGAGAACAAGAAATGTCTTTCTGTTGGCTTATTTTTTTATCTCTTAAATGTAGCAAAGAGATTAGTACACAGTAAACATACTTTTTAAAAAAAACTGCTAGTTACATTGTAGGAAGAAGATGCAGAAGGTGAGTTATTAAAACAAATAACATGAAAATAGACATATGTCTATGCTGAATTCTTGACTGTATATTGAGATTTATTTTTATAGATGTTATGTAGTTGTCACTGTTTGGTATTAATATTTATTTCCTCCTTTAGCTTCTAAAATTCTTTATATACTTGTGGCACCTAATAATGCCCACAGTAAGAATTTCATAAATATTTCTTTATAGTGTTAATCATCCCACTACATGAAATTTCCTATAAGAAATAGGCAGGGTACCCGGGAACTTTGAAACATAGATCAAGAATAATGAAGTATATATGTTTGTATGTAATCTTTATATTTTTTTTCAAAAAAACCACTTTGGAAAAAAAAGCACCTCTATCTTAATTTTTAAGACCACAAGAATTTGACAGCATGCTAAAAATATTTTTTAAAAATTGTAATAATTCTAAAGTGTTTAGTGTTATGCCAGGAAAACTGTGACTGAAATATCATTTCTTGTGCAAACTTAAGTCTTGAGAATTTTGAAAACATATAAAATATATTTGAATCTTTAAAATTATTATTTCTTCACTAAAAACTTCTTTGGGATGACTTTAGGTCACATTCCTAAATAAGGCTTATGAAATCATTTCACAAATTTCTCTTCATAGAAAAGTAAGATAACATACTAATCATTTAGTCACTATACTTATGTTCAGGTTAATTGAGTAAAGTTTTGCCAAATCAGATATCTTTGAACTGATCCATCACAGGCTTTGCCATCTCTTCCTCCACTTAGTCCATGGGAAATGTAAGCAAGGAGAAACACAAATTTCAAACACATTACAAAAACCAAATTGAAAAATGTATGGTAAAAGATGTTGTTTGCTTTGGAGAGCATAAATTTCAATTGTATTGTCTTAAAACCTATAATGTTATGTTTTCATAGACAATTTATAAGTTGTTTCAATTTTTATATGGCAAATTGCTCAATTATATTGTTAAAAAATAATGTGGTATGGGGCGGCTAGGTGGCATAATGGATAGAGCACCGGCCTTGGAGTCAGGAGTACCTGGGTTCAAATCCGGTCTCAGACACTTAATTACCTAGCTGTGTGGCCTTGGGTAAGCCACTTAACCCCATTTGCCTTGCAAAAAACCTAAAAAAAAATAATGTGGTAAACTACAAATTTTAACTACATAGTTATAATTCTTACTTTTTTGTGATTATAATCTAATCTATTTAATTGCAGTGATATCAATTCCTCTCCAAGTTTATAGAAAGCCTTTCTCCATTGTGTTTTTATAGATATTATTTATCCTCATGTTGGGAGGGTAGGAAGGATAATTGTCATTATGACAAAGTAGGAAAAAGGAACTTTTCTGAAAGTCACAATTTCTCTCTAGTGGAACTATTGTGAAATATATAATTTACAACTAACCACAGCAAGCTTTTTGTTTTGTTTTATTTTGATTTTCCCTAAAGTGTCACTGATTTACCAGTATTAGTGGGACAAAATGATATCATTGTCAAACTGTCTGGTTTGGAAGACAAAGGTTAAGCACCATTTATTTTAATAGAAAGGGTCAGACAGTAAATATATACATTGGTAAAGACTCTAGGTCAAATCGGGTGGGTGTGGGTAAAAAGGTAGGTATTGTTTATGAGAAAAATGAAAAAGTTACACAGGATATGACAGGAAGAAAGCCAATTAGTACTGGTAAAGCAACCAATTAAAGGCATTATTGATTGAGCTGAGGGTGATTAACAACCCAACTAATTTAATTCAACTTAATCGACAAACATTTTTCAGGTGCTTAAATTTGTTGTGTTAGGCACTGGAAATCTGGAGTATTATTTTTCCTGTAAAAGAAATCCCACATGTTTATTTGTCTGAGTCTTCATTAATATAAGATTCCTGAACACATTCTTGCTTCTTATTATTGATAATTTACATTCCTAATTAGAACTTTATGATGCACTGGGAGTCTTGCCTTATTTGAAATCTTTCTCAGGGATAATTCCATAATTTAGTAATACCCTTCACCTATGTATAATTCTCTTTTTTGTTTCTTTCCAGATGATGACTTCAACCTATAGTTTGTCCCTTACTAATTATTCTCCCTAGATATAGATTGTTATTATTACTTCTTTTCTTAGCACTGCACTCTTTCTTCTCAGATGGAAGAGACTAGAAAATCCATAAAACCTTTCACAATAAAGAAATGGATTTTTAGCCCAGTTAGATTAAGCTCTGCCAATTCTAATTATGTTAGTGACATTGTAATTGTTAAATAAAGTCATACCTAATCCCAGAGAGAAAATAAATAAATGATTTTTGACCCTGAGATTCTTGGTCAGATTAAAACATGCATTCTTGGAATATTATAGCTTGAGGAAGAAAATATAAAAAAGTGAAGCTGTAAATTTTCCATCTGATTTTTAAGTAAAACATCCATGAAACCTGTTTGTTTTGCTTTGAAAATTATTTCTATGTCCAAGATTTTTGGACTATTTTTTGGCTCAACAGATCAGGAAAGTAGAGTCAAGACTGGGCTAACAATTCTGATTTCAATCTCAGAAGTTATCTCATTCAGGAACTAGCTTTCTGATAGATCACTCATGTACTTCAATGTACTTCTGACACTCATTTACATTGCAATCTCTTGGATATCTGGGACCAATTTCATCAACTTCTGAACTTTTTTATTTCTATAGGATGTGTCGAGAAGTTTAAGGGGGGAAAAGACATGATTGTGGACTGAATTTATTCTAAATGACACCAGGAAAATTCTTTGGGGCTCCAGAATAAAGGTATCCTGCAGGTTGTAAACAGATTCTTACAACCATCAGGCTATTATAATCAATGGGACCATCTAGCATAGCAGAAGCATGGAGTGAGAGGAAGGGTGAGGTGATGAGTGACGTACTTCAACGTCAACATAGTTGTGAACCCATTCTCATCAGAGGCTAGTGCCATTAGAGAGCTTTAGATTAGATGGGGAACTACAGGTGGATCCCAATTAGTACTAATAATGAATCCTATAAAGTTGTTGTATTATTTAAATGCCCATTCCATATTTCCAATGAGCAGAAACCAGTGACCATACTTTATATAATTATAACTTGACTATTATGGATTGTAATGCATTCAACCACTTCATGTGATTCCTTATTTTCACTAAATGGGTCTCAAGTGTATAAAGTACATTGGTAAAGGCATAGTAAGAGTGGATGGAGTGCTGAGTTTGAAGTCAGAAAAACCTGGATTCAGAACTTACCTCAAGAAACACTATGTGACCTTTACTTTCCATGTGTCTCAGGCAACCTCTTAAGATCTATGTAATAAGTCCTTAAAGGATTGCCATCTGTGTTTGGCAGAAGGAGTTTCATAATGGCCCATTCTTTTATTAACAAAACAACTTAACCCTTTGCATTTTTACCGAGTAAGCATGTGGATTATTGGGATATTCCTGGTGCTCCACAAAAACTAAAAAATGTAAAAATTAATTGAGCATAATGAAAACAAAATCAAAGCAATAACCTTAATGATAGGAAATGCAAAAAACTTTCTGAGAAAAGTTTTGGTTTTTTAGAGAAGAGTATCTTAGGTTATACTGAAGATGATCACTTCGTCCTTAACTTTATTCTGACCTTCAGTGTTTTTGACCACACTCACAAGGAGAAACATAAGATTGTGGGAATAAGAAGATTAAAATAGAAGTTATTGGGGTAGGTCAGTGGCACAGTGGGTAGAGCAATGGCCCTGAGTCAGGAGTACCTGAGTTCAAATCTGGCCTCAGACACTTAATAATTACCTAGCTGTGTGGCCTTGGGCAAGCCACTTAACCCCATTGCCTTGCACAAAAGATAGAAGTTATTGACAACTCTCAGAGGAAACACCTAAAATCTAAGAAATCATTAAGAAAATGATCGTATTCATTTTTGTCTGTCTTGAATAGAAATTTTCCATTTGATTATAATTTTCCTTATCAAAAATAGATTCAAACTATATTTGAGTATTTCTTGCCAAGGGGAAAAACAACAAATACCAAGACAGAACAAAAACAAAACACAAAAGAAAGGGTTATCTATCCCGGGATATATCATGGAAAAGGGTAGTGAACTTGGATCCAAAGTCTTTAGCTTCTCCTAGTCTGCTTCCTCATCTGTGAAACAAGGTGATAAGAGTAGATGATCTCTTACTTTCTTATCTAAAATTATGATCCTATAACTCTAGTATACTACTTTCATAAGGACAGCCTGAAAAAGTCAATTTAACAAAAAAAAAACAGAATTCTACCAAAGCTATGAATACAACATGAGTATAATTAATTCATTTTTGTCCACTTAAATAGCAATGGTTCTCAATCTGGTTTTTACTCACTGTGTAATATCATTTCTTATAAGAAAAGTCTCATGCATATTTATAATTGCTAGTATGAGTTCTTACTACTCACTGTATAGCATTTGAAAACCACTGTTATATAAAGACCTTATCATTTCAAATAACTGGGTTACAATAGAATTTAACAGAACCTGTTCTTAGGAGCAAGAATAAGTGAATATCTGGGAATATTGTAGTTCCAACTATGGCTTTAGTGAAAAACCTCTGCATATAACTGGAGAAGCTACTTTGCAGGTTTTCATTGACCTTTCATGTGTTGTAAATTCCACAGGCCGCCTCAGCACATAATTCCATCTTACTTAATATTTGATTATTCCCTTAATTCTGAGGGAAAAAAAGGTCCAGGAGGCAATCTCTTAATACCAGAATTAAATATGAGTCACAAGTCTTGCTCCTTGTCAAATTATATCCCAAACTGATCTTTGTTAAGGTCTATTATCTCAAGATGGATGTATCTTGTGTGATCTACTTAATATCTTCAAATGGAAACTCTTTACCCAAATTGTAGACTGTCAAATATTATTTTGAGAATCTGCAGAGCCAAAATAAGGGCAGGGCAATCAGAGCTTTGCCATGTGCTGAAATTAAAGGGGTCAACAGTACTTTTGTCCTTCAGCATTGAAGAAACAATTCATCTTAGCCCTAAATTAGCAATAATTAAATAATTAAATAATTTTAAAAAACTACCAAATCATAGACAAGAATGATTTGCTTTCTCACATCCCTTTTACCCTGTCATGTCTCAGCAATTACTTCACACTAAGTTGCATACAACCTTCCCCATAAGGTGATGTTTTCTCTCTCATCTCAAACCAGACATCTTTTGTGCTGTCTGCTGAGTAAAAGTTTGTGGCAGTTACCCCAGAAAACAAAAGCCCTCCTTATGACTGATGTGCTAAATTTCTTCTAATTAAATTTCAGAGTCAAGTTTTTCAAACTAATATCTAGCATGAGGGACAAGCAGTTTTCTGAAGCATTTTTACATGACTGATCACTCTTATATGATAATAATTCACTTTTAAGATGGCTATAGAGGCTTAACTACTGAGAAGCATTTTTAGTAACCTAAGTGTATTTGTCAATAATTATTGTACTGATCTTTAATCAACTTTTGCTTTTTTAGACAAGGGCTATCAACAAATGTCAATATAAGTCCTAAATAACTATTTTTTTTAGTTTTTAATTTATAGTTTGTTAATTTGCCATATTTTTAGTAAACACTTTCTGCTTTCCATACTATTGATATACATATAAGTGAAATAGATTACTGCATCCTTCCATGAGCAAATGTCATTCTTATCTCAAAGTCAAATTTGAAATTCACAGGCATAGCATCAGAGTTGTTATATGTGGCTAAAAAAAACCATTCCAAGTTCTTCAGAAAAAGTCCTGAATAGACTAAATTATTTAAGCAAGAACTTTCGGGAAAGCTACTGAAAGCTTATTAAAACCTACAAGAAAGGACCTCAAAGTTCAATTATTCCAAACACTTCCTTTGGTAAATGAGGAAATTTAGGTCCAGAAAATGGTGATGACATATGCCAATACTATTACTAAAACCAGAATGAGGAGGAATAATCTCAGGTCAAATGAAATCCCAATTGCTATATAGACTATGCCCAAGTTTCCCTTCTTATTTATTTTATGTGTCTTAGACTCCCTTCTTATACATCTCTTAGGTGAATTGGATGCAACTCTTCAGATGTTAGGAAAACAAGTATTTTGCTCTACATTGATGACAGGCTTTTAATATCTCTAAGAGAAGTCATAATATATAGTTCAGTATATTGTACAGAATGTAGAAAATAAAATCTTTACTATTTAAAACACCACCCAGCCTACCAATCTACCCTTCTCATACATTACAGTATGATAAGGGTTTAGTGTAGTGCAAGTTGATCTTTCTTATTGTTCCTCACACACAATACTCCATTTCCCATCTCTATGTCTTTAGACTGTTTGACTAATGCATACTCTTTCATTGTCTCCACTTAGAATTCCCTGGAATTTCTTTTACAGATAAACTAATGGACAAGTTATTGTTTAGTCATTTTTCAGTCATGCCTGGCTCTTTATGTCCCCTTTGGTATTTTCTTGGCAAAGATACTAGAGTGGTTTACTATTTCCTTTTCAGGCTCATTTTACAGATGAAGAACTAAGGGAAGCATAGGATCATGTAGTCAGTAAGAAAATGAGACTAGATTTGAACTCAGGAAGGTAAATCTTTCTGAATTCAAGTCTGACACTTTATCTGTTTTGCCACCTAGCTGACCTCATAGGAATACAAAAATTTGATTATCCTATTATAATTGATATTTATATTATCACACAATAAGCATTTATATAGCTCGTTAAGGTTTTCATTGTGCTTTGTGAAATAATATTTCATTTGAGCTTCACAATAATCCTATGATTGTCTCTTTTCTTCAAGATTCAACTCTGCAGTTCTTCTCCCCAGCTTCTGGTACCATGTTCACCAAATCGCCTTACATCTCTTTCATATCTGCTTTGGACACAGATTTCATTTATGTATTTCAAATATGCCTAAACAGATATAGGTATATAAACACTCTCCCTTGGAGAAATATAAATCCTTAAAAACTGTGATTGTTTTAATTTTGACTTTGTATCCTCAATCCCAAGTCCAGTGCCTGGCCAATAGTACTTAATGATTGCTTTTAGATTGATTGATTCATAGAAATTCACAGACGGAGCAACCCAGTATAAATTAAGTCTAAATCATTCTATTTATATAGCAACCTGATATTTTAGGTGTAAAATGTTTAAACCAAAGCTTTTGTTTTGTAGGTCAGAAAATACTAAAACAAAATTAATGCCGGTGTGTAGAAATGGGATAATATCAATTGATTGATAGTATACATTAACTGCTACTTTTAAATGATCCATTCTGTGATATCTTTTATTGCCCTATTTTATGATGTTTATATTTAGAAAATTGTATGTTGTTTTCACTGATCCTAAAAACTATTCTCTTAAGTCGAGCCCATCTCTTTACCAGTAGGATTCTATAAGCAATGGTACATGGCCATGAATCATTGACATATTGCAATCTTCTCAAAATTCTAGGTACAGATAACCAAACGAATTATGAAAGTATGCTTGGTAGGTATAAACAGTCCGTGACATTTTAACAAACATTGGATTGTATGCAAGAAGTAGTATAAAAAGACATTATTGAGTTTATGTATCCAAATTAAAGGTGAAATGACCCAGTAGAAAAAATGGAAGATCATTGATGTAAGAACTCAAGTGATACAATTATATCATTAAGATATTAAAAGAAAAAGAGGAAATCCTCCTGTATATTGAATATAAAACCATGATGGAGATAACATGGGCAAAATTACACAGCTTGGGAAATCCTGAATCGGCTCACCTCATTTTTGTGGTCACATAGAAAGTATGAAAAACAAGTTAATTTGGAAGCTGTCTCAAATTCTTTTGGAAGTCTACTGGTATAATAAAATTCTGTGATTCTAAATCACAACAAATTCTTTCAAGATTAACTAATCTTCATTTTTTGCTCCATGATTTTTTTATATTGAACTCATGTCCTAGGAAGAGAATATAGCTTTAACCAGTATTTGAAGTCTTGCTTCCTCTACCTCTACAGCTAAAAATGAAGTTTTCCAAGATGGGTCAATATCTTCAAAAAGACTGTTTTTTTTAAATCTGTATTCTTTCTTTAGAATAAGTTGAGCCAGTGGTAGATGACTCAAATGTTCCCCTCCAGTCTTCCAGAGACAGAGAACAGTGTTCCATCTGAAGGAAAATAGAGTGAAAAACTGAAGGAAAATAGAGTAAGAAGCAAACATTCAGACTTTAGTTCATAAAGCATATAAAACTCATCAGAGCAACCTTGACTGTGATTTAATCTGGAGGTGAAGTCTCTTAGGAATTAAATATGGAGATACAATTCAAGGCAATGCTACTCCAAGGACAAACTAAAGTCATGAAGGAAAAGTTACTTCTCACATTCTTGAAGCCACAGTCTGCCTAGTCCATAGCTTGGTCAGAGGCTCTGCTGTGGTGGAGTCAGATTTGAGAGGCTGGAATTGAAACAACAGATGCTTTGCTGTTGGATACTGGGTCAGTGGGCCCCACTTCGTTCTTGTATTGGATTCTGAACAACTCCTGCCAGCAAAGTCCTTTACATCTTTTATCTGCCAGTCATTCAACCACCAGGCAGTAGACATTTGGTTTTTGGAGATACTGCAGAAGGAAATTGCTACAGGTGTTGAATTGCTTCTCTAAGATTGTAGCCTGGTTGGGTGGTATTTGGCCTTTCAGGAAGGGATTTGTGAATTATAGGATCCCTGGAGAACTGACAACTGTAACATCACTTCATTCCCTTGAAATATGCTCCCTGAAGTCTCAAGGAGAAACAGATGAGTGCATAATGACAAAGGTGATCCAAACACCAGTCTATGCCAATTTATATTATAGCAGAATAGCACCATTTTTCTGAATTAGAAGGAAGCTTGGAAGTGTTTAAAACCAGGAAAAATTTGAATTTTTCCCCTACAGATAAATTCATGGGCATACTTACGTTTTATCACTATTGTTATTATTGCTGTGGTTTTGTTGTTAATAGAAGTTACATAGCCCTTGAAGTTTTTCATTGTACTTTATAAATATTATCTCATCAGATCTTCACAACCATCCTGTGAGGGGTTATTATAGTCCCATTTTACAGATGAGGAAATTGAGTAAAGCAGAGGTAGAGTGTCACCTAGCAATAAGTTTCTGAAGCGGGTTTGGAATTCAGATCCAGTGCTCTATACTCCATATCACCTAGCTGCCTATAAAAATATTTTTGGTACAATAGTGTTTCAGTTTCATAAATGGGATGTAAATATTTATGTATCCAAAGATGATCTTGCTGGTAACACTCAGTCTCTATTATCATCCTCAGAATATGGTGCAGACAGCCCCAATCCAAATATTTCCATCCTATTCTGCCAATGACCAGAATTCTCTAGGAATAATAGATAATATAGTGTCTGGACTCATTCTGTTCTAATTCACAGCTAAGTAAAAACAGATAGTTGGGTTGAATTATACCATCATATGTTTGGTAAAGTTTCCCCCAAGGCATAAATTTACCATGCATGTATCTTATCTGACAGTGAAGACAGTGAAGGCTTTAACCATAGATAGAATGCACAGATGCCACTCATATATTAAATTAATCTGTTAATGAAATCTTTTCCCTTTAGCCTTATATGTGTTGAACTTTTCTCTGAAAATCAAAGATGGGATCACCCTGTTAACTGTTTTTTAATGCATTTATAAACATTCCCATGACATCTTTGTTTTATAACTCCTATATTCATTATTTTCATTAGGAAACTCCATTAGAGATGACTATTCACTAATCAAAAAGGATTCAACATCAAATAATAAGTTGCCCTAGTGAGCATTTTAAATGATTATATTTACATATACTGTTTCAGGAATAAATTAAATGTGAAAATAGAATTGTAGTCATAAAAAGAATAATTTAAAAATTATGATATATTTAAGCATTAAAATTAATTTATAGTTATAAACAAGTTTAATTTTTATACCACTTTTCAATACTCAGTTTATAATAAATCAATTAAAATTAAGTATACTTTACAAAGAATCTCAGCATTAGAAGAAACCTCAATAGTCAAATAGCCCAACTGGTAAAGAAATAGGGATCCATTCTTTTTTTTTTTGAGGCAATGGGGTTAAGTGACTTGCCCAAGGTCACACAGTTAGGTTAATTATTAAGTGTCTGAGTTCAGATTTGAACTCAGGTCCTCCTGACTCCAAGGCCGGTGCTCTATTCATTGTTCCACCTAGCTGTCCCAGAATCCTTTCTTTCAACAGTGGGGACCTTGTTTTAAATCCGAGTCCTACTAACCTATTTGACGCTGGGTAAGTCATTTCACTATTCTGGGT
This sequence comes from Macrotis lagotis, assembly GCF_037893015.1. Taxonomy (NCBI): domain Eukaryota; kingdom Metazoa; phylum Chordata; class Mammalia; order Peramelemorphia; family Peramelidae; genus Macrotis; species Macrotis lagotis. The sequence continues at coordinate 354,587,632 of NC_133666.1, forward strand.
CTCAGCTTCCCCACCGGAAAAAAAAGCGAAGATTGGACTATTAATATCCAAAATCCTGTCAGTTTTAAATCTGACATCCTTTGACTCCAAATAAATCTTGGACCAAACTTAGTCTACAAGCGTCCAGAAATGAAGATCTCACTCCCTCAGGAGGCAGTGGATTCCATCAGTGGGCAACTCTATTGTTGGAAAGATTTTTTTTTTATATAAAACGCAATGCAGAGAAGTAAGGTCAATCTACACTGAAGTATTTTGTTTTCATTTTGTAAATTTGGGGAATTAAGTAAGGAGATTGATAGTAGCTCACAGTTTAAAAGGTCCTTAATTAATTAATAAAAATCTAAATCCTCCTTACAATATATTTCTATAACCTACTTGACAAGTTGCCATGCAGTCTCTGATGTTGTGGAATTGACATTGGAGCAACCTATTCATATTTGGATAATTCTATCTGCAAAGAAGTTTTCATTCCTATATCAGGCAGGCCAAAGTGTTTCAGCTTCATAAATGGGATGTAAATATGTACGTATCCTATTTCTGTAATTTTCACCCATTTGTGCAAGTTCTTTGCTCTGGATCCAAGTACAAAAAACTTCTACACAAGAGTCTTTTAAGTAGTCCAAGTGAGTGACCCTGACCTCATTCCCCAATTCTTCTCTTCTTCAGACTAATTTGAACATCTTTAATCTATCACCTGCATTATATTATTATTGGGACCCATCACTACCTTGGTCAAATCCTTCGATTATGCACAATTAAGAACAGCCAATGTAAAAGGTCTTTCACATTGGATAGCAAGGGATTGAGTGACACTGGATCATTGAATACATTATACATATAATTGGCAAACTGATTGTACATTTCTCCTTTCCCCTTCCCTCGCTTCTCCCACTTTATTTTCTAGACAAAATAGCTCCTATCCATGACATTTGATCTCCCACCCATGCTCAGAAATCTCCACACCAGCCCCCCTCCTCCACCAATAGAAAACTTAGTTTCTGTCAAAGCCCAATTCTTATTTTCTATTGTTTTCCTGCTCTGCCACCTGTAAAACAGCTTTGTATTTATGCTGTATATATTTCATCATTTGTCATCTGTGTATGTAGATTGCTTCCCCAATAGAGTGGAATCTCCTTCAGGAAAGGTATACCTATTTCCTATATCCCACTGCCCAGTATATAAGTATATAAATATTTGTTGAATTTAATTAAACAGGAGTAAAACATTAATAGTTTGTCTTCCTAGAAAGGGAGTGGGGAGTCTGTTATCAGAGCCTTTGATTTAGTGGGCGATTCTTCTATAGAAGTGATTGCTTCTTCTCATCCAGAAGCCATATGTTTTCTTTGGGAAACAGAACAGTACCAGCTAACTGGTGCCCAAAGGGTCCATATATTTATTTATTCTGTGGATTTAGATCAATTTGTTTATTCTGCTTATTAAGAGTTGGATCACTGTCAGAAACTGCTCCAGCTTAGGGTTCAGAATTCTGCGATTCTAGGAATCATGTCCAGTTATTAAACTGTACCCATTCAGCAACAGTTTAGAGGCCATAAAGACTCTCTTGCTTTTAGGTCTCCAGTTTTCTCAATTTCAAAATTATTTAGTCTCTCATACAAATTAAAAGGAAGAAGGAAAAGGCACCTGAACAAAAGCTAAGTTCAAAGGACAAGGTCATTTTCTTCTTCAAGCCTAATTGACTGCCTGCCTTTACTATATACTAAATCACTGTTCTATAAAGCAAACTGTTTCATAATCTACCATCCTATTTAATGCTTTGAAAATTATGTTTATATATTTATGTATTTATATTTATAATTTATAATTTTTAGTTTTAAAAAAACTAACTTCATGAAGTCCTTTATTCTTCTCTCCAAAGAGAATTTTTGAGTTGGTTTTCCATTTACATGTAATTTCTTACTGTTTCCTAGCTTCATTCATAGTGATAAAATGAATGGGCTTGTGATAAGGTCTCCTCTAGTACTTTATCAGATTACTCGTTGTTGTACAGATTGTGTTTTGAAAACTACCGATGTTTTAATAATGTGTGCAAATGATCTAAAAACGACATGAATTTTAACACTCTTTACCTTTCTTTCCTTCACCATTTCCTTGGAAGTGAACACGGATTTTTGGAAGCTGCTGATTGTTTTGTACTTTTGTCCATTTAGTGGGATACCTTGACCAAAAGTAATTATCACTTGTTGCCAACTGCTGTTGATGAGCCTACCCACACTTAGCAAGGCTATTCCTCAGATAATAAACATTCAGGCTATCACCAGGCTTACATTCAAGGACTCTCCAGATTGGTGGAACCTGGAAGAACAATCATTCGCTTGGCTTCACCTTTAAGAAACCAGGAGCATCATGCCAAAGAGAAAACAAGAGACTGAATCTTCAAAAAGTTTCCTTTGAAACCTGGGGCTAGTAGCATTTAATGTGAGCTCCACTTGGCAGATGATAAGTATTCCATTCATGTCTAGCTTTGGGTTATCACTCTTTGCTAAATAACTACCGCCTGAAGTGAGTATGTGTGGGTGTTATGGAAACAACTAATGACAACCCTCTCCTCATCATCACCCCCACATAAGAAAAGAAAGCATTGTCTCTCCTTTGGGGGAAATGTGAAGCTGTGGTACAGGTGACATGAACAAGGACCTGTTTCTTTGTTTCTTTTTTTATTACTTTCTTCACCACTCCAGATGCAAAAACTTGAATTAGCACAGTAAGTGAGGAAGAAAACATTTGTACTGTAAATAGGAAAAAAATTCTCAATTGCAGCATTTACTAGACTTGGAGAGGAAATGGATGTTAGCTTCATGGTACAAAGAACTACATTACATGAGGCAAGCACCCAACATTCTCAGCCTGGTTTCCATCATATTGCACCCAAGGAAGGGACATAGACATACCAGAGATAGTCTATATTGGATACAGATGTCATGAAAGTAGCAAGTTTGTTCTGCAATATTGCCAAGCAATACCAGCTGCTTTTAAAATCATGAGCAAATACAGTTGAGGTAGAACACTCAAAAAAAGATGCATATTGAGAGTGATTTTTACAAACCTCACTATTTCCAAAGGAAAGCAAAGGGAAAAAGAAGCATATTTTTTCAATAGGTAGACTTGCCAATTAGATTTCTCTTTGTCATTTTTTTTATCTGTGGATGCCATTTTCAGGTATGAAAAATATTGAAAAGTCAAATATCATGTATAATGTTTTGTCTACATGCAATTGGTGAATTAGAGTGCCAATGTAAATGTTCAAATAATCAAAGGAAAATATATTTTAAAGTCACCTCAACTAAATGTCAGATAAAAATTGAATGAAAATTTTTTTCCTCAATTAATTTTATCCAATAGAAACCAACTTTTTAGAATTTCTTTCTTTTTTATCTTAAGTTCCAAATTCTCTCCCTTTCCTTGACCCTTCCTGAGACATAAGCAATCATGTGAAACATATTTCTATATTATTAGTCATATTGAGAAAGGAAAAAAGAAAGATAGAAAACAGAAAGAATGAGAACAAAAATAAAACAAGAACAAGAAGAACAAGAAAAAGAAGGGAGGAAGGGGAAATAGTTTACTTTGGTTGTATTTAGACTCCATCAGCTGTTTCTCTGGAAACAGATAGAAATGTTTATTATAAGTCCTTTGGATTGTTGTAGATCATTATGTTGCTAAATGCCTCATTTCTCAAATATATAAAGCACTGAGTCAAATATATGAGTAAAAAATTGATAAATGGTCAAAGGATATGAAGAGGCAGTTTTCAGATAAAGAAATCACAGATAAATTCTTTTTAGCCTAATTATGTTTCATTGCCCATCTCCTTTGCTTTTGTGAGCATGAAGAACTTTATATGAATAGTTGCATCTCTCATCATGATTAAAATCATAAGATCATAGATCTAGAGCTTGAAGAGACTTTAGAATCCCCCTGGTGCAACATCCCTAATTTTTAAGAAGAGAACATTGAATCCTTGAAAAGTTAAGTGACTTTCCTATGATCACACATAATGAGTGAGAGAGCCAGGATTTTAACTCAAGTCCCATGATATCAAATTCCACACTTTTTTCATTTGAGCATACTGTTTGCATCAATTACTCTCCCATATTGGTTAGTACCTATGGGACAGTTTTTGACAGATTCATTTCTTTCAATGAACTATGAGAAAGTTATTCCAACAGGATTTGCTTTAAGTATTCTATGATTTATAAAATTAGGTGATAAAATTAATAGACTTGATGTAAGGCAAGTTCTCCTAAGAGTTATTCAGGGGGCAGCTAGGTAGATAAAGCATTGGCCCTGGAGTCAGGATGACCTGAGTTCAAATTTGACCTCAGATACTTAATAATTACCTAGCTGTATGACCTTAGGCAAGTCATTTAATCCCATTGCCTTATTGGAAAATAAAAGAGAGTTATTCAAAAGTGGAATAGAAAGAAATATCTTGAGAATGAAATGTCCTCAATTATAGAATAGATAAAATAACTATAAAGTATTCAGATATGGGTTGAGTTAGATTATCTCTGAGGACTCTCACAACTCATATTCTACAGCAAACCCTCACTATAAAACCAATTTGATGGCATGCCCTAGATTTTGCAGTTTACTTTTTTCAAAATAATCTTTTGAATGTATTTAATTTTTTTAATCAAGACAAATCTGTCTTTCCTCCCTTTCAACCTTTCTACCTTTAAGAAGGAAAGGAAAGCAAAATTCCTGTTAAAACACGATCAAGAAAATATATGTTCACATTAACTATATTCAAAATATACATATAGAAAAGTCTCTCAGGAGGTAGGTAACGTATTTCATCATTAGCCTTCTGGAGGTGTGGTTGGTCATTAAACAGTCAGAATTCCCAAGCCTTGCAAAGCTGTCTTTACCATATGGTTGTCATCATATATAATGTTCTCCTGATTTTGTTCACTTCACTGCATCAGTTCATGAAAGTCTTCTCAGGGTTCTTGAAAACTATCTTCTTCATCATTTCTTATAGTAACATTGAGATAATGAATTTAAATAAATGAGCAAGGCAGTGTTAAAGTCAAAAAAACTAACCAGAATATGAATTTATAATGCCTTAATAGTGAGCTGTTTAAATGACTATTGTTGGGATTGCAATGTCATCTTTCAAATATATATTTGTGAATTTATGTATTGTTACTAAGTAATAATGAATAATAATTAACCTATTGGGACATTTTTTTTTTAAAACCAGACCTGTGATTTTATTAATTTAGGGAGCAAACTTCTTTAACCAATGCAAACTGGTACTACTCTTTACCTTAGAGGGTGTTCTGAGGGCCCATAGAGCCAGTATGATTCAGAAGCAACAGCCTGAAAACCCAGTTTTTCTTAACTCCAAGGTCAACTCTCTGTGTTACAACTCTCTAATTTTTTATGATTTTAATAAAAGAAAAGGAAAAGGAATTCTAAAATAAAAGATACCTGAACCAAAAATTGGGAAGAGGAAAGAGCTCCAGGGTTGGAATCAGAAGATCTGTATTTAAATCCTGATCACTACCACCTATGTGACCTTGGACAATTCATCTATACAATGAGTGGATTTAATTAATCTCAATGGTCCTTTTGGGGTTCTAATTTCACATTTTTTCTTATGTTTTGAATTACATTGTTTGCTTTCTATAGGAGATATAAGATGGTATTTGAAGGCCTTATCTAGACAGCACATGTTCAGATATTTATCATCATTATTGACTTAGTCTTGAGTATTGCCTCTTACAGTAACTGATATCACCACAAAATACAAGACTAGAGAATACCTAATATAGTAATTATGCACCTATTGTAACAAGATATTTCTTCTACTTAAAATCTCCATCAAATGAGATAATACAATAAAGTTCGTTGTAAATGTTAAAGTCTTGAACATTATTATTATTTTACAAATCATGCATACTTTTTTGTTAGGAAAACAAATGTTTAATTTGAAGAGAAAGAGTCAAATGAGAAGCCTCTGTGGAAGATAAAGCCTCTTAGTCTTTTGGCACTGGAATATGAGCAAGATCACCCTGGATGACTGGTTCCAAAAGGGAAGGGAACTTTTCTGATCTGATTTGATTAGAGACAGTGTGACATCACTGAGCCTCTTGGGGCAGGCCAAAGTTGAGCAGGGGTCTGGGCAGGCTTCTGTCTCCCCTCTCCAGTGAGGAGCTAACCCCCCTCTTCCCAGATGCTTGGAATTGTGGAAGAGGCTGGCAGAATGGGCAATGATGCCACAGGATAGCATCTCACCAGAGTTTCTAGTGACCTTGGAAAGATTTCCTCTCTGACCCAAGTCATCTTCCCCTGCATCAGTGTCCAGGCTTTGGCCAATGACGTCCCATACCTTGAGTTGTTCAACCTCTGTCATGAAGGTTGTCCTCCCATAAACATTGGCATAGATGTTCCTCAGATCTCCCAGGTGCTGATTGGTGTACTGGAGGCCACCATGGGGCATTCCATTGGGGTTGAATTGGTCTCCACAGCTGTCAGAGCATTGGGTCAAGTTCCCCCTACTGTTGGACATGGAGTCTCTGGGACACAGGCTCTAAGCCCCTCAATGAAGCAGCATTTGGGGGGTAGTACTTGTAAGAAGCAAATGACTCCCTGCACAGCCCCAGGCCACTCTACCATGGCCACTGCTGTCCCCGGATTCATGCCCATGAACATGCCCTGACACCCTGTACTCTCCAAGAGACTCTACACCTCCTTACTGGACAAGGTTGTGGTCACCAGGATGCTCTGATCCTCCAGGTGCACCTCCACCCTTGGACCCCTGCCATACCACACAGGGATGTCTATACCAAGTCCATGCAACTCTGGCAGCTAATTTGCATGGTGAACTCGATGCATACTCTTAGTATAATGATTTTTGACTGAATTCATAATTGACTATTTCTAAATTAGTAGAATTTCCAGGATATTTTAGTTCTTGAGACATCTTTGAAAACTGGGGACACACTAGAAAAATCTAAGACATAGGGGCCCTAGATATAAAAGACATAAAACAGGCAACATAAGTTATCAACAAAATGTGACTAGGAGAGGCTGAAGATAAGCTAGAAGCTAAGATGTTCAAAGACAAACAACTACTTTTACATTTTAGTAATAATGTCAAACATCTGGATAGAGTGTTGATCTTGGAGTCAGGAAGATTTAGTTTTGAACCTTGACTGACTTTTGGGTTATGAGATCAGTTTCTTTTAAGACCCTGCTCAAACATTACATTCTGTAGACCATTTCTTGATCCTCTTCACCCCCAACTGCCAGAGCCTTCCCCTATAGCATTGACCTCCAGCTACTCTGTATGTGTCTATGAGTTTGGTCAGACAGAATGTCACTGCATTCCTGGCTATTTCCAGTCATCTTGACTTTTTGTCCTATGCTGGTCTACAATGACTCTCTTAGAAGAGACAGTGAGGTTGAAGACTGTACATCTCTGCCTCACTTAAATCCAATTCATATGCAAGTCACAGAACCAGTATGTTTCAAAAGCAGCAGTACTAAAACCTAGATTTTCTTAACTCTGATGGTCCTCTTAGAAAACAAAAGAGGAACAGCAAAATGTCTCCTATTCCATTAGAATGGTTCCTTGAGCTTAGAGGCTGTTTTGTCTTTCTATCCTTAGTGCTTAGTGCTTGGTAAGTTCTTAAATGTTTATTCATTGATTGGTAGTCATTATTTAATTTTGATTGTCATTGGATTGATTTGATTGTTATCATGTACAAATCATGTTTCTAAACTTCAGTTTCCTTATTTGTAGGGATAAAGTATATACAGTATTTGATAAGAATATGAGACTTAAATGAATTAAAGTACGTAAAATACTTTCCAAATTAAGAATAGTTATTTCATCAAAATAACCCTTTTGTTTAGCTAACCATGTGGTCTAGGGGACAATACCAAACCTCAGTTTCTGTATTTGCAAAATAAGATATCTAAAGTTTCTTATCTATCTAAATCTCAAGATTTTAGGATTTAATCAGTGTCTTAAATCACAAAATAAGTTTACATGTAAAGGAAAAACAATCTTGCATCATAAGTTATACAAAATGGACATCACTTTTGTAGGACTATTTCCTCAAAGGCCTTTTTGAAAAAAGGGATAATCCTAGAAATGTAGTCACAGTTCAGTCATTTTTATGGTCAATAATTCTATACTACTATAAATTTTAATGTAACAATTTTAATAAAGGAAAAATCAGTCTTGATCAATAACACAAAAATTGCTAAACAGCTTGTTTCTGAACCAATCCCCATACCTAATGTGCAATAGGTGCTTCATATACATTTCCTCTTATATAGTGACTGCACTAAGCTACCCCTTGGATTTGAGCATCACAAAAGAAATGAGGTTATAACATGATGCCAATGAAAATAGTGAATTTTAGAAATCCTAGCATGCAAGTGGGCAGTAAAAGACCAGATGCGAAACTGCATCTGCTTCTAAACCACTGAGATAAATACAGCAGGAATAATCATCATTCATTTCTTTCCAGTTTAAGACAGGGCTGTAATATCTCAGAGATAATTAAAACATTGGTTGGTGCAACAGATGTGAAATTCATGGTTTAAAAGCCCAACCATTTTTCCAAGTTGTCATTGCCTTCTTATCCTAGATCTTTCTTCCAAATGCTCTCAAGATGTGAAGCAAACGGTTTAGAAGTAAAAAGGTAACACTAATGTGTAAGAAAAACCTATTTAGGGTTAATGGTTTCAGATGATGCAGCCAACCCAAATGCTTATTATCTAGGAACATAAGAGGCAGAAGTCTACAATCTGTTATCAGCTCTCTTTGGAAGTGGCCTTAAGGGAAACTACTATCTCTACTTCAGTTTCTCCAATCCTAGCCTAGTGATATCAACATGAGATTAAGGATCACAGTGAGATTAGGTCCTTACTGGGTAGCTGCTTCACAATGTGTCCTTTGTTTAACAAAATCATATAACTGCAGTTCCTGATCAAAAATTCTCCTTTAAGAAAAAAAGATACATTGGCTATGGAAACTTGCTAGCCCTCTAGGATATACTAGGGAAGCTTATTCTTAGGAAAATCTTAGTGAATATTTTTACAAGGTCTGGAAGAGGTCATAAATTGTTTTGGTGTTTCTGCTCACTCTGTGTCAGTTCATAGAAGTCTATAACAAAAACATTGTAAAATGAAAAATTTTGAAAGACTTAACAGAAATCAACCATGATCCCAGAGGACTGATGCTAAAGAATACTTCTCACTTCCTGACAAAGGGGTGATGAATTAATGCAGAATGAGACAAATTTATGGACATGACAAATTTGTTTTATTTGACTATGATTATTTGCCACAAGATTTCCCCCTTTTAGTAGAGGAGAGGAGGGAGACAGATGGAAGGGAAAATAAATACTTATAAATTGGGCTGGTGAGGTTTGAAAAAATAATAAAACAAAATTAAAAGAGGTGAGTAGAAAATACAATATAATTTTACCTTACAATTCTAGAACTTAATCTAATTTTCCTCTTCTAGATTTCAAGTATTCTTTGAGACTCATTATATAGTAATTCAATTAAGGGACTATGATTAATTTTATAAAAATGTGATGTTTCTCAAAAAAACCCAACAAAACTCTACTACTTTTTTTCCCTATATTTTGTCCCCCTCCTTATTATTTCCTTTTAAAGGAATTGCGAAGACAAGTGTTCATTTGGTGTAAATTAGTTGCCTGAGTGGCATTCTTTAACATTTTTTGCCTCATAATTTATACAAAAATTAACTTTAAGTGGAACCCAACCATTTTCAGAATCTGGCTGTCATCACAAATGCCCTCACTAGGGTAGCTATAATGTTATTTTATTTCTAATATTTTGCTAATAATTTACAATGTTAAGCTTACTTCATTCAACTCCAAAAATGTCCAACAAAATAAAAGAGGCCAAGCAAAACACGAGATAGGGAACTGAGTCTTAAAGCTAGAATTAAGTACAGTATTTGCCTAACACATTAGCATATATTCCCAGACCCTTCTTATTTCCTGACTTACCATCTTTTTTTTTTGATCATGAGTTCTCAGTGTTTTGGAAGTAGAAAAAGAATGTAAATTCTAGGGCATAGCTTTTGTATACAATCATGAAGAAGGGAGGTCTCAAAGCAGAGTTAGAACAATTTTTAGTGTTAGAAGGAATCTACATGCAAAAGCAAGTTTCAACATTTACTTCCAAATCCTTGTGTTCCAAATTCTCTCCCTTCTTCCCACTCCACTCCCCCCATTACGAAAGCAGGTTAAAAAATGTGTAGCCATGAAAAACATTACTACAATAGTCATGTTATAAAAGCAAACATAACCCCCACTCACACACACACACACACACACACACACACACACACACACACACACACACAAAGACAAAGAGAAACCTCAAGAAAAATAAAGTGAGAAAAAAGTATGCTTCAGTCTGTATTCAGTCATCATCAGGGGATGGCATTCTTTATCATAAGTCCATCAGAGAAATTACTTCAATAATTTTTCTCACAGTTGCTATTGCTAACTGTATTTCCCTCCATGTTATTCCCCCACCCTCAATTTTCCTATTTTCTCTTTCTTTTCATCCTGTCCTTCCTCAAAAATGTCTTGCATTTGATCACCCTCTCCCATCATCTTCCCTCTCTTCTGTCACCTACAATCCCTGCTTTCTCTCCCTGTCTCCTCTTTCCCATTCCTTTTCTGTCCTATTTTTCTCTAGGGTTGGATATATTTCTATACCAAATTGAATGTGTTTGTTATTCCCTCTCTGAGCCACTTCTAAGGAGATTAAGGCTCACTCACTCCCCCTTACTTTCCCTTTCTTCCACTCCACTGCAAAATCTTTTTCTTGCCTCTTTTATGTAAAATAACTTAGCTCATTCTACCTCTCCTTTCTCTTTTCTTTCTCCTAGTACATTCCTTTCTCCTCCATTTACCATCTTTTAAAATATATTATCCTTGAAATTCAACTCCCTCCTGGGGTCTTGTATATATATATATGTATATATGTATACACACACACACACACACACACACACACACACATATATATATACACTCATGTTTCTCCTTCTGAGTTAAAAGGAATCCTAGAGTCTTGTCTACATACATATATATATATATATATATATATATATGTATGTGCATACCTACAATTATTACTATTATTTTTTAATTTTAACTTTAATCTTTTTCTCTCCCCTTTACTTTATCACTCAAGTGAGTCTATATTTTTGGAGGGGAGGGGGTATTTTTGTTTACTCTTAAACAAGAATATTTTATTAATGTATAAAAAATTGTTTGTACAAAATGAAAATAAATAAATATTAAATACATACATACATATATATGTATATATGTGTGTATATATATATATATATATATATATATATATATATATATATATATATATATGCTCTTTCTGAGTTAGAAGGAATCTTACAGTAAGAACTTGCTTACTTTACACTTCGAGTCCATTGTGGTTAGAATCCTCACCCAAGGTCACAAAGGTAATAAACATTGGGGATGGGATTTAAAACTCATGTTTCTGTCACCAGTCAATGTTTGTTTCACCATAGTGTACTTCATTCTTTGTGACCATTCCTGTTTTGTCAGGAGAAGAAAAAAAAGGAATCCTCTTAAATGATCATTTTGAAGATGAGATTATTATAACTACAAGTTATGTATAATTACAAATGATTATACAAAGCCTAAGGCAAAAGTTTCTTTCTCATTGCAAATAGTTCTTTTATGTGAATATATGTTACCAATTTGTCATGCAACTAGGTAAACTTATTTAAGAAAGTATTGGAATATCCTTGATAAAATTAGAGGTCACATAATTTCATTCCCATTTTAGAGATGAGAAAGTGAAAGTAGAAAAGTAAAAACAAGGGAAATCAATGTACTTTTGTGTACCTACTTGTTTTTCATATGTGCTCCCTAAAGGAAAAAGCAGGGAAGAAAGGAAAAGTTGTGATAACAGCATGGTTTTGTAAATACATGAAACAAGAGTTTACATGCAAATAAATAAATGCATACTCAATGTAATTAGTTGTAAGTACTATGCAGTATTATAAATGAAGTGTTTAAATTTTTGCAGATAGGAGAAGAGATCTTTTGAACACTTGATATGGATGATTGACCTCAGATTAGAGGATAGATTTATGTGTTTTTCCTTATTTAAAAATTTAAGAATCTACCTTATTTCAAACAATATATCATAATAATTTTATTTAAGTAAAATTTGTATATGTCTCTTGAAATGTATATAGGTATCATACTATTTAAAGGAATAATAACTCTCATAGATACAAAAACAACAAAGTATTTCTCTTTCACAAGGTAGAAAACCCTGATACTCCAAGAAGCTAAAGTGACTTCTCCAATGTCAGATGTGGCAAGGACAAAACTTTAATTTAGTCTTCATTGCCCTCTAAATCAATTCACCTCTCCACCTAAAGGTGATGGTTTGGGTGACATTGTGGACTCTGGAGTTGGGAGGGATCTCAGTGATCATCTCAGGATCCCAGGACTTTTGAATTGGAAGGGACCTCAGTAGATTGCCAAGATTCAAGTGGGTAGCCATCAAATAAATAGTGGCTGGATGATGATGTATTAGAAATATTATTAAGAGATTGGGGTTTTATTGGCTATTGGCAGATAACATGATCATCAAGAATCCTTTTCATTCTAAAATCCTAGGGTTTTATTATTCAGAAAACTCTAGGGAGTCACTGACTCTTCTTCTTACCCAAAATGGCACCTCTTACTAAAGAGGTGGACTTAGAAGACCTCGAAGTTCAAAGTCCTACTTTAGCCACTTAAAGAAGTTGAGATCTTGCAGAAATCACTTGATTTCTCTGAGCACCAGTTTCTTCCACTTTCCAAACTTTTCATTAATAAACATAAATTTATTATAAATTTATTAAATTTAATATTAATAATTTGTGGATGTTTCAGTTTATAAAAGGTTCAGAGAGGAAAAATTGTCTTATCAGAGATCACACATCTGAAGCATCATAGTTGCAGTGAACAGAAAACTGAACTGGTCATCAAAAAGATAAAGGTGCTCAGAAGAATATTATATACCTTAACAACAATATGGGGTGATGATCATCAACCTTGATGGACTTCCTCATTCCATCAGTGCAATAATCAGGGACAGTTTTAGGGGGTCTGTGATGGAGAATATCATTTGTATACAGAAAGGAATTGTGGAGTTTAAAAGAAGACTAAAGCTTACTATCTTCAATTTTTAAAAGTTGTCTTATGAATTATATAATTTTATTATTTCTAATATTTTCTTTCTTCCTTTTGGATCTGATTCTTCTCTCATAACACATTCAGTTTTGATCTATGCTGATCATGGATGCAAATGAAAAATCTATATCATATTGGCTTCTCTTGGAGGAGGGGAGAGGGAAAGGAGGGAAGAAGAGAAAAAAATGTAAAACTCAAAACTTTGCAAAAATTGATTGGCAAAAACTACCATTGTATTTAATTGGAAAACAAATAAATATTCATATAATAAAAAATTGATTGTTTTGAAAACTATTCATGTATGTAGTTGGAAAAATAAATAAATATTTTTTAGTTTAAAAAAAAGACAAAGTTCTAATTCAATCTTCTATATTTAAAAGTACTTAGACTATACCTGAGTCACTTAATTGAGCTCAGCCTTCATTTTAAAACTCAGGTTAATAATAACTATATTACCTAACCAGCTGACTATCCACATATAACATTCTATGTCCACTTGAGTTTTCATCTCTGCTGGCACATACTGACTAATAATAGGTAAATCACTTACTCCTTCAATGACTCCAGCAATTAAGGCTATAAATTGCAGTTGTCAATCAGTATTGGTGAAGAGGGTTTCCTCACTGCGCGTTCCCTTTACCAGCAAAATTACAAAGTCAATCCAGAAATAAAAAAATCTACTTCACACAGTTGAAGCCTAAAATTAAATAGCATATGAAAAATACTTTTTTTGGTTAATGTAAAGTTCTATATATCATGGAAAGAAAAATACTTTTATTACAATTTTAAGCAGTCAGAACTCCCCCACCCACACACACACACACACACACACACACACACACATTACAAGCAAAGTTAAGAAGAAGTATCATTTTTCACAAAGAGAAGAAAGTTTCTATGGACAAGTGAACTTCTTAATATGAGTATTTGCTACAATTTGAGTACACGAAAATCACATTGTCATGCTTGTCTCACAATTGCTCATTGATTAGAACTGGGGAAAGGCAGTTTGTTTTGTTTAGTGGAGAAGATTTTTCTAATATACTTCTCTGCCATTGACTTGGAACTAAGTTTACTCCATTTGTGTTTGTTTATCTTTATACAATACCTTGAGTAAAGGAATGTGAAACATAGGAAATCAGTGTTTCTGCCCACTGATACTGAAATGGAATTTTGATGTCAAGAATAAGAAAACTTGTTTTCTCCCTATGCCATCATACACTTAGAAGTCAGTTATTATTATTAAATAACAGAATTGGGATCCAAATCCAGGTCTTCTGGTTCCATATTCAGTGCTCTCTAAATTATGCAATGCTATATTCTTCCATTTTTTTGTTTTATGTTTGAATATTGTATATCAGATTGTGAAATATGTTTCAAAAAGTATCATATGGAGAGGACAATGTAGTGTACTGCAATAGAGTAGAAAAACTGCTGCTTCACTTGTGTCTGACATTTCGTGACCCCATTTTAGATTTTCTTGGCAGAGATTCTGGCATGGTTTGCCATTTCCTTCTCCAGCTCATTTTACAGATGAGAAACCTGAGGCAAACAGGGTTAAGTGACTTTCCCAGGGTCACACAACTAATAAGTGTCTGAGGATGGATTTCAACTCAGGAAGATGAGTCTTCCTGACTCCAGGTGTGGTAGTCTATGCACTATGGAGTCACCTAGCTGCCCCTACATGATTTGGAATCAGGTTTTTGTTCTGTTACCTCTTTGATCTTGAATAAGTCACTTAATAACTTCCATGGATCTCAGTTTCTTCATTTATTCTATGAGATTCAGGTTCAGTGATTCATCCTTAAGGTCCCTTCTAGTTCTAAATCTTATGAACCTATTGAAGAGGCACTTTTTTCACATTACTTAACCATTCAAAAAGAATGTAAGAAAAAAAATTCAGCTTCTTGGCTAGGAACATTAGAAATGAAATCACTGCCTATCAGTTCACATTGTTTCAAAAGAGTCACCTTTTAATTTTAATTTTAAAGACAACTCAATTTCAATTCAATTCACTTACTATCCCTGTGTGACCTGGAGTGAATCACATCTCTGCACTTTTGTTTCCACATTTATAAAATGAAGTTAGATTAGTTGTCCTCCAAGGCTCCTTTCAGTTCTCTCTTTCACTGATATTCTCTTTCAGCAAACTTTTATTTCACATCTGTTATGGACAGAATTCTGTGTTAGATTTATATATACATATATATATATATATATATATATATATATATATATATATATATAAAAGTTACAGTCTATTCAACTGTCATTTATTAAACTCCTATTATATGCCAGTGTTATACTAAGCACTAGTGATACAAAGATTAAAATTAAACAGTTCCTTTCCCCCCAGGAGTTTACTAGGGAAAGGGAAAGAGATTAAAAACAGCATACTTGAAAATATAGTATGTAGTATTCTGAATACTAGGTTACACAGGAATTCTGGAAAAATGTATCTGCATGATCATGAAAATTACACTGGCATGCCAAGATATCAACCTACTTAATTCTACTGGGCAAACTACAATAACCCTTTAGAGAAAGAAAATGAGGTCCATTTAAGGTCATTTGGAATCTTAAATGAATTTCAATGTATACAATTGTTAATATAACAAATCAGGGCAATTTTGTGGTAGTTCAGCTCTGAAAATTTGATTGATATTTGACTATTCAACCTTTGGGCTTAGAAACTGAAGATGATAAACTTATATTTTCCTTTGTTCCATCTCATCCATGGCAGTATTGAAGCTATATCTGAACCCACTTGATCTTTGAATATGATTCTGCTTATCTGCTCAGAATTTTCAAACAAAAATGATGACTAAGAGCAAAATCTTTCAGACCAGGATAAAAAGATTAAAAGTAAATGTATTGCCTCTTAACCTTTTCCCTGACACTGGCCATCATAAGTGACTTGGATTTGACACAATAACAGGGAGGCTGAAACACAGTCAACTCAACAGTTAATAAATGCCATATTCAAGGTATTTTGTTTGGTGATATGAGAGAGTCAAAAACAAGGAAGAACTAGTCTTTGCCTTCATGATATTGCCACCTCTCTGAGGGTATTTCCCTGGTATCTTACATGAAAGGTTGGCTCTCCACTTGGAGGTATGGGATGTTGGACATGGTGCAAAGAAGCTTTGGAGATCATCAGGGAGAGAGCATGGGAGATCTCAGTGGAAATATGAAAAACAAAGCCTTGAGAAACATTTAAGCATTAGTTTAAAGTAAAGCCTTCATCAATAATTTGTACTACCTGAGAAAGTGAGGCTGCAGAGAATTTTAAAGACTTTGAAATGTTCTTCTATATAAGATAATAGTTCAGCAGAGAGATAACTTTCAAAAAAAATATATATATATATACATAATTTTCTTTATTGAAGAGACTATCTCTCTCAAAGTCTTTTACCTTCAGGTCTGTTCATGGAGGAGAAAGTCAGGAAAGGAAGCTTAGGTCAATTTCTTATAGATTATTAGAAGCTTAAAGGCTAGTAATTAATTAATTAATTCAACATTCAAAAAGAATTTATCAAGTGCCTTCTAGGTAAGTGAAGAACATTGGGTTAGGCATTATGAAAAATATAAAGATACTATGAAACTCAGTCCCTGCCCTTATGCAGTTTGTTCAAATCTCATCCTTACTAAAAGCATGAGCCTCCTTTTTCATAGCCCAATTTCTGCTTGAGGTTGTCTGTTCACTATCTCATAAGGTAGTTCATTTGCCATCCTATAATTTTTGTTCATTATAGACTTTAATTGCACATTGTGAATAATAAAGGAGGTATCAGAATCCCCTCCTCCCACCTGTTTTCTAATATTTGAAGAAAGATATGTTTCTCCCAGTTATTTTTTTCTTCTCTTTTCCCAAGTTAAATTATCTCCAGGTCCTTCAAACATATCCACCTCATTATATTCCACAGTACAGATTACTGTTTTTTTTTAGTATCTCAGTGAAAATATGGTTCTAAAATCAGAGCATCTGTTGCTTCTTACTTATAGAGCCTAGGACAAGTCACTTAACCTATCTGGACCTTGGACTCCTCATCTGTGATAGATCTGATAAAACTATTCTAGATGAGAGCTCAATCCTTACAGCAAGTCCAATGTGGTTTGCTGGTTCCAGTTCACATGGAGGTTTTGTAGAACTGCTTATGGGTATCCATAATAAAGCATCCTTGCCTCCACTTCAAAGAAATCTCAGGAATTCTCTGACTTTTTCTTCATCTTTACTGTGAAAAGTTCTTTGATTGGCTGCTGAGACCTAACTAAATGTAGTTATATAAAAACTTCAAGAAGTCAATTTCTCATTCTCATCTCTCAGGTTTGTGAAGAGGAAGAATAGCTACAATACTCTGAGTAAAGGCAAGGAGCTCATATCCCCATCCAATAAACATGGCACTTCTTGATTTTGGTATTCTTCTTCTTTCCTGATCTTATGCAAATGAGCAGCCTAGGATTAGAGTACCCAAGCTGCTAATGAGAATAGAAGATCTGTTAATTAGTGAGAAAGGGACATCCAAGAAGTCCTCCAATGACTCATTCAGAGCCAGAGTCCTGGGACTTAAAACCAAGTCTAAGGATGAGAGGTTGAAGTGACCTTGAAGATCAACCTACTCAACTCAGCTGAACAATGAATCAGCACAGTAACTATAACACACTGCTTATAATATTTAAAGTTCATCTGTTTTGTCACAACCAAAAGTTAATTTGGTGAGAGTTCCTTGAAAGAAGAAAAAACTTCTAGGTCTTAGAGGTATATCTCAACTACACATAATCCATAAGTGTGTTTCAATACTTTCTTTGCTTCAAGTTTGAGTCTCCCCTCCCCAGATATTTTATCCCTATGTACAAGAAAGAAGGTGGAGGAAAATAGTTTGAACTCACCAATTTGAATTCACTCTCCATAGAGACAAAATATATATAAAAAGGAAAATATTTCTTAACATAGAGGGTGTTTTTATATTTCTATCTTTGCTACATAATTCCTTAATTTAAAAGAAAAAACTATCAACCAGTTAATGTATATTGGGAATATATCAAAGTTGTTAATGGATATTGCAGAACATGTTGGGTAGCAGCTCATAAGTGACAGTATAAGATTAGTGGACCCAGAAGGCCCTGAATATGTCAAAGATGAAACCTACCCTGCCCCCAATTGACAATTTGTTGTTGACACCACAAGTTGGATCCCCTGGGTGTCTTTGGGGGCAAGACAGAAGCCTGCCAGTCTGTGCCAGGCTGGGAAAATACTTGTGCAGTTAAAGTCCTTTGCAATTAAGTGGGCCCTCCTTCATAGTGGTTGCCAAGGGAAAAGAATGTGACTTTTGCCATAGCCTTGCTCTTCCTCTTCAAGGGGGGTTTTTATCCTTTTACTCCCCACTTTGCTGCTTTTTTTTTCTTTTTCCTACTCCTTTTATTGTATTATCACAATATGCAAACATCTTTAAGGATTGAACTCTTTTGGTTCCACATACTGTTCATTTTCCTAGCAATAAGTCTGGTTTTCATGTAAGCCTCATGTTGTGATTACCTGTGGACAAAACAGATAGATATTGCTCAACACTTTAGATATCATCCAGGATCCCACTCATTATCATCCACACTATGAAAATAATCTGGAATGTGTATATGATGGCAATGCTTGAATATGTAAGTAGTGAAAGAGTGTAAAGTTGTTCCTCTCTTCAGAGGAAAAAGTAAATAACAAAGGGCATCAGTCTATGCTGACATCTTCTAGATTAAGATGGTACCACCCTACTTTGTGCAAGGCTAGGAGCCTGCTCCTTTTGGAAGATTAAGTCTTTGTATAGAAAACAAACAAATAATTAGGGCCAGTCTGTAGCAAGATAGGCTTGAAAGCCAAAGTTCTAGGAATACAGAACTAGTAATGAAAATTTTCTCCAAGGTGAGTTACTGGAAAAATGAGTCCCTGATGGCTTAGCCCTACCTGTTCTAAAATTATATTATAAAGCATCAGTCATCAAAACTATCTAGTATTGGCTAAGAAATAGAGTGGTGGACCAGTGGAATAGACCGTGCAATAGAAGGAAATGATTATAGTAATCTGCTGTTTGATAAACCCAAAGAGTCTAGCTATTGGGATAAAAACTCTCTCTTTGATTAAAAACTTCTGGGAAAATTGGAAGTTAGTATGGAAGAAACTTAGATTAGACCAACACCTCACATCCTATACCAAGATAAGATCGAAATAGATACAGGATTTAGACATAATAAACAATATTATAAGCAAACTAGAAGATCAAGGAGTGGTTTACCTGTCAGACCTATGAAAACAGAATCAGTTTATGACTAAGAAAGAGATGGAGAACATCACTAAAAACAAACTCAATGATTTTGATTACATTAAATTAAAAAGCTTTTGCACAGACAAAACCACTGTAACCAAGATGAAAAGAAATGCAGTAAACTGGGAAACAATCTTTACAACTAATGTTTCTGACAAAGGACTCATTTCTAAAATATACAGAGAACAGAGTCAAATTTTTTTTAAAAAAAGCCATTCCCCAATTGACAAATGGTCAAAGGATATGCAAAGACAATTTACAGATGAGGAGATCAAAGCAATCCATAGTCATATGAAAAATTGCTCTAAATCATTACTTATTAAAGAAATGCAAATTAAAGTTTCTCTGAGGTACCACCTCACATCTATCAGACTGGCCAATATGACCAGAAAGGATAGCAATCATTGTTGGAAGGGTTGTCGGAAATCTGGGGCACTATTACATTGTTGGTGGAGCTGTGAACTCATTCAACCTTTCTGGAGAGAAATTTGGAACTACGCCCAAAGGACAACAAAAAATGTGCATGCCCTTTGACCCAGCAATACCACTACTGGGTCTGTACCCTGAAGAGATGATGAAAAAGGGTAAAAACAACACTTGTACAATATTCATAGCAGTCCTGTTTGTGGTGGCAAAGAATTGGAAATCAAGTAAATGTCCTTCAATTGGGGAATGGCTTAGCAAACTGTGATATATATATATATATATATATATATATATATATATATGTATGTCATGGAACAATATTGTTCTATTAGAAACCAGGAGGGATTGCACGAACTGATGCTAAGTGAGATGAACAGAATGAGGAAAACACTGTACACCCTGACAGCAACATGGGGGAGATGATCAACCTTGATGGACTTGCTCATTCCATTAGTTCAACAATCAGGGACAATGTGGAACTCTCTGCAATGGAGAATACCATCTGTATCCAGAGTGGAGTTTGAACAAAGACCAAGGACTATTACCTTTAATTTAGGGGAAAAAAACCTGATATCTTATTGTCTGATCTTGCTATCTCTTATACTTTATGTTTCTTCCTTAAGGATATGATTTCTCTCTCATCACATTCAATTTGGATCAATGTATACCATGGAAACAATGTGAAGACTGAAAAGTTGCCTTCTGTGGGGGTGGGGGTGGGGGGGAGGGAAGTAAGATCAGGGGAAAATTGTAAAACTAAAAATAAATAAAATCTTTATAAAAAATGAAAATAAAATTACAAAAAAAGTGAGTCCCTGAAATGTCCCTTATGTGGTAGAGAAGTAAAAGACCCTGACTAAAGAATAGGAAGGACCACAGTATCAAGCACACAGAATCATCCATGAATAGAAAGCATTTAGGTCATTCTTTTCTCTAAAAAACCCATGGAAGATTCTATATTGTGAAAACTATTTGCATATTTGTCTAATCTCCCTTAATAGGCCCTACATATCCTCAGAACTGATTGGGATTATTTGTATTTGTTTGCCCTACAATAACGAGCATGGTTGCTTACACATAATAGATACTTAACAAATAGTTTTTTGATTGAATTCAAGGAACTTCCAAAGATTTTCCACTGTAATCTAAATAGAATTTCTTTAAAAAAAAATGAGGAAAGAAAAGTAACATTTCCCATAAGGAAACTGAACTGGACCCTTTATCTTTATTAGTACTATCCAAACAAGCAATACTCATGCTGAAAAATCATCATCTATTCTTACCTTCAGGCAATAGGGTGAATATCTTCTTTTAGTAAGACATTCTGCTTTCTTATTCAGTAGCAATCTGCAGTCTGATCTGTTTCTATCAAAGGAAAAGGCATTAAAATGAACTTTTAATGAGCAATGTAAAGCCTTTGGCAATCCAAGATATCTTCTCCAATTCAGGTTTTTCTCTGTTACAAGCACTTTTGGAGAGACAGTATTGACTGGTAGGTTACAAAGAAAGTTTAAATCAGGGGAAATGGCTTGGGTCCAATTCAGGGTGTTATTTTAGATTGTATGCTGTGTTCTTTATTGTTGGTTTGAGCTTTGTTTTTGTTTTTATTTTTTTAATGGAAAGATGGAAGAAAACAGAAAAATTGCTGCTGACTGGTTTGGAAGGTAAAGAGATTTCAGGTTTCTGATTTACTATTAAAGCTCTTTTCAAAAGATCCCCTCTGGCAAACATTCTCTGCTTTTTCAAGACATAGCTAATGATACAATAAACTTCTCTATAGCTCAGGGCTTCATAACTAAATGGCACATTTCAGAGCTGGAAGGGACTTTGTATACATTTATTCTAGCCATCTTGCTGTTGACTCTGACATTCTCTGAGTAATAATCTTCTCATTTAAGATGGCAGCACCCTACTTTCTGCAAAGCTAGGAACCTGCACCTTTTGGAAGATTAAGTTTTTGGGTATGGAAAAAACAAATAAATAGAGTCAGTCCACCTCAAGATACGTTTGAAAGCCAAAGTTCCAGGACATAGAGCTTGTAATGAAAATTTCCTCCATGGTGAGTTCCTGGAAAAATGAGTCCCTCAGATGCCCCTTATGTAGTAGAGAAGCTAAGGACCCTGGCTAAAGAATAAAAGGCACCACAATATCAAGCACTCAGAATCAAATAATCCTTGAATAGAAAGCATTTAGACCATTCTTTCCTCTCTTTACATCTAAAAAGTCCATGAAAGATTCTACTTGAAAGAAGGAAATGGAACACTGGAGAGATTCAGTGATGTCCCCATATTTAAACAGTTAGTGACTGAAACAATACTGGAACTTTATTTTTGGACTGAGAGAAATCCAGAATAGAGTTAGGTAGGAGAGCAAGTGACCTAAAATGCATTGTGTATGAAGTTTCACTAGGACACTTGAGTAAAAATGTTTTCAGTACTTTAAAAGATTTGTGACTTCACTGCCAACCCAGATCACCTTAGTAAAAATTTCTGAAGTGTTGTGACAAAAATAATACCTTAAATTGTGACCAACTTTCTGACAATGATCCTCTCTACACTAGGTTGAGCTGATTCTCAGGCAATCACCCCATACTCTATCACCAGACCAGCACTCAGTGTTCTTCCAGCTCAATAGGAGTTTAAAATCTATTAGTGTCTCTTAATCTAAAATCTATCAGACAACTCAAGGTCAACTCAATAACATCATTAATTATCTCAGTATGAACAAATTTTTGAAAACTACATTTTACAAATGTTCTATATTTTTAGTCCAGTAAATGATAGATGCTATTTATAATAATTATTATTTTATGTAGTATATTATATGTGGTAGATACAGATAGGTGGTATAGAGGATGGAGTGTTGGACCTAGAGTCAGGAAGACCTGAGTTCAAATTTGACCTCAGACACTGACTAATATATGACACTGGGCAAGTCATTGAATCCTGTGTGTCTCGGTTTCCTTATCTGTAAAATGAGTTGAAGAAAGAAATGGCAACTATTCCTTATCTTTGCCAAGAAAACCCTAAATTGAATCAAAAATAGTTTGACATGATGGAAACAACTGAACAGCAACAGTATATGATGAATAAAGAAGAGAATTGTAGTTAAAACTAGAAGGAACTTTAGAAATCATGTAGTCCATCTTCCTCATTTTAGAGATCAGGAACCTGAGACTCAGAGGATTTAAATGATTTCCTCAGAGTCACACAGGTAATCAACAGGAGAACTTAGGTTTGAATCCCAGGTCCTGTGATTTCAATCTTAGGTATTATAATGAGGCCTTAAAACTACCATTGCATAGACAACTAAAAATACAGGGAATATATATTTTTTTGTCTTTGTTTTAAAGTCTTTTGCCCTGTGTCAGAAGACACAATTTTAATAACTTGACCAGAATCTATAAATGCCTTCTCTAGTGTTCAGTGCTTTCCAGCATATTGAACCTAAGTTACTGAGTTCTTCCCCGTAAAACTTTATTCGAGTGTGAGTTCCCAAAAGGTATAGCATCCTAATGTAAAGCATGCACTCTGTCATAGTTACCATTTTATATAGCATCCCAGCCAGGCGTGGCAGGAAATTTTTGTGGACAAAGGTCTTTCTAGAGGGGCTGCCCAATCAAATCTTCAGAAAGACTATTCCTGGGATTTTGATCCTTTTCTGTGATTTCTGTTTGTAGTAGCTTTTTTGCTCCAAGGACCGCTGCATTTTTGTTTCATTAGAAAACAGAGTGCAATTTCTAGTATCTCTTCAGACACCCAGTGGGCAAGATATAAAGCCCGGGAAGGACTGGAGAACAGATAGTAATGGTTTATTCGTTATATAGTGATGTTATTTTGTTTGGACTTGTGACTCTATCAAGACATAGGACTCTCAGTGGGGTAACTCCCCTGCCCCCATACAAATTTGCAACTGAGTTTACAACATATATTCTCAGAGAATTGCCTGGGGGCACTAAGAGGTTAAGTGACTTATCCAGGATCACAAAGCTGTATGGGGCAGGTACTTCATGATTCCAAAGCTGATCCTCTTTTCATTAAGCCATGACTTGCAACCTCTCATTTAAGTCACCAAATCTTTCTAAATTACCAAGACTTCTATTGGAATATAAATTGGAGAGGGTCACTCCAATTTACTCCTCCAGATCACCTTTTCCCTTTATGTAAAGCCATGGATAGTTTTTCTCCAAATGTTTTTACAGCCCCCTCCCCACATTAAAACTCTCTATTGATTAAATAGATTCCTTCATCATTGAAAGAGTAGAGAATTATCCTCCAAAAATCTTGTCAAAGTGAATTTTGATGAATTTTCCTCTAAAATCAGGATTCTTCTTTCTATGCAATTGGGTCCCTTTGATTAATTTCAAATCTATCTTGCTATCTTTACTCCTTCAATTTGAAAATTAGGATTAGTTTTGTATGTACTGAGCAAGTGGTCATAGAACTGTAACATCCTCAAAAATGCTTAGCCTTACATAAATATTGCAGTAGGAATGTAAGAACCTAAGGCTTAGATGATGCTTATACAACACTCTTATCATTCATACAATAGAAATGTTAGTCAAAACACAAGTTCCTTTTGACATATTTTGTTTCATTTTTTCCAGTTGGGTAAGTAGGGAAGATGGATACCCCAAAAAAGAAAGAAAAGAGTCATTGAGTCATCTCTCATTTTTTTAAAATAAAATGCAGAGAATAAAAGAAAAGTCAGAAAGAAGCACTGAAAAACAAGTCAATTTTGAAAGTTGGGTGTTGAGCTTAAAATATATTTGACCTGTATTTAACCTAAACTGTTCACGATGAAGATAGATGCATAGATAGACAGATAGATAGATAGATAGATAGATAGATAGATAGATAGATAGAAAGATAGATAGATAGATAGAAATGCCCATTTAATTTGATGTTTC
Organism: Macrotis lagotis; assembly: GCF_037893015.1. Taxonomy (NCBI): domain Eukaryota; kingdom Metazoa; phylum Chordata; class Mammalia; order Peramelemorphia; family Peramelidae; genus Macrotis; species Macrotis lagotis. The sequence continues at coordinate 354,612,543 of NC_133666.1, forward strand.
ACTAGGCAGTGAATTATGGGATCTTTTCTTTCACTGTAAAGTATCAGTGAGAGAGGTCCAGTCATGCCATCCCTTAGTGAGCAAAAAACAAAAATGGAACCTGAGCCTAGCTCACAATCATTGCTTCAAAAAAAATTTAAAAATGCTTGTGACTGAGCAGCCATTCAGACAAATACAAGTCAATATGGTGAAGTAAATCAGTTAACCTGGATGACTACTAAATTGATCCATCATTTCAGTTAAAACAATACCTCCAGTAGCCTGGCATAAAAAGGGGAGAAGAGAAGCATCAGCCTGAGTCTCATTTGAGAAAAGGAGGAAGATGAATAATAAATGCTGAATTTCATACAGACCTCAGGTGCATTTTCCAAAGACCATACCATTTGCTTACTCTCAAATGAAAAAGTAAGAAACTATGTGAATGAGGAGCAACTCAGACATAGTGTGCAAAGTCATAATTAGAACCCATGTCCTCTGGTTCCAATTCCAATACTCTTTCTCATTATTGATATGATTAGTATGGGAAAACTCTCCAAAGGGAAGTAGTATGAGTATGAGTTCATTTTGTATTCATATAAAGTTAAATAAAATATTGTCTAATTCTAGTCATCTTTGCCTTCACTTGGACTATTTACATCCCTTCAAATCCTGCCAAGTTATATGTAATTTTGATCTTCTTAATATTCTGATCACACCATTTCTAATTCTTGAAAGTCTTTCATGGATGCCTTTTGCCTATTAAACAATTCAAATTCCTTAGCCTGGTAATTCAAATTCCTTAGTCAGGAAGCCTGTTTGGATTATATGGTTCTTACCCACCATGCCAACTTATATTGTCATACTCTTCATATATTCTATATCTTAGCCAACTAGATTACCCAAACATATCCATCAGTTTTTTGACACCTTATTCTTTTCTGGAATATCCTACTTCCTTCTGCCTGCCTATCGAAATCCTCATTTCAGAGACCAGCTTATACATTACCTCTTCCATTATACTTTTCCTAGTTTCCCTAGTCAGAAAGTGAGTTCTTTTTCTCTGAACTCTCAAATATTTTGTTTGGAATTTTGTTTTTTGTATATACACATGAGCTTATGTTTATATACACATGTATACATGTATACACATATTTGTATGTGATATGTGTGTACAAAATAGGATATTAGAAAGATAAGGCAGGTTCCTTTCCTTCCAAATGATTTTATAAATGATCAAATTGAAAAGTAGAGAGGTCAATTGATTTGTCCAGGATTACAAAACAAGTTAGTAGTAGAACATCCAACCAAATACATTATGTAAACAGAATGCCAATCAATTCTGAGGCCCTGGCATGGTTGAACAAATTCACCATTGGGGACTTCCTTAATAATGTCTTTGGACTATTTTGTTTCTGACAGGGTTTTTCCCTGGTAATATCAGAATTTGACTTATGCATCTCCCAAAAGAAATCCTATGGAAGGACATAATCAATCAATCAATAAACATTTACAGTTACTATGTGCCAGACACTTTGACCGGGGGGGGGGGGGGGGCGAAATACAAAAGAGGCAAGAGACAGAGTCTGCCTTCAAGCAGCTAATGGGGAAGATAACATGTTAATAAATATATACACAAAGCAAGATTTATATAGGATAACTGGGAAATAAGAGAGGGGAGACACTAAAAGTAAGAGGTATTTATTGGGAAAAGTTTCCTGTAAAAGAATATATTTTAATTGGATTTTAAAGAAAACTAGGGAGATCAGTAGTAGAACATTCTGAGCATGGGGGAAAGCTAGAGATAATTCCCAGGGTCAAAAGATGTAGTGTCTTGCTCAAGGATCAGTCGGGAGGTCAATGTCATTGGATGGAATATGTATTGGAGAGCATGGGGTAAGAAGACTGGAAAGGAGGGGTGGCTAGGTGGTGTAGTGGATAAAGCACTGGCCCTGGAGTCAGGAGTACCTGAGTTCAAATGTGACCTCAGACACTTAATAATTACCTAGCTGTGTGGCCTTGGGCAAGCCACTTAACCCCATTTGCCTTGCAAAAACCTAAAAAAAAAAAAAAAAGACTGGAAAGGTAGGAAGGAACTAGGTTATAAAGGTCTTTGAATACCAACATTTTTTTAGTTTTTGCAAGGCAATGGGGTTAAGTGACTTGCCCAAGGCCACACAGCTAGGTAATTAAGTGTCTGAGGTCACATTTGAACTCAGGTACTCCTGATTCCAGGACTGTTGCACTCTCCACTGCATCACCTAGCTACCCTTGCACCACCTAGACACCCCATCAACATCTTTTATATTTTCTCCTGGAGGCAATAGGGAACCACTGGAGTTTAATTGAGAAAGGTAGGTGACATATTCAGACCTGTACTTTAGGAAATTACTTTTATGGCTGAATGGAAGATGATTTGGAGTGGGGAGAGAACTGAAGCAGGCAAACCAACTTGTAGACTATCGCAATAATCCAATATTTCCATATACATGGTCCTTTGATTCAATTTCTTCCCAAAAGAAGTTATTATTTTTTTCCCCTAAATCCTCATCCCAATTCTCACTTTCCCAATTACTGTGGAACCTTCCAGTCCCTCAAGTTTACATCTTAAGAGTCATCTTTTTTCATCATTTTCCAACAAAGTTTTTCCTTTGGAGTTCATTGAAAAGGAAGGGAAGAGGGTGAAGATTATGTTTGGATGAGGGGTAGAAAAATGTGATTGCTGTAGTCAGAATCAGCCCTAGACAAAATCATAATGTAAGCCAAATTAGTCTAGAGTTTTAACTAGGATACTGTGATCTGGGTTTCCTTGAGGGAACCAAAATTTAGAAGTCACTGATAATACCTGTACTTCTGCCACACAAAACAACTGAGCCTGACACCTGGTTATAAAAGACAATTATTTAAAATAAACTAGTATTTGGAGTTTTTTCTCCATGTGTGAACTTTTTCTTAGTCCATTGGCTAATTGTACTCTGCAGCATCTGAGCACAGAACTGATGTCCCTAGTCTCTCCTATTCTTAACACACACACTTTCTTGATATTCATCCTTTTATTTTTCCTTCTCTTTCACTCTGCAATTTGAAAGAAAAGTCCACATTCACTCTCTTTTCTCACCACTCTCTTACTCTTGCCTCTTAAAATTTCATTCTAAATTTGCCTCCTCTTGTTAATAAAAAAAAGAAATATTTTATACTGTGTGTATTTGATGGTTCTTGTCTTTGTTCCCCACTCATGCCATCTGATGTGGACACTATCTGGGTCAGCCTTACACAATATTCTTGCATCAGGATTTATCCATGCCAGTGCTATTCCCTTCTCTACAAAAGTGTGACTGTTTTCCTGACTTTGCAGGAAATAAACTAAGATTTTGTAGAAGTAAAGTCACTAGCCCACAGGGAATCTCTGGAGTGAGATCCAGTATACAAAGAAGCAGGGCATTTCCCAGCAGGGTAGTACATTACCGTGGCAACTACAAATAAATGGAACAAATCTCTGAGGTATGCAAGAAAGGTGATCAAGGAAATGACAAAGCAGATATGGCTAGCCTAGTGTCCTTTCTAGGGTAGGGGAAATGTGCTCCCATCTGAGAACATACGCAGTATTCCCCAACCTCCAGTATTATAAACTTGAGCAAATTAACATTCATATAGGTCCCCAGGGTCCCAAACCTAGCACCTCAGTAGTGTTTCACCTGAGCAACTGGGAATGCTAGTGGGCTTACTTTAAGCCAAATTTACTGCTCATAAAAGATCTCCCTTGTCAGCTCTCAGGTACCATGAATCTCTCTCCTGACATGAAGCAATCACTGCTAACAATAAATGAGGAGATTTGGGTCCCTGTGGCCCACTCCATTGTACACCTGTCAATGAAGGCAGACAGTGTGTGTGTGTGTGTCTGTGTGTGTGTGTCTGTGTGTCTGTGTCAGAGAGAGAGAAAGATAGAGGCAGAGAGAGAGAGAGAGAGAGAGAGAGAGAGAGAGAGAGAGAGAATAAAGGAGGAGGCAAATGATGAATGTATGAGAATTAATGTCAGGGGAGCATTGCCTATGCCACCTTCAGATTTTAGCCACTGTACTTGAGCTTGCACAAACCCTACCTAATCCCAAGAGACAGCTTAAGCATGCCTTCTGTCCCCCGCATACCTAAGCAGCCCTGGGAGACCTGTTCAGATAGACCTTGGGGATTCATAAAGCATCACTTCAATCTTTTCTGCATGGCCAGAAGCAGATATTAAAAGAGGAGAGGAGGCAGCCCTCCCTTGCAGATAGACGGATGGTGAATATCACCTCGGGCTGATGTAGTCTAAGTTTCCTCACTTTGAATTCTGGGGTCCCCGTCTGAAAATACAATAAAACTCAGCAAAATGAGCTCAGTCCTCTAAATAGCCAGGCTGTGAGCAGGAAGAAATGGGGTGTGCACCAAAGACCATATAAAACAAACAAACAAAAAAAAAACAATTTAAAGACAAAATGTACAGGGAATGCAAGGAATGATTTCACAATATCAAAAGCATATGAACAACGGCTATATAAAGCTTGGCACACCAGCCAGAAGTGCCCCCTCTATGAAGCCAGCCCCTCTCCACAAGCCGGCCGTTTGCATCAGCCAAGCAAGGCTCCCAGTGCTCGGGTTAGCCATTCTCCCTGCTACCGCCACCCCCAAAAATCTCTAGTGATGCCCATGTCCAGTGGATGAAGTAGGAATCAAATCAGAGGGCAACTATTGTCAACAGATGAAGTAGACAGGGATCTGTGTGCTTGCTATGGTGTGGCTTGGCTCTCCGGTTCTAATGAAGGTCTTTGTTGAACAAGAGCTCCATCTACGGGGAAGACTCAGTTATACTAATGGAGCACTTCAATGCACATGAAGATACAAATGTTAATCAAAATTGTAGCCAGAAAATCATAGAATTATAGGGCTGGAAAAGACCCTAGATGCCATCCAGTCCAAGCAAAATAATCTTTGAAATCTATGTTTATACATATGAATAGAATTATCTCCATTACCCCCATGCTCCAATGTCTCTTTACCTAGGACTGAACTCTTTTTCTCTCTTCCAGCATCCTCCCTCCCCCACACACATACACACCTGGGAGTCTCCTATTGTCTGGGGATCTGATCAAATTGTTCTACTAATAACAACTTGATATTACTCCTGCCTCGGAAATTTTGCATTTTCTAAAAGAAAAGCAACATTTGACCCCAAAGAATGGTTGTCTAATAGTCAATTTCGGGTGCCCACTTAAAGGAAACTTTTCAATGGATGAGTTTTTTTATAGATTTACCAAACCTTGAAGTCAATGATTTTCCATTCCTAAGCAAAAAACCATCAGCCATATGTGACTGTGTATTTATAAATGAAACAAATTATGCAGCATTTCCACCATAGTAGAGATATCACCTCAATATATATGTAGAATTTGTGGTTTTAGCAGTAGAAATATTCTATTGCCTCCACTCAAATTAGAACAAATGAAGAATTTCTGTGAAGTCTTTCAGCAACATTTTACCCCTTCTTATGGAAGAGATGAACATTCTTTGATTCATTCAATTATTCAACAAACATTTTTAAGCCAGAGCTGTGCAAAACACACATACACACACCTACACACACACACACACACACACACACACACACACACACACACACACACACACACACAAACCACCATCACAACCACCACAACTGTGCTAGGTTTTAGGGAAGAAACAAAGCTTAGATAAGACAGACAATTTAATAGGAAGATAAGACACAATCATGGGCAAGTAAAATTATATAGTGCAACATAAGTATAGTAGAGAGAAACAAAACAAAAAATGTCCCAGAGGGTTGCTATGAAACATCTTATTCTGACTAGCCAAATTTTCCAGATGGTTTAGGATTCACCACAAACCTTTGTGTTTTTGTTATTGTTATTGTTGCTTTCTTGTTTTTATCTTAACTCATACAAATGGAATTTTTTAGAAGGCATCCACACACTCTCACATGCCTTCCTGCCCTATTAAACAGAGTATTCCATGTAAAGAACTGTAAAGAACATAATGTTTTCTTGATGCTTGAAAGTCTTTTGTTAGTTATTCTGTGGTTCTATGCTATATGATGCCGATAAGATCTGTTGAGGTATACAGTAATATTTGCTCCTGCACTAAATGGTTTTAATGAGATATATTTGTAGCTTTTTTATATATGGTTTTTCCTGCCTTCTCCTTCATTGTCGATTATCCCTTTTCACTGATGTTTATTCTAACCTATTGCATTTCCTCTCTTCCTTTTCTAATCTGCTGCTTCTGTAACCTGAGAAATCAGACTTCTTTGAATTCTGTATACTAGTACATGATCCTAAGATGCTTGGGCTCTGAATGATAGTGAAGGCTTTGAGGAGTTCTGAGCAAAGTTTATGAGCTTCACTACATAGACATTGTGACATCTCTTTTGGCTATTAAGAGGCCTATTTCAAATGCTTTTGGGTTCTTGATTATGTCACTATTTTATAGACAGGTTGCTATTATAATTAAAATAATAGATAATTGGAATGATACCTTTCATTCATAGCATTTTGTTACTTTCAAAGTACATCCACAGTTTTTATAAAATGCTATAAAGGAGTAAGGATTAGCATTATGATCTCCATTTTACAGATGGGAGAAACTGATAAAAAAAAAAACCTTCTAATTTGTCCAAGGGCATGCTGCAGGTTATCTGGAAATTCCGAGGTCAATACAAAAATGTAATGAAATTCCATAAAATTAATAGGTCATTTTATATCATGACTAGAAGTACTCCCATATTTATGAAATATTAAAAGTTGTTAAAGCCTAGACAAGACTTCCAATATAATCTAAATTATATTGGGTGATGACACTAGGAATAGTATACACAGTAAAATATTAAAAACCATCTTAGAAATTCATATTAAATGAATAATGATTTAATATTTTTTAAAATATGCCTTTGGCAAACAATTATATAAAATCATTTTTATGGGAAGGAAACCTTGATTTATTAGTTATGAGGTTTGCCTTTATGCATCTAACTTGTCTCATAAAAAAACAAGAGTAAAGTGAAATTTGAAGAAAAATTCAAGTTGATATAAACACTTAACTGTGCCTGATGTGTGATAATAATATTTAATCTCTATATAATGAATGAGGAATGTAACAGTATCGACTTAATTTATTCATTCACATACTGACTATGTGATCTTGGACAATCATTTAACTTCAATGCTATAGATAAAGCTGTACTGCTAGAAGGAATGCCTCATCTTTGGACTTCATTAAAAGCCTCTTATCCTCTCTCAGCAATCTCCTAATAGTGCTTATTAAAATACCAGTCACTAATAGAATCACATAAGGGTGTTCCCCCTCCACTCTTTCAGTGAAAACACAGGTCCATTCCCAGGCCCTCTAAAATAAATATTGGGCAACTTTTAAGTTCTATTCTAGCTTATCATTATTTTATAAGAAGTTACTGTACCTCCCTGGGTCTCAATTTTCCTGTCTTCAATTGACTTTAAAGTCTATCCTAGATTGTAATCTATGATCCTATGAAAGCAGTCTATATTTTCTTGAAATTTATAATCTACTGAATTTGGCTCTAGTCAGACTATATCTTACTATTCTAATTTTAGAAAGAAAACTGAGCTTCTGGACAGTTTCCTGAGAAGACTGACCAAGATGTTTAAGGATTTGAGATCATGCTATAGAGGGATAGCTTGAAGGATTGGAGATACTTAACCAAGAGAGAATAGACAATCAGAGCAGATAACTCTAATGAATATTTGAAAGGCTATTATATGGAAGAGGCCTTAGACTTATTCTGTTCAGTATCAAAATATCAATTATCAAGTAGCAATTCAGTATCAATTAGAAACAATTGATGAAAATTTCAAAGAGGCAAAATGTAAAGAAAACCAACCCAATCATAAAATTATCTACACACAATATCATGGACCATAGGAAACTGAATTTTCTTTACCAAAGGTCTCAGAGTGAAAGCTGGTTGACCACTTGTCAGGATGTCAAGGAAAGAATTCTGAGATCAGGGCTTTACTCAGGTCTAGATTCTATCTGAGGCCCATTCCACTTGTGAAATTCTGTGATTCTATGAAAGATAAATCAATTGGCATAAATTGGAATAAATAGGAATGCACATAAACAAACAAACAAACAAATAAATTCAGAACAAATAGGAATGCATATAATGTTCTATAGAAACAATTGCAAGTCAGGGATTTTCAAGTGAGTTGTGAATTATGATTATATATATATATATATGGATTGTATGTGTTCATGTGTATGCATGTTTACATGCATGTGTGTATGAGAGTATGAATGATTGTGTATAATCATAGCTTCCATATATGACTACATGTTTATAAATATGTGTATGCAAGGTTGCAAGGCATTGCTAGAGAGCTGGATTCAGAGCCCAGAAGACCTGGTTCAAATCTTGCTTCTATCTCATACTGGCCTAAGGATCCTTAGCAAATCCTAAGCATTTCCTGATCTCTCAATGCTAAATTTAGAGGTAGGTGTATTTATATGTAAACTCATCTTCATGAATTCAAATCCAAACTGAGAAACTACTAGCTAGGTGACTCTGTGCAAGTCACCTAACCCTGTTTGTCTCAGTTCCTCATCTATAGAATGAATTGGAGAAGAAAATAGCAAGCCTCTCTAATATCTTTGCCAAGAAAACCTCCAAATGGGATCAGAGTGAGACACAACTAAAACTTCCTGAGCAACACACACATAAATATATAAATATGTAAATACATGCATATAAGCACACATGCGTGTGTTGTACATAAGCATAGATCAGAAGTATGGAGCAGGTTTCAGGAATGAAACTTTGGATGTATATTCTTGATATCTTGCTGAATTTAAAGTAAATTAGGGAAGTCATGTGTGAAGAAATTACAACCTAGTTTTCTGAGATGCAAAACTCATTCCCTTTTGACATGACAGTCTGAGTGTTGTTTCTACTCCTTTTTGTGCAGCATAGTGAAAAGTAAAAGAAGAAAAAGGATGCAATAAGTCCTCAGAAAGTTGCATTGCCTGAGACAAAAGCTGCTCTTTTCCTTTGCACGCCTGTTACTGATGAGAATTATAGACACCAAATTGTTATTTGACTCATGAAGTTAATATGACAGTTGATACTGATAGACTTTTCCATCTTCATTCTTTGGACAACTCCTTTAAAAAAAACCTGTTTTTTGAGCATAAATGACCAGTTAAAGTAGTCTAAGGTCAGTCTACAAAGATGATCCACCAGATACTAAAGAGTAAGACCCCAGTAACAACTGCTATCCCAGATCCCACCAAGCTTAGATCAGCCAAGTCAGTCATATCTGAGTCAAGGGTCAGCATCTCCTTCTTTGTCCCTATAGGCTTTAACTCGTTGTCATTTTGGGGGATGACTTGTGGAAATGAGCTCTTTCCTTTTGGTCTATAGTAAAGATTTTGTTTCATAAATATCAAACATGTGTCTGGTAGCATTTGTAATACCAAGAGGGTATAATTGCTTTTGTTGACAATAAATCAAGGTTAACAGCAAGGCAGTTTTGTGTAATCACTGAGATTACTCATGTTCCATTTGAAAACTGGAGTTATTAAATCACAAACCATTTGTTATGAATTTCTGAAACACTATAGTTTCAAAGCACCACTCTATATACTTTGAACACTAAAATACCAGATTGCAATCTTGCCCCTTCATATGTTGCCTGGAACATCTATTCATGATATTGGCTGCCTTGTATAGGATTATAAAAAGTGTCTGATTTCAAACTTCACCCCAAAGGAACCTTTGTTTACAGTTTTGAGCAAGAAAGCAAGCAGTCCTGGAAAACAGAGCTGCAATAAGAGTCAATATTAAAATGTAAGAATATCAGGGGACCCTAAAGTCTTATGCTTTGTAGCACACTTCAAAATGTTCATTTTTTTTCTTTCTCATACTGGTGGATTTCACTTCCTAATCATACCCACTTTTCTTTGTGAGTCTTCTTCACATGAATTCAGGCCCTACTTGGAGACCAACACAGATAGAAAAAGGAAAACTTGCAAAAGAAGCTCAAGCCTGGACAAAATTGTGCTGTAAGTAAAACACCCTCAGTCTCCTTATTCATTCATTTCTGACAGTTGTTCTCTTCCCTCACTTCAAGATTGAATCTCTAATGATTATTTCCCATCCCCAAGGAATCCTTAAAGTTTACACTAGAGTGAAAATGACTGAAACAGCTCTAAATGTTCTCTCTCTTAAAATGATCATTCTATTTTAATAGGAGTCAGAGCCTAGAGAGACCAAAGACTAAAGCTTTTCTAGTAAAATTATAGATGATGTCCCTTCACACAAATCTGATTTGCTTCTATAAAACTAGCCTTGAAGTAGGTAATGTTAAAAAAAAGACTATTCCCTTTAAACTCATGACCTATTTTTAATAAAATAGCCTGCTTTCTTGGGTCTGACACATGCTGGGAGCTTTCATTGAAGTGGGAAGGGCTGGGGTGGGAGGAGGGCAGGGTAATAGGTAAAAGACAAGTGAAACTATTTTGAGAAAAATCTTATGATAGGCTATTGTAGAAAAGGTGGGATTCAACACATATTCTCACTCTGATTACTCAGACCTTGGAGTCATTCCATCCCCTTCACCTTTCCTACCTTTCTCCACTACCCCCTCTCCTCCACTGTGTTGGAGCTTGCAGCTATCTTTGGGAATCAAGAGTCTATACAAATACTGGTGATTTTTTTTTTTGCATTGGGGAAAATACTAGTTCTTTCTGCACCCAGGGAAGAGAAGGGGAACTAAGTTTTCTTCTCACCAATTTTACGATACCCCAGGATAGCCCCTGAGAATTTTAACCAGCGGTGCCAACCTTATTCCCAGCTATGTGGTAATCAAGAAAGTTCTCTAGCTTTGCAAATTTTCTATAAGCTGCAAAGGGGAGAAAGGCTGCAATATGATGTTCCTACAATCTGTTCTAGCCAAGGGGTTCAAACCCAGGGGTTCTTATAACCGGGAGACCAGATCTATCAATAATACGAGTTTCTATTTCTCTAAAGCTCATTTCTGTGGTGAGCAAGCCAGCCACTGAGAGGGCAAAATTTCAGGGTTGAGATTAAGAGCAAGTCTTTGTTTATTTAACCCACAATTCACATATTATAAATTGATAATTGTTTTGCCTTGAAATATATTTTTGATTTGACCAATGGGCTTTTGCTTTCAAGTCTGTCTTTTACTAGAGATCACAGCTTTGACAAATTCCTGATAATGCAAAGCATATTCCATTTTCCATAAGGGAAATTCCAGTTTACAGAACCTAATTGTAGATATTTATATGCAAGGATTCTTCTATTCTTGTGGAGCTGAACCTTAAACAAACCCTTTCAATATCCTTCCTTCCTTCCTTCCTTCCTTCTTTCCTTCCTTCCTTCCTTCCTTCCTTCCTTCCTTCCTTCCTTCCTTCCTTCCTTCCTTCCTTCCCTCCTTCCTCCCCTCCCTCCTTCCTCCCTTCCTTCCTTCTTCTCCTCCTTCCTTGCCTCCTTTCTCCCTTCCTTTTTCCCTTCCTTCCACCCTCCTTCCTTCCTTCCTCCTTCCTCCCTCCCTCCCTCTCTCCCTCCCTCCCTCCCTTCCTTCCTTCCTTCCTTCCTTCCTTCCTTCCTTCCTTCCTTCCTTCCTTCCTTCCTTCCTTCCTTCTGTGCTTCCTTCTCTCCTTTCCCTTCTTCCTTCTCTCTCTCTCTCTCTCTTTCTCTCTCTCTCTCTCTCTCTCTCTCTCTCTCTCTCTCTCTCTCTCTCTCTCTCTCTTTCTGTTGCTGTGTCTGTCTCCCTCTACCTTTCTATGTCTTTCTGTGTCTGTCTCTGTGTCTCTGTCTGTCTCTGACTCTCTTTCCTTCTCCCCACCTCTCTCTCTCTCCCCCCTTTCCCTTTCCCTCCTTTCTATCATCTATTAAATGAGAAGGCTGGGCTAGATAAACTTCTGAAATCACTTCCAATGCCATATTTCAAACTCTAAGACCTCTCGCCTCCCTACATCTATATATCTAAACATGTTATATACAAGGCCCTGCATTAGACAATGAGAGATACCAAAATGAGAAGAAAGTCATCTATGCCCTTGAGGAACTGGAATTCATTATTATTTTTCATTTGATGGGACAGCAGCAAAAACCTGAGTTTTAGAGGTGGAATATTTGGGTTTAAGCCCTAACTCAACTACTTACTCCCTAGGTGATTTTTGGGAGAAGGACTCAGGTCATTTGGCTTCAATTTCTTCCTAGATGATCAATTGCAAAGATATCTTACAGCCTGAACTTTCTGTGGCTCTTGGAATGCTTTTATGGCTTATAAAAAACCTGCCTAAAATTTAGTAGGTGAAACAAATAACCAATCCCTCAAGGACATAGTGTTTTCTGTGATGGGGGCATGTGTCAGAATAGAAAAGCCAGAGAAAGCAGTGCCCTATCCTCTCCTTGAAGCCTCAACATTTACTTATGCACTTGACCTTAACCAAATCACTTATCTTGGGCTATCAAGTGATGTCATTCCTTGTCTTTATAGAGAAACTTATGAAATACCTTTCATATTTCATTTGATCCTCATAAGAATCCTGTAAAATAATTGATACAAATACAGTTTTCTTCATTTCAACAATAGCTCATATTTCTATAGGGTACTAAGCCAAATGCTTTATAAATGTTATTGTCCTATATCTTCATGACAACCTAGCATTGAAATTATTCCCATTTTACAGGTGTGAAAATTGATGCTGAATTTAATTTACCCAAGCATTTGACTGAGGTGGGACTCAAACTCATGTCTTCTTGATATTGAGTTCAGCATCTTTATCTGCTATGCAAAGTCACTGACTTTTTTCTAGATGAAGAAATAGCATCAGGGAAGATGAGAGGTTGCTCAAGAATGAACAGGGAGTGACAGAAATTGTGCTTGTAAATTTAAAACTTTTGACTTCATTTCCATCCTTCTTTCCATTATCCCATAAAGACATATACACATGAAGCTTCATAAATGTCTGAGCACCAAACTCATTTCTGCATAATATCACACACACTAGAAGCTGCTGGTCCTAGATTCTGGTTCAGCAATCCATAGTGTGAGTTCAAATAGGGCTTCAGATACAACTAGCTATAGGACCCTGTACAAGTCACTTAACCTCTTTTAGCCTAAGTTTCTTCATCTGTAGAGAGAAGGTAACAATAGTCTCTTACAACTCTGGGTTGTTGTGAGGGATCAATGAGATAATATTTATATTATGTTAGGGACTGTTGTGTGTGGGAATACTGTAAATTATCATCTGTGCCTTTGAGTATCAGAACCTTGTTTTACTAAGTGTCACAGGAGTGGGAGTGAATTAGGGTCTCAGAAGGATATTTAAGCACTTGTATTCTGTGAATAAACAGAGTACTTGGAGATCTTGATGGAGTACTTGTCTCCCTTGTCGTCCTCTAATGCTCACCTGGGGAAGATTGAGGGAGTCCAGAAGGGGACTCAACATATGATGTCTGGTAAAGGGACACAACATATTGACACCCGAATGGGGACACAAAGGACATGAAGGCAGAGTTATCTGAGTGAAGTCCAGGATAAGGACACAGCAGATAAAAGCAAGAGAACCAGGAGACATCCCAGAAGAGAGGACTCTGAAGAAAGTAACAAGTTTGTTACTTAGGGGGCTGATTTTAAACAGAGAGGTGTAAAGTGAAAGTGAGAAAACAATAAAGTATTCAGCATTGAGGAGTCAGTGGGAAATAGAACCCCTGAGCTAGTGCTGAAGGGACGGAGCTACTTCCTCAGCAGGAATCCTTACCAGCACCATGAATGGGATGCGGAGGACCTGCTTGCTGTTCCTTTTGGCCACTGATGCCAGCTTGATTACGCTATGCCTGTTAAGCACCATCCAAACCCTATGGGCAACTTTAGAAACTTCTCATGGTTGCCTAAGACCCTGGTGCAAATTCTGACTTTTATGCAGACTTTGATGCAGACCCTGATGCGGACAAGGAATACAGCTAGTTTCACTTTTCAGCCTACAGCTGGGGGCATCGGGACTGTTGCTCCAGCAGCAAAGGGCTGTGAATTGACTGTTCCTGTGTTGAGAGAGAAAGTGCCGCATGCAGTTGGACAGTTTGTTATGATGATGGCTTACAGTTCACAAGGTGCAGCAACTCCAGGTTGTACTGGTGTTAGCTGCTTAGGTGATTTCAAATGCTTTCTCTCATTCTCTGCCATTCCCACCATCTGCAGAGGGAGGGGGAAGGGAGAAGGGAAATATTCCTTTTTGGAACTTCGAAACTCAAGCTTATGTCTCAGATGAAATGCAGGCTTTGCTACAAGAACAAGACCCCCCAAAAAACTTACTTTAGAAATCAAGGGACCCCTATGCATGCCTTCTTCCTGGTTTGGGAAGGAAGGAGGGGGCTTGGACAATGATTATGTTTTTCAATAGGTTATTGATTGGGAAGCTTCATGGTTCAATTAGTTAAGAGAAAAGAAGAAGAAGACTTTTTTTCTGGGATTGGGAAATTTAGATTTCATCTGTTAATGAAGTCTGTGCATAGGCTAACATTTTTGGGTGTGTGTGTGTGTGTGTATTTAAACATCTATAGGACCTTTTACATCTCTACTGGCCTGGAGAGGTGGGAAAATATTTCTATATTCTGAGATCTGGTATTAACCAGGATATCAGTCTCAGCTTGGTAAATGTAGTACAAGAGAGTTGTTTCTGTGTTTGCGTTAGTGTCTAAAATCCTGTGTGTGTGTGTGTGTGTGTGTGTGTGTGTGTGTGTGTGTGTGTGTGTCTGTGTGTCTGTGTGTCTGTGTGTCTGTGTGTCTGTGTGTATGTGTGTGTAATTCAGATCTGAAATAGTTAAATATTACCTGAGTTAAAAGTGACTCCCACCCCTACTATTATTACTATTTTATTTTATTTTGGGTCTTTTTTTTCTTCTTTTTGGTTTTTGCAGGGCAGTGGGGATCAGGTGGCTTGCATGTCACATGGCTGGGTGATTATTGAGTTTACAGGGCTGGATATGGACTCGGGTGCCCATGGCTCCAGGGCTGGTGCTTCATCCATTGCACCACCTGCCCATACCTACAATTATTACTATTATTTTTTTTAATTTTAATTTTTTTCTCCCCCCTTTACTTTTTTGCCCAAGCAAGTCTATCTATATTCATGGGGGGAGGGGTATTTTGTTTATTTGTAAACAAGTATATTTTATTAATGTAAAGAAAAACATTTGTACAAAATGAGAATAAAAAAATAAATTTAAAAAAGTGACTCCTTTTAGTTTGAGTTTTGAATTTGATTGCTTTGAAAGGTTTTTTGTTGGCAAAAGAAAAACTTTGTAATCTTTGTCTATTTGTAAGTTGGAGAGAAAAATGTATTTCAAGGAATTTGAGGTTATTGGTTTTATTAAATTGACATTTGTGTATACTATTTTTGAACTTTTGTTTACAACTTATGTAGCATCTGTTGTAATAATTTTGTTTCAAAAATAAGAAGGAGGATATGTTAGGGACTGTTGCATGTGGGAATACTGTAAATTTTCATCACCTTTGAACATTAGAACCTTGTTTTACTAAGTGCCATGGGAGTGGGAGTGAATTAGGGTCTGGAAAGTATATTTATGCATTTTTATTCTGGTGAATAAATGGAGCACTTGGAGATCTTGATGGAGTACTTGTCTCCCTTGTCATCCTTGTCTAGCACCCCTCCAATGCTCACCTGGGGAAGATTGAGGGAATCCAGAAGGGGACTCAACATAAGAGTTCAGAATAGGGACTCAACAATATTATTATTGTTGTTATTGTTATCATTACCATTACTAATACACCCTTGAGGTAAATGACAAAAGCTTAGTTAAATTGTATCTAACTCTTCTTGACTCCATTTGTTGTTTTGTTGGTGAAGAGACCTGGAATGGTTCACCATTTCCTTCTCCAGCTCATTTTACAGATGAGGAAACTGAGACAAAGAAGGTTAAGTGACTTGTCCAGAATTATATAGCTAGTAAATGTCTGAGGATGAATTTGAACTCTGGAAGAAGAGTATTCCTGATTCCAGGCCCAGAACTTGTTTCACTGTGCCACCTAATTGCTTCCACTTTAAAAATTCTTATTGTCCCTCTTCTACAGACATGAAAATTATGACTCTGAGAGAATAAGTGACTTCTTATAGAACTCTTCAATGTAAACTATTATTGTTTCAATGGTTGCTGACTTAGTCAAAATACAACATTGCTGTTGGAAGGGAAGTGGGAAATCTGGGACACTAATACATTGTTGGTGGATCTGTGAGCTCATCCAACCTTTATGGAGACCAATTTGGAATTATGCCCAAAGGGCAACAAAAATATGCATACCCTTTGATCCAGCAATACCACTACTGGGTCTATACCATGAAGAGATCATGAAAAAGGGTAAAAACATCACTTAGACAAAAAATATTCATAGCAGCCCTGTTTGTGTTAGCAAAGAATTGGAAACTGAGTGAATGCCCATCATTTGGGGAATGGCTTAATAAACTGTGGTATATGTATGTGATAGAACACTATTGTTCTATTACAAACCAGGAGGGATGGGAATTCAGGGAAGCCTGGAGGGATTTGCATGAACTGATACTGAGTGAGGTGAGCAGAACCAGAAGAACATTGTATACCCTAA
The DNA here is from genome assembly GCF_037893015.1 of Macrotis lagotis. NCBI lineage: Eukaryota > Metazoa > Chordata > Mammalia > Peramelemorphia > Peramelidae > Macrotis > Macrotis lagotis. The sequence continues at coordinate 354,629,207 of NC_133666.1, forward strand.
CAGCAACATGGGGGTGATGATCAACCTTAATAAACTTGCTCATTCCATCAGTGCAACAATCAGGCACTATTTGGGGTGTCTGTGATGGAGAATACCATCTGTATCCAGAGGAAGAATTGTGAAGTTTAAACAAAAACCAAAGACCTTTAATTAAAAAATAAACCATATCATATTATGTAATTTTGCTATCTCTTATACTTTATTTTTTTCCTTAAGGATATGATTTCTCTCTCATCACATTCAATTTAGATCAAGGTATACCATAGAAACAATGTAAAGATTAACAGACTACCTTCTGTGGGGGATGGGGGAGGGAAGTGAGATTAGGGGGAAAATTGTAAAATTCAAAATAAATGAATAAATTTAAAATTTTTTTAAAAAATGCAACACTGCTGTTTCTTTCTGTTGCCCTTTGATAACTTTGTGATCACTGTCTATATTTGATCATTTAATGAGAGCATTATCTTCAAGAAAAGATCTTTGAGAAAAATAAGTCCCAGCAGTTTTTTGGTGAATGCTATGCTTAGGCCAGAGTCTAGGCTAGAAGGCATAGTGACATTGTCCTTGATGCTTAGAGGGAAGGAGACATCTCTTATCACACAGAAGCAGCACCCTTGGCTTATCTTGCAGGGGCATTGATATAACTCTGAGGGGTATCCCAGCACCACCATTCTACTACTACTGGGCCTTGATGAGTTGTTTTAGATTGGGTCATGCTGTGCACACAACGTTATTTTTGAGTAACAGAAGCAATTTGGCAAATGGAAAAAAGAAAGAGGTTGCTGTGACCCACAGACTTAATGGGAAATTTTAAAAGAGAGAGAGAGAGAGAGAGAGAGAGAGAGAGAGAGAGAGAGAAACAGGGAAGCAAACAAATAGGGCAAACAATGTCAATTGAAATTTTCAAAATGTTCCATAAATATTCTATTCTGTTAAATTTTAAATTGTGATTCTCTCCAAAGAGAAGCAATATGCAGATTTATAAGTAAAAAAAAATCTTATATTTCAAAAACTAGATACATGGGTAACGTGAAGTTTTGAGGGATATAACAGTGAATACAAATACTTTGTATTATAATCTTTTTTTAATGTTTTGTAACTTCATTTATTGTTCTCAATGCAAATATGCTCAAAAGTACATTCTATGCTTCACAGAAATAAATACAAATATGCTGAATAAGTTAATCCTTTTAACTGAAATTTTCCATGCTGTTCTCAACTGGGGATGGAACAGAGGACATTAACTGCAATTTCATGAGGTGTCAATTAAGTTATTCATAAAAATGAGCTTCCTATATAAATTAAGGGAAATAAAGTCACTGTGAAAAGTAATAAAAATTTCTTCTTCATTGCTCTCTGAAGATAATTATTCATATAATGTGTGACTATAAACAATGTAAGATAATTTTAGCAAACATCTAGAATTTACACATCCAAACAAGTGATATCTCATTCCAAGTTGTCACCTTGTATACTTATACACTCATTTCATTGAAGGTACTATTGCTCACAATGTTTTTGAAAATTATCTTTTAGAATTGATTTCAAAACCATTTTTATTTGGTGTCTTCTAAGTGTTCAGTTCTGAAAAGGTTACAAAATTGATCATGGCTACATTAATTGTGTCTGTAATTGGAACTAGTGGCTGAATTAGCTGAATTTAGTCAGTGGGTAAATCACTAGCAAGATCTGAAATCAAGAGACCTGTGTTTCTATCAGAGTTCTGCTGCTTATTATTACTCTGACCTTTAGAGTCACCCTACCTCTTTGTGCCTCAGTTTCTTCATCTATAAAAATAAAGAATATGGAGCAGGTGGTATTATGCGTCCTTCTAGATATTGCCTCATCCTATCAATTTTTCTCTTGTTCTATGGAACAGTAAAATAATTTAGGTGACAATGAAAAAAATCCCCTTTTCTAGGGTGAAATGTCTTCTTTCCAAAGTGTAGGACACTTGATGATTTAACCCATTAGACAAAGGAGGGGGGGGTAAATAACATTTTGGTCTAGGAAAATCATTTTTAACACTGAAAAATGATCCCATGTCTAGTGTCTTCAGAATTGTGGAACTAAGTGTGCAGTATTCTTCAATCCAGTGACAATGATCTTCTGTTTCATGAATAGGACACTCCATTGCTCATCTCTGGACATTTTCTCTAGTTGCCTCCCATGACTGGTCTGCTCTCTCTTCTCTACTCCTACTACTGGCTTCCCTGCCTTCCCTTAAATCCCAACTAAAAGCCTGTCACCCACAGGAAGCTTTTCCCACTGTTTAATTCCCGTTTTGTCCTACTACTAATTATTCCCCATTTAATCCTGTTTATAGCTTGCTCTGCATGTATTTGTTTGCACACTGGCTCTCCAATTAGGTTGGAAGTTTCTTGAGGATAGGGATTGTCTTGTCTCTTATTGAATCCCCAGTTCTGAGCACAATGCCTAGGACATAGGAGACACTTACTAAATGTTTGTTAAATTGTAGTGATTGAAGTGTCCTTTGTTCGGATCCTAGATGATTAGTACCTGGTGATTTCTCTAGCAAATTCTACAGATTATGACAGGGAGTTTATTTCTAAAGTCAAGATGAAGTAAAGGGAATTTTGGACAGAAAAATAAGTTTTATAATTTGCTCCCTCTGCAATGAACATGAATCTTACATTCAGTATTGCTCAAGGAAACATAAGCCCTTATATCATTCCACTATTCAAATTATTGAGGTGAGGTCAATTTTAGTAAAAATGCCTTGCCCTTCCCTGGCAAGGCAAAACAATGAATCTCTTCCCTAGTCAGAAAGTATTAAGTCTTTGAACTACTCATCAACATATCCCTCATTACCTCATCTGTGTTCTAGGAGCTACTTGCCCTATATCTCCTTAAGTCCTCTTCTATTCACTGACTTGCTTGTCCTCTAGTGAAGCTAGCCTACTCTTAGGGAGTATGACCCCCCACCCAGGTGACCTCTCATGCTCCTATATCTTTCCTTACTACTCATCCTCTCAGGGTGGCTTATGTCTTTGATGCAGCTTCTAACCCCCCCAGAGTATCAATAGGTTCCCGCCTTTAATCTTTCTTTCCCTTAGCTTCTGCTAACCACAGCAATAAACCTTTTTGTCCCTAAATTTACTCTGGATCAGAGTCTCTCTTTTGCATGAAGTCGTTCATGTTCTGCCCAAGTCTTTAGTTGGTTACATTCTCCCCCACAGTGTCATTTTATTGTTCCAGAAGCCCTGTCCATGTTAGTAGTTTTGGAAGTGATTTCCCAGAGATGTCCATTCAAAAGTAAAAGTAATTTGAGAGTCCTCAAGAAGGGGGATGCAAAAGAAGGCATCTTTAAGATCCAGGATGGAGAGCCACTGAGTGTACCCCAGAGTTTGAGCGGGAATAGTATTGTATGTACTACGGTATGTACAGAGGATTGTGGTATTTACAGAGATTGTAGTCTCATTAATAATCCTCAAATTTTGGTCTAAACAGTAATATTCATTAGACTTTTCTATAGGGAAAAAATGGTGAATTACAGAGTGAAGAACAATGCAGAAGGAAGACTATATTTAAGAAATTTGTTAATCAGTGTTTGCAGTTCACTACTGGCTTCAGATTTAAGTGGATATTGTCACCAGTAAGGAAAGATATTAGGATTCTTGAGGTGAACAGAAATTGGGGTAGCATGAATGGCACACGCAGGTATTCCCCTGTCTCATACCTCTGGGTGGACTAAGTTCCAAATCTTAAGGGGACAGGAGATGGTTTATCAAGTAAGGGACAAAGAGAAATGGGAGGCTTAACAAGAGAGAATTTAGTACTCCTAAAAAGAGGGAGGAATTGGAAGGGAGAGCAAGAAAAGGATGTTCAGATAACAAGTCCTCAAACTGGCAGGGTAGGAGATATATCTCTAAACATTCTTTTTTTCAGTTTCACTTCAAGGCCCATAACATTATGGTTGGAGGACTAGAGTTTATCCAAGAACTTAGTTAAAGCTGAATATGTAGTCCCAGTTTCAACGAGAAAATGAATTGACTTACAGGCTTTATTGACTATGATCCTGGGATTGAGCATGGTAATTGAGAGAATGGGGACCTGGTCCAACCTCAATCCTCCTGTGAAAAAATGGAAGGACACTGAGAAGAGGTAGCTCAACCATCCAGACTGCCCTGGAGGCAATCTTTTTTCCAAGTCTTTTAAATATAACCAGCTAAAGACAGGCAGAACATGAAAGAATTCATGTAAAAGACCAACTCTGACCTAGAAGAAATTTAGGGACAAAAAGGTTTATTTAAATATTGCTCTGGTTAGCAGAAGCTAAGGGAAAGAAAGATTAAAGGTAGGAACACACTGATCCTCTAAGGGGATAGCAGTTGCAATACTGACATCAAATACATTAGCTACTATGAGAGGACGATCAATAAGGAAAGATATAGGAGTATGAGAGGTTACTTAGGGATCACACTCCCCAAGAATAGGCTAGTTTTACCAGAGGATAAGCAAGTCAATGAGTAGAAGGTATGCTTTTAAGGAGGACATAGGGAAATATAGGATGGGTAGCTCAAAGTAGTTCATGATGAGTAGTTCAAAGACTTAATCCTTTCTGACTAGTATAGGGATCCATTCTTTTGCCTTGCTAGGGAGGGGCAAGGCACTTTTCTAAAATTGACCTCACCTCAATAACTTGAATATGGGATGGGATAAGGGCTTATGTTTCCTTGAGCAATATTAAATGTAAGATTCATGATCACTTCAGAGGGAACAAATTATTAAACATATTTTTCCATTCAGCAACATAGACACTTAGTTTTCTGGGAACATATCAATTCCTTATGATCAGCTCCTTAAATCTTGTAATTCTATATTATTCTCTTCCCTCAGATTTCTTGCCCTTTATGCAATCATTGACCTAACCCTGCCACACCCTCAGTCTGCAATTACTCTTATCATCAATTGTCTTCACTCTCATTTACATGTAAGTGATTCTGGAGAAAAATTTTAAAACAATTCTGAGTCCACTTCAAATTTATGTTATGTAATTTTAACTGGGACCTCACAGTGACAATGCAATCCTTTTTTAACTAATAGATTCACTATCCCTCTTACTAGAGATTTTCCAAACCTTTTCATCTTTCCTCTATCTTCTCATTAGTTATTCACCACCCCTCACCCATGCAACTGAGAATCTTGCTTCATATTTCATTGAGAAAAAAAATTGAGGCCAACTACCAAGAGCTCCCTCATTTCCCCTCTTTCCACATTTCAAATCACTCAGATGCCTAGAGATGATCCTTCTCTTTTCTCATAGAAAATTCCTTATATTCACAAATTATTCAGCTTCATTCCATCTTCTCCAGAAGATTGTTCCTTCTCTCCCCCCAACCTCCCAAACTATGTTTACACTCTCCCTGTCTACTGGCTACTGTATGTTACCTCTCTAATCTGACTTCCAGGTCCTAGGCCTCTCCAAGCTGAGTCTAGAGGTCATTATTTTTGTTTTGTTTTGTTTTGTTTTGTTTGCAAGGCAATGGGGTTAGGTGGCTTGCCCAAGGCCACACAGTTAGGTAATTATTAAGTGTCTGAGGCCAGATTTGAACTCAGGAACTCCTGACTCCAGGGCTGGTGCTCTATCCACTGCACCACCTAGCTGCCCCTAGAGGTAATTACTGATTAATTTTTCCTGGGATAAATGACCTCATAAATAACTTGCTATGGGGGGACAGAGCCATGATGGCAGCATGAAGGCAGGAATTCTAGGAAACTTGTTCTCCCCAAAACTCCAAAAGCCATCAAATTATGACTCTAGCCAAAGTGATACAATTCCTTAGTCCAAGACACCTTAAAAGTTCCACAGTAAAGGTCTATTGGAAAAAGTCGCTGCTAGTGCAGCCAGAGTCACTGTAGCCACAACTGCAGTCACAGTGGCAGCCATAGCTGTAGCACAGTGCAACCACAGCACAGCACAGCTGGGTCAGGCTCCTGGGTCTGTGGCAGAGGAGCAGTTTCCAGGCCTCCTGACCCAGGGATCATGGGGAACAGATTGAAGGGGTGGTGAGAGAACTCTGCCACACCAGAGTGAGTGCGGAGCAAGCAAAGACCTCAGAACAGCCCTGTGGTGAGAACCTGTAGTGGGAATCGGGGAAGCCAGCTGGCACCTCCACAGTGCAGCCCACAGACAGTAAGGGGGTGGGGGGTGGGGTAGGAGACTGCAGAGGTTCCCTTGGATCTCCCTGGGGCAGGACTCTGCTGTTTGCTCACACCCAAATCCAGGTTGTAGTTTGGACTTCCCTACCACCATAGCTGAGCAAGGAACCTCCTTACAGCTCCAGGGCAGAGGGGAGGTCCTGTGGTCATCAACATACCAAAGCACAAGCAACAAAGCAGTAAAAGTCTCTCATAAGACCTTGGAGGAATTAATTGTGAATTGTCTCCAAAATCCTCCAGAGTCTCAGAAGTGCAGTAAATCAGACTGAGGAAATGAGCAAACAAAAGAAAAATAAGAATCTGACCATAGAAAATTACTTTGGTCCCATGGAAGAGCCAGAAGATGATAAAATCAAAGTTTCTGTACCCAAACCCTCCAAGATAAATAGAAAATTGGCTCAGGCTATGGATGAACTAAAAAAGACTTTGAAAAGCAATTAAGGGAGGTAGAGGAAAAATTAGAAGGGGAAATGAGAGAGGTGCAGATAAATCATGAAAACCAAATCAGCAGCTTGGTGAAAGAAATAAAAAAAAATTACTGAATAAAATAACATGTTAAAAATCAGTTTAGGCCAAATGGAAAAAGCAACCAAAAAAAAAAAAAGACAAATGAGGAGAAGAATGCCTTAAAAAGCAGAATAGGCCAACTAGAAAAGGAGATAAAAAAACTCTCTGAATAAAATAACTCCTTCAAATGCAGAATGAAACTAAAGGAAGCTGATGACTTTGCAAGAAATCAGGAAGAAATAAAACTATTACAAAAAAAGCAAAGTTTAGAAATAAAAATGTGTACTATCTCATTGTAAAAACAACTGAACTTGAAAACAGATCCAGAAGAGATAACTTAAAAATTATTGGGCTACCTGAAAGTCACAACTAGGAAAAGAGCCTAGACTTCATTTTTTCAAGAAATAATACAACAAAATTGCCCTGAGATCCTAGAAGCAGAGAGTAAAATAGAAATTGAGGGAGTTCACCATTCACCTCTTAAAAGACTTCCCAAAAGAAAAACTTCCAGGAATATTATAGCCAAATTTCCAAGCTCCCAAGTCAAAGGGAAAATACTAAAAGCTGCCAGAAATAAGCAATTCAACTACCGTGGCTCTACAGTCAGGATTACACAGGATCTGGCAGCATCTACATTATGGGCTTGAAGGGGTTAGAATATGATATTCTGGAAGGCAAAAGATCTTGGTTTACAACCAAGAATCAACTACACAGCAAAACTGAACACTTTCTTTCAGGGAAAAAGATGGATTTTTCAATGAAACAGGAGACTTTCAAACTTTTCTATTGAAACAACCAGAGCTGAACAAAACGTTTGATCTTCGAGTACAGAACTCTGATGAACCATAGAGGGGGTGGACAAGAAGGACTAACTATGAGGAACTTAATTATGTTGAATTGTTTGAAGAACAGTATGGGGGGGCATAGTGGTGTAGTGGATAATGCACTGGCCCTAGAGTCAGGAGTACCTGGGTTCAAATCTGGTCTCAGACACTTAATAATTACCTAGCTGTGTGGCCTTGGGCAAGCCACTTAACCCCATTTGCCTTGCAAAGAAAAAAACCTAAAAAAAAGAACAGTATGGGAAGAAGAGTATAGGAAGAAGATACTGATCATATGAACTTTCTCATTTATAAGAGCAGTTAGAAGAAGCATATATAAACAAGGCACAGGAAGCAACTAAGTATAATGGATTAATATAGTAAAAAGATAGAGGGTCAATGGGTGATAAAGGAAAGTACTAGGAGAAAGGAGATGAAAAAGGGGCTGAGATATTTCACATAAGAGTCAAGAAAAAGCTTTTTCAGTGGAGTGGAATGGGGGAAGATGAGGGGGGGATGCGAATCAGAAATGGCTCAGAGAGGAAATAACACACACTTAATAGGGCATAGAAATCTATATTACCCTAGAGTTAAATGAGAAGAAAGGGATGGGATAAGGAAGAATGGGGGGAGTTGACAGAAGAGAGGGAAGATCGTGGGAGAGGACACTCAGATACAACACACTTTTGAACAGGGACAGGGTGAAAGAAGAAATTCGAATGGGAAGGAATAGAATGGAGGGAAATACAGTTAGTAATATTAACTGGGGGGAAAAATATTGAAGCAACTTCTTTGGTGGACTCATGATAAAGAAGGTAACTCATTCCAGAGACAGAGTCTTTGGAATCTGAAAACAGACTGAAGTATATTTTCTTCTTTCTCACTATTCTTGAGTTTTCTCATCTTTTTTTGGAGGAGAGGGGTTTATGTTCACTCTCACAACAAGATTTTTGTAATAATATAAAATAAATAAACAAAAAATTTTAAACTACGAAAAAAGAAAGAAATAACCTGCTTTGGAGATGACTCCAAAGTTTTTGTCCTAGTCCCCATGATTAAATACTTGGGGTTTCTTCTTTCTCCAGCATCCATGGGGCAACTCTTCTCAAATGAACAATTACTTCTGTTTTAGAAACTAAAACAAGTTTCTTAGAGTTCTACAATAGCACAATCTTGTTCATGTCCCTCTGTATAGGATACAGTTCCCACTCCCTCGATCACTGACCTAGTTGTAGGTCTATTATATAGGTTATACTCAAGAGAAGTTGGAAGAAATATTCTAATACAACTTCTATTCCAACTCTACCATACACATAGCTAAATGGTGCCAGCTATTAACTACATATTGGGATGATTGAATAAACAAAGCTTCATAACATGGAATTATCAAAAGATAATGATATCCTTAAGATTCTTCTTTTGATGGAAGACATTGTCTGAATTTTACCAAGCCTTCGAACTTTTTGAGTGAGAGATCCCCAATCACTCAAAATATTTTAGTCTGACAAAATACAAGCAAGTGATAAGTAGAGGGGATAGCTAGGTGACATAGTAGATAGAGCACCAGCCCTGGAGTCAGGAGAACCTGAGTTCAAATTTGGCCTCAGGGACTTAATAATTACCTAGCAGTGCAACCTTGGGCAAGTCATTTAACCCCATTACTTTAACTAAAAATAAAATTTTTAAACAAAAGAGACAAGTAGAAGAAAAATGGCTATTTCTAAATTACAGTTTGCATTTATTCTCATTAATAAAAATATCTTGAAAAGGCAATGCAAATAAACTCTGAGTTGGAGAGCAGACTGAATTGCCTTTTAATTCAAATTTTTAGCAATAGTTTTATGATGAATCATGCAATGCCAAAACTGAAAGAAAAAAGTGAACATAAATTAGTAACTTGGAATAATGGATAAGATAATGACTTTAAAGTCAAGAAGATCTGGGTTCAGATCTTACATCGGACATTTAAAATTTTTGTGATGTATGGCTAGTCATCTAGTCGCACTGAATAACAATTTCCTCATTTATAAAAATAGGAATAAAATAACACCTACCTCACTGGGTTGTTGTGAATATATAGATCAAGTTATACATACATATACATACACATAGGTACACACATTTGTTTATTTATTTGATTATATATATATATATATATTCAAATTATATTAAAGTACTTTCTGAACCTTAAAGGGTTATATACATATTAGAACAGTGATCTTTGTAGTTAAGAAAAATATTATCAAGCATATTTTCTGAGAGATGATCAGGAAAAGATGTGGTCCAATTATTCAACAAGAATGAATGATAAAAAAAAGAATATTCTTAAAACCAAGTAACAAAGTATTACCTATATTTTCTAATTTTATATTATATTCATTTCTCCATATACTCTTGGTGCTATCATAGAACCCTTATTTATAACAAGAAATATAGTGACTGAATCTAACAATACATGCAACATTTTGTACCTGGGTTAACCCACCTTTTTTTTTTAAATAAGGGAGGTCTGTTTCATCATTTGTTCTCTGGGACTGAAACTAGTCATTGTAACAAAGAAAGTTTGACTTGAATTTATTTGCATTTTTAAGAATCATTGTATACTTCATTCTTCTGATTCTGCTTACTTCATTCTGCATTTGTTTATACAAGTCTTCCCATCATACATTAATTTCCAGTATTCACTATTTGGGTATAATAATATTCTATTACATTTATACATCACAATCATACAACCCTTTTCAATAGATAGGTACCCACTTCACTTTATTTTTTCCTTTCTTTTTCTTTTTTCTCTCTTTTTTTTTCTACCACAAAATTTTTTTTACTATGAATATTGGGAATATTTAGAACTTTTCATTTTGTCTTTGACTTCCTTGCAATATATGCCCTGTAGAGTGATTAATTATTGGACAAAAAGTAAAAACCCAGCAAATTTTTCCTTCATAATTCCAGGTTGCTTTCCCATAAAGTTTGGTTTATAACATAGCTTTTTTCAACAGTTTATTAATGTTTCAAACTTTATACAGCATCTCTATTGTTCACTATTTTCATCTGTTGACAAATTTGCCACTTTGAGAGATAGGAGATGAAACCAGAATTGTTAAAACATGTCTTTTTTCTAATTATTAGCTATTTGGATAATTTTTATATGGTTGTGGTTATATGGTTTGAAAATTGTTCACATTCTTTCACTATCTCTTAGATTATGACATTTGGTCTTATAAATATGAGCCATTCTGCATATGTTTTTGAATAGCTTACATTTGTCAGAGATATTTGAAGCAAAGATTTTTCCCATTCCATAGTTTTTTATTTTATTCCATCTACATAGATAATTTTCATGCAAAACACTAAAGTAATCAATTTCATCTTTTATGATTTCCATTTTTACTTGTTCGACTAAGAATTTTCTCCCAAGTTATTTTTCTAAAATGTTCTAAACTATTTTGCTTTATTATTTTTATGTGACCTCTTATATTTAAGTTTCATATACAACAAAATTCATTATCTTTAACATTGTGTTGTATTTTGTACTGTTGTAAAATGTATTCTTCATTTTAGTTGAATAATACACAATCAAGAGAATTTTTTGTGTGAACTGATTTATTAAAGATAGGAGTGACTTGATAATACTTTGTTTTTAAAAAAGGGGAGTTATTTCTTCTGACTTCAGGGTCAGTGCTCTATCCAGTCCACCACTTAGCTCCAAAAGCATTCCTAAATAAAGTTTGGAAAAATGGATGTCCAGAAGTTTTTGTTAGGTTTATTAAATATCAGACTGCGGGGTTTTTTGTTTATACTGTGATTTATGTTTATCTCCTTTATTTCAATAATCTACTTTTTAAAAAAGTACTAGATTTTATATTTATTACTTCATAATATATCATGTCAGATCAGTTCTGTACTGCTCACTCCTAAATCACTACCTCCCCTACACAGAGATACTTATTCTTTATCTCTACTAAGAGGGTAGTTCAAAAATCTCCCCTCATTAATTAAATTAAAACTCAAAATGGAAGAATCTTCAGTTAGTCAAAGGCAGCTCATTCCAGAAACAGATTATTCACTCACCCCTTGGTTATTATTTTTTGTCTTAACATATTTCCCAATTTGTTTCTTTTTCTTTTGCTACAATTTTAGTACTTAGATATTTCATTTATTTGGGTTTTTTAAGAGAGGAAAGGCAGGACCATTACTTTGATAATTTTTTAGTCTACTATATCATATTTCAAATAATATTAAGAGACCTAGGGTAAACTCCAAAAGTGAATTTGCATTGTAGTATTTATGAGATGTCTAGGACAAGTTTCAAAAAGATAAGAAGGCATGAATATTGGTGTGAGCTACATTTTTAGAAAAAAAAAAAGACCATTAGATGTTATAGAACAATGGCCAGCTAGGTGGTGCAGTAGATAGAGCATCAGTCCTAGAATCAGGAGGACCTGAGTTCAAATTTGACCTCAGGTGCTTAATAATTACCTAGCTGTGTGACCTTGGCCAAATCACTTAGCCACATTGCCTTGCAAAAAAAAAGTGAATGTAGTGTTCATTAGATTCTGAAGGAGTTTGGGGGGGGGGGGTTTGTTTTGTTTTTTTTTCCTCTGGGGATAGCATTGGCTATGGTCAGTGAGTAGGGCTCTCCTAGCTCTCTGAACTACTGAGAGGAGCTGCATCCATCAAGGTTGATCAACTCACAGTATTGTTGCTAATGTGTAGAATGTTCTCTTGGTTCTGCTCCCTTTGCTCAGCATCAAATCCTGTAATTTATTCCATGCTTCCCTAGAGTCTGACCACTCATGGTTTCTTATAGAACAATAGTATAAATAACATTCATATACCATAACTTTTGTAGTCATTCCCTAAATGATGGATATACCCTCAATTTCCAATTCTTTGCCACTACAAAAAGAATAGCTATGAATATTTTGGAACATGTGGGACTTTTCCAATTTTTTTATGATTTCTTCTGGATATAGACCTAATGTTGGTATTGCTGGGTCAAAGGGAATCATCAGTTTTATTACTCTTTGGGCATAGTTCCAAAGAGCAATACTCCAGAATGGTTCAACAATTGTTTTCTTTAAAAAAAATATATTTATTTATTTATTGTGTTTCTTTAAGGCAATGGGGTTAGAGCGACTTGCCCAAGGTCATACTGCTAGGTAATTATTAAATGTCTGAGGCCTCATTCGAACTTGGGTCCTCCTGACTTCAGGGCAGGTGTTCTATCCACTACACCACCTAGTTGCCCCTCAACAACTATTTTCTAACTATTTGTAGTCATTTTGTATTTATTCTGTATATATTTCTTAAGGTACATGTTATCTCCCTTGAAATAATGGAAGCTCCTTGAAAGCAGAGATTCTTTGGCTAACTCCTCAGAGCCTTGAGAGTTGCTGACTCAGTAAATAATATCTGATAGTTGATTAATTGATTGTTCTCTGAAATAGTAGAGAAACAAGGGAATGAACCATGGGTCAGTATTTATTATTAAATGCAACCTTTAGTTTTGTTAACTAGCACCCAATTAGTAATCTTGTCACAGAGGATTAAAGGTTTGTTTGGGGAATTTTTTGTCTGTTGTTTATTGACATTTACTACTTCTCCTCCTGCAAGATATGAAACCCAGTGCCAAACCATTTGGCACAATGACCTCAAAGGTCCCTTCTATTTATACCATTTTGGAAAATTCGAGTGTCAAGACAAAGTGGTTGTGAAATTATCTATGCAGTTGACATGAGTTTTGAAAATTCAGCCTTTCTGCACATATCTATGCCTTTCTAAAGACATTTGAGACATTTGAAAATGTGAATTCTCTTGAGATTATAGACAATTTATAATTGTCATGCAAAATAATGTAAAGAACAGAGGCAATAGTTCCTAAAATTCAGGCAGAAAAAAGCTTCAGTTTGCTGTAAAACAAACAAATAAATTAATTCCTGATAATGAAAAGAGGTTAGCATTTTTAGTGGCAATGGGGGGAGACTAGGAAAACCTCAAATCATCTCATTACACAGATATTCACCAGATAGTGACCTTAAAACTATACAAGTCTCATGTTTGGAAACATAATATGCTGATTGCTATTGTCAGAAATAGATTTACTGAGTTTCTTGAAGAGAATTTTTAGAGAGAGAAAACATGTTTTCAATTATTCTGACCTCCAGGGTCAAATGTTTTAGAACATGATATCATTTTTCACTAATAAAACCCCAAACTTTTTCAGTGCTTGAGTTCATATCTTTAAATAACTCTAGCTTTGTCCTAGTGACCTAAGAGGTGTTACATACCAGGGAAATTCTTTTACCATAATCAAAAGCAATCAACATTGAGATGGGTTTGAAAACTAAATAAAAAAACCAACTTTGTTGTGACAGTTAACTAAATAGCTCATATTATTCAAATAACAAATTATGCAAAACAATGACAAAAAAATCATCATCTAACTTTAAACATGTTAAAATATAATTTTAAGGAGATAATTTTTTAAGAGTATAAGTACTAAAACCTACAATTTTGACTGGTTGTTGATACAGAAATTGAAGTAAAGAATAGAGTCTAGAATAATAGACTCCTGGGAAAGAGTCTTAAAGATCATTTGGTCCATTTGTTACATTAAAATAGCATTAGGAAGGCTAAGGAAGGTAGGCTAAAGACAGAGACTCACCTGAATTCTCCCCCAAACTCATACAAATACATTAAAATAACTCTAAACAAATGCTAGAATGGCAAAACCCACAAAATTACAAGTGAAATAATTTTCCAGTCCAAGATACTTTAGAAGGTTCGCAGGAAAGGTTTGTTTTTGCAGGATGAGAGAAGAGTTGGATCCAGTGCAGGCAATGGTATACCATTGCAGACCAGATTTCAGCAAATCAGGAATAGGCTTTGGGGTGATAGAATCAATGACAACAATAGCATTATTCAGACAATGAATTAGGAGATTTACAAGGGTTCCTTTGCTGGTAGCAAGGGCAAGACTTCACTGCATTGCCTATATTTAGATCTAGGTCATAGTCCTGGGTCTTAGTCCCAATGTAAGAAGGAACACCAGAACAGCAAAACTTGTACCCACAGAGGAACAAGGACTTTGGTCATATTTCCAGGACTGAAAAGAGTACTTGTGGTCACTCACAAACCAGGACACAGTACCAAAGAGTAATAAACACACCTCTCCCTGGATCAAACCACATTGGAAGATTTAGGAATTTGCAGGTTCACATCTGCACAAAAAACTCTGAAGCTTGGGACAATACCCCTTCTACTTGGGAAGCAAAGTTCCACTTTACTATAGAGTTAAAATTTAAGAAATAGGTCAGAAAATGGTCTCAAGTTATGGCAGGGATCAAAAGGGATTTTAAAAATCAAGAGGGATAGAGGGGGGTAAAGTGGTAGGAGAAACAAGAGTGATGCAAGAAAATATCAAAAAAGGAGTCAACAGCTTGACAAAAATTAGTGAAAAAAATAAAACCTTAAAAACAGAATAGGTCAAATGGTAAAGCACAAAAATGTAGGACAGAGAAGAATGTCTCAAAAATAATAATGGTCAAATGGGAAAAGATATGCAGAAATTCACTGAAAAGTTCCTTAAAAAGTAGAGTTGGACAAATGGAAAAGGAGGTGCAAAAATCTCCTCAAAGAATAATCCTTTAAAATCCTTTAGAATCAAGCAAATAGAAACAAAAGACTTTATGAGAAATAAAAAAAATCAAAGAAAATCAAAAGAATGAAAAAATAGAAGAAAATGTGAAATATCATGCTAGTAAAACAATAGAACTGGAAAAATAGCTACAATCAAGAATAACCTAGAAAAATTAGTATAATCATTCAAGGGAATAAATGGAAAATGAAATAGAGTACTTTCAAGCATTCTTGATGAAAAGATCAGAGTTGAAAAGAAATTGACTTTCAACTACAAGATGAAAAAGAAACATAAAAAGATAAATAGAAAAGAGAGGTCATAAGGGATTTGATAAGGTTAAATTGTTTATATTCCTACAAGGGAAATTATATTGATGACTCCTAAAAGTAGTATACATAAACTGAAAGCAGAGGTGTAAGTTGAAAGATTTTTAATTTAATGTAATCAAAATTAACTAGTTTGTTTTTAATGATATTCTCCATCTCTTCCTTCATCATAAACTGCTACTCTTTCCATATATCTGACAGGTAAACTATTTCTTGATCTCCTAGTTTGCTTATAATATTGTCTTTAATGTCTAAATTCTGAATCCATTTTGATCTTATCTTGGTATAGAGTGTGAGGTATTGGTCTAATCCAAGTTTCTGCTACACCAACTTCCAATTTTCCAAACAGTTTTTATCAAAGAGAGAGTTTTTTTTATCCAGAAGCTGGACTCTTTGGGTTTATCAAACAGCAGGTCTGATAATCATTTCCTGCTATCTCTTTTGCACTTAATATATTCAACTGATCCACCATGCTATTTCTTATCCAATACCAGACAGTTTTGATAACTGATGCTTTATAATATAATTTTAGATCTGGTAGGGATAGACCACCTTGTTTTGTACTTTTTTCACTAAATCCCTGGAAATTCTGAATTTTTATTTCTCCATATGAATTTACTTAAATTTTTTCTAAATCATTAAAGTAATTTTTTGGAATTTTGATTGGTAGGGTACTAAATAAGAAGCTTAAGTAGAATTATCATTTTTATTATATTAACTTGGCTTATCCATAAGCAACTATTTTCCCAGTTATATAAATCTGATTTTACTTGTGTGAGAAGCATTTTGTAAATGTTTTCATAAAGTTTATGAGTCTGCCTTGGCAGGTAGACTCCCAGTCTGAAGTTGCTTTGAATGGGATTTCTCTTTTTAGCTCTTTCTGTTGTATCTTGTTGGTCATATATAGAAATGTTGAGGATTTATGGGGGTTTATTTTATATCCTGCAACTTTGCTAAAGTTTCCAATTGTTTCTAGTAGTTTTTAGATGATTTTTTGGGATTCTCTAAGTATACCAACAGGTCATCTGCAAAGAATGAGAGGCTTGTCTCTTCCTTCCCAATTCTAATTCCTTCAATTTCTTTTCCTTCTCTTATTGCTGAAGCTAACATTTCTAATACAATATAGAATAGTAGTGGTGATAATGTGAATTCTTGTTTCACTTCTAATCTTATTGGGAATGTCTCTAGCTTATCCCCATTGCATATAATGCTTGTTGATGCTTTCAGATAGATGCTGTTTATTATTCTAAAGAACAATCCATTTATTCCTGTGCTCTCTGGTGTTTTTAGTGGGAATGGGTGCTGTATTTTGTCAAAGGCTTTTTCAGCATCTATTGATATAATCATATAACTTCTGATAGGTTTTTTTATTGATATAATTAATTATACTAACAGTTTTCTTAATATTGAACCAACCTTGCATTCCTGGGAAAAATTACATTTGGTCATAGTGTATTATCCTAGTGATAGCTTGCTGTAATTATTTTGCTAAGATTTTATTTATTATTTCTGCATCTATATTCATCAGGGAGATAGATATATAATTTTCTTTCTCTGTTTTGACTCTTCCTAATTTAGGTAACAGCACTATCTTGGTGCCATAGAAAAAGTTAGGCAGAGTTCCATCTTCACCTATTTTTCCAAACAGAATTGGAACCAATTGCTTCTTAAATGTTTGACAGAATTCACTTGTGAATCCATCTGGTCCTGAAGATTTTTCCTTAGGGAGTTCAATAATGGCTTGTTGAATTTCTTTTTTCTGAGATAGGGTTATTTAAATATTTAATTTCCTCTTCATTTAAACTGGGTAACTTATATTTTTTGCAAATATTCATCCACTTCACTTAGATTATCAAATTTATTGGCATATCAGCTGTGCAAAATAATTCTGAATCATTACTTTAATTTCTACCTCATTGGTGGTGAGTTCACCTTTTACATTTATGATGCTAGCAATTTGGTTTTCTTCTTTCTTTTTTTAATCAAATTAGCCAGAGGTTCAACAATTCTAGTGTTTTTTTCATAAAACCAACTCTTGCTTTTACTTATTAGTTCAATAGTTTTCTTGCTTTTGATTTTATTAACTTCCCCTTTAATTTTTAGAATTTCTGATTTGATATTAATTGGGTTATTTAATTAAGGGTTTTTAATTTGTTCTTTCTCTAATTTTTTTTTAGCTGCATGGTTATTTCATTGATTTCCTCTTTCTCTAATTTATTCATGTAAACTTTTAAAAATATAATATATCCCTTGACAACTGTCTTGGCTGTGTCCCATAAGTTTTGGTATGTTGTTTCACTATTGTCATTATCTAGGATGAAATAATTAATTTTTTCTATAATTTGTTGTTTGATCCACTCATTCTTTAAAATGAGGTTATGTAGTTTCCAATTAGTTTTAGGTCTATCTTTCCCCGGCCTATTATTGCATGTGATTTTATTGCATTATGATCTGAAAAGGATGTATTCACTATTTCTGCATTTCTGCATTGATTATTAGGTTTTTATGCCCTGCTTCATGGTGAATTTTTGTGTAAGTGCCATGTACTATAGGTAAAAAAATATATTCCTTTCTATCCCCATTCAATTTTCTCCAAAGGTTTATCATGCCTCAATTTCTAACAATCTATTTACCTCCTTAACTTCCTTCTTGTTTATTTTATGGTTAGATTTATCTAAATCTGAGAGCAGGTGGTTGAGGTTTCCCACCAGGAGAAGTTTGCTGTCTATGTCTTCCTGCAACTCATTCAATTTCTCTAAGAATTTGGATGCTATACCTCTTAGTGTATACATATTTAGTATTGAAGTTGCTTCATTGTCTATGGTACCTTTTAGGAGGATATAGTTTCCTTCCTTATCTCTTTTAGTGATATCTATTTTTGCAACTGCTTTGTCTGAGATAAGGATTGCTACCCCTGCTTTTTTCACTTTAGCTGAAACATAATATATTTTGCTCTGATCTTTTACCTTACTCTGTATGTATCTTTCTGCTTCAAATGAGTTTCTTGTAAACAGTATATTGTAGCATTCTGGTTTTTAATCCATTCTGCTACTCACTTACATTTTATGGGAGAATTCATCCCATTCACATTCAAAGTTATAATTACTAACTCTTTATTAACCTCCATGCTATCTTCCTTCTGTTTGCATTTTCCTTTTTTTTGCTTTATCCATATTCCCCAGTATTTTGTTTCTAAATACCACCACCATCAGTTTGCCCCTTACATCCAACCCCCTTCCCTTTCTTTCCCCTTTCCCTTTGTCCCTTCTTCCTTCCCTTCCTCCTGTTAGTTTCCCTTTCCCTCCCCCCTTCCCCCTTCCCCTTTTAATACTTGAAAGCTAGGATAAGTTTCTTAACTTAACTGAGTTGTGTATGTTAACTTTAAGCCAAATCTGATGAGAGTAAGATTCAGGCAGTTCTCACCTCCTCCTTTTTTCCCCTCTATTGCAATAGGTCCTTTGTACCTCTTTATGTATTGTGATTTACTTCATTCAATCTCTTTCATCCTCCTGTCTCTTTACTATCCCCCCTTTTTAGGAGGTATTGCTTTTAAATCATTCTATCAGAGTCATGATTAATTCATGAGTGTCCATTATTTCTGGATAAGTATTATCTCTCTAATAGAGATTCAATTCTTGAGAGTTATGAGAGTCTTTCTCCCAGGTGAGGATATAGCCAGTTTTATCTTCTTGGATAGCAGTTTTTTTTTCTTTACCCCCTCTTTTTTTAAAAAAAAACTTTTTCATCTGTCTCTTGAGTCTCCTGTTTGAAGTCCAAATTTTCTATTTAGCTCTGGAAAGCTCAGGAAAAGTTTGAAGTCTCCTATTTCATTAAATGTCTATCTTTTCCCCTGGAAGAGAAGGCTCAGTTTTTCCAGATAGTGAATTCTTGGCTGCATTCCAAGCTACCTTGCACTTCAGAATATTGCATTCCAGGCCCTTCCGGTCCCTTAATGTTGATGCAGCCAGGTCCTGTGTAATCCGTACTGTGGTTCCATGGTATCTAAATTGCTTCTTTCTGGTTGCTTGCAGGATTTTTCTCTTTTGTCTGATAGTTCTGGAATTTGGTCACAATATCCCTTGGTGTTTTCATTTTGGGATCCCTTTCTGAAGGGGATTGATATATTCTTTCAATAACTATTTTGCCCTCTGGTTCCATGATATCAGGGCAATTTTCCATCACTAAATCCTAATCTAGCTTTTCTTTCTCTTCAATATTTCCAGGGAGTCCCAGTGATTCTTAAGTTTACTCTCCTAGATCTGTTCTCTAGATCAGTGGTTTTGCCGATGAAGCATTTTACATTTTCTTCTATTTTTTCAATTTTTTGGTTTTATTTAACAGATTCTTGTTGTTTCATGAAATCATTAGTTTCCACAAACTCCATTCCTTTTTTCTTTTTTTTTCTATTTTTAGGTTTTTTCAAGGCAATGGGGTTAAAGTGACTTGCCCAAGGTCACACAGCTAGGTAATTATTAAGTGTCTGAGGCCAGATTTGAACTCAGGTACTCCTGACTCCAGGGCCTATGTTCTATCCACTGTGCCACCTAGCCACCCTCCATTCCTTTTTTAAAGAAGAATTTTCTCCATTTACATTTTGCAACTCCTTTTTCCGGTTGGTCATTTCTATTTTTGAAAGAGTTTTCCATTTGTCCAGTTGAAGTTTTGAGAGAATTATTTCCTTTTGCATTTGTCTAATTGCATTTTCCAAGGATTTTTTTTTCTTGGTGCAAGGTGTTAACCTTCTCTTGAGTTTCTTTTCCCAAATTTTCCAATTGATTTTTAAACTCTTCCTGATTTCTTCAAGGGAGTCTTTCTGGGCTGGAGACCAAATCATATTCTCCTCAGAAGTTAAAGATCTCTCTGAGTTAGGGTCTTTACCTTCCAGGTAGTTTCTATGGACCCCCCTTTTCGCTGGCCTTTCTTCATTTTCCTAAAATCTTGTATTGGGGGAGGGGCTGGTTCACAGAAGTTTGGTGTTGAGATTCTCTAGAGGCTATTGCTCCCTGGGCTTAGTAACTCCAAGTGAGATGGCCAGTAGGGGGTGCTGGTTTCTTTCTCTGGAGTCTCTATGACCTTGATTTGAAGCCCTCTCCCTAGGCCTGGAGGGAGAGGGTGGTGCTGCTGGATACTTTTATCCTTGAACAACGTGGACTGGGCCCTGGGGCAAGAATGTTAATTTCCCTATTCAATTGAGGTGAGCTCTGCTGCTCACATCTGAGCCTAGGGGGGCAGGGGGGAGGGTCTCTTACTGTATTTGTTCTGGGAAGAGAACTCTGCTGAAATGAAAGTGTGGAGTCTATGGTCCTCCAGACTAGTTGAGCCTAGAGGATGATTGTCCAGTCGGAAATCTCCCTCCAGTCCTACCAGAGTTCCCCAGACTGCTGTTCCCACAGCCAAAGCCTCTTCTGCCTTGTTGACTCCTGGACTGTGGCTTACACAGTCAAAGCCTCCAGCAGCTGATCTTAGGTTAGTCCATCTCTCATCCCACCCTGCTGGCTCTCTGCTCTCTGCTCTTGGCTTACCCTCAATCCGCGAACATAATTGTTCTTCTCCTAGATTCTTTTTCTGGGTTTTGTCAATCGAATTTCTATTAAGAGGTTTGTTTCATATTATATATGACAGAAGACCAGGAGACCTTAGCACAGTGCAGGTCTTCTCTCTGCCATCTCGGCCAGAAGTCCCAACATTTTGTAAATTTTAAAGTACTATGTAAGTGCTAGATGTTATTACATAATGAATAAAACAAGTATTGAAAAATAGAAATGATGAGCAAGATGCTCTCAGAAAAACATGAAAGACTTACATGAACTGAAGCAAAGTGAAATGAGCAGAACCAGGAGAACATTTTACATACATACATACAGCAATACTGTATGATGACACACCATAAATAACTTAGCTATTCCAAGACAATTCTGCAGGACGTATGATGAAAAGTAGTATCTACCACAAGATAAAGAACTGTTACATTCTGAATTCAGATCAAAGGTACTTTTTCTTTATTTTTCTTGAGGGTTTTTTTGGTCTGACTTTTCTTTCACAGAATGACTGACATGAAATTTTTTTGCATGACTACACATGTCTAACCTATGTCAAATTGCTTACTTTCTCAATGAGGGCAGGAAGGAAGGGAGAGAGAGAATTTGGAACTCAAAATTTGAAAGAAATAAATGTTAAAATCACTTTTACATGTAACTAGGAAAAATAATGCAATATATAAAAATTGCATTAGTAACTCCATTTTGCCCTTATCTGCCATTTTGAAAGGTTAAGTTTCAACTTTTTATAAGTCACCTGGTTTCAAGAAGCACAAGATTACTTCCCGCTCCCAAATCCAAAGATCCTGATGCTTCCTATCAATGCAGCTCCCTTAAGTTGTATAATTGTAGAAACCAAGGTTCAAAATCCTTGTGGTGAGAACTTGGACTTGATTTATTTATTACCATTGCATGTCTTGCTAAATTAGTTGTTTTCTGATTGTAACTCTGTGTCTTTATTTTACTGTAACATATGTCACTAAAGTCTACCAAAGTAGAAGTCAGGACACTGGAGAGAAGGGAGTGGTATGTTCTAACCACAAGAGGGCCAAACTTAACCCTAAAGATTATGTAATTAACATCTCAGAGGGTGATAAGATAGGTAATTTCTCAACTTCTTTGTGGTAGCCAGTCATAGGCTCTGCCTCCAACCAACCTCCACTACCCTTGACTAATTACAGCCCAATATGTCCCCATTGTATCTACTTCTGCTGCCCTGCTAGTTTCTAATCCTTCTCCTTTTTGTCATTCAAACTCAGGGAAGGTATAATCTAACCTTGATGAAAACTTCTTAAGAAGGCTGAACAAGAAGTCATAAAGAAGTTCATTTTAGGAGAAATGAGTGAATGGAATTCCAAACTACATTTGGAGAAAAGTTTGTGAGAAGAAATTTTTAAGGGAATTAAAGAGATGAACTGAGTGACTTTAAATAGTATCCTGAGATAATCACTATAATAATCTAAGAAAAAATATTTCTGGGGAGAATTGAATAAGTAGACTGTGATTTCAGAGTTTTGAAGGAGTCAATACTTGAAACAATGATGAAAGTGATTCTTGTCAGAACCTTTCTCCTTGATTTTTTTTGGGGGGCAAGGCAATTGGGGTGAAGTGACTTGCCCAGGGTCACACAGCTAGTATAATGTCTTTGAAGTCACATTTGAACTCAAATCCTTCTGACTCCAGTACTGGATTCAGAGCTACCTAGCTGTCCCTCCCCCCTTTTTTATAAAGCACAAAGGTGACTTTGAACCTTATCTTCCTCACAGTTGACACATTGTTTAAATATTTAACTGTTCTCATACTGCTTGTCCTTTGGTTTTGAAGAGGACCACACCAACCACCAAATGATTGGAAATGTGAGTTATACAATTATGTCTATTAAAGTGAGGGGTATGGTGCTTACAGCATCTTTCATTTCTTGCTTTTACCAGAATTGTTCCAAAGCAGGATCTGATTTATAGGAAATAGGACTATTGGAGATGGTCTGGCTGCTCTGGGAGTCTCTTGGCCTTAAATAGCCTTAATTCCTCCCATATCAGTGAAGCTCCCTGACACATCAACACCAGGCAAGCATTAGCCTGTGCTATGTGGTGACAGAATGCAACAAAACAAATACATCATAACCTGTCTCTTCATGGACTGAGTAATCATCAGGCTATTTTCATATTATTGCTATTCCTAATTATATGAGCTGCAGCATCAATGGGTTCATAAGTCTAATGTTAAGAGTTTGAGACAAATGTTATAATAAAAAATTATAGGAAAAAAATTTCCCTTCTTGTAAAGTAAGAGGGAGCTCAAAGTGATTTAAATAGAGAGATTTTGCAATTTAGACATTTTCTTAGTTAATTCTATTCAAATTGCCTAGATTGCCTTTGAATTGAGGAAGGGAATTGGGCCAGGAAGAAGTGCTAGATATGTTTGTTCCTGAGATCACTTGAGAGATATTTTCACACTTTATACCAACTTTACCCCCAAAAGATTGCTGCAAGTGAACCAAGTGCAGGTTATTGCTCACAGTCTGCATCATAATCATACATTTCAAAATGATTCCTTTTGTGGGATCTTGTTCATGGAATTGTTTTAGGTAGGTTTGTTGTAAGCTCCTCATATTTTCTACATTCTAAGTTGTGAAATAAAGGATATTCTTTGCCTGGAACACATTAATTCCTTGAGAACAAGAATTTGAGACTATTTTTCTCACATCTATAGAAACTTAAACACAATATATATGAAACTACATTCTGAAATTTCCCTTAAAAACTTTAGGTAGTTGCAAAATGAGCTAAAGATTTTCTAAGAAGACCTCAAAATTGAACTTAGTCCTTATAAATTTAAAGGTTAGGGCACTATGAGGCAACAAATTCCATAGTGGATAGAGCACTGGACCTGAATTTAAATCTGCCTCAGAAACTTACTAGCTGTGGAATTCTGGGGAAATCATCTTAACCTAATTGCTTCAAAAAAAAAAAGATTAAGGTACTGGAATTTAAGAAAATCTATGGATTTAGCAATATGTATTCATATTATTCAAAGAAAAGTTCCTGATATCCTTACTCTTAGCCTATTTACTCTTACTTTCTGGTTACATTTCTAAAATGCTTCATTGTCCCTGGCTTACCAGACCATAGAAAATAAGAACTAATATATTGGTGTATAATAGAGTTAGGAACAATGAAAAATGGTAATTGGTAATCTGAGCCTATACTCTCCCACTTTCTATGAACTGTAAGAGTAAGTATTTTCTCAGCACTGAAGAACAGTTATACTTACACTAATAACAGTAGAAGACTGTGTTTTACTTATATTTATATATTACAACTACAGTAAGTCATATGTTGTGTGCATATATACAGAAGGGAAAGAAATTGAGAAAGCATGCATACTTTTGCAAGAAGAAAAGGTAGATTACATAATCATTGCAATATTTAAAATTTTTATACACTTGAACAGAATGTTGAAGGCTATAGCACTGGCAACAGCCTAAAGTTGAGGCCAAAAAGTGAAAGTAAAATTTACCTGACAGCCATTAAAGGATGAAACATGGAGCAACAGTTCTACCTGGGAGTACCCTTCAAGGATCAGGAGGAAAAGTGTATCTCATTGAAAAATTGAGAATGCAGCTGAGTCAAGACAGAGATGGAAAAGCTTTAGTAGAGTACCCCTTTGTAGCTGACTTGAACTTTGCACTTTGAATTATTCCAAACTCCTTGACTAGATCTTAACCTATGTGACAATAGCCTTCCTTATTGCTCAAAGCAGGCAGCATAAATACTAACAAACTGCATAGGGGGTCTAATAGAACAATAAGATGATCCTGAGTCATTGAGAAACAGTTAAATCATGTATAGCATATGGATATAGATAAAAATATATTTGAAGAATCAATGTCAGAATTGGAGAGGAACTCAGAACTTATCATCCAGCATAATACATTTCCTTTTTCTGTTGTATTTAGTTTATTTGACTTGAGTGGAAGAACCCTTTTCCTTTCCTAAATGATTTTTAAAAAATAGTTATTCCTTTTTTTAACATTCTTTTAATTTTAAATTTTAAGTTCCAGATTCTCTCCCTCACTCCTATTCCCACCCCACCCCCATTGAGAAGGCAAACAATATATCAATTATATATGTGAAATCACACAAAACATATTGCTATATTAACTATATTTTCCCAAAAAAGCAAGAAAATTATACTTTAATTTGCAATCAGAGTATATTCAGTTTTCTCTCTGGAGATGGATAACATTTTTGCATCATGAGTCCTTTGGAATTATCTTGGGACATTGTGTAGATAAGGGCAGCGAAATCTTTCAAAGTTGATTATCATTACAATATTGCATTTACTGTGCATAATGATTTCCTAGTTCTTCTCACTTAACTTTGCATCATTTCATATAGGTCGTTATGTTTTTCTGAAACCACCCTCACTCCTTATCATTTTTTATAGCACAATAGTACTCCATCCATCACAATCATACCTCACAGCTTGTTTGGCCATTCCCCAATTGATGAACATTCCCTCCCTATTCAATTTTTGCCACTACAAAAATAGTTGTTATAATTATAAAGGTCTTTCTATAATTATAAAGGTGTTTCTATAATTAAAAATGTCTTTTTCCTTTTCATCTTTTTGGGATATAGATTTAATAGTTGTTTTGCTGGATTAAAGGGTATGCACAGTTTTATAGCTTTGGGCATGATTCCAAATTGTTCTCCAGAATGGTTGGATCAGTTCACTATTCTACCAGCAGTTCAGTAATGTACTTATTTTCCCCCATCCCTTCAGCATCTGTCATTTCTGATAGGTGTGAGATGATAACTCAGGTATTTTAATTTGCATTTCTCTAATCTATAATGATTCAGAGCATTTTTATGCAACTATAGCTAACTTTGATTTCTTCTTCTGAAAAGTCTAATCTATTTCTGGAACAACAAATAATACACAAATATACAAACCAAAAAACCTGTTCTCTACAACATCCCCAACTTTCCGGTCACTATTTAAAGATTTCCATTGGTAAGGACATAGAATCTTCTGAGGCTGTCTATTTTGGGAGAGCTCTGATTATCATATGTCATGGTATCTAGCTCTCTTCAACATCCTGTCCACTTTTCTATGAACGAGCCCCAGTTGGTCAATACCCTTCCTAAAATGTAGTATCCAGTATTGATCATGGGTTCAGATGTTATCTAAACAAATACCTTGAGACTATTACCTCCCTTGGTTAAGATACTACACTCATATATGAAGATTACATTTGCAATTTTGATTATTATATCAGACTGTTGATGCACAGAATCAGCAAGCCTTTAGGCTTTTCAATTTTTTTCCATAAAAACTGTTGTTTAGTCATGGCTCCTCCATTTTATATGGGTAATTGACTTATTTTAACCTAAGCATATAACTTTATGTTCATCCCAATTAATTCCCAATATTTAAGCCTATATAGCTCTATTTGAATCCTGTCATCCAACGTGATAGTTATCCCCCTCAACAATAGATCTTTTATAAATTTATTAACTTTGTTATTTTTCCCCTTAATCCAAATTATTGATAAAAATGTTGAAAGGCACAGGGGTAAGGATGGAGTAGTGGACCATTACAATCCCTTTCTTCCCTAAAATTCTTTGTCTGTGATTGTGGGATATTTAGTCTTAAAAAAGGATGACAGAGTCAATAAAACTTTAATTGATGAAATGATTCCCAAAATATCTTTTCTGGAGATGTATAACTCCTTTTTATTAAGTGTACTAGGTTATAGTTTTATATCTAAGAATCTTATAACTGCTAGCACTTTTACATTCCTTGAGAAGTATAAATGAATTGATATTATTTGCTATTGATTATATATGTATATTCACTCATATGAGCATATTTATACATAGCTCTATTAAAAAATAAGACCTTTGGGGCAGCTAGGTGGCACAGTGGATAGAGCACTGGCCCTGGGGTCAGGAATACCTGATTTCAAATCTGACCTCAGACACTTAATAATTACCTAGCTGTGTGGTCTTGGGCAAGCCACTTAACCCCATTGCCTTGCAAAAACAAAAACAAAAACAAGACCTTATCCCTTATAACATTGGAAGTATGTTTCTTTCTTCTCTAAGGCAGCTAGTTGGTTCAGTGGATGGAGAGGATGTTGGAATCAGGAAGACCAGAGTTCAGATTACTTTTAGATACTTCCTAGTTGTGGGGGCAAGCCATTTGATCTCTGTCTAACTCAATTTTCTCAACTGTAAAATGAAGATGATAAGATTACCTATTTCCAAGGATAAAATGAGATAACATTTGTAAAACATTTCTGCCTGAAACATAGTAGATACTCAATAAATGCTTATCACTTCCTAGTGGAATCTGAGCTCTGAGTCCAAAGCAAGATAAAACAAAGCAATATTATGAGACCTTTGATTTCTCTATTGAACAAACAGCCCTCTAAGAACAGCTTCCTGAGGAAAAAAAATCACCTCAACAAAATGCTGAACAAGGGATTATCCAGCCTTAGTTTGAAGACCTCCAATGAGAGGGAACCTAGCTCATAAGACAACCCATTTTTCTTGGAATTTGACTAATTATCTGTATAAAGTCTTTTATTTATAAAACTAAAACAATTGGTTGAGAAGGAAAACATTTGGTCAACTTTCTGACTTTGTCTCATGCCACCAAATATTTACATTTTTATTGAACTGAATGATCGTTGTACTAAATACTTGCAGTATTACAAAACTAAAACCATAGCCTTCTTAATAAAATTCAATTTAGTTGAAATTTGAGATTCCCTTAACCCTACTCCCTAGAGGGGACATAATATAGTAAAAAGGGCCCTGGACTAGAACCAGGGAAACAACACTTCTATTCCTGACTGCCCCTCCCCCCACAACTAAATGACTTTTGGCAAGTCACTGATTTTCTCTCTGGGACTGATTCCTCATGTGGAAAATGAAGAAGTAGGACTGGATAACCCCTAAGGTACTCATTGATTCTCATATTCTATGCTCCTAAGCCCAGAATGACAGACAGGATCTCAACCAAGATTTCTTGTCCTGGTAAGATAATGACATTCCTGGGTTTGGGGGATCAACTGACAGATCTAAGAATATAATAGAGACAAAGGCAGAATTATTTCTTCATGAGATCAAACAAATGAAGATTTTAAGGGAAATGATTATTTAAAGAACCCATCTGACATCTATCAAGAGACATATTGAAAGGTATAAATGAGAAACCCAAAGACCTGAAAATGTTACTGTTATGTAATTAAAAGGTTTCGACAAAGTTATTATGAAATGCAAATATAATGCTTCCCTCCAGAAACAAAAATCTTTATCATAGGGTTTTTTCCTTGTCCTGTGTTTACCACTTCTGTGAAAAACAGCTATAGTTGTAGACAAAATATAAATATGTCTCAAAAAATAACAAAAAATAGGTTTCTATCTACTAAAGTTAGGAAAAGGTCAGAGTTAAAAAAAATTATCATTCCTACATTGAGTCTAACTCCCCTCTACTCAACTAACTTGGTAAATTGCATTATATGATCATCAGTGATTCTGAGACCTCCATCCAAGAAAGAATATGGAAAATAGAGTCTTAGAACACTTTTATACTTGGATCCCTTTTCTTGTAAGTAGTGAAGATAATATAATTTTATATCTGGAATAGCCATGCTATGGTCTTCAGAACCTTCTTTTCTGAAGATGAGTGGATGTACAGCTGAAGGAGAATTCAGATAATCATTGATTCAGTTCAACTAGATTCTGATCTATGGATGAATGGAGAACACAGAAATCATGCAAAAGAGAAAGAACAATGATAAGCATAGTTAGAGAGCCAGATTTTCTTACTAATATTAAAAAGTGTTTCTAATTTTTATATTTTATTTAGTATCTTATTATTTTACTGAAATAATTCTCTTGACTAATTTTTGTTAAATCTCAAGAGTTTTTAAAAAAAAGCTTTTATCCTTGTAAAAAAAAATCTTGTAGGAAACCAGGAAAGTTAAGAGGTGGAGGTTACCATGCTCCAGCTCTTCATTCTGAAAAGCCTCCCTCTGACCCTAGAATTCACCCTTAAAAGTATTTTTCACCCCTGTGGCTTCTTCCTCTCATTGGAAGTTTCCTTATAAGACCTCCATTTATCAATAGCACCCAAGTCATCCATGTCACATTCTTCTTCAGTCTGCACAATGGACTTGATCATAGCCCTGGGCAGAATACTTTTATCTTTCCCCCATTCTTTTCAGGTTCCTTTGGTGTGCTCTTCATTAGAATGTAAATACCTAGAGGGAAGGCATTATCTTTTTACTCTATTTGTATTCTCAGACCTTACCACAGTGCCAACCTTATAATAGACACTTAATAAATGTTTACTAACTGATTGACATCAACTTTTCCTTTTTTTAAACATTATTATTATAGATGACATTTATAGCATTGTAAAAATAATATTGGAAGCAGTAGATATTTTACTTTCTTCCTGATCTTATTAAGAAATTCAAATATTTCTTTATAAAAATGACTTTTTTTTATTTTGATAGATGTTATAGAACATATTTAAGGAAAGGTCCTTTTATAGAACATATTTAAGGAAAGATCCTTAAGCCAGAAATGAAACAACAAAAGTTCCTTCTCTCCCTCTTATTTCCTCCTGTTCACCCTTTGCTTTACTCTCATGTGGCAAACTGTACTACTTTGTGGCATTGAATGCTGGAAGCTGTTTTTGCCTACCCCTTATCACAGTATGTATTGCACCATGCTGTATATGTGGCAAATTCAGGTCTGAAAAAAGTTTCTTATTTAATGTAAATAGTTTTTTGTTTCCAACAGAGCAGTTTCTGGCACACTTATGCAATATTACTTAGCTTTTTTTAAGAGCTTGGTAATGCAGATGATTACTACTTTTATCCCAAAGTTGTTCTGATTTTATTGCCATAAGCATGTGATTTTTAATTTTTGGAGAATCGATGTAATTATTTTAATAGTTTTCCTAATATTTAATCATATATGCATTCTAAATGTAAATAAGTGTTTGTAGCCTCTTTGCTAATACCTAATTTAATATTTTTGCACTAATACAAATAAGAAGTATGAGCTTGATGCAGAACACAGTAACTAACTTATGTTGGATTTAAAAGTCATATCCTTTTGGACAGGAAAGACTAGTGAATAGATCATCACCAGTGCACAATGAGTACTGTCTTGGCCACTCCTTGGAGAACAATCCCCTGCGGCTTGCTTATTGGAGATTACCTGGAGCCAGGTGCTAAACCACTCCCCAAGAGCCACCATTGGCCAGTCCACTGTGGAAATGAATTTAAGTAAGGGCACCTGGAAGAGAAAGTCTCTTTCTCTCTTTACTTTTTTTCCTTTTCTTTGAAGTTTGGGCATTTTCTTTCTCTACTAGAGCTGTTGTAGATGGGATTTGGGGTCACCAATTAAAGAGAGAAAACAAAGGAATTTGCATGCTGCCTGGGATTTTAAAAATAGCTCAAGATTTTCTACAAATTATTACAAAGTAAACTGGTTAAAAGTTTTCTCCTCCCTGAGAAGCAACAAGCACTTTTGGACAGGGTGAATAACAAAAGACTAGGCAAGGTTCCTTGGGAAGTATTTAGCTGCCTTTCTATTCAGTGTAGACTTATTTAGAATCGATATTGTTCCACTATCTTGGGTGATTTATTTTTACTATTGCTTAAATTAAATGACAGGCATTATAACTCTTATGCATTCAGCTAATAAATTTTGTACATACTTTAATTCCATATGAACTATTTTTGTTCAAAAGATATTTATTGTGTGAATCTCATAGGTGATCTTCACTTTTAATCCTCCTTGCAACCCTTACCTATTATATGGACAAAGTAATTCTACAAACATTCATAATTACATTGTTTGCAATTATTATTGTAAACCTATTGATGCAAAGAATTATGAATATTGGAAATTTGTAATTAGGAACAAATTTTATAATCTTTTATGCTGTCAAAATTTGTCAGTGTAGCATTCTATCTGCTCCTGAGATTTAAAGTGACTCCTATTGTTTCATTGTTAAATGCAAAATTTGTACCGTGTCTCCTCATTCCCAACCCTCAGTTTCCAACCTTCAACCTAGTTTTGGTCACATGGGGGAGGGGATTTCCCCCTTGCCCCCATGGCCCAGATAAAAAAGACTATAAAATCTGGCCTAAACACCCCTGTGGGTTGCTACCCTCCCTGCCCCAGTTAGCTTTCCCTGTTTTGCTTTCTCTCTTTCCTTATCTCTCTCTGTCTGTCTCTATCTCCTGAGCAAACTTGCCTAGCCTTATGTTATTCACTTTTGTCCTCAAAGTGCCTGTTGCTTCCTCCCGGAGTAGAAAAAGTTTTAATCTGTCTACTTTGCAGCAATCTGTCATAAATCCTGAGCAGTTTAAAATCCTAGGGCTCATCTGAATTCATTCACTAACCATTGATCTCTATTGGAGACCCTATTTCTTATCCACAACACTATCTCCTGGTTATAAAAAAGGAAAGATCAAGAAAGAAAGGGAAATAGAGAAAGAAAGGGAACTAGAGGAATAGAAAGA
This sequence comes from Macrotis lagotis, assembly GCF_037893015.1. NCBI lineage: Eukaryota > Metazoa > Chordata > Mammalia > Peramelemorphia > Peramelidae > Macrotis > Macrotis lagotis. The sequence goes on from NC_133666.1 coordinate 354,660,787, forward strand.
GAAAAACCAGTACTAAATAACTGCAGTTTGTTTTGCTTTGAATAAACTGATTCTTATTTCCTCCCTTACTTCTCCTTTCCTGATCCAAATCAAATCCTGAGTTTTAGCCCCACCCCCAAGACCAATCATTTTAAGAAATCTACTTTTTAATTATATTTTATTTTGCTTAAGGTGACCCTCTCCTTAATTCTATAACGTCTTCCTTCTTAGTCAATCTAGTTCTCTGTATCATACTTTCTCAATTTTAGTCTCTTTCCACTTTTCCTTGCTCAGCCAAGATAAGTTTATTTCCTGAATCCTCTTTGCTCCCTAACTGAACTATTTATTTTAATGACTTCCCAACAGTGCATCTTAATTTTAAGAAATACAAAATCCTTTCCTTCCCTTATCCTTCTTTTTTATTTTTCTTTTTTTAACACCCCAGAACAGACTATATCTTTCTTTTAATTCAATTTAATAAACATTTGTTAAACTGCCTACTATGTGTTGGACAAGGATAACAAAGACAAAAATTTAAATCTTTTAAGCTATTCAGTCATGCTTAACCTTTCCTAAGATGATTCTCTACTTTGTATTTGCATTTCAAAGGCTATTCAACTTAGTTTTCTTCAAAGGAGCCTATGAAAATCATTAATTCTTTTACCAGTAGATCTTTCCATCTCGTTATGCTCAATTTGGAGAATAAGTTGGATTCTAGTCATTATCATATTCTATTCTTCCTTATATTCCTGCTCTTCCTTTAATTTTTTTTCTCATTATTTATCCTAGAAATTCTGATGTTCTGACAGCTCTTTAGACACTAAATTCCATAAGAGCAGGGATTTTTTTTAATTTTCTTTGTATCCTCAAAGCTTAACCCAGCATTTGGCATCATGTTGTTGTTTGTCATTTCAGTCATGTCTGACTCTTCATGATCCCAGTTGGAGTTTTGTTGGAAGAGGAACTAGAGTATCACAGAAGAGGAAAATGAGACAAAAAGGATTTAAAGTAGACAGCTAGAAAGTGTCCAAGGTCAGATTTGAAGGGGAGGATAAATCTTACTGACTCCCAGGTTGATTCTCTATCCACTAAGCTACCTGACTCCCACATAGAAGAACTGGCATGTTGTGTTCCACCCAGCTAGCTTATCCTTTATTCACAAACTATGACTTGATTCAGTCAGATTGTAGTCAAGTTCTCAGACGAACGTTGAAGAGTTGAGTGGCAAAGATGGAAATTCTCTGTTTATTAAACCAAATACAAGTGCTTAAATATCCTCCCCAGTCCCTGGTACATTCCCACTCCCATAACACTCTCCAATTAACCAGTAAAACAATGTTCTGGTGCTCGAGGACACCAGGTGATAAAGGCTTCTTTCTTCAGGCCAGTACTCCCACAAACACAATAGTCCCTTACAATCCCCCCCTTTTTTTTTGCAGTGAAGTTCCTTAATTCAATTACGTAAGGATGCCACATAAGTTGTAAACAAAAGTTCAAAAATAGTATAAACAAATGTCAAACAATAGTAAAATCAACTAAGCATCCAAGTCAATTAACATGCATTATTAAATTTTACAAAATAATATTTCCATCATCATATTATGCATGAATCCACAGATTTATTGCAAAAGGGGTCATTATTTGTGATATTTCCCTTACCACCCCTTCAAAACAATGACAAGTTAATTCCAGGCTTTAACATTACCGTATTCAAATAGCTTACATATTCACAAGAGAACCAAACACTATTAATAAAATTTCTTTGCAGTTAGAAAAGAATATCACGTAACTGATAAATATATTCCCTTCCATAAATGTGTGATGATAGACGAGACAAACCTTTTTCTTTTGCAAACAAAAGACCTTTCAAATTAAGAAAATTCAAAAAGCTAACTGTAACTATTTCAGATCTGATTTACACACACACACACACACACACACTTTCAGGAGTTTAGACACTGACACACAAACACAGAAACAACTCTCTTGCATCACATTTACCAAGCTGAGATTGATACCATGGCAAGTACCAGATCTCAGAATATAGAAACATTTTTCTGCCTCTCCAGGCCAGTGGAGGGATGTAAAATGTTATATTGATGTTTGACTGGTCAAGAAAAATAACTTTTAGAATCAATCAGAGTTTCTTGAGGAACCTCATATACATTCATGAAAATCTTGAAATAGCCAATCAAAAAATTGAATGAATTCTTAAACAACTTCACAAAATTCAAAGTTATCTACTCTATTACAGAGATATTAGCTATAAGCATAGGCTTCATTCAAAAGATGAAATCTGTATTTCCCAGTCCCAGGAAAAAAAGTCTTCTTCCCCTTTTTTCTTAACTGATTGACCATGAAGCTTCCCATTCAATAGCCTAAGAAAAACATGGTCATTGCCCAACCCCCCTCCCCAAACCAGGAAGAAAGCATGGGGCTCCCTTTATTTCTAAAACAGGTTTGGTTTGGGGGGGGGCGGTGTCTTACCCTTCCTGCAGCAAAGCATGCATACCTTCTGAGACATAGGTTTGAGTTTCAAAGTTCTAAAAAGGAAGATTTCCCTTCTCCTTCCCCCCTCCCAATGCAGAGGGTGGGGGGTGACAGAGAATGCAAGAGAACATTTGACAGAATAAGAGAGAAAAAGAGTTCCACCCAAAGGTTTTCATGAGAACAATTACTTCAATGAAACTAGCTCCATCAAAAAAAGATTTTCTCATAGAAGGAGTGGGAATCACAGTGTTTGGTACACCTGTTGTGACAACTGTGGTGACAGCTGGGATGGTTGAGACTGAAGGTGAAGGTTTAGCTATAGAATTAGTTGGAGATGGATTGGTAGCAGGTTCCACTAAACAATGACTTGAGTTGTTAACAACAGTACAATTTGGAGTTGTTGCATTTTCTGAACAGTAGCCAGCACCATTACAATTTGTCCAATAGCATGGGACATTTTTGCTCTCCACACAGGAAGTGCAGTTAGTGTGTACACAGCTTTCTGGTGCCAGAACAAGGGTCATGTGTGCTTGATTGTGGGCTGGAGAGTGGAATTCATTGTGGCTTCAGGAGTGGAATTCGTTGTGGGCGCTAGAGTGGACATCAGGGTCAGCAGCATGGATAAGGAGTCTCTGAAGTTGGCCGTATATTTAAGGGTTTGGGTCGTGCTTAGCAAGCGTAGCGTGGCCAGTCAGGCAGTGGCGGCCAAAAGGAGTGGTCAGCAGGTCCCCCGCATCCCATTCATGGCACTGGTGCTCAGGTGACAGAGTGCAGCTGAGGAAGAAGCTCCATTCCCCTGTGGCACTACCTTGGAGACTTCACTTCCCAACTCAACAGCAGCCTCAATCAAAATATTTGTGCTAATTTTTGCCCCTAATTGATGCAATATATCTCTTCCCCATAATATTGTAGAGAGTCCTTCAACTATGAAAGGAGTGACAGTCCCTGCTTTATCTTCTTTTCTCCATTTCAAGGGTTGACAAGAAATTTGTTTCTTGTTGGCCTCCAATGCCTAAGCGGTTAGTATAGGTGGCTTGTTTAGGCCAAGCTTGTGGCCAGTTCTGTACAGGGGAACACAGTATGATCTGTCCCAGTATCAATCAAGCCCAGGAAAGCAATTCCTTCTACTTGGATAACACAAAGAGGTTTTTCTGAAGAAATCTTAGTAGTAAACATAGTTTCATTGTTGTTTCTCAATTTTGGCCCCTTTATTAGCTCTTTGCTCTCTTCCAATTTATACAAGATCCTGAGAAAACATGTAGCTGAAGCTATGCATTGGTTCTCATTTATGTAGCTATCATCATCATTAGCATTCACTTTTGCAATAGAGAAAATTTCCCCCCTCACCTGCTTTACTAAAGGTATAATGTAAGTATAATCTGGATTTGGTGGAGCCAAAATGATTGCAAACTCCTTATCTGCTTATCATAAAGGATGAATAGGCACTTCAATAAAAGCATGTGGAGGTACCCTAAATTTCCCAGCACTTCTAATCATTAGTTTTGTATGGGTCAGATTGCTGCCAAAGCTGCATGCTGGTTTTTCCATTTCCATCCCCTTCTGGTCCTGAAATGTCATACCTCATGATTGTTTTTGAGGGACCCCTGGGAGAGGGTCCCTTTCCCCCATTTAAATTTCCTTGTCTACATTCTGATGCCCGGTGTCCTACCTTTTTGCACTTTGGGCATGGAGTTTTAGGAAGATGCATCCTGACCTTTCTGGGTTTAGCTTCTTGGCTACTCCAACAATTTTTCTTTAAATGTCCAGACTTTCCACAAACAAAGCAAATCTGTTTCTCTTTATTTCCCATGTGCATATTAGCAAATACTTCTGCCATTAATTCTGCATGATACATCTGAGACCCTATTCTGTCACATCTTTGAATCATTTCCTCAATGGTGGCATCCTTTCTTAAGTCAATCATTGCTTTCTGACATCAGCATTCACATTGCCCATGCTAATTGTTTTATTAATACATCTATTCCTGCTACATCTCCTAAAGTTCTTCCTACTGCCCCCTGCAATGGGGTGAAGAAATCTACCAAAGCTTCATCATTTCTTTGTCTGATAAGTGCAAATGGTTCTTTCTTTTCATTTTGTATTGGAATGTGTCCTCAACCATTCTTTACACAGGTAGAGATTCTTTCATGTCTCTCGCCCATATATAGGAGGCCTGCATTGTTAAGAAACTGACCTTTGCCACTTTAGTTGTTCATACATGTAGCGGCATCGGGACCTTGTGCATGCCTCAAAGCCATCTGTCCATGTTGTTCTATAAACTCCATCATCCAAAAGACAGATTGTCCGGGTGATAAACATGTTGTAACTATCTGTTTCCAATCATTAGGTGTTAATATGGAGCATGCAAGAGTATCCAATTGTAGCTGGACAAAAAGTGATCTATCCCCATATTCCTCCACCGCCTTCTTTAAATCTCTGACTGCTTTTATATTTACTGGTTCATGTCTTTACCTAAGGTTTCCTGGATTAAAAGGATCTGGCTCCTCAATAACAGGATATGACTGAAACTCAGCTCCCAAATTCCCCAAATTTTCTCCCTAATCTTTTGCCCTTTAGATGTCCTTTTGTAATGCTGAAGTTTCTTCACTAGGTGCTGTAGGACTAAATCCTAGGCTTTTCTTGATAATATTTATTTGTTTCTTCTGCCTCAGGCCATGGAAGCAAATACATTTTCCCTTTACCTTTGATTTCCTCCACACCCCTTTGTTCCAACTTCTTTTCAGATACCTTTAATATCTGCCCCATGGTATCAACTAGCTTGTTACCTCTCTGAAGTCTTTTGCTCTGGGTTGTTGCCTGGAAGTTTTTTCGTTGCTTGTATGACAGCCTGAAAGTCTCGGTTCTTTGATACGTGGTTCTGCTTGGTCTTTATCCCAGACTCTGATCAGATGACCCCAAAATCAGCTTTTTTTTTCTTGTCTTCATGCCCCCCACTTGAGTGTCATATGTTGTGTTTCAGTTGGCTAGCTTATCCTTAATTAATAAACTATGATTTGACTCAGTCAGGCTATAGTCAAGTTTTCACATGAACAGTGAAGAGGCGGGAGACAAAGATGGAAGTACTTTGTTTATTAAACCAAATACAAGTGCTTAAATATCCTCCCCAATCCCTGGTCCACTCCCACTCCCATGGCACTCTCCAATCAACCAGTAAAACAACACTCTGGTGCTCAAGGACACCAGGTGATAAAGGTTTACTTCCTTAGGCCAGTACTCCCACACACAACAGTCCCTTATACTGGCACTTTGGAAAGAGATGCAAATACTACTTTACTTACTGTCTGGTATATGAAAAAAAAATGATTGGTTTTTAGACACTTGTAATATTTTTCTCTTTTACCTGGAAACTCTAGTGTGATAACTACATTCCCAAATGAGGGAAATCTTGGGTTCTTCTTTGTTGATTTAATGCATGGACTATTGATTTGTTCTTTGCTCTCTAGTTCCTTTCCTTCTGCAAAGTTTTCTTTTAAACTGAAATATAGCACACAGACTTTTTATTTCACAGTGAGTCGATTCATATTTTGTATCTTTCAGATCATGTCTTCATAATGACCACACATATTCTTCTAATTTAGCTGCCTTTTGACTTTGCTTTAATATTTTTTGATTTTTACAAATTTTCTTTTTAGTTTTAGCTTCTACATTTCATTTATTTAAAAATATCCATTACTTTGTTAAAACTTACCAGCTTTTCTTCTAAGTTTTTGAATTTTCCATTAGGAGTTCAAACATGTTTTGTCTCTTCCTGCAACCATTTCTTAAAGTCCTAAGATCCTCGTGTCCATTTCTAGAATGTCTTTTCTGGAATATTAGTTACAGTTACTGCAGAATTATTTTCTTCTGAAAGTTAATTCTTGCATTTCTTTATTCTGTGATATTTGTTATATTAGGATTTTTTATTTGTTTGTTTCTTTTCTCAGTTTACCCATTTTTTTTGCAAGGCAGACAGGGTTAAGTGCCTTGCCCAAGGCCACACAGCTAGGTAATTATTAAGTGTCTGAGAGCTGATTTGAACCCAGGTACTCCTGACTCCAGGGCCAGTGCTTTATCCACTACACCACCTAGCCACCCCATTACCCATTTTTTTTCTTACCCATACTCCTGACTACTACTACCCTCTTCTCATTTAGATTTTCTTGAGGGTTTCTTAATTTTTCCTCTTTTTCTTACTATTAATATTTTTAATTTTATTTTTTTGGTTTTTTTTGTTACTGTTTTTTATTTTTCTTGGCACATTTCTTGCTATTTTGAAATAAGAAAGAACAGCTTAGTTCCTCTCAGTCATATTTTGAGTTGCTGAGATGTCTGAATCTTTGTGTCCCCATTTGGGGCTTTCTTGGCAAAGACAATGAAATAGTTTGCCATTTCCTTCACCAGCTTATTATACAGATGAAGAAGAAGGACAACAGGGTTAAATGACTTGCCCAGAGTTAGACAGCTAGTAAATATATGAGGGCACATTTGAAATCAGGAAGATGAGTTTTCCTGACTTCACCTGACTCCTGACTTCCACAGAACCACCAAGCTGCTTCATTTTTATGGGTTGTTCTATCTACTTTTCTCCTTTTAGTTAGCAGGTATAACAATATTTCTTGGTAGTGGAAAAGAAAGAATTTCAATATACCATGTATTTTCTCAAATGAAATATAGAATCTGTGTGAAAATATGTTAAGTATATTAATTTTGACATACTATGTTCTTCCTCATAAATTATGTGCTTGTATGTGATAGAGATACCATGTCCACATTGACAAATGATTTAATTAAATGAGCTCTGGGAAGTCAAAGTTATCATTAGGGGAAAAGTTTAGTAAGTAGCATAGAATATTCTTCTTTGAGAAACTGATTCTCACGTTCTGTGTGACCTTGTGTAAATTACTTAGCTTTTGGTGTACTGCTTTATTCATCTCTTACAAAAGGATTGTAACTAGAAAATATTTATTAATAATTTCACCTACCTCTCTTATCTGTTTGGGGAATTTCTGACATGTTGGCATTTCTTCTTCTCTTTCATTTTAGAAAATGGTCATGTGTCTCTCTAAGATTTTTCCAAAGTCAATATGAATCTGAGATGCAGCTTTTAAGATTCCACTGTTCACACTAAATCTTCATTGCCATGGGCTAAAAGTATTTGGTGTCATTTAAATATAAACTGATCATGTCATGGTAACTCATTTTTCTGTGACACCTTATCATCTTTTATATATTCTATTTCCCATTTCAAATAGATATTCAAATCAAATCAACAAATATTTCTTAGGTACTTTCCTTGGCTTAGGCTCAATGCTGAGTGCTGTGGAGGATATAGGGATCATTAAGACATAGTGCTTTTGAAGAGATGACAGTCTGAGGGGGAGATAAAAGAAGTACATTAATAATGATATAATAGTTTGGTCCCCCATAAAGCTGAGGAAAAATTGTCAGACTGAACTGTTCATTGATTCAAATTCCCACAAAATTCTACTTTGCATTATTCTCTGGCACACATCCCATTTTCTATCATGTTTTAATATATACATATATCCAGCAGATTTCTGGTTTATAAAGTTTATTGTCTTAGTTCCATTAAAAAGTGCCAGTTAAGAAAGATTCACTGTATTTACTATTGTAATAAAAATGAATTGTATATATGTAGAATAAATAATAATACTTTCCATTTGTATAGTGCTTTATAATTTACAAAATTATTTTAAATACATCATTTCATTCATTAAACAAACATTTACTAGGGATTTATCATGTGTTACTTTTTGTTAGGAACTAAGGAAGACAAAAAAAAAAAAAACGGCAGTCCTTGTTCAGAAGGACTTTACATAAACCTGTAAGGTAGGCAAGGCAAATATAATTATTCCCATTTTACAGATGAGAAAATTGGAGCTTAGAGAGGTAAATATACTCAAAGTTACAATCTTATAGAAGAGAGAGAGAGGACAATAATCTAGACTGTAATATAAAAAAAAATTCCAAGAGACATAGCTTCTGTGTAAATTAATTATTTTCTTAATAAAACTCGCACATTTAATTAATAAAAAGATGGCTATTTAGTCATCTCCCTTAGACCAAAGATCCATAATGGCAATAGGCTCACAGTTTATATGCCCTTTGAAAAGTAGGAGTCCCTAAGGGGTGGCACTCAGTTCTGATTGATTAAAAGAAAAATCGATATTACAATGAGAGTCTGGGCTATAATACAACAAGGATCTTGGAGTGTGGCTTGGATTACCCAAATCTTGGTCAAAGAGACATTATTTTTCACATCACCTGTCTGACAAAAGAGAATCAATATTTCCTAAGACCTGTCAGAGCAAACTCAATGAACAGAAATAGACCAAACCTAAAATTTCTTTTACTATCTGATTAGATCTTGACCTGGGTAAATCTTTAAGAGATATTTCCCACACTAGTTGATTTCTGGATGAGTAAATAGTAAAAGGGAAAAACCTTGATTTAGATTCAATTATTAGTTATTAAATAGGAGAGAAATAATCATTTTTCAAAAGGCTTTCATACTGTTTAGTACTCTGTAATTATAATTGTTAATTATATAGTATTTAAAATTTGCAGATGATGTTAAATGCCTTTCTCTTTTCATCCTCACAAAGAGTTTATGAGTTAAATACTTAACTTAATAACTTAATAAGATTTAAACAGCCTGACTTCACAGATGAAGAAACTGAGTTTAAGGGCTTAAGTGACTTGCCTATGGTCACAAAGCTATTAAGTGTCAAAGATAACTTGAATCTTTCTTCCTATCTACAAATATAGAAGTCTCAGATTGTGTTAAATATCATTAAAGAGATTAAAACAAAGGATTTTACAGATCCAGAAAAGCATTACTTCATGAAAAAGGTGACATTTTTAACTGGGTCGCAAAGTAGGAGTGATGATGACAGCAATCTAAATAAAGCAAATGACATCTGGGCAACAGCATGTGGGAAACTTTGATGAAAGTATGGGATATTTGTATTGTAGGAATAAGAGGTAATGCAGAAAAAAATTAGATTGGGTAAATGCAAAGAGAACCTTGAGTGGTAAGCTAAGGAATTTGTACTTTATGCTGAAGACAATATGGTACCAATAAAGTTAGTTTGTTTGTTTGTTTGTTCAGTAGGATTGGTTGGTTATTTGATTTTGTAGGTGAATACCAAATCAAGCTTTGTTTCTGGAAAACCCAGAGAAACCATTTCGATATAAAAATAATACAAGTGGAAGGTAATGGAGGCTCTGTGAAAATTAAAATAAGGAATTAAACTTTTAAGAAATAGAAATAATAGAATCTAGGATTTAATTATTTTCTGAGGCAGCCGAGGAGTGCTAAATGAGTGTAGTTGTTGACTTCAATGGCTAGGAGAATAGTGGTAACATGAAGAGAAAATAAGACTTTCCAAAGGACTAGCTGGTAGGTGAGCCAAGTTTTTTAGAGATCTGGTAACTTTTGAAGTGCTAGAAGGACTTGTGAATAGGGATACCTATCAAGTAGTTAGAATTGAGATATGTGATTATGATGAAATATTATTGTGCCATAAGAAATAATGAGCTCAATGTTTTTAAAAAGATGTGGAAAGACTTGAATGAAATAATGAAGAGTGAAATGAACAAAACCAAGGAAACATAAAAAAGCAATATTATTTTAAGAATGACTTTGAATGGATAATTTGGACTATTATAAATATCCAAATTAACCTGTGAAGAAAGATGCTATCTGCATCCAGAAAAAAAATTGATAACTAGAAGTATGTATAGAAAAATTTCTGGTATATACCTATTTCTGTCTAATGGTATTTAATCTCTAGGGTGGATGGAAGGAGGGGAGAAGGGGGAAAAAAGAAAAAAGAAATTCACTTAATTTTGTGTATTTGAAAGGAATAGCAAGTTGTGTATGAGATTGGCAGTTTTGTGTGTAATCATCTTTTTTTTCATTGTATTATGTTATAGAAATGCTTGTTTTATTCAATAAGTTAAAAATAAAATTTTTAAAGTAATTACTGAATGTGGGAAGAAAGTTTTGGACTGGAGATTATTTACATAAAGATGATAACTAAAACCAAGGGAATAGATGAGATTGCTGAGAGAGAAGAGAATGGATTAGAGAAGAAAAGAATTTTCAAGAATGCCTAAGGTTTAAGGGTAATAGAAGAAAGAAATACCAACTAAGGAGACAGAGAATGACTGGAAGGATAGGAAAAGGGTCAGAATAGCATAGTGTCACAGAAACTGAGGAAAGAGCTTCAAGAAAGATTATTTTTATATTATTTTATAAAAACTTATAAATCAAAAATTACTTTATACATGCATACATTATACTGTAATAATTTTTCTTTTAAAAAATGTTTGCAATTGCCAGTACAAAAACTTGCCAGTTTCATCAGGGTTTTTAAATGGAAAATTGACAGGGAAAGAGAAATATTCTCCACAAAAGGCACCTATAAAAATGGCTAAAAAGTAGTTATAACATTTTTTAAAAAACAGCTCTGGAGGATGAACCCAGAATTTCAGATTCAAAGAAGAAAGCAAATGAGAAAGGCAGAGGCAATCATTAATAACTTAAATGGCAATTTAGCTAATAAATTATGTGAACTTGAATTTGTAATGAAAATGGTTAAATACAAGGTTATAAGTATCAGCAATTCTTAGTGGAATGGAATAATGTAAGAAGTATTAGATTAAGAGGCAGCAAAAACTTGAGGTCTAGTTCTAGGTCTATCACTTACTAGTTTTTGACCTTGGGAAAAATCACTTTTACTTTCTGGGTTTCCATTTTCTCATCCCTGCTAGCATCATCTTGCATCTATGTGTTTTGCACATACCTATTCATGTTTATGCTGATTCCCATATTAGAATGTAAGTAGCCTGAAGGCATAAGACTGTTTTCCATTTTTTCTGTTTCCCTGTACCTAGAATTATGCCTTACACATAGTAGATACTTCATTAATACTTATGGATTGACTGATTGTTAAAATTCAAGTCTTGGGCAAGATGTTCTTTAAGCTTCCTTTCAGTTCTAAACTATGATTCAGTGATTCATTGCTTAAATAATGCAATGGAGAAAGGGTATTTCATAAGAAACCATGACTATAAACAAAGAGATAGAAAAGGATTTATGTGAAAATCCATGAATTTAAAACAGGAAACATAGAAAGGGGGATAAAAAGAAAGGAAATATGACATAATGGAAAGAGGGCCAGTCAGGGAATAAGGAAGACCTAGGTTCAAATCTTGATTCTGATACATACTTAGCTGTGTGACCATGAGCAAATCATTTAACCTCTTAGTCTACAAAGATTTATGTGCAAGCTCTCCCCTGAGAATGTAAGTAGAAAACTCCTCAGCTAGAGAAGTCTGGGACATTGAGAAAGTAAATGATTTTTTTTCAGATATCTGAATGTCAGAAGCAGGACTTGAATCTAAGTTTTTCTGAACCACTCGTCTCCTTTCATCATTGTAGCTTATGCTCTCACAGAATCACTTGTGGCCACTCACAGGTTAAGTGACTTGCCCTTGTTCACACTCTTAAGATATATCAGAAGAAGGTTTTGAATTTAGATTTGTCCTAATGGAAAAATGCCAAGGCTAGCCCTTTATCTACTTTACTATGTTACTATTCTTTAAAAGAAATAAAAATAAAAAATTGACTGTGTCCTTTTTGACAATACTGTTTCCAGAAATTTCTGAGAGAGGGCTTCCCTGGAGATGGACTAGCTTACTGAACTGATCAGTGTGAGCAGGGAATTCTAAGAAAAGGCATGACCACACATAGGCAAAGAAGAAAGTGGGGCTCCCTCATCTGTGTCAAATTATAGCCTCTCTCTTTGAAAGGTCTTTCAGCTTCTAATCATAACAGAAGTAGCATATATAACAAAAGCAGTGTTCACTTGCGTAGGAGCTATTGACCATTTGCAGAAATAAATCAATACTACATTTTCAAAATGCCTTGTTTCTTTTGCGAATGCCTCAATTCCTCTTGGCCAAAGGAAAACAGAAGCAGAGGAAAGAAGCCCCCACCAATCCACATTAGCATTTATTCATGGGAGTATAATCAGCGCCTGCACTGAACAGTATGTTCTGGGGAAAGCTCTTGGCTCCTGTAATATATGCAAATATGTAATTCATTACCAGAGACCCAGCAGCAGACTTCTAGTATGTGGTGGTCCCCCAGGGACCTTAGGGGCCTGAGCAAGACTAACTATGTACTGTGCGTCTGTAATGTCCTCTCAGGAATGTCTGCATAGCTATGTGCTGCTTTGGCTGCCCTCGGCTCTCTCTAAGCATCCTCTTTCTCCTGTGCCTTCTACATATATGTATATGTACATATACATATATATATATATGTATATATAATATATGTAGTATTACACACATCATATATATATACATAGATCAAAAGAGATGATATGGTTGACTGTGTGAGCTGAAAAAGAGCACCCTCTACTAGCTAGTTGAGAGAGTTCCTGTAATCTGAGTATCTCTGAAGGAGTCATTATTGTCCCTAAGCAGAGCCTCTGAAGACCAGGACTATGCTCTCTATGTGAGACTTCTACATGGTGCTATGAAGAATGTTGAACTTGAAATTAGCTGATTTCAAATCCTGCTTTAGTCACCTTGACTGGGCAAATTATTTATCCTTTCCCAGCCTCAGTTTTTGTTGTTGTTCAGTCATTTTTCAGTTGTGTCCAATCCTTCATAACCACATTTGGAATTTTCTTTGCAAAGATACTGGAGTGATTTGCCATTTCCTTCTCTAGTTCATTTTGCAGATGAGGAAACTGAGGCAAACAGAATTGAGTGACTTGTTCAGGGTCACATAGCTAGTAAGTGTCAGAGGTCAGATTTGAACTCCTGAAAATGAGTCTTCCTGATTTCAGGTCCAATATGCTATTCACTGAACCATCTAGCTGCCCCAACCTCATTTTATTCATCTATAAAAGGAGGATAATAATACTACATACCTTACATTATGTTGTGAGGACCAAAGAGATAATTGTGCAAAGTGTTTTGCAAACCTACACTTATATAAATTTATTATTATTTATTATTATTATTATCATTATTATCATTATTCTCAAGTAATTCGGATCCTGGGACAAAATCACAGATTCTGGAGGTATTAAAAATTGAGATTATTGATCTTAGATTTAGAGTTAGATGAGGACCTTAAAGCTCACCCAAACTCAATTTATTAATATTTAACCACTTCAATTTAGGAAAGAAACTAGAACCTAAAGTGATTTTCCCAAGCTCATATGAGTTATAAAAAAACAACAAAACTTTGAAGCCAAATTCTTTTCAAATACGCATTCTTCATTTAGCTTTATTATCAATACTCATAATTACTAAGATTTTAAACAAATTTAGATAAGTCATTCTAAAACTACTTCCTGGATTAAGCATCAGTGTTGAGTTTTAGAATTTCAGGAGGGGATTTTAGAAGTTGTCCCTAAATCCATTGATTATGAAAAGTCAAACAACATAAACAAACAAACAAATGAATACATAAGTGAATGAATGAATGAATAAATAAAACTAACAACTCATTGAAGGTCACAACATTAATTAGAAGAAGACTGGATCAAGAACTGAGACTTCTTCATAAACAGTGATCATTTTTCCTACAATCCCATTTCTTATTGAAAGAATCACAGTACCATAAGCAGAATTAAATTTCATTAAGCCTATATGCTAATATCTTTCTCAATTTATTCTCAATCAAGATGTTAATCCAGAAAATAAAGTAACCTTTATCCCCCTGAGACCTTACTACCAGAAGAAATGATTGCTTTGCGTGAGTGTAAAATCATCTTTGGACTAGAATATTTATTATTAGAATTAAATGGAGTTTTGCCTCCTGCATTTTGAGTTACCTTTGGGTAATTATTTAGGTCTCTGCCTTAAATTCCTCATTAGTAAAATGAATGATGAAATGACTATTTATGTGTGTTTATGCTCCTACTACTATTATTTGGATTTTTTTTCAAATAATTTAAAATACTTTTAAAAACTTTTCTTACCCTCAAAGATCAGAGATGGGCTGAGGCATTGCTTCATAAATTCTAAGGGTCTTGATTCACAACCCTGGGAGATGCTATTATCCTTATTTTATAGATAGAAAAATTGACTAAGGGACATTAAGTGAACTGTCCAGTCCAGCACACCCAGTAAGTTTCTGAAGCAATATTTGAATTCATGTCCTTCTAAATACAACTTCAGACTATTCTCCAATATGTTATCTAGTAACCTAGCGGTTAAGGGACTTGGCCATGATCACAGTAAGTGGAAGTCAGTCCTTAGATCCAGATTTTCTGATTCCAAATCCATTATTTCTACTATACAATATCAATATGCTAATATTGAGGATGCAAAATTAGCATAAAAGATGAGCATATGAATGTCCCACTCCATTTGTGAATGACCTGAAAGAGTCACAACCTAATTCTTTTGAGGGTGAGTCACAAAGAGTTAAGTTTGAATTCTTTGCAGTAATCCTTCTTCCTGAGGGGAAAGGAAGGCCACTTAAAACTCTTGAACTGAGTTATATGCTTTATTGCCCCAGGGAACCTGTACATCTTACCAAAATGCCACTAATCATTGCTTTTACTTCAGAATGGATGAGTCTGAAAAAAATATGAAGTTTCAGGGGCCGGGTCTAAATATTGCAGGTAAAAGCTATTTTCATGGCCAGGAGCTTGCTGCCAACTGAGAGGCCTCTTAACAATAATATCCTTGGAAATGACATTTCCAATGAATGAGATCACCATACAGATTCAGAAGCAAATAAAGTCCTCTCTGTATCCTAAAAGATTTCTGAAAAGTACAAGTTAACCCTCTGGGAAAAGAACAGAATTTTGGTTTTTTTGAGATTTTTTTTCTCTGTTTATAATCTGTTTTCTTGTCATGATTTTAAAAAAAAATTGGTTTTGATACATTTTGATTTGACATAATTTTGGGGGGGGATTTATTTTTGAAGTACACATTGAAAATGCCTCCAGGGTGTTGATCTAGATGACAGCTTTTTGGATTCATAGTGCATTGCCCAGAAAAATGCACTCAATAAATATCTATTGAATTCAATTCAATTTGATCCAAATTTCAGGCTGCAAAGATCAAGCAAGAGCCATTTCCTTTAAGTCATAAAAACCTTCCCAGGGCAATGACTACCTCAGTCTTGGCAATGGAAAATAATCTATTCAAGGAGCAATTTGGTGCTGCATTTGGAATCAGTGTCACATCTTTGTGGCTGAATTATGTCTATCTGGCAAAAATCTCTTTATCAGGCTGTTCAATGCAGACTCACACAGGTACTCATCAGTATGTAATGGATATTCTGCAAAAAGGTCAATTGAAGAAATATTCTCTATCAAAGTAAGGTTTTCTAGCTGCCGATGTTTGAAAATGCTATTTTGTTAATTCTATCAAACAATATATGGTCTTTTTTTAAATTATTTTTTATTCTCAAATATATGGTCTTTTGTAAGAGATGTGCAATCACTTAAAAGAGTATAGTCTTGCCAACTCTGTAAGAAAAACAAAGTGGATGAAAAATGCATATGCAGATTATGGTACCTAATCAAATAGGCAGCCCACTGAGTTAATACTTTCAAGTACCTAATAACTCAAACAAATAGCAATTGGACAGTGAAATGGAAAAACAGGCTAAATTTCATTTCATAAACTGTGCAAGGTTTTCAATAATGTCTATCTAGTAAATGCTGCAAAAGTCAGTTGTTTCTGGAGTCAAGGAGATCTGGATTCATATGCCATCTTTAAAACATATTAGCTAAATGATCCTGGGCAAATCATTTAACCTCTTAATTGTTAGTTAGTTATACCTTCAATTGCAATCTGTATTGATGGAATTTTCAACATCTGTTTGTTTCTTGATATCAATTAAATCACAGTTCCAGTCCCTATTCCCATCCTTATTCTCTGAGTAACACTATGTGGCTGTGAATAGTGGAACATTAAGATCCCAGAGGAATCAAAATAACAGTCTTATAGATTAACAGGAATCATGATCATAATAGCTATATAATACCCAAGATTTTCAAAGTATTTAATATATTACTTTAATCCTCACAATAATTCCTTGAACTAGGCACTTCATTATTTAATATTTATTATTTATTATTATCTCCATTTTATAGATGAGGAAACTGAGACTGTCAAGTGTGTTCTCCATTTCCTTCAATCCCTATGGAGTTAGATGATAATGCGGAGAAGGCCCTGGCCCTGGATCAGGGGGTCTTTATGACTTCCCACCTAATAATGGGAAGATATGTGTAGATATGAGCACACTGTTACCAAAACAGATTTGTATATAAGACCTGAAGAAAAATAATCAAAAGAGAAAAAGCAAAGGGGCCAATTCTCTGTCTGACAGTCATCTCTGAGGTGGGGCTGGGGGGGGGGGGCAAGTGAGAGGGAGAAGGGAAAATGGAAAATGGGGAGAAGGAAAGACATGATCACTTTTTTGTATTTTTAAAAGAAATTGCAGATTGAACATAGTGAATTTACAGTGCCATGTGCAATCATCTTTTTATTACACTTTGTTAAGAAAATGCTTGTTTTATTCTATAACTCTTTTAAATTAATTAAAAAGGAAATGAAGGACTAATGAACAGATAATTTGAGAATTGCCCTAGAAACCACAAAAGAACCAAAAATTGATTTCTAATACAATGGGTAGTTCTTCTATAGAGGATATATGGAAATAAAGAAATCACAGCCTCACTCAATGAGATTATTGAAAGCATTGCTATTTTCCAAGTAACTCAGGTATGGTGCCTTCAAGTCATCTTTTTTTTTCTCCCCTTCATCTTTCCTTCTAATAATCCTTTCTCTCTTCCAGTCTCACCATGGGTGCCATCTCCTCCATTAAAACTTTTCCTGTCTTTTCCCCAGTTGTTAATGTTCTTTCTTGCCTAAGATTCCCTTATTTTATCCATGTAGACCCTCAATGGGATGTGATTTCTCTGAGGGGAAATGCTGTTTCATTATTTTCTTTACTGGCGATTCTAAATTGGGGCCATGCTTTCCTAATTTGGAAGTAGTCACTCTGTCTAGTAGGTTACCTGTTGTTTTACTGTCACCCTTTACCTTGCTACAGTGAGAATAACCTTACCCTTTGCCTCTTAGTTTCCACCTCTTGCTTTGAGATCTTCAATAAAATTCATAGTAATGTCTTTGATTCTTTTGCCCAATTGTTCTTTCCATTACCTTTATGATTTTTCAGACCAAAATACCTTTCTAGTTATCATTCTTCTGGATTTGTTATCTCCTTAGAATAAACTGATTTGGACAAGGACTGTTTAGATTTTGTATCCCCAAAATTTGGCATAGTTTTTTCATTCAATCATATATTTTGCCTAGCACAATGCCTACAGTGCCTACAGCACAGTGAGTGGTACACAGTAGACAATAAATGTTTGTTGAATTGAATTGATTTGAAAGGTGTCTTCACATCAATGAGACTTCAGATCCAGCAAAGTCATGGAACAATGCTAACAAGATTTTTTTTCTGGCAAATGGATACAGTAACTAGTTATCATCAAATTGACCAAAATACATTATATAATTACCTTCTGCTTTCCTTGGACTTTAACTCCTAGGTAGAAGTGTCCTTGACTATACTCCCTAGTCCTTACCCTCACCCACCTACCTTCCTTTGTAATTTCCCTGATGTATTATGTTTCATGGTTCCATCACTGTGGGTACTCACTTTGCTGACACAGTGCATAACCTCTTCACTGATTCTCAGGCTATGTAATTTTTTTTACATTTCTCCATAAATCTCCCATAGAAGGTTAATTAATTACTACCTGGCATTTATATATTGCTTTTTAAGGTTTATAAAGTGCTTTCTATAAAATCTAATTTGACAAACCCAATGTGCTAAAAGACATTCTGTGCTTCCTTTACTTTCTTGGGCAGACCAATGTAATACCTCAGCTGTCCATGTATTGTCCCTTTTTCTTTTATACTTAATTTGTCCTTGATGATGTCTTTCATGCTTCTTCTTGGACAGGTAATGATTCAGAAGATTGTCACAAGACAGAATTTTCTTTTGGTCAAACCCAAGAAATGAAAAAGATAAGGCCATCTAGAACACATGCATAATTATTATCATGAGAATTAATTTTGTTCTTATTTGTTCATCTTTTTTTATCCCATTTTCTCTAGCCACCTTCCCGTCCCCCTCCTCTGCCCCAATTGCCTCTTGAATTGTTTTCCCCAATTCAATCCTCCATTGACTCCCTTTACATCAATTCTTCTTTGTCAGGTTTCAGTAAAAGGGAACTGGTCTGATGTCAGTCTCTGGTTCTATCAACATTCTTTCTACATTATCTTATGACTCATCTAAATGGCCCAATCCCAAGCAATATGGAAAGGGTGTTGATTGTTTGTACATGTCTTATTCTTTTCAAAGCACGTTCACATGCAAAATTTTATTGGATAATAATACTTCACATTTATAAGTACTTTAAGTTTTATAAAGTGCTTTCTTTACAATGTCCTTATAAGGAAAGTTGTATAAATAGCATTATTTTCATTTGGTAGATGAGGAAAGTGAAATACAGAAAAGCCCAAGGGGCATACCACTGAGTTTCTAGAAGAATCTGGTCAGAAATGCAAGTCTCCTGATTTCTAATCTGGAGCTCTTTCCAATATGCTATTAAAGATTTCTAAGGCTAATATATTAAATATCTTGGCTTAATGACCTAACCCTAAACCAAGGAGACATAGATCTAATTTTTGTGACTCAGTTATAAGTAATGATGAAGTAGTTTATATATATATATGTGTGTGTGTGTGTGTGTGTGTGTGTGTGTGTGTGTGTGTGTGTATTTATGTATGTATATACATATAATTTCCCTTTACATATGGGGAAGATGCAGTTTAGAAAGCTTAAGTGATTGATCATTAAGGACACTAACCAATATCAGAACCAAAACCAGAACCAGGATTTAAATGCCAATCTACAAAATCAAAGCACCTTGTTGATAAAGCAAGATCAGTAATTCTCAATACACAACCTAGCATTCAGAACATTCTTCAGTGTGGTTCATAAGCCTGTCTCTAGAACTATTAATAGTTATAATATTAAGCAAGTATGAACAATAATTTATCCATAATAACTTTATAGAAAACAGATGGTACCCAATTATAAAAAAGTAAACAAGCAACACTTTCTTTTTCATTAATTTTGATGATCACTTGGAAGGGGTGGAGGGATGGCAGGACAGGTGGTCCCAAGGATCTTTGACCCTACTGAAAGGGAATTAAATAGTTGGAGATCAAATGATCTAGAATGGCTAACTGTCACTCTGAACAAGTTAATCAGTTCAAGACCCTTCAGTAATTGCTTAACCCATCTCAATTCAGTGGCATAAGTGCCAGACCTGGAGTCACAAAAATTCATCTTCCTGAGTTCAAATCTGGTTTCAAACACTCAGTAGATATGTGACCCTCTGAAGGTCACTTAACCCTGTTGGACTCAGTTTCCTCATTTGTTCAATGAGCTAGAGAAGGAAATGGCAAACTACTCCATTATCTTTGCCAAGAAAACCCTAAGTGAGGTTACAAATAGACTGGACTGAAATGACTGAACAACAACAACAAATATATCACATATTATTAAAGGAATAGTTAATGAATATAGTAAGTTGAACTAAGAATCAAAACAGGTTTTTCAAGATCTGACTCTAGACTCATCAACTTTCCTTTTTCTGACTTAAAATCAGGGACTCTCTTTTGCCTTGGTATCCTCAGGCTCATACTAAGTGCTTAATAGTAATCTAGTCTAATTGACTGATAATGTTACACCAGATTAGTATTCTTCTAGAAACACAGTATACCCATAACCTTGGCATTTGATCAAGACTTTCAGGATATACTTACAAGAAGCAAATAAATCATTTAGTTAGCTTTTAAATGCACCAAGCTAGTTACTGTGAACTACGTGATTGCCTAACGGAATGGATCTGTAACTGACTTAATGGCCTGACCTAAGGGGTATTGTCCATGTATCACCCTATGGTCTCTAGCTAGGAGTGCAGAGATTTTTGAAAATGGTCTCTTTGAAACTTATAGTTTGATTGAAAGTATTGAGTGAGGAACAATCCAGAACAATGCATGGACATAGCACATGATTAATAAATGACTAAGGAATGCTTGATTTAAAAAAACTTACTATCTAGGAAAGTTTGGTTTAGGAGTAGGTTTAAGATCAAAGTTAATTACTTTTATTTTGTATAAACTGAATTTGAGATGCCAATACATCATCCAAATCAAGGTTGAGATGTCCAGTGGACATTTGATCCAGAATTCAAGCCTAGAATGCATACTAAGACAAAATTAATGGATATAGTATTCTGTTTTGGAAATATTATGGAAACTTTTGGGGGAATTTTTGGAAACTTGTGGAAAGACAAGAGTTAACAGTATGATGAAAGAGGGGAAAAGAACAAAGGACAATGGGGTAAACTTTTTAGGTAACATACATAGAGCATAAGATATAGATGATGATTCCACAAATTAGTAGAATTCCACAAATTAGTAGAAAGTCCCAGTTCTATTCTTAGGTCATGGAAGGAAGCTACTACTGCTACTACTGCTGTTTAAAGATTCAAGACTGCCCAGTTCTTCAGCCAATGATCCCTTCTGACCTCAACTCAAATGGGACACAGGCAGAGTGTTGGTGGAGATGGTGCCTAATTCTGACTTCCCACAATTATTTGGAGGTTAGAGATGGCCAAACAGGAGGGATGAAGGAAAACATTTCCCACAGAAGACAAGAATGTGAGTGACCCCAATGGCTACTGTTTCAACCCCTCTAATAGGAAATCATAAATCCTCTCCCCATACTTGAGCCAATTTGGCCTCTTCTTAATTCTGCCCACCAAGAGCATTGCCAATGCTTGAATAGGTGATAGCTCTGAATAAGTTGTACTTTTACCCAATATGCACAAGTATGGCGGGATAATTAATATAATGAATAAGAATCAAGATCCAAGAGATCTTGACATATTGAAATTAGATACTAATTTGATAAGATAAAATGTAATTTGGAAAAAATATGAAGCCCTACTCTTAGTTTCAAAAAAACCAATCGCATGTATATAGTACATGGTCTATTGAACAATATATACTAATTTTTTGAAAGATTTATATGTTTAATGACCTACAAGTTAAATAATAAATAATAGAAATGTATCACAAAACAAAATGCTAATTCACCTTTAAGTTATGCAAGAGAAGTGAAAGTTCTGTTGCTCTGATGAGACTAAATTTGGAGTATTGTCTGGGCAACTCTTTTTAGAAAAGACTTTGTAAAATGAATCACTTCCAAGTAATTCTAACCAGGCAAATGAGAACAGTTCTAAATAATTCTAGGGAGGTGAGAATATAGAAAAGTATGTGTCTCATAAAGACTTTTGAAGAAACTAAGAATAGTTACCTGGGAGAAGAGAAGGCTTGGGAAATGAGTTGGGGGGGGCGGACTGGGACTGAAGATAGCTATCTTCAAATATTTGAAGGGCTACCATGAGAAGAGAGATGAGCAGGTTTAACTTTACCCTAAAGAATAGAACCAGGAGTAATGGACACAAGTTGCTGAGGCATATTATTACTTGATAGAGTAGAAAAGTACCTAATCAGCAGTTATCAAAAAAGAAATGAGTAGTTCCTCTCCCTAGAGTTCTTTAAACAGAAATTGGATTGCACTTTTTTGTAAGGGGAATTATGAAAAAAAGATTTCTATTTTGATATAAGTTGGACTAGAGGACATCTGAAATTTCTGGAATTATGACACAAAGCAAATTGTACAGAAATGAAACTGCTGGGAAGTTAGGTGAGTAACAAGGATTGGACAAAGCAAAGAACTTCTCCCAAAACCACTTTTTATATTTTGGCCAAGTGTTTTTTCATTGACCATTCAGCTATTCTCTTTTGGACTTTTCCTTCTTTATCACCAGGTACCTTCCCACTTTCAGCTTTTCAGCTTTCTTTTGTGTGTTATTTCCGCTCATTCAGTTGAAGGCTGTTGATGGCAGAGACTATCATTCTTTTTCACATTTGTATCCTCAGAATTTACTCTGTATCTGGCAATAGATACTTTATAAATATTTATTAACTGACTGGGTTATAGAAGGGAGCAGGTCCACAGAAAAGAACAGTCTTAGTGTCAAATAAGCAACCTCAAAGCAATGGTTGTAGGGAGAGCAGAAACAAAGGAAAGAATAGTCTGTTTATCTTAAGGTAACATTCAATTTCATTCAATTTTACGTACACAATTATAAAGCACTTCTCTCCCAAATAAAGTCAGATCAAAATAATTGGGAGAATTGTCAAGTGCTCATGGTTAGGTTGAGCTAATAAAAATGATAATTCTACCCAAATTAAATTACTTATTTAGTGCCATACCAATCAAACTACCAAGTAACTACTTTACTGAACTAGAAAAATAGAAACAAAGGCCAAGAATAGCAAGAGAACTGATTTAAAAAATGTAAAGAAAGGTGGTCTAGCTCTACCAGATCTTAAAACTGTACTATAAAGCAGCAGTCATCAAAACTGTCTGGTCCTGGTTAAGAAATAGACTAGGGGAGGAGCATGAAAAGGGAGGGTGGAAGGAAATTTTGGAACTTAAAAATATACATGTGCATATGGATGAAAATAAATATATAAACAAGAAAAAAAAATTAATTCAATTCATTGTTTCCTCTTAAATTCAATTTTTGTCTCTGGCAATTTAAATCTACATGAAAAAGAAATAAATGCTCAAATAACTATGATAGCAGAAAATTAGTATTTTCATAATATTGTCCCAATCTTTGAAGAATTAAAAAAACCTGACATTTAGAAAAACTAAAATAAAATTAAAATAATATCTTCAGTTTTCCTAAATGTCAATGAGGCTTTTCAACTATTTCTAATTGAAACCAAAGTCATATTATCCTAAATAACAAGTAAATGGAAGCAGTTGCATAGCATGGGATATTCTACAGTCTGTCATAGCTTTCTTTCTTTTTGCAGACAAATGATATGTCAGTGGGAAAAGGAGATCATGGATAAGAAAGGGGAAAAAAATCTAAATTTACTTATATCCTGAAGATAAGTGTCAAAGAACTTTAGACAAGGCCAAGTTTACAGAATATGTGTATCCACTGTACTCTTGTATTTTCAAACTCTATTAATTATTCAGTATGTCTTTTTCCAGTCTTTCTTTCTGATCTTCTCTTGCTCTCCCTAGAATACACACACAGACCCCTATCTCCTCAAATTTTAAATCTGCTACTAAGAAAGAACTAGAATTCTTTCTAGCATCTTGCACATAGTGGACATTCAAACAAATTCCTGAAGAGCGAATGTCTTGAGTTACATGGTGGTGGTGGTGATTTGTCCTTGGTTTTCAAAGAAAACCATGACATCAGGGAGATGATGCCATGACAAGCAAGAGAATTAGATTTGAATAAGGGGTGCTGTGCTAAATCACAAGCCTCACTTTCTCCACCAGAGCCATCTGGGTCCAGTGATCAGATAAGAATCAGGACGATTGAAGATATCCCTGGATGTGAGACAATCAGGATTAAGTGACTTGTCCAAGAATTTGTTAAGTTCTTCCTATATGGGAGACACTGAGCTAGGCAGTGGGGGATGCAGCAAAAGGCAAAAAGCAAAACTCACATTTTAATAGGGGAGAAAGCATGTAAAATGATAGATAAAATAGATGGATAGATTAATATATAGATACAGAAGTATCTATATCTATAGATAAATATCAATATTGATGCATAATTATTTACATTTACTTTTATATGTACCATGCTTGTATATTGCATATTTGTTTATGTATATTATGTGTATGTTTGTGTTATTATGTTTAAATGTAGACGATGTAGCAGATGTAGAAGAACTTCAGGTAATATTCTTATGGTTTTCTCTGTGTAAGTTTCTCTCCATGAAATTAGGTGGAATTGCAGCTAGAGCCCTTAAGAGGGAATCAGAATGATCTGAGTGCAAATGTTGCCTCCTATACTTGCTAGCTATATGATATGAGGCAAGTCTTTTAAATTTGTCTGAACACTTACTTCATCATTCATAAAATGGGCATAAAAATAACAACTATCACCTTTTTGTGAGGATCTAGTGAAATAAAATTCAAAACACTTTGCAAACCTTAATGTGTTATATATCAAGTAATTGTTAAATAATAATAATAAAGAATAATAATAATAATAAACCTCTTCTTGCTGCAAAGGAACAAATGAGAGTAAATAATTGCTATACACACATGCACACATTTATACATACATATATCTGCACACAAAAATATATGTAAAAAACATTGCAACATTGTCTCCTCAGAGACAAGAGCTTTTTATAAACAAGCGTGGTAGTAAGTGTTCTTAGACACCAAATATGTTCTTAAAAAAAAAAAAACTCTGCTCAGTTGAGCAGAAAAGAATGAGAAACAGACCTTTCTCATGAAGAAGAAAAAAAGGAGTGGTTCAGAGGATGGGAATAGAGATGTCTGGAAAAAAATGGCAGTTTGCTAAGTCTGAAATGCTCGTAAATTATTTTAAAAGCTTGGCTAACCATCATGGCTGGATTATGCCCCATTCCAAATTAAAATGAATGCATAGAGAGAGAGTGTTATGGGGGGCAGTGTGAAGTCTGGTGCCAAGCACTGTGCCTTGGTCTGTAATAGGCCAGGCAGAAATATCTGCTAAATTGAGTTGAACTCTAGGTAGTGGGTAAGAACATAAGCAACTTGAGAGCAAGCAGTCTATTTTGTCTGGGTTTTCTGTATAGCACCTCATTTAGTTTCTGGCTTATTATGGGTGCTAAAAGCTCATTGGTGATGATAATCACCAATCTGAAGCTGCTAAACTCTCAGAAAGATGGTCCCAAAGGAGTCTTCTGCTTCAGAGCTGGAAAGAAATTTTGAATTTGGGTCCATGCTTATAGAAGTTCTTCATACTCCAGCTCTGAAAAAAATTTTAACTGCCCTGTTCCATAAAGTAAATGATCCTGAGAATGCCCTCTGGATGATGACTGCAGACATCAAGGTGACACACAGATGATCCTACTCAGTCAGAGGCAATATGATTTTGATTACCTTGTGCTCAATCTCATCCTCAATGCTAAGCCTCCTATTCAATTACTCAATTCAGGAAAGAAAGGAGGTGTTAGGCTCAGGAGAGCAAGAAACTGTTTCTGATGCCCTGAAATGGAAAAAAGACAAAGCATATTCACTAGTGAGTCTAAGGAGCAAGCTGGAATGGGAGTATTAACCCCAAAGCTTGGAAGATCCTTTTGTTCCAATTACATGACCAGGAGAAAAGTGAGAGTTTGTGGGGGTGTATTTTAATCTTAACTCTCAGGTTTGAAGCATTCTGAGAAGAGTTTTGCATGTGAAACCTATGACTCGTATATGTTCACATGGACTGGATTCAGTTTTGGGAATCTCTTTCTAGTAATCAGCTCTATGATTTGATCTGTCCCCAACTTTGGAAACCTGGAGGATGTCTGAATTTAACTTGTTCTTGGTTCTTTGGTCTATCTCCCTTCTCCTACTATTTTCAAATCCTGTAGGCTCACAAAAGTATTTATCACAGAATAGACTTTTTTAAGGAGTGGAAAACGGGGGCCTCATAGCCCATTTGTCAGTCAGGGAACAGTTTACAGGAAAACCCATATCATCAGTTAGTCAGATCTTTAAATTATCTGTTAGTATGGATGCCAGTCAGTTCATTATCAACTGAACCAGTAGCTTCTTGCAGTGACAGCTTGATGCAGAAAATAGGACACTGCACTCAGTAAGACCTGGGTCCATATGTGGTCTCAGACCTTTGTAAAATTATTTAATATTATGATATTAAAAGTATTTGCTTATAGGGAAATGGACATGGGTTCCTATAGATATTTTACATAAAGAAACAGTAACACGACAACTTTTGAACACAATAAAACTTCTAGCTAAGTGGTTCAGAACATTGGGCCAGAAGTCACGAAGATAGGGGTTCAAAGCTGGCCTTGGAAACTTATTAGTTATGTCCCTAAGCTGTCATTCCTCTTCTTACATGGACATGAAACCCAGGAAAACCTTCTTCTTCTTTCTATTACTTATGTGTCTTGGGTCCATAGAAGACACTCAAGTTCTATGTCAGGTTTGTCTCAGACCCACAGCATCTTGGGAAAGGACTATCTAGCATCTTAGTACATTACACAATAACACATGCAAAATTTAAGTAACAGATTCTGATGCACCTTTTTGTTTCCTTCTTCTAATATGAAAAAATTGAAGATGGATAGATATTAAATAGAAAAAACCTTAGTAGCTTAATTTTAACTTTTATGTCACATAACCAGTTTCAGTTGAGGAGTGTTCTCTGCAATCCTCTGGTCTATCTGAAATTTAAAATTCCCAGGAGACAAAAGGCCTGACCATTGAATTTTCTTAGTGGGGTGTTCAGCACAGAGGCCTTTGCAGGAGGGCTAGAACTGAATCTTTTTGATAGTATGTTTTATTCTCTTCTAAAAGATTCTTGTCCAGAGAGCATCTCTTGTCATGAAAAGCATCACAAACACACACACCATATAACATAATTGAAAAGTGAGTCTCTATTTTCTATCCCACATTCTCTGCCCCTTCATCTAGCTCCTCTACATTACCATAGGGCACTTCTTCATAATTTTTTTTTGTCTCAATATATCAAGTAGAGAACAATAGCTTCAGTTTTTCTCTGAGTGAATTTTCTTCATGGAAATGTTTGGAGAAAAATTAAAGATCACTCAATGACTACTTTAGGAAAATGAGCAAGGCATATTCATTTTGCTTCTTTCTTTTTTCTCTTTATGGATCTGCAAATGGCCAGAAATCTACGGCTCTAGCTTTTGGTCATTCAGCAGCCTAGACCTGCCATCGCTGAAGTTTCAGTTTACTGGCCCTCTGACATTAAGCAAGGCATACCTTGCTTTAAAATGAATGAACTGGGCCCTTATTTGCATTGATTTCTCCATCTTTTGATTTCTCCTCATCTTCTTGTTTCACAATGCCAAACAGCTGTAAAACTTTGGATTGAATGGCAGCCAGGCTCCAAGGTGCAGAGGACTCAATAAAGGCCTGCTGGGCCAAAATAACAGACAGGTGCAGCTCATGCTTCTTCCTGTCATTCATTTACAATAATTCCATTGGATTGCATTGTGTAACTGTAAAATAATGACATTGGCTTTTAGAAGGAACATAAAAGGACTTAAATATTTAAGTTGTCCCCTTCCAATTTGTCCCCTGTGAGGTTGTACCCTTCCTAATATGAGGCTAACACTATAACAGCAAAAGCATCTTAAGAACTTCTTTGGAATTGCCTTCTTTTCTCTTGGTCCTATGTAATTTCCACCATCTCCCTGTCTTTATTTTTCTCTCTTCCTTCCTTCTTAGATGAGAGGGACTGTTTTGAGTTTTCATTTTGCATCTCCTTTATTCATTTATTCATTCTGTTCAATTATGCTCATGTACTCATATATCATTTAAATCCTAGAATTCCTAGAGAAGGGGTGTTCCCTGCTGTTAAGGCCTAAGGTAGAGGGGAAAGAAAACATTACAAAGTTGGAGGGGAATGGTAGGTTGCAAGGATCAGTGAATTTAAGATACCTGGAATATCATCCAAGGATAAAGTCAGTCTACATTTGAACCCAGATCTTCTGACTTTAAATCTTCCATTGTACTGTACTACTATTCTGACTTCATAGGTTCATTTGGGTGCTTCTTACTACTGATAAGATAGAGTTAATGGATTGAGCACCGTGAATATATAACACATTCAAACAAAATTTTGATGGAAGTCATTAATAATAGTTAATATTCACATGGCACCACAAAGTTTTCTAAATACTGATTATACATTATTTCATTTGATCCTCACAACAATTTTGAGGTAGATAATACATTTGTTATTGTTATCCCCATTTTACAAGGAGGAAACATGTTCAAAAAATTTGGGTAACTTGCCCATCTAAGTGTCAGAGGTAGAATTTGAACTCAGGTTAAGACTCACTATCACTATTCTTTCCCCTGAACTACCCTGTTCTAATTGGGAAGTAGAGGCAGATAAGTTCAATGAGCAAGGTAGTTGAGAGAATGTTTGGCTCTAGGCTGCTGAGCTTAGATGGAGTCCAATGGATGACAGAGAGTCACTGTAAATTTCTAAGAAGAGGAAGAATAGAGGCAGAAAAAACAAAAAAACAAAACCCTCTGCTGGTTTTATGGGCCTATATATATATATATATTAAACTTGATCTGGAGACTTCCAAGGCAAAATAGTTAAGAGAAACAAAAACATACCTTCATTACATTCAATATAGATTTGACATAATGGCTGCTATAATTGAAGCTAAGGGTGTTTTACTTTTCCTTCCACTTCCTTTTTTATCATTTTAATCAAACCCTTGTTTTTAGCATCTTGTTTCCATATTGATTTTGTTGTTTCCTACCTGGGCAGGCATTTTGTACATTCTTGCTGGGACTTTTGATAAATAGGATCTTCCCTAAAGGCAATTTGTAAACAGAGTTGTTTTTCCACCTGGGCCCCCCACCATTGCTTTATCTTGTTTCTATGGTAAAACCAGATTCAATTTACATAATTTTGACATCACAATCTGAATGCAAGCACAAGGACAGCCTGTTGTTTGTTAGAGGTTTCATATGTGCACATCTTATTCCCCAATTAAATTGCAGGCTTCTCACAGGCCATGATCATATTTACTCTGTATCATTCCCACAATCTAATATAGTGCTAAGCACACAGACAATACTTTTTGAATGAAGAAAGAATACTATAAGGATCTGTAATTCCATCATGGATACATCAAAGATAGAGATAGGATGAGATATACATCAGCACAATGGAATGCAAATGACGATGATGTAAACTCACACTTTAATGGTTTCAAGAATTGCTGTGACCAATTGATGGGGAAGGACCTTTCCTGAATTTACTTCAGTTGTCCCTTGGATGACATAATTTGTACTTTAAGTCTTTCTGGATTCGCATGACTTGCAAGAGTTTGTGCTTTGAGAACAAAATAACCTTAGAGAAACTAGAGTGTCCTACAATCCACAAATCTTACAATCCACAAATCCTACAATCTACAAACCACAATGAGGCACCACAGAACATTTATAGAGGATGAAATAATGAAAAGATAAAACTTACTAAACTTTCTCATTGCAAAGTACTCTCCCAAGGAACTGACCAGCATGGAAGGAGACTATAGAAACTAAAACTTTGTTGTCCTGATCACTTTCTGCCAAATCAAGTACTTAGGTTTGATGTTGACCTTTTCAATCTGGGATGTTGCAGCCAACTCCAGACAGTCCTTTGATTTGTCTTGCCAGGTATCACTGAAGCAAGGCTGCATCAGATAGAACTGACCAGGAAGAATTATCTGCTTAGTAGAATTTTTAAAGAGATTATTCTGCCCCTAGCTCTCTCTTACTTTGACCTTCCAGGTGTCATCCACAGTTTCTAATGAAGTGAGGGAGAGTAAGGGCATCTTGCCCTATCCTTCCATATGTCCTGAGCAATGTGGCAGCTAAAGACCATATCCTGCCTAGGTTTTGAGAAATCTCTTTTATGTGGGTGTATGAGGGGTGTGTGGGTGTTTCCTTCTCTTCTGCAAATGAGCATTGATCACAAGATGAACATGCCCAGGTATGGAAATTCAAGAGGTTCAGAGATTCTGGATCCTTTGATTGAAAAAAATCCTTGCCACATGTCACATGAATGACAAAGAAATCTTTGTATTTCTTGATGATTTGAACCATGTCAGAAAATAACAAGAATACAGTATGAATACCACAGTCATTCTGTCAGTTTTACCTCATCCATGCAGTTGCTTCCCAATTTGTTAAGAAAATGTTTCAATTATCCCATTTCTGTTTTGGTGACAGTGTATTGCAATAATGGCTTCTACCTGATATACTGTGGCCTTATACAACTTTTTCTCAACTCTTATTCTACTCTTAACTCATTTTATTTATTTTTTTTGCTTTCTTTACTTCCAACAAAATTCTTTGAGGGTAACTGGTCTGGTTCTCAAGGCCAATACTTTAAAACCATACTCTCTGGTTTGCTGTTCCTCAGGTCTAAGACAAAGGAGACTATGAAGCCAGGGTAAATTCTTTCCATAATACTCCCAATCAATACCACCACCATTCCATCAGCTACAATCTTGGTTGCTACCCAGATATTGGCAATACTGAGTTTGGCTTTAGACAGATTTGTCAAGGACACAATCTGAAAACTGACTGCACACAAAAATTAGAGGTAAAAGAAATGCAAATTAAAACAATTCTGGGGAGGCTAGGTGGCCCAGTGGATAAAGCACCGGCACTGGAGTCAGGAGCACCTGGATTCAAGTCCGGTCTCAGACACTTAATAATTACCTAGCTGTGTGGCCTTGGGCAAGCCACTTAACCCCATTTGCCTTGCAAAAACCTAAAAAAAAACCCCACAACTCTGAAGCATAGTCTCATATCTATCAGATTTGTTAATATTTTAAAAATGATCAATATTGGAGGGGATGTGGGAAAACTGGGACACTAATGTACTGCTGGTGCAGTTGTGAATTAATCCAACAATTCTGGAGAACAATTTGGAACTATGCTGAAAGGCAATACCACTAACTTGGTCTATATCCCAAGGAGATGATTAAAAAGGGGAAAAGACTCACATGTACAAAAAATATTTATAGCAGCTCTTTTTGTAGTGGCAATAAACTGGAAGCTGCCATCAATTGAGGAATGACCGAACAAACAGTGGAATATGAATATAATGGAATACTATTATTCTGTAAGAAATCATAAGTGTGGGGCAGCTAGGTGGCACAGTGGATAGAGCACCAGTCCTGGAGTCAGGAGTACCTGAGTTCCAATCAGGTCTCAGACACTTAATAATCACCTAAATGTGTGGCCTTTGGCAAGCCATTTAATCCCATTGTCTTGCAAAAAAAGAAGAAATCATGAGTGTGAGGACTTCAGAAAAACCTGGAAAGACTTGTATGAACTATGCTGAGTGAAATGGGCAGAACCAGGAGAACATTGTGCAGATTAATAGCAACTTTTAAGTGATGATTAACCATGACAGAACAATACAGTGAATAAAAACAATTCTAAAAGACTTGTGATAAAAAATGTCATCCATATGCAGGGGAAAAAAACTATGAAGTCTGAA
Source organism: Macrotis lagotis (assembly GCF_037893015.1). Taxonomy (NCBI): domain Eukaryota; kingdom Metazoa; phylum Chordata; class Mammalia; order Peramelemorphia; family Peramelidae; genus Macrotis; species Macrotis lagotis. The sequence goes on from NC_133666.1 coordinate 354,692,508, forward strand.
TGCAGACTAAAGCATACTATTTTCATTTTTAAAGTGAATTTTTTCTCATGTTTCCCCCCCCCTTTGTTCTGTTTCTTTTTTAATAACATGAGTGTTATGGAAATGTTTTAAACATGATTAGACATATATAACCTTCATCAGATTACTCACTGTCATGGGGAGGGGGAGGAGGGGCAGAAAAACTGAACTCAAAATCTTATAAAAATCAATATTGAAAATTATATATATATATGTAATTGGAAAAAGTAAAATAATTTAAAAAACAGAATACATGAGGAAACTGCTATGATGATCTACCAATATTGATCATAGTGTTTCTGTTACTGATAAATTGCAGTACTTTTTAGTTTGTTTTTTTTTTGCAAGGCAATGAGGTTAAGTGACTTCCTCAAGGTCACACAGCTAGGTAATTATTGTGTGAGTTCAAATTTGAACTCAGCTCCTACTGACTCTAGGGCCAGTGCTCTATCTACTCTGTAACCTAGCTGTCCCAATTGTAGCATCTTTTAACCTCTGTTGCTCTATTCTATTCCACCTCAGAGCTGTCATAAACTCTGGGTGTTGTTAGTTCATTACTGTCATTTTATAGGAGAGAACACTGAAGTCCAGATAGGAGATATGACTTGTCAATAAATCATAAATCATAAAACTGTTATGTTTGTGCGTGTTTTGCCTTCTCTACTAGACTCTGATGGTTATGGTACATAGAATACCACACGGTGGATAGAGCACCAATCTTGGAGTTCAGGAGGACCTGAATTCAAATCGGACCTTAGACAATTACTAACCATGATGCTGGGCAAGTCACTTAACCCTGATTACCTTTCAAAAAAATTATAAGGGAAGAGACTGTCACATTTCTTTTCGTATCTCCTATAGTTTGTATAATCCTGCGTCAAATCTCAGAGTTGGAAAAAGTCTCAAAGACCACATGTTCAAACCCTTTGGTGACAAAGAATCTCCTCTCCAATATCATCTGACCTTCCTTCAAAGTCCCCTGCTGAAGAGAGAATCCAGTCCATGTGCTCACCACCCTGTCTGAGATGGTTACCTGTCTTCCTCCTAGTTTTAACAACTCAGTAAAATGAAAGTGCTTGCTCTGGTCCATGTGGAAGCTGTGAAGTTAAAGTGTCTATTTTAAAAGATAGACAAATATTGTTTCCTGTGTATTTTTTAATGTCTCCTTAGCAGAACATAGAAATAGTCCAGTCCAGTCCAACAACAAGAATGATGGAGATCTGTTGTTAGGCACAAGACCCATAAGTCACCAACCACACAATTTACACTGAACACAAGGCTGACACAAATTGATTCATTGAAACACTGGCCCCAGGTTTCAAGCAGGACATCCAGCTACACTCAAGTCAATTATGATCTCCTGGAAATTTTTTTTCCTCTCTCTTAAAAGCTATTAGATGTTTTAATAAAATTATATCTAAATCCAGTTTATTCATAAAAGTTCTATTAACAAAACATTCTTTTAAGATTTGATTAGACTCTTCTGATCTTCTAGAAGCAGGAAAAAAGTTAAACAGGGCTGCACTACTGGCATTGAGTGGTAAATATAGGAGGGACAAATTATATCTTTGTAAATTAAAACCAAGAAATTTCATCAATGAATTTAAATTTCTTTTTAATTGGGGAGGGAGAGCATAGTGGAGATATACATTCTTCATAAGCACTATGATGTGATGATCTGTAATCCAAGGGATTTGATTGAAGTGTGTTTTCTTTTTTTTTTTAGGGTGTTTTATTTTGCAAGGCAAATGGGGTTAAGTGGCTTGCCCAAGGCTATGCAGCTAGGTTATTATTAAGTGTCTGAGACCGGATTTGAACCCAGGTACTCCTGACTCCAAGGCCAGTGCTTTATCCACTACACCACCTAGCCGCCCCATGAAATGTGTTTTCTTGAAAAACAAATTCAAAAGTGCCTGTCTGACAAAAGAGCACAATAGGAAGAAGACATTAAAGATTATATTTATGAGAGCTTAATGACTCATTTTCCTCCAGAAATCCTTCTAACATTTAAAACTTTCCTCAACTTCTTATAACAGTGACTGACTCTCTAGGTCTAAAGTCTATCAAAGAATTATTCATATCTGACATTTTAAGAATTATCACATATATATCATGGCTAATTTTCAGGTTATTATAAGAAATTTTGGAATGGAAAGTTATATGCTGGATTTTGACCTTCCCTAAATAATGTGAAAATACACTATTTGTTATACCTTAAGTTTTGGTGTATATAGATATGTTCTACTACACCTCTCAGTAGATCTTAGGAACACCTATGACAAACTAATGGAAGGACATGGAACACAGTAGGAAAGGATAGACAGTCATGGTTGGGCTATGGTCTGCATCATCAGAGGGAATTTCCACAGCAGTGACATCACAGATCTTTTTCAATATTTGAGCTTTCCAGTAGTCTGTCTCTGTCTAGCATATCTCCTTCATTTAAATTCTTTTCTAAAACCCCATCATGGCATGGATCTTTCTTGGATTCTTAAATACTCTATCTTCTCTGGAAGATCTTGCAAAAGATTCAAGCAGTGTCTAGAAACAAAGCAATCCCCATTTATTGCTGCTTTACATTAGCCCACTCCAGTCATTTGGTACTGCCTTACAGAGGCCTATTTTTCACTTCTCATCCTATTTATTCACTAGTCCTCTGATTCCCATTGGCATTCAAATAACAATCTGCAATGATACCTCATTATCCTGGAAAGGTTGGATGGGTTAAAAATATCAGAGCCTCCAGAAAAACTTAGATAAATTCATAAATGATTGACCAATTCACAATGGAATATTAAGGGCAATTTGGAAACTTAAGCATACACACCCCTTTTCTTTTGAAGTCATTGTAGCTGCAGGCAGAATTGGGCTCAGAGGAGTACCAGTCTGAGTAATGGAATTTCTTATATTTTCTTATATGTTCTATGGAAGAGAAATTCTGTTTTAAGGTAACACATCAAAACTGCATGATGCTCATCCTGATTTCTAGAGAAGGAAAAGGGGACAGAGAGGAATCTAGAGAAAAACAGACTTCAGAATTAAAGAAATTCTTCAGTGATGATTCACCTAAATAGTGATAATAAAAAAAAATTCGTGGGTATATAATCAAATGAGTTTCTTATTGTTATTGATGTTGTTCCCTTCTCTAAAACATATTGGAGATATAAATGAGGGCAAGTCACTTGTACTATCAAGGTCCCCGGCACCTTTCTAAGACTATTATAGATAAAATACAGATATACCATAGAAGTGGGAATTTCCTCCCTAAGGTGATGAAATCTCCCATCTGGACCACAATTCTGTATCCAAATCAAATTAGTTGTTTTAAATTCAAAGCTGTGCCTTTCTAGTGAAATCCTCATTAATATGCTTTTAAAATTCTGAATGAAATCAGTGAAAGGAAAAAAAAAGACAAAAAGAGAAGCTGCCAGTTGATTATGCTTTCAAGAGAGTGTGAATCCTCCCCCCTTCTATCTAAATCCATAGGGCTTCTTAATTCAAGAGGCGGTCCCTGGGTAATGGAGTTCTCTACCATAAAGGGATTAGTAAGGAACTGAAGCAGATTGCTCTGTGATGGGAGCTTCATGGAGACTGAGCAGGTACTATATAAGCAATTTCAGAACCTGTGCAAGACTGCTGAGACTATCAGGGAGCAATTAAAAGTTGGCCTTACTAGTTGACCACTGTATCTAAGGTCTGTGGGGAGCGGGGGAGAGGGAAAGATCATCAGTTTAAGGAAGTGGGGGAGGGGGAAAGGATGTTAGAGAAACGGGGAGATGCATTTATCTCCCCACATCCTTCACTTGTTTCCAATGTATAGAGGATAGCAAATATCCTAATTTAAAAATCTCTAGGGAGACTTTAACTCTGAATCTATACTCCCCAAGTCCCAAAGAACTGCCTTGCAAAGCTATCAAGAGAAGTCACACAGTGCCCTCATCTCTGTGACCCCAGGCTGATTTCTCTGCACTTGTGGGGCTGGCTGAAAGTCTTTGGCTATTTTTTGGTTCATTGCCTCAGGTCTTGATCCCCTTGCTCCCAGAGAGAAGCAGCATAAGATAATGCACAGCTAGCTAGCAAAAGACCTAGGCTCAGATTTCCTCTGACATGTCCTTACTGTGTAACTGAAGGCAAGTCACTTAACTTCCTCACTGCTCTCAGCAATTCTCTAAGATTATCAATTATGGGGGTTCCTAATATGAGAAGTCCCTATATCATTGAAGTCACAGGCATAATCCCTATTCTCATCTCAGGGTTCAGGAAGTGATTAATGACAAACTTTACATTTTCAATGTGTTATGAGATTATAGCAGGGTAGTTCCAATGAGATCTTTTAAGAAGCAAAGAAAAGGGAATGGACCCTTGCTCAAGTTGATAAATACCATCAGTAGCCACAGGGCCTCAAAGGACTCAACAGGCTGTTGTTAAGTTTTCCTTCCTAAAAACTTAAACAGAAATTTACTCTTCCATTTTTTTCTCTTTAGATAAGGGTGGCCAAAAACCAACTCATCTGAGAAAGTTAACTTTAAAATTTTAAGTGTATTTACACAAGGAAGAGAGACAAGAAAATGGAAAACCACTTTAGTATCTTTGCAAAGAAAACCCCAAATGGGGTCTAAAATAGTGGGACACAAAAAAAAAAAAAAACAACTGAACAACAGCAAATGTTTATCTCAAAATTTGGTAAATGTTACAAAAAGGATTTGAATTATTGTTTTGTTAATTGTTCAGGTTTAAGAAAGTGATGGAAAGATGTGATACAGCTTGAACTAATCTCTTTACCTACTACCCCCCACCCCAAAGCTGAGCTGGTTGTTAAACATTTACTAGCAAAGCCCTGGGAGGAGGCTTGTAGAACTGGACAGGAGCAGTTGCAGATATATTGACTGTGCCTAGAATAGTTCTAAGCACATCTTGAAGCTTCATTTTCTTGAAATTGTGGGCAGGCATGTAATGGCCTAAGAATAAACCTATGGACCTAAAATAGACAATTGTCAAAGCTTAGACAACATTACTTCGTTGCTAGCTAATGGAATTTATTCAGAGCTTGTTCTGAATTAACTGGGCCAAATCCCTTTTTTAACAATTCATTTACATTCTGATTTTGAAAGTATATTAGAAGTTTAAGGGGGGACTGGGGACATACTTTGAGGCACTGACTTCCTTACACATCCAGAGATAATATTTGTAAAGTGCTCAGCAGAGGGCCTGGTACATAGTAGACTCTAAATAAAGGCTTAATCCCTTCTCCCTCTCATGCCCCCAATCAGCATGACTAGTAACTTTCCTTTTCATTAAGAATCACAATTCCTATTCCAGCTAGATCTTGGAACTCATCCCTCAGCCTGGGAAGGTCTCTCTTTGCCTAAGTAGATTGGTTTAGTGTTATGTCAGTCTGTGGATTAGCCCATGCTGGAGAGGAGATTTAGATCTTACTTATAAAGGAATTTCAACAGTTTAAGAAGGAGACTTTCAAAAAAGCAACCTACAGAGACTAGCTGGTACTTAAATAGCTTGCTAGAACATATTTTGATTTTGGTGAATAATGTCTTAAGAAACCAAGCATGGTTGGTTAACACTTTGTATTCAGAACCAATGACATCACAATGTTGGGGTCAAGGTACAGTATTTTCTATTGTGGCTTATCAGTTCAATACAAACTTGTAGCATTTGGGATGGAGATGTCTCTAGATTTGTGTATCTCATGTTTCCTTTGTGCTACTTTGATTCTAATTTGCTCATGGAACACAATGCCTTTTTTGATGTGAACATGTCATACTAGACAGTACTGTACCAGCATCTCCTATGTCTTAAAATTAGACTAAAGTTCCTCAGAGAGACTGTAAGAGTGTTCTTGTGCTATTTTTTCTTATGTTTGTATGAGCATTTGCCTCATGTGGGTTCTATTTAAAATTCTTTTAAGTAAGGAGGTTTTGACATGTAATCTATGGAGCCAGTTCATCAAAGTTATTCTCTCTCTATAGTAGAGTTTAAAAATTTGGCAGTTTAGTTCAAGAAAGGACCTCCATATGTTGTAACTTATCTGTTGAGTCAATCTTCAGAACCTTCCTAAGACAATTCAAATGGAAGTGTTCATAAACTGCCCAGGTTTCACAAGCACAGAACAATGAAGTGCACACATTGGCTCTGTAGACTGCTTTAGACCTTTTCTCTCCTGAACTTTCCTTTGGAGTTTCTCAGTTGCTGAGTTAGCTCTGGCAACATTTGCATCAACCTCATCATCTATGTGGACATCCCTGGAAAGTATAATGCCAGTAACTGAACTTATCCACAGCATTCAAAGTTTCTCCATTTGCATTTCCAGTGGCTCTACACATGGCCGGTGTGGTGCTGGTTGGTTTTCTGGTGTTGATTCCATTCCAGAAGAGATTTACAAGGTAAGGGAATTCACTCTTCATATATAAGCCAAAAGCTTCTGGGTTACATGGCAAGAAGAGATTGTTCCCCAGGAGATCATTGTCCATCTCTATAAAGGAAAAGGAAACAGGTTGTTTTGTGAAAATCTCAGTCATTCATTGCCTGTAAGATTCTTGCCAGAGTCCTCTTTACTTGGAAGATGGTCATCTACTCAAGAGCCAATGTAGCTTCAAAACAGGCCAAAGAATAGTTGATGGGTATTTACTACCTGACAACTCCAGGAGAAATGCCAGGAGCAAAAGGAAGGTCTGTGCATAATATTCATCAATCTGACTCAGACTTTTGATACTGTCAGTAGTTAGGACTTGTAGAAGATCATGAAAAAATATGATTACCTGGAGAATTTCATCCATATAGTATATCAGTTTCAAAATGGTATGCTTGCACAGGTTCTGGATAAAGAATAATTCTTTCATACTTTCCCAGTCACCAATGGAGCAAAACAGGATTCTGTCCTTGATTCTGTGCTTTTACCATGATGCTTTCCATAATGTTGTCAGAGGCCTTCAACAAGGACAAAAACAGTTATCAAGGTCAGCTACCACTGATGGTACTTGAAAATCCAGTAGACTAACATGAAGGGAGACTTAGTATGTGACTCCTTTGTTCAGAAGTGACTATGCAGCCTCTGAGGCTGAGATGCAACAGAATATGGATCAATTCTCTGCCACTTGTGCTAATTTTAATTTGACCATCAATGCCAGCCATGATACACTAAGTGAAGTCAAGAGATCATACTGAGCCCTTCCTAAGGTATTCCACAAAGACAAATTTTATTTTTCCTGCTGAATTAGGAATAAGACATTGCCAGGACAACAATGAGGAGCCCAATTTGTACCAATGCTATAAGAAATGTAGTTAAGAAAAGAAGGGAAACTTTCTAAGCATTTTCTACATATAGTATCCAGTAGGAAACGAAAATTAAAGAACAGGATAATTATAATTACAGAAGATGCTGCTGATGCTGCTGTTATTTATGGTGATTGTACCCAATAGATGTATATCAAGCTGTTGAACTTAACTGAAATCATGGGTTAACAATAATAGAAATGCAGAGATGGTGAGAACCTGAGGCCCAAACTGGTTAGTTTATTCCCACCCAGAGTTGTAATCTGTTTTGTAATATTCCTAACAAATACTGAATAGTTAAAACAAAAAATAAATATCATTGTCACAACAGTTGAAAAATTGATGGAATATACATAGGTCTTTCTACTGCACACACTGATGAGAATGTGACTTTATAATTATCTAAAATTTGGAAACAATAACAATGTGATATAGGAGATACAAGACTGACTTTAAAGTCAGAAGTCCTTTGTTCAAGTAAGACACATCCTGGTTGTTTCTGACACATAGTAGCCACTATATGTTATTTTTTTTTTAGTTCCTAGAAATTATATAGGAGCTGCTAACTTCCATTGAAAGGAGTCTCTATTGCTCCAAATTCCCTTTTTATTGTTGCTATTGTTCAGTCATTTCAGTCATGTCCAGCTCCTTATTGAGCTTTTCTTGTCAAAAGATCCTTGCATGGTTTGCCATTTCTTTCTCCAACTAATTTACAGAGGAATGGAGAAGTACAGGATTAAGTGACTCGCCTAGGGTCACACAGTATGTGAGGCCCTCTCTATCCATGGGGTCCCTTAGATTTACAACAACAATCTCAACAACAGAAATACAGGGTGTTTCCTACACTATTGTATCCAGATCAGGAAAAAAACTATAAAAATTATTAAGTGTCTTCCTACTGAGTCTTTTTTCAGGCAATTAAAAACATTGTCCTTGTTCCTGCTTTAAGCAGGACAATTATGAGTATGAATAAATAAAACTGATTTCTTATCCTCAGCAATCTACCTTGAACTTCCATTTTTATTTCTACTTCCAACAATTGCCTCAGGTCTTTCAATCTCTTCCTCAATCAGTAAGTATTTATTGAGTGTCTGCTCTGTTTCAGATCCTGTACAAACTTGGCTTTAGGAATACAAAGGTCCAAGTTGTCTCCCTATGTTCCCTAATTAATTATATCTATTACTACTATTGTTTTCCTTTTCCTGCTTTTACAACTCATTACAGCTTACCTTTCTTGTATCCATTACCTTAGTGCTGTGTTCTTTGGGTCTTCCAAGGTATCAGCCAGCAAATCTGACAATCCACGTAATTTAGGCAATGGGAGAGAATCAATGGGCTTCACTGCATTCTTCAAAAATGTAGATTTTTTAAAATAGTGACCATCCAGAGATAATGCTCCCACATTTGTTGAATGAATAATGGAGGAAAATAGCCAAAGTTATCATTTTGACAGCTGGCTTTATGAAAATGAACTAATCACTATTATTCTATAGATGTAGCTTAATAGCATGACTGTCTTTTATTATTAAATCTTTCTCCTAATCAATGGTATTGGTCTCCCTAGATGGAAGTCTATTTCCTTCCTATCATTATGTCTTAAAATTCCCATGATGATTTCCATAACTTTGTAAGTATAATGAGAACATTTTCCCACTTAGCCTTCACATTCCCAATTCACTTTGCTCCCTGATGGTACTACAGCTTTGGGGAAGGTTAAAACCTGCTATAGCCATAAAAGATCTCTGCAACTGTGATGAACAGCTAAATGTACCATTGTAATAAGATGCTCTTCTCCATAGATCTCTCAGTCATAGCTAATGTACCTTCTGTGGTTTATCAGCTGTGAAGAATATTTCCTGCTAGATAGATTCATAAAGTAAGTTTTTCAAATACCCAGGGCACTGTTAATATTTTCCTAAGTTAGTCTCCGGTCTCTGTAACTCTTAGAAAAACTTTTCTATTTTCCATTCTGGAAAATAAAAAATAATTTTCTGGAAAAATTCTACCTGTGAAAAGACATATTAGACCTGGAACAACCACTTTGTCGATATTATAATTTATCATTTATAATGAAAAAATTAAGATAAAAATGTATTGTTAAACATTATGCTTTTTTAAAAAACACCTCTGGGCAGCTAGGTGGTGCAGTGGATAGAGCGCCAGCTCTGAGTCAGGAGTACCTGGGTTCAAATCCGGTCTCAGACACTAAATAATTACCTAGCTGTAAAAAAAAAAAAACACAACTAAAAAAACACCTCCAAAACTTTATTGGCAGGTATCTTCTTTTGTTTTCTATCGCAGTGTCAAAATAGTATTCACCTAATGATTCTATACCACTAGCTTGCTTTTTTCCCCAAGAAGAAAAAAAAGGAAACTATTGTCACCCATGAATGAGTAGCTAGACTAATTGACTAACTTGGTATAGAAGAGCAGGTAGGAAACTACTGGATCCATGTGCAGGGTCCTCTGGGACATATACCTTATTCAGTCTTTCTCCCTGCTATACTGTATGAAGTGTGCTTCAGTGAAATTGTAGACATATTCATCTCAGTATCTTTCTCAGAATTTTAAATGAAAAGTTTCCTGCTACAATGAACAGCAAAGAACTTTGTTCAAATTTTGAGAAGTTGTGGAAGAGGAAATATCCTTTGGTAGATCTTACTTTAGGTACAGGATAAGTTTGAAAACAATTCTGAAAACAGTAACTATCTGGTGTTACCTGAATTCAAATGTTTATAGGGTTGTACATAATGAAGTTACTATAGATATATCAACAAATTTTGTGATGTTGACATTGATGGGTAGTGGAGACTTAATATAATAATATATTGAACCCCAAAGGTTGACTTGTCCCTCTGAATAACTCCTTACATTATTATCCATAATCAATTTTTATCAAGGTTTTATCAAAATCCTAAGGCTTTATACAATTCTAATTCAGAAAAATAAGAGATCATAAGCAAAATAAGATGAAACTAAATATCAGCAGGGTCTGTTATACTTTAGCTAGTATCATCTAAAAAAGTATTATGAAATTAAAAATGAAAACCTGATGTTCAGCATAAATGTGATAATTGCCAGTTTGATATAGTGAAAAAAATCACCTCAATTTTTATGAGAGTTTGGTCATCCCTGAGTCTGTGATCTTTTGAGTTACTGTAACAGAAATTTATATTTACAAAAGGAAAAATTAAGATTTCATGACACATATAATGCCTTCCTTGTATATTCTTTGTATATCAGGAAGGAAATATCATTCATGTCCCAATAATTTTTGTTGATTACTTTTACCTATTAACTAAAAGAGAAATGCTTATTATCAATTTTTAAGCCTACTTTCTAACATAGAAGCTCTGAAAAAAATAAAGGCATCATCATAACAATATCCATGGATTTGTAAAAGACCAATTGGAACTACCTATTTCTCTGAATAGATGAAGAAGGGATACCATATTTGAGTATGAGCTACTCAAAGGAGATATATGTCTTTAAAATAAGATTAATTCTCATTGCATTGGATAGACTTAAATGATAGCCTAGGAATCTGATTAGATAATATCTTTTAAAACACTTAAAAGGAATCATTTAAAATAATTTCAGTCGATTTTCTCAACCTGAAATGTGATTTTCATTGTTTTCTATTTTATTTTGTTTTGTTTTCTAGAGGGAGGTTGGGTTTTATGCTTTTGCACTTTGAAATTGTATGTTTATATTTTGAACTGAATTTCTCCATGCATGGATCAGTAATGAGATTTATTTTGGCCATACTGAAAATACTTCTATTAAGCAGCACCCTGTGTATTCTTTTCTTTGGGTTGCTCTGTAATAATATTCAGTGTCCATTAATGATGCATTTCTTCCCCTCCAAATCTAAGGTAATATTTATAGAAGATACAACTTTTAAAGCCTTAAAGTGGGTATTGGTATGTCTGACTATTCTCTTCCTATACCACAGATAATTATGGACACATGCTCTATTGCTGGGAAAGGAGAAAAAAGACCTTGCCAAGTGGATGCTCTCATTATATTCTCATTTTGCTAAAGTGTTCATTCAATGCAGAAGAATTCACTGAAAGGACATGATACTTTCTATCTCAAAATTAAGGTTAGCATTGTCAATTGATCTCAGTTCAAGAATATCTATCAGGGTTAGCTAGATAAGCTATGCTTCTGACACCTAATTTGCTTCTGAAGTCTCTTTATTATGTACATACAGCATTGTAATGTAAAGCAGAATGCTAATAGTATGTGTAATTATTTTTCATTAGATATGGCTGATGATTTTTATGACAAAGATTAAAAAATGCCTATGTAGAAAGTATTGTTATTTTTGGTAGAAAATTTTAGAATATAAATAGGGTGTCTTTTTTTAACATAATCTATTTTTTACATTTTCCTCCTTCCATTTTTTTTCATCTATAGCTTATTCTTCATGTTTCTACTCAGTTCTCACCTTTCTACCTCTTTTGGGTATCATTTGAATTTATTGGTAATAATATTAATTCATACATTTGTAGAATTTGTTAGTTTGGCAAACAAATGCTGTTTGCAAATAGTAAGTAATTAAGTTATTAGGTAATGACATGTGCATTATTACCACATGCTTTTTAATTTATTCATTAATCAAGCCTAATTCTTCTAATCAACAACTCAAAAACTACTTAAGTACCCACATGTTCATATTTATCTCCTCATCTCTCTAAGTAATATGCATCTAAATATATAGCTGCAAGATTTAGAAAAGTAGAAAATTCACAGGTACATCCAATATTCATTTCCCAATGAATTTTAAAACTGCTTGCTTTTGAAAGATGATTTTCTTTCTTTCATTTAATAAATGATTTCAAGTCCATCTCTAATTCCTCTGCATAGCATGGAGCTGATCTTGGTTTATCAAGACGTTTGTTAACGGAATATAAGGTCTAGTAAGTCCTACCATGTTATAAGGGTTATATGGACATGCAACTGGTAATGAATTGTAGGCCTGTTCTCAAGAATTAGCACAGATAAGTTTAGTAAAACTGACTTGTCAATAAATGATTGCTCATGAGATGACCAAGTTTTTTGGCCATAGCAAGTTATAAGGACCATCTATTAAGGCAAAGAGGGATCAATGTTGGCATTTGTGGAATCACAAATCCTTTTAGCATTGAAGTTAGTAATAGAAATCTTTAAGGCCGGAAAAGTGAAACTTTCAGAAAATAGTTTATGCACCATTAAGATGATTAATGAGATATAAAACTTTCAAAAAATAAGTTAGTGAAGTTAATAGAATTGCTAGTTAACAGAATTCAGTTTGTTTCCAAGGATAAGATCAGTTAGAAATGGCTCAATTACTTTAGACAAGTAGCATCTCTATCAGCTTGCTAATTAAAAAATATGGGTTATTTCACACATATAGTATTGAGATGAAAATTTAACTCAATTCAGCGGCAAGAATTTTTTAAGGTTAGAAAGCATGTAAGGTGTGAATTCTCAGTTCTGCACAATGATCCCATATCACCTCCAAATACACACTCTGCTACCATCAATCTGAGGAAAGAGAGCATTTGCAGAATGCATACAAATGCACAACTGACTCACTTATTTGATAGGTTATATAGAATATATCTGTAATCAACCGCCACCTAAAATTTTTCTCTCAGTTGCAAAGCTGAAAAATTACACATAGTGCAAAAAAAAGTTTGGTAAAAATATATTTAAAACAAGCAAGAAAAATATTTTTGGCTGGAAGGATTAGTTTCTTCATTGTGTCAACTAATAACATGTAAATTATATTTCAAATGATTCCAAGTACCAACGTATAAAAAGATGTCATAAATCAGAAAACAAAGAGCAAAGCGACTTTTTTTTCAGAAAATGTATTTGCAATTCCATTGTTCATATAAAAAGCATAAATTTTAAAAAGTTCATATATGTTTAGAAGTGCTATGGTTTCACCATTCATTGCAACTACATTCCAAAATGCTGTTTCAATGGTCCACAGTGCATTTTCCTTACATTTTCGTTACACTGAAGTCACTCTCATCACAACCTCCCCCGAGCTGTTATCTTCTGACAAGTCTTCATGAGGCCTCATTCGATTGAACAGGTGTAACAGTACATAGCCACATTGAAATCTCGGTGAGGTTAATTGTGTTGGGTGAACTAAGTTTCTATTTCGCAAAGCTGTCAGTGGCAACCACAATGTCCTACTCGCTGAAGACTCTCCTCGGCTACTTTCTTCTATATCTGTGGCTTTGTCGTAATTTAATACATCCCAGTGCAAATTAACTGCCCTCCAGCGCTTAAACACTCTGTATACTGCTGCCCCTTCATGTACAATGAGACCTGAAATCCAGGAAAAGAAAAGGCCAAGTTACAATCTAGAATTTAGGAGCATACTCTTAATGGACAAATATGCAACTCAAAGGTCTGATCAATTCTTTGTTTTCCAACCTGGTCAAGGAAATGAGTGTCCTACTTGGTTAAATATTGTGGTTTGTAGGAAATTCTCTTATATACCATGAATAGATTACCACAACGAATGAGAATACAACAAAATATATTTTACTAAAAATAGAATGAATCTCAGTTTGATTTTCTTTGATGTCCCAGAAGGCACTTTAGGATCTTTCATCTCCTTTGGCTCATCATTACATAAGTTTAATTACTAGAATGTTCAGGCAATATGAACAGCTCTGATTCCACTTTGCATCTGCTGCTCAGTCTGGTTTCAACTCCATGGAATAAGCTGCCCTTCCCAAGTTAAGCTCATTTCTGCTAAACTCACCCCCTGGCTGCTAGCAAGCTCCAATGACACCCCCTCTCTCAGGCTATTCCCCTCTCAGATTGGAGGGTTTTAGGGCAAGGTATCTAACTCTTTCCAATATCTTCCTTCATAAAGGCCAGAAACTGGACTTTTGGGTTTACTCCACTCTGTACCCCCTTGCTGTGCCTGGTTTCATCTCTATGGAACAAGTTAAGATGCCCCAGGCTGGGTCTTGTCCTCTTCCCTCTTTCCTACCTTCTTTTGAATGTTACCTCCCTTTTTAGACTGTGAGCTCTTTGAGGTCAGGATCTACTTTGCTTTTTATTAATTGTATCCCAGCACATATCACAGTCTCTAGCAAATTGTACCATATTAATAAAAGTTTATTGAATTCAATTAGTAAACTGAATAATCAAGTCACCTAAGAGTCAATTAGATTTTTAAAAATTTCTGTTGTTGAAAATCTTTCTACATCATATATAGAATGAATATAATTTAATCTTCCTTTGATGAATGAGAATTTTACTCATCTAAATATCTAGTTTTCATTATGAAGAACCACAGTTATATAAGGGAAGATAAAGATAAACACTCCAGAGGAGAATCCAAAGACCTGGATTCTAGTCCCAGAAACAGTCTCTAATGATCTGTGCCCACCTGAGGCAAGTAGCTTAAACGCTCTGTGCTCCAGTTCCCCCATCTGTAAAATGAGGGGTTTTAGATCAGATGACCTCTCAGGTCCCTGCCAGTTTCAGTGGTTCAATTCTCACGTACTAATGCCAGCTCAGGTCCTGGAAACAGTGCTGCTGACTAAATCCTTCCTAGGAGTTTCCCCAAGGGTAGAGTACAACAAAGTCATGGAATCTAACAAACATTTCCTGTGCATCACTTTAATGGAACTCACTGGTCAATGGTAAAAAGATCAACATAAAATGTACTGAATAGAAGTTACTCTATGGGAGATTTATTGAAAAACATGGACCAGAATCACATTGAACAAGAAAAGCATCAATGGGATACAATTTCTCACAATCAAGAGAGAACATGAATTGGTAAAATTTTGGACCTAGTCAAGTACAACATGTAAAGTTCTGTGCTAAAGGAGGTCAGAGATATACTGAATCATACATGCGAAGAAATGCTGCCTAACAAAAATTTAGAGTTAAGTAAGTTTTTACCATACATGTTCACAAAAATCTATCAAATATCTATTTTATCAAAATGTTCAAGAATATCTTTGCAGATGACTGCTGTCCCTTCATGTTCAATTACTTTAGGCATCAATCAAGCAATTAACCAACCTATAAGAATGTGTTTTTAAATATGGGTCAGGTACTGTGCTAGCCACTAGGAACACAAGACAGTCCTGGCCCTATCCACTGTTGAGGAATAGTAAGTACAAATGTATTATAATATGTCCTAGTACTCTCTCCAGGTGGCCAATTTGACGTCAAAATACTTAGGTAAAAATTCAAGAATTTTCAATTCACTTTATTTTACAATCAATTAGTCAAAAAAAATTTTAAACCAAATTGACAAGATGTTTCAGTGTCATATAGAGAAAACCTGATTCAGGAGAACCGTCTTTCAATTGTTGCTTTTACAAATAGTTTATTAAATTACATCTCAAAATTATTTAACCTTTTGGGTTTGGTTTGATCCTCACTAAAATGGAAGCTCTAATATGTACCCTTTGCCTTCTCCAGTAGGTAATGAGAACAAATTCATTTGACTATAAGACAAAGAGGCAGAAACTATATAAATGCACAATGGTATTATACATGTTTTTAAAAATCAATACTCGGCAATGAGAAACACTCATTCACACTTGACAAAATAATTGCATCACAAAATATTTTCATTGTGGGTGCTTGCTATGATTAGGGACAATTAAATTGGAGATCTCCCTCTGATTCGGCCTCTATGATGTTAATATTTTTGGCAAGGGCATTCAAACTTTAAGTCACTTTCTTGGGCTACATTTCCATATTTTGTAATATGCAAATCTATCAAGTGATCAGCAATAAATCCTATAGAGCTTTAGAGAATCTCCTACTTTAATCTCTCTCTTGAAAGCACAGTCCTCTGGAAATTCTGGATCCATGTTGCCTCCCTTTAATTGCATTTTGAGATATTAGTGGTGTATTTAGGTTTCAGGAATACTTTCCATTAGAAACTTCTAATTTACTAAAATAAGGTCAATGTCAAACATGATACATTTATCTTTTCTTCTTTTTTGAGTTTTCTAAGAGCAGACATACATTTTTTCCATTAATATTGCTAGAAAACATGACCCCTGTGACCTCTAAGGTACAAGAGACAGGATTCACTTCATCATAATTCTTAGGGAAACTAGTTTGTTTGAATTTTATTTTTTTTTCCAAAAAAAGCCCCCAAACCATTAACCACATTGGTTACAGATAATTAAATTTCTTTAGTGGGAGGAGTTGGAGGAAGAAATACAAGCTTGTGATAGGAGAGAAATCAACCATTTTTGCTTTGTTTTTTTCTGAATTTTTGCCATTAATCATGCCTTACTATCTGTTTATAACATATGGGTTGCATGGTGGGAAAATAACGACTCCATCAATGTGGTGTTCTTATCATATGATTACACATCTGGAAGCAGAAGAAACTTCAAAGACCATCTAGTATATCCTTTCATTTTATGGATGAGCAACCATTTTCATTAGGAAAAAAATCAAGGAGTTATACTCCAACCCTTTTTATATTGTGCTTTTTATATAATAGCATGAAAATTCATCAAGTTTCTGTATACACTCTCCCCAATTTAAAAAGGGGATTTTATCATACTCTGGAATTTTCAGTTCCATTGGCTTCTCCTTGCCAAGCCATCTGATTTGATTATCTTGCTCACAGGTGTGAACTAAGATTTCAGCCCAGAAAATCACATTTCATAAATCAACACAATTTTTAGGAGTAAATAAATGTAGTAACATTTGAATATCAAAAAACCTTATTTATAATATATGCACCCCAAATTATGGGAAAAACATTTGGCAGTGAGTCTACACAAGACCTAGAGATAAGATAATAACAAAAAGAGGGTTGAAGGATGCAGCAGAGCATCATTTACATAAATTCATTTCAAATTCCTAGCTCTCTGTCACACATTATGCTAAGGAGACAATTCAAATACAGGTAGAAAAGTAAAGAATTTGTTTCTTATTTCATCACTAACCTGCTTGTTAAACAATTTCATAGATAATATCACTTTATTTCAGTTTCATTAAGTAAATACTTTCTCAATATAAATAACCTGGATGTTTTCTCATACCTAGAAGGACTTATAATCTAGTACACTCCTTTGTTGTCTAGATGATAAGAAAAGGATATTTCTGGTATCAATGGAATAAATTTCTTTGACATTTGCTTGAAGACATTCAGAGAAATGACTATTACATGCTATAGATTATGTTTTAGAATGTCTACATATGCAAAATACCTCCTTATACACACACACACACACACACACACACACACACATATATGTAGAATTTCTGGTTATCACCTCTTCAAAGGTAATAACTGCTGCAACACTGTCAATTACAAGAACAAAAACTTCTTTCTTCTTCATAGTTTTCTCCCTTAGTTCTAGTTCTATTTTCACAACTTGACTAATACAGAAATAAGTTAAACATGATTTTACATGTACAACCTCTATTAAATTGTTTGCTGCGATGGGGAAGAGGGTGGGAAAATATGGAACTCAAAAGTTTACAAAAAAGATTAATGTTGAAAATTATTTTTGCATGCCATTGAAAAATAACAAAATTTTTTGAAAAAAATATTACATAATCACAAGCCCCCTAATGAAGCCAAGCACAAGTTAAATAAATTTGAGAAAGACCCATGGGAAAATCTAAGGAACTCTAGACAACTGGAGACAATATAAAGGCCCTTTTCTATGTAGAAACCCAGGATTTCCAGGTTCAGATTCAAATATAACATGTCTCCTTGCTGAGATGAAGACTACGGTATCTGTGTGGTGAGTATGTTCAGTGTAAGTCACTATTCTTACAATTCTTAAAGTACCTATGTGATATTTTTACAAAAATATGTTTAGCAATAATGTTTATCTATAATATATAATGCTTTAAACATTGCAGAGCATTGTTCAATATTAACTTTATTGATTTTCAAAGCAAAATTAGGAGCTACTAGTATTAGAAAGCATTTTGAAAGCAGGAATGAAGAATCTATTTCATGGCTTAACTGTAAGAGACTAGGAAAATCACTTGGAGTCAGTGAAAAATGCTGAATCCCTATAAACCTCTTGGGTTTGGGTTGGGTTTCTACTTTAGTGATAAAACACCAGAAGAGCCTCTAGGAGTACAGTGATAGAAACTATATAATAGACTTTGTTGCCTGATGAACCATATATACATATGAATGCCCTTTTTTCTGTGAGAGATTGAAGTTTTTAGCTGTTAACTTACCCATCAACATGTTTCATGGATACAACCTGTTTTTTTCATTAAGTTAAGTCAGACACCTCTCACTCCTGATCCCTTTAAAGATGACATAGGTATTATTAACATGAGTTAAGTGCAACAATAAATTCACACAAATATTTAATATGAAGGAGCAAAGAGGCTCCCATACAAGTAATAAAGGTGACAAAAATAGAGCTAACTACCTGAAGGTGGCTAATTTTAAAGTCAGTCTGATTTGAGCTATAATGCACAGATACAGTATACCAGTTTGTAGAAAGTAATACATTATGTAGAAATTAATGTGGTAAACTTATTACACTATCAATATATCTAACATCAAAGAATGTGCTGATTACTGCTATAATTATAATAGCTAGTATTTACTTTAATGTTTGCAAAGCTCTTGACGTATTATCTAGCCCAGAAGGTAGGTACTATTATTGTTGAAGAAACTGAGGCAGAGATCAAGTGACCCATCTGTGTAAGTAGTGTCTGAGGCTGATTTGAACTTGTCTTCCTGATCCTAGGTCTAGCTTCCTATCCTCTGCAGCTTTTGCTCCTGATGCCCAACACTATCTGTATGTTCTTGACTAAGTTACTTAATAGAGATTAAGGTCTAGGTCACAGTTTCCTCATCTGTAGAAGGAATGCTTGGACTAGACAAAAGTCTGAGGTCCTTTCCAAGTTTAAATCTATGATCCTAGGATTCTTGTTATTGCCAAGTTTAAAGTTAAGAAAAATACTTGACTTCTCCCTCCCATGGGCTACTGTGACATGTGAGCATCATTCAACAAATGAATTGATGCTGTTGTCTTGGGGAAGTGTGATTTAAAGTAAGCAAATGTGCTTCACTCTGATGCATAAGGCTCAAAGGAGACCTTTTTAGAGGGTGGAGCCAGTATGTACATAAAAATATTGTTTACTTCTTAAACTGCTCCTGTAGGAACCTCCTTATGGTTTAAACAATACTCATCTGCCAACAACCTCCTGATAATGTTTGTCCTTCATTCTTGAAGAAGACAATGACATCAGGGCGGTGATGCCATGACAAGCACATGAATTGGATTGGGGGGGGGGGGCTGTGCTAAGTCACCAGTCTCACTTTCTCTTCCAGAGTCATCTGGGTCCAGTGGCCAGATTATGTGACCTATTTAGTAAGTGTAAAGTGGTTGAAATCACATCCTCCTGACTCCAAGACAAGTGCTCCATCCACTGCACCACCTAGCTGCCCCTCAACAACCTCCTAGGCTGGTGAGGATGTAAAAGAGATGGATGAATGAATGAAAAAGGAAAGCAGAAATAAGCTTACCCCTCACAGCTTCTGATCACAAATGAGAAAGTAAGCTGTGATATGAATGCAAGCAAGGTTCTTACCCTTAGAACTCAACAATTCCCATGGTCTGCACAAGAACAATTTGTGATACTGAGGCTCTTTTCAGTTAGATCATTTTATTTTATATGTCCACACCCTAGACAATAGTCCATTTCCTAGAAAAAGCTGTCAGTGGACTTGTCCTTGTAGCAAGAAAAGGGAAAACAACTCTACTTAATTATCTCTTACCTCTTCAATAGCTAAATTGTCTAACCTAGTCACTAGATTTGATTATATATATATATATATATATATATATATTATATATATATATATATATATATATATATATATATATACATATACATACTTTACTGGTTTCTTTTTTCTGGAAGTATTTTAACATATTTAAATTGAAAAGTCTAATTAAAATTCTTGCAGTCAATAGTGGACCACACTTTTGTTTGCATTGTCTTTCAGTTTAAGGTACAATAATTTATGGATTAGTACAAAAATACAAATCAAGTATAGAGCTTCGAGAAGCAAGTGGGAAAGACAGCTGATTCCCACCTGGGGCCTGACACACAAAAGGATATGACAAGGGCTACTTTGTAATATAGTTTCTAAATACACATATATTTGATATTGGGAAATTCTATTCTATGTGACATGAACATTTTCTATTTTCCTTTAAATCAAGTTGTATTTGCTAAAGTGAAGGTACTCTCTGATAGACACAAAAATCCAGAGGGTATAATGTTCTAACTTTTACCAGCACACACAAATACTATGACCCAGCTGCATTTTTTCTTTTTTTTTTCTTATTTCTTTCCTGAAAAATAAAAATCTTCTGATCCTCTAATATCAGTGAGATTTAATACTATGGTATGGAAAATGGAAATCACCTAAAATACACAATTATCCAGATCCAGACTTCAGCTTCTTTCAAGAGCCATTCACCAAGTCCACAATTGAAACATGTTTACTTGACACAGCTTACTCTCATTAAAATAGCATTTCACTGACCAATGACCGTGATTTCTGGTGCAATGAGTCCGATGTTTTCCCTTCTCTTTGCATCAGCCATTGTTAGGGAGCATTTCTTTATGTATTAGCATAGATGAAAGCTTTTGAGACTGGACAGACTAAACCACATTACCCCTTAGGTTTTTAGAAAAACTCTTCATCTATGTCTATAATTATATAACTCTCCACTGAGACCTTGGGCGGATGTTTCCTGTAAGCCTAAATAGGTATGTGTTCCTTCATTACGTATTGCCATTCTGAAATAATATCCTGAGGAGTGTATTTCATTCTCCTTGCCCGGAATGTCTGAGTCATTTACAACTACTTGGTCTATATATTTAGAGAAATTTCTACAAAATTCTCCTACAACATTTATATTGATAATCTAATACATCTGAAGCATTTAGATACTCTGGGCAGTCTAATACTCGTATCTGAAGCATTTAGATACTCCTCAAGATACTCAAGTCCACTTATTTGGAAGCAAATGAGAAAACAGGACAGTCACATTCTAAAGCCTTAGAATCCCCCCCATTAAATTTTTCCAGCTGAAAAATGTTCCTGAACAGTTGAATTAAGAGAGCAGGAATGTTCACTGGGCTATATTGTAAACATTATCATAGTTGCTGCTACATGAATGATTCCTCTGGAACATCACCTTTTAGATACTATCAGCTTCTTTATCTACAATTTTCCTCCAAAATTTGAAGAAATTAAACTACTGACTTTTCACAGGTTCAAAAAGTTCTAAGGTACAAAAAAGAATGAACCCGTGGAAGCTAGAATTAATAAAGAGATTCACCTTTAAAGAAATGACCCAAAATGTTTAGCTTTAAGGGAGTCAGCTCTTCTGTGCATTCCTGGATGATGTCAGAGCTAGTCTTCAGATGTAGATTAAAGCTCCATAACAACAACAACAACAAAAAAAACACACTGTAGTATTTTCCAAGAGAAAAATGTCCTATTTAGTTGATAGATTTGTACAACCTGGTCTCAACTATCTTTCACCAACTTATAATAATAGGCTCAGAAATTCCAGTGCCACCAATTCTCCATTTTTGTTCTTAGCTAACCACTGTTTTAAATAAATATGAAACTAACCCCTTTCTTAGGAAAAAAAAGAGATAAGGAGACAGGAAAATTATGATTTGATTAGGGTCACACCTTTTTTTCCCTTAACCATTATATTTCAAGTAATGTCTACAAAATTGGGAAACTTACTTATGCTTAGTCAATTTGACCTGCTCTTTATTTAAAATTATTTTTAAAAGAAAATAATATTAATTTCTTTAACAAGCCTTGAAACTCAACAGGAATAAAGACATTAAAAAGTCGTACCAGAATGTTAATGCAGTAGGGATGTTTCTTCAGGCGAAGGATAAGAAAATCAATGAACAGGTTAAGAGTCTAAAAAATGTTGAACCTAGCACTAAAGTTCTAGACTCAATTATTTAAAAATTTCTCTTCCATCCCAATATATCAATAATAACCTAATAAGATAATGCTTAAGAAATTATTAAGAATAATTATATGAGGACACAAAATAATTTGTAGCTCAGAAGTAAATGTAATGTAATATAATTGTAATGACTTCCAAAAACACATAATTGAGGTCAAAATTTAGTATTACTATTATATTTTTTAAATTTATTTTTTATTCTCATTTTGGACAAATTTTTTTTACATTAATAAAATATTCTTGTTTACAAGTAAACAAAATACCCCTCCCCCCCATGAATATAGATAGACTTGCTTGGGTGAAAAAAGTAAAGAGGAGAGAAAAAAAATTAAAATTAAAAAAAATAATAGTAATAATTGTAGGTATGGCCAGGTGGCGCAATGGACGGAGCACCAGCCCTGGAGCCACGAGCACCTGAGACTATATCCAGCCCTGTAAACCCAACAATCACCCAGCCATGTGACATGCAAGCCACCTGATCCCCACTGCCCTGCAAAAACCAAAAAGAAGAAAAAAAAGACCCAAAATAAAATAAAATAGTAATAATAGTAGGGGTGGTTGGGTGGCAGACAGAGCATTGGCCCTTGAGCCAGGAGCACCTGGCAAATCTGGCCCCAGAGACCCAAAGATCACCCTGCTATGTGGCCCCAGGCAGGCCACCCAGCCCCACTTGCCCTGCACCCTCCCCCAAATAATAATAACAAAAAATGTGCTTCAGTCTTCCAACACCAACAACTCTGTCGTGGGTGGATCACATTCTTTATGATTAAGTCCATCACAAAAGTTACTTCCATATTTTTCCAACATTGCCATTGCTGATCGCAACTCCCTCCTTTCTTATTTCTCCACTACCATGTACTATATTTTCTCTGTCCTTTCACTCTGACTCTGCTGTAGGGTCACTGAGTGGCGCAGCAGACAGATCCCTGGTCCTGGGGCCAAGAAGCCCGGAGACCCCATACCACCCCTTAGGCCCAGCATCCACCCAGCCCTATGGTCCTGGGCAAAAATATATTATATCTGACCACTCTCCCCGCCATGGTCCATTCTCTCCTCCTTTATTCACATCCCCACCCCTTCCCCCTGCTCCCCCCCTCCTTCTTACTCCAGAGGTCTATACCCCATTGAGTATATATGCTGTTTCCTCTCCTAGCCACCTCTGATGAGAGCAAAGGTTCCGTCATTCCCCCTTGCCTTCCCCCTTCCATATCATTACAATAACTCATTGTAATAAAAAAAATCTTATTATGTGAAATATCTTGGACTATTCCCCCTCTCCTTTTTCTTTCTCCCATTCCATTTCACTTTTTTTCCTATTGATTCCATTTTTACACCATATTTTATCTTCGAATTCAGCTTTCTCCTGTACTTCAACTATAAAAGCTCCCTCTACCTGCTCTATTAACTGAGAAGGTTCATATGAATATTATCATTATCATTTTTCTATACATGCAGTTCATGCTCATTAAGTTCCTCATATTTCCCCCCTCTCCTCCAATCTCCATGCTTCACCTGAGTCCTGTATCTGAAGATCAAACCTTCTGTTCAGCTCTGGCCATTCCAAAAGGAACCTTTGAAATTCCCCTGGTTCATTGAAAGTTCATCTTTTTCCCTGGAAGAGGACATTCAGCCTTGCTGGGTAGTTCATTCTTGGCTGCATTCTAAACTCTTTTGCCTTCTGGTATATTATATTCCAAGCCCTACTAGCTTCCAATGTAGTTGCTGCTAAGTCCTGTGTGATCCTGACTGCAGCTCCACGATATTTGAACTGTGTCCTTCTGGCTACTTGTAATATTTTCTCTTTGACTTGGGAGTTCTGGAACTTGGCTATAATATTCCTAGGGGTTGGTTTTTTTGGGATCTCTTTCTCAGGGGGATCGGTGGATTCTCTCCATTTCGATTTTGCCCTCTGCTTCTAGAATATCGGGGCAATTTTCCTGTAGTAATTCTTTGAAAATGATGTCAAGGCTCTTTTCCTGATCATGACTTTCAGGTATTCCAATAATTTTTAAATTATCTTTCCTAAGTCTGTTTTCCATATCAGTTGTTTTTTCAATGAGATATTTCACATTTTCTTCTAATTTTTCATTTTTTTTTGGTTTTGAAGTATTGATTCCTGATTTCTGGTAAAGTCATCAATCTCCCTGAATTCTATTCTTTGTCTGAAGGATTTGTTCTCCTCAGAGAGTTTTCTTATCTCTTTTTCCATCTGGCCAATTTTGCTCTTTAAAGCATCCTTCTCAATAACTTTTTGAACTGTTTTATCCATTTGACCTAAGCTGGTTTTTAGCATGCTATTTTCTTCAGCATTTTTTTTTTTGGATTTCCTTGACTAAGTTGCTGACTTCATTTTCATTGTTTTTCCTGCATCTCTCTCCTTTCTTTTCCCAGTTTTTCTTCCAACTCCCTCATTTGATTTTCAAAGTCTTTTTTGAGCTCTGTCATAGCCTGAGCCCAATTTCTGTTTTTCTTGGAGTCTTTAGATGCAGGAGCTTGTGCTTCCTCATCTTCAGACTGAGTATTTTGATCCTTCTTGGGCTCATTTGCAAAATATTTCTCAATAGTCTTCCTCTTATTTCACTGCTTGCTCATTTTCCCAGCCTGGGCCTGGTTTTGGGGTGCTTCCTGAGCTTTTGGGACACTCCCACAAGGGTCTCAGTGTGTGAGGCTCTGTCCTCCTTCCTGGTCTGTGAATGACTATAAGCGCGCCCCCCTCTGTCACAGGGCTGAGGTGGGGGGGGGCCCTGCTGTTCTATGGGGGGGGCTAGACTGGGATCAGGATCTGAATGTGGTCAGAGCCCCAGAGTCCTGTTCCAGGAGCAGAGGACAGAGCTCTGCAGTCTCTCTTCACTCCCCTCCCCCAGCTCAATGGGCTCATGCCCTGGGGGCTCCTGCTTATGGGCTCCACCTGCTTCTGTTTCCGGGTCTGGGCTGCAGGAAAGACCAAACTGCTAGCTGTGTGCCCTGAGGGCTGGGCTCCAAGTGCTCGCTCTGGCAGAGGTCCCCCACTGTTCCCCCACTTTGTGCCTGGCGCTCCCCAGGGTGCAGCTCAGGAGACTCCCCCCTGCTGTGAGCCGTGGCTCCCAGCGCCCTGGGGCTGCCTCCAGGAGGCTGAAGTTCTTTCACTCTAGCAGGCCACCCCTCCAGCTGGCCGCCCCTGCAACCCAGGGGGCAGAGCCTTTCTGCTCTTTTACAGGTTACCTTGAGTAGGAGAACTGCCTCACTGGGTCCCTTTGTGGGTTCTGTCTCTCAAAAGTTTAGTTAGAGTCCTTAGCTGATGAGTTTTATCAGAGAGCTCCTAAGACTGGATCCCTTCTTGTGGCCATCTTGGCTCTGCCCCCTATATTTTTTAAATAACAAAGAACACTCTCTGTCCCTTAAGGAGACTTTTATTTTGAGTTCCTTTTGTAATTGGTGGAAAGGTTGCATTCAGGATACAGGAAACCTTTAGAACTAGAGAACTATCACAATCATTATCATTGACATAAGGTACAGTAAGAGAGCCTTTTCATTTAATATTTGGGACATGGACATCCCATTGATATTAGGCCAACCAAGTCATTATTACATTTCATGGGATGTGACGGAACTTAAATTATGAAATGCAAGAAGTAAAATGCTATTTGTGTGTGTATATAGAAAGACAGACAGACATATAGATATCTATAAATAAACGTTTATCAAAATAAATAGAAACACCTGACTGAAATTCATGTGTGTATATGTATGTATGTTTCTAAATATATAACATTATGATGTTGATCTGTATTATTACAAGAACCTTCTCTATTCCTCTAAAGAACCTAATCATTTTGAGTTTCTCCAGTGGTAAGGGAATTGGGGGGAGGGTGGGGTAGAGAAAGGGAGATCTGTTGGGGAAGGTTGTACATAGGGGTATGCTACAGTGTGTATGTGTGTACTACATCTGGTAATAGCCATAGCCAGGTCCTATTCAGTAATAATAACCATTTTACTCTATGTTCAACTCTTTACAAAACTCTGATTAAAGCATTAAAATTTAAGCCAATAACTGAGAGCCATTTGTCTGTTCTCTCCCTACACAGCCAGGACATATTGTGATAATTTATGGAGCCAAAAGGAGAAGATCAGGCTAGGTAACTTTCCTGAAGGGCCTGCTATGGACCACTGTCTTTCCCTTATTCTTTATCTGGACTAACTACCAACTGGATGACCATTGGTTGGGGATACTTAAGAGATTGCTATTCAGATATAGATTGGGCTAGATGACCCCTGGGATTGCTTCCAACTGTGAAATGCTATACCCAAGTTCTCTGGAGGTCAATATTAGATAGAGGAAACAAGCATTTTAACTCCCATCCTGCGCCCTCATAGGTCATGTTATCTAAAAAGCCACATATGTACATATATATACATATATATATATATATATATATATATATATATATATATATATACACACACACACACACTCCATTCTACTTTTGTGAACTTTCCTTATTAGTTAAGCCCTGTTATTTCCAAGTGATGTTATCAAGTAAAATATGAAATTTCATTTCTTAAATAATTATATATTGGGCATAAGCTATTCTCTGTAAAGCTCTTACTATATATCTATTTACTTATCTCAACCATTAAGATTGTAGTTATGCCTTTGTTTTTACACTATTTATCATATGGTCTGGTTTATGATAGGCACTTAATGTCCTTTTAGATTGTTTGGATTTTTTTTAATCAGAGACTCCCACTTTTTTCTGAACAGGAATTACTTTTTTTTTTAGGGTTTTTGCAAGGCAAATGGGGTTAAGTGGCTTGCCCAAGGCCACACAGCTAGGTAATTAAGTGTCTGAGACCAGATTTGAACCCAGGTACTCCTGACTCCAAGGATGGTGCTTTATCCACTAGCCACCTAGCCGCCCCCAGGAATTACTTTTGACTTCCCTCAAGTCTTAACAGTTTTGGAAATGCAGGTTGGCATTGCGCAAATCACTGTAATATACAGGTATTGTGGGAGACAGGCACTGAAAGACGCTTGAAATGTAGGAGTTTGGTGGTTCTGGCCACTCAGGAACTAAGGTAAGAGGAGTCAGCTAGTATTCCCTGGTGAGTAATCCCAGAGGGTTGCCCTGGTGGGACATGGAAACCTTCCATTTGTTGCATTTCCTAAAATGGACCAGGGTCAAGAATCTCTGTCTGGGAACACAGGCTCCCAGAAAATTGCTGGTGCTGAGGCCATCTATCTTATAAAAAGGCATAAAAGGGCTCTGATTATAGGCTACTTCCAGTGCTGCTCTGAATCCTGAGTCTCCCATTCTTTCTGCTCAGAATTATGAACAGTAACTGATTGTTTCACCAGTAAAAAACGTTCTAAGTACTAAAATGTTAAATGTTAAACGCTCATATTTTTCAAATTGAAAGAACCTACTTCCAATGACCCAAATGGTGGAATATGTACAAACTTTTCCAAAGGTTATTCTTTTATTTAGGAGGAAAATGGATTTTTTTAATCTTTTGGTGACTTTGAGGGACTGTTTCTGCAGCAAAGGATATCATCCAAATTCTTTCCAATGACTTTCCTCAAGAAATCCTCTTTCTCATGGAACTTGCTTATTCCTTTTAAAATCAATCTCTGTGTAATATGTCAAATTTTCATTTCTAGGGCTGTTTCCTGACTCCACTGGCTTCTTTTGAGTTGCAACTAAAACATTTTTTACAAATAGCCTTTCTCCGTTCTTCTAATACATTTTATTGTTGTGATTACAGGTATTTATTTGCCTGCTGTCCCAATTAGATTGCATCCTCCTGGAAGGCAGGGTCCCTTGCTTTTCTTTTTATCTCCAGTCTTTAGCATAGGAACTTCATAAAATACAATCCACAGACTAAAAATCTAACTACTCTCCTTCCAAACTGTACTCCTGATACTCCACCTGGATTTTTGCTTACAATGCCTCAAAAAGTTGTTTGCCCTGAAGCTCACTGGGCTCTGGACTCCTACACTGGAAGTTCCCTCCATCTTGGTGAACCCCCCTTCCCACCCTCCCCATGCTTGTCCTCATTCTTCTCCAGGCTGCCTTCCTGAGCCTTCTCTTGATCTCTACTTTTTCTTCAACTGCCCTGTTGGGCATCCTTCTCCCTCCTCCTGTGGCAGCAGGGTGGCACAGCAAATAGAATGCTTTACCAGGCCTTAGAAATATCCTATTTGTGTGACTGGAGAATTCACTTCACTTCTCTTTGACTCAGCTTCTCAGTGCCACTCACTCAGTAGTTGCTCCATAGTTGCTGATTTCTTCCTTTTCTCCCTCCCTTAGAGTTTGCTTTTATGTATTGTCTTCCACCATAAGAATCTTAAGCTCCTTAATAACTAAGACCTTAATAAATTCTTGCTAACTTGACATGGAACAATGGTAAAATCATATTTAATAATCCAAGTCAACATAAAGTTACTAGTCATCTTTCCCAATGCTTCATTATCAGGAAAAGGATCTGAAAACAGAAGCCACTAATATCATTCATTATATTAACCCATCTAAACCACCAATCATTAATAACAAAAGTTTATTGAACATTTTCTTTATTTTTTAAATTTTTTTTTTAGGTTTTTTTGCAAGACAAATGGGGTTAAGTGGCTTACCCAAGGCCACACAGCTAGGTAATGATTAGGTGTCTGAGACCGGATTTGAACCCAGTTAGTTATTCCTGACTCCAAGGCCAGTGCTCTATCCACTGCACCACCTAGCCACCCCTTATTAAATGTTTTCTATGTGCAATTCACAGCGTTGTGTGCTTCAGTAGATGACAGGAAAATTTTTAAAT
Organism: Macrotis lagotis; assembly: GCF_037893015.1. Classification (NCBI taxonomy): domain Eukaryota; kingdom Metazoa; phylum Chordata; class Mammalia; order Peramelemorphia; family Peramelidae; genus Macrotis; species Macrotis lagotis. The sequence goes on from NC_133666.1 coordinate 354,721,610, forward strand.
CTATTTTCATGAATTAAATAGGTCAATTTTAAAACACATTTTCATGGTTGCTTCAAGAGAGTACATAAAGCACAAATCATTTTGTTGTTGCTTAGAATACATCTATGTTTTCATAGTTTTTAGCATTAGATCTTCTTTCTTAATGTTTTAATTTATTTAATTAATTTATTTAGTTAATAGTAAAGTAGAGCTATATTCTTTGAACCATGGGAAGAAATGTCCCAGGACTTACTACAATTAAGAATTTTACTACACAAAATCCACAGAGTAGATAAACTGCATGTAGATAATTAATGACTAAGTTGATCTACAATTAGAAGTGAAAATGCTTTCATGACTTGTCCATCTATGTTTTCATGTTTCCCAAGAGCCAAGAAATATGTATTTTAATTCAATGATGCTAGTTTCTAGGGATATAGAAGAGGGAGGAAAAAGAATCCCCTCTTTTTTCTTAACATTAGATTTTAAGATTTGTGTTTATACAGTTTGAAATCATGTTATTTTTCCATTTCTATGCTATTAAAGCAAAATAACAGATGAATTGTCAAAAACATAAGGCAAATGCTGACCCTTTAAAAGATCAATGTTCATGTAAATGTGGCACAAGACTATAGAACTGAAATGTCCAATATGTTTTCCAGTTTGTTCATATCCTTAAAATAGATTTTCTTCTGCATCCCCAAGTAGCTGTGGCTGGATAAATTATGGATTATTTTAAATTGATTTTCAAAAGGGCTGCAATATATATACCCATGCTGTTTTGCATGGATTTTGTTAAACTATAAAGTCCTATTATAACTATATAAAACTGCCTTTTGATAAATATGACTTTACTAAAGAAAAAGTTTTTTTAGTCTATATTGCAATTAGTGTAGAGAGGTAGAAATATTTCAACCTGATTTTATCATCCTAGTACATTAAATCAAGTAAAAGAGCTTTAGGCTCATCTTTTTTATCACTTAATCCCTCTATCTTTTAAAAAAAGCAGCATGAAAAATTCAAGATGACCAAGATAGATATTTTTGTCTTTGGGAATGGGTAAGTTTCCATTGATCATTTTCTTTCCTGACCATTTATCCTTTAATTTCAGAAAAAAATGTAATATGAAGTACAAACAACAATAAAAACCTACACTTTAGCAATGGAACTAAGATCCTGATGGAAGCTATTTTTTTCTTAAAACAATTTTAGGAAGCACTTTTCTGCTATAGATAAAAAAGGATGAGAAATGAAGTCCATCAGATTTAAAATACATATGATAGAAGAAAATGACCTAAGTTTGACCTAAATGTCCTATAAAATTCAGGGAATTTGAGCAGCACAGCCCTCATGGAAACTGTTCCCAAGAATTCTTATCAATATTCCTCAGGTCAATCATAAGGAAAAACCAAGGTGAAGACAAAGGTGGAGAATTAATTTCTTAAGATACATATATAATATATATATATATGAAACAAAACTATTAAATAATTGATTTTTAATGAAATTTAATAAAATGATTAGTATAGTAATCTATGGCAGACTTTGCCTTCCTGGTTCTTGGCAGTTAACATCTTCAAGTACTAGCTTTGTTGACATCTTGGCTCTCAATTTGAAATTCCAACACTTAACTAACAGTCATTTTTCTGCTCTCAGGAAGCTTTGAGAGAGAATAGCTTCACTTTAAGGCTAAAGGTCTACATCATTAAGTCTGAATGATGTTCACTACTCCTAAAATGGAGTACATTACAGGGATGATTTGAGCTGGTTGAGGATGAGAAAGCCAAACTGCTGAATACTATGTCAGTTCCTCAGTATAGATTAATACTTTGATTTAAATTAAATTCCCTGAAGCCCATACACATTTACATTCTAATGTGAACAGTACTAAAATCAAATTGAATGTTAACTTAGATTCTCCTCTTTTTTTAATCCCCTTATCCTCGCCATTCCACTGATAGTCCAGATTATCAAAGTTAGTTATTATTTTCATTATATTGTATTGAAGTTACAAAGTTTACCTCTCACAGTGACTACCTGTGTGGCCTTGGGAAAAAATCACTTGCCCTATCCAGGTATTCCTGATCAATACAATGAAGGAGTTGTTCTAGATGGCCTCTGATATACCACAAAAAACACATTACAGAGTTAAGAAAGGGTCTAGAAAATCTTTTTTCTGTAGTTATCAATCAGAAAACGTCTTTTTCACTGCAAAGGACATCCTATATTCTGTGCTGGGTCCTTTAATCTCAGTGATCTCATTATCACTCCAGGGTTCAGTTATAATTTCTCATCAGATGACTCCCAAATCTCCATATCCTGCCCTCATCTCTCTCCTAAACTCCACTTTAACTTCAACAATTTCTTGCCAGACATCTTTCTTTGGATGCAACATAGATATTTCAAGCTCATCAGGTATAAAATAGAACTCGCTCTCTTCCATTATTGGTGCAGCAATTCACCAGGATCAATGACCTAGACTTTTTTCCTGAGCCTTAGCTTCCTTCTCTTTTTTAGCAACAGACCATGAGAATATAGGAAACAGTATGGGTCAGCCAGGTCAAACCACCACTACCATTAACTACTATTTTCCTTCAAATCTTCACAACCTTCTTTGTCCCTCAAAGTCCTGTACATTTTCACTAAGATATGTGCTGGACTGATTTTACAAAACTTCTTATCCTTCTATGCTCTGGCCAAACTATCCTGATTAATGTTTGTGTAATGTTCCATCTTTTACCTCAACTTCTGCAGAATACCCATTCTCTACCCCAAAATTAAAATTTTGTAATTACTTTGCATGTTTTTTGAAATTTACTTTTCCCATCTTGCTACACAATATAATATTAAGTCTTCAACAACAGAGACTATTTTGTTTATGTCTTTGTATTTCCAATGATACAAAATACTTAGTACATAGGAGATACTATCTAATCAAACCAGACTCCTTCTCTGTTCTTTTTTTGCACTTAATAGTATTTTTCTATTACATGTATACATCTTTTTCAATATTCATTTTTGTAAGATTTTGAGTTTCAAATTTTCCTCCTTCCCCCCCAACTCTAAGACAGAAAGTCATCTAATATAGGTTATACATGTACAATCTTGTTAATCACATTTTCATATGCTGTGAATGCAAAATCACAACAAAACGTCTTCTTTATTCATATTTCTATGAAGCTCTATAGTTACAAACATATATTTTATTTGCTATGTCCAACCACTTCTACTTTCTTTCTCTTCAAAAGTAATTCTTTTATCAGTACCAAAGGATGTAAACGCCTTAAGGGGAAAAGGCTCTTGGACTTTTATCTTTATCTCCCACATACAATGCCTTGAACATAGTAAGCATTTAACAAATATTTGTTAAATTCAACAGAATTCCTTCAGCTTTTCAAATCTAACTCTACAAGGTCATACAAAGTTTCACTCTCGGTTTAATTTCCTTCCACTTTTATCTTCACAGTCCATAATTATTAAGACTTTTCATCTTTGCCAAATGAACTGAATGTCTAATTAATTTAAGCTATATTAACAAAGCATGAAGTGGAGAGAAGGCAAAGCTCAAGAAAGAGATGCTATTTAGGGACTTCTGGGAAACTTCACTCTGACATGGGAGTTGAGAGCAAGGTTTTGCTGCTGTTATTCATTCCAGATACTACTGCTTTAAAAACGAATTGGAGAAAAATGAGGATGCTCCTAATGAAACGATAACCTTGCACATGGTAGTTGCCAGCTGCTGAGACTTAATTCATGAGTCCCAAGTAATAGCACTATGTGCTTTAAAATGACATAATCCAGTCATAAAAAGACCCCATACAGATATGACTTAGCTATTTCACTGTCCAGATTTAATTAATTCAAATGTATTATTACTTTTCATTTGGTGATGATTATTGATCTAGCCTTTCCTGAATTTCTAAGATGGTTGATCTAATTCAGAGGACAATATTTGTCTATGAAACAAGTGAAACTAAATCCTTAGAGGCAATTAGATAGAGCACTTATTAGAATGCTGGGCCCTGAAATCAGGAAGATCTGAGTTCAAAATCAAGTGTGCTACTGTAAAATGAAGTGTTGTAAAAAAAAAAAAAGTACCTAACACCCAGGGGCTGTTGTGAGGATAAAGTATCAAATCATATTTGTGAATACACATAGTAGGCACTTTATCAATATTTGTTTCCTGTCTTCCTTCTCTACAGAGGGATTCAATTAGGCTTCTTTAAGATACTTATCTATCTAATGAGGCTAAATCATCACAGACTTTCATACTAGAACATTTCTTGTCCTTTTGGACAGTAGTGCTCCAAGTTTTAAAGATTTCTTTTAATCTTATATACACTCCATTACCAAATTTCATTGAAGAACATTGTCCTTGAATATCTTTCTCAATTATCTGACAGATTTTAATATGGTTTAGCCCCCAAAATATATGTGTATTCCTGTGAGGAGGCAGAAAAGTGTCCTAGCGTGAGAAAGTGACAAGGTATTTAAAGATTAAAAAACAGAAACACACTTAACCCCATTTGCCTTGCAAAAACATAAAAAAAAACACAGAAACAAAGACTGTCCTAGAAAAGTCATTATAGATTGCTTCCTGAAGACTGTTCAAGTGGTATTGAAATCAAGAAATTAAAAAAAAAAAAAAAAGGAACCTTTGGCTAAAATCCAGAAGGACCCTGAAAATAAATTAGATGTGACAAATTTGCACTTCTTCTGAGCAGGTATAGTTAGTTACTCTCTACCTCCTAGTGATCATAAGGATATTTTTCATTGATTGTGGAAATAGAAACCCAATGATATGCCTAAGAGGCAATTCCTACTCTTCAGATTTCTTTTTCCTGCTGTCTTCAATATCTAAAGATCACTCTCTGAGTTCTGAGGGAGAATCCCTCCGATGCATAAGTGCATGGTCTCTTAGGCCAGCCCGAGAAGGAACTGCCTCCTATTTGTGTCTTCTTTCCCTTGGGCCTGGACACTGTGAGTCTCACAAGGCATCTCACATATCCCTCCATCATGGGCCATCAATCACCAGAGCAGATTCAGTGGCAATGACAACAATGACAACTGCAAACCAGTCAAGATAAAAAAAAAAATTGCTCACAGAGAGAAACCATCAGCAAAATAAAAGAATAGAAATGATATGGAAAAGAGCAAATGAGTAACCCTGGTGTTAATGTCCAAAGGAGGTTTATATAGTCACCTGCTCACTGATTATGACAATTCTATGATTTATTATTGCTTAGCATGCCTTTTCCGTGTCAAAATAAATCTTCCTGCTCCTTATCTGATTCATTTTTGCAGTAAAGGAAGCTTTTTACTTTCTTCCCACCAGCTGAAGAGAACCCCTTAAACTAGAGTCTCAGGTAGAATTATTCCTCAGCTATCTTAGGTGGAGATGAATTTGGAAGATTGGAGAGTCTGGTTCCTCTTTGGAGGAGACAGGCAACCCCAGAGTAAGAAACACAAGGCAATGGAGAAGTTGTGTAAAGGTCATGAAAAATAAGAGAAATAAGATTTGCAGTCCTGCTTGGCCTCAGACTAGCAGGACTTGGCTAGCCAGTTTTCTAGACAAAGAGAATTCTGTTTTTGTATAAAATTATGGTATATTGGTTATCTGAAATATTGTGTACAATTGTGGTTCAGGGCAGCTTCAGGAAGCTATCAGAGAAATAGAGAAGGGTAACTAAAATGATCAAGAGGATAGCAGCAGCTGTCTAAAAATGAGCAAAAGAAATAAAAGGCTTCAGCTCTTCAGTCTTAAAAGAAACTTGAGAGAGGTTATGATCAAAGTCTACCCAATTGTGGAGACTGGAGATAAAGTAAAAGAATCAAGTCTCACTTTCAGAGGACAGGTAACAAGGAGACCCTCCTTAAAGCTTAAATAAAGTAGGTTTAGGACAAAAATATAAAAGAGCAGGTTGTCAATGAAAAGAATTCATCATTCCCAAGAGTTTTCATGGAGTTTTGGAAATATAACACTAGAAGAAGAGGTATTTATAGGCAAGGAACTCAGGCACAAAGCACAAAATGACTCGCATAAGTTCACACTTCTAGTAAGCGCTGGATCAGGAAATAAAACTCTTGTCTGCTAACTCTAAGTCTCATTTTCCACATGGCATAGACTGAAATATACATCATGTAAAGAAACAGTTTTGATAAAATCAAGAGGATAGAAGCTCAAGTGGTTTCCAAGGCAAATCAAGATGTTTATAGGGTTATCACAAGCAAATTAAGAGGAGCAAAGAAGGAATTAAAATTTACAATTAGAGAAAGAATAAAAAGTCATGATCAAATAAGAGATGGGGAAGTTCACATGAGGTAAAAGTGGACACTTTTGATTAAATAACATTTTCTAAGTTTTTTCACAAAAACCTCAACACAAGTAAAAATTAGAGAAGAAGCAGAAAACTGAAAGAAAATCTCTGCAGCAAGTTTCTTTGATAAATGTTTCATTTCTAAAATACATAGAGAATGAGTCAAATGTATAGGATTAAAAACCATTCTCCAATTGATAAATGGTCAAAAGATCTGAATATGCAGTTTTCATAGAAAAAATCTAAGCTATTAAAAAAAGTCATATTAAATAAATGCTCCAAATCAGAGATCCAAGGGCACTTGAACTAAATTAAAATATAATTGAGGAATATGTTTAAAAAACAAATAAAATAGAATAGAATCTAAATAATGTTAACATGTGATTTTTCTAAGTTGATTTTCAACCTATAGGGATCTTTTTATTGATATTTAATTTTCTCAAATATATGTTATGAAAGTTTTTCAGCATTAATCCATATGCCTATGTATATTTTTAAGTTACAAAATTTCCTTCCACCCTCTCTTCCCATTCTCCTTACCTCAGTGGCAAACAGTCAGGTTAATATTGAACATACACATTTATGTTAAACATTTTACAGATTAGTCATTTTTGGTAGGAGGGAATAGGATTAAGGGAAAGAAATACATAAGAGATAATTTTTAAAAAGGGAATGTAGTGTTCATCAGATTCTGAAGGATTTGTTTTGTTTTGTTTTTCTTCCTCTGGATAGGGAAAGTATTATCATAACCAGTCTAACAGGGTTGTCCTATCTTCTGGACTGCTAAGAGCAGCCGCATTATCAGAGCTGATCATCTCACAATGTTGTTGTTAATGTGCACATTGTTCTCTTGGTTCTGCTCCCTTTGCTCAGCATTAGATCTTGTAATTCATTCCATGCTTCCCTAGAGTTCGACTACTTATGGTTTCTTATAGAAGAATACTATTCCATAGTATTCATGTACCATTATTTGTTTAACCATTCCCCACTTAATGGACATCCCCCTCAATTTCCAATTCTTTGCCTCTTCAAAAAGAGGGCACTGACTTTTCTCATTTTTTAATAATTTCTTCTGAATATACACCTAGAATTGGAATTGTTGAGTCAAAGGGTATCATCTGTTTTAATTGCTCTTTGGGCATTAATTCCACATTGCTCTCCACTATAGGTATCCTTATGTATGGTTTAGTAGCTCTCCAATTCCATTTGAGATTGATAGCATTGCTCTAAATCACTAATAATTTAAAGAATTACATATTAAAACAATTCTGAGGTATCACCTCACACTAATCACATTGCCTAACTGACAAAAGGAAAAAAAGGAAAATAGTTAATGTTGGAGCAACAATGGGAAACAGTTACACACTATTATACTGCTGGTAGAACTGTAAATTGGTTCAACCATTCTGGAAAGTAATTAGGAACAACATCCAAAAAGCTATTCAAATGTGTATACTCTTTAACCCAACAATACCACTATAAGGTATCTGACTCAAAGAGAAAGGAAATAAATTCATATTTACAAAAATCTTTATACCAACTCTTTTTTTATGGTGGCAAATAATTTGAAACTAAGGAGAAGCCCATCAATTGGGGAATAGCTGAACAAGCTAAATTATATGACTATGTTGGAATAATATTGTACTGTAAGAAATGATGTAGAAGATGCTTTCATAAAAACCTGAGAAAATATGTGTGAATTGATGGAGAGAGAAGTAAGCAGAATAAGGAGAACCACTTATGCAATAACAATAATATTACAGGGACAAACTACTTTGAAAAATCAACACAACCACCAACTATAATTCTAAGGACTCATCTTGTAACATGCAATCCTCTCCACAGAGAGATGTGATGGACCCACTGAAACAGAAAGTGTTCTCTTCTGCTGCCATTCTTTTTTTTTAGGGTTTTTTTTTTGGTAAGGCAAATGGGGGTTAAGTGGTTCTGCTGCCATTCTAAATCCACTTCCACCTAAATGCCACCTGCCTCAAGCAACAACCCTACCACAAAGGAAGACATGAATGAATACTGCAACTTGGAGTTTTCACTGATAGCTCCAAAATCATCATGAGCAAGAAATATCAGGATGACAGTAAAGAGTCAATTAGAGGATTGTCTCATTTTGTAGTTTATAGACTGCATGATTAAAAGAGATCTAATCCTTGGAAGACCAAGTGGACTTAGATTTGTGCTTTTCAGAGATGCTGCCAGTGTTGATGAGGTCCTGGAACTCAAACTGAATGTTCAGATGATGGAACTCCAAAGGGCAAATGCTTTAAAAGTAAAAGAATCCCTCAAAAAAGTATTTTAGATGGATAGAACCCAAATACATCTGAAGAACAAATCAAAGAATATTTTAGAGCATTTGGAGAGGTTGAGAATATTGAACAACAAAATGGACAACAATGATAAATGAAAGAAGAAGATTCTGTTTTATCACATACACAGATAAAGAACCTATAAAGAATTTATTAGACATCATACTGGTTCTGGGAAGTGTGAAATCCAAGTTGCCTTGTCCAAAAAGTCTTATAGAAACAAGAGCAATAACAGAAAGGAGGGAAGGACCCTGTCAGAGGTCAAGGAGGTTCATGACTGAAATGAAGAAAGTAGGTATGACAAAGTCTCCTGAATGGTAGTAATCATTAAATAATTAGCAGCCATGGTAAAGGAGGGCATGGAGAAACAAATGCAAATGCTACTGCAACTGCCTAGCAGAATGACACAATTAAATGGAAATTAATCTTCTATCAATCCCAGATGACTATTTTTGTAAAAGACTTTTAGTGGTTATGATGCAACCATGTCCAGTTGTATATAAGGGATAAATTTAGTATTTTTGTTTGTTTTTATTCTATCTTTTGCTATCTGTTAGGGAAAATGTGGATTTGGGTCTATACAAATTTCATTTATAAAATTTCATGTTAAATTCTCAAAACTAAATATTTTTGTCTTCATTTTTCAGTTTCATATCAAATATCTGTAAAGACTTTTTTTAAAAAAAAAGCAATAATTGAGGTACAGATTACTTTCTAGAATCATAACAGTGGGGAGAAGCAATGGTCCTCTATAAATCACGAGTTTCACTTTAGTTGCCTAATACCCTAGACAAGGATTTCCTTTACTAGGGATTCTTGTCCATGCTTAAAATAATCACAGATTATATATAACATGCAATTGAATAATATTCGTCTCTCTTTGGATCTTTGTGATGAGATGTTAATTTAGCATGTAATAATTCTATCAGGCTATATTGTCCTTTATTTTTAAGAGGATCACCTTTATATTAAACTCTATAAAAATAAGGCATAATTAATAACTTTTATAGGTTGACAGGATGTTCTGAGCCTATTTGTCAAAAAAAAATCTACAATTACCTGATATTTGCATTGAATAAGCATCACTTTGAACTGGATATTTCTATATCCATTGAAACTACATAAAGATTAATATGGGCAAGATCTTTACTACAGAATTATTAAGTAAATGAATTTTACTTCAAAATAGTACATAATGTCACTGATGTTGCCAAACCATAAATATTTCCTGTTGGAATACTTATTTGGAAAGCTTTAGCAGAATTTTGTCATGAAAAATTTTTATCATTAAAGGAAATCCCATAAACACATGAATAGCTTTGTACTCTAAATAAAGGTTATTAAAAAAGAAAAGAGCATTTTTTTCTTTTCCATCTTCTTGGTCATCATCTTCTATGTCTAATACAGGAATCTATTTTGCATAGCTACACATTCATAAAGAGACTTATTTTACTTGTCTTCTCAATGGGTAGAGGAGAGAGAGTAGAAAGGAGAGAATTTGGAATTGCAAATAAAACTGAATTTTGGGAGGAAATATTAAAAAGTGGCTAACAACAACAACAACAAAAAGATGTATGTAGTGTCTCCAAACTTTGAGGAAAATTTCAAGGACAGCAATTATACATTTGCACAACATATTTTTTGAACCACGAGACTGAGCCAATATGGCAAGCCTTAAGCTCATAGATAAAGTAATTTCATGCAAAAATGAGTAAATTATTTTTTGAAATTCTTAAAGAAAACTATCAAAGTAATATTACATGAAAAACTATTAAGATATATTTTAAAGCTACCATTTTTTCAAAATTATAATTCAATATATTTGATTTTATAGTAACAGTTATTCTCACAGTTTCATAGGGAATCAAAACATTTTCCAGATATTAATTATGACACTAATTAGTATAGGGGAAAACCATGTTATCCTTATTTCATAGTTGTTGCTCAATATGCCATTTTTATGGCTGCAAAAAGGACTAGATGGATTTAAAACTACTGGCAAAGCAGTTTATTAAACATTATTTATATTTATATAGAAACAGAAGTCTATACAATGGTTCTCCTTCCCCCATTCTCTAAACTGAGAACTTATCTCAAATATTATAGAAAAAAATTGAGACCAATCACTATGAACTCCATCTTTTTTCTTCTTCATTTCCTATCACTCAAGAGCTTTCTGTCACTTTGTTCTCTTTTCCCCTGTTTAACATGAAGAAGTGGCCTTACTCCTTGTTTGTTGCATTTCATCTCCTCCAACTTCTCTGTTTCATTTATTTTCAGTCTTTCCCTTTCCTACTACCTTCCTACCCATCTCCTCTATTCTGGGAAAAAAACAACCCTCACTTGATCCTTAAATTTCTGCTAAGTATTATCCAATTTCTCTTCTGCCCTTTCCAGTGTAACACCTTGAAAAGACCATCTGCCATAAATTCTTCTACTTCTTTCCTGTTTTTCTTCTTGACCCCTTACAAGCTTGCTTCCAATCTTACTACTACACTGAAACTGTTCTCTCCAAAATTACTAATGATCTCTCATTTCCAAATCCAATGAACTTTTCTTAAACTTCATTCTTTAAGATAATGCTGATCATTCATCTATCTAGGAGTTAGGGACACCACTTTCACTTGATTCTTAGCCTACTAGTTCAGACTGTTCTACTGCTTCCTTTGATGGATCCTTCTCCATATCATGTTCTCTAATAATAGGTGTTACTCATAGTTTTGTTCTGGGTTCTCTTTTCTTCTTCTATACTACTTTACTTGGTGATCTTATCAGCTCCCATGAATTAATTATCATCTTTATGCTGATAATTCTCAAGTCAAACATTCCTGCCCTAATATCTCTGTTGACCTCCAATCTCTTATTTCCAACTGCCTTTCAGACATCTTGAAAAAGATGTCCAGTATACAACTTAAACACAGCATTTTCAAAACCAATTCATTATCTTTTCCCTTACATCCTCCCCACCAATTATGTTCCTTATTGTAGAGAAATGAAACCATCCTCTCAGTCCCTCAAGCTTGCAACCCAGGAGTAATATGTGATTCACTATTTCTCAGTCTCCATATCCAATCTGTTGCCAAAACCCATTGGTTTCACCTTTGCAACACCTCTCAAAAATGTCCCCTTCTCTCCTTTGACACTGCCACCACCCTGGGGCTGATCTTGTCACCACACTCCTTGATTACTATACAAAGACTGCAGGTGGGTCTGCCTGCCTCAAGTCTCTCCCTATTTCAATTCATTCTCCATTCAGATCTTCAAGTGATTTTCTTTAAATTCTGTTTTGATCATGTCTTTCCTTTACTCAATAAACTCCAGTGGCTTCCTCTTGTCTCTAGGAGTAAATATAAATGCTCTAGTTAGCATTCAATGTTCTTTATATCCTACTTTGATGTCATGGTTCCTAACACATATCTTTTGACTTCCTGTTCCACAAACGACTGGAATATATTTCCTACTCCATTCTGACTACTGACCTCCCTGGTTTCCTTTAACTCCCAAATAAACCCCACCTTTTATGTAAATTCTTCCCTGGTTCCTCTTAATTTCAGTCTTTTCCCTTTTAATTTATTTCCTATTTATCCTGTATATTGCTTACTCTTTATATTTGTTTGCATGTTTTCTCCTCGATTAGATTGAAAGCCCCTTGAGGGTAGGCACTGTCTTTTGACTCTTTTTTTTGTATCTTTAGAACTTAGCTTAGAACCCATTATATAATAAATGTTTATTTAATTGAACTGAAGTGAATTGCCTTAAAACTCCACTGATTGATAGTCATCATCAATTTGATGTCCTGCTGTCCTCTTTAGCATTACTCTCCTCCAAGGTTCTGTTCTAAGACCTCTTCTCTTGCTATGCTCCCTCCTTTCATGATCTCATCTACTCCCATCAATTTAATTAATAATTTTATATGCATGGCTCCAAAATCTGTACTGCAGCCCCAATTTCTCTCTTGCACCCCTTTTCTGCTAAGGCAACTTGTTATTTCCATATGAATGTTCCATTGACATCTTAACTCAACATGTTCCTAAAATAATTCAGTATCTTCCTTCTTCAGAAGTTCTCAATTTCTGTGGAGGGCAGCAACATCCTTTCAGCTACTCAGAGTTTTCATCTTGAAATACCTTTGACTCTTCCCCCTCCCTGAACTCCCACAACCAAATGGAAGCCAAGTCTTTCACATTCACAACTTCTTTCTTATCCATCCTTTTCTAGCTTCAAAATTTCCTGACCTCATACCGTTATGACTCAAAATTGATCTTCCAGTGATCTATTTTTCTCTCATCTTTCCTGCACAAAACTGATAAAATGATTTTCTAAAACCCAGGTCATCTTTTTTAAAAAAATACATGCTTGGGGCAGATAGGTGGCATGGTGGATAGAGCACCAGCCCTGGAGTCAGGAGGATCTGAGTTCAAATGTGGAATCAGATACTTAATAATTGCCTAGCTGTGTGACCTTGGGCAAGTCACTCTTAACCCCATTGCCTTAAGTATAAAAAGTACATGCTTATCTATATCTCCAGCTAAAAACCTGTAACTCTCTTCAGGGCTACAAATTCCTCAGCCTGGTGTTTCAAGCTCTATACAATGTGACTCCAATCAGCTTTTCCATACTTATGCTGTATTATTCCCCTTTGTGTCATCTATGTTTTTGCTAAACCAGATGGCAATTATTCCTCAAACACCCTCTACCAATTTCTATCTCCATGTCCTATGTTTGGGATTACAGGCATTTTTTAACTTAAGCCTCTTAGAGTTATGAACTTCCATCAAGATTCAGATCCAGGGAACTATGAAGCCTTTCCTAATCATCCCAATACCCTCTGCCTCTTCAAAGTGCCTTATATTTATACTTAACTTGTTCTGTGATATGTCCCTGCTCTTTACCTCTCTCCCTGGACTCCTAGTAGAATAGAATCTCTTTGAGAGTAAAAATTGTTTTTCATTTTTAACTTTAAGGGTCCAGTGATTAGGACACAGTACCCTTCTACATAGGAGGCATTTAATAATGCTTGTTGAATTTATTGAATTGAATAGTGTTACAAATGCATTCCTCCTATAACAAAATGCTTTGCTACTTAAATCATGTGTAATGGTAGTTTATTCTGTAGCATATGATAAATAGGATATTAAGAGCCAAACCTTGGGCTGAAAATGTTACCACTCCTCCAAGTCCATATTTTTACTTCAATTTATTCCTCGGTTTGCTAATCTTCATTTGTTCACAGTACAAATCTTCTTAAATTGAATCCAGGACAAAAAGTTTTGGTTATTACTTGTTTCCAAATTACTGCCACTGGGTTGCAATGTTTACAGTGATTTAAATCTTTTATATTGGTTTTCTTTGTGTATGACCACAATCTGAATGCCACCTATTTAAATATTAAAAAGAGCCTCTAAAATATAATATAAAATTATATTTCTTTGTATTTCCATTATTCTAGCAATGAAGTACAGTTGATAAAGTAGTGAGCTATAGAAATAGCTCAGAGATTGAATATGAACTTAATCCACAGAAGTATCACAAGAAATGTTAGTAACTGAAAAAGGCCATCTGCTGAACAAGGCCTGCTGCCTTTTATGGATTATCTCCCCTCTACCTCCTTGCAATTACTCTCTAACCTTGAATACCCTTCTCCAGAAACTGTGGAGCTCATTTTAACTTTAATCATTTCTCTTGGAACACAGAGTTCCATTGCCATTTAGAAAATGCAAACCCATTTATAGGAACCAGATAACATAGTTTATTGGGCCATTTACCCATTTATCAATCTATCCACCTATCTTTCAATCCCATTATTTCTAAACCCTTGACACTTCCACCAATAAATTAATATTAAGAGAAAATCAAACAATGGAAAAGATGAACAGGAACATCATTAAATATTTAACAATGTTCCTGTCTTCATCAACCAGAATATGTTTGTTCTGAAAACATGTAACCAAATTTCTATTTTTTTTAGAAAACGAATTGCCTTTTAAATATTTTGCTCTAAAGACTGAAAATTCATTTGTTAGCTAGTTAGATGATGTTATGGTTTAAACAGTATCTTTCTTCTATGTTAAGAATCAGAGCCACAAAGGAAACCTGTAAGAGGCCAATTTATGCCCTTTCTTGGTCCTTTAGATGGAGCTTAATTCAGTTTTGCACACTCACAAACAGATAGTATACTATTTCCCCCAAGACCTCCAATGAATCAGAAGATTTAACTTCAGTCTATAGCTTCTATGACAACCCTCACTGTCAGAAAGATTTTACTTATAGATGACCTAAACCCCTCATACTGAAGTTGAAGCTCATTTGTTCCTGTCTGCTCCTCAGAAAAAAAATGGAAAATAACTTGTCATCAATTTCTATGTTCACTTTGGGGTTGCTGCTAGAATATTAAAAAGCAACTGATTTCATTTCAGGGGAAGTTTTCCTATGTTTCACAATTTTAAAAAGGATTATTTCATGTAAAATAATTAAAGTAGCTGGGTGGCACAGTGAATAGAGTACTGGCAGGGGAGGCAGGAGAACCTAAGTTCAAATCTAGTCTCAGATGCTTACCACCTATGTGACCTTGGGCAAGACATTTAATGCTTTTTGCCTGAGTTCATTTGTAAAATAGGTTGAAGGAAATGGCAAATCACTCCAGTATCTTTGCCAAGAAAGCCTCAAATGGGGTTGAAGGAGAATCAGACACAACTGATATGATTTAACAACAAATAAAAGACAATAATCATTACCTATTTTAACTAAATATTTCATAGATACAAAATATTTTGCATGAATATACATGAGACTTAAAGCTTGTGTTTCATTTTTTTTCTTTGCCATTTCATCTCCAAATGACCACAGTTTAACCTTTTCCTAGGCAAGTATTGTTTTCCTACCTCTTGTTGTGCCTCTCTGTGGAAGCCTTTCTCACTTCTCCATATTCCTTTATGATTTGGAATCAGGGTAGATTAAAATGAGCATATGTAGAGACCCTTAATACAATATAATCATTTATATTTTCAATACTTGTTTACTGATCAAAAGTACCCTCAGTATGGCTCAGGTCCCATATTTGTCATTCTGAGGGCATCTTATATACTTAAGCCATGTGTCAGATAAGCTGAAAGAGTTCTTTAGTTCTTATTGGTTGACTGACTTCTTCTGAGTCACAGCCAGAATCATAAACCAGAAAGGATTAGTAGATACTATCAGCATCCTCTGACCTAATGATAATGCATTCACTTCCCCTCAAAGAAGGAGCATCAGGGAATCTGCAATAACAACCAACATGCCCTCCAAACAGGAAACCACTCACTACAATCTCTTACTCAGAAGATGACACTGGTAGCTTTCTTTTCTTGATGTTCTGAAGGACTGGAAACAGAAGTATGTGTGAAGAACAAACCTCCAATTTTGCTTATTAAAGATATTTTTTCTCTCTAAGCAATTTAATTCACTTTGATACTATGATCATTTTGGTAGCACTCATATTTAACCTGATTTGAAGTGTTAAGACATAATGGCCATAATAGCTGCTATGGTTTTAGGGGTCAGGAAGATCTAGGTTCAACTCCTGCCCCTGAAATATACTAGCAAATACACTAGACTCTCTGAACCCCAGTTTTCTCATATGTAAAATAAAGGGGATGGAGCAGATTACCACTTCAGGTTCCTTTGAGCTCAAAATCTATGATCCTGTGAACTTGTATTATGGACACTTGCCAGTTATGTGACCCCAGGCAAGTCACTTCTCAGTTTGCCTAAGTTTTCTCATCTGTAAAATGGGAATAATAATAGTACCTACCTCCAAGGTTGTTGTGAAGACCAAATGAGATAATGATTGTAAAGTGTCATCAAAGTACTTGACACATGGTAATCAACACCACAAAAATGTTAGTTACTATTTTTTTTTTGGTAATTAGTAGTGTTGGTTTATAAGAATAATGAGGTCAGCAATTTTGCCTTATTTTTGAATCTCCCATGTTGTCCTGCACATATATTATTACATGTTGAATAAATGAATAGTCTTAAATATACTTCCAAAAAACACACACTCTTTTGAACTAGTTTACTCGGATTTATGAAGCTGCCAGTAGTATATTTTATTGTGAATTCTTTCATATTTTTCAGTAGTTCAAGAATGATTTAGTGATGATATGTGAATGTATTCATCAAAAGATATTGGAAAACACTATTAAAAATACTGAATTAATGAAAATGTTCACTACCAAAAGATTCTTCAAGAAAAGACAATAATTGCTTACATTATTTATTACCCAAAAAACTGTGCTTTCAAAAAATTACTGAACACTTTATAAAGTATAAAATTCCTTATAATTTTATATTAATTATAATAATTTGTTATTATAGTCTAAAGCTCAAATTATCCAAGAAAATACTTGAAGAACTAAAATGCTTAAGACAACCAACAATTTTCATCATTTATTATATCACAAGAAGTAATATTTTGAAAATTTTGAAATATTAAAAAAACCTCTTTTGACCCATGAAACTAATTGGTTTCGGTATTCTAATAATATGCAGAAACTGAATAAAATTCTTATTTTGAGGGCTGAGGAAAGGAAAAAGTAATTTCAGTTATATTTCCTCATCAATAGCAATAGGCAATAACTATTTAAAATACTTATATTGAATAATAGGACTAACTCCTTTAACAAAATGACTCTTCAAACTATCCAATCAATTCAATCTTCTCCACCGAAAATAAAGTGCAGTAATTCACGTAAAGGGTAATTGAGTTGTTCATGAAATGATTTATATGTAATATACAGGTTCATAACTTATCATATTTATGCCCTCTTCTTTTATCATGAGCGTGAGATAATGGGGGAAAGAAAAGGAAAGAGAATTAGAACTGGTCTCTTTTGCAGCTTGTTAAGCACCTCACTAGTTTTAGTGGGAAAGAAAGTAGAAATCAATTAAAATGAGTTTGATTGGAAATATCAAACTCATGAAGGATGTCACTATCTACTGCTATTTTTAAATGGAAATCCTCGTTCTATTATTGTACATCTATGTAATGGTTTCCTCAATTTTCCTACCCTTTTATTTCCAAAATAGTCAAATATACTTCTGAATATTATAATTTTTTTCAAGGGGGTGTAATAGGAGGGTAGGGCCTAAGGTATTATTTGCTCTACTTAGAAAAAAAATTGAAGGCTAAATTATTTCCTTTTAATTTTTTCAAGTTTTACATTAACAGTATTTTATTTTTTCCCTGTTACATGGAATAGAAATTACTGTATCATATTCCAAAAGAATCTCTGCTTCCCCTTCTACCACTTTCAAAGAGGTTAACGACCTGAAGAATCAAGAAAACATGAATCAGAACACACTGCTATTCATAGGGGGGGAAGGGAATAACAAATAGATTATTGACAGATTTCAAAGTTTGATGTCATAAGCTTACCGATGCACACTAGATCCATAAAACCATACATCCCATAGCAGATTTGAAAGAGGATGTCCTTCCTTTGCCATACCGCATAGGGGCTGAAGGCTGACCACAGAAGCCAAGTCACACTTGCTATTAAGAACAGTGATCCTAGGATTACAGCAATCATCTGAACTTTCTCAACCAGTGTTATAGAAATGCTTTGCCACTAAAAGAAAAACAGAGTTATGTAAGAAAAAAAGTTCCATTTATCATACAAAGAAAAAAAAAAGCCAAACATTTTCATCTCTGTCTTGAAAGCTTAGACCATGGCCAATAGATTTGGCTTCCAAATGTACTAGGCTATTTCATCAAGATTAGAATGGAAATATGTAAACTGATTAAGATGAATGAATTTCTTCAACTTCATTATTTTCGGTAATTTGCCAGTCTGCAGGAGTTAATTTTATTATGCCCCAGATAGTAGTACTATATAGCAATAGCTCAGAAATATTTAGCATCTGGGAATCACATCTATTATCTTTCACACATGCATGAAATTAACTACTATGAAGATACATGAAGACTCCACTATCTGTGCTATATCTTGTTTTTCTCAAAGTGCCTGGCTAGAGGACAAAAATGCCCCTTTGCTTTCTATTTGAAAAAGAAAAATTAAAGGAATAAACTCCATAGGATTAGCTGTGGAACAATATTTTAATGCAGCATTTCCCAAGTGAATCAGAACACAGAATACTTTAGAGGTTACAATATAGAGAGAATGTAAAAAAAAAAAAAAGCCCTGGGCCAGGGTCAGCAGTAGAGTTTGTAACTCTCCTGTAACAAGAGAGATTTGAGGCATATTTTTCACAAGCCAATGGAAATTAAGCCTAATTTCATATTGGAAAAAAAAAAGTTCAAGGCTGGGAGAGAAATCACAAACAATGCTATTTTCCTAGGGCATTTTGTTTACCTCATAAGGACTGCTTGTAAAATGTTGTTTTTGTAGAACAAAGAATGGTACAGATGATCTTGGAGCTCTACAGTACAGGCTTATTTTTATTTTCTACAATCTAATGTAATCAGAGTCTTTGTAACATAATATCTGTAGGCAACTGGGCAAATTTTTAAGTATTTAAAATCTGTAGGTATTTGAATGATTATTAAAACATTAAAATTGTTTCAAAATTATATTAAAATAGCTTTTCTTTGTCTTTTTTCCTCCACCCCTCCCCTTTTTCCTTTTTTTTCCTTTTTTTGGAGAGTAGGTCTCCCTCTCTTGTCCAGAAGTGTGAAGGCCACTCAGAAGCCCAGTCTTACGGTAATCAGCACAGAAGTCATGGTTTGTTCTATTTCTTATCTGGGCCACCTTATCCTTCCTTATGCAGACTGGTGGCCCCTCTTTTCATTGGAGCTCCTCCATATTGGTTCCAGCCTTACTACAGATACTTGAACAGCTTTAGTATCAATACAATTCAGAACTCAAGTGATCTATGAGGGCCCTCTGACAGTAGCAGGGATAACACACATGTGTGCCTCAACACATACAGCTAAAAATAGATTTCAATGAAAAAATAATATATATGTTCTTGGCAATAACATTTGTCAGAAATGATAACATAAATGCTCATGACTATGAAGAGCTCTATACACTTGAAATTTTTAATTAGTTATGTTCTTAAGTGAGACAAAAACAAAATTGTAATTGCTACTTAAATTTGATAGTATCCACTCAAAATCCCCAAACCCATATCATACAACTCACTATGTGAAGCAACTTAAGTTTCAATATAACCAGTGCCTTTCAAGAGACAATAAATGTTTCACACAAACTTTACTTTTAAAAAGTCTTAAAATAATTGGTATATATTAGAATCATCTGAATTTCCATTAAATATAGTACTCACCTGTATCAACCTAACTGTGGTTGTTTCAGATCTCACTTCCCTAGAATGTTATCATCCTAAATTATTCACATAATATATTCATGTGCATACTCATGCTTGATACAACAGACAAAGAGTCAGTCTTGGAGCTAAAAAAACCTAGATTCAAGGACTGCCTCGAATATAAATATATATATATATATATATATATATGAATGGCAAGTCATCTACATTGGGGAAGGAATTTTCCTAATCATGTATTCTCTACACTGATGAAATCACAGGTCTAGTTTAAAAAAAATAGATCGTATGTATATATAATATATACTTCCTTATAATTTTAGAGAGAAGAGATGGGGGGGTAAAGGAAGCAGAAACAGGGAACCTGTCCTCAAGAAGATAAGTGAATTGATTTTTTAAAAATTGAAATGCTATGAGCTTTTTGAAATATTTCATATTATTACCAACTTTATTTTACTGAGTTATTGTTTTAAAAATATTTAAATCGCATCAAAACATAAATGTAATTATATTGTAATTATATTTTTAGGTAATCCAAATGGTAGCATAATAGTAAATTTTCAATAAGAAGTTTCATTTCTTGAGATGAAAGACATTAGATTTTTTGAGGTTTTTGTGAGCATAATAGGTTAGAGTACAAAATTTCTTACTTTGAGTTTACCATTACAACTTACTTATTTAAGGCAATGTTTTTTTTTTAAAATTAACTTTCCCAAGGTCACACAGCTAGGTAATTATTAAGTGTCTGAGGCTGAATTTGAGCTCAGGTCCTCCTGATTCCAGGGCTGGTGCTCTATCCACTGTGCTGTCTGCCAAGCCTTCTTGGCAAACTGGGAAATGCTAAGAATTCTGTTTAAAATATGACATGATTGGGAGTATGGAATACTAAATATAATAATCATAATTATAATTATTTCAGTGCTCAGCTATATCAGATTTCTGTCACATTTCTGTGAACATTTAAACCTCAAAAAGATAAAAGTAAGGATGATTTTTAAAGACCCAATGTATGTCAATTCTTTTTTATTAATATTTATAAGAAACCTCCTTGAAGAAAATTGAATTAAATGTTTTTATGGTCAAATGTGGCTTTATATTCAAATGTATTATTCTTCTTGTTTTAATAAACAAGACCAAAGTACTAGAAACAAAACCAGATTCAGACTGGGAAGACTATCATTTATAATGCTTTAAGTAAGTAACCAAATTTCTGGGTCTTTTTTTTATTTATAAAATGAGAGGACAGCATTAGTTTATCTGTAAGGTTTCATCCAATTATAAAATTATGTACAGAAGAAACATTGCATTTGAAGTCACAAAGACAAAATTCAAGACTCATCTCGCACTTAACTAGCCATATAACCTGGAGCTAGTCATAAGCCTGCTAGACCACAGTAGTTTTGATAACTACAAAATAAGTATAACAGAATCTAGACTCACTTGCTACTTCACAGAATTGAGTAACAGATGTGATAACTTTTTGAAGTGTTTTGTAATTCACAAAGTATTATATAAAGGTCAGCTATTACTACAGCAAAGTATTAGATTTCACTGAAGAAAGAGTTTGGTTTTTTTTATTTTATGTGGATTTTGTTTTTAAATCTATTAAGGATAGAATGCACAAAATTCACAACTAAGTTGCCGAATTTCCTATTTCTATTCATTATATGTGTTGCAGGACAACAGGAGGATAAGGGTTCCTCTTTAGTTTGTGACAATACAAGGAACAAATTGAAAGATAAGCAAGACCCCAGTCTGAATCCAGACTGTCAATTACTAGTTGTGTGACCCTGAGCAAGTCACTCATCCTCAGCTTCTTCCTCATCTACAACATACTCCAAAGGGTTGTTGTGAGAATTAAATGAGATTATGTAAAGTAATTTGCAAACCATAAACCATTATTTAAGTCCTAGCTGTTATTAATATTAATAATAATAAGCATTATTAATATTATTACTTCAAAGTATTGGGCATTGCCATGGTAACCATTTAAATATTTGAAGGTCTATTCCATGGATAAGGCTTTAGACTTGGACTGCTTGGACCTTGAAGACAAAAGTTTTGCAAAGGGCAGAAGCTGCAGTGAAACAGATTTATTCTTATAAGGGAAAGTTTCCCAATAATCAGAGTTTTCAAAAGTGAAAGCTGCCTCTGAGAATGTGTGGTGGATAGAGCTCTGGGCTTGGAATCAGTATGGCTCATCTTCATGAGTTCGAATTCAGTCTCAGATACTTAATAATTCTGAGACCCTGGACAGGTTACTTAACCTTGCTTGCCTCAAGTTCCTCATCTATAAAATGAGTCTGAGAAGAAAAAAAGTAAACCACTCCAATATCTCTGCAAAGAAAACCTCAAATGGTGTCATAAAGAGTCTCACACAACTGAACAACAACAATCACAACTGAGGAAGTAGGGTCTTAAAGCAGGGGCTATAGGAATTATTTTTGGTCTCTTTGACCCATCTCTCTCTTACCTAACCTTAATGACTGATTGGGTATTGTCTTAGTCAAACTGTGCCCTGGGAAGCCCTAGCTTTAAAAAATGAAGGTCTTCAATTGCATCCAGGGTCATTCTTATCCATTTCTGGCCACTGGACGCAGATGACTCCAAAGGAGAAAATGAAGCTGGTGATTTGCACAACACCACTTCCCTTAAATCCAATGCATGAATGTGCTTGTCATGGCATCACCTCGATGTCATGGTCTTCTTTGAGAATTCAGTTCTGAATTAGTGTGAAACCTCTTACATTTCTCAGTTTCTGTACAAATAACATGAACTACACAAATAACATGAACAAATCTGGTAGAGTCCTGAAGATTAGCAGGAGAGCATTGAAAAGCTATTTAGAGAAGCCTTATAATAATACAAATATATGCAAATAAATCTGAATACTTAGCAAGGTGACTTTTTTATGAACATAAAAATCCTCTTGGTGATTTTTTTAAATACACTGGCTATCCCCTACACCTTCATGTACATCAAGCAAAATTTTGTATATTTTTCCCATATGAATGACACTCATTTAAAAGGATGGGTAATTACCCTACTATCCTTGTCCTGTGTGGTCATGAACTCTTAAAATCAGGAAGTCATCCTCAATTGGTCTTGGCGATACAACCACTCTCTAAATTCATTGCATTATATGCAATCAATTCTCAATTATCTGTGCTAATACTTAATGATTTAAGTTTAATTATAAGTCTTTTTGAACCCAAAGCATCTACTACCTTCCTGTACAGAATTTATAAACTTCTTAATATTATGGTGTGCTTTGGCATAAAATTATATTTACATCTCCTCAGAGACATAAAAAATGAAAGATAGAGAGGGACAATAACTTTGCAAATAATTGCCAATAATTCTTTTTTTTCTACACTGAAATATTTACTGCCATTTTATATTCCCCAAAATCTACCATTTTTCATCAGAAACTGCTAGAACTAATGTTTCTGAACATAGAGAAAGCAACTGGCTAATTCCTCCTTCCAATGGACAGCACTTTGCACAGTGTCTGGCAAATTACAAGTATTAAGTATAAATAGTAGGTGTTAATATTTTGTTAGAGGTAACTGACTTAACTAATTTTCACATTCACCCAGTGAATTCCTTAACATCAGAAACATGACTGATGTTCATAAATTTGTGTTTACTATGTGTGTGTGTGTGTGTGTGTGTGTATACATATACATATATATGGAGAGAGATAAGTCAACCTAATTTAGAAATGTATGACAGCTAACAAATTTATTTTAAATAATTGATCTTTTTGATTTGCATGTCTGATGTTGAGAAATTTCTACTGCTCTTGTTCAGAAATAAAATAACTTCAAAGAACTAATCTAAGCTTAATTAAATATTATTCCCTTGAGAGATTAGACCCACTAATTCTTAGGAGCCCTGCATGGGGAAGATTTGAAATATAAGACAAATTATTATCATCATCATCATGGACACAGTACTTGGTCATTTTACAAATTACTTTCAATAGAATGATCCTATGATACAGCAATTACAAACATCTTCATTTCATTGATAGGAAACTGAGGTTCAAAGAAGTGATTACATTTTTTTAATCATAGTGTGCTAACACTTAATTCTTGAGTGTTGCCCACCTTAATAAATATTTATTCTATATTATTGGTGGGAGAAAAGATTAAAACTGCATTTCTTTTCATTTTTCTTCTCCTGGCTTCTTTGTCACTACACTATATTAGTTCTTGACTGTTTATTAACCTACTTTGTTCATAATTTTTTTCTTTTTCTACTCCCCATACAATGGGTGTTAGGAAAAATTTTAGTCTTTGGGGTGGGACCTCTTTTATTCTCAGCTATTGCTATTTTCTGAAATTACTGAATTTTCAAATTCAATGGTAAATTTCCATTTGTATTTTTCATATTATACGATAAAAGTATCCAAAATAAAATATATACTTCTCCCCAAATCATCTTCTCCTCCATTTAATTTCTGTTGCACCCCTTTATCAGCAAAGAAGCAGATCCCCAATAGGATCAGAGAATATCTATACCAAGCTCCTCCATCAAACATGTCCAGCCCCTGGCTTATCCCCATCCAATTGATCATGCTAAGGAAAGAAAGGAAGGAAAAGGAAGTACTATACTGTCATTACCAGTCCCTCAAATTATGAATCTCTGTCTCCTTGTCTTTTGCATAAAGACCTCAAGCTCTGATGGCTTTCCTATTTCTTGAATTTGTCCCCTTTCTTTCCATATCTTGTTCTAAATTCTCATCACTCTATTTTCTATTTGTCCCAGACTCTGAAATAGTCCTCATGCTTCCATCTCTCTCCCCTTGCCTTCCACCTTTTTTTTCATTTTTAATAAATATTTTATTTACTGACCAACAGAGTAGTTCTAAAACCATGGCTTCTGGAAGAACCACTTGTTTTTGCCCATCTTGTGCCTTCTCTCAAACTTGACCTTGGCCTCCCTCCTGGCCTTACATTTCAGTGCAGGGTCATGGAATATATCTCTGTTGACAACTGTTTTGTCCAATGGGATATCCACAGAATATCTGGTGGGCATGTGGGAGTTGTAGTTATAAACCTTCACAAAGGACTTGCTTTTCGATCTCTTGGCAATCTTTTTGCCCATTGCTACAGTCACTTTGCAAGGGTAGCAGTCAACATCTGCCACCAAGGCATGGCTGTAGGGCCTGTCAGGGGTCCCATCATCAATGTTCTTCACAATGACAGCTTTGTGCCAGAGTACCGCCTGGCCAGGACCTGCACCACCTTCCTGGGTTCCATGAACTTGCACATTTCAACACAAAGCAGAATGCTCCTTGAGCCAAAAAAAAAAATCGCCTTCCACCTTTTTGTTAAGACTAAGACTCTCAATTCACTCCTTAAATTAAAGGACTGAAATGGGAGTTATAAATGTTATAGCCCAGGCTATTTCTGGAGGGGTCTTATCATTTCCTTATTGATACCAGAAATCATATGAACACCCAATGGAAAAGTACCGACTACAGTTTTAGAACACAAATTCCTAAATAGAAGAGAAACATAAATACAGCTTTTCAAGGATCAGGGATCAGTGATGTAGGAAAAATATGGAGCCATGAACTCTTGGCAATGCAACCACTCAATTCCCACACTCCAGCTTCACTTCAGTCTGAATCACTTTCCTAAGTAAATTGTAAAATTCATAAACACAAACAGTATGACTCTCTTTCCTCCCCAAAACCTCTACTATTCATTGACAATACATCCAGAAAATGGAGGTGCAAATTCAACCATAATCAAATTAATGTATCCCTTTCAAGATGATGATGTGACTCAGTATTTTCACACTATTCACTGGCCAATTGGAATGCTGACACCACCTTCCAACATAACCTGCATATTGATAGCAAATTAATCATCCCAATAATCAAGTCTTTAATCACATCAGTCTTCTATTCAAGAATTGTAATGGCTATCTATTGCCACATCAAATTGAAATTCCTCATGCTGGAGCTCTTATCCATTCATCTTTAGTTAATAATATCTAATATCACTCATAATAACAATGGCTCACAATTATGTAATGCTTCACATAGAGCTTTTCTCACAACTTAGTAGAATCCTGTACCTTTCCCAGTTCCCCACACAAAACCTGCTTCACTTCATTGTCTCATTTTTCCCCTCATATTATCATGCTCACTACTCTCTCCAAGCTCTTGTTATTAATATTACCTTGAATGACCTCTTTCTTTGTCTCTTCCTATCCAGTATTGCTCATCCTTCATCAATCCTCATTTTAAGGCCACATTTCTCCATGTAGGTTTCTTTGACTATTTATACCTACATAAGTGTCCTCAAGTGTCTGAACATTAATTGTACTACTCTATAGACATAATTTATCACTAAATTATCCATAATGTACTATATTGTTCTTTAGTAATTTCTTGTGCATAAATCTTTTCCCAGTCAAATTATAAATGTCTTAAGGGCAAGGAGTATATAATGCATATCTTTGGCATCAGACTCCCCAAATTTGACAATTATTCATTGAACTTATGAAATCTTCAGTATTTGATTCTCTTGGCCACAAATCATTCTATAGAACTTCTCTTGGACACTTGGTCAAGATACAAAAATTATATTGGTTTTTTTCCAAATTTTCTAAGTTCTCAACCCTCTGTTCTTCTCTTTCAACACTCTCCCCAGAAGAATTGATTTATTCTTATGGTTTCAATTATCACTATTTAGATGACTCCCACATTGCTATTTGGAAGAATCCCAAATTTTTATCTTCCTCTTGCATCTTCAACTGCCAAATGAATATTCCCACCTTAAAGTCTATCTCTCTGTCATCTCAAACTTGCTATGTCTAAACCAAACTAATGTTCTTCTTTCCAAAATCAGCTTTGCCTTCTGATTTCTCTGTTTCTTATCCATTCAATGTATCACTCAGATAGTCCACAAAAAAATTATTACATGTCTGTTACATGCAAGACACATACCCGGCAACGAATCAGGGAAGCCATCTTTCTCCCAGTGACCCATGCTAGAAACTTGAAATTCATCTTTGATTTAATTCTTGTTTACCCCTCCTAAAGTCATATAGAACCTTAATTCTTCCTTTGTAGTAATATCTCTTCAGGAATAGTAATATCTATTTCTTCTTTTCCATTGTCATTACCCCATATTCAGTTCATATATCCTCACACCTGGACCACTGTAAAGATTACTCAGTAGTCTTTCCTGACTGCAGTTTCTTTCTATATCTCACATACTCCCCTACTTCCCCTTTAATCTTCCTCAAAACAATTTTCATTATGTCATTGCCCTAGGGTTTCTCATTTCCCATACCCTTAAGTTCAAACTCTGCAGTTTAATATTCACATCTCTCCATAATATGGACCCAACTGAACTATCCAAACTATTTATCACTATTTCCCAACATGAAGTTTCTCTGGTTTGCTTAAATCTTGCCTCAGCTTATCCACTTTCTTGCTTGGCATGTCTTCCTCTCCTTATCTCTGCTTTTGTTGTCCCTTCAAATATTCTTGGTCCTCAGTTCAACAACTTCAACTCCCATGAGCTACACCTTCACCCCATCTCAATCACATATATATTTAGCCAGTGTGGTACAATGGAAACAATCAGAGATATATAGTTTCAAAGAATCTGGGTTTGGATTTTGCCTCTGTCATTGACAACCTCTGTGTGACTTTTGAAAAGTAACAGATCTTAATCTGTGGGGCTCAGTTTTCTCTGGTGTAAAATAGGGGGGTTGGATTATATGATCTCTAAGGTCCCCAACTTGAAACTCTAAAATTGTTGCTGCTGTCAGTCATGTCTGATATTTCTTGACCCCCATTTAGAATTTTCTTGGCAAAGTGGTTGGCCATTTGCTTCTGCAAATGAGGACAATTTGACAAATGATGAAACTGAGGCAAACAAGCTTAAGTGATTTGCTCAGGGTCACACAGTTAATAAGAATCTGAGGTCAAATTTGAACTTAGGTCTTCTTGACTACAGGTCCAGCTCTCTATCCACCCCCCCATCTAAAATAGATTATCTATAACCTTTATCTTGATCAATGAGTCTTCCACTTTCACAATCCATAACTTTAAAATTCCTTTCTTTGACTATAACCACCAATCATTGTAGCTCTCCAGATTCCTCACCATTCTAAAACATATTCTATATATTCCAGATAACTTCTAGTCACTCCAAACTTTGCTTCTTTCTACATTATTACCTAGAAAACCTGCCTTCATTCACTTTCCTTCAAAATCCTGACCCATCAATTAATCAATTTAATTTTCTACTGACCCTGCCCTTGAATTCCTTGCTCCACTGTCCAAAGGATATCCTTTTTCAAATACTAAAAGATGGCCAGTTCTGTTCTTTGCTGAAGTTGATGTATGAAGTGATAGAGCTTTCTTGTCTGAGTCTGCTGCAATAACCACTGGGCCTCAGACCTGATGGTGCTCTTCACATGCCACAAAATGTCTATTCAAAAATCTAATTTTGGGATGGCTAGGTGGCACAGTGAATAAAGCACCAGCCCTGGAGTCAGGAGTACCTGAGTTCAAATCCGGCCTCAGACATTTAATAATTACCTAGCTGTGTGACCTCGGGCAAGTCACTTAACCCCATTGCCTTGCAAAAAGAAAAATCTAATTTTGCTATAGACCTGTACCACATTTCTTCTATTTCCTATCAAGAGATGATATTATGTAAATATGCACTGAAAAAATTGTGTCCATCTAGCACATGGTCCCTCTCATCCATCATTCAAACTCAACATAATTCCCCATCATCTCCTTCTGTTTCAGTATTAAAAGGTTCCCTCTCCCAGTCCAAAGACAACACTACTTTTGATGATTCCATCTCTCCTCCTAATTTTCAATCTCCCCTTATATACTAGTTCCTTCTCTGATGCCTACAAACATGTCCAGAACTCCTCCATTTTTAATAAAATAAAATAAACTTTTTTATTTGACCCTACCATCAATCACTTCAAGATTTTTTTATCTTTGAATTTTTACTTTCAAGAAAATTATCCCTCACTGCTTCCACTTCATACTTTCTACTCACCTCTCAACCCCTTGAAATTTGATATCCATTCCCAATACTGCCTTGTAACTGTTTTTTTCCAAAGTCATCAAAGAATTCTTTATTGTTAAGTCTGATATTTTGTCCTCATATCTTTCCTCTCTGCAACATTTGACACTGTTGATCATGCCTTCCTTCTAAATACTACTGCTTCCTCACATTTTCATGACAGTACTCTCTCATGATTCTCTATATAATTATTTGACCACTTCCACAGTATTTCTTTGCTAGATCATCATCTGTGACCTAACAATTTTATTTAACTTGGATCTTCTCTTCTTTTTCAACAGAATATAGAACAGTTTGCAATCACATTATCTCCCATTATCTTCTCTATGTAGATATCTATGAAATCTATACATAAAGTCCTCATTTTTCTCCTGAGCCCCAGTCCCAATTCTCTCATTGTCTGTACATGTCTCTGCCTGAAAGTCCCAATACCATCTCAAACCAACACAAACACAACAGAGTGCATGAACTTTTTCTCAAACCCAACTCTCCTCTTAAACTTCATTTCTATTAGGTCTGCTCTCTCTTTATTATACTATGTGCCTCTAAAAATCCAATTTCTCTCTTCTCTAATTCATTCTTCATACAGAAGCCAATTTTACATTTCTAAAGTTCAGTTTTGACTATGCTCCTCTGCTCAAGAAGTTTCCATGGTTCCCCATGGCCTCTACAATAAAACACCTACTTAAGGGTTTGACATTTAAAATCTTTCACACTGCGGTTCAAAACTAATTGGTTGATTACCTGGTCTATTTCCTACAATGTAATATTCTGCCTCATTATTTCTGTTTTTTTTTTAATTCCTGGGTTAAAATTCAGGCCCAATGCCAAATCTTTCAAGATATCTTTCTTGAGTCTCCTCATTCTAGGACCCTCTTCCTCAATAATTTTGAATTTATTTTGCATATACCCTATACTTATATACATGTGAACATGCTGATGACATATTGCTGACAGTAACATTTTGTCTTTTTGTCATTGTTGTCATCATCACTGTTGTGGCATATTTATATGCCTAAACTCCTAGTATATCATGGCACTTAATAAAAATCTCATTTTATTTAATTGAAATTATTTGAAATGTCACTCATTTTGAAAATTCTTCAGAGTTAGCATACCTCCCCCAATATTTCAAGGAAGTGGTTTTTGACCAGCCACTCAAACTCTGGGCTATTTTTCTTTCCTCTGAATTCAGGGTCTGAAGTATTGATTTGGCATTTAGCATGTATTACCTTGAATAACTTAATTTATTTTCCTTTTGTTTCTTGAACAGAAAAAATTACAGAACAGCGGGAAAGAACTGGATTTAGTCTTAAAGGGCTTAAGTTCAAAAACGGGTACTGTCACTATCTACATGACCTTGGGCAAATCCCTTAGCTTCTCTGGGCCTGCTTTTCATCAATTATGAATTGATGGAGTTGGACTAGATAATACAAATTTGTAACTCTATGATTCATACAACTTTCAACTATCTTCTCAGCATGCCACCCACAATCTGTAAATGTCCCCACAATTTAGACTTTGGTCCTAAGGAAGATAGACTGAGTAGCCTAGGAGGAGGATATGACACAAATAATTAAATGATCTTTTACCTTATCTTACCCAAAACTAGGCTTTCTTGGTCATAGTTAGGAGTGATAGTAGATTTCTACAAACATCTGAAGGACTGACATACAGAAGATTTATTCTGCATGACTCCAAAATCAGAAAAGAAGAAATTGGCCAAAGGAGCAAAGAGACACAATTGGCCTTGAAGTAAGGAAAAACCTCCTAACAGTAAGTGCTATCCAAAAAAATGGATTGGACTGCTTTTGAAAAGAAAATGCATTCTCCTTTCCTAGAGGCATTTAAGCAAAGGCTGGATACTACTTGTTGAGTATATTTATATTTGCAAGTTGTGTGACCCTAAACAAGTTCTTTAATCTGTCTGAGTCTCCTTATCTGTAAGATATGAATACCTCTAAGAATGTTAAAAGGATGAAATGAGATTATATTTGTAATAGGCTTTGCAAACCTTAAAGCTCCATAAGATGCTAGTTGTGTTAATGAAGATGATGAGAAAGAGGATGATGATGATTCTTCTTCACATGTAGTTTAAACTAGATGGATGCTGAGGTTCTTTCCAACTTGGTGATTCCATTTAAAAATTATTGTTCAGGGGGCAGCTAGGTGGCACAATGGATGGAGCACCAGCCCTGGAGTCAGGAGGACCTGAGTTCAAATTCGACCTCAGACACTTATAATTACTTAGCTGTGTGATCTTGGGCAAATCAATTAGCCCCACTGCTTTGCAAAAAAGCAAAAAAAAAATGTTGTTTTGGTACTATCTAGTAAGTAAAAAAAGGTCAATCTGCCCTACGATGGATTTAAGCAGTTGTACATCAGCAGAAATCTGGTAACATTTTAAGCTTATGGGCTTTGTGGTTTATGGTCTTCTATTTCTCTGGGGAAGAGATTGAAGTAGAAAATAGGAAGGATATTGTGATCATTATAGTTTTCATGTATTGTTGCAAAAATAAACTCAGTGATGTATTGTTTACCACCAAGATTTGCCCTTAGCCATGGCAGGCAGGTGAAAGGAAACAAACAATATTACCCTCATTTTCCATGCAGGAAGTGAGACCCAGAAGGTTGAGATCAAATGTTCAAGATCAGACAAGAGCCAGATCCTCCGCCTGCATGTCACAGTTAGCACACATAAGCTCTAGGGAAAGTGAGGTACCTTTTTCAGATTGCAAGAAAAAGTTTATAAAACTGTTTCCTGTTCTGTTATCTGAAAGAGTTAATACACCTTCCCCACACACTACCTAAATTCCTCTCTAAAAATAACATATGCTCGGAACAAACTGAGCTGAGTACTGCCAAAAAGTAGATTCATTCGGTTCTTCAGTCCAGTGAACATTAAATCATGCAATCTATAATACTGTTTCAACTTTGTTTTTACAGAAGGGAGGCCAGATATGAATCATAAGCTAATAGATTTGTAGTGCAATGATTTATACTGCTCAGTAGTGACAGGTGGGATTACTCACTAGTGTCGCAAGAGAGAACACCTGCTCCTAAGAAGTGACCTCCTTCGAAAAATGTGTTTAGCTAGAATCTATTCTCTAGGATGTTTCAATTGTGTCATTGAATTAAATTGTGTCACTGAAGGAACACTCTGAAATACTGGATGAAAACACTGCAATATGTAATCAATTTGACATGTGGATACAACATTCAGTTAATTATATGCCTATTCTCTATTGTGCCATATTTATATACAGCATACTGAGGGTGATTTCACGGTTTGGTATGAGACTGCTCTGCTGGAAAAGCACTAATCAAAGCTTTGCTAAAAGATGGGGGGGGTGAATGTTTTAATTAAGAAAGACAATCCATAATCTCTACTGCCTTAAAAGGAATGATTGTGCATTTATCTTATATACAATTAGTGCTATAATGGCCACTGAAAAAATCTTCATTGAAGATATGTATGATGATGGCAAATAGAGATGTTTTCAGTGAATGGTAACTAAGATGCTTTTTCTAATTCTAAACTCCCTATTATAATACTCTCTCATTATTCTAATGCAATGGATTGGTTCAGACCTTCCATGGGAATCCTCCAAGGATTCTTCTAAATAAAAAAAGGGAAAGAGGCGGAAACCCCAAAGTAACCTACCCTTGTCTGATTTATTTTTCCCCAAATCCTCTTTCCTCTAATGACAGAGAGAGGAAAGATATTATCAACGGCAGGCACATCAATGTTCTGATATGTGGGCACATTATCTTTTGTGGAGCTGAGTCATTGGGGATTCTGAAACTACTTGAAGCTCAACAAGCCCTCCCTCCTTCCTGGACTTGTGATGCCTCAGATATAAGAAAAAAAATATCTAGCATGTCCCTCCTGTTAGGAAGGTTCCAATTTTCTTAATAGTAAGGCAGCTTTAATTTTGGACTAATTAGCAGAGGGACTAATAAATAGGTCCTGGCTAAAGTCTAAATTACAATGTGATTTTTTTTTCAGTAAAAATGTTTTATTATTTTCAAGAATGTTACAGGAACAAAGCATTGGCAAATAGAGGTTTTAGGGAACACTTCTCTTTAATGGATTTGGATAATAATGATTTGTAATTAACACTAAGTATTCTCATATAAATGGGTATTCTCTTAAGTAGTTAAACTAGCCTTCCCTCTTCTCATCTTGCTTATATTAATAAATTAAGTTTTATTCACAGAAAGAGAAAAGGTAAACTGTCAAACTAGCAAATTTTCAGAATTAATTATATGAACTCAAAGAAAAAATGCTGATTATCTACTATAGAAGGGTCCCATGTGGGACTTAAAAATAAATTCATTTCCTTGAAGAAAAAATTATCAATATATTAGGCATGATAAGAAAATTATATCTAAAAGATTGTTGTCTATATAAAGCAGTATTTGATGAATTTTGACTGCTAAAGAGGAGGAAGAGTGTGAATAGGAGGCCAGATGAAGGACAAATGATTCAAGCTAGGCCTTGAAGAATAGCTAGGCTGTGGAAATGGTAAATATAATCATATATGTATACCATTTCATATATATATTATATATATATATATATGGGCATAGTAAGCTGAACAAGATGAAGTAGTGGGTTCTTAGGTGACACTAATGTGATCTTATTGCATTAGTATGATTAAATATGAATTGGGAGTGCTTCAGAATGCCTGAAAAGTTCTTTGGACAGCTTCAAAAAAAACATGAGATTTTAAAGAAATTTTTAAAAATATCACAGAGGAATATAACCCATTCACTTAAAGTTATTATCAACTTATTATTAATCAATGAGGTGATTACAACACCTGACTAAAGATTTGGTTGATTAAAGTCAAAATGTGTGTCATCATTATCTCTGGCAATATCCATCATGAGAACAAGTCCAGAGGAAATGTCTTTGCATATAAGTTTTTAAGTGTGAATTTCTTTCTCTTCATTAAGCTCAGTAAAGATTGCCTCTACAGGCATAGTGTTCACAGGACTTTCAATTCATTCAGTGTAATTCACCAAATGTTTTTAAAGCTGAAGAGTGTGTTTTGTGTGAAGTACTGGGCTAACTACATGATAGAGATAAGATATTGTCTTTGCCTTTAAGGAGTTAACAGCCTAGGAGGAGGATATGACACAAATAATTGAAGGATAAAACATAAAAACGGCCCTAAGAGAAATACAATCATCCCTTCTGCATCATGAGGGTAAGGGGCATGCATGTATCTTTGATCTGGAAAATCCAAATAAATTTTTTGGCCCTCCCTTCATGCTAGAGAAGAAGTCTGAATTGTTATGGTATTAAAAGATGAAATATGTTGATATTATATAAATTAAACAAACTTTATGTATATTTTATGCATTTCTGAGTTTTGAAACATTTACTGTTGTCTGTTTGTCTTTGCATGTCATCTATAGCTTTAACGAAGCTCCTCAAAGATTCTCATTTAATTTCTTATGCCATTTCACTATACATCAAAACCAAAATGGGGAAAGTCAAGATGCAGAAAGGATAACTGAATAAACAAAGTGTTCTGTAAAATTTTAGAGGGAAATGCTTATTACTGTTTGAGGGATCAGGGAAGGTTTTCCTAGGGGTGGTAGAAATTTAGTTAGAATTTAAATAATGGGTGAAAATTGAATAGTACAGGAGTACTGAAAGTTAGGGGGAGATAATTTTCCTGAAAGCTTGTCTTTTAAAAACTGCCTATTCATATGCTTTGACTATCTTTCTTTGAAATGAATCTTATGAATAAATCTTTTCTATATTCGAGTGCCACACTTTTACCAGAAATGTTTATTGCAATTTTTTAATGTTAATCTATTTCTTTGCATCTATTTCTCTTATTTCTTATTCCAGATGGACTGGATAATCCATTTACTGAATAAAGCCTCTGTTTTTAAGTAATTAAATTCATCTATGTTGTTTCAACGTAATGTCTCCATGTAATGAATATTTGAGATTGTTCACCTGGCAATTCCAAGAAATGTAATATTCTATTTTCCTTTAATTTTTATAATGCATTTTTTAATATTTTGTATTGGAATTTATTGTGATTTATGGCACTGATCATTTCAGTCTTCTCAATTTTCCCCCATCTGTTTTGTATGTGATATCCACAATCAAATTATTCCTTGACACTTTTTTTGAAAAAACAAATCTACCTTTTAAAAAATTTTACCAGGGAACTCCCTATTCTAAAGAAGGCTGCTTTATCCCTATAATTTTAATCCAAACTGCATTCTTAATGGTTGTCAAGTGTCCTTTGGAATTAGGTTGATATTCTCCATCTCGGTGGAATTTCCTTTCAGTTAAGAGAGGTGGGCACATGCTTATAACTCCTGATCCAGAAGAGGCCTCAAGGCTGGTCTATCCCAGCTCAAGAATTTTCAGTTGTAGAAGAGACAAAGCCAATTCTGCGTCTACACTAAGACTGTTACCAATTATGGTGAACTCCTGGGAGAGGGAGATCACCATGTTGCTTAAGGTAGGGTAAACCCATCTGTATTGGAAATGGGGCAGATCAAAGCTTTCCTGCCCATCAGTAGGGGGATCAGATCCATGAGGGGCTGCTATACTTCTGGTCTAAATGAGATAGGGAGACCCAGTCTCAAAATAAAACAGAACCTAAAAAGCTATTCCAAAACTAATGACTTCTTCATAAACTCCTGAAAGCCTTTAGACATATTAAATGATTGTCTATCAAATGTGCTCAATTTTGTGGGGAGCTGATACAATAAAATTTTATTTCTCTGATATTCTATATGTATTCTAGCTTGTTTTTTCTCATAATAAGCAAAAATCATATGTAATTTGAAAAATATGCTTTGATATATGTTGTTTTTCTTCTTGGTCACCTGTAAAATCATTTCATTATTATTACATTCTCTAAATATAAAAATAATGTGCTTGAGTAAGCTGTGTCTTAGGTTCATTCCTTTTGAATGTCCAGTGGATTTTGTTGATCAGTTCCTGAACTTTGATTTAATGTATTTGAGTAATTTTCTCATATAATTTTCTGAAACAGTCATTAGATTCTTTGTTTATTATTTTTATTTAAGACAATGGGGCTAAGTGACTTGTCCAAGGTCACACAGCTAGGTAATTATTAAGTGCCTGAGGCTGGATTTGAACTCTGGTCCTCCTGACTTCAGGACTGGTGCTCTTATCCACTGTGCCACATAGCTTCCCCTTCTTTATGTTTTTTAGATAGCATGTAAAAACTCTTAGGACATCTCTATTCCACAAGCTTATAAAGTTCAAAGTACTTTTCCAGTTGTGCTATGTTTCAATTTTATCTTTTTTGATTCCTCTGCTATTCCTGACAATTTTTCTTCCAGCAGAATAATTCTATTTTTCAATATCTTCAACTTCAAGAATACTCATAGAAACTCTGAAATGAGTTCTATGATGACTCAAAAGAAATTGAACCAGCAAGCCACACAGTAAAAAAAAAAATGAATTAAAAATGCATATTTCCCTAACTATCCTATGTAGTTAAATACACAACTCATTTGAGGCCATCCATCAATATATACACACCTTGGAAAGACACTTAACTTGGACAATGACCTGGAGCAAGTTGACTTGGAGAAAAGTAGAATGAATTGTGTTTATTAAACTCCTTGATTGTTTTCAAATAATCAACAGTCATCTTACTAAAATTCTTCTTCTCATTCTGCAAAATTACAAGTATTGTAATAACACAATCTCCAAAACTGTTGGTAATGGAAGTAAATAGTGCCCAGCATACTACCATTGACTACCTACTCAAAAGACATGATTGAAAGGAGATATCATGTAAGAAAGATAGGTGGACTGGCTATGTAGCAGCAATGAAGGTTACTAAATGAATAACCAGAGAGTTATGTAAGTATTCATGAAATGTGAAAAGATGTAGAAGATCCTGTATGGCAGATTTATGGGAGTTCATGGTCAAGAAACATTCAAGATGAAAAATCATGGAAGGATTGTACTTTGCACCAATGAATCATGGTTGTCAAGTATCTTTTGGAATTAGGTTGATATTCTCCACCTCAGTGAAATTTCAGTTAAGCGAGGTGGGCACATGCTTATAACCCCTGATCCAGAAGAGGCCTCAAGGCTGGTCTATCCCAGCTCAGGAATTTTCAATTGTAGAAGAGACAAAGATGTTATGGAGTCATTGAAGTATGGAAGTACACTATTTGTAATGGTCATGACTCAATTTTGCCAGGTGATGGATAGATGATGTGCTAGCTACTGGAGCATGAAAATTTTGAAAGGGGAAAGAAAAGGACTTGAGTGGAGGTGGTGGCAGGAAATGGGCAGAATGGTGTCCTGAACTTCACTCTAATACTTTATATATTGGATTCATGACATAAAGTCTGTGCCAAATGGGATGGCCTCTGGAAGTTTTATCAGAATACTAATTTAGTTCAAGAGCATGGCAGGACAGACCAAAAATTCAATAAAGCTACTGATTCCGGCAAGAAACACAGTTAAGCCAAGGAGAAGTCATTGGGTAGATAATGACTCTTATAGGCCTTAGAACAATAAGAAGCCTAGGGTTCAACTAGTACTATGTGTGCTATGTGTGAATGACTTTGACATACCCTCTCCTTGTCAAAATTTTGCTCATCATAATTCAATGGATTATACAGAGAACCCCCTAGTCCTAGTGGTATGTAGTACAGGAATTTAAATTCACTTGGTCTTTTCATTTTCTAAAAGATATTTCTTTTCACAAAAACAGTTGCTGTTTATAATCTCAATTCAGGCAATTTGATGATTTATCTGTTGAGTAATACAGTTAGTACTATGCAACTGTTATATTTCTTATGAGTGGAACTGCATCTATATCGCTTTAGCAAATATATATGTATATATTCATTATTATGTATATATTTTTATTCTGTATAGTCATGTTATATAATCATACATTTATATATATATATATATTTGTTAATATGTTACTGCAAATAGTTGGTGATATTACAAATATGGGTTCCCTATGTCTTCTGTGTTCAAAATTTGAATAATATGTGGGTGATATATTAGAATAATATTAATATCCTCTCTCCACAAAGAGTTAAATATGCATTAGCTAAAGGATTTCAATGAAAATTTAATTCAATCATTGTTGCTTTTGGGGTAATAGTTTTACTACTCCCCAAAAAAGTCAATAATCAAAGCCAATTTCATAGCACTTTCATAAAAGTCACTATCAAAATACTTTGCTTTTGGTATTTTAATAAGTAATACCAAATGTGAATGAGGTATTAAATATATATGATTTTCAATGCTGATAATTCTTGGTTTAATTACTATTTCATTCTTCATTAATTAATATGATTTATGCTTAAAAAGGTAAATAAAAATGAAAGGAAATGCTATTGTGTGTCTGATTTTAATCAATAAATAAGGAATGTTTTTTATAATAGAAATGATGGAAACTAAGGAAAATGATCAACCCTTCTTATCATTTGTTATAGGAGAGAAAAAAATGTCACCTAAACTTCTAAAAATTCAGTTAACAAAAAAACAATTTTGAAAGATTAAAGCTGTGTAAACAAAATGTTATCAATACCAGGAAACTTACTGACCAACTTAGACTTTAAAAAAAAGAAAAAAGAAAAGATTGCAGGAGATGGAAACAAGAACATATAAATAAGGATCTTTACAAAAGAGAATTCTACACAAGTACAGAAGAGGGTTAAAGATCAGAATGAGGAAATGCTATTGATGAAATTTAGACTAAGAGATGCATTCTTCCCAAGAAAGACCTGGATGAGATAAAGAAAATAATGGAAGACAAAAGACAGAAACTATTCAACTCTTTTACTTCTATTTTCTCAGGCAAAGAAAATGATAATATAATATGGTTAACATGGAATTAAAATTTGAGGACATGGCACAAAAAAGCATTTAATTGACCTCAATTCAAGTTGCCAAACCTAGCTGAATTTTCAGGGCAAATGTGATTACTGAATCAGGGTCAGTGATCTTCAAGAGGCTGTGAAGACTAAATGATGCAGAACTGGAGAAGGGTAAAAGTCCTTTATTTTCAAAAAAGGGAAGAGAAGAAACTGCAAGCTAAAGATCAGGAAGCTTGAATTTTAAAATGTACTACTTGAGTTAGTTTGTGATCATTTATTAAAGGAAACACTTATCACTAAGAGCCAGCATACCCTCATTAAGAACAGATTATACCAAGCTAAAATCATTTCTTAATTTCACTCTGTAATTGGATTGGTAAATCAGAGAAATGCTGAGATCTCCAGTGGAACAGCCAGGGAGCACACCTTGACCCTGTGCTATTTGATATATTTATCAATAATTTGAATTAAGATATCGACAACTTTTTTATTAAAATTTCATATGATAACAATGTTGGAAGGTATATAAATACACTCAATGACAGAATCAGGTCCCAAATAGCTCATGAGAATTTAGAGCAAAGGGGCGAGGAAGTCTGGTTCTGGACAATCTAAGGCAAAAGGTCAACAATCAGAACTAGTCTTCTGTGAGAAATTATTATTTTTCTTTTGTACTTAATAGCTGATTTTTGTGTTAGACCAGTGATTTTTTTTTCCATTTCTACTTCCTCATCTAGAAACCAACCAGTATGATAAATCTCTCTGAAAGATTTACCTGAGCCAAGATCTAATCTTAAAAATTAAGATGCATACTAGTTCTAGGACCCTGGGTAAGTCATTTAACCCTGCTTGCTTCAATTTCTCATTTATAAAATGAGTTGGAGAAGAAAATAGCAAACCACTCTAGCATCTTTAGTAAGAAAATACCAAATGGCAACATGAAGAATTGGATGCAGTTGAAATAACTGAACAATAAAAACAAATGTGAGTGTGTATGGTATAGATGCCTTAAGTAATACACACACACACACACACACACACACATATATGAAGTTATAGTGTAGACATATATGCAATGTGTGTACAAGATGGATACAAGATGCCTTGTACCTATATAAGCTATATTATATATTTGTGTATTTTTACTTAAGGCACCCTTTTCTTCAGAAATAAAGTACTGAAACACAATTGCATTCTTCTAAAGGCATACAACTCATCTTGTTTTTCTGGGAAAGCAAACCCTAAGAGGTTCAATGTCTGTCACTCATCATCACATCAGACTTTATATTACATTACTGAGTGACTATAGACTACAAATGCATTTAGAAATGAACAGTGTGTTGGGGTGGCTAAGTGGCATAGTGGATAAAGCACCGGCCTTGGAGTCAGGAGTACCTGGGTTCAAATCCAGTCTCAGACACTTAATAATTACCTAGCTGTGTGGCCTTGGGCAAGCCACTTAACCCCATTTGCCTTGCAAAAACCTAAAAAAAAAATGAACAGTGTGCTCAAAGGTGCTGAAGACTAATGTTCCAATACTTTAATGGACTTGGTATAAAATAATTTCTAAATTTTTGTTTTCCTGTGGGCTACATGACTTGATTTGTTTGCATGTTTTATGCTATTTTCAATTATTCAAGAAATGATTTCTGGAGCAATGAAATATGGGTGGCAGAGGAGGAAACTGTTACTGACCAGAAGATGTCCTTTTTATATAAAATATACTTTCTTGATTATAAACTGTAGTTGTAATCCTAATGTCAGTTGTACAGCCAGGGTAAACAGAGCATCAGTATTGTCAAATAGCAATGCTGTACTATGTTTTTTATATCATGTTTATTTTTTACTGTACTGAGCTAAAATCAGAGAAATATGCTATTTGTCTCTGTGAAGAAATGACCCCTTTATCCTTCACTAAGTACCGGAAAGAAGCCAATGGGTGGGTGCCCTAATGTCTGCGAGCTTTAGAAAATTGCTGATATATGAATATTTGGTTGTAACAGAGCCAAGCATATTGTTTAACAGTCCAATTTTCCCCTGGGTATGAACTTTCTGACAGAGTTATCAGACCTGGAGCCAGAAGCCACCATAGTGGGGACCACCACAAGAATTTCAAAGGCTTTTTAGAAGGAAGAAGTGTCCTTCCCTCACACGAGAACAGGAAATGGAACAGGCTTCAGGATGAAGTCTGTATCCACCTACACTACCAGAAAATATGCCAACCCAAACACTTGTGATTAGACTTCAGATTAATTTGAAATCAAACCTAGACAATTTAGAAATGTGTACTCCATACAAGATTCCACCCTCTTGTATTGCTACTGATTTGAGTTTTCCTTCTGTTCTTGATTGTGTTTGACTCAAGACAAAAACGGTGAATACTCAGAAAGAAAAGCTGGAGGGGTGGAGGAAATAAAGTAGGAAAGATAGGAAGGGTTTGAAAATCTTCTCTGATCAACCATCACAATGGGGAGAATTGCCAAGTCCAGAGAATTGGGGAGTAAAAAAACGGATGTGGTGCCAACTTTTCATGTTGGTTCTCCTCCAGCACCTTCATGTCCTATATCTACCCTTCTTCTTGTGGACAAGTTTTATTAGAGGCACAAATATAAGAAAAGTAATTTTTCCAATGTTCCCCAAAGAAGACATTGTCTGCAATTTTTTTCATAGAAAATCTCTGTAAACTTATGACTATATATCATGGAAGCATTGTAAACATAATAAACTTGGATTTCAGCAAGATATGTGACTGTTTCTCATGTTATTGTGGATATGTTAGAAATGTGGATTATAGATAAATGCTAATGGAGTTAGGTCCATTTTAGAAGTGGTTTAGAAACCTCTAATGCACTTATCAGGTAATATAAGTTTGTGTTCTTCCCCCTACTTTAAAATCAATGTAGACAAAGATCCTGTTTGTGTCAGTGTTCCTAGGACAATGCCCTTTTATGTACTGCTACTTAATAAATGTGAATAAAAGAAAGAATAAATAGATGAATGAGCATTAATTTAGAATGAGATTTCTGGTGACACACCATGGAACCCTGTATTTTCAATTCTTTTAATAAATTATTTGAATGAAAATATAGATGACATCCTTAACAGATATGCAAATAAGATACCATTAGAGATGACAGCTAATATATTGGATGACAGAATTAAGACCCCCAAAATTCTGACATGATAAAAAGGGCTGAATCTAATTCTCTAAAATCTACTTCAAAACACAAAAGATCTCATTTATGTGAGTTTACACTCTACTAGGATAAATTAAATTAAATCTATCCACCTTTCCTCCTCACCTGGAATTCTAGTTCCTCCACAGAGGATCTCTCCAAAATGCCAGAAGACTTCCTCTGGTTATTTTCATATTTCACAGGGACCAGAACGTCATTTTTTTTAAATCCCATATTTTCTTTATAGTATATTTTGGTCCAGCGTTTAATGGGTAAAAATTGCTGGCAGTGGACTAGAGACACTCATACCTACCACACATCTCTCCATCTGCCTTGTGGATGTCTGCTTGGTTGTATGTGAAAAATGAAACATTACACTTTTAACATCAAAATGGTCCTGGCAATGCTATAGGGCTTCAAATTAAGAAATGCCATGGTCTCAAAAGAAAATGCAAGCTCAACTAATGAAATTGGATGAATCATCCAAAATTCAAGATTCAAAAAGTTAAAAGTAGAAGAACAGAGGAAAATACATATGGTTAGACAACAATATCTATGAAAAAGACCCTTATGGACAGGCAATTCATGATTTCACAGACTGGCATGGCTGCTAAAAATCATTTATTAATAGCTCAGTCTGTACTGACAAAAGTATTATATGTAGAATGACAATGATTAACATCATCTGGACTGAGTCTCACTTGTCAATAAACATATAGTAAGAGCCTACTATGTAGTAACCCTAGAGATACAAATATGAAAGGTGACAGTGCCTGTCTTCAAGGAGTTTGCAGTCCAGTGAGGAAAGACATCACACAAAAAGAAGCTGAAAAATAGGGGAAGCAAGAAAAAGGTACCAGATATGTGTCATAGAGCAAAAGTCAGAGGAGTCCCAGAATAGAGTAACCAAGTGAGAGATGAACATACAAAGTTAGAGCTTCATGCACAGTTGGTATTTATTAAATGTTTTTTATTCATTCATTCATTCATTCATTTATTCATTCATTTATTCATTCATATGCTATAGTAAATATTTGAGAATTACTTTGCTGTGTTTTTGGATTTGAGAACTTAAAAGCAAGAGGGGTGGGGCCAGACAGAAAGGTACCAGATATGGGAGCATTGACAAAAAATTGGAGAAGTTCCAAAAGGGTATGGCCAGGTGAGGAATGTCTGTGCTGAACTAACTCTGCAAATGGAGGGGTTTAAGAGTTCGTGGCTCTACCAATAGAGAAGGTGGAGTGTAATGAGCTTCCTTGTAAATGAGAAGTCAGAGAAGTCTCAGAGTCATGAAGTCAGATGAGGAAACATTCTGCAGGTTTTTTGTTCAGGTTCTGGGAAATGTATTTTAAATGGGACACTGATGAGTTAGAACATACCTAAAGATTTAAAGTGGCCCATAGTGATAAGACCA
Organism: Macrotis lagotis; assembly: GCF_037893015.1. NCBI lineage: Eukaryota > Metazoa > Chordata > Mammalia > Peramelemorphia > Peramelidae > Macrotis > Macrotis lagotis. The sequence continues at coordinate 354,765,050 of NC_133666.1, forward strand.
TAATATGCTGATTGAAGGGACTTGGGTTTTTTTAAGCCTAGAAAAGGAAGGAAATGGGGAGATAAAGAAGGAAAAATAATGGGTAGAAGTAACTGACCAAATTATTTCGGTCCAATACCTAGAAGAACTTCTTAGCAATTCAAGATATCCAAAATTGGCACCACAACATTTTCCATACCTTGAAATTTTCAATAACAGTCACAAACCCTCAGAAAAATCATAAAGGGAAATCCACACATCACAGTTATTATGTTAGATTAACTTTTTACTTCCCTAAACCCAAAGAAGATAAAGCATAGTTACTTTGTCTACAGCAAGTGTTTAATGAATGCTTTTTTATTCTTACATATGCTATAGTAAAACCATTCAAAATCTCTAATGAAGATTACTTAACTGTGCTTTTGGACCTAGAATACTGAGGTCAGACCAGGAATGTTAATGTGAGGAAGAAGAAAGGCAAGGAAGAGGAAAACAAGCAATCTTTTCTTCAAACAACTAGATATTAAAAATTAGGACCACTAATAGTAAACATTTTACAAACCCTTAAAAATTTGCTATCATCTCATAGTTGGGAAACTTAGATTAGTTTCAAATTTCAAAACAACAGTAAACTCTGTACGCTGTATCACATGCAATTTTTCCATCTATTTCAATAATATCTAATTTCATAGGTATAGGCATTCCCTCTATTAACACAAATAGCAACTCCCTCCCTTACCAGATATAATCATTTAATGAATTGTCCTAGTCATATATTCATCAGTTGATATAGGGGAAAATATGTTGGTGTATGTGTGTGTGCGTGTGTGCACACATATACATATATATATAGACATATACATAGATAAAAGATATATATATATATATATATATATGCAAACATATATTTACATGTGTATTTCTGGACAAGGAAATAGCAGTATATTTGCCAAGAAAACTTCAAAAGGGGCCATGAAATGTCAGACATAACTGAAATGACTGAATCAAACAATAAATAAATGTATATGCATATATAAGTATATCCATTCAAAGACATCTTATTAGGGCGCCAGTTTATATACTGAGAAGCATTCTGAATTGTTGTTACTACCCTGAATGATATAAAAAGGAATTACTTCTTCTAATCAGAATGAAGTCCAAAAGGCATTTAAAGGAGTTAAAAAATGGTTAACTGAGCAATAATACTTTCTCATCATTGCAATTCTACTTGGTCCTTATGAAACTGCCCACACTACAATCTCCAAAATCCTTTTCCATCTTTCCAGTGTTGTGGACCAAGGAAAGAACAGAGATTTTGTTGGGCTTTTTTTTTTGTTTTTGCTTAAGGAAAGTCATTTTCTTCTTTTATTCATCCAGTTTAATGAAATTTAACAAACATTACTGAATGTTTATTATGTGCAAGACCTTATTCTATAAAATAGTTGATATCTAGTTCTATAAATAGGAGCATCAGTTACTTTGTTTTGAAAGTAAAAGCTTTGATTAATTATACATTTAATGGTCAAAAAAATTTTTTCATGTGTGCTATTTTGGCTACATCTAGGTCAAATGCCATGATTTCCTATTTATACATGATCTCTTGATATTATCATTACCATCTTGCATAAGGTATATTTAATATTAGTAGTTCTGAAATGATACTCTCCCTTTTACTCCAAAAATCATTGCCTTGCCCTACTGTGACCAAAGTGCCCATAAAATCTTTCTGTACTTTTAAAAAAGACACTTGAGAAATCTACATCTTCTTGTTCAAATTATTCTTTTGTAAACAAACAAAAAAATTCAAAAAATATACCCATGAAATGTGTTGTCTTGTTTTTTTAACAACTGTTTTAGCTACTAAATTTTCTGAAGATTATTTTAGCTACAATTTTTAAAGAATAAAAATGACTTTATGGAACTGATAATCATTTATTCAGCTATCTAATAGACTCCATTTATTTATAGCATTTTACTACACACTACATCTCATGCTGTCGCAATTATTTCATCTTTTAACACTGCATGAATTAGTTGCCATTAGAAGAGTTCATGAATAAGATTATGAGTCTTAACACAGCAGCAACATTTTTAATGGAAATTAATGTTGGAAGACTGTAAAGGGCATTTTCCAAGAAGAATACCACAAGACTGAAGATTGATTCAGTCTAGTTATTAAAATAGAATTTGTGAATCTAATCTAAGCCATTATATCCATAATAAGTGTACTGCTCATTTTTAATTTCTTGATTTGCTTTGTAATTCTCTAAGTTAGAGATATGCTTTGGCTGTTTTTCTATATATCTCTATTGCAACAAGAATATGTCAGGTGAAAGCTGAAATTGCATTTTCATAAGACTCATTAAAAAAAATTTGACTCAAAGTGAAAAAAATGAAATGATTAGTGTATCTGAGTTAAGTACATCAGAAGAAGAAAAACCCAATAGCAAAAATGCAATTTCATGCAAAGATAACACTTCCCTCCAAGAAATATGTTCTGAATACTTAATTCTTACAGTTCGCCTAATAACTTTTATCAGTTAGAACATCATGTATGGAGGGGGTAAAGAATTTGCTTTCATTAAATTGAGAATTTGTTGGCAAAACTATAAAATGAAGCACCTTCTTTGTAGCTCAACTGAAATTTCCTATGATTTAATAGGAAAAGAACCAAAGAAGTTTTTTTTTATTTTAACTTTACTTTGTGAGGCTCTATAGTTATCACTCTACTACTATATATTACTGAAAAAAAATAATGTCAATGTTTGGAGACTGTATAATTGCATAAATTAAGTGCTTTGAGGTGTATATGGGATTATAATTGTGTGCTATACTGGTTATGTCATCCCTTATTACTACTAATCTTTTTTGTTCAGTTACTTATATCAATCAATTAACAAACATTCATTAGGCTTCTAATACTTATGTGCTAAAATCTATGTTAGGTACTGGGAATACAAATCCAAAGAAGAAAAAAAATCCCTTCTCTCAAGGAGCTTACATTCCAATAGTGAAGATAAGAACATAATGAGATTGTACAAATAAATACAAAGCAGATAATTACAAGGTACTTGGGGCAGGGAAGGCATTAGCAGTTCTTGGGTAGAAGGGGTCAGGGAATGCTTTATGTAGAATGTAGCAACTGACTGAGTCCTGAAGAAAGAGAAAAATTCTACAAAGCAGAGGGGAGGAGGCTATGCATTTGATAAGGAGGATATCCAGGGCAAAGACAACATTCTCCTGTGATACATTTATCTTTGGGATATATATAACCTCAGAGTTGAAAGAGAACTTAGAAGGCATCTAAAATATGTCAAACTTGGAAGCTAAAATTCCCTTCCTGCTTAAATAGATTAAAATGTAATTGAGATATTTTTTTAAAAAATAAAAATACAATAGAGATCATATTAATTTGTGACTTTCTGAGCCAGTATATAGGAAACAAGGATCTACTTCTATTTGAGCTTGATATCTCCAATCTAGTCCCAAAACCTTCATTTTACAGATGAGGGAACTAAGGGCCCAGAGAGGTTAAATGATTTGGCCAAGATCACGCAGATGGTTAGGATGGAGATAGAGTTAAGAGTCGATTCCTTTGTCTCCAAATGCTCTATTCTTCTCAGTGCACCACACTATGTCATTTCTTTGGTATTATCTTCTCTGCCCATTTCTTCTTTCACCAAATGCTTGAGTCTATTCACACTTAATCATAGATCATTTCACAGCCCTTTGGGTAGCCTTGAATTTTCATTCTTCAGAAGCTATAATACTGCATACTTCACAATCATAAAATATCAATGGAAGAATACTGGGATTAGAAAAATGAGATTTGGAGTCATTAAAAAATATATCACAATTTCCCAAATATAATCCAACTTGCTGTCATTTCAATGCTAGGCCCTGTACCCTGTTGAGGTCCAGTGTCTATTCAAGACAGATATACTGCAATTATCACTGCAAAATTATGTATTTGGGGCCTTCATTTAAATAGCATTTTGTTGGTTGTTCTTCCAACTAATTACATGTCATGGTCTGGACAAAAAGCATGTTTCATTCATTTGGTTTTTCCTTTGAGAATAGTTAAACAAAATTCCTTTCAGTACTTATGGGTGGGTATATATAAAAACAAATGGATCTTTACCAGTAATACCATAATACAGATACAATATAGAAAGTACATTAGACTTGCAGCCAGAATTCTCTTGAGTTTGAATTTAACATCAATATTTTACCAGTCATGTAGACATAAATAAGTGACCTAACTTCCCAGAGATTCAATTTCCTTATCTGTAAAATGGGGATAATGAAACTTACATTATCCATTTTACAAGGCTGTTGTGCAAAAAGTTACTCTGAAAACCCTAAAGTTTATGAAAATATGCACTATCATTCTTACAAATGATTTAAAAACACTATCAGGATCATGAGAAAATTAGCATATAGTTCCTGGGCAGAGTATCATAAATTGTGAGGAATCTAGAGAAAGACTATCACCCCATGATGCACATTTATCAGTTAATTAGAGTCAACAAACAGTTACTAAGTGTCAACTATGAACCAGGCACTCTGCTAAGTCCTACAGATACAAAAAAGAATTAAAATACAGTCAAGGAGCTCACAATCTAATGGGGAAGACAACAAGCAAACGAGTATGTACAAACAAGCTATATACAGAATAAACAGGATAATAAATAAGAGGAAAAGGGAATTAATACCAATTCAACAGCAAACAATCCTTATGTATCTACTGTACTTATAGAAATTTTCAGTAAGTTGAATTTAGAATGTTGTTTTAAAAGGGATTGCTCTGTGTGGCTTTCTATAAAAATCAGTCTGCAGTACAATTCAGGTAGGCTCAAGAATATAGGAGAAGATGCATATATTCTACATGTGGATAAAAGCTCAAACAGAAGAATTCAAGTTGGCCAACTAGAACATTTTGGGGAAAAACAAGGAATAGCAGAGACCTAAACTATGAAGAAATAATTCTACCAGTAATTACAATGTCAGTACAGTTATTTAATACAATTTTTACCAAATTTTAAAAAATAAAATTTTTAAATGAAAATTTTAAAATAAATTTTTAAAAATACAGTAATTTAAATTGGAAATACAGAGGAAAGTCCTGGATAAGTCAAATACACAAATACTGCAATTACTAACAGGAGTAGACATTTCCAGGCAGCTAGGAAAGGCATCATAGGAAAGTAATGAATAAATTAAAGACAAGGGATATTGTTACAGCTGCTCCAGCTGTTCTATTAAAAAATACCTTTACTGAAGTTTACCAGAAAAGAAGCAATAAAGCTCTATGTGTATTGTTCTTATATGTTCCCTTTCTGTAATATAGAAAATAAATTATGGGAGGCTATACTGAGTTGTAATATGATTCATTTGGGATGACCTGAATTGTTAACACCTGACTAGACATCCATTTTACAAGCTCATTCTCAAACTAACTGGAAAAATGATAAGGGCAATTTCTAAATGAGACGCAATTTAAAATTTGAAAATGACTAATTTGGAAGAAAAAAAATAGCTTCACCATTTGAACTCCTGTGCCCAACGTTCATCATTGCTGTCAGAACTAAACACATCGATCACAAATCACTGCTAAGCACAGAGTTGAATGCAGCTCTTCAAGATGACAAAGGATACTGAGAGATTTAGGAGAGACTTCTTTGAAGTCAATTGCTCTTCCAAAAGAAAATGTCCCAATTTGAAAGGTAATCAGAAAATGAAATTAAAGCACAATCATCCTAGATGCTATTAGAGCTATGGAATCTCGGTTACCAGAGCCATAAGACTTTAAGCTCTTGAGTTCTTAAATTGTTAGAAGATGCCTATTCAAGAGCACCATTATGACTAAAATATTCTAAAGTCCTATCAGCCCACAACAGAACATTTGCTTTATAGACTTGCTGACAAAACCATTTAACTGTCCCAGAATTCTCAGTTTATTCCAACAATTATTCCTCTAAGGCAAAAATCCTAAAGGCTTTACATTTTATTCCTCCTATTTATAGTACCAAGAAACTCAACCCACAGAATTCAAATAAACATGAAGAACACAATGAAACAAAATGAACTAGCTTAAAATGTATTACTAAATAAACCTTCACAAATTGCTTCCTGTAGATTTTTTGGTGATGCATATGCTGTTAATCAGATATAACTCAAGGATGTTTTGGCTCCAGCAGATAACAGAAAGCTACCAAGAAGCGATGCTGTCTGGACCCCAATGAAGAATATGGGCTATTCTTGATTTTAGTCATTTCTAAACCCAAAGTTGGGCAGGTCAGTGCCACAGTGGATAAAGTGCTAGACTTGGAGACTCATTTTCCTGAGTCCAAATCTGGCCTCAGACACTTACTAGCTGTGTGAGCCTGGACAAGTCTCTTAATTCTGTGTGCTTCAGTTTCTTACCTGTCAAATGAATTGGAGAAGGAAATGGCAAGCCACCAAAGTACTTCTATGAGAAACATCTAAATGAGATTAGCAAGAATTAGACAGGACTGAACAACAACAAATTCAATGTTCAGTATGTTATGGTGCTGGCTATCAAGTTAGAGGACCCAAGTTCAGTGTCTGACTCTTACTACCTATGTAACCTTGAGCAAATTACTTTACATTTCTCCATCTTAATTTCTTTTTCTAGAAAATGAGGGCTTTGAACTAGATGCTTTTTGAAGTCCTACCCCCTCCTACATCCATGCTATGCTAATTCTAAGATCCCATACTCTTAAGTAGTCGGGGGGGGGGGGGTGGAAACAAGCACCAGAAACCTGGTTCTCCATACTCTTGTATGGCTTTGATAGGATAGTCAGAGGGTCTGTTTCCAAGAAGAATGCTCTTCCAAATTCCAAAGTAGTGCTTCCTTGTCAAACTGATTCATGATCATTGCATTCAGCAGAATCATTTTTGTAGAATTTTGGATACAGAGAGGTGCTTAGAGATCATCCTAGTATAGGGGCTCTTGTACCAGAAATCTGTGAACTTGTTTTTTAAAATATTATAATACATTTCAGTATAACTACTTTCCTTTGTAATTCTAAGTTGCCCTTACCATTTTTCCAGTTAAACACATGGTTCTGCAAAGGGGTTCACAGCAGAGGCTGTCATGGCACAAAAAAATTAAGAACCTATGATCTAGTACAATACCCTAAATCTATTAAAATATGAAATAGATTGATAGATGATAGATGATGATGAATGATTATAGATGATGATAGAGAAAGGCAGAGGGTGGAAGATGAAGGATGTATGTATGTACATATGTATGTATGTATGGATAGATGGGATGATGGATGAAATGTTTACTGTGTGCCAGGAAATGTGCTGAAATGTTGAAGCTACAAACAAGAATTACAGTTCTTGTCCTAATCAAAGTTTACAATTTGATGAGGGAAACAGTAAGTACTTAAAGGGGAGGTGGAAAGGGCAGGGTAGCATGTATTGCTATGCCTGGCTCCAGAGCTTAGTTCCAACAAGATAAAGGAACAGCACCCACTAGTTAATGGCTGTTGATTCTTAAATCTTACTCAACAAGCATTTATTAACTATCTAATATTTGCTAGGTGTTGGGATAAAAAATGAAAAATGGAAATCATCTCTTCCCTGAAAGGGTTTATAATCTATTAGAAAGCTGTATAAGCATAATTTAAGATAAAGTACATGCCCAAAATAATACAATGATATTTCCTGAGGGAAAAATGCTATTAATGAAGGAGATCAATCTACAAAATACTCATGAAGTAGGACCTGAACTGGGTTATGAAGTCAGTGATTCTACAAGAAGGAGATGAAGAGAAAATATGTTCTAGACATAGGAAAGAAATAGAGGCAAAGGATGGAATGCTATTTGTATGTACAAGTGAGTACTCACAGACTTGGAAAAGAGTGCAGCAAGCAGAACACTACCATCTAACCAAACACAAAACAAAACAAAACCTGGAAGAGTAAATGGGAGTCTTATTAGAGAAGGCTGTAGTCTCCCCTTAGTCTGATAAGGAAGATTAAAGATTTTTTGAATAGAAGGAGAATAACAGGGTCAAATTTTTATTTCAGGAATATCAACTTGTCACATCTACAGAAAATGGTCACTTCCTTTCTCATAGTAATAGAGGCAGCTGCTGGTATATTTGATAGAGCACTGAACCTGAGTTCAAACCCAGCCTCAGATAATTTCTAAGTGTACAATCCTGGCTAAGTCACTTAAACTCTGTTTGCTTCAAATTCCTCAACCATAAAATGGTGATGATAATATTATCTACTTCACAGGATTATTGTGAGGAGTAAATATTTGTAAAAAAAAAAGCACATAGTAGGTATTTTATTAATGTTTATTCCCTTCCATTCTACTGTCTCCTGGAACTGCCTGCTTTCCTTTCCACTAACAAGGCTTATTATTTTTCAGCTAGGCTTTTCTTCAGGTCATGTTCCAATGTTAATTATCACCATAAATTTTTCTTTTCTCATCATGATGACCAATACTATGATCTTTTTTGTCTCTCTTCTTTAATTAGGACACTCCTGAAAAAAATCTCTCCTCTTTACTTTATTTAAGTCAATCAACAACACATTTAGATACCAACTATGTGTCAAAGACAGTTCCAGATGGGGGGCGGGGGCAGAGAGGAAAGAAAGCTAAAATTCAATCAATCCCCACCCTGAAGAAAATTACATTTCATAAGGGGAGATAGTGTTTATACACACATATATGTGTCCTACATATGCATATACAAAAATCTCTCTCTCTCTCTCTCTCTCTCTGTGTGTGTGTGTGTGTGTATATATACACACACACACACACACACACACACACAGATAAGATGCAGAAAGACTCTAGAAGTTGAGGAGTTGAGGGATCCAGAAAAGTTCTACAGAAAGTGGTCCTTCACACTTTTACAAGAAGTGATATACTCTAAGAGGTAAAATTTTAAAAGAGGAACATTCCAGGCATGAGGAATAAGTGACAAGATATGGAGCATCACTTGTGATAAACAGTAAATTATTGGAAAAGAGAGATGTCTAAAATAGCAGGAAAGATAGGAAAGGACAAGAATGTAAAGAGTTTTAAATGTCAAACCCAGGAGTTTATATTTGATACTAGATAGAGTCATTAGGGTTTACTGGTCAGGAGATTGACGTGAGTTCTACACCTTTAGAAAATCATTCTGACGTATTTGGGAGTTGGTGGGATTGAAGCAGGGGGAGAAGTGAAATGAAAAAATTGATTAGAAGTCTATTACAATAATCCAAAAAGTAATGAGTGCCTGAACTCAAATGGTTGATGCAGGAGAGGAACGGGGAGACTTATTTGATAGATAAAAACAAGATTCAACAAAGAATCATATATAAGGAATGAGAGAGTGAGAGGTCAAGAAGAAAGAGATTGAGCAATCACTGGTTGCTTTGTAGAGTGCAATTTCAGTTGATTGATAAGGTTAGAATCTAAGTTACAGGGTGTTAAGATAGTAAAGCGATTAGAAATGTAGACACCAGTTCTAAGTTGTTTTGGTTTGATTTTTTAGGATAGAAAATATTTAGAGTTTTCTATAAGCAGGAGGAAAGGAAAAAGTAGATAGGAAAAGACTGAAAAATAGAGAGGAGTGATAGGTGGAAAAATCTATTGGAGAAGAGGGGAAAAATACAATCTTGGCAAGGAAAAGGGCAATCTCATCATTAAAGACTAGAACAAAAAAGAAATGATGGATAATGAAAGGGTTGTGAAATGAGAAAAAAGAGGGAAAATCCCATAGCAAAGAGCATCAATTTTCTTGAGATCTTTAGTTGAAAACCTGGGCATGGGATATGCTGGAGGTTTGAGGAAAGTTCTCAAACACATCCCGTAGTGCATGGGATGGTCAATTAATTAAGGAATAGAAAAATGACTTTTTTGCAATGATTGCCAGGAGATCAGATACCATAACATAAATTTGTAAGTGGGTCCAGTCAGCAGAGATGTGAGAATTCCTCCAGCTTGTTTATCAGCAGATGAGAAGAAACAGAGGAAACCTATGATATAAGTAAAACTGAGCTGGAGCTTATCAAGGCTTGAATAATGAAAGGGCAAGACCACAAGGAATTTGAAAGTAGAGGATAGTATAAGATTGCATTGCTTTAATCAAGCCTGGAAAGAGGAAAGAGTAGAGTCAAAGCAAGATTATTGACTTGAAAAAAGGGATAGAGAAGGACTGGAGCTCATGGAGAGGATGAATAACTGATTTGTTCAGTCTTTTCCCTGATCCCTTCAAACATGCTCAATACTCCTTCATTCTTAAAAAACTCTCAAGAGATCATACTTTGCCTGTGCTAACCTAAGTTTTTTTTTTAATTTTGAGTTCTAAATTCTCTCTCGCTCCAGCCCTTCCTCCACCTGTGAAGAAGGCAATTATTGTAATATATATATATATATATATATGTGTGTGTGTGTGTGTGTGTGTGTGTGTGAATTCATGCAAAGCATATTTCCTTATTAGCCATGTTGGAAAAAAACAGAAAAATAAAAGAAGTAAAAAACATTTCAATCTTTCTTTAAAATTCCACAGTTCTTTTTCTGATTGTGGATATCATTTTTCCCCATAGGTCCTTTAGAATTGGCTTGGATCACTGTCTTGAAAAGAGTAGCTAAATCTTTTGATCATCATTACAATACTGCCATTACCACAAAAAAAAATGGTTTCCAGTGTTGCTCACTTCACTTTACATCAGTTTATTATGTCTTCCCAAGTTTTTCTTAAACCATCCAGCTCATCATTTTGTCACAATATCCTTTCATCATAATTATACACCATTCCCAACTGATGGGCATCCCTTCAATTTCCAATTTCAATGCCATCACAAAAAGAGCAGCTATAAATATTTTTGTACATATAGGTCCTTTCCTTTTTGCTTTGTTCTCTTTGAGATACAGATCTAGTTGTGGCATTCTCAGCTAAACTTCTTGAAAAAACTGTCTACATTAGATGCACCCATTTTTTCTCTTCTCACTTAACCTCTGAAGTATAGCTTCTCATCTTATTTAACTGCAACTGCTCCCTCCAAAGTTGTCATTGCTCTTTGAATTGCCAAAACTAATAACTCAATCCTCAATCAACTTGACACTTCTCCTCCTGAATACTTGCTCCTCCTTAGGTTGCTGTGATGCTGCATGCCTTTAAGCATATGGAGTCATATTTTTTAGACATGTCCAATGTAGGATTTTTTCCTTTTTGTTTGATGGGTCAAATTTCGAAGAAGGATTTTATTTTTCTTATTCAAGTTCAATATTCAAGGTAATATTCCTATTTTTTTGCACTTAATAGTTTTAGTTAATATATTAATCTACTTTTTAAATGGCAAAGATTTTCCCAACCAATATTTGTCTCCCTGACACCTAGAGAAACCAGTACCTATGTTTTCTGCACTTCAACAGGAACATTAACCCTTTGCATACACAGGTTTTTGCTGCAGGGTAGTCTGTTATTGTAGTGAAGTATTTCTAATTTTAGCATCACCATTTGGTCCTGCTACCATGGCAACATAGGACCCACCAAACTGTTACATACATTTCATATGACTGACAGACATTGATGTGGTACTGATGAAAAAGAGTTTTTTCTTTGTTCACATATTGTTTTCAGAATTTATATTTTGGAATTGCCATGTTCTTTCATGTGGGTAGGATAAATGTGATCCTATTAAAGCTACATTTAAATGCAATGGTTTGATTCTGTGAAGGACTATAGCTTTCAATATAGTTTTTAATCTTTCTTACTGTGATATGGATATTTCTTTGGTAGCATTTTTTCAAAAATTCTCAAAAAAGCTTTCAAATTTACTTTGATTTCCTTTTTGTTATTTTTCCTACAGAAATAATTTTAAAATAAAATAACTTTAACAAAAATAATTTCCAATGAAAACAGAAATGGCAACATTTTCTGCATATGTCAATGTTTTAAACCAAGGCTTTGAACCTCATTGAGGTTTCTTAAAATTAGCTTCTTTCATATAACAGATCCTTACTTACTATGCAAGTAGATGTGGATAGAGTATTTATAATTTAGAAATGAATTTTCTGACTTTAGAACTCTGATCAATGTCATGATATAAAGCCCAATTTCAGAGAACCAAAGGTGAAGTGCACTCCTGCAAGAAATGAGATGGACTCAAAATGTTGAGTGAGGCACACTTTAAGTTTTGGACAATATGTGAATTTGTTTGGATGATCTATGCATATTTGTTATGAGGATTTTCTTTGTCTTTTATTGCTCAGTTGGGTGAGGAAGAGAAAGAGAAATAATGCTCTCAAAAGGTTTGTTTGTTTGTTTTTTAATAAAAGGAGAGGAATAGAAGGGAAAGCTTTTCCTAGAATTCAATTCTAAAGATGAGTTGATTAATTTTGATATTAACTGGCTCAATAATGCTTCATTTTTATGTAAAGTACTGTGTAAATACTACTTGCTATTCCATTTACCACTCATTTATTCATCCCCAGTACATCCCATAATATTCTCTGCACACATCTGAATGACTTTTGAATCACTGCTGTGTGTAATCCCTCTGCCAGTACAGATCAATCACAGTGCCTCTGTGTCTATGCCCAATATATACATATATATACATATATATATATATATTGCATGTATGCCTACACATATATGCATGCATGTGTCTGTGAATATGTATGTTCATGTGTGTATTGTGTATTTGCACATGTATGTGATATGTCTAAGTACCTGGATATGGACATATACAATTCCATGCATTGTGGCACTCACCTATAAATATAAACATACATACTCAATTATCTATACCTCCTTCCCCCCACCCCCATTAAAACATCAGAATGAAGTAGGAGGAATCTTATATTTATTTAGTAAAGTTTTTGGACTATTCCTTATTTATCTTGGTATCAGCCCTCATCTAGCACAGGACTTCCTTTATACTTAATAACCCCTTAGAAGAGAGACATCATGGTACAAAGAAGAGAGTAATGTGGAGTTGAGGACCTGAGATTTGAACTTTTGTTCTGCTTTACTTAATTGCCTGTTACCTTAGAATTTCTTCTGTGTAATCCTCAGTTTCTTCATCTGTAAATGAGGGATTGAATTAGACGATCTCAAAGGTCCCCTTCCTAGTCCTAAATTCTCTGTTACTAAATGTTAATCACAAGAAACCTTTCAACCTTTAGTTTTCCTTAAATATATTATGTTCTTTAGAAGTTTTTTTCCCCTTCAGATAGTTCAATACATTAGTGAAATGGAAGAATATTCAATCCAGTGTTTTATATCTTTTTCCTGTTTACAAAAAAATCTTTCAACCCATATTTGGATTTATCTTCATGTACTCATAGGGTCAATATGACATACTAGATGAAGAATGAGGCTCAGAAAGAATAAGACCTACATTTATGACTTTGAAATACTATCCGTGAAACTCTTGACAACAAATTTAACCTTACTCTATGCCCACCCACCTCCACAATAATTTTATAAGGCTATAAATTGTTTAATAGTTACAGATGTGTATCATTAAAGGTAATTTCCTTAATAAAACTTCTCTATACCAATGAAGTCATAGTTCAGAAGGAAAAAAAAAATATTCTACCAGAGATGGGAGGGGGGAAGGTCTCTATCATTCTAAGAAGGGTCACACAACCAAAGCAAATAAATATAAATGATAAAATGGAAAGACAACTAGACAACATAAGTTGAGTTTTAGGGGAATGAAAGAGGAGACAGGAGAGGAGAGAGAAAGTTGGCAATACAAATAGGATAAAATTGAAAATTTCTACCCTTTAAAAAAATATCCCTTGTACTTAAAGTTAATCCATTAAATGAAGGTGCTAAACTTTTGGCAGGGTATTTATGTTCTGTATTTTTAACCTATCAAAATAGGGTTGTTGTCTTTTTAAAAAAAATTATTCTAAACTCTTGTTTCATGGAGGAAAAAAGTAATCTAAAATCCAAAATAGGCTTTACTACATATATCATTGCAAGATATAAGCAAAGGCATTCTTTAATATCAGCAAAGACTCTGCATGAGGTCCAAATACCACCAGCTCTGGCCAGTTCTCCAAATGTTTCCATTCACAAATAACGCAATGGACAATACAGCAAGTCCTCAAGCACAACAGAGGAATCAACAGTAATAATTCATTGGGGGAAAAAATATAGTGGATGAAAAATATAAATTGCTTGTGCAATGGCATACTGCTTGATAGGCAGCCTTCAATTTGTCCACCAATACATAAATCTAGAACAAGTTTCGCATATGGAAAATAAGCTGATATAAAGATGAAAAACCAATACAAATCCTGCCCTAAAGAAACCTGTAGTCAACTATAGAAGTTAACATGCACCCAAAGAAGAATAAACAAGGGGGAATACAAAGAGGAAAAAGGAGAGAAAAAAGCTAAGTGTCCTTTGTGCAAGGTAACAGGCAGCTAAGTAAAACAATGCAAAGGTTCAAATCCCAGGTCCTTTAACTCCACATTTCTCTCTTCTCTGTACTATGCAATCTCTCTACTAAGGATGAAAGAAGAACTGCGCTAGATGCTGAGGCTGATACCAAGTCTGGTGAAGAAGACAATTCTTTCCTCCTGTAAGGGTCATAGATGGTACTATGGAACATGTGGAACCTGAGCTAGGCTTTGATGGAATAGAACAATTGTTAACTGATAAGATGAGGAAGAAGCATATCTAGACTTAAGAGATATCATCCTGACTTCAGGGGAAAAAACAACTACAGGCAAACTGCCTGGAATAAAGACTATTTAAATAAAGCTTTGAAAAACAGGGTAGAATCAGATTGTGAAGGATCTTAAATGCTATACTAAGAAATTTACAAATTATCTTTTTGGCAGGAGGGAATCATCAAACATCTTTGATCAGAGGTCTGAAAGGGTATGATTTGTTCATTATAAAAATTATTTTACAGTTGCATGAAATATGAATTATAATAATAGCTAGCAACAGTGCTTTAACTTCAACTAAGCACTTTACAAATATCCCAGCTTTACAACAAACCTGGGGAGGTGGGTCATATTATTATCCTTGTTTTGAGGTAAGGAAACTGAGGTAAGGTAACTGTTGTTACTTGGCCAGAGTCACCTAGTTATTAAGTGTCTGAGATTGGATTTGAACTCAGATCTTTCTGATTCCAAGACAGTACTCTACCCACTATACATTGTAGCCATTCAACTCCCCAGCTGGTAATATTGAGCAGGCTGTGACAGTGCTACTCAAGAAATCTTAGGAGCAAAAAACAGAGCAAAAGTCATTTTAGAATGTATCAATGACCATAAAAAGTAGGTAGGTTGGTCTTCAAATAAGAATGAAAGAAATGATGAGAAGGTCTTGGAACATGCTCTAAGACACAAAAGCCTGGGAAGGTCTCTAGTGGGAGGATGTGCTAGATCTTAAATGATGATTTATGGGGAATCATACAAAAATTAAACTGGAGAGGAGGGATAGCAATCTGCATCAGTGGAGGGTCTACCTATATATGAAATCCAACAAACAACTTTTACAAGTATACATGCATGCTTCTAAAATGAAGGACAAAACATTTTTCATAATTATGGCTTAGTGATATTTGGAAATCCTATAAAATTTTTGGCAACCATTGTTCATTTTTTGCAGAGGACTAGAAGTCTGGTAGAAGTTGGAAGACAATGTGAGTTCTGGAGTGAGCAATCAAATACTCTTAAAAACATATTGGCAAAAATATAAATTTGAGCCCTGAAAATAATAATCCTGTTGATCATTAGCATTTGGGAAGAAGTATAATGAGAAACATGCTACAGAACTAGCTAATTCATAGCTTATAGAACTATAAACGCACAAAGCAAGGCAGCTTAGGGTAGTCAAAGTAGGCTCAGCATAGAGTCCAAGAAACTAGATTTCAATCTAAGCTCCTCTTCTCTGGAGTCTTGTTGAAGTCTCTCAACTTCCTTTCAGTCTCAATTTCCTCATTTCTAAAAATGAGAAAGCTTGTATTAATTATACCTCATTAGAGATGGTATGAGACCAAAAATAAACAAGCTCAAAAACCCCAATCAGGGTTCTTAATTTGCAGTCCATGAACTATTAAAAATATTTTGAACACTATTTCTATTATCACCTTATATATTTTATTTTATGCCTTTAAAAATATTATTCTGAGAAGGGGTTCCCACAATTCGCCATACTGTCAAAGGAAGTCACTCAAAAAAGTTTAAGAATGCTTACACTAAATAGTAAATCACTATTCAAATCTGAGTTGTTGTTGATGCTCTTTGTTGTTGTTGTATATTGCCAGAAGAAGCTAGGGATAACAAAAAATAGAACCTAAACTTTTTAATGTTGCTATCCTGGAAGATAGCCATACAGTCTTATATATAAAGTGTCCTTTAGCTTCACTATCAGAAACAGATTATTTTCCTAATTTTCACTGGTTCAGTGCCCTATGTGGTTATGTCTGGCACAGTTCAAGTTCTGAGCTCTTACATTTCCATGTAGATATGTAATGATGTTTTTTTTTTTATTTTTCAAGAGATAGTGGGATGAAGTGAAAAATAAATTAGGCAAGAGGCAAGAGCTGTCCAGGCTCTCTATCATCTGGATGAATGTCTGGGCAAGTCATTCAACCTCTTCAGTTCATAGTATCTGATATCTGTGGGGAGAAGAAATCCTAGAAGTAATATGCCCCAGTCCCTTAATTTTATAGATAAGAGCCCTGACATCAAAAGAGCTTAAGTCACTTGCTCCAGGTCATATGGAAATTTGTAAGAACAGTGATTCAAATTTAAATGCTGTGCCTCCAAGTTCACCACAATTTCCAATTCAACACATTGCTTCCCTGTCTCAGTTTATCTGTAAAGTGAATGGGGTTGATTATTCTAAGGTCAAAATAATTATAAGATTCTCTTTTATAGCAGTGAATGTTTAAAAATTTTATTAAAGAATATTAAGAATTGAAAAGGACCTTGGAGACTATATGATCCAGGGGTTCTTAACCATGTTTGTGCCACGCACACCACTGGCAGTCTGGTGGGGTCTGTGGACCTTTCAGAATAAAAGTTTTCAATGTATAAAATAGAATATATAGCATTACAAAAGATATCAATAATATTAAAATAAAGATGCATTTCTCTCATCCAAGTTCACAGAATCCCTGATTTCTATTCAGAGACTACTGGGAAGTCCATGTTTAAGGGCTTCTGGTCTAATCCAACTCTTTTATTTATAAAGATGAAGAAATTAAGACCTGAAGAAGTTGAATGACTTGATCTCAAGCACACAGCTAATAAATGGAACATCTGCTAATCTAGTCCAAGTCTTCTTACTCAAAATCTACCCTTAATGTCATGTCTCTAATGTATATGCTGCTGAAATCCTCCATTGATTCACCAACATCTGGAGACAATCCTGTAGTCTTATAATAGACTATGTCAGCAACACACGGGCACTGACAGGTCTTAAACCAAGTTGAAAAGTCTTCAGGAATGGACCTACGGACAGACAGCGATGAAGAACTTAGTCTAATTGAGCATGGAGAATATCACCCCTAGAGAGGCTTATTGGGTGAAATTGGGTGAAAAATTACTTTTGCAATGGTAAATCATAAAGCCTGTCTTCTAAGACTTCTAAGGAATGCCAATCAGCATTGAAGGAGGAAATGTCAACATTGATGAAGTCACAGATCTTTTGAAGTACTAAAGAAAAAAAAACCTATATATCTATATATACACACCCACACATATACATAAATGAATATACATTTATTTCCAACTATTAATATATGCATTTTATTGAGCACATTTCAATTTATAGACAGTGAATTTATGAGTTAAAGATAATTTTTAAGACTTGATGATCAATGACAGAAGAAAGAAAAAATATTTTAAAAGCAACAAAAGTCTCTGAGAGCCTTTTAGGACCAATTTCAATCTCCTTTCTTGCCTTTAGCTCCATACCACCTATCCTCTATACATTACCACCACTTCCCAAAACCTTAGCATACCCCACCTGTCCCAAAAACACTGTGAGTTCCTACATAGAGAATGTATTACAAAACCTTTAGCCATATCTTGGTCAGAATCAGAACTCCCTCTTACTTCCTCTAAATCATGTACATCCTACCCACCCTCATCTATTTACCAGTTGCCCTCTGTGTATTATCTTCCCCTCCTGATACCATAAGCTTCTATATTTCTTAACTGTATCTCCATTTCAGTGCTCAGCACAGTATCTGGCACATATTTAAGTGTTTAATAAATACTTTCTCAGATTTTTTTAAAGTTATTTGAATCAGAGGTTTTTTCCATAACATTTTGCACATCATGAAGGAGATTATGTGAGAGAACTAAAAACTGATCCAATAAACTATATCAAGTTCAAATGAAATGACATACCAGAGAACTGTTTATAGATAAAAGGGCTTGATATCTCCAAGAGCTGGTTTAGCCAGAGTTCAGTTTGGAAGACAAGGGGAGGGTCCCTAAAAGTACCTCGCTGGTGCTAAAATGCTAGAATTTGACAAGATGCTACCAGAAATCCCAATGAAAGATGAAGGGATCTGGACCAGAGCAAGACAAGATAAGAGGAGAGAGAAATAATGCAATCTGAACAAATTCCAACTTCTGGGCTTGACAAAAATTATCTTAATCTTAATATCATCATTTTACATTTTGGAAATGATTGAAGAGCAATTTGTTTCAAATACTTCTTTAGGTGAGTCATTGGGTTTTATTTAATTGACTTGCGGCGGGGGGGGGGGGGTGCAGTTGGCCAATTTGTTCTTTTCCTTAAATAGCCAAAACAAGGGAGAGGTAGCAGGATGGAATGCTTTTTTTTTTTTATTAAGAGGTAGTTAAACAGAAAAATTTAGAATCGTGCTGTTCATCAGAGTGAGGCTCTAGAGACCAAGAAGGAGCAAGGCAGACTTCTCAAAACTCCTTTCTAATATGATAAATAGTTGGAAAGCTGCTCCCCAGGAGGTTGAGAAACCTCTTGTGCTATTGATACAAAGGGAGGACATGGCTGAGACCATTGCAGGTGCTTATGATGCTCAAAGATTGATTGTCTTGTTGACTTAAGAAACTGAGCAAGTTGTAAAAGATGACAAAGAGGAGATTCCATTATATCTTATGAAAGAAGACAAAGCAGCTTTAATCCTTGCCAGGGAAAAAAGGCTTCTTGCCAGGTGCCTGAGCCAAGTGTGGATGGAACCATTTATGAAATGTTTGTATGGATGTGATGCTATGTAATATGAAGAAACATGAAGAAAAACCTATGCCTGCTCTATTTAAATTACTAGAAGAAAAAATGATTCTTAACCTGATGGTCCTATTTTTTTTTAGGTTTTTGCAAGGCAATGGGGTTAAATGGCTTGCCCAAGGCCACATAGGTAATTATTAAGTGTCTGAGACCACATTTGAACTCAGGTACTCCTGACTCCAGGGCCAGTGCTCTATCCACTGTACCACTTAGCCACTCCAAGTCCTTCTCTTTTTTCCCCCAGCTAAGTGACCTAGTAGATAAAGCACTGGATCTGGAGTCAAGAAGACCTAAATTCAAATCCAGTCTCAGAAACTTTCTAGTTCATGCTACTGGGCAAGTCACTTCAACTCTGTCTACTTAGATAGTAATAACATCTATCTCCATAGATGCTTAAGAATAAGTATTTGTAAAGCATTCTGCAAATCTTAAAAAAGCACCTTTTAAATTTATGATTCTGGTCCTTTGCTACTCTCTTCTCTTCCCTATTTCTGATTATAGTGTTACCTAGCTCTGAATGTCAGAAGCAAATTTGGCTCCTAACTTTCTATCACCTCTATATATCCTTCAGATCACCATGGTCCATCACATTTCTATTATGAAATATTTCTTCAATGTGTTCCCTTTCCCTTAAACCCACTATAAATTCCCTTGAATGTCTTCATTGCCCTTGGCCTGTGCCATTGCCTCCAAATAATTCTTCTCAGACTCATTTGCTATCAGTTAAGTTGTTCAAAATATCCCAATCTTCTCCCAATCTTCACTGAATTAAACTTTATCAAAGTATAAATTCCTTAGTTGAAATTTAAGAATCTCCACTTGTAAGCTTTAGCCCACTTTTGCAGGCTTACCTACAAAGATTTCATTCATTGTTTAGTCATTATCTATATCTGGCTTGTTCTTATCAGTATCTCCACTTTAAAAATTGTATGAATCTTAAAGAGAAAATTCAGATGTGACCTGTTGCACACAATCTTCTATAGTCTTCTCAGTCAGAAGTCACCATCCCCTTTCTTCTAAAAAACTATACCATTCTGCTCCTCATTTTCATATTCCTTGCATTATGGTTTATTGTAGCACTTTGTGACCCATAGTAGAATATTAGTTCCACAACAGTAAGGTCTCTCTTATTATCACTATCACTACTCCAGAGAAATCTGGGAAATACTGCTTCCTGTGAAATACTGCTTCCTGTGATTCCTGGAGAATTTAAGGAGTGGTAAACAGGTAGCACTGCCCTCACCTTAAAAAATGGGAAGGAGAGAAAAAGGGAGGCTAAGGGAGTAGGTAAAAAGAAGAGAAGGGAAATGAAGATAGAAGAATACAGGGGTGAGGTAAGAGATAAAAGGGAAGGATCAGACATCTGGAAGTAACCTGAGAGGTCATCCTACCTCTTCCTTTTACATATGAGGAATTGGGAAGGACAAAGCAAATGACTTGTATAAAAGGGCAAAGAACCAGAGAGAGGGATGGAAGAATCATAAACTAGTAAATGTAGGCTGAATTTGAACTCAGGACTTGCTGATTCTAAGTCCATTCTATCAATTGTACCACTTAGCTCTATCCATAGTTTCAACTATGTAGAAAATGTTGAGGAATGTTAAGAGAGTTCACCAGAATTTGTCTTTTTGAGACACTATTTTTCAGAAACACTGGACCTAGAGTATACAAGAGACCTTGAATGTGGTAAGGATGAAAGCCCACCCCCCACTTAGTGTTCTTGGGAATCAAGACTGGCACCAATCAATCTGCATTAGACTAGAAAATGGCTCATGATGGAACCTTTATAGATAAGCAGACCAACCTATCTTCATGGTCCAACAGTTACCAAGAGAAAAGAATGCAGCTAGGACCTCTACTCCTCCCATTTTCATCCTCTCTAAAATATTAGTCTCTTTCATTGAGTTTATAGATTTATAAGGATGTTTTCTGTATTTATGCTGGAAAGTTTATGGTTTTTATATGGAGGTTTTTTAAGATTCCAATTCCCAAGAGCACCAAATTAGAAAGTTATAATCATTTTGATTCAAGTCAACAAACACTCATAAAGTACCCACTGTTTAAAGCATTTTGTGGGGGCATGATGCCAAGATGGCAGAGAAAAGGCAGGAACTCGCCTGAATTCTCCAAATTCCCCTCCAAACCTCAAAAGATAAAGCAGCAGAACAAAATTTTGGGGTGAAACAATTTTCCAACCCAAAATAACTTAGAAGGTGGGCAGAAAAGGTCTGTGAACCAGAGTGAGAACAGAGCACAGTTCAGCACAGACGCCTCCCCAGGAAATGACTGTATTTTCCACAGTAGCAGAGACTTGCAAAGTTCTTAGCCCAGAGACAGTAAGGAAGTCAGACAACTAGTCAAAAGATTAGAGGGATCCTTTGCTGGCACTAGTTACAGGACTCTGCTGCATTGCATATACATAGATCTGGGTTTCACTCCCACAGTCCTAGAGCAAGGAAGAACACTAGTACACCAGAGTGGAGGACCCTGGTCTCAGTTACAGTGTGGAAAAGAGTGACTGTGGTCAGAAACTAGAGCACAGACCAGGAGAACAGTGATCACACCTCCACTTAGAACATACCACTTTGAAAGAACTGATAAATTATAGACTCCCTAACTCTTATAACAGCTGCAAGGTAGGTCTGAAACTTGGGATGGTGCCCTCTCCCCCACCCTGGGAACAAAGCTTCACTTTAACATAAAGACTTGATTCAAAGTGGGAACACACACTCATTTGGGTCTAGAAACCTATCTTATCCTATAACAAAGTGGAAGTGGAATAAAATTAGGGAGTGGCAGAAAGAGACAGAAGCAGAGAGAAGAGAGAGACAGAGATAGAGACAGAGAGGGAGAGAGCAGGATAAACAAGGGGGGGGAGGATGGAAAGAAATACATAATCATAACTGTAGAAACATTTTATAGAAAATTTCCCTGAAAAAGACCTAATTTCTCAAATATAGAGAATTGAGTCAAATTTATAAAAAATGGTCAAAGGACATGAACAGATGAAGTAATAAAAGCTATCTATAGTCAAAAGAAAAAAATTACTATTGATTAGAGAAATGTATATTAAAATAAGACTAGAACAACATCCCCTTCCCCTATCAGATTGGCTAATATGACAGAAAAGGAAAAAGGCAAATGTTAGAGAAATTGTGGGAAAATTGAGACATACATTTTTGATGGAGTTGTGAGCTTATTCAACCATTCTGTAGAACAATTTGGAATTATGTCCACTGAGACTTTAAAAAACAAATATGCATACCCTTTACCCCAAAATATCACTACTTGATTTGTATTCTAAAGAGATTTTTTTAAAAAAGGAAAATTTTGAACTTCATACACAGGCGCGCGCACACGCGCGCACACACACACACACACACACACACACACACATATTTAGAACAGTTCTTTTTAAAGTGGCAACAAAAGGGGCAGCTAGGCAGCATAGTGGACAGAGCACTGGCCCTAGAATCTGAAGCATCAGAGTTCAAGTTTGTCCTCAGACACTTAATAATTACCTAGCTGTGTGACCTTGGGCAAGTCACTTAACTCCATTGCCTTGCAAAACAAACAAATAAAAAAGAATAGAAAAAAAAATGACTGCTAAAATTGAAAATTGAGGGGATGTCCATCAACCAAGTAATGGCTGAACAAGTTGTGGTATATGATTGATTGAGAGGGAAAACTATTGTACTATAATAAATGACAAGCAGGATGTTCTCAGAAAACCTGAACTGATACAATGTGAAATGAGAACCAGGAAAACATTGTATATAGTGCAAGCAATATTATACAATGATCAACAGTGAATGATTTAGCTGTTCTCAGCAATATACTTCCATAGGACTTATGATGAAAAAATGCTAACCTTCTCCAGAGAAAGAACTGATGGAGTCTGAGTACAAATTGATAAATTTTTTACTTTTATTTTTCCTGAGGTTTTTAATTTGTGATTTCTTTTACAATATGACTTATATGGAAACATGTTTTATATAACTTCTTGATTTCTCAAAATTTTTAAAAACAAATGTCAAAAATGTTTTCACATGTAATTGGGGGAAAATAAAATATTAAAAAATAAAAATGCATTTGACATAAAAATAGTTATGACAATGACATATAAAGAAATGCTAGGAAATAGCTTGTAGTCTAATGGAGAAGAGGACAAATATATTCATATGATACACAGAAGGCAAGCATAAAGAAGAGCTAAAGCACTTTGAGAAAATTGTAACTGGGGAAGTGAAAGCAAGGAAGATTCCATGGAAGTGGTGGTGGTGTCTTTGATTGAAGAAAGGAACAAGAAAAGATTTTTAAGAGTTCATCCTAGACAAGTCACAGAAATGGGAAAGAACTAGATGAGCAATGAGTGACGGAGAATACTCAAATTTGACTGGGATAAAGAGTATGTGAAGGGTATAAGCTTAGACTGGATGATTGAAATCCTGTTATTAAAGAACTTGAATGACAGAATCTGAGACATTCTGGATCTAAAGTAGAACATTTGGAAATACAGGACTGGAAAGGTTCAGGGTGGAGAAAATAACTTGCAAATAATCTTCATAGAAATAACTGATGCTATCAGGATATATGAAAATGATAATAATGTTTGTCTTTCATTTTCAAAGAAGACCACAAAATCAGGAGGTGATACCATGACAAGCACATGTAGACCTTAATTTCTCCTACATAGCCAGCTGGGTCTAGTAGGCAGCTATGAATCAGGATGACTGGAAATAGTCCTAGATGTGAAACAATCAGGGTTAAGTGACTTGCCCAAAGTCACACAGCTAGTAAGAGTCAAGTCTATGAGACTGGATTCAAATTCCTGTCCACTGGGCCATCTAGTTGACTCTCATGTTAAATGACAAAGAGAGCAGAGGGCTAAAGGCAAAAGCTCTGAATAAATATATGTTTAAGGAGTATGAGGAGGTTAAGGAGGTAGAAAAAGAAATAAAAGGGTGAAAGGTCTTAGGGTAGGAGGAAAGCAATGAGAGTAAAGTGAAGTCATGGAAATAACAGAGGTAAAAGGTAATGAAATTCAACAAACATTTATTAAATTGTTTATTTTAATTGACAAGTCACTGATCATCATGTCAAATGCCACAGAATGTCAGAGGGTGACAAAGTAAGGATACTGTGTCTATTGTTAAGAAAGTTATTATGGGGGGTAGCTAGGTGGTGCAGTGGATAGAGCACCAGCCCTGGAGTCAGGAGTTCAAATTCATCTCAGACACTTAATTATTACCTAGCTGTGTGACTTGGGCTAGTCATTTAACTTCATTGCCTTGTGAAAAAAAATTAAGTGATAAAGTATTTATGAAAAAAACTCAGTCACAGAAATCATTTGAATTCTGTGACAACTGTCATGGATAGGTGCATAGAAAATGTGAAAACACACATAAAGATGGGTTTTTGTCATTGGTCAAACTGAAGAGTGTCAGAATGTCAATCACCATAAATAATCAAACCTAACTTTCAGGTGTTTCAATTTACCAACTGAAGAGCACCTAAAGCAATTATTTAGAATTTCAGGCACGAAATCAGAAAGATTTCAGATTTTCCCTTAGGTGTTCTCATGTTTTGATCTCATATAACCAAATAAATTAAATCTGTATGTGAGGCAGAAGAAGTGTTTGTGTGTGTGTGTGTGTGTGTGTGTGTGTGTGTGTGTGTGTGTAGGAAAGATTCATGCCTAATCATGAACTATGGTAGATTAGTCCTACAGACTGAGTAATTAGTCACATTCAAATGTTCGTTATCAATATTTCACTAAAATGGAATCCCTGATTTGCAGAATGGATTCCAGGGGACCATGAGCTACCAACCAGGGGAGCAAAATTCAATGGGATAAACCAAAGATTCAGTTGTCTGAAAAGAAGGCACAGAATCACAAAATTTCAAGTTTAATCAGATCTCAGCAATCTCCAGTCTAACCCAGATCTGAAGAGAAATCCCTAGCCCAACATAACTAGCTAGTGGTCATCTTCCCATCTCTGCTCAAAGATCTCCTGTGAAGGAAAATTCAATACTCTTCAGACAATCTATTTCCATTTTTCTAATAACTAGAAAGTTTTTCCTCTTTTTAATTTCCCCTCATTGCCTTTGGTTTTGCTTTCTGGAACCAAAAGGATTATCTTATACTCGATCCTGATATTCTATGATCTATAATATTCTACCTTCTTTATTTTTCTATGTAACATTTCCTGTTGCCCTTAGATAAAAATAACCTGTCTTTCAAATTTTTCATAACATTTAGAAAGTACTTAAATTTCTTCTCCATCTCCATATCTTAATTTGTATCATAAACTTACTTATATGCTCCCTTATTAGGCAAGGGCTATACTATTTCATCTGTATATTTGAACTGAATTTGCTATGTCCAGTAATTAAAGAGTTAAATGAATGCCATGTGTGTTTTAAGATTTCCTCCATGATCAGGTGAGGAAATAGAGGATACAAGCAGTAACTTCTTGTCTGGCACCAAATTCAGAGAATTTCAAAATTCAAAGCGGTCTTGTTAAGTTGGTGAAGTGCTCAGAAATATACAAGATGACATTCAATAGGAACCCATGCTGGGTATGATTACAATGGCTAAACCAATTACGCAAATGCAATGTAGGGAAATGATTGACCATGTACAAGTATGTCTGAAAAAGATCTCAAGGTTAGTGGACCAGAAAGTGAACATGAATTAACAAGCTGGTGTAAAAGGCGAACACAATACTGGAGCATAAAACAGGAGGACAAAGTACAGTAATAATTCTATACTTTTAAAAAGTCACTTACACAACACAGTATGGGGGCTTCCTGGCATGGGAACTCCTTCCACTAAAGCAATAATAGAACAATTAGCTAAATCCAATGGACTCATAAATGGAAGTTACATAGAGGTTAAATTCTCTTCCAGGGCACACAGCCACTAAGTGTCAGAGAGACTAGAAATCAAGTCTTTTCGACTCAACACCCAAGACTACATCTACCATACCATAGATTCTTACTCAATTTAGACTCTAACTAAAAGTACAATATCTAGTTTTCAGAACTATATTTTTAAAGTCTATTCACAGGACAGCAAATTAAATAGTGAAACCTCTGACAAAGATTATTTCTTCTCAAGAAGAAAAAACCAGGGGGTGACATTATCTTCAAATACATAGGGAATTACAGAATAATGACTGGAGATGCAGGAGAGTGGAAAGAACACCAGTCTAGAACTTAAAAATCCTGGTTCCTTGTTTTGACTATCATTAATTAGCAAATCAACCTTAAGCAAGTCATTGAAAACTCTGAGCAAGACTTTCCTCATATGTAAAACATGGAGCTTATTTTATAGGGTTTCTAAGATAACATTTAAGGACAGCTAGATGACACAGAGAATAGAGTGCTGGGCTTAGAGTCAAAAAGACCTGAGTTCAAGTCCAATCTCAGATACTTAAAGCTCTTTGATCCTAAATTAGTCCTGATTGCCTCAATTTCCCCATCCATAAAATGAACTGGAAAGTGAAATGACAAACCAGTCCACAAAGAAAACCCCAACAACAAAATAACATTTTGCTCTAAAATTCTCTAGTTCTATTATGTTAATAAGTACTAACCATTACCACTGAGAAAAAAACTATTTCAAAATATTTCCATGAGAGAATAATTATAAAGGCAACATTGAATTTGGAAAGACCTGGGCTCAAGTTCTACAATTAGCACATATTAGCAGTGTGGCCATAAGTTCATCATTTAACTTCTCAATAAGACTATAAGAAAAGGAGTTGTTCTTGTGAGTTTGTGGAGGGGATTTCCACACAGTGGGTTCCCTCCATTGACAGAATTTTAGGTCTGGATAATGATTCTAATAGCTCCCATTTATATGGCACTCTAACATGTATATTACCTCCTTAAATTATTGCATGGGTTTATTATCCCCCATTTTAAAGATATGGAAAATTGGCTAGACAGACACTTGCTTTGGCCAAGTTCTCTCGGAGCTGTGGAAATCAAATCCTGGCCTCTACAAGACCACAGTATCCAAAATATAGAACTATAAAAAACCTCCAAGATTAGTCAATCATTCTGCAGATAAAGAATCTGATTCTTCTCCACCTGAATGTTTCTAAATGACATTAAATGACTGTTGACTGTTTCTTCAATCAGATGGGTCCTCATTACTACACACCAATCCTTTTATTCTTCATTGATAAACTCTACCACTCCCCATAGAAATTATTCCAAACCTCTTCTCTCAAAGTACTTATTCCACCATTTTACTGCCTCATGTCTCTATCCACTCTAGTTTATCATCCTCTGTTCAACCACAACCAGGACTTTCCTAAAACATCAGTCTGACCATGTCATTACTGGTGTTTACTCAATAAACTCCAGTGGCTCCCAACTACCTCCAAGTTGAAATACAAAATTCTGTTTGGCATTCAAAGCCCTTCATAACCAGCCCCCTCCTACCTTTCCAATCTTCTTATTCTTTACTATCTGTCACATACTCTTTGATCCAGTGACACTGGACTCTTGGTTGCTCTGTTAACAACTCACTCCATCTCTGGGTTCTGGAATTTTTTTTCTGGCTGTTCCCCATGCCTGGAATAGTTTATTCCCAATCTTCACTTCCTAATTTCCCCAGTTTCCTTTGAGTTTCAACTAAAATTCCATCTTCTACAGGAAGCCTTTTTCAACCTCTCTAAATTCTTGTGCCTTTCATTATTTTCTATTTATTCTGTACATAACTTGTTTGTTCTTATTTGGTTGCTAATTGTCCTTCCCATTAGATCATGAGCTCCTCCAGGGCAAGGAACTGTTTTTGTTGTTGCTGTCTTGTTTTGGTTTTGCCTTTCTTTGTGTTTCAACACAATACCTGGTACATTGTAGATGCTTAATAAATGATAGTCTCCAGTGTTTGTGAAAAACTCAAAATCAGTATGGTGAAACAATGTCAGTAAATGCATTCTGGAAGTCACTGATATATTTTTGAGCTCTTTCTGGGTAATAAGCTGTCATTTAGAGTCCTTTAAAGTGAATTTTAGCAAATGATTCTCTGGATGTCTGTACAAGTCTATTTGTGATATTTCCTCCAAGACTTACTTTTATTATCAGGTTCTAAATACTGCCACAATAAGAGAACTTTCTAGCTCTATAAAATTTTAAAATATTTATTCTTTTTTTCTTAGAATACAACTGCATCAAATGTTGAAACCATAAGTACTGACTTTTCTCTGCAACTTGTCCTATGATCCTCCTCTTCTTTCCCTTCAGTTGATTTCTTTGAATAAGAACATTGGCTGCTGGTTGAAACATTCATCTTGGTTTTTAATCAATCTAAATTGTCACAAACTGTTTATCTGGCATACAGAATCTTACAGACCTAAAATTTCAATGATATCTTAGCCAAGGAAAATGCACCAAAACTGTAGCAACAGAGTGAAAGAGAAGCCTGTTGAACCAAAGTAGTGTTACACAACACAAAGCCAACTCTTCTGATGAAAAGTGAATGAAATTGTAGTCACTCATCCAAATGCTTGCTCTATAGTAAAAGCTTCTGGATACATAGAAAAGATGAGGACTGAAAATTTGGAACTACATCCAAAGAGCTATAAAACTGTGCATACCCTTTGACCCAGCAATACCACTACTAGGTCTGTATCCCAAAGAAATCATAAAAGGAGAAAATAATTATAGCAACTCGTTTCATAGTGGCAAAGAATTGTAAACTGAGAGGATGTACATAAATTGGGGAATGACTAAACAAATTATGGATTATGAATGCAATAGAATATTATTATTATTATGTAAGAAATAATGAGCATGCAGAATTCAGAAAAGCCTGGAAAGATTTACATGAACTGATACTGAATGAAGGGAACAGAACCAGAAGAACACTGTACACTTTTTAACAGCAACATTGTGTGATAATCAGCTTTGAAACTTCTCAACAATACAGTGACCAAAGATAATTCTAAAAGACTTATGATGGAAAATGCCACCCACATCCAAAGAAAGAACTAAGAAGTCTGAATGCAGATCAAAGCATACTATTTTCTCTTTTAAAATTTTTTTCTTTCTTGTCTTTTTTTTTTCACTTTTGTTCTGAATCTTCTTGCACAACATGACTAAAATGGAAATACATTTAACAGTATTTGCATGTGTATAACCTCTATCAGATTGCTTGCTATCTTGCGGAGAGGGGAGGGAAGGGAAGAAGAAAATTGTGGAACTCAAAAATCTAACAAAAATGAATGTTGAAAACTATTTTACGTCTAATTGGAAAAGATAAAAATGAAAATAAAGAAAAAGTGAAAAGAAGAAAAACATACAAAAATGGGTCTTAAGGGATGAGTTTTTTATTTTTCCATTTAGATTTCATTTAGATATCATGCATACATAATGAAAAATCACAACTGTTCTAATGAGTTAAGATTGGTGACAAAAGAGAATAAGGACCAAAGAGACTACTGGATGGAAATTGAAAGACTGAAAGGAAAACACTAATGTACCACCCCAACACTATCCTGAAATACCATAAGAATTCATTTCCTCCCATCTTTTCCATTTTCATCAGTTGAGAATTAGGGGAAACATTTCCAGGAACCTTTTTGTATCATGAACCTTTGGAATATTTTTTTAATTAGTTTTAATACTGAAGTTCAATAAAATACAAGTGATTAAGGAGGCTTTTAAAAATCAAATGTCACCAAGAAAAAAAATGAGTAAGGTAACTTTAATTAGAGTTCAACAATGCTCTTCTACCAGCTTCTTCCTCCTGCAGACTCCAAGGTTGTCTCTCTATGCTGCCTCTCATGAGAACAATACTTTAACCCAAAGGACATAATGTAATGTCAGTAGCTAGTGACTGAGACATTTGAGAATAAGTGAGGACTTTTAAATTACTTCAGATCATATCTCAACAACCATCTGATCCATGTGCTCTCTCCAAATAAATGCCACATCTGTATAAATGATACCTTAGTCTAGTTTTTAAAAATATTTTAAATCACATCAGCAACTAAAATATTATTCAGTTCATTAGATAACTAGCTAAAAAGCAAGACCATTTTGAAAGAGCAAGTTTTTTTGATGAGAGGGTTAAATATAGCAAGGAATATAAAAACCAAACAGATGGGATAAATTATTCTGTGGAAAAAAAATTGATTCTTCAACACTTTAAAATACATACATATATGTATAAGATATATATGTATGCATACACACATATATGTGTTTATATGTATATAAATTATATATATATATACACACACACACACACACACACACACACACACATTCACACACGAATATTTTAGCAAGGTTTGGAAATCAACCTTTTTTCCTTCATTAAGACTGACCCTTAGCTCTTAAGAGTCCGCATATACATCCAAACAGGCTTTCTTTCTCCACTAATGTTATTGATGCTCTTCTCAGGTGAAAAGTTGAAAAGCTCATTTCCTAAAGTAGCCCATCATCCTTAAATAGCACTGCCTAGTGTTTCATTTCCTCCCATCTTTTTCACTTTCATCAGTTGAGAATTAAGGGAAACATTGCCATGAACCCTTTTGTATCATGAATCGTTGGAATTTTTTTTTAATCTCATCCCACTAATTTCCACATTACCCCAAAAATATAAGAAATAGCATTATAGCATCCTGCTTCCTCAGTTAATAGGGCTGTGAAAACCAAATTTACTCTAATTTTCAAAGACAGGAGGAAATAGCTTGACTTTCTGAATAATCAAAAGTACTAAGCAATAAGGTCAGCAGCATACAGAGATCGTGAGAAACCAATGCTCTCCTTAATCTTGCTGTCTGTAAGCCAAAACTCATTTTATTTCCATTTTATTAAAAATAAATGACTAGGCAATGTGACTATGTCTTCTTTCTGAGGCATTCTTTCCATTATAACAAGTAATCAGTATGTATTTAATCATTTTATCTGATAGAAGTTGATGAAGGCTACTTTTTATTTAACTTTCATTAAAATCACCTACAAACAAATCTCTGTACTTCACTTCCTAGCAAAACAAAGGCTTTTTTTATTAGCTTGACACTTTTTTCCACCTTTTTGGCTCAGAGTTTCTTTGCAGGAAATTGTTTTAAATAAAGCATTGGGTCTGAAGTCATTCAGTGTTACTCAGTGCAGACTAGGACTTTTACTTAGAGGCTACTGGTACATAGTGGATAGTCAGAAAAGATTTAAGTTCAAATCTGGCCTCAGATGCTTACTAGCTATGTGACTCAAGGCAAGTCACTTGACCTATGTTTGCCTCAGTTTTCTCAATTGTAAAATGGGGATAATAAAAGCACCTACTTCTCAGGGTTGTTATGAGGATGAAATGACAGATTTGTAAATGCCAATTAGTACAGTGCCTGGAATTATATTAATTTCTTTTCCTCTCCCCTTTCCTAGTCTTAATTTTACCTCAACTCAGTGTTTTAGTGGAGATTATATGAAGCTCTGAGTTCTAATTTTGACTCTGCAACTAAATTCTTGTATTTCATCAAATCATATTATCTATACAGGTTTCAGTTTCCTCATATATTAAAGTAGGTAAATTAATTACAGAGATCATATCAGACAGCATTTTAGAGGATGGAGAATTTGTAGAGGAAACTCAAAGCAAAACAGATCATCATTAAGGCCCTCTCAGATCTTAAAAAAAAAAAGGATTCTGATTTGAAATTGACATCCAAACTAAGTTACCCTTCAAAGTTTTGGTTTTAGAAACGGGAAGAAGTGGGAGAAACTCACCATCTGGAGCTAGGCTGCGTTCAGGTTGAGTTGGTAGCATAAAAGCTAAACTGGGAGCACAATCAATACTTGCAATTTAGCTTTTAAATATGAAATGATTTGAAAGCAGGCCAGCCATCTCTGAAAGACTGTGGCAAAAGGCAGCCATGAGGGCTAGAGAAGCACAATTCCTGCCTTCCATTAATAGCACTTTGCAGTGCTCTAGACATCAAAGGAAAAACTATACTTCCATTCAGTTAGTCTATATGTTAAAAAAAAGCTTCCGGAAAAGAGGGGAAATGAGAGTGGGGGTAGAGAAGGGCTTTCAAGATTTTACTGTGACTAAGCTGAAAGTAACTCAATATCTTTTGGTTTAATTTCCTAAAAGTAAAGAAGTTTTTTTTGAGTACTTGCTTCCATTTAAGTGCAGGAACCATAATATCAAGGATAATTTTGGAGAATGGAAATTTGTAGGGAAATTATCAAGATAAGAAAGATTTAACTAACAAAATATGTCTATAGGGTTCTATCTTTAAAAAAATCAAAATTTTTTTTCTCAAAAGGAGGTTTTTCAAAGCTAAGTGGCTTACAGGAAACCAATGCTTTCTAATGACTGGGAGTTAGGAGATACTGGCTTATGTCTTAAATCTGCTACAAATAAGAAGGGTAACCTTGGCAATGTCACTTGCCCCCCAGAAACAAAGTTCCTTCCTCTGTAAAAGAAAGGCCCCAGACTAGGTTATCTCTCTTATCCCTTCTATCTCAAAAATTATATTCTTTAGTGCAACTGTGCTGATAATTACTAGCTCGCAAGTACAGAACCAATAACTATTTGAGAGAAGGCAACAATTAAGATCATCATTTTATTATTATATAATGTACTCTGTATATGCTACTTAGTCTGTAAAGTGAATCCAGATATTTTCATACAGTTATAAAATGATAAATGTTTTAGGCTTCCCTTTAAAGGCTTAACTTAATGTTTGTACCATTCAGAATGATTATGGCTTCATGGTGAAAATTCTATTGACCCCATTTATATTCAACATATCTTTTCAGAGCCAAAATTTTTTAATGCCTCATCTCAATGCAAATATTTGCTTAAGGAAGTTAAGTTTAAGAAAAATTTCCAACTTCTTTTCCTCACTTCCAACCAATCAATGAAAAATATTTACAGAACATTCACACTGTGTGTGTAGAGGAATATACCAAATGCTTGGTGAAATAAAATTGGATTGGACATTTATTAAGCATCTATTATATACAGAGAGCTGACATAAAAAGTTCCCCTAAGCAACAATCCATATAAAATGAGAATTTATCATTTAAAGGTGAAACTATTAACTTTGTTTAAAATGAAGACCAGCTTAAAAGAGTAAAATATTGGCAAAAATGATAGGGTTTGAGGATGTGGAGAAGCAACTCTTGTTATGGCTATCCAGATTTCTTATACCTTCAAATCTCAACTAAAATACCACTTCAACAGGAAGCCTTTCTCAGTTCCTCTTAATTCTGGTCTTCCCTCTGTTCATTATTTCCTATGTAGCCTAAATAGAGCTTGTTTGTAAACATGCGTTTGTTGTTGTCTGACTCACTGGGTAGAGGGTTCTTTTAGTATCCTTCATGCTTAGTAAACTGTCTGAGCAATAGTAAGTACTTAATAAATGCTTATTGACTGACTCAATAGTTAGATTCTAGATTGTAAACTCCCTGGGGTCAGAAAACAGTCCATTTCATGTAGTAGGAACACTAACAAAATGTTATGCTGAAGGAAGGCACTACTAGTTATACTATATTGCAGACAAGAGTCTAGGTTAAATAGGCTTTGGTGGGTTGGCCTGGGCTTATATTTATGATTTTTTCCCCATGAAAAAATCATTCAAAATTCCAGTCAACTTGTGACAATTTTTGAATTCCAGAATCGGATATACTATTTAACCCATTCCTCAAATATTACCTGACTCCTTTATAAAACCAAATTAGGGACAATCTGTATGTTTACAATATCAATAGAATTATATCCAGAATACAATTATGTAATGTTCATTTCTAGCTTTAAGAATCTGTTCTTACTCTTCTCTCTTCCCTCTATCTGGACAACTGTAACCCACAGGACTCAGCCTCCTAAATCTACCTCCACAACTCCTTTCTTCAGGTCACATAAGCCCACATCAGTTTCCTCCATCCCTGACTTCCCATTGTAGTGTGTTTATTTCAGCACCTATAGATGAAGTCTCTTTGGTAGGTGAGAGACAATTATGTTAAAGAAATGAGAACACTGGATTTGGGGGCCTTAAGTCTGGTTTCAGTCAGAGATCTGTTGCTTTCCATCTGGGATGATAAATATTTAACAACCAGTTGTCATGGGAAAACATTTTTTTAATTAAAAAATATATATATATATACACACACACACAGATATGTGTGCATGTGTATGTATATGTATATATGGGTGTGTGTCTATGTATGTACACATATATACATATATGCACAATACATTTTAAGCTTAATCATAATTATTAATACTTTCTTCATCACGTTTTTTATTTACTATCTTCATCTAGATGATGTAATCATAAATAACAAAATAATAATTCAAACACTAATTTGAAGCATACACTGAGGTATATATGGTATAAAAGCTCACACCAAAAATTTAACAATCATCTCCCCAGTAGATACACACTGTATATATTATATATATATATATATATATATATATATATATATATGTATAATGTATACCTCTGTACATATTAGGAACTCAAAAGATATTTGGTGAAAGAACTGAATAAGGAACTCCTTACAAAAGACTACTCTAATAAACTGATTAATGTGGAAAGATACAAAAAAAAAAATAAAATAAAAATTTTGGTTGCACTATATACTCCTGTCAAATAACCATATATTCCTCTCAAAAGCAACTTGAATTGTGTATAAAAGGTCTGATTCTAACTACTAATTTTTTTAAAAAGTCTTTTCCAGAATTTAACTTAGGTGGTATCACCTAAATTAAACTCAAATGCTTATTAAAAGGTAATTTTACATAATTTTAAGAAAGAACTAAAAAGTTCAGATTGAATGTATTTGATGTATTTGGACATGGATGTGATAGTTTTATTAGAGTCATGCATTTGTAACTTTATATATCCTACTCTAAATAATTTTTTGCCCCAATATGACTCTTGACTGACTAAATATTATTAATTATTGATTGACAAAATAGTTAGACTCTGGATAGTAAACTCCCTGGGGTTGGAGAACAGTGCATTTTATGTAATAGGAACTCTTTAACAAAATGTTTTGCTGAAGGAAGGTACTGCTAATTATACTACATTATAGGCAGATTCTAGATTAAACAGAACCTCTTCTTGAACCCCATTTGGGGTTTTCTTGGCAAAGATAATGGAGGAATTTGTCCTTTCCTCTCTAGTTTATTCTATAGATGAAGAAACTGGAACAAACCAAGTTAAGTGACTTGCTCAAGGTCACACAGGGAGTATTTTTTATTCAAAATGAACAGTGTCATTTAGAAAGAATTAAAAACAAGTAACTCTACCATTCAACTAAGAGACTGTATACCTACAACCATAGTGAAAAAAACATAATGAGGCTTGCCAATAATCCAAATATTTGAAAAAATCTTGATATATCTTAATGAGTGAAAAACAGATTCAAATTCAAAAGACTTTTGGACTAGAAAGAATACAAATTAATATGCTAGAAATGATAATAAAAATTATCTAGAATAAGTATAAAAGCATCAAATGAATAGATGTCATAAAGAAAAATTGTTTTAAATCTGGGTAAATATGCCCAATGATGGGAAAATAGATTTACTAAACTCATTTTTTCTAGTCCAATGCTCTTTGGCAGATAAATAAAGGATCATAGAGGTCTTGTAATTTGTACAAGGTCATTCAGCTGATAGTAATAGAACCACAACTGGAACGCAGATATAACAATTCCCTGTCTTTCCATCCACATGAAATAGACAATCAATAAATATTAGATTATTTGGTTGATTTATTAATTGATATAGGAAAAGTGACCTAATTAGTGACCTCTAACCAATATGCTTCCCCAAAGTTATGTGGTTTAAGGAATTCAGGGAGAACTGGTGATTACATATATAGAAATATTTGGTTGTTGTTGGTTTTCAGTTGTATATTAATTCTTTGTCACCTTTTGGGATTTTCTTGGCAGAGAAATGGATGATTTATCATTTCCTTCTCCAATTCATTGCACAGATAAGGAAACTGAGTCAAACAGGGTTAGCACAACTAGTAAATAGCTGAGACAGATTTGAACTCAGGTTTTCCTGACTGCAGGCTTGGCAACACTAATCCTGTGCCACCTAGTTGGCCCATATTGAAGTTAAAGTTAAAATGGATACCCATTCTTTGGATTTATAGACACCCCCAAAGCAACTTTAACCTTGACACTTCAGGGACAAATTATAGACAAGATTAGATCCAAGTTAGATTTTCTCTAAAGTGCCTTAAAGCTATGAGATACTATGATTCTACCAAGGGACAAAACAGCTCACGGCAAGGGGATTGGATCCTCATTGATTGTCCAATTACAAATGGAACCATAAAAGAATTAAGACCTTAGAAAATGAGAGAGAAATCAAATACAAGAAATATAAAAGATATTCAAAAAGGGAAGAATCAGTGTGTCAGAAATGGTTTCTCATTTGAAACTGGTTTCAACCTGAAAAATTTTTCCACCAACACCAAATCAAATATGAATCTCTGAAGACATTTTGAATTAAGGAAATCATGAACAAGACTGAAACAAGAAAAAAGAAACTCATAGAATTCTAGATCTAGAGCCAAAAGGGACCATAGAATCTATCTTAGCCAATCTCCTTATTTTACAGATGAAGAAACAGACCCGGGGAAGTTAAGGCTTGCCCAAGATCCCAACAGTAGCAAGTTTCAAATCTAGATCCTCTGACTCCAGAACCATTTTTCTTTTGATTGTACCATGCTCAAGAACAATGAAAACTGATATTCCTGAGTGATTACTGAGGAGGGTTGATAATTCTGTTAGGTTGTTCATCTTATCCTTCAATCTTGAGGCTTGTACTGGTATACCCAAATGTGAAAACAACCCAGAGGATAGCTTCTAGCATGTTGGATAGAATCATTATGAATAATTTTGGAATAGCAAGGAGAAAAATGTCATGAGATAAGGCATGAATCAGTTGTGATTTGTTCTCATCAAAAGAATAGATCACAACTGAACTTGTCCAACAACAACTTATGGTCAACTATACTAGATAATGCCCATTCTATATAAAAGCTTTTTATGTAGAAAAAAAAGAGAGGGGGATTTTTGTCAAAGAATCACAGGATATCAGATTTATGAGGCTGCCTAATCACCACTATACCTTAGCAAGAATCCCATCTACAACATCCCCAACAATCAATAGAAAATAACCTGGCAAGATTATGATAACAGTAAACATATATATATATATATATATATATATATATATATATATATATATATAAAATATAAATTAAGTCATTTGACTCTCACAGCAACTCTGTGATATATGTGTCATTATTATCCCAGTTTTACATATGAGAAAACCAAAACCAAGGAAGGTTAAATGACTCATCTTAAATCTCATTGGTGGTGAATGTTTGAGACTAGATTTGTTCTCAAATCTTCCTAACTCCTAAGTCCAGCTTGCTGGCCAAACAATATAGGATTATGGGAGACAACATATACTTTGCCAACCTGAAAATAATCGTTATCATCATCATTTCTGTAAGTTCAGTTGTGATCTATTCTTTTGATGAGAACAAATCACAACTGATTCATGCCTTATCTCATGACATTTTTCTCCTTGCTATTCCAAAATTATTCATAATGATTCTATCCAACATGCTAGAAGCTATCCTCTGGGTTGTTTTCACATTTGGGTATACCAGTACAAGCCTCAAGATTGAAGGATAAGATGAACAGCCTAACAGAATTATCAACCCTCCTCATTAATATGGCATATATAGCCATATTAATGTCTTCCAGCCACTCACTTTATCATTTCAAGTCATTTTAAATACTATCATAACCACCCACCATAATTAATACACATGTACAAATATTTATTACTTTTTTCAATTTTTGTGTTACTATAAACATTTTCTTCTTGATCTATAAAAGCCTTTTTAAAAAGAGGAGCACAAATAATATTGTGTCTATTAGCAACCATAAGGTAGTATATTTCATATTCCATTTAAACTCTAGGTCTTCTCTGATGATTCATGGTTTTAAAGTTGGAATAAGATATAGTCTCTTTCTAGATCTAGAGGCATTTCAGGAATGAGATTAATGAAACCTACTATGCAGGAAGTGAAGATATTTCAGGGAATGGGGTAAATTTCAAGCAGCAATAACTTGAGAACTTTATTAAAAACATTAAAATAGAAATTAAAATAAATCAATTTACATGGGGAGATGGAAAAATAACAGAGGCTGAAAAAATGTCATCTAAAACTAGCAGGATTTAGGATACAATTAACTAGGATGGTAAAGAGGGAATCAGTAAAGACATTTAATGGCTGTGAGAACCTGACAGTGAAAAAGTTTCCTAGAGTTTGACTTTAATAAAAGACAGAGTTAGGTTAACTGTACATGTTCATCTAATTCCACTATCATTCATACATGAAAGGGAGCTCAGTGGAACAGAGCTCAAAGAGACTTTTGGAGGGATCATAATTTGACTTTTTCACAATCAGAAATCTGGGTCTCCTAACCTAGGGTGGTGGGGAGAGAGACAACCCAGGATGGGCAAGGGAAGTTGGACATCAGACATTGCTGAAAAAGAAGTGTCTTATCAGTTATGATCCTCCCACTCCAAGCCACAGGGGCTATTTTGATGAGATTTGGAAAGCAAACCATTTTTTATTTCTTAAATTGATATTTTTACAAAATCTTTCTTAAAGATAAGGTTCAACTTTTTACCATTGAGGAAGTTAGCTCATTTGATCTGATTACCAAAGAGGCTCTCTATGTGAAAAGTGACCTTTCAATCACTTCTATTCTTAGAGGCATAGAGTTAAAGGATAAAACTTATCAATTACTTAATCTCTTTGGACTAACTTGCTTTCTAAATAGTGAAAAGAACACAGAATTTGGAGTCAGAAAGACCTTTGTTCAAATCCAAATTTGGACACTTATCAGGTA
Organism: Macrotis lagotis; assembly: GCF_037893015.1. Taxonomy (NCBI): domain Eukaryota; kingdom Metazoa; phylum Chordata; class Mammalia; order Peramelemorphia; family Peramelidae; genus Macrotis; species Macrotis lagotis. Next base: position 354,804,202 of record NC_133666.1, read on the forward strand.
TGTAATCCTGGGAAGTCACTTTATCTGTTTCTCAGATTCCTCACCTATTAAAATGAGAGAATCAGACTTGATGGTCTTTATGGTCCTCTGTGGCTCCAAATCTTTGATTTCATGGTATGGTACCTTCCTTCATGGGGTTATTTGGAGGTAAAATGTAAAGGAGAAATGAACTAGTCAGTTATGGCTAAAATTTGAGAATAGCCATTTGAACTTTTTCTACCTCCAATCACTTACTTAAAAATTCTCTTTACAATGTAATAGTACATTTGAGGGAAATAATAGAGACGACTGAGTGTAGGATAATCTGGTTATTAATGAGATTTGGGAAGCTAGGTGATGAAATATTAAGGTGCCAGACCTGGAGTCAGGAAGACTCATGATCCTGAATTCAAATTTGGCTCAAACACTTAATAATTGCCTAACCCTACTAAGTCACTTAACCCTGTTGCTTCGTTTTCCTCATCAGTAAGATGAGCTGGAGAAAAAAATGGCAAACTACTCCAGTATCTTTCCCAAGAAAACCCCTAGGGTGGTCACAAAGAATAAGACATGACTGAACAACAACAACAAAAAAAAAAGCAGTAAAAATGTCCACTTAATGACTTGTTAAATATTAAAGAGTCTCGCAAATTAATGGTAGGTTATAATGGTTCCTTCATTTCACAGACTATTTAGTTGAAAGTTGAAGGAAGCTAGGTGGTGCAGTGGTCTTGGAATTAGGAGGACAGGGGTTCAAATATGACTTCAGACACATGACCCTTACTAGTTGTGTGACTTTGGGTAAGTCACTTAATCCTGACCGCCTCACATCCAGGGGCAATCTCCAGTTGTCCTGTCTGGCCACTGGACCCAGATGGCTCTGAAGGAAAAAGTGTGGCTGATAACTTAGCAGGGACCCCACCCCCTCACTCAAATCCAATTCATGCGCTGTCATGGCATCAACTCTCTGATGCCATGGTCTTCTTTGAGAATGAAGGTCAAACATCATCATCATCTGTAGAGTCCCTTTTCCAGACTCTTATGTTGAGTCCCACTTTTGGATTCCCTCAATCTCCCCAGGAGAGTGCTGGAGGGGCAGGAGATAAGGATCACAAAGGAGACAAGTACTCCATCAAGATCTCCAAGTGCTCCATTTTATTCACCAAAACACCAGTGCCTAAATACCTTTCCCGTTTCTAATCCACTCCCATTCCTGTGGCACTTAGTAAGATAAGAGTCTGATGTTCAAAGATACCAGGTGAAGATAATTTACAATGCTCCCATACACAATTCCCAATAATCATCCAGTTGAAAATATTAGAATTTAGAAATTTTGAATTAGAAAATATTAGAATTTCCCTCCCTTACTTAGACATTTTTCATAAATTGTTAACAATAATCACTGAACTTATATTGTACTTTATGGTTTAAAATGTAATATTACATACCTTGTTTTATATTAGATAAGTAGATGGGGTTCAGTGAATAGAGAGTTGGATCTGGAGTCAAGAAGACCTGTGTTCAAATCCAACCTCAGGCACTTCCTGGATTTTTATGGGATCATTAAGAGGTCACTTAACCTATGTCTGGTTCAATTCTCTCATCCACTGCATGAGAATAATAAAAGCAACTATCTCCCAAATTGTTGTGTAGCAGGGGAACTCTGGGCACAAGAGGAAATACTGTAATAAGGCTACTCATGAGCAATGAGCACTCTCTTGGCCATCCCTTGGGGACTACCCCCTGGCATGTATGTTAGAGAATACCTGAAGCCAGGTGCTTAACCACTTCTCAAGCACCACACCTGTCCTTCCCACCTGAAAGATGTTTGAACAAACTTCTGCTCAGGTAAAGCTTTTTTTTTTCTCTTTGACTCCCAGCCAGGCTACTTCATCTCTTCTCCCCTTCCTTTCTCTAAGCTAGAACTATATGCTCTGGCCCATGCTGATAGATCAATATGGCCCTGGTTTCATGTGACAGGATTTAAATTGATCTAAGCTTCTCTTCTTTTCCCTTTCTTCTTTTAACTTGACTGGCCCGATGTAGCCCCAGATTCATGAGGCTGGATCTATGTTGTTCCAATCTCCTTTTCCGTTTTTTCCTTTTAACTTCACTATTTTCCCAACTTGCAACTATCCCCTTTGCAATTTTCTCTACAACTGTCTCCTTTTGCTAACTTCATTGCTTTCTTAAGAAACTACTATCTCCTTAGAAACTACTATCAGTGAAACTACTGATCAGTGAACTTTGTAGTTAACTTGTAATCTTGTGCAACCTGTGAATTAAAGAATAAACCTTTCTTACCTCCCTGAGTCAGAGATTGATGAGTTCTTCACCTCTAAAGCAAAGCACAGGTGTATCTTCCCACCCCAGTTTCTCTGGCAACATTTTTGGCATCTCTAGGTGGGAACAATTAGCCCTCTCTCAGTTATGAGGACCAAATGAGATAACATAGGTAAAGCACTTACAAAACTCTAAAGTGCTAACTATTCTGTTATTACCTCATTTGAACCAGGTAGATGGTGCAAATAATGTTATCTGTTTCACACATGATTAAATGACTTGCATAGAGTCACAGAGTTAGTAAGCAGAGAGTTAGAAATCTTACCTACATAGTCTAATATCCTGTCCCACAAACTTCCTACTATACCACAAAAGTATGTCACATAATACACCTTAACACATGGAAGTGTTACAAATTAGCTTACTCTGGTGCATGAATCTTTTGTAACTTTCCTGGTAAAACATTTGAAATGGATTTTCAAGCTCTTAGGTTAAGGTCAAATACCAACCAAGTGTAGAACTGAGATGGAAAATACCCACTTGAATTATGTTAAAGCAAAATGATCTTGGCTTAAAAATTGCTACCATAATTGCCTCGATTTTCCCCTTTATATTTATAGACAAACCATATTTGATATTAATCTGATATTAATAATGACTTACATTCATATAGTACTTTGTATTTTTTAAATTAGTACCCAAGGGCTACTCTGAGGGGTTCTCAAGGATTATGTTACTAGATCTAATGCTATCTGATTACAAATTGGGAAGGGATCCAATGTGCTCAGACTGCATTAGGCTCCCTAGCATACATGCTTTAAACAAAAGTATGGATTCACTGAGGCTTAAGCACTGACTCACACTAACTGTCCTCTTATGTTATCCCTGTGAGGTAGCTAGGGCAGAAATTTTCTCATCTTAGAGATGTCTAAATTGAGGTGGAGAGAAATAAAAATCCTTGAGCAGAAGCAATTTGGAACCATGACCACAGCAATAAAACTGTACCTAGCCTGTGAGCCAGCAATACTACTTGGTCTGTATCACAAAGAGATCATAAGAAAGGGAAAATGTCCCACATGTACAAGAATATTTATAGCAGCTCTTTTTGTCATAGCAAAGAATTGGAAATTAAGGGGATTCCTGTCCATTTAGGAATAGCTGAACAAATGTGCTATATGAATATAATGGAATATTTTTGCTCTATAAGAAACAATGAGCAGTCAGATTTCAGAAAAACTTGAAAAGACTTACATGAGGGGCAGTTAAGTGATACAGTGGATAGAGGACCAGCCCTGGAGTTAATTCAAATCCAGCCTCAGACACTTAATGCTTGCTTAACTTTGTGACCTTGGGCAAGTCACTTAACCCTATTGCCTTGCAAAAACAAAAACAAACCAACAACAAAAACTTACATGAACAAATGATGAATGAAGTAAGTAGACTCAGGAAAACATTGTACAGCAACACTGTGAGATGACTGGCTGTGTGGACTTAGCACTTATCAGTAATAATTCAAAAGAATTGTGAGGGAAAACACCATGGAAAGAACTATGGAGTCTGAATATAGATCAAAGCATACTCTTTTCACCTTTTTAAATTCATTTTTTGCTCTTTCCTTTTTGTAGTTTTTCCCTTTTTGTTCTTATTTTTCTTTCAGAGTTACTAATATGCAAATATGTATAATGTGATTGAGCATGATAAACTCTATCAGATTACTTGCTATCCTGGGGAGGTGGGAAGGAAGGGTGAGAAGGAGGAAATTTTATGAAAATTAATGTTGAAAGTTATCTTTATATATAATTGCAAAAAGTATTAATAATAATAATAAAATTCTTGCCTATGGTCATATGAGGAGTCTATAGTAATACTAGAACTAGAAATTCATTTCTAATTCATGGGCTTTTCCACCAATATGGGACAGCTTAGTTCATCTGAATCCTGCCTAGTCTGTCCTAGCTTGCACAACTCAGTATAAATTGAACCAGATCGAAGTAAAATGCATAGCAGACATTTTAATGGAGTAACCAGTCTCCTTGCTTTGTCTTTTTTTCAATCTCTATGACAAGGATCTTTTTTTTCCTTCCACACAACAAAAGATTAGCAATGTGGATAGGGTGCCAGGTTCTGATACTTACAGTCATCTGACCATGAACAACTGACAGCTAGGATCTTCAGTTTCCTCTACTGTATTATACAGCATCATATGAAGGTGTAGGGTTATATGAGAATCAAAAAAGATAAGGTACTTAATGTTCTTTGAAAAATTTAAAGCACATATACTTGGTTTGGGGCTGTTAAAGCTGAAAGAGAGAGAGGGGAGAGAGAGGAGAGAGGAGAGAGGAGAGAGAGAGAGAGAGAGAGAGAGAGAGAGAGAGAGAGAGAGAGAGAGAGAGAGAGAGAGAGAGAGAGAGAGAGAGAGAGAGAGAGAGAGAGAAGGGAGAGGCAGGCTGATAATTTAAAACATTTAAGGTTTTTTTTTGTTTGTGGTAATGTCGTTGTGGACCATATTACTCATGAGATTTTCTTAGCAAAGACACTAGAATGGTTTGCCATGTCTAGTTCCAATGGATTAAACAGTGATTAAATGACTTGCCCAGAGTCATACAACTAGTAGATGACTGAGGCTGGATTTGAATTCAGGCCTCTCCTGACTCCAGGTCCAGCTCCCTATCCACTGAACCACCTAGTCACCTCCATTTAAACTACTAAAGCTTAAAACTGTACTGACGTCTGGGACATCCTTTGTAAATGTTAGTTATTAATCATAGTCAGCCTAAAGGGGCATTAACACATGTGGATGCCCAAAGCTGCATTAACTTACACTTTCCAAATTGTTCTTTCTGTCCTTAAAACAGAAAATTATTTTAGTAATGGAAAACAAAATACAGTAGGGTTACCATCAGATAAAAATAAATGCCTGCCTGGACAAAAATCCCTCTCCATCACAGACTGTTATGTAGCAAGTTGGCTTTTTTTTAGTCTCTGGATAAAAAGATAATAATATAAAAAGTCTTTCTTATACCAAGTTCTAAAGACATTAAATATTTGAGAACTTAAATATAATTTAATTAATGGATAATTACTTGATGGATAAATTATTTTTGATTAAACATCTAGAAGAAATTTTTTTTATCAGCTTCTGATAGAAGAGGAGAAATTATCACTCAAAATTTTTCAAGTGCCACACAAACTGATGAGAATACCTCATCAATAATAAGAAGTTCCTCTAAATTATCTCTCCCATCATAAAAGTATCACCCATTTGCAGTTAGTAACTAATCAAATCTTAAGGTCATGTCTTCACAGTCTGTATTAAAACTGTTTCTGCAGTCCTCAATATTCCTCTAGACCTCAAGGAGAATTCTAAACTCCTATCAGTGTTCATCTTGAAAGCTTATAGAAAATGGTAGAAATGGAAATGTTTTAATCAGCAAAATTAAATAGGAACCTATTAATCACACATGAATTTCCCACCATAATAATTATAATGGGCCTAAATACTCTGGTCTTGGCAAAATCTTTTTAGGATTTAGAATGCCTCTCTCTCCTGTCCTATACTATGTTAATTAAAATAGTATCTATTTTGCTTAAGGTTCAACTGGTGAAAGGACATTTTTAATCATTTAAAATTAATTTTATATTATGACTTTTATTTCAATTAGTGTTTCTCTGCTGCTAGATGAAATGGATAGAGCCACTGGGGCCTAGAATCACACTTGGATTTAAGCTAAATCACAAATAGTCAAAGAAAATATAAAATTTCAATAAACTAGATAGGTTGAACTATTTTTTTTCATTAAAGATCCATATATATAAATATACATATATATATATATGCATACTCACTCTCAATTCATAAGTACTTTTTATTTATAAAAGACAACATGGCCTGCTTCATCTTCCCCAAACACTATTAAAAGAGTGGTATCCAACTCAAATGAAAATGGTATCACTAAATGTTAAGTAAGATTCCCTACTGGTAACCTATTTAGTTTTAAAATGTAATACTTTTTAAAATTCTGTTTTCATTTATTTTGTTAAATATTTCCCAATTAAATTTTAATCTGGTTCAAGATTTACTGGAATTGTTTTGAACTCAATACCCCTGCAGTAAGAGACTTTGCAAATGGAAAGTTTGATTATCTCTGCCCTACTAGAATACTTCTCTCTCTTATCCACCCCAACATATGAGTGAAAGAAAAGTTCATGAGCACTAAACATAGAGAGTTTGTTCAAATTTATGTCCTTTATAGCTATTTGTACATTATTCATGTTCAATAAGTAATAAGTCATATTTTGAATGCACTTAACTTCAGGGATAATTTTGGCTTGTCGATCTAAACAGAATATGTAAATGATTCTAGACAAGTAGCTTGATTATATTAATTATCTATAAATGCCAAAATTGTATCTCCCACTTTGGACAAGAAAAAAAAAATATATATATATATATATATAAATATATATATATATATTTATATATATATATATATATATATATATATATATATATATATTTGTGGCTTTTTTTCTTGTTTTCCTCTGCTTAAAGCAGTTACTACTATGGAAAAGGCTTTCCTGAGGATTCATGACCATCCAGAGGATACATGCCCCCTCCAACCAGTGATTAATCCCTAGGAGATGCCCAGCACCTCAATAGTTACAGTTAATTAAAGTTCCTCTGGTTGTTAATCAAGTACTTAAGTGGTCTCCTTCCAGGACACTGACCTGCCATTGTGAGAACAATAAGTGTAATTAAAAATCTTATTTTCAAATACAGTTCATAAGTTTTATATGACAAAAATTGTTTTTCATCACATACATTTTAGGAGTGCTGACCTGAGCAAAGGAAAAAAAATAGTCCATCTTTGAAGGAGACAAGGCAATGGAAAGCAGGCAAATATGAAGCAACTGTTCCTCTTACAAATAGCAATCTGCACTTTACTACAGTGAGAAGTTCATTTTAAATAAATTTTAATTTTTAAAAATATCAATATGAATTATAATTTATATATATATATTATATATATATCATTTTAGGCACTGCAGGTTTCATTCGATCTCTCTACATGAGCAAACTGAAGCTGAGTGATCAGACACCTGGTTCCCTTTATATAATAAATTGCAGACTTAATGGTTGGTCTGAATGCAAGACCAGTTCTCTTCTTACTCTACCAAACTCCTTAATGTTTGTCCTCTTTCTTCCACTAAAGCTTGCTGTTATCCCTGAGAACTTTCAAAACCTCTACCTGTGAAGCTTAAGCATTGGTCCGACTTGTCAGAGGAAGGGCCCTTAATACAGGCCTTGAAAGAAAGCTTTACAAATATGAAGTGAAAGGTTCATTCAATCATGAAACTCATCAAATTGTCTCAGATATAGAGGGGCTACAGTCGGCCTCAGCCAAGACAGTACCTAAACCAATGAATTCAACCACTAAGGACAAGATTAATTCTAAGAAGCAATAATGCTACAGATACTACAAGTCATTAGATACCAAATTTTGCTTCTGATTTAACCTCTTACTCTTGGGTTTTAGATGAAATTTAGAACTATTACCACTGATATTGCTTGCAAGTCCCTTTGCACTATAATAACACCACTTTAAAAAGAACTTTCTATTCTTCTATTTTCATGAATATCAAAAAAAATTTATTCTTTAAGTAGTCATCCTAACCAACTGTCACCAATGCTAAATGACAAATTTGTGAAAAAAAAAGCAAAACCAAAACCCAATGAAAAGATGGAATAAAGAAAATACAAAAATCAACTTTCTCATTCTCATTACTTCAAGAGAAAAACTTTAAAAGATCATTGATTACAGTGAAGCCTAAATTCCTAAGCCTGGTTTTATAACTGTATTTTTAAACCATCAAAAAGTGGAATGATTGTAAACCCAAAGGTTCAAAGTCAAATATAGTCCAATTCAGTCAGATGTGGTGACATGGGTGTATTCTCTATTGCAACACTAGAGGGTGCAGTTGCACAGGAAAGCTCTTTGGACACGGTGGGGAAAGAAATGGGAATTTTGATCCTAGTTCATATCTAAAATCTCACAAGGCCAGCACCAGGATGCCTTATTTTGAAAGGTTGTAAACTTTAACAGATAATGTAAACTAATTCACTCCCTGGACAATCAAGCATACACATGAAACCCAGACAAGGGCTCCATGGAGAATTCTTTTTCCAAAGAATGATCCATTTCCTTCATGTATGTATGTTCATAAATATAGTGTTTTATCTTCAGGAAACCACCATTACTTTTCCTTCTGAATAAAAGATCTTAAAAACCCACTTATGTTTGTGGCCTTTAAGAGGTAAGGTATTAGTATGGCTGACATTTCCTATTAAATTTGGGACACTGATTATTCCATTCTTTTTGACTAAGTAACACAAGCCCAAACAAAGTGTCTCCTCCTTATTAAAAGTCCAATGAAGGGGCGGCTAGGTGGCACAGTGGACAGAGCACTGGCCTTGGAGTCAGGAGTACCTGGGTTCAAATCCAACCTCAGACACCTAGCCATGTGGCCTTGGGCAAGCCAATTAACCCCCTTGCCCTGAAAAAATCTAAAAAAAAAAAAAAAGTCCAATGAAAAAGAAGACCTCATCCTTCAACTGCCCTTTATATTCAGATTTGCTGTCAATGGCAGAGATAAAAAGATAAGTTATGCAGTGTTTCACAGTGCTGATTAATGGAACTCATTCATTTTGGGAAGGAAATAGAAGTCCAATGATCAAATTTAGTAATTTACAGTGGAAAAAACATTTTTTAAAAAAATCATTATAATGCTGAATTGGGTTTTTTTGTGAAGTGAGACACTTAAAATCCCAATTGTGATTTCATCAAGGCTTTAAATTTGCAAATAATTGTCTCAAATATATATTCTCTAAATAACAATGTGCAAAATCATTTGCTTTTTTCTTCTAGAATTCAATCTGACTTATATTCTTGATGGAGCTAGTGTCTTCCTCATCTATAAAATAGGAACAAAAATACTTTTGATATTAATCTCTCAGTTGCAGCATAAATAAACCAATCTGTAAAACAGAAAACTCTAAATAAAAGTTCTCCTTTGGAACTCTGATGAAGTCTTAAGTGGACCCTTTCTCACAATAAAGCTTTTAAATGCATAAAATAAATACCCAATTATATTAAAACAGATATCAAATTATTTTTGAAAACAAGTTCACAGAGCCCCAGCTAAGAACCCCTGCTTTAAGTAAATGTGAATTATCATTATCATGATCATTATTTTGATAATAGTTGGGGAAACTTGAAAATCTAATTTCATTTTGGACTATGATTAGAAGTTCTAATATAGTTCTGATTTTCTTCTTTGGTTTGTTAAACATTGTAATGAAAAATTAATAATGAACATAAAAGTAACATGGTATAGCAGATAGAGACAGTTTGCTATATGGAAACTCCCTTAACCAATGCAGTATCAGTGATTTCTCCACAGTTAAAAAAAAAATGTTTAAGCTAAATGGTCTTTGATATTTTTTCTAGCTCTGCATCTATCTTTAATCCTTATGATCTCAATTAGTTGCCTGAGGCATTTAGAAGTTAAATGATTTCCCTCTGTTCACATAAGGTCTTGAAAGGAGACTTCCTGACTCTTCTGGCTAGCCCATTTTTCACTATGGCACAGTGTTTCTCAATAAATATATTGTTAATAATATATAATAAAATGAGTTAAAACAATCTTTTTCCAATAGAAAGACTGAATTAACTGAGTTAAATAACTATAGCTACTTGGAATGCTGATATTATTACTATTATCAGATAGAAAAATAGTATCAGGCAACATCAATATTCATCTAGTTATATTTCCTATGGATAATTATCTGATAGTGTTAACAATAATTAGGTGGGGGAGAGGGGGAACGAGACCTATTATTTCATTCTTCTCTCTCTTTACATTCTGTTTCTTCAGAATCTTTTTTATGTTTAATTATCATTGCAGTATATTTATCTATAGATCTATATATCCATACCTATTATCTCTTCTGAACTTTAGTCCCATACCACCATTTGTCTATTAGACTTGTCATCTCAAATTCAACATATCTAGAACTGAGATATTTCTGCTCCTAACTTAACCTGCTTCTAATTGCTGTCAAAGGCAAAACACCTTCCTAACTCCCAGGTTTGCCATTTCAGCAATAGCCTTACCTCTTCTCTTCTTGAGGCATTTAGAAGTTAAATGATTTCCCTATATTCACACAAGGTCTTCAAAAGAGGTTTTCTGACTCTTCAGGTTAACCCATTATTCACCATGGCATAACCCATTATCACTCACCACACAGATTCAATCGGCTGGCAAATCTCATTTTTTTCTACCTCTATGACATCTCTTACATATGACCCCTCATTTTGTCCCCCACAAAGCTTCCACCTTAGTTCAGACCTTCAACACCTTTCACCAGGATCATTACAACAGACTCCTAATTGAAACTGGTCTTCCTGTCTCAATTCTCTCGTCATTCCAATACATGCTACTCAAAGCTGCCAACATAATTTTCTTTAGGCATATATATGACCATGTGACTCACCTACTCAATCAACTCCAAATGGCATCCCATTGCCTCCAGGTTAAAATATAAATTCCTCTGTTTGCCTTTTAAAACCCTTTATAAGCTGGCCCTAACCCATTTTCAATTACCTCATCTCTACAAATGATTTAGGTCCTCAGGACGTTATACTAGAAAGCACTGAATAAACAATACACATTTGCTGAATTAAATTGGGTTGACCCAAAAGAAAAATATAATAAGTATGCAAAAAGTAAGTAAAGGTATTGAAACAGAAAGAGAAGTACAGGCCACATTCTTCCTGGACAATTGAAAAATACTTTTTCTTTCTTTTTTTTTTTTTTGTTTTTTGTTTTTTTGCAAGGCAATGGAGTTAAGTGGCTTGCCCAAGGCCACAGAGCTAGGTAATTATTAAGTGTCTGAGGTCGGATTTGAACTCAGGTACTCCTGACTCCAGGGCCGGTGCTCTATCCACTGTGCCACCTAGCCACCTCCAAAATACTTTTAATTCATCTCCCTATCTCAAATTTCTCCCCTTTCAAATACATCCTCTATCGCTACCAAATTAATGTTTCCAAAATAGAAGTCTGACATTCCATTTCTTTAATTATTCAGGAAGCAATGAAAGTAAGAAGCCTTCTACTACTAAATGCCAATTTTTATACCTATCCAAGATTTCCTTGAACTTATTATATAATTATCATCTTTCATGTATGTTGATCCCCAATGTAGCAATGTAATTCATTTACTTAAGTATCACAATTTGTTACGCTCAAAATACAGTCCTGTAAAAGACATTTTTAGGGGAAACAAAGTTATTTCAAGGGATTTAATTATGATTTTGTATCACTTATAAATTTTAATGACTTCATTGTGGCATATACCAAAAAAGAAAGGTTTTTAAACATATTTTCCTTAATATGTGAAAAACTAATTTTCTGTCATTCTGGGAATTACTAAATAGAAATAAAGTAAAGTTTACATACCTTTCAGCTGTGCATAGCACCCTTATAAAAACTGGTCAAATAGGATTCACCAAAAAAGTCAGAAAAACAGATAAGCATAGCAATTAAAATTATTCAGTAAACAACCTTTGAAAAAATAATAAAAACTTGATTGAAGACTAAAAGACTTAATCCTAAACAACTATTTTCAAAGGTTTAGAAACAATAAAAAATATCACTTAAATATTAAAATAATGAGAAGCAACTCAAAACTTATAGAATATGGCAAAAGCAGACCTTAGGGAGAAATTTATATCTCCAAATTTATATCATCATTTTTGTCAACAAAAAGAGAAATAATAAATCAATGATCTGAGCATATAACAACAAAAAAACCCTAGAATAAAAGTCCAACTAAAACAACAAAGTAGAAATTCTGAAAGAAATTAATGAATTTTAAAATTGAAAGCAAAAAAAAAACAATGAGTAAGATGAGGAACTTTAAAAAAATTAATAAAAATAGATTTAGTTAATGATTTTTTTAAGAAAGAAAACAAAATTGGGCAGATAGGTGGCACAGTGGATAGAGTACCGGTCCTGGAGTCAAAAGTACCTGAGTTCAAATCCAGCCTCAGAAACTTAATAATTACCTGGCTTGGGGTGGCTAGGTGGCGCAGTGGATAGAGCACCGGCCCTGGAGTCAGGAGTACCTAGGTTCAAATCCAGTCTCAGACACTTAATAATTACCTAGCTGTGTGGCCTTGGGTAAGCCACTTAACCCCATTTGCCTTGCAAAAAAAAAAACCTAAAAATAATAATAATAATAATAATAATAATAATAATAATAATAATAATAACCTGGCTCTATAACCTTGAGCAAGTCACTTAACCCCTTTGCCTTGCAAAAAAACCCAAAAAATAAAAAAAATGTTCTTATCAAAATGGGGGAAAAGGAGAATTTCCACAATGAATAGCAAATTTTAAAAAATTATAAGGAAACTATTTTACCCAATCAGATAATAAATAGAAGAAATGGATCAATATTTACAGTAGTGTTAAATAACTAGATTAACAAAAAATAGCTTAGTAAACTAAAAAGAAACCAAGTAAGTCATAAATGAACTACTAGAGAAAAATCTCTAGGACCTTTATGAGTGACAATCCAAAGAATAATTCCTATATTTCATCAACTCTTATAAATCTGCTCTTAATACTTAAACTAGGGAAAGACAAAGTAGAGAAGTAAAAAAAAAAAAAAAACAAGTAAAAATTTTAGGCCAATATTCCTAATGAATACTTATGCAAAAATAATATTATACATAAAATATTAGCAAATAGTCTACAACAACATAATAGATTAAACATGATGATCAAGTTGAATTTCAACCAGGAATTTAGGATCAGTTCAATATAAGGAAGAGTATAAAATAATAAATCATCTTAACCTATTTTTAAGAAAAACTAACATATCAATATATTATGAAAACACTTTTGACAAAATTTTTTAAAAAATACTAAAATTCATAGGAATAAATGAACTTTTCTTAATATAGCAAATGACAACTATGTTAAACCAAAAACAAATATTGTATCAAACAGAAAAGATATAGAGGCTTTCCAATAGGATGAGAAAAATAAAGTAAAGCTACCTATTATCATCACTACTATTTAACATATTTCTACATTAGCTAAAACAGTTATAAAAGAATGAGAAATGAAGGGAATAAGAATAAGGGAAAAGGCAAAAATACTGCTTTTTTGCAGATTATGTCGTGACTTACAGAATGCTAAACTGCCAACTAAAATTTAATTGAAACAATTAAATTTATCAAAATTGCAAGATGTAAAATAAATTCATCAATATACATCAACAGGATTCCTGCATATTACCACAAAAAACACAGCAGGAGACAATAAAAAGAGAAATTCCATTCAAAATAATTAGAGAACATATCAAGTATATGGAAATCTTTTACCAAGACACACTAGGAAATATATTAATCCAACTACAAAACGCTTTCTAAAAATACAGACATAAATAATTGGAAAATATTAATTGTTTATAGGTAATATTTTGCCACTCTATTAAAGTGACAATACTAACCAAATTAGTTTAATGTATTCATTGTCATAATGTCATATCACTAAAGGATTACTTTCCATAGCTAGAAAATAATACTAATATTCACCTAGAAGAACAAAAAGTCAAGAATCTCAAGGGAAGAAATGAAAAAGGTGGGAAAGGAAACTTAGCGGTATCAGTTGTCAAACTATAGTAGAAAGCAGTTGCCATTAAAAATTTTGGCACTTATTTAAAAATAGAGTGGTCAATCATTGGAAAAGATAAAGCATACTTCCCAAAGGAATACTGTAGCATAAATTTTTATTCACCCAAGTTTTTAGGTGTAAGATCAGACTTAGTAATTAGGGAAAAAAACTGATAAGAAAACAGGAAAATAGTCTTATACAAATTAGGTCTAAGTCAATATTTCACTCTCTATATCAAGATGAATTCTAAATGAAGACATGACTTAGAAATAAAAGGTGACATCTAATGTAGCTAGATGGATATAGTATTGGACTTAAAGTCAAGAAGTTCTGAGCCAAATGTGTGACCTTGGAAAAGTCACTTAATTAGTATAGTTCAGTTTCTTCATCTGGAAAGAGGGGATATAAAGTGAGATAAAAGCATTTTTATAAAGCTTAAAATACTATATAAATGCTATAATAAATAAGACAAAATAGTGACAGAAAGGATTATTGAAGATAAAATAGACAATTTTATTTACATAAAATTAAAAGGTTTTTGCAAAATAAAGCCAATATAGCTACAATTATCAATAGGAAAAATCTTTGTAGCAAATTTATTTTGATGAAAAGTTTCAAATCCAAGATATATAAGGAATTGATTTAAAAAAGATAAATGGACAAAGAATATGGACAGACAATTTTTCTGAAGAAATCCAAGCTATCAACAAATATTTTTATAATTTACAAATCATTAATAATCAAAAATGCACATAAAAAAGTCTTAAACCAACAGAATGGGAAAGCTAATAAAAAAGTGAAAGGACAAGTAATAGAGAATCTATAGGAAGACAGGTATACTAATAACATGCTATTGGTGGAATTGTAAATTGGTATAGTGACTTTAGAAAAAAATTTTTAAATAATTGGAGAAATATTAATTGTGCAAAGGTATAGTAAAGATCAGTATAATAAAAATGAAAATTTTACCTAAACTAATTTAAATATTCAATGTCATCCCAATTAAATTACCAAAAAATAATTTAACTGAGTTTGAAAAAATAATAATAAAATGCATTTGAATGAACAAAAGTCAACAATATCAGAGGAATTAATTTTAAAAAATGAAAAGGGAGGTGGTTGAGCTGTACCAGATTCTCAACTATAGTATAAGGCAGTTATTATTATAATTATCTGGTCTTGGCTAAGAAACAGAAAGATGGATCAGTGAAACAGAATAGACATACAGTTTTCAGCAACAAATGACTAAAGTAACACTTTGACAATTGGGGGGTTAAGAATTCATTATGTGGTTAAAAAAAATTGTTGGGGAAGCTAAAAGCAGTTTGGTAGAAATTGGGCATAGACCAATGTCTCACATCATTTACCAAGATATGGTCAAAATGGATACATGACCTGGATATAAAGAGATAACACAAGAAAATTTGAAGAACATGAAACATAATACTTATCAGACAAAGGTTAGGAGAGCAATTTATGAATAAACAAGAGACGGAGAGCAGTATGAGATGTGAAATGGATAATTTCGATGCCCAATCAATTAGGGAATGACTGAACAAATTGTGGTAGATGATTGTGATGGAATACTACTATTCCACAAGAAATGATGAGATAGGGATCTTGATAAAACATGGGTAGACTTACATGAAATAATGAAGAACAGAAAGAGCTGAACTAAGGGAACACTGAATATGATAACAACAATATTTATTTAAAAAACTTTTAAGGACTAAGTCATTTTGATTATCATCAATCTCCAAATTAACTACAAAAAACATATGAAGTTAGGTGCTATCTGCATCCAGAGAAAGGAAAGATAAATAGAAGTAAGGATACAACAGTTTTATATATAAAAAAGGGGAAAGACACAATAACTTTATTATATTTTTTAAAAGAATTAACAAATTGTAAGTAACATATCTGTAGTTTCATATACAATAATCTTTCTTTTCTATGCTACTGTTATGAAAATGTTTATTTTATTTCATAAATTCAGAATACAATTAATAAAAATTTTAAAATACACAGAGACACATCCTGAGAATTTAAAAAAAAATTTTGTACAAATAAAACAAATAGGGGCAACTAGGAGGTGCAGTGGATAGAGCACTGGCCCTGGAGTCAGGAGTACCTGAGTTCAAATCTGGCCTCAGACACAATAATTACCTAGCTGTGTGGCCTTGGGCAAGCAACTTAATCCCATTTACCTTGCAAAAAAAAAAAAAAACAAATATAGCTAAGATCTTAAAGGAAAGCAGAAAATTGGGGGGAAAAAATTTTACATACTGTTTCTCAGATAAAAGTCTCATATCTCAAACAGATAAAGAAATTTGTAAAACCTATAAGAATGAGTCATTCTGACTTCCAGCCAAGATGGCAGAGAGAAGACTGTGTTAAGTGTTCCTGGTTCCCCTGAAAAAATAACATGAAAGAAACCTCTTAACAGAAATTCAATCTACAAAATCCAGAAAGAGAAACTAGGAGAAGAACACCTACCAACAAGGTCTGTCTCAGGGGACCATGGGTGAACTGGGAGATGAGAGCAGAGGGCCAGCACAGGAACAGTAACTGGGGTAAACCAGAGGACCAGACTCAGCTGCAAAGACTTTGGTGAGTGGCAGGTCCAAGAACCAACTTTAGCCTCAGAATCTTTTGGGGGAAGGGGGAGCAACAGGAGGATGAGTTCCAGCACAGAGAGTTTCAGAGCTCACCTGAAAAATGACCAGCTGGTAAGGGACCTGAGCTCCATACTTTGGGTGAACCCTCTTCCCAGAACAAACTGTAAATGCACCCTCCCCCCCCACCTCTCAGGCTCAGGTGTGGGCAACAGAGTTCACTCAGCCGAAAGGGAGATTAATTCCCTCCCCTAGAGAGCAGCCCATTCATTGTCCAAGGTCAATTCAGACCCTGTTCCTGAGGGCCTCAAATACTCCAAAGTGAGCAGCCAGCTGGGCCTACTGGCTGGTCCTTGGAATTACTAAGCTAAGTGTCCATTTATCTTTTTTAAATAAGTTCCTTATATATATCTTGGATTTGAAACTTTTCATCAAAATAAATTTGCTACAAAGATCTTTCCTATTTACTTGTTTTCTTGATAATTGTAGGCTTTTCAAAACCAAAACTCTGAGAGCCAGCCCCTCCCCAACACAAGATCCTAGGAAAATGAAGGTCAGTGAAAAGGGGGGTGGCATGTAGAAATACTTAAGAAGAAATAGATTCTAACCCAGAGAGATCTAGCACTTCTGAGGAGAATATGAATTGGTCTCCAGCCCAGAAAGACGTTCTTTTTAGGGTTTTTTTTTTTTTGCAAGGCAAACGGGGTTAAGTGGCTTGCCGAAGGCCACACAGCTAGGTAATTATTAAGTGTCTGAGACTGGATTTGAACCCAGGTACACCTGACTCCAGAGCCAGTGCTTTATCCACTACGCCACCTAGCCGCCCCTGAGAAAGACGTTCTTGAAGAAATCGGGAAGGAGCTTAAAAATCAATTGGAAAAGTTGAGAAAAGAAACTCAAGAGAAAATTAACACCTCACAACAAGAAAAGAAATCCTTGGAAAATGTAATTGGACAAATACAAAATGAGAATAATTCTTTCAGATCTTCAATTAGGCAAATGCAAAAAAGAAAATAATTCTCTCAAATCCTCAATTGGGCAAATGCAAAAAGAAAATGATTCTCTCAGAACTACACTTGGACAAATGGAAAACTCCTTCAAAAAAAGAGAATTAACCATCTGGAAAAGGAGTTACAAAAGGGAAATGATGAAAATTATTCTCTTTAAAAAAGAGTGGAATTGGTGGAAACTAATGACTTCATAAGACAACAAGATTCTTTTGAACAAAAGCAAAAGATTGAAAAATAACATCAGAAAATATGTTATCAGAACAACCACAGGCCTCAAGAATAGATCAAGAAGGTACAAGCTGAGAATTATAGGCTTTCATAAAAACATTGAAGAGAAAAAAAAAAGCCTGGACTTAATATTACAGGATTTAGTAATGGAAAATTGCCCTGATATAAATTGAAACAGAAGGCAAAATAGTTATTGAAAGAATATATCGATCCTCTCCTGAAAGAGATCCTAAAATGAGAACACCAAGGAATGTTGTGGCCAAATTCCAGAACTATCACCTAAAAGAGAAAATCCTGCAAGCAGACAGAAAAAACAATTTCAATACCAAGGAGCCACAGTAAGGATTACACAAGACCTGACTGCATCAACATTAAGGGATCGAAGGACCCAGAATGAGAGATTTCAAAGTACAAAGGAGCTTGGAATGCAGCCAAGAATCCACTATCTTACAAAGCTGAGCCTTCTCTTCTAGGGGAAAAAATGGACATTTAACAAAACAAGGGATTTCCAGCATTTCCTGATGAAAGACCAGAGCTAAATACAAAATTTGGATAGCTGGAGGCTCAAGAGACACATGAAAAGGTTTAAAAAAAAGGAAAGGAAAGGAGTAAAGGGAAAAAAGCTGCTATCAAATAAGCTGAAAATGGCTATATCCCCACCTGGGAGAAAGATTCTCATAACTCTTGGGAATTGTAACCCTAGTAGAGAGAATATACTTAGCCAGAAATGATGGTCACTCATGACTTATCCAGGAGACTGTTATCCAATAAGATGAAACTGGCTATATCCCTACCTGGGATAAAGACTCTAATAACTTTCAAGAATTAGAGGGAATATACTTAGAAGTGATGGACATGCATGACTTTTCTGTGACTCAGATAGAATGATGTAAAAACAATACCTCCTTACAAAGGGAGACAGTAAGGAGACAGGAGGATGGAAGAGATTGAATAGGGTATATTTCATTACATTAAGAGGTACAAAAGAAATATTGCAATAGAGGGGAAGAAGGGAGGAGGTGAGAACCACCTGAATCTTCCTCTCATCAGACTTGGCTTAAAGTTAACTTACACAAACACTCAGTTAAGTACTTATCTTGCCTTTCAAATATTAAAAGGGGGAAAGGGGGAAAGGGGACAGGGAAGGGGAGGAAAAGGGGAACTAACAGAAGGAAAGGAAGGGAGAAAGGGGAAAAGGAAAAGGGGAGGGGCTGATGTAGGAGGGAAAACACACTGAAGGTGGCGGTATTCAGAAACAAAATACTGCAGAATGTGGATAGAAGGAAAATCGTGGAAAAAATAAACAGGGGGAAGATAACATGGAAGGCAATAAAGAGTTAGTTATTATACTTTAAATGTGAATGGGATGAAATTTCCCTTAAAACATAAATAAATAGCAGAGTGGATTAGAAACCAGAATCCTGCAATATGCTGCTTTTAAGAAACTCATTTGAAGCAGAGAGATACATATAGAATAAAGAAAAAAAGTTGGAGCAAAATATATTTTGCTTCAGTTGAAGTGAAAAAAGCAGTGGTAGCAACCCTTATGTCAGACAAAGCAGCAGCAAAAATTGATTGTGTTAAAAGAGATAGGGAAGGAAAATGTATCCTCCTAAAAGGTACCATAGACAATAAATTATTTCAATACTAAATATGTATGCACCCAGTGGTATAGCATCCAAATTCTTAGAGGAAAAGTTGAAAGAGCTACAGGAAGACATAGACAACAAAATTCTACTAATGGGAGACCTCAACTTCCCACTCTCAGATTTAGATAAATATAACTATAAAATAAACAAGGAGGAAGTTAAGGAGTTAGAAAACCTAGACATGATAGACTTATGAGGGAAATTGAATAGGAATAGAAAGGAATATACTTTCTTTTATGCAGTATGTGGCACGCAAAAATTGACCATGTACTAGGACATAAAAAGCTAATAACCAATTGCAGAAAGGCTGAAATATTGGAAATAGTGAATACATCTTTCTCATTTCATAATGCAATAAAAAATATGCAAAATATTGGGTCAGGGAGATATAGACCCAAAACTAATTGCAAACTAAATAACCTCATTTTAAAGAATGAGTGAATCTTGCAACAAATTATGGAAAAAATTAATTATTTAATCCTAAATTATGACAATAATGAAACCAATATACCAAAACCTCTGGGATACACTCAAGGTGGCTATCAGGGAATATGTTATATCTCTGAATGCTTATATGAATAAATTAGAGAAAGAGGAAATCAATGAACTAAATAAATTAGAGAAAGAACAAATTAAAAACTCCCAATTTAATATCAAATTAGAAAATCTAAAAATTAAAGGAGAAATTAATAAAATAGAAAGCAAGAAAACTATTGAACTAATAAATAAAACCAAAAAGCTGGTTTTATGAAAAACCAGCAAAATTGATAAACCTCTGGAAAATTTCATTTAAAAAAAATCAACAAGAAAACCAAATTGCTGGTATCATAAATGAAAAAGGTGCACTCATCACCAATGAGGAGGAAATTAAAGTAATAATTTTGAATTATTTTGCCCAATTCTATGCCAATAAATTTGACAATCTAAGTGGAATGAATGAATATTTATTAAAATATAAGTTGCCCAGATTAAATGAAGAGGAAATTAAAAACCTAAATAACCCTATGTCAGAAAAAGAAATTCAACAAACCATTATTGAACTCCCTAAGAAATAATCTCCAGGGCCAGATGTACTCACAAGTGAATTCTATCAAACATTTAAGGAACAATTGGTTTCAATTCTATATAAACTCTTTGGAAAAAACAGGTAATTCTGTCTATGACACCAATATGGGGCTGATACCTAAACCAGGAAGAGTTAAAACAGAGAAACAAAATTATCCCTGATGAATATAGATGCAAAAATCTTAAATAAAAGCTTAGCAAAACAATTACAAGATATCACTAGGATAATACATTATGATCAAGTAGGATTTATCCCAAGAATGCAGAGTTGGTTCAATATTAGGAAAACTATTAGTATAATTAATTCTATCAATAACACACCTATCAGAAATCATATGATTATATCAATAGATGCTTAAAAGTTTTTGAGAAAAAACAGCACCCATTCCTACTAAAAACACTAGAGATTGGATTGCTTCTTAGAATAATAAGCAGTATCTATCTGAAACCATCAACAAGCATTATATGCAATGGGGATAGGCTAGAGGCATTCTCAATAAGATCAGGGTTTCAAGGATGCCCATTATTACCACTACTATTCAATACTGTATTAGACATGTTAGCTTCAGCAATAAGAGAAGGAAAAAGAAATGGAAGGAATTAGAATAGGGAAGGAAGAGACAAAACTCTCACTCTTTGCAAATGACATTATGATATAACTAAAGAATCCCAAAAAATGATCTAAAAAACTACTAGAAATAATAAGCAACTTTACCAATGCCACAGGATATAAAATGAATCCTCATAAATACTCAACATTTCTATATATTACTAGCATGCTACAGCAGAAAGAGCTAGAAAGTGAAATCCCATTCAAAGTAACCTCAGATAATATAAATACCTGGGTGTCTACCTGCCAAGGCAGATTCAAAAACTTTTTGAAAACAATTACCAAACACTTCTCATACAAATAAAATCAGATTTAAATAAATGTGCAAACATCAACTGCTCATGGATAGGTCAAGGTAATATAATAAAAAAATGACAATTCTAAACTACCAATAAAAAAATGACAATTCTACCAAAACTAAACTACCAATCAAAATTCCAAAAAATTACTGTAAAGAGTTAGAAAAAAAATTCTAAGTAAATTCATATGGAGAAATAAAAAATCAAGAATTTCCAGGGATTCAATGAAAAAAAAAAGTAGAAAAGAAGGAGGTTTAACCTTACCAGATCTAAAATTATATTATAAAGCATCAGTCATCAAAATAGTCTGGTATTGACTAAGAAATAGAGTGGTAGATCAGTAGAATAGACTAGGTGCAATAGCAGGAAATGATTACAGTAATATACTGTTTGATAAACACAAAGAGTACAGCTATTGGGATAAAAAAACTCTCTCTTCTATAAAAATTGTTGGGAAAATTGGAAATTAATATGGAAGAAACTTGGATTAGACCAACATCTCACACCCTACACCAAGATAAGATAAAAATGGATGCAGAATTTAGAAATAAAAAACAATATTATAAGCAAACTAGAAGATCTGAGTAGTATACCTGTCAGATCTATGGAAAGGGAAGCAGTTTATAACCAAGAAAGAGATGGAGAACATCATTAAAAACAAACTAGATTAATTTTTATTACATTAAATTAGAAAGCTTTTGCCCAGACAAAACCACTGTAACCAAGATCAAAAGAAATGTAGTAAATTGGGAAACAATTTTTGCAACTAGTATTTCTGACAAAGGACTCATTTCTAAAATATGCAGAGAACTGAGTCAAATTTTCAAAAAAAATAAGCCATTCCCCAATTGATAAATGTTCAAAGGAGATGCAAAGGCAATTTACATCTGAAGAAATCAAAGTGATCAATAGTCATATGAAAAATTGCTCTAAATCACTTATTAGAGAAATGAAAATTAAAACATCTCTGAAGTACTACCTCACACCTCTCAGAATGCTCAATATAACCAGAAAGGATAATGATCAGTGTTGGAAGGGATGTGGGAAATCTGGGACACTAATGCATTGTTGGTGGAGCTATGAACTCATCGAACCTTTCTGGAGAACAATTTGGAATTATGCCCAAAGTACAACAAAAATGTGCATACCCTTTGATCTAGCAATACCACTACTGGGTCTATACCCTGAAGAGATTATGAAAAATGATAAAAACATCACTTGTACAAAAATATTCATAAGCAGTCCTGTTTGTGGTGGCAAAGAATTGGAAATTATTTGAATGTCCTTCAATTGGGGAATGGTCTAACAAATTGGGGTATGTGTATGTGATGGAACATGATTGTTCTATTAGAAACCAGGAGAGATGGGAATTCAAGTAAGCCTGGAAGGATTTGTATGAGCTGATGCTGAGCAAGATGAGCAGAACCAGAAAAACATGTACACCCTAACAGCAACATGGGGATGATGATCAACCTTGATGGACTTGCTCATTACAGCAGTGCAACAACCAGGGACAATTTTGGGCTATCTGCAATGGAGAATATCGTCTATATCCCAAGAAAGAATTGTGGAGTTTGAACAAAGACCAAAGACTGTTACCTTCAATTTAGAAAAAACTCATTATCTTATTATGTAATTTTGCTATCTCTTATACTTTACTTTTCTTCTTTAAGGATATGATTTCTCTCTCATCACAATCAACTTAGATCAATGTGTACCATGGAAACAATGTTAAGACTAATGGACTGCCTTCTGGGGGGGGGGAGGGAAGCAAGAATAGAGGAAAAATTGTAAAACTCAAAAAAAAACTCTCTTAAAAAAAAGAATGAGTCATTCTTCAGATGGTAAATGACCAAAGAATATAAGCAGATAGTTTTCAATGAAAAGAACACAATTTATGGTCCAATCAAAAAAATGTTCTAAATCATTAACAATTAAAGAAATGAAATATCATTTTACACCTATATGATTAAAATGACTGAAGAGGAAAGCAACAAATGTTGGAGGGAAATGTGGAAAAAGTGGGACACTAATTCACTATTAGTGGAACTAAATTGATCCAACCATTGCAGAGAACGATCTGGAATTATGCCCAGAGAGTTATTAAACTGCCTATCCTTTAACCCAGAAATACCACTATTAGGTCTATTTCCCAAGAATTTTAGGGAAAAAGGGAAAAAAACTATATGCTCTAGAATATTTATAGCAGCTCTCTTTGTGGTGGCAAAGAACTGGAAATTGCATGGTTGCTCATCAATTGGACCATGAATAACTGAACAGATTGTAGTATATGATTGTGATGAAATACTTCTGAGCTTATAAGAAATGATGAGCTCAATAATCTTAGAAAAATATAGACTTGATTGAAATAATGAAGAGCAAAATGAGCAAAATCAAGAGAATGTTGTATACAGTAACAACAATATTGTTTTGAGAGCAACTTTGATAGACTAAGTCATTGTGATCACCATAATTTACTACAAAGGATCTATGAAGGAAAATGTTATCTGCATCTAGAGAAAGAATGAACAAAATAAAGTTTATATAGAATGATTTCATATTCATATGTGTATATGTGTGTATGTGTGTGTGTGTATGCATTTGTGTCTAATGGTAGCCATCTCTAATGTGCAGAAGAGGGAAAAAAAAAGAAATAGAGATGAAAGCATTGTTGAGTTGGGATGAGAGCTACTAGGCTTGAAAGAAAATTTTGATTTTAAATTCTTTTATCATAAATGTATTTTTAGTATCACAAAAAGAAACTATTTCTAACTATGCCCCAAAAGTTACTAAACTCTGAATGTGTATTCTTAATATCGTCAAAACAATTTTCTGGGCAAGAAATTATCTATATGTATTGTATGATACCAAATCAATAATCTCTATGCACTGAAATTAGCCTCACAGGTATTATAGTGTTTCATTGTACAAGTCCAGTAAATACTTAAAAGAATCTTCTAAATGGATATGTGCATTTATTCCCATAATAATTCTCTTTTCTCCCATTATTACTTTCATTTTATAATTGGGAGAAGCAGAGAAGATTGCATAGAATAGTAATTGAGAAAGGCAAAGGACAATCATGTGCCTGCCCACATACTAACTCATTACCACTCTTGGCAACTTTCAATCATCCTTCAGGTTCAAATTCTTAATTTACTAAAAAAGATGGTTCATCCAGAGTTACAGAGTAATCACTGGCAAAATTAATTAGAATTTAAATCTCTTGTAATTTCTTCTTTCTTCAAAAAGTCAAGTTGTTGATTTCTTAATAGGTTTAAGATTGCTTCAGTAGATTACTAAATGTGTTTGTAGAAAAAAGAAATAAAAAGAAAGGAAAATTATTTGTGAACTTGAGAGATACTATTTACAAAGGAGGGTTTCTTTCCAAATTTCAGTCTGGGACATAAGAATGTTCCTGTGACATTATTTCAGAATATGAGAAGGAGGTGTGTGAGGCCTTCCAAATCATAATTGAAAAAAAATATCTTGAACATTTATGAAGTGGGTCATCTAATTTTTGCTTATGAGAGGGGATCCATTGCATCACAAGACAGTCCATTTCATTTTAAGTTTCAATTTACCACTTAGCAAGTTCCACCAAATGTTCTTAGGATCAATTCAATCTAAGAATGTGTGAATAAGCACCATTATGATTATAAAGCACAACAGTGCCAGGCAAATGTGGCTGGAGTAAATTCTACTTTGGGGATACAGAAGATAAAGAAACATCAGTTGGACCAGGTAGAACAAATATAATCTCTCTTACTTTCAAATCATTGAAAACATCCATCATGTTCCCCTCTTTATCTTCCCTTCTCCAAATTCAATACTCCCAATTTTTTCAACTGCTCCTAATATCACATGATCTCCAGAACTTCATAAGGCCTATCTTATCACTGATCCTCCCTAAAGTGTGATGCCAAAAACTAAATACATGATTCCAGAAGTAATATGACCAGGCAGAGTATATAGGGACTGCTCTCCACATGTCTTAGAGATGCATAGCCACCTGAGTTCAATTAATAAGATCCATGGTATTGAAAGAACTGACTTCAGTAAATACTGAGCCCCTAGAATTGATACTTGAAAGATGATAGAGTAGTAGAGTTTCTGTAGGACTGGAGAAGGTCAGATGTTCTCATTTTCATTTAAAAAAAAAGAGAGACAAGAATGTCATCTTCAAACTAGCTCTCATTGATATTTACTTTGAATCCTTTAAAAATTCTAGACTGTATCATTATAGTTGTGAAAGTAGTAGTAGTAGTAGTAGTAGTAGTAGTAGTAGTAATCGTAGTGGTAGTATCATGAAACTTAATATCTTGAGAAATAATTTTAATTAATTAATTAATTTAATTAATGTCCTGAGAAATTAAAATCAGAGAGAACTGAACTGGAATCATTCTTCTAGAGGGAAAACAGGAAATTGCTGAAAAGTCAGGTTGTAGCCTAAGTGGGGAGATAGAAAAGAAATGGAGGTCATACATAGTTAACTCCAAGTCTAAGAGCTCCAGAAAAGTCATGATATCTCCAAGAGGCAATCTGAGTAAACTGCATCCAATAGAGGCATTGAATTTTACCACTAAATTTGCAAATTCTTAAAAGATTATGTCTTTTTTTTTCTCACTGTGCTGGGGAATAGTGGCAAGTAAGGGAGAAATTGAGGCTCCAGTAGCCTATACTAAGTAAATCCTTTTGTTTATTGTGTAGTAGAGGAGACAGGTCATAAAGAACTGACTTCAGTGAATACTGAGCCCCTAGAATTGATACTTGAGAGATGGTAGAGTAGTAGAGTTTCTGCAGAACTGGAGAAGGGCAGATGTACCCATTTTCATTTTTTAAAAAGGTGAGACAAGAATGTAATCTTCAAACTAGTTCTCATTGAAATTTACTTTGAATCCTTTAAAAATTCTAGACTGTATCATCAGGATACTACCTGATTCTCACCCCTCTTCTATGACCTTACATCTGAGTTTGAAAAATTACATATATGCATGTGTGTGTGTGTGTGTGTGTGTGTGTGTGTGTGTGTGTGTAAGATGTGGGAAATCATGGTTAGTCATCAGTAGGTCTGAAAAGATTCCCCAGGGGTTGTAGTGTAAACTCAATACTTAATCCAAGTTAACAATGTGAAAGGAAAGGCAAAAACAAAACAAAAAATAGCCACTAATCAACAAGTAAGACTCTATTGTACTCTGCTCTGATCAGGCAATTAAAAGAGAATTATGTTTTTGTCCTGGGAGTCCCATTTTAGGAAGGACATTAATAAGTTGCAATGACCAGAAAAGGGCAAACAAAGAAAGAAAGGAAGTTAGGATCAATTGAAAGACTTGGAGATTTCTATTTCTCTATAGTGAAAAGAAAGACTTGTGGGAGGAGTAAGGAAACTTTCCATCTCCCACATTTTTTGGTATGTGGACTGCTGTGAAGACTTGGAAAAGCAATTCAGAAATATCAGACCAAGGCATAAAACTATTTCTACAGAGCAATTCCATTGCAAAGATTTCAATTTCAAATTTGGAACTGGGTGGGAACACATAAAGATTAGAGGTAAATTCACTAAATTCTACCTGTAGAATTCAGAAGCAGCCTGTGCTGATAGGATGCTTTCTTCCCACTAATTTCTTATATGATATTGAAAAGGTCATTAATTCAGAGGGAAGGGAGCAAAATGGCTGGAGGCAAGGGGGAAGAGGTGCTTTTGTGTCAAGTTGATTTAAAAAAAAAACAACTCTGGACTTTCCTGTGCAGGAAAGCATACTTCTTTATCTGGAAGAATTCAATAGAATACCACTGAGAGCAGGAATTTAGTTTATTATTTTTTTGGTAACTCATATTTTATCCTGACAATGGT
Source organism: Macrotis lagotis (assembly GCF_037893015.1). NCBI lineage: Eukaryota > Metazoa > Chordata > Mammalia > Peramelemorphia > Peramelidae > Macrotis > Macrotis lagotis. Next base: position 354,831,539 of record NC_133666.1, read on the forward strand.
TTTGGTGCTTTTTTTGCTACAAAGGAGTTCCAAAAAGTTACCAAAGCAGTTGGGGAAAAAATTTAGAAAATACAAGTTTGTAAAGAGCAGCAAGGGAAATCTAGTCTATATTGCATATGCAGTAGTGAAATTTGTTTTGGCAGTGCCTTGGTTCAGTCTGTTTTAATTCCAATATAGTTTCAAAATATATTAAGTATCAACTGTATGACTTTAAGCAAATCTCTCAATCCCTCTGCGCCTCAGTTCCCTCATCTGTAAAGCTAAAGGATTGAATCAGAACAATCAATCAAAAGGCAACAAACAACTAAGTGCCACTATTCCAGACATTAGAGTCAGAAAGACAAAAATGTAACAGGCCCTGCTTTTAAGAAGCTTGCATTCTATTAGGGAATGGAGTGAGGGAAATGTACACTTAGAAATATGGAGAAAATAAATGCTAGGTTAATTTTGAGATGATGCTATTTGGCCTTCATTCTCCATGAGAAGCATGACATCAAGGAGATAATGATCTGACATGCCAGTGAATTGGATTTCAGTGAGGGGGTGCTGTGCTAAGTCACCAGCCTCACTTTCTCCTCCAGAGCCATCTGTGTCCAGAGGTCAGATATGAATCAGCATGACTGGAGCCCTGGATGAGAGGCAATAAGGGTTAAATGACTTGCTTAAACTCACACAGCTAGTGTCAAGTGTCTCTGACTGAATTTGAACTCAGATCCTCCTGACTCTAGGGCTGGTGTTCTATCCCCTGCAGACCTAGCTGAAATGAAACTATCGGCAGAAGGAAGCAGAAAAGGTTTTGTGTAAAGGTGATCATTTTGCTGAACTCAGAAGGAAACTTGGGATTCTAGGAGGCAGAGGGGAGGAGAGGGTCCATTAGGCTTGTGGACAGCAGACACAAAAACACAAAGACTATAGTGCTATGGACAGCCAGATCGCCAGTTTGCCTAAATCACCAAGTGTGTAAAGAGAAACAGTGTATGTAAATCTGTAAACAGGTATCAGCTGAAGCAACTGGATAGCTGGTATTTGATCTTAAAAACAGTGGGAAGCCACTGGAAATTATCAAGAAGAGCAACAGGTTTAGACTTGTACCTTAGGAAATTCACTTTAAGGGCTGTAAGGAGAACAAGAGGCAAAATGACAATCAGAGGATCTGAAAGAAGGACCTCAGCAGCTTTCTCATCCAAATCATCCTGAAAATAATTACCAAAATAATATATTCACCAAGGAGTCACAGATCTTCTATCTGCATATTTCCAAGGAAGAAGAAATCCCTCCCCTCTAGAAGCAGTTTATTTCCCTTTTGGTCAGCTCTTGATTGTTAGGAAGTTTTATTCCTAACTTTCAATGTAAAATTGCCTCTATGGAACTTCCACCCACTGCTCTTGATTCATAGGATCCTAGAATCACAGTAGCATAGACTGAAAGATGAAAGGACCTTCAAGATCAGCTAGTATAGTGCTTCATTTTAAAGTTGAGGAAAATGAAGTGAATTGTCCAAGGGTAGGTCACTTGTCCAAGATCACACAAACATTATATCCTTTGAGGTCAAATAGAACAAACCTAATATTTATTCAATGTGCTAACATTATCCTGTCCCCTCCCTCTAAAGTCTTTTATGTAACATAAAGAGCTACATGCTGTGCAAACTTTTAATTTGGTCAGCTCGAATCTGTCCCACAATGACATGCTCCCTTTTAAGTCTTTAAATGAGAATTTAATGATTAATATACTTACAACCCAGAAGATATACAATTACATATTTGCATCTATGATGGAAAAAAACATCAGCATAGATAAAGGAAAGGAAAGGTAAGAGCTAAAGGAAAAAGAATAGTTACCCAACTGAGGAGGCTCTAACAAACCTGAAATCTGTCTGGGGAAGTCTAGGGACTTCACGACACAGCCTCCAGGGTCTTGAATTGGGAAAGTCCCTTCGGCAGTGTCCTCTCTGAAGGAATGGGCTTTCAAGGTCCACTTTCCCAAGTGAGACCTTTATAGTGCTCACACAAAAATGACACAAGTCCAAGGGTTTATAAGACTGAATTCAATGATCTAGAGAGTTTCAGTCAAAACATCCTCAGTTCCCGAGTACAATCATTTTCTCCAGGTATCTTCAGGTGAACACCAAGGGACAGGCCAAGTCCCCAGGTGTGGACCCCAAACAAGTTTAACCAGGAATGTTCCCCAGCACTCCGTGTCCCAGAACATGCCTTGATCAATCTCAGTTCAGTGTTCTTGGAACATGTCTTGATCAATCATGCCTTCATTCAGTGTGCTTCAGTTCCTTCTCCTTGGACCAAGAGGACTGATAGGGAATATCTCAACCCTTCACCCTCCATTTTAATATTTTATTTTTCCCAATTACATGTAAAAATGACTTCTTTTTTTTAAATTTTGACTTGCAAATTCTCTCTCTCTCTCTCTCTCTCTCTCTCTCTCTCTCTCTCTCTCTCTCTCTCTCTCTCTCTCTTTCTCCCTTCCCTCCTCCCTAAAATGCCACATACAGTCTCTGGGATAAGCATCTCTAATTCCTGAAACTGATCCTCATAAAAATGGCCTCAAAATGATGGGAATTCAGAGAAACCCTGGAGGAATTTGCATGAACTGATGCTGAGTGAAATGAGCAGAGCCAGAAGAACTTTGTATACCATAACAGCAACATGGGAGTAATGATCAACCTTAACAGATTTGTTCATTTTATAAGAGCAATAGTCAGGGACAACTTTGGGGTACCTGTGATGGAGAATACTATCTGTATCCAGAGAAAGAATTGTGGGGTTTGAACAAAGACTAAAGACTATTACTTTTAATTTAAAAAAAAACATTATCTTATTGTGTAATCTTGCTATCTCTTATATTTTATTTTTTTCTTAAGGATTTGATTTCTCTCTTAACACATTCAATTTAGATCAATGTATATATAGCATGGAAACAATATAAAGACTAACAGACTGTCTTCTGTGGGGGTGGGGGGAGGGAAGTGAGATCAGGGGAAAAAAATTGTAAAATTCAAAAATAAATAAATAAATTTACTTTTTAAAAAAAGGCCTCAAAGCCCTTTGCCATATTAGTTGCTGTCCTCTTGATGCTCTCCAACTTGTCAAAGGGACTATCACCCACCACATACAACCAAATTTCTGGAAGCTATGCCTCTTAATACATCATAAAAACATTTATTTTTTGCTGTCACATGCACTGATGACTCATACCAAGCAGGAGATTTGTTAAAATCTCTATTTTTTCCATCTTCTTGTACTTGTAAAAGTAATTTTTTGCACCTAGGCTTGACTTTACATTTATTGTAACATTTAGTAAATTTCTTCTTATTAAATTCAGTTCTTATTGTCTAGCCTAATAATATCTCTTTAGATTCATATTCTGGCACCTAATATGTAAACTATTCCACCCAGCTTTGTGTCATCTACAAGTCTGATAGATCTGCCTTGATGCAGATTGTTGGGGGTAATATTTCTGCCATGTTGCCAATGCACCACAACTGAATGAATACTCACTGAAGTCTGCACAGAACAGCAGGGCACTATTGAAATGGTTTAAGTGAGAAGTGGCAAAGACCTAAAATATTTATAGGTGATCAGTTTGTAATAGCACAAGTTTAGAAACAGTAAGCCCTAGATTGGGAGAGTAGGTAAATAAATTAGATTATTGGGACAGAATATCATAAAAATAATAATTATGAAGCATAAAAAGGTATATATATAGAGAGAAATCAACACAAACTGATATAGAACAAAATCACATCTATTTTAGAGTCAAATTGGATAGGAATGGAAGTAGTGTCAAAAGAAAATCATACCTTCATGAAGCTTACCTGAAAACTTAGTTTAGAACAAGAGGAATGAATATGCATGTGGAAATCAAAGCCAGAGCAAAAAATTCACATTCCTTACAGTAGTTTACATTTTTATAAAAAGTAGGACAGGGGGTGGCTAGGTGGCACAGTGAATAGAGCACCAGTCCTGGAGTTAGGAGTACCTGAGTTCAAATCCGACCTCAGACACTTAATAATTGCCTGGCTGTGTGACCTTGGGCAAGTCACTTAATCCTATTGCCTTGCAAAAACCTAAAAAAAAATAAATAAAAGAAAAAAGAAAAAGAAAACAAAAGCAGGAAAAAGGAAGGAGGGTTTTCCAGGAAGAAGAGGTATGATATGGGAGGGAGAATGATGCAACAAAGACAGGGTTAAAAACAAGATCACTTCTCACAAGGAGAAGGTGATGGAAAATGCTTCATTCTGCTAGACTATGAGGATTAGAGTTGCACAAGCATTTCCCAGTCCACCACAGACTGACACCTCCCAATAATACACAGTGGGTCCAGCTTGGGGTGCAAAAACAAATTATGTCAGCTCAAGGGGAGTTTCATCCTTGACACATTCAGGGCCTCCTTGTAAGTTCTGGGTATACTATTTCTGGAAAATATAACAACTCAAAATGACAAGTTCGGGGTACCCCCACAAGTGCAGATGGGGGTGCGGGCAACAACAGGAGAAATCAAAGAGACCTCAAAGGAGATATAGGATGAGGGAAATAATTGTAAATTGTAATTCATTTGCTTCTCTCCTGCTAAATGCTAGTGTTTTCATGTTATTAATTCTTGTTGACAGTCGAATAATATTTATACCACACTTTAAGGTTTGAAAAACACATTACATATATTATCTCATTTGATACAATACCCTGGGAATAAAGTATTATGATCATTCCCATTTTGCAGAAGAAAAAATGTAAGGAGAAAGAGGCTAGGTGACTTGCCCTGGGTCACACAACTAGTAGGCATCTAAAGCTGGGGGGGGGGGGGTTTAGGGGTTTTTTTTTTTTAGGTTTTTGCAAGGCAAATGGGGTTAAGTGGCTTGCCCAAGGCCACACAGCTAGGTAATCATTAAGTGTCTGAGACTGGATTTGAACCCAGGTACTCCTGACTCCAGGGCTGGTGCTTTATACACTGCTCCACCTAGCCTCCCCTAAAGCTGGATTTTGAACTCAAGTCTTCCTGACTCCAGTGTCACTTAGATGCCACCTAATCATATCTATGCGTATAGAGAGTTGCAAAGAGGCAATTTTAGGATCAATTGTGGGGTGGGAGACCCACTTTATAATAATTAAAGCCAACCAAAAGTGGAATGGGCTTGCTTGTCAGATGCTTGTAGGCCTCAAAGGGCAGAGTAGACAACCACTTTGGAGGGATATGATAGAGGGGAGTGATTCTTATCCAGGTATTTGTCTACTAGTTGGAAGGGTCTTTCCAACTAAGCTAGAGGTCTGTCTGCTTATAAAGAAGGTTATTGTCTCAATGCAGAGAGGATAAAGGAATGTGTCTTTTTTGTGTTTGGGAGTCTCAGGGAAAGAGGTTTCCTTCTTTATTAATCTGAAAATATTGGAGAACAAAGCACACCAGTATTTATGTAAACCTTGGGGAAAAGTATAGAAAGCTAGTTAATATTACAATAGGGAAGAAGAAAGAAAGAAAGAATTTTCCAGAAACATCTTGAATCTTCTCTTTAAAAGAAAATTAACTGAAGTCTCTAATATTCATGGTACAATTTATCCTTCTAAAATTCCTTGGTAAGATCTATTTCACCTCCTGACCCCGGACATACCAGACGAATTTCTTTGCCTTTTTAACAAAGGAATTGTTTTCCTTTTTCCTTTTGACAACATTGAATCCATAGGTATGAGAGAACTGAGGAGGATGGTGGGTGACCTCTAGCACAAATGCAAGACTCAAAATAGTAAAGACCACAACCAGCTGGAAGTGGGAGTAAGTCAGATGCTTCTAGAAAAGCAACAGGCCCAGGATAGCCTCTCATTCTACACACACAGCAAGTTCTTCATTTCTTATAGAGTATTACTATGCCAAGAATGAGAGAAAACTACTCTCAGAAAAAAAATAAAATTTCTTCCAGGCAAAGTGAATTTTTAACAGGAAAAAAAAATCATGGGCCCAAGTTTCCTCAGCCAAAAATGAAGTATAGATTTGAGATAATTACTTATAAAACATGAACCAAAAAAGTCAGGTTGTGACTAAATTTTTCATATTAGACACAAGCAAGAACTTCCAAGTTCTCTTAACTTCACTTTGCCTTATGTAGAAATATTTCCAAGCTTTTGTCACATTTTTCTTCAAAACTGCCTCCAGAATTCTAATGTGAAAATTATACTCTTACTGAAGCTTCATTTAGCTAAAACACTTAGGACAGCTTTTGTTCAATGAGTTTAGCTCACAAAAAAAAAGTCTTTGTTCAATGCTCAAGAATATGAAGTGTAGATCCCATAAGGCAGTGGATGGGGGAGGCAACATGTCTTTTCTCTTTCCCATCCATTTAGCCCTAATTGAATGATCTTATCCAAAGTAAATCAAGTCCCAGATCCTTCCTCTCATTTTGCTCTGAATCACTCATGCTGCACTCAGAATATCCAAAAATAGAATGAATAGTTTATGTTGCTCTGATCCTTTCATAAAATATCACTCAGTTCACAGGAGTCACACACCAGAGCAAAGTGAGGAATGAATAAGAAGAAATATTCCATTTTCATACTTCATTTGACTATTTTGTAGTAGTAGTAGTTTCTTCATCAGGGAAAAGTGGTGCAAAATGTCACCTAATTTCTGTGCATACTGCTTACCAAAAAAAAAAAAACAAAAAGTAACCTTGTTTTCATTCAGGTGGCAGATTCCACACCTAGAATTATATTCTACACTCATTCTTACTAGCTCAGATATGCCCATGATCATACAGTAAAATTTCTAACAAATTATTCAAACTCCCTGAACAAATGATAGATGAACTCCTTCAACAAGTGACAACCTCAGAAAAGCAAATATGACACACATGGGTAATTCAGCATTCACTGATTCTTATTTCATGACATTTTCCCTTTTGAAACAAGCAGAAATACTTCCCTAGAACCTTTTTATTAAAAACTCTGTTGAGTTTTTTTTCTTTTACAGATCACTCTATTAAACCAAAATTTTCTTTTCTATGGGCCTTATACCTGAGGGTAATGGTACTAAAATGGAATTTTATTTCTGTGGAAGTCATTTATATTTGTCATCTATCTGGCAGGTGTAGTCAAACTTACACTTTGATGACATCAAAAATTAAGTTCACTGATGCTGAGTGAGATGAGCAGAACCAGAAGAACATTGTACATCCTAACAGCATCATAGGGGTGATGATCAACTTGAATGGATTTGCTCATTCCATCAGGCACAATTTTGGGCTATCAGCGATGGAGAATACCATCTGTATCCAGAGAATGAATTTGAACAAAGACCAAAGACTATTACCTTTAATTTAAAAAAAATCTGTTATCTTATTAGGTAATTTTGCTCTCTCTTATACTTTATGTTTCTTCCTTAAGATTTCTCTCTCATCAACTTAGATCAATGTATACCATGGAAACAATGTAAAGACTAACAGATTGCCTTCTGTGGGGGGGCGGGAAGGAAGCGAGATGGGGGGGGATCATAAAATTCAAAAATAAATTAATCTTAAAAAATAAGTTCACACCACCCAATTTCCCATAACAAAAGATGAAGTACTTGTCTAAAAATTGAATGACAATCCAAACTAAGCTCAATAGTATTCTCAGTGATGGCCCTGATACAATAATACCCAGGTGTCTAGACAAGCCTCATGGGGCAAGGTTTATTTGGCTATATCTTCCCATTTTTTCCCTGAAACACTTCTCTGTAGTAAAATGGAAAACACCCTAGATTTGCTGACAGGACTGCCTTCAAGTCCTAGGTCTTTCTTTCACTAGCTGCATGATTATCAACAAGTGATTGAAGTTCTCTGAGATTATTTCCTTATCCATGAAAGAATAAAAATCTTTTCACTACCCATCTACCAGTTTTCTTGTGTAAATCATTTTGTAAGATGTAGAGCTTCAAAAGTGAGAGTAATTACTAATAAAAATCCAAGATCAATTTAAGAAGAATAACAATAACCGATCTCTATAGTTCTTTAAAGTTTTCAAATATATAATCTGTATATATTCTAATTTGATCCTCACAAAATCATTAAAAATCTATGTTAAATGACTTACCCAGTTCACAAAGCCAATTTGAACCCAGGTGTTCCTGACTCTTATATCTGGAATTTCAGAAACTATACACCACTGACTTCTAAAATAATATAATCTGAAATCTCAAAATATTATAGTCTCATTCTAAAATGCCTCAAAAATTGTTCCCATTCCAATGTCATTCTAGAATGTATCAAAAAATGCTTCCAGGGAAATCTATTAAGTTGAATACTTTAAAACAGAATACATTTTTAAAAAATACAGAATCTCAATATTTGAAGGGCTATCATGGACAAAAGATAATTTACTCTATTTGGTCAAGAAGTCAAAGATGGAATTGCTGGATGGAAGCCACAAAAATAATAACCTATACAGATGAATTTCCTAACAATCAGTTATGATGTGTGTTCTCAGATCCTGGTAGTTTTTAGGTAGAAGCTATCTGACCATTTGTTGACAATATAGGAGAGGGAATTCATTCTTCAGGGAAAAGAGTTCCAAAGTGTCCTTTCCTATTGGTTTTCTAAGATTTGTACTTAGTACACTATAGAATATTAATTTCAGTAAGGAGAGACTTGCCCTAATATTCCTAAGGACTCATTCTAAGATATGACCATTTCCAACCCTCCATTCTAATTTTATCAAATCTGTCTCCAGTGACTGAGTGAAAATGAATGTGACTTTGTCACAGATTTTTTAAGAAATGGTTTCACAATAAAGGCACTAATATACAAATCATTTGGAAATCAAAGTGTCATTTTTAAGCTTGGCCTCTTAAATTGACCTTAGTTTCCTCATCTTGACATGGAAGGTTGGACAACCTAATTTCAAAACTGTAAATTGATGATGATGCAATATAATCCACTGGTCCCATTCCAAGGCTTTTAAAAATGATATGTTATTGACCCTAGGTCTTCAGCAGAGTGCAAGCTCTGGCAGATCCTAGCTAACAGCAGAAGAGACTTCAAATATAGCCTTGGTGACAGAATGTATATCATCCAAAGATTGCCCTAAGTCCCCAGAGAAGTTTTTACCAACTGGCTGCTGAGTAGATTATTTCTCAGTCAAAGCAAGTGTCCAAAATCATCTACTAGGATCTAGACAGGATGACATCTGCATTAAAGGACAATTTATCAATCAATAAGCATCTATTTAGCACCTAATCTGTGCCAGACCCTATGCTAAACACTAGGGATACAAAAAGCGACAAAAAAATTCTCTGCTTTTAAGGAGCTTAAGATTTAAGGTGGGGAGACAGCATGTAATATATACAAAGCAAGCTATATAAAGGATAAATAGAAACTGAGTCACCATATAGTATAAATAGAAACAAAGCCCTGGAACAAGAGAAGTTAGGGAAGGCTTCCCAGAGAAGATGAGCTTTTAGTTGGAATTTAAAGAAATAAGGAAGATGAGTAGTTAGGAAGAGAGGAGGGAGAGCAGTTTAGGCACAGAAGACAGTCAGAGAAAATTTCCAGAACTGAGAAAAATAATAGCCAGGAGGCCAATGTCATAGGATCAAAGTGTCACAAAAGAGGATGTTATAAGACTGAAAAGATGGGAGGGAGCTAGATTGTGAAAACGTTTAGATGCCAAATAAAACATTTTTTTAAATTTGATCCTGGAGGCAATAGGAAGCAACTGGAATTTATTGAGTAGAGGGTGATACAATTAGTCATGCAATTTTGGAAAATCATTTTTGTGGCTTAATGGAGGAATTATTGGAGTGGGGAGAAAACTAGGGAAAGAAGAGCCACCAGCAGGTTTTTGGAATAGTCTAAGTGGGAGGTATTGAGGACCTGTACTAGAATGGTGGCAGTATCAGAGAAGAATAGGGTTAATATTCAAGAGAACAGGATTTATATTCAAGAAATCCTGCAGAACTTGATAGACCTTGGTAATAGATTTGATATGGAGGATAAGAGATAGTCAGGAATTCAGACTGACTACTAGGTTTCAAGTCAGAGGGTCTGGGCAGAAATATTGCCCTCTATAGTAATGAGGAAGGCAAGAGACACAAGAGCTTAGTGGGAGAGATAATTAGTTCTATTTTGGACATATTGAGTTCAAGATGTCTACTTGTTCAAGATATTTGAAAGGCAGTTGGAAATGCAAGCTCTGAAGTCAGCAGAGAATACAAAGTACACCTGCTGGTAAAATCACAGTCCATTAAAACATTGTCAAAGAGCTTCAGTACACAATTTCATATCAAACAATATCAAACAATAAGTGTGAAATAGAGAAATAGAAGACCATTTCTTTCATTTTTCACTGACCAGAAGTAGAACAATATCCTTCTATAGAATTCTAACATTTCAATTTTGTCAGAAAAACTGAAATGCAAGAGAAGATATTATTTGGCAATAGCTGAAGATGCTCTACCAGCTCCTACTTCCTCAAGTAGTAAAAATCTGATTTTCTAAGTTTCTATTTCTGATTACCAGTCCTTGATAGAAGCTCATTCCTCTACTGAAGTGAGGTCAAGGGATTCAAATAGAAAAGTTGACCTAAGAATACTCAGTGGATCAAAATAGGATGTATATTTGAATTGAGATAATATGAAGATGTGTCAAAGAGGAAGCTATGGGCCACTTTGAAAAACTGGTGTCTTTAACTCTTTTCAGGAAGATACTTATCATAGTAGTAAACATGTTCAGTGACATTATTATTATTATTATTATTATCTGGTAATCACATAGACAGTCATATAGAAAAATATCAAAAGAGAAGTATTCAAACAAGATGGTTCAATTATTGTGCAAAGAGAAATTTACTGTATATAGTGTAATATCAGTTTAGCAACTGAAATGCAGATTAATGGATTTTGAGAATTAGCCAGTAAATGATCAAAAATAATTTTTAAATGGAAATTTCCTTATCATACTTATGCTTCATTTATTTTCATTTATTTTAATTTCTATGGAAATATTTCATTAAATCATTTCAATATAATGTCCAACATTTTTCTTCAGTAATGTAATCTTGGTGATGAGAAACTTCACTACAGCCTACTACTATTAAAATTTTTCTGGGAACTTAGGTTAGATCAACCATCATTTGTAGAAAAATAATGAAATTGTCAGATCAGCACAGTGAGGTTTAATATGGCTCCACTGGATTTCAATTTTGAGAAAAGTATAAAATGCAAATGTTCAAAGATCATAAAATACTCAATATTCTGATACTTTGTAAATAACAATCAAAATTTAAATTATTTTCTGTTGATTCTAAGGCCTGGAATAACTGTAATAACTTAGACAGTTGGGGAGAAAATTAAACATTTCTACTAGAGTATCATTTAATGGTTAATGAAACTTCTAGAAGTGTTTTATAATAAATGTCTATATAGTTAATCAAGTCACTATATATTCTAGGACTATATAAATAGATAAAGTCATGCAAAACTACATTATTCTACTCTATAGTATATAGTGTCATACTGAGATATTATTATATTAATTTAATCAAAATTTAAAAATATAACTTGATATGCTACTATTGGGGGGCCCAGTAGATATAGCACCAAGCCTAAAAATCGGGAAGACCCAAGTTCAAATCCAGCTTACTAGTGATGACTCTAAATAAGTCTCTTAACCTGTTTACCTCAGTTTCCTCATCTATAAAAGAACTGGAGAAAGAAACAGAAAACCAAAAATGGGGTCATGAAGAATTGTACAGGACTGAAATGAATGAACAATAATCAAAATTGTACAGCAATATTCATTAAAATAAGATACATCATCACTGTTATATTAGTATGCAGTCAAGGAAGAAAAGGATGGAGCTACAGAACATACTATAAGTCAATTTAAAAAGGGGAAGGAGGAGAGAGAATCTCTGCTTTATAATCTACCCAAAGACCTGTATTATGTAACCAACAGCCTAACTTCAATCCATGCATTTATTTAAAGGTATGCATCAATAATGCTTCCTTCTTTCTTGGTGATCCTAGGTGAAGTGCAATTTGGGCTATCATTCTTAATGATATTTGGAAATTACACTTTCAAAACTTTGGAACATTCCTACTGGACAGAGGTAAGTGAAGTTGAATGAAAGGTCACATGGCATAATGGAAAGAGGGTTGGACCTGAAGTAAAAATATATATTTAGCTTCCAGTCCTGCTTACAAACTTTGTGACTTTGGGTCTGACCATCCTGAGTCACAGTTCATTCAGAAATAAAATGAGGATAATGGAGTCTTTTTCTCAGAGTCCAGGCAGGCCAACCCATACTTTTACAAGTTTCCTTCTACAACATCACTGACAACTCTCTAGCTACAATTATGAAAAATCCCCTTCTTCCTCAAGCAGATTATTATGGTTTGGGATAACTAATTACTAGGAAGTTTTTCTTTTCTTTACACCTAGTCTAAGTCTGTTTTCTACAATTTACCTATATGGCTCTTTCCTCTGCTTGCTGGGTTCAATCAGAACAAGCCAAATCTCTCTTCCACATGAGTCTTGAAAATATGTGAAGATGACTATCATGAATCCCATGATACTTATATTATCAAACAGTTATAAGCAAAGTCAACAAAAATATATAAATATAAGAAGAGGAGGAAGAAAAGAAAGGCAACTTTGATCAAAAATTGAAGATAAAATAAATACAAATATGTTAGAGTAGTGGCTAAGGGAAAGTTCAGAAGGTAGAGTGACCTAGAATCCAAACACTTAATATGGTGGTTGACCACCTGAGAAGAATTATTCTGCAAACATAAATATACATTGAATTGCCCAATTCTTTTGACAACTTGGGTCTAGACATTTACATTTCACTGGGTTTCAGTGATGTGTAGCAATAAAATCCCATAGAAAATCAGTCTCCAAATATTCTCTCTATGTCATATTTTAAATAATTCTTATTTGCCCTATTGTATAAAAGGCAAATAAAACTTTTTCTCAGCGATAAGTTATATTTCAATGTTTATCTAAAACAATTTATGTCTTTATCTTTATCCATATTAAAGTATCTATATTTCATTTTCTAAAATCTAACTTGATGCATTTAATGATATTTTAAGTATTAATACTTAAATCTCAAAATGGAATATAAAATTAATTAAGAAGAGTATGCAAAATAAAATACAGTCAATTTATAGATCTTGTTGACAAATTAAATTCTATTCTAGTTTATAAATAATTTCAGTACTTATCAGGTACTATGAATACTTTTAGTAGATACCTGACTATTTAAATAATACCCTGAAGTGTTAATATGTATATTCATTACATCCATTTTTTTAAAAAAAAGTAGTATTTCCCAACATACACCCACAAAACCAAACATACCAATGGTAATTGCTGCACAAGACAGAAGAGCTTTCACTTACTCTGTACCTATGGCTCCTTGCAATTTATGAATTACTAAAGTGAAATAATGGCTGCTTTTCAAAATCCTCTATAATTGTAAGCATGGACTATCTTCTATCATCTCCTGCTTAATCCTTAACTACTACTGAAATACTGAAATGAATGAATGTGTAAGTTGTTTTTGAGATTGAAATACAATTACTTTAAGCAAAATCAAGACACCTCACATCTGAGCTCTTTCCCAAACTCCTCTGAGCACCATTAAATAATGCCATAAAACAAGTTTCTAGAGTGGCAGAACCCAAAAGGTCAGGTGAAAAAAGTTTCTTTGTAGCCAAAGACAATAGCAGGTAGGCAGGAAAGTCTGTCACAATGAGGTCAGAGTGGAACCCAGTCCAATTCAAACTATAGCAGCACAGACCACGAACAGACCTTGAGAATTCCTTCAGGGGAAAAAAATGAATCAGGCATTCTTGTTGAAAAGACTAAATAGAATAGAAATTTTGAACTCCAAATACAAGATTCAAGAGATGCCTAAAAGGTAAACAGGAAAGAGAAATCATAAGGGACTTAATAAGGTCAAACAGTTTACATTCCTATGGGAATATGAAACTTGAAACTCAAGAACTTTCTCATTATTTGGGCAGTTAGAAGGAGTATATATAGACTGAGGTCACAAATGTGAGTTGAATATGACAAAAAGCCATCTAAAAAAAGTAAAAGGAAGAGGAAAGAGGAATGCTCCTGGGAGAAAGAGAGATAGAGGTAAATTTTCTCACATAAAAGAGGCAAGGAAAAAAAAACTTTTATAATGGTAGGACAATGGGGGAATGGTAGGGAGAAATTCATGAACCTTACTCTCTTCAGAACTAACTCAAAGAGGGAATAACAATACACTCAACTGAATGTAGAAAGAAGGAAATTAGGAGGGAAAGGTGATAAGACAGGGAAGGAGTGATAGAAGGGAAGGCAGATTGGAACACAAAAATAATCAGAAGAAAAGTATTTGGTAAGAATCAGAACCAAGAAAAAAATTTTGAAGCAAGATTCTCTAATAAAGGGTTCATTTCTCAAATACAAAGAGAACTTAGTCAAATATATAAATACAAGAGCCATTCCCCCAATTGATATATGATCAAAAATATGAAGTTCATTTTCAGATGAAGTAATAAAAATTATAGACATATGAAAAATCATGAAAATGATCTTAGCCAAAGAAAAATTAACTGGAGAAACGCAAATTAAAAACAATTCTGAGGTACTGTGCCATATCTATTAGATTGGTTTATAAAACAGAAAAGGAAAATGCCAAATATTGGAGATGCCCATCAATTGGGGAACAAGTTGTGATTTGTGATTGTGATGGAATATTGTACTATGAGAAATGATGAGCAGGATGCTCTCAGAAAAATCTGGAAAGTATTACATGAACTGATACAAAGCAAAATGTACCAAAGATAAGCAATATTGTAAGATGATTGGTTATCAATGATTTAGTTATTTGCAGCAATACAGTGATCCAAGACAAGTTTGAAGGACTTATGATGAAAAATTGTATCCTTCTCAATAGAAAGAAATGATTGTATCTGAATATATATTGAAACATATATTTTTATTCAATTTTTCATGAGGGTTTTTTTGGTCTATGTTTTCTTTCACAAAATGATCAATATGGAAATATGTTTTATATGACTACATGTGCATGTATCAAATTTCTTGCCTTCTCAATAGGAAAGTGGAAAAGACAGAAGGAAGAGAATTTGAAACTTAAAAATTTTTTAAATGAACTTTAAAATTTGTTTTTACATGTAGTTGGAGAAAAATAAAATACTAAATAAATAATTTACAAGGAAATGGTTGGGGGGGGGGGCGGGGAAGAAATACAGTTAACTCATCCAGACACTAAAAGCATATAAACTCCACTTTAGAAACTTCATGAATCCTTTTAAGCCTCCAGGATACTAATTAGGATAAAAGTCAACCCAGTAACCTAAGGAAGTTCATGACCTTTATAAGTATGTAATGTATTTCTATAAAGTAATTTATTCATTAGTACAATCCGAAAATTAATCACTACACAAATACATTTTTGCTCCAAAATTACCTTTTTTGTTATATTTTAAAAAAACTATATGGATAAGTAGATGTAAATATAAATGAGTGGATGTATGTGTGTATAGGTCATCTGCACAAAGCTGTTTCCATGTTCTCTTTTCAGTCAGATGGACAGGTACTATCTTTTGGGGTTTTTTTTTTTGTATCTCCAGTACTTAGCACAAAGTCAAGTACATATTAGATGCTTATTAACCGAGTATGTATATATCACAGAAATAGTTTATATATCATAAAAGAGTTAACCCTATGTAACTTTGTAAAACTAATACTAATTAAAATTGTGTAATTAGGTTTATAAAATGATTTTTATCTTTAAAGTCCTAAAGAAAATACAGTAAAAAATTTCTACTTATTAATATTAAAAATATTTTCTTTCTGTCTTCAGTCTCTTAACTTCAAATAGAACCAAATGTGAATCCATAATATAAAATTTAACTTCAAATAAGAATGTATAATATAAATTGTCCTAAAATTTACAATTTTGGAAAAATATCTTCCTGTTTTAACATTTAAGAGTCCTTGGTATTTGCCTGTAGACACTGGTCAATCACAAATAGAATCTGAAGCTAATCCAAACAGGATGTTAGAAATTTCCTATATAGAGAACATTCATTAATATTATAACTGTAAATTTAATTATCCAATCCATATCCTAACCTTGTGACATGATTTTATGTATATATTTTTTTCAAAATGACCTTCATGGACTCAACCATCTGTACCCAACAGGCTCAACCAAATAGTGATTCTAAAGAAATAATTCCTTTTGTATCTCTATCAGAATGATAGTATCACTTTTTTATTGGAAATTTTCATCTTTAAATAAAATGTATATTTGCCCTTGGATGGCTTGAGAATATTCCTATTTCAATGTCTTGTTTGTTAATCATTCTTCTGCAACTTCTTTTCATTCTTCATTTCTCCTTTTCCCTTCCCATTTCTTCTCTTTCTTCTGTGCTTTAGATACTAACCTCTTCAACTTGATCAATTTCAACTTTTTTACTCAATATATACTAATGAGAGTTTGCTGTTGTCATTTAGGCCTGTGATTTCATTGGTATAGAACCTCACTCATCAGTAAGTTATGGTTTTAGAGCATTATCAGGGTCACTAAATAGTTAAGTGACTTCCCTATGTTCACACACCCAGTGTGTGCCATAGGCAGGACCTGAACCTGAGTCTCCCTAACTCAGGAAATCCTTCTACCCATTGAGTAATGCTGCTTTCTCATTGCCTGCACTGCACTAGAGCAAGAAATGTTGCTACTCTCTACATAGAGAAGGAAAAGGCATCTGAAAACTGAATAAAAAAATGCTAAAATAGAAAGTATAAATGTAAGGCTCAAAAGATCTCCTATTATTGATTTTTTTTAAAAGCCTATCCCAATCCTCCACAGAGCTACAGATTGATTCCCCTCCTTATTTGTCCTTGTCCCCAAAATGGAGCATATGCAATGTTCAAATTCTTAAGTTTTATCAAAAATTTCACAGATCACAACACATTAAAACTGAAAAAAAAGAATTATTTAATCGCAAGATTAACAAATAATACTTTTCCAACTTATATATTTTAGAAATTGATAAGTAATTAAATAATCTAAAGAACCCAGTTGGTTAAAATATCGTGTAAACCTTTCAAAACAAATCACCTTGGTACACAGAACTATGCAAATTCCAAAAATATGCCATTTCAAAAAAATGTTCTGAATAAAGTATATTCTCAGCTAGCTAGAGTGCCACTTCAGAAAATAAATATAACTTATTTTTTTTTACCTGGCAAGGTTTTTTCATTTTAATTGCTATTACATGGTATCTATAACAGCAGAGCTCACAGGTCCATGACCCTCTTTCACTGATCCATTTTAGTAGGCATAGCTGATGTGTATACCGAACCGACCCATCACATCGGCAAGGATTTAACAGTTCACCCTAAAAATAAAAGAAATTGGTATTAATGTTATGGTGGTGTCTCTCGGTTTTGTTTTGTTGGGGGGGGGGGTTCTGTATTTCAGAAAATAAGTGTTAGGCTCTACTCAACTAAATGAAATTAAAATTTCATGCTCTGATTAGAATAATAATAAAATTTTATCCAAAAATACTTTTCCAAAAATACTGATAACATTTATCACATAAATGTTCTACTAAGATACAAAATGTCTACAACATATAACTTCCTATGCCCTTGGGAGAACAGCAGTACTATTAAATCTCTTTAATAACTTTTAAGTGGATGGTCAAGTGCATTTCCTCTGCAGTTATTCTTAATCATTGCTGAAGAAGAAATGCATGACAACCCAGAGAGAGTAGCTTACAGTAGCACTATGCTTTTATTTTTTTCTAGACTTAGCATCATAAATATTGACTTAATGCACTATATTATTGAAAGCCTGTGTATTCCTGTGCAATTTCCTTACTTTTTAAAAAATCTAAGATAATGTCATCTCAGACCACAAATTTATATTTTGTCTTCCTTTCATTCACTTAGTTCTTTTCATAAAATTTAATGGTTTATGTTATATTTATATACTGTTTCGAAATGTTAGCAATTACGGAAGTATCCGCGATCAATAAAAGATGTCATTGTTATCTTCTTTAAACATCAAGGACTCTTACTCTACCCTAGGGCCATAGTATCTTCCTCCGTCTCTCGTAATAACCTGACAACGTTAAAAATGATCACAATTATTCATTTTTCTGTTACAATCTTGTATTGCTGTATTGTGGGTATGATGAGACAATGTATCCTCCAGATATTTCCACCACAAGGTGTAAACCTAAGAACAGGATCATTCACAAAAATCTCTGGCAGCATGAAGGCACCTGAGGAATGTGTAACCCCCAAACCTTGCCAGAGAGAGAGAAGACGCAAAGCAAATGAAACGCTCTCGTTGTGGACAAGGCATATGATAATGTGCGTATCTGCGTCCACTCTAAAAAGAAGGGATGGGAAGGTAAGAGATAGCGGTGGAAGTAAAGGATGCCCGCGGCTGGGCTCGGACCGGGCAGAGCCAGGACGGACGCGGGAGACTTGTCCATGGTGCTGAAGCCGCGCTCGGGCCGAGCGGCGGGGCAGCCTCTGGCTGGGGGGCAGCGAGAGTTCCGGGGCGCCCTCCGCGGCCGGGGGGCGTCCTTACCTGCTCTGCCCCCTGGAAGCAGATCTTGCAGATGGGCTGGTGGTGGGGGTGCCCGGTCCGCGGGTCGCCGGCGCTGCTGCTGCTGCTGCGGCTGCTGCGGCTGCTGCACACCGAGCGGGTCTCGGGCCGCTCCGGGGAGCCGGCGCCTTGTGCCTCGCCGCCCGCTCCGGGAGCCGGCGGCCGCTCCGAGTCCCTGGCCGCCGGCCCCGGCGGGGGAGGCTCGGAGAAGCGCCTCGGAGCCGGCCCGCAGTCCCCGGCAGGCGGCGGCTCCGGCTCGGCCAGGGGGAGCGGCGGCGGCGGCGGCGGCGGCGGCGGCGGCGGGTCCTCGCCTCCTCCGGCCGGCGGCGGCGGGTAGCGCGCGGGGCCGGCGGCCGCGGGGTCTGCGGGGGGCGGCTCGGGGGCCCCGCGCTCCGCCCGGCGGCGCCGGCTGCTGTCGCCGCCCCCCAGGCTCATGGAGTCCTCCCGCCCGCCAGCCCGGGTCGCCGGCCCCGCGAGGGGAAGAGGACGGGGCTCGGGGGGCGCCGGCGGGGGGGGGGGGCCGGGGGCCGGGGCGCCGAGCAGGGGAGAGGGCTGGCGGCGGAGCTGCTGCTCCCGGCGCGGCCGGCGCTGCTGTGGCGGCCGCTGCCCGGACCCCGCGGCGCTCGGGAGCCGCGCGGGCGGGGCGCGTGTGCGTGTCCGCTGTCCGCGTGTCCGTGAGTCTGGGGGCGTGCGCGCTCGCCGGCGGGGATGCCTCGGTGCACTCCGCGGGCCCGCCCCTAGCGCAGCCCCGGACTATTCCGGGCGCGGGCTCCCCTCGTCCGACAGGAGCCACACTGCGGCGCCCGCCGGCCGGCCGGCGGGGAGCGGGGCCGGGGAAGCCGCGGGGCCGGGGGCGCCGATGCTTGGAGGAGGGGGCGGCACCGCCGTTATCCACGCGCGCCCGGCGGAGGCCGGGGCGCGGGGCCGGGAGGAGGGCACCGGAGGAGCGGGCGCGGGGCGCTGACAGCCGCGGCAGGTCCGCACCCCGGGTGCGCCTCGGAAAGCTCGAGGACCAGGGGGCGGCGCAAAGGCGCGCGGCAGCGGGGCGAGGCCGGCCGTTACTGACCCTGCCCTGGAGTCTCCCCTCCGTCCCCGCCTGCCGTTGCCATCCCCGTGCCAATCACACCCGCCCCCCGAAGAAGGACTCGCTCTAAGCCCGGCCCTTGTGGAGTCTCACATGCCCTGCCTCCCGTTCCTCACCCCCTCCCTCTCCTCCTCCTGCCACTCCCGATTCTTCTTCCCCAAAAGGTGGGAACGACCTTGCGGTTGGAGTTTATCTCTGCACGAAATTCTGCAACCAAACGCGGGGGCCTCGTGGTTGCCCACGTCCGGGGCCCTGCTCCCGCACGCCCTGGTCACTTCAATCTGACAAGAGCCAAGGACTCAACGGAGTCTGCCGAAAGGAAGCTGCAGCACCCGATGGCCCTTTTGTTTTCTACAACCGTGAACCTAAATAACTTAGGAGTGACCTGGTCCCAAAGAAGCTCAAACCATCTAATCTCCAGGGAAAAGCCACCACTCAGCTTTTCAGGATTAGTTTTTTTTCCTTTCGGAACTTTCTCATTTAACTCAATAACTCATATCCTGCTGCAATGATCCAGACACCGATATTAGACTAAATTCTACTCTTACACAAAGCAATCGATATAGAGTAGTTTGCAAATGAACTGTGTTTATGCAAAGGCAAGGGACTTAAATATTTCAATAATATGTTATTCAATGGCCTAATAACTCTGGTAACATTTGATCTATTTCCCTTCTCGTCCTTATTAAAAACATCTACCCTCTATCATAATTCAGTGATCTTTTTTTTTTCACCCAAAAAATCATTCAGGATAGTGTCATAGTCACCATTGTATATTATCTCACTGTAGCATTAATATTGTCCATTGTATGTGTGTATGACTATAAACATATATGTGTATATATTTACACACAAAAATTGTATATTATAGGCCTTACCTGTCAGGAAGGCCTTAAAAGGATTGTCTCCCTACTGAGTCCATACTCTATGTCTATCTATGAACATTAGTACATGTGTGTATATCAGTATGTGACATTTTAAATGGACCAACTATTAGAGAATCACTAAGCTAGAAATAGTTTTCAGATTACATATTTTGGCACCAAGGAACACATTCATTATACAATCAGTTAAGAAAGCTCAGGTGGGAGAGGAGGGAGAAATAGAAATCAGGGAAAGGAAGGGGGAAGTGGAAAGGAGAAATTCAAAATTTTTATCACAGATGGTACAAAGTAAAATCATTCCCAGGTATGTCTTCTAGTTCCCTCAGTTTATTTTGTATCTTAAAATGGCAATCAGCGATCCCATTTCCAAAAAAAAATAAACTATCTTCAATGCCCTAGTAGCTTGTTATGGAGAAAATTTAGATGTAAATAGGTTTTCATTTTCAGTCGTCACCTGTCAAAGTCAAATTCCATAAGTCTGCAGTCCCTTAGATATAAAACTGACAATAATATTTGGGCAGAAGAGATTGTGAAATTTTCCTATTAAATAAAATACATTTTTTATGATTTGTAAATTTCTACTGGGAATGTTACAATATATTTTTAATAGGAAATAACAACAGGACTCCATATAAACAAGGCAGAATGACTCAGATTCTTAATAGCATAGATGAAAGATGTTTAGGTGCTAGATTTTTCCTCTCCCAAATCATTATTTCCTGAAACATTAGTAAATAAAACAATAGAAACTTAAATTTCACCAATGAACTGGCTAACAAAAATTCAAATTTATACATAAAACTTTTTTGATTGCTCCCTAAAAATGAAAATCTTTTTTCCATTCATTCTCTTCAACTAATCTAATGAATCTTCAATGAGGCAAAGAGGATATAATTCTTTGTACCTGACTCCTTAATCACAAAAAGAGTAGAGCAACAAGAAATTGAATGTTAAGATAGAAAAAGACCTTAATAGGACAGTTGGTGGGGGGGGGAGCAAAAAAAAGTAAAAATGTCATGGTTTCAAGGAAATAGATGTCTTCATCCTTAGCTCCACTGCTCACTGCCTCAGTTTTCTCTGAGTTGCAACCAGTTGATCAATCTCTAGCTTCCAATTTATAATCTTAAAATCCTATTTGAAGGATTGTCATGTGGAAAAGACTCCAGAAAGAAATGTGAGGAATTTCCTAAAGGGAAAACTTTTACTTGAAATAAAAATCTTCCTAACAATTAGAATTGCCTCAAAGTTGAATGGTAAACAGTAATGGTAAACAGTGACCATGATAATGAGTCACTGAAATGAAGCCACAGGTCATCTCCCCCATTGGACTGTAAACTCCTTGAGGACAGGGTCTGTTTTTGCCTGTCTCTCTGTTCCCATCACTTGACATTGTACCTGGTACACATAAATCCTTTTTGATTTTATTTGAAGCTGTCCAAGTATAGGCTGAAAACCCACTTTGAAGAAAAGAAGGAAGATTACTGTTCATTTATGAGATCCCTTGCACTTAGGAGATTGCAATGATTCTGTGATCAGATAAAGAATAGCAGGATGTCAGCAAGCTGTTGGTAACAGCCAAATAGTGTGTGAAAGCACCTACCTTAATCAATTGAAAATAAATGAGTTTAAAAATGAATTCTATCAATTTGAGCAAGGAAAAATGAGCAGGAATCATTTGGTAGGATTATATTTAAGAAGGAAACTATAATTGGATGCTTAAAAACTTTCTCTTTCCCCTCAAGTGAAATAAAAGCAATTGCTAAAATTAAATGTCAGTATACCCTCCAATACCTTTAGAGGCCCCTTGATTCCCAAGAGGAACAAAAAAACTTAAATCTAAAGGATCCAGTACTACCATTAGAAGTTATATCATCATGGACTTATCAAGTGCCTAATGCTAGGCACTGAAAATAAAAAGATCAAAACGAAGCAGATTTTGCTCTCTGGGTGCTTACATTTCTATCAAATATACTTCTTAAATATGTCCTAAACTTTGGGACTGTTTAATTGATGACTAGACAAAGTAAGAAACCAGAAAAATGAATAGGAAAAACTCCTGAGGAGAAAAGCAATGACTTTGTGGGGTTGTCAAAAATCTTCAGGGTGAGTCTTTTGAAATACCTCCTCAGACTTATCCAGAAGTCTCTCCCAGAGATGTTCTAGCATTCATTTCAGCTTTCATGAAGTATAAACCAAGTACCTCTTTTGGCCTTTGGTTTGAAGAAGCTAAAGTTCAAAGATGTATTGTGTAGAGAAAAGAAAACGTGTTTTGAAAACAACTGATTTTATTAAGTGACAAAATGGAGATTCCTGCTTTGTACACTGTGGTTACTCAATATATCACACCAAAGTTAAGGGTGTGTTTATGTGATCAAAAACAATCAAATATAAATCTGTTCAGGACTCTATGTATACAAGTCCAAAAAAATCCTTAGAAACACTGTTAGTTGAAAAATAACTGCCTTCTATTTTGCTCTATATGACACCAAAAATAAGTTATTCTTCAAATCCTTCAAATTGGCTAGTTGAGTTAATTGATGGATAAACCAAATTAGCCACATTGCCCAATCAACTGAATCCAATTCAAGTAGCATTATTAAGTATCTGTTATGGAGCTCTGCCTCATGCACAAGTCAAGACATCACCCAAAGATTTTTTTGGTCTTCTTCAAAATTGAAGGATGAATAACTAGAAGATAAAATATTGTGCCAGGGAATTTATAAAAAAAAATGAGTAAGGCAAAGTTCCTGAGGATCTTACATGAATCTTATAGCTTATATCTTACACAAATAAGTATAGTACAGGGACACATTTTCTAAGTCCCTTAATGAGGCTTAAGCAAAGTGCTCTTAGGGATTCAGAGTAACCTTTAGACAGGACTTGGAAAGGTGATTGTGGTTTCTAAAAGCAGAGTCAGGAGAATCCAGCTAGTGGTGGATTAGGGCTAGGCAAAAGAAGATTTTTTTTACATTCTATTAACATTTTGTTTTCCAATTATATACAATATCTACCTATCATTTTTTGTAAGATTTTAAATTTTACAATTTTTCCCCCACACTGCCTTCCCTCCCACCCCCCAGAAGGCTGTCTGATAGCCTTTACATTGTTTCCACGCCATACATTGATGTAAATTGAATGTTATAAGAGTAAACATAGGAGTAAACAAAAAAAAAAAAACCCTCACCCCCAAGAAGATGAGAAACCTCAAGAATAGAGAGAGAAAAAAAAATTGTGTTCAGATTCCAATGGCTCTGTCTCTGGGTTGAGTTGCTTACTTTATCATAAGTCCACCAGAGTAGTTGCTTCTATATTTTCCCCCACAGTTGCTATTACTAGCTGTACCACCACTCTATTTCTCCCCATTCTCATTTATTCTATTCTTTCTCTCCTTTCATCCTGGCCCTGTCCAAAAGTGTATTGAATCTGAGAACCCTCTTACTCAATCTTCGTTCTCTTCTATCACCTATTCCCCCTTCCCTTCCCCTATTCCCTCTCATCCCATCCCTTTCCTCTCATCCTTCTCTAGGGCAAGACAGATTTCCTCACCCTATTTTAAGTGTGTATGTCATTTCCTCCCTGAGCCATTTCCGATGAGAAGGAAGGCTCACTCATTCCCCCTTGCCTTCCCCGCCACACTCCATTGAAAAAGCTTTTTTCGTGACTCTTATGTGAAATCTCTCAGCTTCTTCTTCATCTCCTTTTCCTTCCTCCTAGTACTTTCCCCCATCGCCCCTTGACTCCATCCCTTTACCACATCATACCATTATATTCTGCTCCTTCCCATGTCCTGTCTATATATGCTCCTTCTAACAACTCTTATAAATGAGAAAGTTCATATGAGTTATCAATATCTTCTTCCCGTGCAGTAATACAAACAGTTCAATACCATTAAGTTCCTCATAGTTAGTCCTTCCCTTCCACCCTCTCTATGGTTCACCAGAGTCCTGTACTTGGAGATCAAACTGGTTGTTTCAGTAGGAAAGTTTGAAAGTCCCTTGTTTCATTGAAAGTCCATCTTTTCCCTTGAAAGAGGATGTTCAGTTTTGCTGGGTAGTTGATTCTTGGTTGTAAACCAAGATGATTTGCCTTCCGGATTATCATATTCCAATCCCTATGAGCCTTTAGTGTAGATGCTGCCAAATCCTGTGTAATCCTGACTATGGAGTTGAATTGTTTGTTTCTGACAGTTTTTAGAATTTTCTCTTTGATTTGGGAGTTTTGGAATTTGGCTATAATATTCCTGAAAGTTTTTCTTTTGGAATCTCTTTCAGGAGGTGACCAGTGAATTATCTCAATTTCTATTTTACCTTCTGCTTCTAGGATCTCAGGGCAGTTTTGCTGTATTATTTCTTGAAAAATGAAGTCTAGCCTCTTCTCCTGATCATGGCTTTCAGATAGTCCAATAATTTTTAAATTATTTCTTCTGGATCTGTTTTTGAGGTTGGTTGTTTTTCCAGTGAGATATTTAACATTTTCTTCTAATTTTTGGCTTCTTTGGAAGAGCTTTATTTCTTCCTGATTTCTTACAAAGTCATCAGCTTCCTTTATTCTGCATTTGAAGGAGTTATTTTCTTCAGAGAGCCTTTTTATCTCCTTTTCCAGCTGGCCAGTTCTGCTTTTTAAGGCATTCTCCTCTTCAATTGCCTTTTGTTTTGCTTTTTTTCCATTAGGCCTAAACTGGTTATTAACATATTATTTTCCTCAGTATTTTTTGTGTATCTTTCACCAAGCTGTTGATTTGGTTTTCATGATTTTTCTGTAGCACTCTCATTTCTCCTCCCAATTTTTCCTCCACCTCCCTTAATTGTTTTTCATAGTCTTTTTTTGAGCTCATCCATAGTCTGAGCCTATTTCCTATTTTTCTTGGAGGTTTTAGATATGGAAGCTTCAATTTAAGGGGCAGCTAGGTGGCGTAGTGGATAAAGCACTGTCTTTGGAGTCAGGAGTACCTGGGTTCAAATCCGGTCTCAGACACTTAATAATTACCTAGCTGTGTGGCCTTGGGCAAGCCACTTCACCCCATTTGCCTTGCAAAAGAAAAAAAACTAAAAAAAAGCTTCAGTTTTGTCATCATCAAGTACTGTGTTTTGACCTTCCATGAAACTAAAGTAATTCTCTATGGTCAGATTCTTCTTTTTTCTGTTGTTTACTCATTTCCTCAGCCCAAGACTAATTTACAGCACTTCCAAGGATTTAGGGGTTTTTTTTGGGGGGATACCCCACTTGGTCCTTTATTCCCCCAAGGTCATATGCTCTCTTGTCCATGTTTTGATATGTAGATGACCCCATACTTCCCTGGAGCTATAAGGAGGGATCCAGCTTGGTTACTTAGTATGGAAGCCCAAATCGCAACCTGGATCTGAGTGTAGACTAGCAGCAGATTCCTAGCCCCAGGGAGAGCAAAGAAATCTCTGCAGATTTCCCTTACTGTCTCTGGGGGTGCAGGCTACTTTCTCCAGATTCTCGGTGCAGGTTGTGCAGCTGGTGCTGCTCACTCCACACTCATTCTGATGTAGCAGAGTTCTCTCCCTGCCCCTTCAAGCTGTTGCTGGTGATCTCTGGGCTTGGCTGGGCTAGGTTGGGTTACCCTGCAGCTTTTTTCCAACCCCAGTCCTGGTGAACCACACTTTTCCCACGAAACTTCTAAGTTATCTTAGACTGGGAAATTGTATCACTCAGGCTTTCTGTAGGCTCTGCCCCTTTAAATTTTGGCTAGAGTCATCATTTCTTGGCTTTTGGAGTTTGGGGGATAAGGAGTTCCTGGGAAATGGTGCCTTCGCTCTGCCATCTTGGCTCCACTGTCCTCCAAAGAAAGATTTTGAATACTATGCTAAAGAGATTCTGAGTAGGGAAGCAAGATGATCAGAAAGAAGGTTTGACTTGGCAGCAGGAATTTGGATTGGTATAAGGAGAGACTGAGAGCAGAGAGATCCATGCAATTGTTTCTTGAAATAGTCCAGGTGAAAGGTAATAAGAGCCTTAATTTAGTGGCAGAGGTAGGGATAGAAAGAAAGGAAGACATAGGTATTAGAAATATTGTGAAAGATTTAGTGACTAGATGCTGGGGTAAACAAAGCAAAGGAAATGAAAGGAAGATGTGCAATACAAATGAAACCCAAGGGGGTGGCTAGGTGGCATAGTGGATAAAGCACCCGCCTTGGAGTCAGGAGTATCTGGGTTCAAATATCGTCTCAGACACTTAATAATTACCTAGCTGTGTGGCCTTGGGCAAGCCACTTAACCCCATTTGCCTTGCAAAAAACAAAAAAAAATGAAACCCAAATCTTATACTGTTCAAATTTTTATATGACTTATAAGGTAATGAGGTTAAGAACTTCTTTGATCCTTATATGCACTAATGAGTCTTTCCCAAGCAAAAACTTATTTGTGCTACAGATAGCTGTACTCCACCCTTCCATACCTACTCATCTTTAACCCTGTCTTTACCCAAATTTTTCCAGTAGCTAGAAATAATTACATTTCTACATTGATCCTTTCCCTAAGGAAGCAGTATAGAGTTCTGGCCTGAATCAGGAAAAATCTATCTTCTTGAATTCATATTTGCCATCAAACACCAGCCCTTGTAACCCTGGGCAAGTAACTTAACCATCTTTGCCTCAGTTTTCTTCATCTATAAAATGAGCTGGAAAAGGAAAAGGCAAACCACTCCAACATCTTTGCTAAAAGGATTTCAAATGCGGTTCCAAAGAGTTAGCCACAGATGGGACTTTCTGTTCTCTACATTTTATCTTACCTTCACCTACTTTAATTCTTACATTTCACTCAGTACTCTTTCTTACCCAAAACTTTGCTCAAGTTCTAATCCTAGAATAAAAATACCCATCAAATCATTAAGCATTACTTTTTGCAATTGAAAACCCATGTCTTCACCAACAAGAACAAAATGTAGATTTCCCCCAATAGCACATATTATTTTAATATGTTAGAATTGTAATGGTTTATATTCCATTGAAAAACAATTACAGAAGAAGCATTTACTTTTGAAGGAACTAATTTAAACTCACAAAAGTTGTTTTTTGTATACTTTCCACCCAATTTGTTATTGCAAAGTATGCATGAGAAATGTGCTTAGAGATTTTTTTTAATGTTTTCCTCTATGTGATTAGGAATAGATTGACTATTACTTAGAAATTTGAATGTCCTTTTAACTTTTTCAGTAGGATTCTCTGGTTATAAAAGGCAACACATCTGTTTTAGTCACCTGAAAATATTAATGTAAAGATGTTCTTTACCTCTCTTCCTGACGCTGCCCCCTTAAACAAAATATTTAAAGTCCTAGCTTATTTCTGAGGAATCCCTGGAAATAATGAGGAAAAAGATCACTGTTCTAAAATAGCTGATCACCTTGAAAGAAAGTTTATATACTTTAATAGGGAAAAGGCTTAGAGTAGGAGCAGTAGGTGGCTAAGTGGAAGGAGTGCTGGCCCTGGAGTCAGCAGGACCTGAGATCAAATTTGTCCTCCACACTTAATACTTACTCAGTTGTGTGACCTTGGGCAAGTCATTTAACCCATTGCCTTGCAAAAAAAAATTTTTAAGTTTTAAAAAGGAAACAGCTTAGAGGTAGCGTATCATAATGGATATAGAGATGACCTCAAAACCAGAAAGACCTGGTTCAAGCCTGCCTCTGACCCTTCTTGCTCTGGGGCCATGGGCAAGTAAATTAAACTCTCAAAGCTCTAGGCAATTATCTAAGCTTATATATTGCCAGGAAAGTACCTACCTACTTGAAAAAGGGAGTTTTCCTCACTGACCTTTTACTAGTGAACTGTCAAGTCCAGTCCTAAATCTTTATCTATAAAAGTAGATTTAGGAATCTCTCAGTTTTATAAATATGTAAAGTAATTTGAAACTCTGTAGTAGATGGGATATGTCAGTATGTAGACACAAACACACAACCCAGACACTTTAGGGCAAAAGTTATGGAAAAAGTATTAAATCAACTAAGTACATAGAAACTTATAAACCTAATTGAAAATTTGTATATAAATCTTCATAATTTGATGGTATTCACCCAAGAGTTTCAAAGAAACTCAAGGGTGAAATTGTAGAGCTGTTGGTCAGAATGTGATATTCTGCTATTATAAATATCCATTCAGCTGTAAGATTCAAGGAATGCCTGTCACCAGTCCTTAAAAAGAGTACCAGAGGAAATCCTAGACACTACTAAATGAAAGACTCAACACAAACTGAATATCAGTATCTAAAATATATGATAGGCTAATTGAACATATATCAAAGAAAAAGAAATACTTGTTTCATTCTTTATACTTGTATACACAGAACCTAGCATCATGTCTGCCACATAGTAAGTAAGCTCCTAATAAATACTTACTGATGTCTATATCAGGAAAACATGAAGTACCAGTCTACATGAAAGTAATTAAGCATGAGGACTAGCTAGAAATAGCTTCCATACATCCTTAACAAAATTTCACCAGAAAAAAGGATATTAAAAAATGAAATAAGATACAGTGAAATTGTGGCAACATTTACCATCAATAGAGTTTTGGTTTTGATCCAAAAGCAAAAAGTAATGGTAAATAAATAGAAAAGAATGGAAAAAATGAAAAATGGGATTCCCTTTGGATCTGTACCAAGGCTTTATTTAGCTTTAAAATGATCTGGAAGATGGGGTGAGCTCAAAATCTTTTGCTTGACAATTGTGATAATTTAAAAATTCTTAGAAGCATAGTTTCTGGTTAATTTAGGCATTTTATTCATAAGACCAGGACATTTTTTTAAGAAGAGGATGGTCATTTGACACCTCTCTTAAATCAAAGATCCTTAATAGAGGCGGACTTACAGTTTTTATTCCTTTTGAAGAGTAAGTATTCCTAAAGGGTGCCTAGTTGATTATTACAATGGAAGATGAGCTATATTAAAATAAAGGTTTTGGGATACTAGATTTAGGTCACCCAAATCTTGCACAAAGACATCAATTTCCTTATCTAGAAAGAAAGGGAGAATCAACATTTCCCCAGACCTGTATGACCAAACAATAAACACAAATGTAACCATAAGCCCAAACTTAGAATTTCCTTTGTTTTCTTATTAGATCTTATTAGATCTTCAGGGTAAATCAAAAAGATTCCCCACACTCACTGATTTCTAGCTGAGTAAGTAGAAAAGGGGAAACATCTTGGTCCTAATTCAACAATTAGTTATTAAATACAAAAAAACTGATTTTCTCACAAACTCGGTGAGAAATGTCTTTCCATTCTGGCCCTCATTCCCTAGACAAGTCTGAATGCTTGTTTGACATGCCTTTTTGCCTCAGAAATGTGTGACTTGGGGCAGCTAGGTGGCGCAGTAGATAGAACACTGGCCCTGGAGTCAGGAGTACCTGAGTTCAAATCCAGACTCAGACACTTAATAATTACCTAGCTGTGTGGCCTTGGGCAAGCCACTTAACCCCATTGCCTTGCAAAAACTTAAAAAAAAAAAAAGAAATGTGTGACTTTCAGGCCATCTAAAACTGAGAACCTTGATGTGAATTATATAAGGACTTCTGTCTTTGGTTCAGTATTTGGCTGGTGTCATGGCCCTGTTGATCAGATCCCATACCTATATTTCTTACCTCTCATTTTCCCTTTTAGATCCCTGGTTTCCTTATAGGTTATCATCCAGGCACTTGCCTGTCCCTGAGACTTTGTTACCTAGGTTTCTAGCATGAATTCTTGATGTCAACTCTTGGATTCTCACCTTCAAACTATTCTTTTCTGGTTTTTGACCTCTGCTTGAGTGGCTGGCTGGTTACTCCCAAAGTCCAACCAATAAAACATACTTCAAAAGTCCTTGTGATCATCACTACATTATAGCACTGTATAATAATTGATAGACATTTCATGACTCTAGGTCACCAGAAAAGTTAAATTGTAATTGAGTGTTGAGAAGGATGTTAGATGGAATTTCATTTTATAAATATTTTTATTCAGATACCTGTTGCTTTTTTTTTAATTGTACTTAAAGTAGTACCCTTCAGAGTACAGAGACTATCACTTATATGGAATATCTCACTCTACAGGGATGCATATAAGTAATGTGTTTACTACTTTACCCAATAGATAGCAAGCTTATAGCACTCATTATTCCAAGAAGTGGTATGCTCTGAAAATGTAATTAAGTTTAAAAAGTCTTTAGATAAATTCTTGGTTATATATCTATAATGCTTTATCACAGCTGGTACTTAATAGAATAGCATAAGAGAAAGCCATAGCTTCTCTCTCCCTCCCCTATTGACCATCTACTTACCTGACAACATATTACTTAAAATTCTCAACATTACAGTCACTGCTTTGAATAAGGGCATTATCTCCCTAGATCCTTTGTTTAAAAAAGAATATTTGTTGTTACCTAAAACATCACAGATTAGCTTTGTCACATAACAGATAACAAGGTAGTAAAAGAATGGAACATAGGACAAATAATGAACAGACTTGAGAAAGACTTTAAGTAAGGGGCAAAAACCAGGGAGATCAAGTTTGTTGAGACTCTTCAATGTGATGCACAATAACTAAGGGAGAAGTATGAAAAATAAGATGTTAGGATGGGATATGAGTGCTCTAAATCAGTAAATCATGTATTGAGAAAAAGGTAAGTAACCCTAGATATTAGGGAAAATTAGAGATTTTTGGAAGAAACCTCTCATCTTTTTAACTGATATAATCCAGAATAATTACTTGTGTTTTTTTTTCATAAAATACCAGTTGGTATTGAAGTAGAGGAAATATGAAACAGAAATGAAAGTGTTTTAGTTAACTTATTTCAAAAACGTTCTGTATTGGGGCAGCTAGGTTGTGCAGTGGATAGAGCACCGACCCTGGAGTCAGGAGGACCTGAGTTCAAATTCGACTTCAGACGCTTAATAATTACCTAGCTGTGTGACTTTGGGCAAGTCACTTCATCCCAATGCCTTAAATAAAATTTAAAAAATTGTTCTGTGTCATCCATGTTAAGTAAGTAACCTCTTTCTGTATTGGTCTTACATTAACACTGATCCCTGTCCCATTGTCTAAGCTATCAAAACTACTTGGGATCCCCATATCCCCATCCTATTGTTAGCTAGATAAATAGTTCACATTGTAGGCAATCTGGAACCTAAATACCAAAAGCTATCTCACTAGATGGGGAAAGTGGCACTCCCTCCTGGTATATTTTGATATTCAAGTAAAGATTCTTGAAGTTGGCTCAACAAAGGGATACAGAGATGTAAATACTCCTTCCCACATTCGTGCCCCAAAATGGAGCTGCTGAGATCCAGATCCACTGAGATAATAGGAATTACCTCAACTCTGTCTTCTCCCACCTTAACTCCTTTCTTAGCATTTACACCACCCATCTTGTTCCTCTACATAAACCTTATCCTTACACTTGATGACTGCTGCTGTTATCAGCCCAGTTGCAACTTCTTGAACTGTTTCTAATTACCTTATGCTACTCTCTCCCTATGATGCTTATTCCCCTAATTAACTGTTGCTGCTGATTCAGCCCAGATTATTTTTCTTTTGTTTTGCTGAGTTTCCTGACCCTTGCTTGTGACCTCGTGACTGCCTTTATTCTCTCTCTCTCTCTCTCTCTGTCTGTCGGTCTATCTCTCTGTTAATCCCTCTCTCTGCCTCTGTGTGTGTCTCTCTCTGTCTCTCTGTCAATCTCTCTCTCTCTCTCTCTCTCTCTCTCTCTCTCTCTCTCTGCCTCTGTGTCTCTCTGTCTCTCAGTCTCTCTCGCTCTGCCTCTGTGTGTGTGTGTCTCTCTCTCTGCCTCTGTGTGTGTGTGTGTGTGTGTGTGTCCCAGCTTTTTGCTAGTTTCCTTAAGAGATATAGCCTTTATCCATTACTAGTGCTTAATTTGCTTACTTTTTACTTCCTACTTTAATAGTCACAGTAAATATGTAATAAATCCATGCCTTTGAATTGAGAGTCAATCTGGGAAATTCTTTCCTGACTTTCCAAAGAGCCCAGTACACTCTTTCCTGCCTTCATCAGTATCACTCTCAGAGATAGGTCATTTATTTGACTTGATGAACAATTGATTTGACCCAACATGGCAATTCTTAAGTTCTTAATGGAAAAATAAATTAGTAAATACAACAAATACCAAAGTTAAAAATAAAAGACTGATAAAGGAATTAAATATTTGTATGGAAGTTAAAAATTAAAATATAAGGAAAAGAAAAGCCACTTTAAGAACATAGCAAAAGTGATAATTATGTTATAAAAAGTACTGTTAGAGGGGATGGAGCCAAGATGGTGGCATGAGGACAGATTTTCCCAAGAGCACTCTCCAAAATATTTCAAAAACCTTAAAATTATGACTCTCATTAAATTTTTGAGAGACAGAACCCACAGAAAGATCCAGTGAGGCAATTCTCTAGCCCAAGGTAAACTGGAGGATCATGGAGGGGGCAGCAGCACAACCAGGATCACTAGGCAGAGCAAGGGAGCTCTAGCCATCCAGAAACAGCTTATGAGGTGCCTGGGTCCCTGGGAGCACCAGCTCCTGGAAGAAGAAGCAGTTTCCTGGCCTGCCAACACAGGGCATATCAAACACAACTTAGAAGATCAGCAGAAGATCTTGTTGTCTGCAAAAGCAAGCAAGGAGCCCAGGCCAGCTTGGCCCTCAGTGCAGCTGTGGTCCTCAGTGCAGCCACAGCCATCAGTGCAACCCAGACCCTAGGAAAAGGAAGCAGGCCCACAGAGCCACCCAGCAGGGAGTAGCCCAGCAGCTACCCTCAGAGCACTCAGCCCCAGAAAGTAAGGGAGTAGAGGAAGACTGGCAAGGCCTCTCCTCTGTCTTTGGGACAGGACTTTTGTGCTTTGTCCATACCAGACCCTGGTCACAAACCAAAGCAGGGCAGGGACATTCCTCAGAGCTCCAGGATAGAGGGATCTGCTTGTGGCCATCAGTAGACCAAAGCATAGGCCAGAAGACCAGTCAGAGTTTCTCATAAAACCTTGAAGGAACTGAGGTCCTTGTTTAGGTCACAATAATACTCAAAAGCTTGGGAAGCATCCCAAAATCATGGCACAGGTTGGGAAATGAGTAAACAGAAAAATAGGAGACTGACCATAGACAATTACTTTGGTCCCTTGGAGGATCAAAACACACACTCAGAAGATGACAAAATCCAAGTTTCTGAATCCAAAACCTCCAAGAAAAATAGGAATTGGGTTCAGGCTATGGCAGAGCTCAAAAAATATTTTGAAAATCAAGAAAAGGAGGTAGAGGAAAAATTAGGAAGAGAAATGAGAGAGATGCAGGAAAAACATGAAAACCAAATCAGCAGCTTAGTCAAAGAGATCCAAAAACATGCTGAAGAAAACGATATGTTAAAAACTAGTTTAGGTTAAATGGAAAAAGCAGTCCAAAAACGTTAAGAAGGAGAAGAATACCTTAAAAAGCAGTATTGGCCAGATGGCAAAGGAGATAAGAAAGCTCTCTGAGGAAAACAAATGCTTCAAACATAGAATGGAGCTAAAGGAAGCTGATGACTTTGTGAGGAATAAAGAAACAATAAAACAATACCAAAAGAATGAAAAACTAGAAGAAAACATGAAATAAATATCTCATTGAAAAAAAACAACTGACCTGAAAAAAGATGCAGAAGAGACAATTTAAAAATTATTTGGCTACCTTAAAGTCATGATTGGGAAAAGAAACTTGACTTCATTTTTAAGGAATTTCTACAGGAAAATTACCCTGATATTCAAGAAGCAGGGGGTAAAATAGAAAGTGACAGAATCCACTGATCTTCTGAAAGAGATCCCCCCCCCAAAAAAACCCAGGAATATTATAGCCAAATTCCAGAACTCCCAAATAGAAAATACTACAAGCAGTCAGAATGGAGCTACAATCACGATCATGTAGGACTTAACAGCATCCACATTAAGGGCTCATAGGACTTGGAACATAATATTCCAGAAGGCAACCAAGAATCAACTACCAAGCAAAACTTAATGTCTTCTTCCAAAGGGAAAAGATGGACATTGAACGAAATAGGGGAAGTTCAAATGTTCCTATTGAAATGGCCACAGCTGAACAGAAAGTTGATCTTCAAGTACAGGACTCAGATGAAGCATTGAGAGAGTGGACAAGAAGGGTAAATTATGAGGGATTTAATAATGATGAACTCCATGTATTCCTTCATGGGAAGATGATTCTGATAATACTCATATGAACCTTCTCATTTAAAGGGCAGTTAGAAGCATATATAAACAAAACACAAGAGGGAACTGAATTTTAAGATATAATATATTGTAAAAATGGAGTCAGTGGGTGAAAAGGAAATGGACTGGGAGAAAGGGAAAGAAAAGGTTGAATAAGTTAATATATTTCATGTAAAGGAGTCAAGAAAAAATTTTTTGTAAAGGAGTGGAAGGGGGGAAGGGGGGAATGAGGGAGCCTTTATTCTCATCAGAAATGGTTCAGAGAGGAAGCAACATATATATATATATATATATATATATATATATATATATATATATATAATAGGATATAGAAATCTAAAGGGAAAGGAAAGAAAGGGGATAGGAGAAAGGAGTCAGTGGGAGGGGAGGGGGGATGTAGATGATAGAAGAGAAGGTAGATCTTGGGAGAGGGTAGTCAGATACAACACATTTTCTTTTTAACTTTTTTTCAAGGTGGTGGGATTAGGTGGCCTGTCTGGGACAATGGGGCTGGGTCTCTGTGATGGGATGTAGGCTTGGGGCCTCCTGACCCCAAGGCCTGGTGCTCTATCCATTATGTCATTTGGCCACCCCATAGCACGCTTTTGCACTTTTGAATAGGGACAGTGAAAGGAGAGAAAATACAATAAATGGTAGTGGGGAGGAATGGATGGAAGGAATTATAAACAGCAACTGTGGAAAAACATGGAAGTAACTTCTCTGATGGACTTACAATAAAGAATGTGATCTATCCTAGAGACAGAGCTGATGGTATCTAAACACAGATTGAAGCAAATTTTTTTCTCTCTTTCACTTGTGAGGTTTTTTTTATTTTTTGTGGGGAGAAGGGGGGTTATTGTTTACTCTTACTACAAGACTATTTTGGGTAAATAAAATGAGAATGAAAAAAGTACTGTTAGAAAGGAGAAAAAAAATATAAAAACCAAAGGAATTAATGAGAAAGTAATTCTGATGAAAAAGGATTGGCATACAAAATAAAAAGTTGTTTTTTTTTCATTTAAAAGAATTGGAAAGAGTGACTAGGTGATGCAGTGGAGAGAGCACCAAACCTGGAGTCAGGAGTACCTATGTTCAAATCTGGCCTCAGACACTTAATAATTACCTAGCTATGTGGCCTTGGGCAAGCCATTTAACCCCATTGCCTTGCAAAAAAAACTACAAAAAAAGAGAAAAATAAAATAAATGGAAATAAGAGAAACATAGTGTCTCAAAACTAATTGGACATCATCTAAAGTATGACATTAAACTTATTTAAAATTTAAATTATTTAAAATTTAAAATTAAAACTCATAAAATTATGCAAATGTTATCCATATAAACTGATCATAGTTCTTTCTTTGAACCTTTCATCATGTTCTGTGTTTTGTGAAGATGCTTCCCACTGATTTCAAAGGAAATAGGGCTCTTTGGATTAATTTTGTAGAAGAAAGGAATTAACACAGAAACAAACAAAAATAACTCTACTAGTTTAAACTGTGTATTCTAGAAAACATATTTTCTGTCTTTCTGACATGCATTATGCTCCATACTAAAGAACATTGAAAGCTTTTAGAAAATGGTAATGATTATGTTTAATTCTATGGATCTAGTAGTAATGATAGTTCTTTAAAACAAACAAAAAAACACTACAACAAAAGAGGTTTAAAAAATCACAACGCAACTCAACTCATTTCATACAATATTTATTAAATTCTCACTGTAATAATAAGGATTGGACTATTGATTAGAATAAAGTATATGCTAGGTTTTGAAGATCAAAAAATGGAATTAATATTTTATTTGGTAGGTAGAGAGCTGTCATTATATAATTTTGTTTTTGTTTTGTAAACCATGAGAATGAAGTGTACATTAAGACCATTACTTTAATAGCAATAGAGAAGGGGAGAAAAAACATAAGAAGACTAATTTAGAGGCTATCATAATTTTCCAGAAGAGAGGTAATAGTGGTCTGAATTAGAATTCAGGTAGTCAGGGACAGCTGCAAGAAGCATTCTTGCTAAGGTAAAATTAGATCTACCAAATAATTGCCTTTGCAATTGCAGGAAAGGGAAGAGTCATAAATGACTCAGAGCTTTAAAGTCTTGAGAGACTAGGAAAATGATAGTGCTATCAACAGAAAAAGGAAAATTATGGTGATGAAGAAGATTATTTTTTTTTTGTGGGAGAGGACAAGAAGACAAATCCAATTTGATATATCTTGAGTTTGAGCTATCAAAGTAACATTCAAAAAGAAATGCCCAGCTGGCACTTTGGAATAGGAGCCCATATCTCAGAAAATTGGTCAGGGCTAAAGATATAGATTTAGGAATCGCCTGCACAGTAAGAGCAAAAACATTGTTTTTAATGTAGATGTGATTTCCAAAAGGATAACTAAAAAAATGGAGAAAAGAGGATCAACAATGGAAACTTAGTAGGAAGTCCATGCTCAAAAGATGGACAGGACATGTGAAATAGATAGCCTAAAAAGATTAACCTGAAAAATAGGAAGAGAATCAGGAGAGAGCACTGTTATGGATAGCAAGTAGGGTAGAACTACTCTAAGTAGGCCCCATCCCACCTTCATATTTGACTTTCTGACCACCATGAGCAACAAAGAGACAAAGGAATCATACCCAACAAAAATCAACATAGTTTCCTCACTGAATTATTAAATATAAATGCTAAACAGATTAATTGGAAGATCTTCTATGTCATTTCATTCTAATATAGAATCTAAACCATTAGGGGACCAGTTTGATTACTTTACCAAGGAAGGAAAAAATTGATAAAGTTGGTTAATAGTGGCAAATCAAGGTCAAAATAAAGGTATTTTAGTCATAGTTAGAGTTTTCAGTCTGTTCAATCTTAGCATGCTGGTTTAGATATGTTTCCATATTATTTCAAGGTAAAATAATAGGAAACCAAAAATGGATTTCATGATTGATTAATGGTGAGGAAAAGGGAACATCAAGGTTATACTACTTTCAATAATCAAACAGTTGCCAAGTCTTATCTAGTATACCATGAGAACATGTATAGAACCTATCCCCTTCTCACCATGCAAATAGCCATCACCTTGGCTCAGGTCCTCATTGCTTCTTACTTAGACCATGATTACAGCTTCCTAAATGGTGTTCCTACTTCTATTCTATTCCCTTTCCAATTCATCCATAGCTACCAAATTGCTATTCATAAGTCTAACCATGCAACTCTCTTCAATGTCTCTCCATTACAAAAACTTAAGTGATTTAGCATTGCCTCAGGGTCTATATTAAAAGCCTTTTTTTTACTCTACTACATTTCATAAACTTCTAACCATAATGGATTATTAGTTCTTCTACAAACTTTAGTACATCCTCCCCAAGCAGTTGCTCAGAGTATCCCCTATTCCTAGAATGTACTCCTTTCTCATATGGAGTTCTCATAGAAGCCTGAGCAAATCCTTGATGAGAGTATGGGAAAGGGTAGCAGGAATAAGGAGAGAGTGCTCCAACAGTCATAATTGGGGAAGACAGGAATTATAAGCACAGGAGGAAATTGTGAGATCATCAAATCCCTCATTTTGCAATTAAGAAAACTGAAGCCCAGAGTGGTTAATTTCAAAGGAAATAAGTGGAATTTCTGAAACAGGTTCCTCTTTTTCCAAGTCTAGTAAGTGTTCATTCATGCCAAAAAACAAACAAATAACAACAACCAAAAACTACTTGTCAGTCATAGTGCATATGCTGACCAGAGATTTTATTGAATTCATTTAAACTCAGTAACACTGAACTGGGGAGGAAAATTTAGAGTAAAAAGAACATTATACAGTAAATCAGTTTCTAGATTCTTGGTGGCTTCCAAAAGACTTGTTTGTGTCTTGGGCCTCAGTCATGGTTGGCCACGAGTCTTTGTGAATGGAACTATAAAGTACACATTTATTATAAATAAAATTCCTTGACAAATAAATACTAACAATATGCTGGGTAGATTATGGAAATAACATTACCTGTTATATGCTAATTTTACACACATTTTAATATCCAAACTTTTCTATATTGTTGATTTTACAAGTGTCCCTTTTCCTCACTTAGGCCTATTACCAATTCCTTCATCTTGATAATATTGAAGTTAGAGGAAATATTAGACAGAGAAAAATATTATGCAAAATGTTATTTCCTTTTGTGCTACCTTGCAAATCTGGTGGGCATTGGATTTCCATCCCAATGTTATTTCCAAGAAGATCCTTCTATTGTGGGCCACCTGGAACCTATACACTAAAAGTTATCATATCAAAAGGAATACTGAAATATAAATATCACAACTCCTGTCCCAAATTCACCCAAGGGCTATCCCATCACAAGGGATACTGAGAAGCACACCCACTTAGTTAACAGAAATTACCTCAAGTCCTTTCCCAAAACTCTTCTCAAGAATAAACAAAATAGGGACTTCCAGCCAAGATAGTGGAGAGAAGCCAGGTCCTGTGCTAAGGTCTCCTGATCTTCCCTCATAAGCAATGTGAAACAAACCTCTTAATGAAAGCCCTATTGACAAAACCCAGAAAGAGAAGCTAGAAAAACAACACATACCTCAAGGTCTGTCTTCAGGGATGGGGGTGTGTGGCAAGTGCAGAGTGCCGACAGCCAGTGGGGGGGGGGGAGGCAAGAGTCAGAGTCAGACCAATCTAAGATCAGTCCCTGGGGTTTTTGCTGGGAACCACTTTGCTCTGAGAAGCAACCTGAGTGGAAAATGGAGAGTGGGGGAGTAGCCATGGGACTGACAGTCTGGGACTTAGAGGAAGGGCTGTAGGGTATGTTCCAGTCTCTAGCACACCCTACTGGCTGGGAGGAGATATTATATTCAGTGAGAAAAGTCTCCAAAACCCCCTACTAGCCACTCAGTAAGCAAAGACTTCAGCATTCCCTACTGGCCAAGTGGGGATTCTACACTCAGTGAGTAAAGCCTCTAAGGATCTCAATACCAAACCTCT
This sequence comes from Macrotis lagotis, assembly GCF_037893015.1. Lineage (NCBI taxonomy): Eukaryota > Metazoa > Chordata > Mammalia > Peramelemorphia > Peramelidae > Macrotis > Macrotis lagotis. Next base: position 354,871,294 of record NC_133666.1, read on the forward strand.
GTGAACCAGCTCCTCACCAACTCAAGATCTTGGGAAAATGAAGACAAGTCAGCAGAAAGGGGGGGGGGGGGGACCATAGAAAAATTCTTAGAAGGAAAGGACCCTAACTCAGAGAGACATAGAACCCCTGAGGAGAATATGATTTGGTCTCCAGCACAGAAATATTTCCTTGAAGAAATCAGGAAGGAATTTAAAAATCAATTGGAAAATTTGAGATAAGAAACCCAAGAGAAAATTAACACCATGCAGCAAGGAAACAAATACTTGGAAAATACAATTGGACAAATGCAAAAAGAAAATTATTCTCTCAAAACCTCAAGTGTTCAAAGGGAAAACTCCTACAAAAATAAAATTCACCAATTAGAAAAGGAGTTGCGAAAGGTAAATGAAGAAAATTCTTCCCTAAAAAAAAAGAATGGAGTCCATGGAACCAATGACTTCATGAGATAACAAGAATTTGTTTAAAAGAATTTAAAAAAATAGAAGAAAATGTTCAATATCTTGTCAGCAAAACCACTGACCTCAAGAATAGATTAAGAAAAGATAACCTAAAAATTATTGGTCTTCCTGAAACACTGAAGAGGAAAAATAGCCTGGACTCAATATTACAGAATTTAGTGATGAAAATTACCCTGATATCATAGAACCAGAGGGTACAATAGTTACTGGAAAACACATTGATCACCTCTGAAAAGGGATCTCAAAATGAAAACACCAAGGAATATTATAACCACATTCCAGAACTAACAGATAAAAGAGAAAATCCTGCAAGCAGTCGGAAAGAAACAATTTAAATACCAACGAGCCACAGTAAGGATTAGACAGGACCTGGCAGCACAACATTAAGGAATTAAAGGACCTGGAATGCAATATTCTGAAAAGCAAGGGAGCTTGGAACACAGCCAAGAATCCATTATCTGGCAAAACTGAGCCTTCTCTTCCAGGGCAAAAGATGGACATTTAATGAAATAGGAGACTTCCAACTTTTCCTGATGAAAAGACCAGAGCTTAATAGAAAATTTGGACTTCAAACAGGAGATTCAAGAGACACATGAAAAGGTAAAAAGTTTTTTTCAAGGCAAACGGGATTAAGTGGCTTGCCCAAGGCCACACAGCTAGGTATTTAGTAAGTATCTGAGACCGGATTTGAACCCAGGTACTCCTGACTCCAGGGATGGTGCTTTATCCACTGTGCCACCTAGCTGCCCCTAAAAAGGGTAAAATTTTTTTTAAAAAAGGAATGGGGAGTGAAAAAAAACTGTCATCAAACAAGATGAAATTGGCAATATCCCTACCTGGAAGAAAGACTTTAACATCTCTTGAGAATTGTAACTCTATTAAAGAGAATTTAATTAGCCAGAAGAGATGGATGCACATGACTTATTTGAAAAAATTGCTGTCCAATAAGATGAAAATGGATCTATCCTTGCCTGGGAGAAAGATTCTAATAACTCTCAATAATTGTAATTCTAGTATAGAGAATAGTCAGAAGTGATGGACACTCATGACCTTCTGTGAATCAGATAGAATGATTTAAGAATAAGGAGGACAGTAAAGAGATAGGAGGATGGAAGAGACTGAATGAGATAAATCTCATTACATTAAGAGGTACAAAGGACTTATCACAATAGAGGGGAAGAAGGAAGGAGATGAGAACCACCTGAATCCTACTCTTATCAGAATAGATTAAAGTTAACATATACACACTCAGTTAAGTTAGGAAACTTATCTTACTTTTAAAGTGTTAAAAGGGGAAAAGGGGAGGGGGAGGAAAGAGAGAATCAACAGAAGGAGGGTAACGAAGAAGGGACAAAGGGAAGAGGGAAAAAGAGGAGGGGATTGGATATAGGAGGGAAAACACATTGAAGGTGGTGGTATTCAGAAACAAAACACTGGGGAATATGGACAAAAGGAAAAAAGGGTAAAAATAGAAACAGAGGGAAGATAATATGAAAGGCAATAAAGAGTAATTATAACTTTAAATGTGAATGGGATGAACTCTCCCTTAAAAGGTAAGAAAAATAGCAGAAGGGATTAAAAACCAGAATCCTACAATATACTGCTTACAAGAAACTCATCTGAAGCAGAGACATACATACATATAGGGTAAAAGTAAAAGGTTGGAGTAAAATATATTTTGCTTCAGCTGAAGTGGAAAAAGCAGGGGTTACAATCCTTCACTCAGACAAAGCAGCTGCAAAAATAGATATTATTGAAAGAGATAAGGAAGGAAGCTATATCCTCCTAAAGGTACCATAGACAATAAAGTAATTTCAATAATACATATGTGTGGTCCCAATAGTATAGCATCCAAATACATAAAGGAGAAGTTGAAAGAGTTACAGGAAGACATAGACCCCAAAACTCTACTAGTGGGAGACCTCAACCTCCCACTCTCAGATTTAAATAAATCTAAATGTAAAATAAACAAAAAGGAACTTAAGGAGGTATATAGATTGTTAGAAAACCTAGACATGATAGACTTATGGAGGAAACTGAATGGGGATAGAAAGGAATAAACTTTCTTTTCTGCAGTACATGACACACAAAAATTGACCATGTACTAGGGCATAAAAACCTCATAATTGCAGAAAGGCAGAAATAGTGAATACATCTTTCTTAGATCATAGTGCAATAAAAATCATATGCACTATTGGGCCAAGGAGATATAGAATCAAAACTAATTGGAAACTGAATAACCTCATTTTAAGAATGAGTGGATCAAACAACAAATTATAGAAAGAATTAATTATTTTATCCTAGATAATATCAATAATGAAACAACACACCAAAACTTAAGGGATAGACTCAAGGCAACTGTTAGAGGACATATTATATCTTTAAATGCTTACATAAATAAATTAGAAAAAGAGGAAATCAATGAACTGAATATGTAACTAAAAAAAAGAAAGAAATTAAAACCCCTTAGTTACATACCAAATTAGAAATTCTAAAAAATTAAAGGAGAAATTAATAAAATTGAAAGCAAGAAAACTATTTAAATAATAAATAAAACCAAGAGCTGGTTTTATGAAAAAAATGAGTAAAATTGATAAACCTCTGGTCAATTTGATTTAAAAAAAGAAAGAAGAAAATAAAATTGCTAATATCATAAATGAAAAAGATGAACTCAGCACGAATGAGGAGGAAATTAAAGTAATAATTCAGGAATTATTTTGCCCAACTCTATGTCAATAAATTTGATAATCTAAATGAAATGGATGAATATTTACAAAAATATAAGTTGCCCAGGTTAAATGAAGAGGAAATTAAATACCTATATAACCCTATCTCAGAAAAGGAAATTCAACAAGTCATTATTGAACTTCCTAAAATTAAATCTCTAGGGCCAGATAAATTCACAAGTGAATTCTATTAAACATTTAAGGAAAAATTGTTTCCAATTCTATACTGAAAAATTAGGTGAAGACAGAACTGTGCCTAACTCTTTCTATGACACCAATATTGTGCTGATCCCTAAACAGGAAGAAACAGAAAAAGAAAATTATAGACCTATCTCCTTGATGAATATAGATGCAAAAATCTTAAAGAAAATATTAGCAAAATGACAAGTTATCAATAGGTTAATACATTATGACCAAGGAAGATTTATCCCAGGAATGCAGGGTTGGTTCAGTATTAGGGAAACTGTCAGTATAATTAATTCTATCAATAACACACCTATCAGAAATCATAGGATTTTATCAATAGATGCTGAAAAAGTTTTTGACAAAATACAGCACCCATTCCTACTAAAAACACTAGAAATTGGATTGCTTCTTGGAATAATAAGCAGTATCTACCTGAAATCATCAACAAGATTATAGGCAATGGGGATAGGCTAGAGGCATTCCCAATAAAATCGGGGTGAAACAAGGATGCCCATTATCACCACTACTATTCAGTATTGTGTTAGAAATGTTAGCTTCAGCAATGAAAAGAAAAAGAAATTGAAGGAATTAGAATAGGGAAGGAAGAGACAAAACTCTCACTCTTTGCAAATGGCATGATGGTATACCTAGAGAATCCCAAAAAATCATCTAAAAAACTACTAGAAATAATTAGCAACTTTAGCAGTGTCGCAGGATATAAAATAAACTCTCATGCAGCAGAAAGAGCTAGAAAGAGGAAATCCCATTACAAGTAACCTCATACAATATAAAATATCTGGGAGTCTACCTGTCAAGGCAGACTCAGAAACTTTTTGGAAACAATTACAAAACACTTCTCACACAAATAAAATCAGACTTAAATAACTGGGCAAATACCAACTGCTAATGGATAAGCCAAACAAATATAATAAAAAAATGACAATTCTACCAAATTTAAACTACTTGTTTAGTGCCCTACCAATTAAAATTCCAAAAAATTACTTTAATGAGTTAGAAAAAAATTGCAAGTAAATTCATATGGAGAAATAAAAAGTCAAGACTCTCCAGGGATTTAATGAAAAAAAAAGTGAAAAACAAGGTGGCTTAGCCCTACCAGATCTAAAATTATAAAAAGCATCAGTCATCAAAACTATCTGGTATTAACTAAGAAATAGAGTGGCGGATCAGTGGAATAGACTAGGTACAATAGCAGGAAATGATTATAGTAATCTGCTGTTTGATAAACTCAGAGTCCAAATATTGGGATAAAAACTTTGATAAAAACGATTGGGAAAATTGGAGGTTAATATGGCAGAAACTTGGATTTGATCAATATCTCACACCCTATATCAAGAAAAGATCAAAATGGATACATAAAAACATAGACATAAAAACAAAATCATAAGCAAACTAGAAGATCAAGGAGTAGTATACCTGTCAGATCTATGGAAAGGGAAGCCATTTATGACCAAGGAAGAGATGGAGAAATAATTAAAAACAAACTAGATAATTTTGATTACTTTTATTAAAAATTTTTTTCACAGATAAAACTGCTGTAACCAAGATCAAAAGAAATGTAGTAAATTGGGAAACAATTTTTACATCTAGTGTTTCTGACAAACATATGTGTGTGTGTATATATATATATATATATATATATATATATATATATATATATATATACAGAGAGAGAGAGAGAGAGAGAAACTTAATCAAATTGATAAAAAAAAAAGACAAGCCATTCCCTAATAGACAAATGGTCAAAGGATATGCAAAGGCAATTTACAGAGGAAATCAAAGCAATCCATAATCATATGAAAAGTTGCTCTAAATCGCTAATTATTAGAGAAATGCAAATTAAAACATCTCTGAAGTACCACCTCACACCTCTCAGACTGGCCAATATGACCAGAAAGGACAATGATCAATGTTGGAATGAATGTGGGAAATCTGGGACACTAATACATTGATAGTGGAGCTGTGAACTCATCCAACCTTTCTGGAGAGCAATTTGGAATTATGCCCAAAGAGCAATAAAAATGTGCATACTATTTGATCCAGCAATACCACTACTGGGTCTATACCCTGAAGAGCTTATGAAAAAGAGTAAAAACATCACCTGTACAAAAATGTTCATAGCAGCTCTGTTTGTGGTGGCAAAGAAATGGAAACTGAGGGAATGTCCATCAATTGGGGAATGGCTTAACAAACTTTGGCATATGTATGTGATGGAATACTGTTGTTCTATTAGAACCCAGAAGGGATGGGAATTCAAAGAAGCTGGAAGGATTTGCATGAACTGATGCTGAGTAAGATGAGCAGAACCAGAAGAACATTGTACACCCTAACAGCAACATGGGGGTGATGATCAACCTTAATGGACTTGCTCATACCAACAGGGCCATAATCAGGCACAATTTTGAGGTATCTGTGACGAAGAATGTCATCTGTATCCTGAAGAAAGAATTGTGGAGTTTGAACAAAGACCAAGGACTATTACCTTTAATTTTTTAAAAAAGTCTTATTATGTAATTCTGCTATATGTCATACTATATATTTCTTCCTTAAGGGATATGATTTCTCTCTCATCACATTCAACTTAGATCAATGCATACTATGGGAATGATGTAAAGACTAGCAAACTGCTTTCTGTGGGGGATGGGGAGGGAAGCGAGATTGAGGGGAAAATTGTAAAACTTAAAATAAAAAAATGAGGGCAAAAAGAAGGGGTGGAGAAAATTTAGAATCAAAATTTTAAAAAAAATAACATTTTTTGTTTAGATATAATTTAGAAAAAATAAAAATAAAATGCAAAAAAAAACTTTAACAAGCAAAAATAAAATAATGCAAAAAAATTTTTTTTCTTAAAAGACCTGGCATTCCTTCTCATTTTGCTAGATTTCTTTAAGAGATCTAGACATTTTTACTGCTTAACTTACTAACTACTTTACTTGTTACTTTAATAGCCATAGTAATATGCAATCAACTTTATCCCTATACCTCCGAATCTAGAGTCAATGTGTTGAATTCTTTCCTGGCTTTCCAAAGAACCCAGTATTTTTCCTCAGCTTCATCAGTATCTTCACATTCTCCCTCTCTTCACTGTGTCTCATAAATAACTTACATTCCTTCAGAATATATCTTTAACTTTTCTCCTTTCAGTGCATAAAGAAAGAACTCTAGGCTTCACCAGATCAGGTCTGGATAAATTCTGATTTTTAAACAGTGCAGATAAAATAGCATACTTCAGGTGGTTACCATCTCCGTAACTGCATTTTTGCCTTCACTTCCATCCTTTGTGTAGCTCTGTCCCCTTTGGCTCACCTTCCTAGAGTTTAAGACTAAGACTAGTACAGTCTTAGAAGACTTAGATCTTTTTTTGAGATCTCTCCTGAACAGCTGTTAAACAGAGCACCACAAAGGCAAAAATAGGTTGATTCTAAATTCCTTTCTTTTAAAAAAAAAAATTATTGCCTGTTCTTTTCCACAGATCTCCTCATTTATTAGGGAAGGTTTTAATTTAATGATAAAGAGTTCAGAGTAGTACAGTTTCCATTCTAAATTGAGCAGGAGGTCAAGGCTAGAGAGCCAGACTTTGCAGGTAGCTAGACCCAGCTTCCTGCCACATGACTTTGGATAAATCATTTAGCTTTTATGTGCCTAAAAATCATTCCCTAGGACTTATCTTCTATGAACAGGATGTTCTCCATGCTGACAAAAATCACTCATTCTTTAGACATTTCATTATGATCCCAGATAAAAAAGTAAAACATTTATAGCAAATAAAAAAAATTAGCAGCTGCAAGAAAGAAGTATTAATTAGTGACATAAGCTCTTTTGGCAGTAAAAAACTGTTTTGAAAAGGAAGTGGAAGACATCAAAATTTAATCCAAAAGTACAGCTCAAAATATATTACACTGAATGAGCCTGCCTGGGAAGGTGGAAGAACAGAAAGAATCCCAAAGTCTCTCTTATTGAGTTATATTCCTATTTCTTTCTCATACAAATCTAACCTTTGTCTGTGCTTCAGAAACAGCTATCCACTCAAAAGACCTTCAGCAAAGTTGCTATGTTGATCATAACTGTACATTTTCCTTCATTTTAATTTCCTTTATCACTTTCATTTAATTGCATTTTTAATGTCATTTCATAGAGAATTTTGCCTCAGCTGTGACTGCAGGATTGAGTTCATAATGCACAGTTAATCTGTGGCATTTACTGAAATAATTGCTTAAGATTTTCAGAGGATTAGATTTTTATGAATAAGAGTTGCCCCTCACTTTGCATCAGCTAGGATAAAATTACAAGGGCTTTCAAGCAATTTCCCTCTAAATAATAAATTAATAATTCTCTAAACCAAAAAGACATTTTTATCCATTAAAGTAGTCCAAACAGTCTGATATTTCTTAGACATTTACCTAGTGAAAAATACACACCACTAACAAGTTGAAATAAATGACATGGCTGTAAGGCAGCTGCTAATCCCGATTTTCAAACTAGGTAGCTATATAGATATAAATTAATAGCATCTGGGTTATTTTTAAGGATCAGGTGAATTTGGTTAACATGAGTCAAAGCCCAGTATAAATTGACAAAACTGGATGCCTTAATCTTTTCTATGATGATGCCCTCCAAAGGAAGATGCCTAATGATGATCGCAAGGTCATTTGATATTCTCAAAGCCAAATCATCTCTAAATGAACATTTGCCCCAGTGGTCCCTTTGTTGAAAATATTTTAAAACCTTTGGAGTAGGAGTGGCTAGGTGACACAGTGGATAAAGCACCGGCCCTGGAGTCAGGAGTAACTGGGTTCAAATCCGGTCTCAGACATTTAATAATTACCTAGCTGTGTGGCCTTGGGCAAGCTACTTAACCCTATTTGCCTTGCAAAAAAAAAAAAAAAAACCTAAAAACAAAACCAAAAAACCTTTGGAGTGAAACTTTGGAGGGTAATGTACTTGCCTCCTATCCTCCTCTCCCTATCACTAAACAAATTACAGATCTCTTTTTCCCCATATTAACAAGCATATACATATATATTTAGATATTTTATTAGGATCCCAAATAGAAAGTAAAAAATATCTATCTAAATAAATATTATATTTATATTGTGTGTATATATATATATATATACATATATATTTATTCTTTCTCTCCCACTTCTGCTTCCCAGATGAGCAGAAGAAAAAGGAAACAATGTGATGACTGTAATGGAATTCTACTGTGCTATAAGAAATGATGAGCTCGAAGATCTTGGAAAAACATGGATAGACATGCACAAAATAACAGAGTGAAATGAGCAGAACCTAGAGAATATTGAAGATAACAGTATACAACAGTATTGCTTTGAGAACAACTTTGAGTTGACTAAGTCATTTTGACTTCTATAAATAACCAAATTAACTAATAAAGGACATATAAAGGAAGATGCTTTCTGCATCCAGAGGGGGAAAAATGATAGAAGTGTGTATAGAAGGATTACACACAAACACACATAAATTTTTATACACATATTTATATATTTGTGTCTAATTTATGTCTAAGGGTAGTCTCTCTAAGGCAAGGGGAAGAGAGGGAAGGAAAAAAGGGAAAAAGTTACTTGATACCTTTATTATATATTTAAAAAGAATCACATGTATATGTATATATAATAGATTTTCAGTTTCATATGCAATCATCTATTCTTTTCTGTTCTACTATGTCATGGAAATGCTTATTTTATCTCTTAAGTTCAGAAAAATAGATGCGCTTTCTTTTTAAAGAAGGAAGAGAGGCAGCTAGGTGATGCAGTACGTAAAGCACCAGCCCTGGAGTCAGGAGGATCTGAGTTCAAATCTTATCTCAGACAATTAATAATTGCCTAGCTATGTGATTTTGGGCAAGGCACTTAACCCCATTGCCTGAAATAAATTAAAAATAATTTTTTAAAGAAAAGAAGGAAGAAAAATGGAAAGGATGGAAGGAAAGGGGAAAGAAAAAGAGGGAGAATCTTCAAAGCAAATATGTAGAACCAAGCTAAGGAAATTTCCTCGTTAGCTATGTCCAAAAATATGTCTCATTTTGCATTTTGAATCACCTTTATTTTAAGACATGGGTAATTTCATCTTTTATTCTCTGGAATCATCATTGTCATTATATTGATCAGGCTTCTAAAGTCTTTCAAAGTTGTTTTTCTTTATACTGTTATTGTTTAAATTATTTTAAATCTGAATACTTCACCTTGCATCAGGTCATACAGGTCTTCCTTTAATACTAGTCATTTTGTCATTTCTTTTGATGTAATAATATTGTATTATATTAATATATCATAATCTGTTTAGCCATTCTCCAATAGATGGATATTTACCTAATTTCTGGTGTTTTGCTATTAAGATAATATGAATATTTTGCTATAAATTGCTATAAATATTTTTATATGCCTGAGCCTTTTCCTTGAAAAAGGTGCATAGGACTAGTAGTGATATTTCTAGGTCAAAGGGTATTCACAGTTTAGTGATTTGGTTCTAAGTTATCTTTCCATAATAACTTGATCAACACATTTTTCTGCCAACAGTGCATTAATATGATTCATCTCCTTATAATCCATCCAACATTTGTCATTTTTTTCATTTGTCATTTTTGCCAATCAATGAAATCTCTTTGTAAGATGGGCTATCTAAAGAACACAGGATTAAATGCACGTTGATTAGTTCATGAACATTTTAACTTAATACATATTTGAAAATGTACCATGGTAGTGTCTATTCTCTTTTTAGAAAAGAAAATTTGGAAAAGAAAATTATCAATAAATTCAGAAGAAAAATTAAACATGGGTCAAATTCAATGTAAAATTCCATCAGAGAAGTTAACTGGCATTTCTTAAGATGTGTGTTGTATAAAACATTTTTAAATTTTATACATATATATATGCATATATATATATACATATATCAAAATCCTGAAAAAAAATTCAATAAATCACAAAAAGTATTGTAATTCTGCTGCAAGAATTAAAAATTTTCAACAAACATAAAGATGTTTCTACTTTGAAGGAATTCACTGACTTCAAACTGAAATAAGAACAGGAAATATTGATGCGTGGAATAGAGAATAAGGTCAGCATTTTTTCAGAAATGTGTCAGGAATTCATAGGAAAAAAGTGATCATGAGCTTAGTTTTCAGTCCTGATTGTGATATGTGTGTGCTGCTATTAATATTTTAATTTCTACAAATGAAAATATTAAAATGTTTATACATATACTTTATTCAAAATCTGTGAGTAGTTTTCAAATAAATATCAAATTTTGGAAGCAAATAAATGCTTATATTGTCAGTTTATAATGTGATTCTGTATTACATGCTTACCAGTGCTGTCAACCATGCTAAGAAATCAGAATGTAACATTATTTTAATATTACTTAATAATGTTTGCTGACATTTTGTGGTGTTTGGATAGTCACTATAGACTACAGTTCTTCATATGTATTATTAAATAATATTTCTTTTTTATTAAAATTTTAGATACCCATACCAATGAATAAAGACTGTGTAGAATGTAGAAATTATTTTCAGAAAGATAAAGGAAATCAGCTCATCACCAGATATGTTTTAAATCATTATCACAATATATTGACTCATAATAAGCGATGCATTTATTATTATATACTCAAACTTTTAGTATAGCCCATTCTTAGAAAAAATAAATCACTTTTTATTATTGTTGTCATTCATTATTTTAAAACACATAAATAAAACATTTTGAAAAATATAAAATAGCTTAAGATTTCAAGAATTCTCAAGAATAGCTAATAATAATAAATAGCTTAACAGTTACATATAGCACTTACTCTGTGCCAAACACTGTATTAAGCATTTTACAATTTTCTCATTTGATCCTCAAAGCAATCTAGCCAGGTTGGTGTAATTAATTATCCTCATTTTACAAGGGAGGAAACTGAGTCACATAGGTTAAATGACTTGCCTAGAGTAGCTCAACTAGTGTCTGAGCTTATATATGAACTGAGGTCTTCCTGATTCCCAGCCCATGATCCTCCTAGATGCCTCCAAGAGTTCCTAGGCAATATAATTTCTCATTCCAGAAACCCAGAGATTGATATTTTAGAGATTTTGGAAACAATAAGCAAAGAAGTATGAGGATCTCTCAAAAGTGAAATTGTAACAGAACAGAGGAATAATTACAATGAGAAATAAAAAGGAGAATTGTCTAATATGGACACCATACATGTATACAAGTATATATACTTTCTTTAAATCATATATATGGAGTTTTCCACTAGCATTTTTCTATATTGATTATTAAAGTGATCTGCTTATATCCACATCAGTTTTATTAGACAATTATTTTTTTTCTTCCCTACTGGAATTGCTTAACTAGACTATTACAGTTTCCTTATTGAGAGATCCTCATCTCTGTTTACTGTTTCCAAATCCTCAACAGATATTAATCTTTGGGATTATGGAATGAGAAATTAGGATTCCTAGGAATTCTTGAGTATTCCTGAAATCATAAATTCTGTATTTTTTCAAAACATTTTATTTATGTGTGCATATATATGTATATGCTATATATAGATGGACATAGGTTTTTACATGTCTTTCCCACTGGAATATGAACATTATGAAAAAAGCATTGTGTTTTTGCCGTTCTTTATGCCCCTTAAAACTTAGTACTATCTGTAGCATTTGGTAAATACTTGATAAATGTTTTTTGACACATTGACTTACTGAATAATACAATAAAAGCTAAACAAATTATTACCTCAGAAAATGAGAAATAAATAAAACAAGAAATATTTACTGCTGTCATTTCTGAGGGAAATTTTGGACTACATGAAATATTGGTCAGCTATTTATTCATGATATGGTCAGTGCTCTCTTTGTTGGGTAACATTATCATATGTTACTCCAAGCATGTAGAGCAATTATCTAAGTACTTCCCATATCTCACTAGCTGCTTGAAATTTCACTCCTCCCCACCAATCTTATGTTTATTTCATATATTTTTATATATGTGTTGTTTCCTATATTAGAGCCACAACAAGGAAGCCAAACGGGCCCAAAATACATTTAGCTAGCAAGCCTTTGACCTCTTTCCCAAGTGTAGAGATATAGTAGCTGAGCCAGTAACAGTATAGAACATAAGCTCATTTGCAAAATATTAAAGAGCAGAATGATGAGCAGTAACTTCACAATAAAAAAGAAGAAAACAATGAAGAGAAAGCAAGCCTACAAAGAGCTTAAAATGAAATGAAACTAAGCCAAGATCATTTTGAAAGAATTTGCCAATGATATCAACAATGATATGGACAGGAATTGGGCAGCAACAAGGAAAAACAGATGGAGATCCCATGAGCTATATTTGTATTATTATTTGTGAAATATTAATATAACTGTAGGAAGTTCTAGCATATTGAGTAGGCACACCATGGAGGGCTTATGTTAAGGTATGGACAAAAATTCTCACAGAATGAAAAGTTTTGGGTGGTTTGTGCATGTGAAGGGACTACCATCATCAGTGAAATCATAGTTCTATCAAAATACAGGTGCATATTGTAAACAGAAAAGTATATATGAAAATTACTGTGTTAAGGATCCATTGAAAGAATTTATAATTTCTTGAGCTACTGATTTAATAAAATTGCTGGTTTTAGATTAGTTGTCCCTGTATTAGCAGGTAAGAACCCTAAAACTTTTGGGAGAAATAATATCCAATGTTTTATTGAATGAGTCATGAATTCCATGTCTAAATAAGTCCATTTCTGAGATAATGACATTTTACTGTAAAATTAACAAAGTTGGTTTCTTTTGCTTGCTATTCAGTGCTCATCATTACACATTTGTTGACCTGGGCTACTTAGAAACTATGTGGAAAAATCCAGAATAGGAATAAATTGGATTTCCTTCCCTCTGCATGCCCCACATGTCTCACTAGTGGCTCTCTCTGATGTACCAATGGTTAAAAAAAAAGGACCCAATGGAGGTTTCCTCTTAATTAATAATAAACACATTGAATTTTAATTGTTTTACATGCTTGGAGTAACATCAAATGTGTTCCCCAATAAACAAACCGTTGGCTAATCATTGGTTTCAAATAGTTGACCAATAATATGATAAAGGAATATTGAGCAGATGGTTAATTGTTTTTATGATGATACAAAATGTGTTCATTCAAAGAATAAAACTGCTTTCTGAATAGGAACGTATATTCAATCTGTAGTAGAGTCTTTGAGGCATGTATTCTAGTCTACAGTTGTATACTTAAGGCTTCTCCATTTACGACTTCTAAATGAGCATTCCTAAATGTTAACATTCCAAATTCAACTGTACACAAATGTTTATCCCCCCAGCACACACACACACACACACACACACACACACACACACACACACACACACACACAAACACAAATCTCCTCCTCAATGGTGAATCTCCCCTTCTGTATAGTACACATATTAAACATCAATAATGTGAAGAGAGATGAGAGAAGAGGACAAGGAGAAAGGAGAAGGGAAGAAAGGTTGTCAAAGGAAAGAAATAGAGACAAAAGAAAAGTAAAAATAGCATAACTACAAAAATTCTCATATTGTCATTTCTCCCCCTCAAAAAATGAAGTTAATTTTAAAACCTTCCCAGTCTCAGTTGATTCAAGTGCTTTAGAAGAATAGTTATCCACTGCCTACTGATACAGGAGGTAAAACAGAGAGAAAGAAACCTCAGTCATTTATAAGAGTTGGAAAGGAAACTTCTCAGCTGACATATAGCTGATCATAAGATCATTGACCTGGAGCAGAGCTCAGAAGACATCTAACTTCACTCACTTTTTTTACACATTAGGAAACTGAGACCGAGGAAAGCTTACTGCCTTGCCTAAATTTATACAGATAGTATTTAAAGAAAGATTAGAACCTATGTCTGACCTCAGAGTCAATTCTTTCCACTGGGTGAAGTGCTCATCATGACTGGCCTCCCTATATCATATCATTCCTCCCTTCCCCCACTTCTACTGGAAGCACTGGCACCAGAATCAAACATTTGCTATTATTGAAAGAGGAAATACAACTATTATTTCTGAAAGAGGAAATACAACTCAGAAAAGTTTCTGAATCCATAGCTAATTCTGTACTCCCTCACTTTCCAAGCTCTTCCTCTTTTACCTCATCCTTTTCTTTTTCCTCATGTTTCTCATCTGGTCACCTCCATCTCAACTTCCTTGAGGACATCATTTGCTGAAGCTCATACAGAATTCTGGGTATTGTAGTTTGAAGAGAAAATATGCTATTACCCTGGACGGAGAAATAATAGCAAATAGAACCTTTATTGTAAGGCCTCTCTACTCAATTTTCAATTGTTTTCTCTTGCTTGTCTAGAATAATCTATATCTCCATTCAACCCAACAATATGCCACTACTGACTAACAAGTTTCTTATATTTTACAACCTCAAAAACTGATCCCAATTTCAAACAACATTCATTAAGCATCTGTTATATACTTTATACAATGGTAGGTGAGGACACAAAGATGAAAAATGATCAGTCATGGATTTCAACTAACTTATAATTTACTAGAAAACAACAACTCACATTTACAAGGTATTCTGTGACATATAAAAAGTTCAAGAGAGTTTCTGGAAAGAAAATCATTTTACTAATCTTTAGCAGCAGGTAATTAATAAAAGGGGTCCATGGTGGCTTCTTGACAATTCTATGACCTTGGAAGAATGGATGTTCCCAACAGACAGTACTCAACTCTGATTGCTTAACAATTTATAAGAAGATAGAATATTATAAGGAGAGGCAGACCTATTCTAGTAAGGGACATGACTGATAATGTCACTCTTACAAGGATCTTAACCTGCACATACCTCCCATCTCCCACTCCCCCAACCCCACCTTGCTACCCCAAGGTTGAGTAGAATACAGTGGACTGGAATTCATGCAGAATAGATCTTCTTTGTAAGGTTTTTCTAGTGATATAGGGTAACAGCCACTTAGATAAGATGGTGTAGGGTAAATTTTGGTCTAAGTCAAAGAGATCACCTTGAAAGACTAGACTTTGAATGAGGAAATGGGAAAAAGAAAAAACCCTGGTTCTCTGCAATAATGGCTATTTAATGATCACTTCTTTTAACTCTAAAATTGACAAAGCACTTTCCTATCAGCAACTCCATGAAGTGATTAACTAGTACAAATATTACTAATTCTACCCTCATTTGAGATGCCCATTATTCTCTTCCCCACATAATTGCAATTTGGGCTTTTTCTATCAAGTTCCTTTTAATAAAAGAATCATAGAGTATAGATCCAAAAAAGAGCAGTTTTCATCACCAAGTCTTTAGGATATTAATTTATCATTCTTTTTGAACAACCAAAATGGTTGCTACAATAGAATCTGTTCAGGGAAAAATCATTTTGTGCCAGTAAGAACAGTTTGATCACTGCCTGAATCTGTGGAAACTGGCTTATCCCATTATAGCTGAGTCTCTCTTTTCAAGGGAAGCAAAGTTCTAGGTTTATGCAATGTTTCATCTAACTACTTATCTCAGCTTCTGATTGTGCTGAAAATTTAATTGGGCATCTTGGAACAATCAGCTCAGACTGCTAGTCCCTAAATGACTTTCTGTGCTCAACAATGTTTAAGAGAAGAACAGCATTTGAAGAAACATGTAGAGGGAAGTTAGGATTTATACCAGCTAAAAGTTCCTATTTCCATTTTGTGCTATTGTGCTTTCTGTCCACCCAAAATTTACCTACTCAGTTTCTTTGAATTATATTAAATATTGTAATATTTAAGATTCTCTTTGATTTATGTGCTGTCATAATTTAGTGATAAACATTATTTGAAACCACAAATTTCTTCCCATCTCCAGAATGAATAAAATTTGGCTAGTTTTGATTTAAGCAAGAGAGTAAATGAAATAACACTACCTCACAATTTGGATAATATTCTTATAGCATCTCCTTGGTTTCTGAATAAAATAAGAAGTTGACCTAAGAGTGTGCTCTAAATTTCTTATTAAATGTGTAACAAATAACAGAGATTCAGAAATCCAATTATCTTGTTATTCATTGTTAAACAAAGCAACAGTTGAGTCCAGAATTTGCTATTAGCTTTGGGTTTTGATTTGTTGAGTGGTATCAGGCAACCTGAAAACAAAATCAAAATCAAAATTTCCATATATAAATTTACAAGGAATAGAACTGAATCTTTCGATGAAATGCATATAAATCAAAATTAGTGACTTCTATGCATCCATGTTTATTTTCTGAATTTCTGCATTTGGACCTGGAAGATTTCACCTTTTGGACTTCACAAACCACTGAAATTTGCTAAATGCTTCATGATCTAAGGTTTCTCAGATCATTTTCACTGACATTAATTATATATATAGTCAACTATTGTGCATTCATTCAGAAAACATTAAATAAGTGCCTATTATGTGTGAGGTGTTATGCTAGGCAAGAAGAGTATTCTATTTTCCTTGAATAGTTAAAATAAGGATCTTAAATGTTTTCCAATCCAAACCAAAAAGCATCTATTACATGCCATCCTTGACAATGGAAGCTTTTAAACTACTGTTGACTCTATACAATATAGAAATATATCATTGAAAAACCTTATTTTTCAGGTAAACAATTTAGATAACATTTCAAAAAAATAGATGCTATTATAATTTACAGGTCATTTTCTAGAACATAAAGGAAGGGACCATTCCTGTCCAGTGGAACTACAGAAAAAAAAGGAGAAACAAACAAGCCATAAACACAAGTCTTAGAAGAAGGGAAGCTTCACAGGTGAGATATTATTGACTTTCTGTTTCATTTTTCTTCTCTTATCCTTGACCCTTCTTCCAATCCTTCTCCTCCTACAAAGTGAATTTTCAGTGAAGGATTAACTACAAAAGTCCTGGTGAAATACTATTCTAAAGACAAATTTACTAGAGTGTTTTTGTTGAGCAGAATAGAAGTCTTTCTGCTAGAAATAACAGAATAAGAGAATGGTGGTGGGAACGAGAATATGGACAATAAATGAGGGGAAAATTAAAAAGAAAAAGAAGAACATGCAAGGTAGAAAATATTAATCTGTCATCTATGGATCCTGATGTTTCTTTCAACCATACAGATTAAACCTATCCATATCTGCCATTTCTAGGGACTCTTGCCTCTGTCCTTCCAGAGATTCTCCCCAGGGAGAGGAGCATCTTCCTAACCTTCCTCATTTCCTTCCTGAACTTGGATTGTTATGATGTTACAATGCTTAAGGAAAATTAAAACTCAAAAGTGGAAAGAAAAAATTAAGTAGCGTGTGAAAAGATCTGGATTCCAACTTAACTCTATCACTTAAACACCTCTAGTCATGAGCTTTTCATTTACTTCTCTTAGTCTCTGATTCCTTATCTATCAAGTGTAGATTGGACCAGATAATTTCCGTAGTTCTTTTCACTAATGTAAGGAACTCCTTGTGGAAACTGTCTGCTGAGATAGGACAGAAATTCCTTTGTAAGTCATCTTCTCAATTATCAAACCCAAGGACAAGATGTATGAAACCCTTTGACACGTCCCTATTTTTCCAAGTCACTTCCTCTTCTACCACTCAGGCTTCACCTGCCTCTATAGCCCCTTATATCCTCCCCTTAATGATTCTGTAGGCACCACCTTAATACCGCTTAGAGAGCTTCCTGGAAATCAGAGAAGGTTAAATGATCTATGTCTATGATCATCTAGCCATAATTTGAGAGAGGCAGGTCGTAAACAGGGCTCTTCCTCATTTGGAAGCTTGTGCTTTATGCCATACCGTCTCTCCCTGAGGCTCTATGCAACCATGAAGTGCTTTTTTCTCTCTTTTGGAGGTAATCAGGGTTAAATGTCTTGCTCAGGGCCACACAGTTAGTAAGTGCCTGAGGCCGTATTTGATCTTGGATCCTCCTGACTCCAGGGTTGCACTCTATTCACAGTGCCACTTAGCTACATCAAAACTTAAATTCTATGATCCTAATAATCCATAACTATATTTGTTCAAGAATTACATAATACTCTCAGTCCTAATAGCACTTCCTATCCTCCTTTTCTTCAGTGTTCTGGTTATAAGGCAGATTATTAATTAAGTGGAGTTGCTTTGGTGCTCTTAATTTTTCTACAATGGCACCACTCCACCCAGTTCAGGCACTCAGGGACAACACCACTAATCAAAATTTAATAAGAAAAAGGATATTGTCTAAGTGTGGATTTTAAGTGGATTACCTCAAGTGAAATGATTTTTAAGCCTTATCTCATTGGGATAAGAAAGATTTTATTTAGCTCTAGTTAAAAGAATTTCAAACATCAGTGAGCAGTTGAGAGAGATATTTGGGCAAGAAGAAACCCTGTAATCATGTTGTAACATCAATTTTTTCCTTCTACCCATGGTTGGCTTTGTCCAGTGTTCTGTCTATGATGTTTCTGAACCACATGCAATTTCTGTTAATGGCAAGTTGAAGGAGATTCTGGGACATTATTTATCTGGTATCCAAGTTTTGCTGTTCATTTGATACATGAAATTTCACACCTTGTTATATACTTTGAGGGGAAAATCAGAAAGAAAATAAGCTAGCCAGCAACTGTATTATTTTTCCCATGAAAAAAAAAACAATTAATTAAGGTCACTTGTTAAATATCCATGGAGTAAAAGGACTTATTTCTTTATATAATACCTTGTTAAATACGCCAGATTATGGCACCCAAGTGAAGGGGTAGAGAGAGCTAAATGTCTGAAGATGGAGACTTACTGATCAAATGAAATGATCAAATGTGTAAAACACTTGGCAAACCATAAGGTGCTATGTAAATGTTAGCTATTATTATTGAATGAAAGGATAAGGTTATGAGTAGAATGAAAGATAGCAATATTAAGAAAATTAAAATTCTTCCCTTAGAACTTTGAAATAATACTTATTTTTCCATAAAAGTGTTATTTTTATTGTTGCTCAACCTAAGACTCATTTAAGAGAAAATCCACACTTAGAAAAAAATCATATGACAATAAATATTTTATTTCTTAATCAAAAGGTTTCCTTCCAATCTTTTGTTCATTAACTAAGGTGTTTGGGTCTTACTAAATGTTCATCTTACATTTCATTTGAACCTAACAGTCATTTGCAAAAATGAAAAATCTTAATTCCACTTGTCAAAATTTAGGACTACACAAGATTTCTTTATCCCCTTTTACTTTTTCTATTCCGTTTTCTCATCTCCTGTTCTGGTTTCAGTTATTTCCATAGACACCTATGATCCTATAATCTGCCACTTTAATGATTGGGTAGGTATTACTCTAGAATTCGTCACACAAATGACCAGACCCCATTCCTGACAGAAATCCCTAGTTAACCACCACCATCTGGTTTTCCTCCATCTGCTCCCTAGCGGCTGAGCTCCAATAAAGAAAGCTGATACTTGCCACATATTTTTAATGCATAACATTATTTCCTTAATCCCATCTCCTCCCATTTCTAGCAATGATCCCCATTTTGACATTTATCTTGCTGACTCTTCATACTTTTACCCCTTAAGATGGGTCCTCAAATTTCTGCCCTGGCTCTCTCCTTTCTAAACTCTCTTCCTTGGGCATTTCATTTATCTGCATGACTTGAAAAACCATGCCACATAAAAAGATGAATTCCAAACCTGACTTTTCCAGTTGTGATCTCTTTTCTGACCTTGACAATAAATCAGTTTTCAAGTCTTATTGATTTTAATTCTCCAGCTACTGGTCCATCTCTCTTCTTGCCTTCACTCATAGTGAAGTACCTCAAGTACCTAAAAATTACTGTCCATACCCAATACCTCTTCTTCCTCACTACTCACTATCTTCTAAATTTCTTTATTTTTAGTTCCACTAACAGAACTATAGGCATTGTGTATCTTGAGTGAGGAATAGAAAGAAGGACAATTTGACTGGATCACAAAGCATAGAGGAAGGAGTAATAACCAACAAGGCTGGAAGAATAGATTGGGGTCTGGTTATATTGAACTTTAAAAGCTAAGCAGACATTTTGTCTTGGGGGCTATAGGAAGCCTCTAAATAGTTTCTTGATTAGGGGAGTGAGGTAGTCACATCTGTGGTGAAGGAAAATTACCTTGCCAGCAGTATGAAGGAGTGTGGTGGTTTAGAAGCCAAGAAAAAAATGCAGATTGTTGGAATAATCTAGCAATGTAGTTTGTCAAAAAAAATGTATCAGAGGATAATGATTCTGAGAGCAAAGAATAGTATAGAGTTGAAACAGCTATCACCAGAGTCAAAATCAAAAAGGAAAAAAAAGTAAAGACAGAATGGAGTTTAAGAAGGTACTGAAGGATATATAAGTTAAGTGGCTTGTCCAATGTTTCACAGGTAGTAGGCAAGCAATAAAGTTGAGATTCTTAAGAAAATCAGCTACAATTGGTCCCTCCTTTCACTCACCTCTAAGTCCTTTGAAATTTGACTTCTGATCTCAATGTTCAATTTAAACTGCTCTCCTTAAGGTTACTGATATCTTATTTGTCAAATTGAATGGTCATTTCTCAATTCTCATCCTTCTTAATCTCATCTGTAGTCTTTGACATGATCACCTTCTTGATTCCCTCTTCTTTCTAGGTTTTCTTAACACAGTTGCTCCTTTGGTTCTCCTATCTGACTTCACCTTCTCAAGATTTTGCTTGGGAGCTTCCTCATTATGTAAAGCTCATTAATCATGAGTATACACCAAGGGTCAGTCCTTTGCCTTCTTCCTCTAGACTATGCTATCTCCTTATGTGAACTCATCAGTTCCTATCAATTCAATTTTCATGTCAATGAATATGATTTTCAGATCTATTTATCCAGCCCTAATCTTTCTTCTGACCTCTACTCTTATATCTCTAACTGCTAATTGAACATCATGAACTGGATGTCCCATAGACATCTTAAACACAATATATTCTAAACTGACTCATCCTAAATTTTCCTCTATTCTTAGCTATACTATTATTATCAAGGGCATCACCATCCTCCAGTCACCCAGGCTTGCCATGTTGGTATCATATTCAACTCCTTACTCACACTCAATACACTTAATTAGTTGGTTGTTGAGTTCAGTCATTTCTACTTTCACAACATCTTTTGTAAATTCTTCCTTCTCTCCTTTACCAGTACCACCACCCTGGTTCAGGCCTTCATCATCTCACTTCTGAATTAGTAATAGGAGGATTGGAGCAATAGTGTATCTCACTGCCTTAAGTCTCTCCCCACTCCAGTCCATTATCCACTTGGTGCCAAACTGATCTTCCTATTGCAGAAGTCTGGCAAAGTCCTCTCTATTCACCCACCCACTTGAATCACAATGGCTTCCTACCTCTCCTCTACAGGATCAAATATAAAATCATCTGTGTGGCTTTTAAATACCTTCCCTGACCTTCTTCTTAATCCTTGCAATAACAACACTTCATCTTCCATCTGCCTTTTCACTAATCATATTTCTTGACTAGAATAAAAGTACCTTGAGGGTAGGAACTGTGCTTATTTTTGTTTCTTCAAGTGCTTAGCAGAGTGCCTAGAAAAATACTTTATAATGGCTCTATTTATCTATCATTTTATGTATCTATGTAGCTATATATGTATATATGTAACTATCTATCTATATATCTAAACTGGGATCATGTTTTAGCAGCAGAGTCTGTATCAACAAGTCAACTATTCCAAATCTAATGAATAACATTATGGGATCAAGAACCAAATTTTCTAGAGGGAAATAAGTGAAATAATAGTCGAGTAATTGTCCTTTAAAGAAGGAATGGCCTTAAATCTTTGTGACAGAATTTTTGATTTATTATAGTATCTCATCTCATTCATTGAACAAATAGTTATTGCTTCTAATTATATATGTATATGTGTGTGTATGCATTGTAGCCTGACCACTATCTCGTCTAGATCCTTTTGAGCAACTTTGACCATTTACCTCAATTTCCATAAATAGAAAATGGAAACATCAAATGTTGGTATTTGATACTAGAGATGTGAATGATCCTGAATTTCACTGCCTTGCTATTAAATTCCTTTTTTCTTGGCTAATACAATCTGTTTGTTTGTTTGTTTTTAATTTTTCATTAAAATGAAGCAATAATCTAGGCACTCTACACTTCACATCTCTCTCTCAGCGCTAGATCATTATGAGCTAGCGTGCTCATTATTCTTCTCAAGGCTTCTAGTTTATGCCCCATACTTTGACTTTGTTTGTATCTGGAGCTAGTTTCTGTGATTGTCATATGAAAAATTATTTTGACCCCTGATAACTTTGGAGCTTCTCACCAGCTGATTTCACAGCTTGCATTCTCTTACAACTTTTACTGGATCTTCTCCCTGAGAGAGCACACAAATAGGAGCCACAGGGGTCACTTTTAAGGTCTGATCTGTTTTAACTTCTTTATTAATGATCTGGAAGGAGGAGAAAATACCACAATAATGAAATCTGTTTTTAAATTGGAAGTTGTTGCAATGACAAAGAAATAAATTGGATAGAAAACCACAAAATACTGAAATTCAACTTGGCAAGTTACAAACTAATATATTTGAGAACTAAACGGAATTCAAAATATAGTCTGTCAGTGAATGAGTGGAGTCAGTCAAACATTAAGGGCCCAAACTGTCTGAGGGTAATGGCAGACAGCAAAGTTAATCGTGCCCATTAGTAACACTTGCTATGGCCCAAAAGGATGGAAAATGGTCAGTGCAAGAAAAGAATTGTTGGAAAAGAAAATATGATGATTTGTGGAGATGTCATCTAGTATCCTGTGCTATATTGGACTGTCTAAATGACACAACTCAATTAGAGAGAGTTCAGAGTAGATCATTAGGGTATGAAAGGAAATGAAGGAATGACCTTGGAAAAAAATATGTTGAAGAGGAGATTAAAATAGGTAAATATTAATAGATTGGCTTAGCAACTATTAACAAGTATGGGATAACAGTCTACAAATATTTGAAAAGTGAAACTACTAAGGAAGATAAATAATTATTTAACATGAATTTCCTGATTTTCATTTATTTGATCTAGACAGAATGTTGACTTTCTGTTAATGATACCTTCTGAAGGGGGCTTTAAAAAAATAATATTTTGAAAGGCTAACCATATTACTCCATAGTTTGTATCCTAGCAGATTCTCCATACTAAGTAGCCTATTACCTTCTATTAATCTTTAGTCTCCTAATACCATGATATTATAGAATTTCAGGATCAAAAGGCACTTCAGTGTCCATCTACCATGTGAAAGACACCCCCTATCATTTAAGTAATAATAATAATCTAGTATTTGCTTAAAAGTCTCAAATGGAGTCTCATTTCTTCTCAAATAATCCCAGTAGCAATATTGTATAGAAATGAATTCAGTCTTGCTTAAAATTTACTGAATCAGGTGAAAAACAGATGGAAAGCTGAAATTGTCAGTGGCAAAGATTATATTTTTATTAGGTAATAAAATACAACTACTGAAAAACAGGAATTGAAATCCTGTAAAACTCTGAGTACCTTCCTTGTCAGATGACTTTTCATTGTCAATGTGGCTTAAAAAACTTTAAAGATATATATACATATGCATGTGCATATATATATATATATATATATATATATATATATATACATAAAATACACACATATAAACATAGTCCATGCAACATCATCTGGGTCAATGGTAAACAAATAATACAAAACCTCTAAAAATCCCTAAATATTTTATATTTGAATATGGTATTGAAAAATTTTAAAGCCAACTACCCTCAGATTACAATTTGAATACTAAACTTTGAAACACAAACAGTTCTGTGGTCTCATCAGAGCTTCTTCCACAATGCAGATCCCAACCCATCTATGCCTGCTCATTTGTGTAACACTTGTGCATGTCCTCCTGAAAGTTCACCACAATGAGTCCACTCAACCTACTAACTTTCTCCTAAACCAAGAGGGTCTCAGTGTGCATGTAATTCTGATTATACACATATTATCCCTTACTTTTGTGACATGATCAGTCTATTTTTTCTTTCTGTCAATCATTTCTTTACTTCTTTAAAACAAACAGAAACATGTTAGTCATTTCCAAAATTGTATTTCTTATTCTGCATGTTAGTTGAACATCTCTTTCTCAGTCAGGAGATGGACTGCATTTTTCTAGATTAGTCCTCAGAAATAATGGTTGGATCATTCACTTGATCAGAATTCTTAATCTTTCACAATTCTTCATTTTTACAATATTGATGTTATACTATCAATTGTTCTTCTGATTCTGCTCACTTTATGCTGCTTCAATTCATATAAATTGTTGTGCCTCTCTTTTTATATTTTCTCATTCTACTTGAGATTATAGCTATTTCTACATCTTTTCATCTCCCTTTCTAGGGGTTGCTGAATGGTGCAATGGACCAGAGGGCTATACCTGAAATATGAAAGAGCTCAGTTAAAATGTGGCCTCACATATTTATTAGTGTCCCTGGGAACACTTTAATCTCTGTCTGCCTCAGTTTTCTCATCTGTAAAATAAGGATACTAAAAACAATTTCCTTGTACAGTTATTGAGAAGATCAAATGAGATAATCTTTGGAAAGTGCTGTTCAAACCTTAAGGCACTATATATATATAAATGTGTTGTTGTTTTGTAATCTAAACTAATAGCTCTAAGAAGGCAGGGGTTATATCTGATTTTTCCATGAATCTCTAATGGTGCCCAATAGCTATCTGTTGAATACAATGTGTGAACTTTCCTTTTAGACTGATGCAAAGCACCAGGTTAAATAGAGCAGACCTTTTTCTATAAGCTACTCTATTTCCCCATGTGTGACACACCTTAATTTTGGGACCTGAAATTTGGGGAAAAAAATGTATTACATAAAGTTATTCAGGTTTTATTCATCATGAAATTCAAGGACCTTCTGCTCATAGCTTTCAGGCATCTTTTGGGCAAGTCTGGTCTGTGCTCAGTCCATTCTGTTTCATGAACCTGAAGCACCACTTGTGTCCTCCTTTGAAATCAGTCAATTCTTTTTCATCAGGAATTCTTCTTGCCTCCTGCTGAACCATCTTTGTGGACACAGGAATTCCAGTGGCCCTTTGCTCTTCAATCCATCTCAATTCCCTCTCTAAATCAGGCCATTTGACTGCCTTGCCTCTCATGGCCTTCTTCTGCCATGGTGTATTCAGTAGGATTTCTTCTTCCTGTTGCCAGGCTCAGATTGCTTTCTCAGTTGGAGGAAGACCAAGCTGACTTTCAGCAGCATGGTTTCCATTCACTTTTGCAAACTGGATCACTTTAAACTTAATTCAGCACTGGACAGAACTCAGCAAAATGTAACCTAACATACTGGAAACAAATGTGAAACAATGAGCACAAAGACAAGCATGAAAAAGCAAGAAATGCAAGTAAAAAAATCTACAACCACTGTATAAGATGCTCCCAATTTTTAGACCTCAAATTTTTTGAAAAAGGGTGTGTCTTATCCATGGGGGGGAATGATAATTCCTAGTTTTATTTATTAGTTCAATAGGTTTTTTTCTTTTTTTCAATTTTATCAATCTCTCCTTTGATATTTTTTTAGGATTCCCATTTTGAATTTTTTTTATTTATTCTTTTCCTAGCTCTTAGTTCTTTGATCTGCTTGTTCTTTATTTTGTTGATGTATGTATTTAGAGATATAAAATTTTCCCTAAGTATTTCTTTGGTTGCATACCATAAATTTAGGTATGTTGTTTCATTGTTACCATTCTTTTTGATAAAATTTTTGTTTCTATGATTTGTTCCTTGACATTCTCATTCTTCAGTGTTAAATTCTTTCATTTCCAATAAATTTTTAAGCTACTTCTACAAACTTTTTTTGAATGTAATTTTTATTATATTATAATCCAAAAATAGTACAATTAATATTTTTACTTTATTCTATTTGGTTATGAAGTTTTTATTAACTCAGTCAATTTTTGTGAAGTTGTCATGTACACCTGAGAAAAAATTTTGCTTCTTTTTATTCCCATTCACTTTTTTCCATAGGTCAATTGCACTTTTCTAAGATTCTATTCATCACCTTATTTCTTTTTTAATTTATCTAGTTTTGAGAGGGAAAAGCTGAGATCTTCTGATCTGAATATTCTCTTAATATCATTTAATTTTTCTTTAAGAATTTGGATGCTATACTATTTTGTGCATGAAATATTTTGTTGTCTATGATGCCTTTTAGCAAGATGTATTTTCCCTAATTAACCTTTTTAATAAGATCATTTTGATTTTACTTTGAGATCATTGCTACTCCTGTTTTTTTTACATCAGCTAAAGCATAACAGATATTTCTCCAGTCACTTATTTTAACTTTGTATCTATTTCTCTCTTTTTCAAATATGTTTTTTGTAAATAACATGTTTTTGGCTTCTAGTTTCTAATTCATTCTGCTATTGGCTTCCATTTTATGTGTTAGCTCACCCCATTTACATTCACAGTTATGATTACTGTACATTTTCTTCCATCTTATTTTCTTCTGTTTTTCCTTCTCTTTTTATCCTATTACTCCTCTAAAGCTTGTTTTCCTTCTGACCATTGATTTTTTAAAAATTTCCCCTCCCTTTCCCCTTCCTTCTCTTTTCTTATCCTCCTTCTACTACTACTACTTCCCTGTTGGATTAAAATAGATTTCTATGACCAAATGAGTTTATGTGTATACATATATCTATATCTTCCATTTTATATCTTCAGAATAAAAGTTCTTCTTTCCTCTTTTATTTGAAATAATTTTACCTATTCTTCCTCTCTTTCTTTCCCCAGGGCATCTCTTTTTCTTACTTATACTTTTTTTTTTTTACATCAGTCCAAGATTAACCATTCTGGAATGCTTTTCTATGTAGAATCTTCCTAACTGCTCTAATAATGATAGTGATAAATGATATTTTATCATCTTCTCATATAGTAAGGTAAACAGTTTAACTTTATTGAGTCCCTTATGATTTCTCTTTTATGTTTTTGTTTTAATGCTTTTTTGAGTCTTATTTGAAAGTCAGATTATTCTATTGAATTCTTATTTTTTCATTAGTAAGGTTTTAATGTCTTCTATTTCATTAAATATCTATTGAAGGATTGTATTCAGTTTTGCTGGATAGGTGCTTCTTTATATTTTTAATTTTTTTTTATTTATTTAAAGCAATAGGGTTAAGTGATTTGCCCAAGGTCACACAGCTAGGTAATTATCAGGTGTCTGAGAATGAATTTGAACTCAGGTCCTCCTGACTCCAGGTCCAATGCTCCATCCATTGCTCCACTAGCTGCCCCCTGTGCTTCTTGATTGTAACCCAAGTTCTTTTGCTTTTTGAAATATGTATTTTAAGCCCCCCACTTCTTTACCATGGTATCTTGTGTGATCCTGGCTATGGTTCCATGGTATTTGAATGGTTTCTTTCTGGTTGCTTGAAGGATTTTCTCTTTGATCTGGAAGGGCTGTAATTTGACCATGATATTTCTGGAAATTTTCATTTTGGTATCTCAGATGGTGATTGGTGAATTCTTTTAATTTTTATTTTTCTTCTGATTCTAAGGTATCAGAACAGTTTTCCTAGATAATTTCTTGAAATTTGATGTCCAGGCTCTCTCTCTCTCTTTTTTGAGAATGGCTTTTAGATAGTCTTTTATTGCTTAAATTATTTCTTTTCAATCTATTTGCCAGGTCAGTTGTTTTTCCAAATGATATTTTACATTTTCTTTTATCTTTTCCATCTTTTGACTTTATTGTTTCTTGATGTCTCATGGATTCATAAGGTTCTACTAGTCCAATTCTAATTTTTAAGGATGTATTTTACTTAGTGAGTTTTTATAACCCTATTTCATTTGATCAATTCTATTTTACAGTCTAAATATTTGTTGCCTCTTTTATCAAGTTATTCTTTTTCCATAATTTTCTTGTCTTGTTCTCATTTCTTTACCTAATTTTTCCTCTCCCCCTCTTATTCTTGTTGGATTGTGTCCAATTCACCCATTTTTTTTCTTTGAGTCTTTATGGTTTCAAGTTTGAGATTTAATATTAATTAGTAGGTATTTATTTTCCCACCCTATTTCTTGATTTTGAACCTTACATAAATCTTGGGCTCCCTTCCCAGCAGTGGAGAAGGGGAGGGTACTGTTTCAAGCTTCAGACTTTTTTGAACTACTTTTTTTCAAAGCTAATTCTGGGGCGGGGAGGGTAGAAGTTTTTGGTGTTTCTAGAGTGGTATGATCTGGGGAGAGGTGTATTTACTGCTTTTCTAGTCAGGTTTCAGGTCCTTACCCAGCAAGGCTCCCAATTCCTTGGGACCAGAAATACTTGTCCTCAGAGTCCTTGAACCCTTATGATCACATTTTTCTCAGAATTCTGGCTCCTTTTTAACGAAAAGTGCTTTTCTTTGCCCTAGAACTATGATCCACAAATGGTTCTAGGCTATATTTGATGAATAGCATCTAGCTCTGTATCCAGTGCTAACATAGGAGTCTTCTGTAATCTCTTTCTGATCAATTTTCCCCTTATCTTCTCTGACTTGAGATCTCCCAGAGTTGCCAGAGTTGCCAATACCTTGTCTCATCACCAGTGTTTAATCCAGGTGGGTTTTAGGTCAGTCTCTACTCTCATGCAATACATTTCTCCTTCCAGTCTCTCTCGTCTCTCTCTCTCTCTCGTCTCTCTCTCTCTCTCTCTCTCTCTCTCTCTCTCTCTCTCTCTCTCGGCATTGGGATTAAGTGGCTTGCCCAAAGTCACATTCAGGTCTTCCTGACCAGGGCTGGTGCTCTATCCACTGTGCCACCCAGCTGCCCCATCCATCCTTCCAGTCTCTTAAGTTGTCTTGGGCTGGAAGAATTTCTTACTCTGTCTGTTTGTTGTTTTAGCCACTCCAGAATGCTATGTAAGGCATTATTTTAATATGGATGAGAATACTGGGAGAGGTCAGTTGAGTGCTTTCTGTACACTGTCCCTGGAATGTCTGGTTAAAAAAATATAACAAAAATAAAAACCAATACCTTTGCTAGTTTTAGGATTTGAGAACATTTTGAATAATACAAAGTTCAATGTCTCATAGTAGCATAGAGATGGTCCTTGATTCTCAAAGATTTTTTCAATAGAATACAAACTCTGACAAGTGGACTAGAAAAAATTTCCATATAGGTCTAGCAGTTGGCCATTTGCTTTCTAAGCCCAGGAAAGCACAGACCAGTCTCTTGGTAATGAATTCTTTGGCCATACTAACTAATGGGGAAACATATTTCAAAACATCTTTTTCCTGTTTACCAGGAATTGGAGCATAGCATACAAAACATCAAAACTTTTTTTGATTGTTTATAAAACAATGAAAATGTTGGTATTGTATGTGGGATCCTTATACAATGATAAATGAAAAGAAAGACTTCTGAAGGAAATAATAGTAATAATAATAATAATTAATAATAGCTAGCATTTATATAGTACTTTAAGATTGTAAAACACTTTATAATTTCATTGCATTTTATCTTCACAACCATCCTGAATTATAGATGTTATTATTATCCCCATTTAACAGATGAGGAAACTGAGACAAACAGTTAAGTGACTTACCTAGGGTCACACAGCTCAGGGATCTAAGACCAGGAATGAGAAGAAAGTACTAATTAAAGGAAAATAGTAATTAAAGAGAAAGGAAAGTAGTAATTAAAATATTGATAACTCAAAGAACCTCCTTGGAGAGTGTGGAGTCCCTGTTGGTGAAAACCACAATAATATGAACCCCATCATGATGTGGGTTTCCTAGCAAAGGTCTCTAGCAGTAAAGGCCATGAATAATTTGGGTATCCTAGCAAAAATTTTTATCAGTGAAAGTCATGATAATCATAATAATGATGATGACGATGATGATGATGGTGATGATAATATGGCATCCCTATCAATGAAAGCTCAAATAATGTAAAGCAAGATTAACGTAAGTGGGGTGGCTGGGTGGCACAGTGGATAGAGCACCGGCCCTGGAGTCAGGAGTGCCTGAGTTCAAACACAGCCTCAGACACTTAATAATTACCTAGCTGTGTGGTCTTGGACAAGCCACTTAACCCCGTTGCTTTGCAAAAAACCTAAAAAATAAAAAAGATTAATACAAGCCAAAGAAAAGCACACTAACTGGGGAATGGCCACAGTGACCAATTGCTTGCCTGATAATGACTCTCAGGTGTCTGGGACCCAAGTCCAGTGATGAGCAGAGTAAACCTCCTTTATCAAGTTATTAATTATTAGAAAACTCACCTTAGCAGTTGAGCACAGGAGGGATTGGAACTGGGAGAAACTTGAAGCAAGGAGACAAATTAGAAGGTTGCCAAAGTAGGCAGGATGAGAGGTGAAAAGAGTTTCAATTTGCATTAATATACTCTGTAACTCCTCCTTTTGTGTGATTTCTATAATTGGGTGTTCAGAAAGGGGGAATCTTTGAAGAAAATCAAATATGTTGTCTAGCCACTGCTCTAGATTACCCCAATGTGATTATTACACTTTGATTATTAAATTACTTATATAATCAATCTGGCCTCAGTCCTTTTCTTTTGTATCATGTTGGGCCCCTTGTTTGTGGCAAGGGAGGTCTTTAATATCCCCCTGAAAGAGGATTTTTGGACAAGTTGGAGACAAATAAAAGAGTTGGTAGAAGTGGTTTTATTACACATCCGAAAGCATTGGGAACATAATTTTGTATAACATTTGGCCATCTCTGAATGGCCATACTGAACTCTGACAAGTGGACTAGAAAGAATTTCCATTACATACATACTGAAATGCTATTGAATAAGAATCTTCAAAAAGACCATGAAAATAATTACAGTTTATGAGCCAGCATTTGTTGCAGTGAGTAAAAAGGTAGAGACATTCTACCAAGAATAAATGAAATCAGCTCAGTAATCTCAAAGAAAAGAGAATAGGTAAAAATAGTGAATAATATATTGGAAACTAAGATCAGGAATAAGGAATGAGAGGACAAGGAATTGTAGAGTACATGGAAGCCTCATACATATACATTATGATTACCTTCACAATGAAAAGCAATTATCAATCACCAAGCATTTACTAAGGGAAAAAATCATATGGTGCTGGATGAGGTGAGTACCAAATAACATAACTAAAAATGGAACTGATTGTGTTTTAACAGCTATAAAATGACTTGTTACTGATGTGTGAGTCACTGCTGAATCAACTATTTACGTAAGTTAGTCCTGGGAATTGTTAAAGATCAAAACTAATAACAGAAGCAAGAATAAAAATGTGATAAAGATAAATAATGCAATTAAAACAACTCCAACTTAATCTACTTAAACAAGGTATTGATGCCTGTAAATAGGATGGGATTAGATGAAAGGAGATTGACACTGTTTTCAATAATTTCATACAGAAGATTAATTGAAATAAATCAGTTGTAATGAGAAAAAAAGAACTTAAAAACTGTCAACAAACATTTAGTTTATTTGACAAGTGGGGTGATATTCAGAATATAAACTCATTTTGAAGATCTTATTGGAAGAGAGAGAAGGGAATGGTAGAAATGGATTATTTAGTACACAGGCTTTAGAGTCAGAGGACATAAGTTCAAATCCTATCTCTGTACTTACTATTTCTGAGACCTTGGGCAAATACAATTTTCTTATCCGTTAAATGAGTTGTTTGGATTAGATGCCCCCTAATGTCTCTTATATTTCTAAATCTATCATCTTAAGATATTTTGAGGAGTATTGTCTCAAAAGATAAAGGGGAGAGGAAGGTAAAGCTCACTTGAATGAAAGTCAAAGAAAGATCAGCTAGAGAAAATTATCTCAAGGGCACTGAAGGATGGAAATATGAGTGAGGGGAGAAGATAAAAGATCTTGAAGACCTGCAGATAAGGATTGGGGGGTTTTTTGATGACCACCTTTCCATTGTTACAATGGAGCTTCTGTGTTTGTAGTTGAACATCACCAAACCAGATAATCCTATTTAAAAAGGCAGAAATGCTACTGGAGAATCAAGGTGAATAAAAGTAGTCCAAGTATATGTAAACCTTGTAGTCCATGCTGGTGGTGACAGTTATAAGGGAATTGAGGGTCTGAGTGAAAATTTTTGAAAGAAGAGTGATAGAAAAGGCATTAGAAAATGTTCAGACCTTATGAATTAAGGGTCTAGATGTAGGAAAGTACTGAATAGTGAAAAATTGAACTGATTATATTAAACAGACATAAAATAACTTGTTAAATGACAAATGACTTGTCACTAGAAGAGGTGACTTTAAGAAGATCAATAACTTTTGACCAATATATCTATTTTCCCATCTATGTTATATTTTTATAAGTGTTCTGCCAAAAGGATTTTTGATGAGGGAACAAGTGGGATGTGGTATTCTATTGTAGACCTTTTTAATCTCCACTCATTTGGCACCCTTATTAATTGAAACTCTCTTCATCTCTGACCCTGCCTACTTTGGCAGCCTTCTAATTTGTCTTCTTGCTTCAAGTCTCTCTCGGTTCCAATCTCTCCTCTGCTCATAGGTCTAACCATGTCATCTATTCCTTCCCCTTTCTCCCACCAATTAGTTCCAGTGGCTCCCTATTCCTTCCAAGATTCAGTTTGTGATACAGCTCTGAATAAATAGTAATATATAAATATAATGGAATATTATTGCTCTATAAGGAATGATGGTCGGGCAAATTTCAGAAAAACCTGAAAAGACTTACATGAACTGATGCTGAGTAAAATGAGCAGAACCAGGATAATATTGTGTGATGATCAACTATGATAGACTTTCTTCTTCTCAGTAATACAACAATCAAAGACAATTCTAAAAGACCTGCAATGGAAAATGTCATACATATCCAGGGAAAGAGCCTTGGAATCTGAATGCAGATCAAATCATACTATTTCAATCTTTTTAAAATTTGTTTTTTGCTTTTTCCTTTTCATGATTTTCCTTTTTTATTCTGATTTTTCCTTCAAGCATGACTAATGGAAATATATATAATATGATTGCACATTTATAAACTATAGAAGATTACTTGTTGTCCTAGGGTGGGAAGAGGAAAAAGGGGGAAGAAGAAAACTTTACAAAAATGAATGTTGAGGGGTGGCTAGGTGGCACAATGGATAGAGCACCGGCCCTGGAGTCAGGAGTGCCTGAGTTCAAACACAGCCTCAGACACTTAATAATTACCTAGCTGTGTGGTCTTGGACAAGCCACTTAACCACATTGCCTTGCAAAAACCTAAAAAACTGAATGTTGAAAATTATCTTTACATATAATTAGGAAAAATAATAATAATAAAAATACTTTTTCTTTTCAAATTTATTTCCATCTTCTCTATCTATACCTTGATAATGCCTAATTATTTACATGTTGCTTGGACTTTATTCTTCTCCACACTCCAGCCTGTGATATAGCTCTGTCTCCTGGATCACAGTGTGGAGGGGAATAAAGTACAAGAAGATTTGAAAGGTAGGAATGGTCCAATTCTTTAAAGAGCTTGCTTTGATCTTGGAAGGAATAGTGAGTCACTAGAACTAATTAGCATGTATACTCCTTAAGAGCAGGGATTGGGTTTGCTTTTTGTTTTGCATTTTTCCCCCCAATAAGTGCCTGGTTTTTGTGTTTTTGAAGGTAATTGGGATTATATGA
Source organism: Macrotis lagotis (assembly GCF_037893015.1). Classification (NCBI taxonomy): domain Eukaryota; kingdom Metazoa; phylum Chordata; class Mammalia; order Peramelemorphia; family Peramelidae; genus Macrotis; species Macrotis lagotis. The sequence continues at coordinate 354,905,287 of NC_133666.1, forward strand.
TTTGTGTACAGTCTCACATCTAGTAAGTTTCTGTGGTCATATTTGAACTCAGCTCCTCCTTACTCCAGGGTTGGTGCTCTATCCACTGCACCATTTAGCAACCTCCACTTTACAATCATGCTGTTGACTGAAAGATGTAGCAGCAAATATCCTATTTTGATGGTCATTTTTTATGATTATTTAAAATATTTTTGAGTAGCTACATGGCTCAGTGGATAGTGCCAAGTGCCTTGGACACTTTCTAGTTGTGTGACCCTTGATAAGTCACTTAACCCTGCCTACCTTAGTTTCCTCATATGCAAACTGAGCTGGAGAAAGAAATGGCAAATCTATTCAGTATCTTTGCCAAGAAAACCTCAAATGGGATTATGAAGAGACGGACATAATTGAACAACAAAATTATTATTAAATAATAATATTGTTAACTAACAATATTAATGTTAATATCAAATATTACTAATATAATAGTGTTGATTAATAATGTTATTATTAGATCATTATTAAATCTATTTAATTGATGAGAAAATGGAGGCACAGAAGATTAAATGACTTGCTCAGGGCCCTACTGAGCTGAATAAGTAAGATAAAATCTGAACTCAGGTCTTCTTGACCCCAGGGATAGCACTATGCACTGTGCCATCTAGCTGCCTAAATAACCTCTAAGGTCCCTTTTAACTCTGAATGTATGACCTTATAATTGGGCTTACCTTGAGTGAGTCTCTCTCATTCATAATCTTTGAAGATCCTTTTTCTCCCCTCCTGCTCTCCTGAGAACATCAGAATTGGTGTCTGTTTCTTTAAGGACCCTCATCTTTTCAGTGAGCAAAAGGATTAATAAAACACTGGATGAAGTTCAGAACTTTTTTTTTGAGTCAATGAAAAATGCTTTCTTCTCTCCCATGCTCCTCTCCAAAAATCAAGAAATTGTGCTTCCCATTTTCATAGAAAATTATGCAACGTCCTTTGTGAGGCTCACCTTCCCCTTGGCACATATTCTATAGGAGGTACAGTAGGGAGAAAAATAGATCTCAATTACTCCCTAGAGCACCCAATTCCTGCATGTGCTGTGGATCTTCTTTCCCCTCTTTGGGGGACACACAGACATGATGATGCAGGAACCTCTCTCCTTTTACTTTTATATAGTACCTTTAGGTTTGATTTTCACAACAAGTCTGTGAACTAGGTAATGTAAGGAAGCTATATTCTCCCTATTTTGCAGATGAGGAAACTGATAATATTCAGTGAGTTTAAGGGACTGGTGCCAGGCCACATGGCTTATTAGTCTCAGAGCCAGGACTCAAATATTCCAACTCCAAAAGTTGAGTTCTCTGTATGAGGCCAAATTGCATTAAGAGAAGCAGAGGATGCTGATGAAGGGAATGAGAAGTCTTCCTGTAAGTTCCCTGGCCAAACCACATCTGAAGTAAGCTTAACTCTGGGTGCCATTTTTAAGAAATCACTTCCTAAGCTAGAGTATATCCAATCAAAGCAAATATCATGGTGAGGAAAGCTATAATCATGTCATATGACAATTGGTTAAAGGAATTTCAGATGCTTAATCTGGGAGAGAAAATATTAGGGGGGGGGGGAAATAGATCTCTCAGGAGTGCCTGACCTAGAGTAGGGATGATTCATCTTCCTGAGTTCAAATTTAGCCTCAGAAATGAATAATTATCCATAATAACATTATAGAAATCAGATGGCATCCAATTATATAAATGTAGATAGAAAACACTTTCCATTTCATTAATTTTGGTGATCACTTGGTAGGTATCAAGGGGTGGTAGGGTAGGAAGTCCCAAGAGTCTTTTGCTTCATTGAAAGGGAATTGAAATAGTTGAATACCAATGATCTAGAATGACTAATTGTCACTCTGAACAAATTAATAAGTTCAAGACCACTCAACCATTAGGAAACAGCTAATGAAATATATTAGGGGCAACTACATAGCATGTGGATAGAGTGCCAGTCCTGGAGTCAGGAAGACTCATCTTCCTTAGTTCAAATCTGGCCTCAAACAGTTACTAGCTGTGTGACCTTGGGCAAGTCACTTAATCCAGTCCTCAGTTTCCTCATCTGGTAAAATGAGCTAGGGAAGGAAATTGCAAACTCCAATATCTTTGCCAAGAAAACCCCAATCAGGTTCACAAAGACTTGGACATAACTGAAGCTAGTGAATAACTTCTAATGTCAGACCTAGGGCTCTCCATTGCACACCTAGAAGCCTCAATGAGGTAGTGAGCCCTTAGTCACGAGGTGTGAGAAGAGAAAATATTGACTTGGGCTTCCTTCATAGGGCTTCCTTTCTTTCAGGAAGAGAGCTTAAATCTATGACTTTTAAGGTGCTTTCCAAACTTACCAAGTCAAGGATATTTAATTAAATTTTCTCTATTCCATACCTGAAATAACACTTTCCAAACTTCTCTTCCTACATTAATGAAATACACCTCAGATAAAGATATTTAAGGTATATTCATCAAGGACTTCTTTTCCATTGATATTTTATTTTATTTTTCCAGTTACATGCTATAAAAGTTTTTCAACATTCATCCACATGTATATGCATATTTTTAAGTTACATAATTTCCTTCCACTCTCCCTCCCCATTCCCTCAGGAGTGAACAACCAGATGAATATTGAATTATAAAGATTTTATTTATTTTGAGTTTTACAATTTTTCCCCTAAACTTACTCCCCCCCCCACTCCCCACAGAAGGCAATTTGCCAGTCTTTACATTGTTTCCATGGTATACATTTATCCAACTGAATGTGATGAGAGAGAAATCATATGTTTAAGGAAGAAATACTAAAGAGATAGCAAAATCAGACAATAAGATATCAGGGGTTTTTTTTCTAAAAAGGTAATAATCCTTGGTCTTTGTTCAAACTCCACAGTTCTTTCTCTGGATACAGATGGTATTCTCCATTACAGATGGTATTCTCCATTGCAGATAGCCCCAAATTGTCCCTGATTGTTGCACTGATGGAATGAGGGAGTCCATCAAGGTTGATCATCACCCCCATGTTGCTGTTAGGGTGTACAGTGTTTTTCTGGTTCTGCTCATCTCACTCAGCATCAGTTCAGGCTTCCCTGAATTCCCATCCCTCCTGGTTTCTAATAGAACAATAGTGGTACATGACATACATATACCACAGTTTGCTAAGCCATTCCCCAACTGAAGGACATTTATTCATCAAGGACTTTTAAATAATATTTAATAATAATATTTAACTTATTAAATAAGGTATTTTTAATCTAAAAAAGATTTTTAGGACATGACAAGACCACAAAGTAAGATTTCCTATTTACAAATAACAAGTCCTATTTGTATAACAAAATCTGAAAAATGTTGTTGTAGCAAAAAATTCAATCATGTAGAATATAACATCTCATAATGAGGTAATTTCAAATATAGTAAAGACTCAAATATCTCTCTAAATTTTATATATAATCTATAATCTTTATAAATGTTAGTATATAATATTAATTAATAATCCTTATAAATAGCAATATATAAATAATCAACTTGTTATAGATCATGTATAATGTTAACATTCAGAGATTTTATCCATCTTTATATTTATATAATTTACATAAGTTAATTAGGATTTAGGTAGGTACATAAGATTGATTCTATAATTGCAGAGATTTTGCCCAATGGAAATTGTTTTCTCCCTCTTCACTTTTGCCTTGAACACATTATCCTCATCAAATCTATCCTGTATTATACTTATTTATGTGTATTCTGTCTCTCTTGGTAGAATATAATCTCCTTGATTAAATTTCTTTACTTTAAAAAAAAATCTTTCTAACCCCAGAACCTAGCAGAATGTGGCAAATAAGGAAAATGATCAAAATATTTGTTGATTTGAATCATTGGTGGTGTCAAAAAATAAAACCAGAGAGTCTAAGACTCTATTACTATATCTTTTTTCTTGTACAGCTGACTTTGTTTCCCTTAAAAAAATCTACACCAAGGATCTGAAGGGTTGGTGATGTATCACTTCCGCTGTTAAGGAGAGTGGAATTATTGTTCTACTAACTAAATTAATCCAGGAAAAATAAAGAATTAGCTCTATCCATCAAACTCCTAAGCAAGGAGGAGGCTACCAAAGGACTCAGAAAAGTACCCTGTAGATGATAAATTTTTATTTTTATAGCCTTTGCTATTGCTTTCCTAGGATTAAATGAAATAGTCTTAGATGAGTTTAAGTTGTCAACTGTGTTTTCAAAGAAAAATGGTTTACTTACAACAAAGCCAGACCAAACATGAAAATTAAACTCTTATGTATGTGCTTACATGTCTACAGTATGAGTCCAGTTCTATTGAAACAAACTCCACAAGGCATCTAAAGTTTTCTTTTTTTCTTAGTTAAGTCAAAAAATACAAGTCAAATATATGTTTGACAATGGAAAGAATTCAATTTTCTTATGTAATTGCTTGTCTGATTCATATATATATATATATATATATATATATAAAACATGAAATTGAAAAATAAATTTCCTTTTTTTCTTTCAATAAACTGAACCAAATTTATGTTAAGTTGAACTATCTCTTTGACTAATTGCTCCCACCCTGACTTGTAAGAAGAAAATTTCTATATATAGTTCATATTTTGGTTTCATAGATCTAAAAGGATTTCATCTCTCATATAAGCATCCAAAGTACCAAATAGATATTCCATAGGACAGTCCTTATTTCACTATATAGGAAATAACTGATATTTATGTAGTTTTTTTTTTTGTAAATCATTTTATTATCACATTTTATACTGTATTTTTTCAATTTCAGAAAATGTAAAGATTTTATTGGATCCCAGATACAAAAATTAGACCCACCAAAACATATATGACACTTAAGGGACTAATGAAATTGAACCTGAATCTGAGTTGGGGTCAACTCTTTACATTCCAAGGGAGCTCTTGCTCTTCCAGCCACTCCAGTCACTGTTGCCTCTTTGCTGTATAACTTCCTCTCTGGAACTACTTACACAACTTACACAACATCCCCAAATTTGATGAGTCCCTATTTTTACCTCTCAGAAACTCTCAGAAAGGTTCAGTGCTATGGTATTGTTCATAAGACTTGGCCTCCCATTGAAAGAAACACTTTTTAGAATTAGTAGATGGGAATTCCCTGGGATTAGCACTTTCTAAGGAGAGATAGGAAACCAGCTTGGAGTCAGGAAGACATGGATTCAAATCCAGTTTCAGACACTTCCTAGCAGTATGTCCCTGGGTAAGTGACTTGACACCTCTGTGCCTCAGTTTCTTTATCTGTAAAATGGGAATAATGATAGCACATACCTCCTAGGGTTTATTGTGAAGATCAAATGAGATAATAATTAAAGATAATATTAGGTCATTACCAATACAGGTTGATGTCTTTTCTGCAATTTATAGGCGCATAAAGTTGTCTCAACCAATTTGTGTTATAGAGGTTAGTATGGTTCTAATGCCTTACACTATCTGCTAGGTTGTAGTGTTTCTTGCATAAGTCACTTTAATTGTGAGAGAGAGGCTGAGTAAAATTTGAATCTTCTCTCTCCCTTTGATGTATCTTTAACTCCAAGAACTCTTAGGGATTCAGGAGAAATGTGGGTTATTCTTGTCTTCCCCCAGGATAGGAATTGCTCTTTTCTCTAGAAGTCTTAGCTCTCTAAATTCTTGAAATAAACTTAATGCCCCCTGAGGGAGAAAGGAAGCAAGGAAAAGATAAAGCTTGAAGGCATTTGTTTAGGGAAAGTCTGGAAACTTTGGGTTAGATGGACAAGGATCAAACTTATTTACCCAAAATATCATAAACTAACTTGAGTGACCAGAGTTGGGATATGGTATTCCATCAGAGGCATGAATCAGAACTATAGTATAACAGTCAGCAGTCAACAAGCAAAGAAATGTCACTTGGGATGTAAAAGAAGGGACTACCATGAGAATGGAGAGGGTTTGAGTTTGATTTGATAAGACTGTATTTAAAAGTTTTTCATGATTTCATATGATTTGAACACTGACACAGCTCCAAAGTAAGATAAAAGTTTACAGAAAACATGGTATTTGCTCTCATGAGACTTACAGTCTAATAGGATGAGAAAGAAGACACTTGGAAAAGATAACAAAACATAAGAGTATATGATTAGTGAATTGCCAAAGCTTTAAAAAGTGCTTTGTGAGGTTCAAGTAGAGCACAGTGTCTACATTTTGTATCATTTAGTTTCTTTAGGGTTCTAGTCCTAAGGGTTTATACCAAGGCTTCTAGATTCCTCTAAAATGACTTCAAATGGATAACTTCTATGAAATTGCCAGGGGGAGTCTCTAAGCAAAGACCAAATAAATGACTATATATTTTTAAAAGTAGCATTTCCTGATGCTCCACTTTCAGCTACTGAGATACAGAAATGGAATAACTTTGCAACTCATTCAAGCATCTGAATCCTCTCAAAATTATTTCTTTTATTCTCCAAAAAAAGTATTTTTGATCTTGAATTACCTAAATGATTTTCTTAGGCCTCTACTTTGCATGTACATGCTACATGCAGGATGGGGAATGTTCAGCTTTATAAGACCTGAGAAATCATTTGGTCTGATGCTGCCAAGGCAATTGCAGGTAGGACTTGAAATTCAATAAATCTAGGCACTATATAGCAGGCTAATTTTTAAGTTGAAAATTTTGTATGGCTTGCCCATGATGTTATAAATATCCATATGGCCTGTGTCAGAAAAAAGTTCCCCACCCCCACTCTAAAGGTAAAGTTTCCCACTCCAACCCATAGTCATGCTAATAGTCTGAGTCACACTAATAGAAAATAGCTATCCCATTCTTCTTAGTGTTGTAGAGGAGGCACTGAGGGGTTTGAAGGTCCTTTTTCCTAACGCTGCATCTCATAAGTGCCTGCAAGTATATTTCCCCTATTATTGATATCAATTAGTTAGGCAATTAATTAGTTTTTGAAAAGATTATAAATTAAGATCATATAGTAAGGATAATTGGTAACAAACCTACTTCCCCATAGTCTATAACTCATTTTATCATCAATGCACACAGAATCCAGGGGAAAGTGGGCTCAAGTTTGGAGAATACATGAGGAATTCTGGTCAAGATGGTGGAGAGAAGATAGGCACAGTGCTAGTCTCCTGATCTTCCCTTATAAATAATATGAAACAAACCTCTTAATAGAAATCTGATCTACAAAACCCAGGAAGAGAAACTAGGAGAAGATCTACCTCAAGGTTTGTCCTCCAAGATTGTGGGTGAGCTGGGCTCTGAGGATGGGCTCTGCCAGGAGTACAGGACAGGGTCAGAGCCTGAGAGCTCCACTAGCCTGATCAGCAGGACAGGTGAGATCCTGAGACCCTGAAAGGTGACCCACCTCATCAGCAACAGGGTGGGTGAGAGTCAGAGAGCTCTACTAGCCTTATCAGTGGGGCAGACTAGAGCCTGAATGCCTAAAAGCAGGGCAAGCCTGATTGGTTGGCCAACTAAGGAGCAGAGGCATTGGTTGTGGCACTGATGGTCTCAATTTTGCCTGTAGAGTTGGAGGTAGAGTTCCAGTGCAGGAGAGCTTCAGTCATACCTTCCTTCAGTTGAAGCCTCTTCCCAGAATAAATAAAATTACAGCCCACCTCTGCCCCAGGCTAAGGTGTGAACAGCAGACTTCCCTCAGATGTGAATAGCATGAGCAATTACCTTGCCCTAGGGCAAAACCCACCATTGGTCAAAGATAAAAGTAGTCTACAGCTTCATCTACCCCCTCCAGGCTAAGGAAGAGGGCCTCAAATTAAGGTCACAGACATTTCAGAGAAAGCAACTAACACAGCCTACTGGCCAACCCACTTGCTAAACCAGTGAGTAAAGTCTCTATGGATCTCAACAACAAACCTCTATGAACCAGACCCTGGCCAACATAAGGGCTTAGGAAAATAAAGAAAGTTCAGAGAAAAGGAGGGTCCATAAAAAAATTCTTAGAAGGAAAAGACCTTAACTCAGAAAGACCTAGAACCTCTGAGGAGAGTATGATCTGGTCCCCAGACCATTGGATTTACCTCTTAGCCTGGTTGACAGGAAACAGGACTTATGGCTCAAAAAAAAACCTTTGAAGAAATAAGGAAGGAGTTTAAAAATCATTGGGGTGGCTAGGTGGCATAGTGGATAGAGTACTGGGCCTGGAGTCAGGAATACCTGAGTTCAAATCCAGTCTCAGACACTTAATAATTGACTGTGTGGCCTTGTTCAAGCCACTTAATCCCTATTGCACTGCAATAAATAAATAAATATCAATTGGAAAATTTGGGAGAGACAATTAATACCTTGCAACAAGAAAACAAATCATTGGAAAATACAATTGGACAGATGCAAAAAGAAAATAATTCTCTCAAAACCTCAATTGGTCAAATGGAAAACTCTTTCAAAAATAGTATTGACCAATTGGAAAAGGAGTTACAGAAGGCAAATGAAGAAAATCCTTCTCTTAAAAAAAAGATTGGAGTCTGTGGAAACTGACTTCATGAGACAGCATGAAGAGTTAACAGAGTCTGTTAAAACTAAAAAATCGAAAAAAATAGAAGAAAATGTAAAATACCTCATCATCAAACTCACTGACCTTGAGAATAGATCAAGAAGGGACAACCTGAGAATTATAGATCTTCCTGAAAGCATTGAAGAGAAAAAAAGCCTGGACTTAATATTACAGGATATAGTGATGGAAAACTGCCCTGATAACATGGAACCAGAGGGCAAATTCATTATTGAAGGAATACATCAATCCCCTCTGGAAAGAGATCCTAAAATGAAAACATCAAGGAATGTTGTGGCCAAATTCCAGAACTATTAGATAAAAGAGAAAAAATCCTACAAGCAACCAGAAAGAAACAATTTAGATACTAAGAAGCCACAGTAAGATTTACACAAGACCTGGGATTGAAGGGCCTGGAATGAGATAGTTCCAAGAGCAAGGGAGCTTGGAATGCAGCTAAGAATCCACTACCCAGCAAAGCTGAGCCTTCTCTTCCAGGAAAAGATGGACATTTAATGAAGTGGGAGACTTCCAAAATTTACTGATGGAAAAAACAGAACTTAAAGGAAAATTTGGACATCAAACAGAAGGCTCAAGAGACACATGAAAAGGTTAAAAAAAGGGTAAAGGGAAAAAACTGCTATGCAATAAGATGAAACTGACTATATTCCCTCCTGGGAGGAAGATTCTCATAACTCTTGAGAGAAAATAAACTTAGCCAGAAGGGATGGACACTCATGACTTTTCTGTGACTCAAATAGAATGATTTAAAAACAATACCTCCTTGAAAAGGGGTGAGTTAGCAGATGGGAAGATGGAGGAGATTGAATGAGGTAAATTTCATTACACTAAGAGGTACAAAAGACCTATTGTAATAGAGGTGAACAAGGGAGCAGCTGAGAGCCACCTGAATCTTCCTCTCATCAGACTTGGCTTAGAGTAAATTTACACAAACACCCAGCTAAGTTCAGAAATTTATCTTACCTTTCAAGTATTAAAAAGGGGGAAAGAGGAGGGCAGGGGAGGAAAAAATGGAGAGTACATGAAAAAGAGGTAACTCATAGCTCTTGGATGTCCTTTTGCTGAGTTCTCAAGATCATCTTCTTAGGTATGGTATAATTTTGATTACAGGATCCTTAGAGAGCTTTGCATCTGATTTTTCTCTAAATCCAGATTATCCTTGGAAGTGGATACCACCACCAGCCACTGCTGTCCTGGGGAGACTGCTGGATACCAGTGAAAAAGTCCTTGACCCCAGGAATCTGAAGCTCCAGGTCCCACCCTGGTCATGATGTTTGCAAGAGAGGAAGAGAGATGGAGACCAGGGTTGAAGTTGAGTCCTTCCCTACTGCCCAAGTAATTCCTTCTCTGGGATTTGGTTGAAATTTTCTCTTCTGGCTCAATTCCAGCTAACTTACTGTTTGTTTGTTTTTTAATAAGATTCACAGAATGATTTTCAAATACATCTAAAGAGATAAAGGATTTTTCCTTCATAGTATACCTATTATTGGTTGATTAATTGCTTCAGTGGAGGTGTTTGAGCCATAAGTCCTGTTTCTTGTCAACCAGGCTAAGAGGTGAACCAGTTCAGGAAAAGGCAAATGAGGAGCTGCCTTTCAATGACTCTTCTCTCACTATAATAAACATAATATACAGATCAAGTTGATATGTATCTGATGCAATGATCTTTGCTGATTATGAAGTACAAGCATCATCATCATCATTATCATCATCATTCCACCAAATGAATAATTTAGATGAAGTCACACTGATTAAAGTATCCAGGGTATAGCATCCTATTATTTACTTTAAGTGGGATGGGATAACTGTCTAGAAATAATTTAAAACTGAGTAGACAGGGTAGTACTTCAATGGCATTGAAATATAGAGAGATTGAAGAAAAAGTTCAAATAATAGATCTATTATCAAGAAATGATATCACTGAAGGAATCAGCTGAAAGCTGGAAAGGGCCGAGGGGAGGGAGTACAATTTGGAAAAATGAAATCATCTCACATAGATGAATACTAGAAGGATGTTTTCATTCATTTCTTTTTTTCAGAAGAAAATACTTGGGGTACAAAGCAATTTTCTTTTAATTTCAGAGGATCAGGTCAGATGAACAGGCAGAAGAACTCTGATATTTACTTGAAAAAAAATGAGTTCAGCTTCATGAATGAAAGCAGCCATTTCTAGCTTCAAAATGACAAAGCTAGCCTTCAACTCTAGGAAAAGCCATTTAAACCAACATGGCTTCATTATATGCAGTACTCTTAGGAAAAGTGTTGATGAAGTAGCATGTTTCCCCATATATGATGCATGCTTTTTCAAAAAATTTGGTGTCTAAAAACTGGGAGCATCTTATACACTGGTTTTAGATTTTTTTACTTGCATTTTCATGCTTGTAATCTTTGTGTTCATTGTTTTCCATTTGTGACTAGTATATTATATTACATTTTGCCACGCTCTGCCCAGAAATGACTCAGAAAAGATTTTTATCCAGTGCTGAAATCAAGTTCAAAGTGATCCAGTTTGCAAAAGTGAGTGGAAATCACACTGCTGAATGTCAGTTTGGTCCTCCTCCAAATGAGAAAACAATCTGAAAATGGCTACAGGAAGAAGAAACCCTACTGAAAATGCTATGGTAGAAGAAGGCCATGAGAGGCAATTCAGTCAAATGGCCAGATTTAGAAAGGGAATTGAAGAGATGGATTGAAGAGCAAAGGGCTGTTGAAATTCCTGTGTCCACAAAGATGGTTTATCATGAGATCAGAAGAATTGCTAATGAAAAAGAAGTTATTTATTTCAAAGGAGAATACAATTGGTCCTTCAGGTTCATGAAACAGAATGGACCAAGAATGTGTCCATGCACCAGATTTGCCCAGAAGATGCTTGAAAGCTATGAGCAGAAGTCCTTGAATTTCATGATGAAAAAAATGTGAGTTCAATAATTTTATGTAGTGCATTTTTTTCAAATTTTGAACCTTAAAAGTAAGGTGAGTCTTTTAAATGGGTAAATATAGTAGTATTATGAAAAAACAACAAAATGGATAAACCAATGGATAATTATATACAAAAAAGAAGAAAACAAATTACTAGTATCAAAAATAAAAAGAATGCATGCAGCACCAAAGAAGATGAAATTAAAGCAATTATTAGAAGTTATTTTACCAAGTTATGTATCAGTAAAATTGACAATCTAAGCAAAATAGATAACTATTTTCAAAAATATAAGCTATCCAGATTAACAGAAGAAGAAATAGAAAACTTAAATAACCATATCGTAGGAGAAGAAAATTGAATAAGCTATCTAAAAATAAATCCCCAAAACCAGATGGATTCACAAATTCTACCAAACATTTAAGGAATAATTAATCTCAATACTACAGAACTATTTGAAAAAAATAGGCAAAGAAGAAGTTCTATCAAATTCACTTTATGATACAAATATGATTTTGATACCTAAACCAGGGAGAGCAAAAACAGAGAAAGATAACTATAGACTAATCTTCTTAATGAATAGTAATGAACAAATTTTTAAAAAATTCTAGCAAGGCAATTATAGCAATATATCACAAAGTTCATACATTACCATCAAGAGAGATTCATATCAGGGGCAGCTAGGTGGCGCAGTGGATAGAGCACCAGCCCTGGAGTCAGGAGTACCTGAGTTCAAATCTGGCCTCAGACACTTAATAATCACCTAGCTGTAGGGCCTTGGGCAAGCCACTTAACCCCATTTGCCTTGCAAAAAACCTAGAGAGAGAGAGAGAGAAAGAGAGAGAGAGAGAGAGAGAGAGAGAGAGAGAGAGAGAGAGAGAGAGAGAGAGATTCATGACAGTAATACAAGGCTAGTTCAATTTTTATGAAACTTGGCCATCAGTAACAAAATTAATGAAAATCATGAGATTATCGCAATAGATGCAAAAAAGATCTATGACAAAATATAATGCCCACTCCATGAAAAACACTAGATAGATAGAAATAGAGTTTTTTATAAAAATAAGTAGGATCTAAAGAGCAAACATTATTTGTAATAGGAATAAACTTGAAACCTTCCCCAAAAAATCAGGGGTGAAGCAAGTGTATATATATTATCACCATTTTTATTCAATATTGTGCTAGGAATGCTTACTATATCAATAAGAGAAGAAAAAGAAAGAAGAAATTAGAATAAACAATGAAAAATTAAATTATAACTCTTTGAAGATGATATGATAGTATCTTGGAGAATTTTAGAGAATTTACTAAAAAATTAATTGAAACAATTAACAACTTCAGCAGAGTTATAAGTTGCAAGATATAAAATTGATTAACATTTCATTAGCATTTCAAATAAAATTCAGAAAGAAGAAACTGAAAGAGAATTCCTTTTAAAATAAGTATAAAATATAATAAATAAAATAATAAAATCCAACAAAACAATATAAAATGCTTAGGAGTCCACAAGTAAGGATCAAAGATTGATCATCCCTCCATGTTGATATGAACAATTATGAAACACTTTTCACACAAATAAAAATAGATAGAAAAATTATTTGCTTATGGGAAGGCTGAGCCAACATAATAAAAATGATAATTCTACTTAATTTACTTATTCAATGCCATACTAATCAAACTAGCAATGAATTATTTTGTAGAACTAAGAAAAGTCATAACAAAATTCATCTGGGAGAAAAATAGGTCAAGAATAGCTAGAGAATCAATAAAAAAAAATTGTGAAGAAAGTGACCTACCAGTGTCAAATTCAAATTATATCACAAAAAATGTCAATCATCAAAATAATCTGGTACTGGCTAAAGAGTGGTAGATCAGTATAATATATTAGGTATACAATATACAGTAGTAAATGACCAAAGTAATCTAATGTTTGATAAACCCCAAAATCCAAGCTTTGGGGGTAAGAACTCACCATTTAATAATCATTTCTGGGAAAATTGATAAATGACCAAAGGATTTGTAAGAGAATTTCTCAGATGATAAAATGAAAGTTATCTATAGTCATATGAAAAATTGCTCTGATTAGAGAAACGCAAATTAAATCATCTCTGAGGTACCACCTCACACCTCTCAGATTAGTCAATAAGACCAGAAAGGAAAATTATCAATATTGTTGGTAGAGTTGTGAACTGATCCAGCCTTTCTGGAGAGCAATTTGGAATTATGCCCAAAAGACTATAAAAATGTGCAAGTCCTTTTATCCAACAATACCACTACTAGGTCTGGATCCTGAAGAGACGATGAAAAAGGATAAAAATCACACATGTTCAAAATAATTCATAGTAGTTCTTTTTGAAGTGACAAAGAATTTGAAATTGAGAGCATGCCTATCAGTTGGAGAATGACTGAACAAATTGTGGTATATACATGTAATACCACTGTTCTATAAGGAATCATGAGGATGAGGAGGCTAGGTGGCACAGTAGATAGAGCACCAGTCCTGGAGTCAGGAGTACCTGAGTTCAAATCTGACCTCAGACACTTAATAATTACCTAGCTGTGTGGCCTTGGGCAAGCCACTTAGCCCCATTGCCTCACAAAAAAAAAAAAAAGCACCTAAAAAAGAGAGAGAGAGATCATGAGGGATAGGATTTCAGAAAAAACTTGTTAAATGAGCAGAACCAGAACACTATACACCACTAACAACAATTAATTAAAATTAATGCATTGTTGGTGGAATTGTGAACCTAGTCCAAAAATTCTGGAAGCCAATTTGGAACTTTGTCCAAAGAGCAAACAAACCGTGAATACCCTCCAACAATAGGTCCATAATTCAAAGAGATTAAGAAAAGGGAAAAGGATCTGCATGTACAAAAGTATTTCTAGTAGCTCTTTATTATGGTGAAAAGAACTGGAAATCCAGGCGATATCAATCAATTGAGGAATGGTTGACCAAGTTGTGGAATATGATTATGATAGGGTAATATTGTGCTATAAGATATGATGACCAGGATGGTTTCAGAAAAAAAATGGAAAGATTTATATGAATTAATGCAAAATGAAGGAAGAAGAACCAGGAGAACTAATTTTTTTTTTAAGTTTTTACAAGGCAATGAGGTTCAGCTAGGTAATTATTAAGTGTCTGAGGCCAGATTTGAACTCAGAAAGATGAGTCTTCCTTACTCCAGGTCTGGCATTCTATCCACCTAGCTTTCCCAGAGGTATTATTTTATAGTGTATCACAATTTGAATGTGATATGGTTAAAGAATAGGATTATCAAAACACTATAAGAAATTCATATATAGAGAAGTCTCTTCTAGTTGGAGTTAGAAGTGGGATGAGAAAGACTAGGACAGCTTCATTAAGATGGAGAGATGTGGGAGGGTGATTTCAGGGAGTAGCTCTATCAGAGAATGAAATCTTAATTAAAGGTAGGGGAAGAGAAAGATAGAAAAAGGAGAGAGAAAAGATGAGTGTTCCACCTTTGCTGGTGTACAGAGTGCTAGGAGGTGAGAAAAGATGAAAATATATGGGAAATAATAGGGAAGAGGAAAAGTAGAAGAAATCTGAACAGATGACTTATATGATCAGAATCATATATTAGGGGGAAAAATCATTTTGAATGTCTTGGAGAGAATGAGAGTAGGAAACAAGATACAATAAACTAAAATTTTTAAATAGTACCCTTTTGACCCAACACTGTAGGCCTGAAGTAGAGCATTGATGACAGGAGAAGACAAGAAGTAGAGGAACAATGGTTTAACGAGCCTCTGAATCCTATCTAGGTAGGTCACTTAATATATGTAGGCTTTCTTTCCTCTTCTATAAAATGAGCAGCTTATATTCATTGAATTCTGGAGAACTTTCCTATTCTAAATCTACTATTCTAAGATTTGAGAATCATAGAAAATCAGACCCAGAGTTATTCATACTATCTGAAAGAGGTAGATTTGAATGGCTGTGTAGGAGAGGGGAAGAATCAACACTCTCCTTGAGGTTTTGAGCTTAGACATCTAGATGAATAGTGGTGCTATTAGCATAAAGGATTTAGAAGGAGGAACAGATTTCTGAAGGAATGTTTAATTTGTTTCTCTAATAATCGTTCCCTCCACTAATGCAAAGCTGCCCCTCCACCGTCCTTTCTCATACTGTATAATTCTTGTATACTTCCCCATAAATCATCAACAGAAGTTATATACTCAATAGCTTGGAGACCTTTTTCTGGATTAGTTTACAATTTATTTACTTAACTGGTGACTGCTACTTTATTAAACAGGTGTCAATAAATCCAAAGGATATGTGGTCAATCTGGCAGCTGATAAAATGCCCCTGGCTCTTTTCCTCACTAAGATTAATTATCATGTTGTTGTTTTTTTCTAATACATTTTTGATGTGCTAGGATTCCCCCTGATGATAATGGTTAAACTGAGAAATAATTTGGTTGAGAATAATGCATCAGTTCACTGACTATGGCCCATCATTAGGCCATAGATACATATGAATCAAAAAAAAAAAAAAAGCAAAACCATGTTACATTTATCTTAACAGAGACTAGAGTGAATCTGGCAGTGGACCATAGGTATGTCACCAGCTTCATTTAGCTAGGCTAGACTGAGATTGATTTTATGAAATATCATAGTTATCTCATTATAGGATGGTGTTCACAGATTTAGATTTTGTCCCTAATATACTTTTTTTTTTTACTTTTTCATGTCAAAATGGCCTCCACCAGAATGGCAAGAGATCAAGCTGTCTGGCTAGTATTAAGAAAAAATGAACAATAAAAAATAGTGGAATTCAAACAAAAAGGCATGTTTGATTAAGGAATCACCTTCAAATTTGTATATAATATAAATTAATGATTTCAAAAATTCTTACTGACAAAGAACTAGATGGGTTTAATATTTTTCTAGAAAACTGCAAAGGGAAACTTGGACATGACTGAACAAAACTCTACGTAAGGGGGCAGCTAGGTGGTACAATGGATAGAGCACCGGCCCTGGAGTCAGGTAGTCCCTGAGTTCAAATCCGGCCTCAGGAACACTTAATAATTACCTAGCTGTGTGGTCTTGGGCAAGTCACTTAACCCCCATTTGCCTTGCAAAAACCTAAAAAAAAACTACATAAGAGTGGGAGGATCACAAGGTCTGTCTAGAAAAAAATATTTAGTCATCATCTAGTTTCTTGTCAGTAAGAAATTTTTTAAAAATCATTTTTTTTTATCCCTAGCACCTAACATAGTATCTGGCACATATTAGGTAATTAATAAATGTCTGTTACTTGATTTATTGATTGATACAACTAAATCAGACTAATATGGCATTAGTAAACAAATGGTGAATAACAACAGACTTTCCAAACGTCTACATCTCCTGACACATTTGAAATCAAGACAGCATATGACAAATCCATGTCTCAGTCAGTTCAGTTATATAATTTCCTTAGTGTTATAACAAAACATCTCTCTTGCATCTCCTCTAACAGTTCATCTCTAAGAAAACTGCAAGTATGTAGCAGATTGAGAGCCAGTCTTGAAGAAATGGAGATTTAGGTTTAAGGGTTGTTTTTGATATATAATGACTCAGAAAACCTGGGCAAGTCACTCAATGTTCCAAAGCAGGTCCCTAAAAATATAATTTGCAAATAGTTACTAATTTGCATTGATGAGGAGAGTTTATTTACCAAGAACTCCCTCCACCAGTGAAATCACAAATTCAATAGAGTACTTTCATGATGAGTTTTATTTTACATATTATGTCATTAACCTTTATAAACACACATTTTCTTACCTTTCTTAAGGCAGTGATACTTTAAATATTTGAAAACTGCATAAAATGATTTTTATTTTATTTTTCTTATGTATGGGCAAATGATTTCTTAAGGATAAAGCACTGGATATAATTGTCACAAAATGGAAATTCTAAATAGAGTTTCATCAAGAAAAATGCTCTCAGATTTAAACTTTTCATCTTGGTCTAAAACTAATGTGTTTTTATTTTAATGATAACACAAAATTAATACAATCTTTTTTTTTACTAGATCAGGGTCTCGAATGATGAAAATGATAAACATCTATTTGGATACAATGGAAAGGAAATTAAATCATGTTTTTATAAGATCCCCTGGGTCCTCTTCCAATATTTGCTTTTCCAATAGCTTTAATCACTGCCAGAGGAGAGAATAACAGGGTAGTAACAGTTAGTATAAGTTAAAGAAGAAAGCATATACTTGATTTGAGTAGAGGAATATTTACTGAAACAGGAATTCTTCCCATACATGGCTACTTTTTGACCCAACACTGTACATATATATACACATATATAGCTTACATGCATACCCATACATATTATATTCTACACAGCTTGCATCAGATTGCATCAGTCATTGTGAGATGACTAATTCTAGGTGATCCTTGTATTTATTGTCTAATGTATTTTGGGATCCAAAACTGTGGGTGCCATTCTTCTGTTCCTATCTTTATATGTATATATGTATGCAACTCTATATATGTGTGCATATAATTATTCTTAGGGAATAGAAAATATCTAGTAGTAATGAAGCTCATCCCAGGGAGTATATACACACAAACACAGATATATAGAGATATATAAATACATATGTTCATATATATATATATATATATATATATATATATATATATAATTAAAATATATATAATTAAAATATATATACATTAAAATATTTACAAAATCAAAAGCAAGTATCATATGCAATGGGAATACACTAGAAGTTTTTCCAATAGATACAGGATTAAAGCAAGGATGACCATTCTCCCCATTTTTATTTTATAAATTTTAGAATTGTCTTTCTTGATTCTTTTTTCTTTAAAAATATTTGTTATATGAGATAGTTACTTGCAAGAGAGGGAAGAAGGAATACTGGGAAAGTTTTCAGTTATATAAAAAAGTGATAAAAAATTATTTTAAAAAAGTTGTATTGAGGGGACAAATTTGAGTGCAGAATTTTTGAACCAATATAAACACATTTTGGGAGGGGAGAGATTTGACTTGGAATTTCATTTAGTAAAAAGAAATTGATATGAGGGAAATCCTTCTATTACTGCAAATTTTCTTCTAATAGACAATTTATAATTTTAGTGAGTTGTTTGAAGCATTGAAAGTTGAAATAGTTTTCAAAAGTCACACAAACACTATATATTCAAGGTAGGACCTGAACCCAGTTTAATAAAACTTTGAGGTCAGATTTCTATCCTCTAGACCACATTACTATATATAAACTTATAAGCACTGCCCTTTTTTTGGTCCTTTGTCTAACCCTTTTTTGAAAGAGCACTTTCCCCTTTTTAGTAGAAAATAATTATAGGGGGGCAGTTAGGTGGTGTGATAGATAGAGCACTGGCCCTGGAGTCAGTAGGACCTGAGCTCAAATCTGACTTCAGACACTTAATACCAGATTTCCCCACTTAATACCTAAATTTTGGAGCCAGAAATATGAAGAAAATGTATTACATAAAGTTATTGAACTCAAGTTTTATTCCTCATGAAATTCAAGGTCATAGCTTTCAGGCATCTTTTGGGCAGATCCAGTGCATAGGCATATTCTTAGTCCATTGTTACATGAACCTGAAGCATCAATTGTGTCCTTCTTTGAAATCAGTCACATCTTTTTCATCAGCAATTCTTCTTGCCTCCTGCTGAACCATCTTTGTGGACACAAGAATTCCACTTGCTTTTTGCTCTTCAATCCATCTCTTCAATTCCCTCTCTAATTCAGGCCACTTCCTTGCCCCTCATGAACTTCTTTTGCCATGGTGTTTTAAATAGGGTTTCTTCTTCTGTAGCCAGTCTTTGGTTGTTGTCTTAGTTGAGGGAGGATCAAACTACTGTTCAGCAGCACAATTTCTATTTACTTTTGCAAACTGGATCACTTTGGACTTAAATTCAGCACGGGACGAATATCTTTTCTGATCCATTTCTGGCTCAGAAAACATCGCAAAATGTAGCTTAATATACCAGTGACAAATGCGAAAAAAAATAAATGAGCGCAAAGACAAGCATGAAAAAGCAGGAAATTCAAGTAAAAGAAATCTACATCTACTGTAAAAGATGCTCCCAGTTTTTAGATCCCAAACTTTTCAAAAAAAGGTGTGTCCTATAGATGGGGAAATATGGTAATTGCCTAGCTGTGTAGCCTTGGGCAAGTCACTCTTAACCCCATTGTCCTAAATAAACATTTTTAAAATTATTATAAAAGAAATAATATGTTATCTGTCTTTTAGGGGATTCTTCTGTATGAATTCATACTCAAAGTAGTGCCCAAGTCACTGTGAGTTTATCCAGTTTTTTAGTTGAGTAAATTTTTTATTTGAGTAAATTATTCTGCTTGTAACATCTTTACAAGAATTACTAACATGGGTCCCTTTTCTACTTTTAAAAGTGGCACCCAAATGCCTTGCTAAAGCCCTTTAGTATGTACTCCAACCTAATTATAGCAGAAACTCAAGCTCTCTGAGTTCATTAACAAACCTATTTCACCCATCCAGTAAGACTCCAGATTAGATGGGACCACATTCTCAGGCTAACTCAACTACTTAGTCATCCACAAACAGGCATCTGCCTGGGAATGTCAAGGGATACAGTGTATGGCCACTCCTGCTTCCAAGTCTTTTTGGAATTTATTCCCACCTACAACCACAATCTTTCACCCTTTTAGCCCCTTGAAGCTATCATAAATGAGCATTCTCACAATATAAACCAATAAGTTGATTAACTTTTTTTCAACTAAGCTATTTACTGACCTCCCTCACAAATACACAAATACATAAATCTCTTTAATAAAAAACTTTTCCATAGCAGAATGGATCTTTTCTTTCCTGCATATTAATTTGTGCTTGTGCTAATTGCTATAAATGTAGAGACATCTATTTTCTACATAACTACCCAAGCACCCCAATATAATATTCTGTTCTGCACATAGGAGGACTCCAAAAATAAAAAATGTCCTAAATGCTCCTGATTAGAACTCAGAATTCTCCTTGATATCATCTTTATCTTTATCTCCCCACTATACCTTTTATAGGCCGGACCATAAGACCACTGCACAAGGAGAGCCTTGAAGGAGTTATAAAAAGCCTTATAAGTTTTACCTATGGAAAAAAGAGTTTAATAAATCATTAATTGAATTGAATTAACTGACTTAGGTAAACAAAGTAGCTGTTGTTCCCATGATGAAAGGGTTTATAATGATTTCTAACACCTGGGATATATCCTTTTTCAAATCAGAAAGCTTTACCTTTAGATTACCTTTAACATGGGATTCAGGTAGCAAAGTGCATATATCAAAAAAGGCACTAACCTAGGAATAAAAAGACCAGGATTGTAGTTCCAACTTAATGCTAACTGTCTATGTGATTTGGTAAGTTGTGTTACCAATCTGGGTCTGAATTTCTTCTATTAAATGAAAGCACTGTCCTAAATGATCATAATAGGGTCCCTTCTAAGTCTGTTATTCTATTGTTGGATTCCAATTACTGAGAGTGGTAACTAGATTTTGAGATGATGTGTGAGTTCATTTGGAGGAGGCTGAAAATCTTCCATGGGTGAGAATGCCCTGACGTAATTGTTTGGCAGACCAACACTAATATTTTGTTGTTAGAAGAATTGGATATATCTAGACTGTGAGTGATCCAGAAGTATGATTATATCTTGGAAGAGAACCTGCTCAGAGCAACAATATATTCTTTTGATTTCTAGCCAAAAGTTAAAGGCATAACATCAGTGAAAGAATATCATGACTATCAGAACAAATCATTATCATTTGTTATTGAAGTAGTCCTTTCTGAAAAAAAAAAAACACTTCAGCCAGGGCAATAGCTGATATTAGAATGTGATACAATAGAATTTGAAATTAAAAAAAAAATTTAAATAATCAAGATATACTGAGGGCATCATTCCTGTAGGGGAAAATGCCTTTTTTTAATTGGTTTTTGTCAGACAATGGGTTTAAGTGACTTGCCCAAGGTCACACAGCTAGGTAATTAAATGTCTAAAGTCAAATCTGAACTCAGGTCCCCCTGACCCCATGGCTGGTGCTCTATACACTGCCACCTAGTTGCCCCAGGGGAAGACTCCTAATATATTTCTGATCTCTCCTAAAAACTGAAAAGTGGGTTCATTTTATTTCTATGAACAAAAAAATAACTATTGAACAATTAATCTACAAAATTCATTCTAGGTAAAATCTGATTTGTATTCCACTATCAACCTCTTTTTCCCTCTGACTTGTGTTTGCCTGGAAATTGTGCTGTCATTATTGAGATAATTTTTTTTGAGGGACTGAAACCAGAAAAATAGCAACACTAAAACTTCCTTCCTGCTCTGTTGAAAAGCAGAATTAGAGGTTACATGCATCATGTGTAGGTTCCCAAAATTGCTTTTGCTTTTGGATTCGACCTTTTAACTATCATTTTAGCTTTTACTTTAGAGTAGTGACCCTTGGGTGGCATTTCCAATGATTGGCAAGAGCAATCCAATGACTAATTTGTTTATGGGATTTGGGACCAGGCTAGTTATATTCTAATAAAGTCTCAAATATAAGAAGGGGTCTGAAGAACTATCTAGAGTGACCTATACATGATTAAAAAATTTTTTCCACAAGGTTTTCAATAAATGATGGTCCATCTTTGTTTAAAGAACTCTAGTTCAAAAAACCCTCTACCTCCTAGGTTTTGAACAACTTCGTTAGGAAGTTTTTTCCTAACATCAAGTTGTTTAGCTACCACTTTTTCTTAACCTGGAGTCACTAAAGATCTGGGAAGTATTTTTATTTGGAAAGTTAGTTGATCCACAGTATTCCTCTGACCTCCCTTGTAACAAATCTTTATGGCCAAGCAAAACTAATTTCCTTCATTGGTCATATCAAAAACACATTTGTCTCTTTCTGCACCTGAGTCTATCTCTCTGTCAGGAGGTGGGTCTGGAATCATGACTAGTCATTGTGTCAATCAAGTTAAGCTATTTACATTTCTAATCAAGTCAAACTGTTCACATGCCTAATAAATAAATAGACTGATTAATCCACAGCCCTTGAAATGTCATATTCTAGAAGGTAAAAAATACAAGCAAGAATAATCTACCCAATAAAACTAAGCATAATCCAAAATGAATATTTAATGAAATTATCTGAGTTCAGATCCTACGAAAATATTTCTTTTGTTGTTGTTGTTGTTGTTTTGTTAGGCAAGGGGTTAAGTGTCTTGCCCTAGGTCACATAGCTAGTAAATATCAAGTGACTGAGGCTAAATTTGAATTCAGGTCCTCCTGACACTAGGGCCCATGCTCTATCTACTGTACCACCTAACTGTCCCAATCCCAGATATTTATCAATACAATTAGTAATTCAGACCCCCAGTTGTTTCACCTGTAAATTAGGAATTATTAAGTACCCCCACACTCAAGATAGTTGTGATAAATAAATGAAATCAAAATGAGGTGGCGGCTAGGTGGCGAAGTTAGATAGAGCACTGACCCTGGAGTCAGGTGTACCTGAGTTCAAATCTGGCCTCAGACACTTAATAAATACCTAGTTGTGTGGTCTTGGGCAAGCCACTTAACCCCATTTGCCTTGAAAAAAAATGAGGTAATGTATATAAAGTATTTCTAAAACTATATAATATATATATATGTAAGCTATTAATATAAAGAATTTACAAATGTAAAGTTTTCTTAATCTGTAGATTTCCTTAATAAGTGGTAGATATAGAGTAATTTATTCCTTGGTTCTAATTTTTCAATATATCTATTTCAAATTTTATTTGAAGAGTATATAAAAGCTTCGTCTTTATCTGTCTCACTAATGTGTCACCTAACCTAGTAAGATGTATCACGATGTACATTTCAAATAAAGAATTTAATCAACATTCCAGATAGTATCTCAGCTTGGCACTGGTCTGTGGTAGACCACAAAGCTTGTGGTAATTTTTTTTCATTAATTGAAAATTCTTTTCTACTTCCAGTATTTCAAAAGTGTCTTCTAGAAAACTGAATGTGTTCATACCTAGTTTCTGAATCCCTGATTCAGAATTCAGTTCCAAAATCCCTTTGATTCTAAGGATTTCCAGAGCTATACTAAAGGGTTTTAAATTAGACTGACATTGTTTTAAGTTCAAGTGACATTGTGAATTGCTAAATATATCACCATAAATATATTACTTCATCCTTGGGATTTCTTACTCAAAACTCCTAAATCATCTCTTGCCTGTTTAGAAATAATCTAAGTCTTTACCATGATAAGGTCTAAATTTAAAACTAAATTCCTTATAATCTTTTTAGAGGTTGAAGAGAATTTAAGATTAAGGCAGGAGAATGTGGTATACAGTCCCAAATCTTTCTTTATAATCCCTGAGTTTCATTTCTCAACTTTTTTTCCTTTCATTTTTCAACTTTTAAAAAACGTTTTAAGGAATTTCTTTCTGGGTAGGGATAAAAGAAAAATTAAATAACAAAAAAGTTATCAATTTAAAAATATAATTAAAATAAGGATTAATGACTTCTCAAGGAAGATCCCAGGTGCTTTTAGGTCCATGGTTCATACAAAGCTTAAGTGACTGAAAAGCCTGGAAGACAGAGTTTCTGGGTAATTAATTATCAATTTATTAATTAGGCCAGCTGATAATCAATGCTTATTGGTCTCTCTCAGTAAAAAATATAAAACTATAGAGATTATTGAATGCTTAAATACTTTTGGAAAAGTAATTGCTCCTGACAGGTGAAGATCAACTCTAATTGGTGAACAATTAATGAGGGGGTGGACTTTCAAGTTAGGAGGTAGGCTGAAAGCCTTCAGCTCCTCCTGCTGAGAGTCTGGTTCTGTCATTATTGATGTGTGATTGGCTGTCTCCAGCAGTTTAGACAAAGGAATCCATCTCTACCCAGATGACTCAGGTTGGTTTTGTCCTTCATGAGCTGAGTTGCCCTAAACCTCATCGGAGGGGGGACAATGACATGGGTTTATTTCCTAAGGAAAAGAACTCACCCTAATTAGAATCTTTTTAAACAGAAGTATGAACTTTGTTGTGAGGGAGGTCCTGCTCAAGATTGCAGAGCATGTGCCTAGAGGATTTGGGCATCTCATCTATCAGCAATGTCCTCTAGAGTCTGGTCTATGGGATCTGATTCCTGAATGAGGAAATAGAGAAGAAAATATTAATAATAATTTAGTAGTCAGTTATTAATAGAAAAATAATCATTTCTCCTATAATTCAACTTTTGTCCATATACACACCTTAGAATGGAAATAATTAGACACAGTTCCCTCAGGATAATGCCCTTTGGTAAAAGTCACAGCCTGAGATTTAGTTGTTATTATCTACATCCTCCCTGAGGAATTCAGTCAGAGAATATTTGGTCCTTTGGGAGATAATTCTAGTCCCTTTGTTATCCTCTCCCTTCTTCAGCTGGAGTTCTCTCTATCTGGCTTTGACTGATGAAAATTTTCTTTCCAGATCTTCTGTAAATATCTGAGAATATTTAATTCTCTAAGACTATCTAATAATCTTAAGAAAATTGGTTTTATCAAGCTCAAAGAAAAACATAATGGATGAAAAACACATATTGCCCTTGTGTTAGATGAACACTGCTGTTAGATAATGGACAGAATCCAGAGTTAAATAAGAAGAGGAGACTGAACTGGATCTCATTTAGGGAATTGTACTGTACTCACAATAATCCTAAAATGTTTTCCACCATGAGAGCTCATATTTTTAATGCTAATATATATTATATTTATATTAATATTATAATTATATTATTAATATTTATAATTATATAATATATTGATAATTTACTAATTGGTATAATGTATTGTTAATATTAATGTGATTGTGTTATTAATATTAATGTTATATATATTAATTATATTAATATACATCTCTCAATAACTTTCTATGGTCAAGAATCATAGAATACTATAGGCCACTGAAATACAATTGCAGTTGACCTGAAGGACACTAGGGCTGCCAGGTGACACTGTGGAGAGAATGCTGGGTCTGGAGTCAGGAAGACTCATCTTCCTAAATCCAAATCTGATCTCAGACAATTACTAGTTGTGTGACCCTGGACAAGTCACTCAGCCCTATTTGCCTCAGTTTTGAAATCTCTAAATGAGTTGTAGAAAAAAATGGCAAACCATTCTAGAATCTTGCCAAGAAAACCCTAAATGGGGTCACAAATAGGCCGACACAACTGAAAACAATTGAATAACAACAACTAAGAGCAATGGAAAGGTTTATAGTATGTGCAGGTTGACTTTAGCAAGGAGTGGGTGTAAAAGATATGGACACACATGAAAGGAAGAGGAGATTTGAGAAGGTGTTCACATTGTAAAGGCAAATGATAATAGATGAATATGGCATATCTTATATAGAGGAAGGTTGAAAGACTTGGATAAGAATACTTCAGTGCAAGAAGATGGAGATGTTTTGTGATGGTAGGGTTGGAGAAAGTTTCCACACCAATGATATTACCTTGTATGGAAGTACTAAAGTGGATTTTTATCTCTGGAATAATAGTTTTGAAATTACTTATAAAGTCTGATTTGAATAAAAAAAAACATTTTCCTTATATTCTTTGACTAACATTTGCCTCTTGAATTCCCATCTGTCTATATTCATGGACAGCAGTTGCTTCTATAACTTATCACACAAGAATCCCTTGGGACCATGGCAAGCACAAAGTGGTCACTCACTATTTCTATAAAGAGGAAGTCCTACATAGTCTTAAAAGATCAATAAAACTAGAACTACAACTCATGATTAGATTACAAGATCAACAGTAGCAGCCTTAAGCTCTCATTCATTTCTGATTGACTTCTATAGCAAGATTAAGCTGAATCAGTTAATTGGATTATAAATGGTCACTTCTTCTAGGCATTAATTAGTACTTTTAGCTGACTTTTTAGTTAGTACTCTTTAGTTAGTACAGATATCTGAAGAACTCTAAAGTTTACATGGTGCCTCACATCCCATTTGGTTCTCACTTCTATAAACATAACGGTAGGAAGGACATATTTAGCTTGAGTGAAGAGGGAAGGGGAAAAAACTCTTAGTAGAGGTGACATTTATAATCCAATTAAATGATTATAAAAGTACTAGCTTCCTTTCATGCTTAGAAAAGTGCTATCTTCCCCATATCTCTATGTGAACATGGGCTTCATCCTGCCTATTAATTAGTTCATCTGATCTATCTTTCATTTTATGACAGCCCACATTCAAACTGAGCAGCCTTTGAGACTTTCCCTTCTTTCCCTTTCATATCTTGCATTACCTGTAAAAAGTAGACCCATGGCTAAAGATCCTTTCTAAATACTTGGAGATAATATAGTATAATAGATAAAGAACCAGGCTGAGAGTCTTGAAAATCTAGGCTTGAGTTCTGCCTCAGATACTGTATAACTGAGTGAACCTGGACACCACTTCACACCTCTGAGTCTCAGTTTCCTCATATGTCAAATGGGTAGGACAAGCACCTACCTCAGAGGATTGTGAGAATCAAATGAGCACATGTTTGTGAGGTACCTCAAAAGGATCTATAAGTCAGAGCCCCCAGCACATCAAGTGCAAGGTTCTTTCCAAAGTCCTAAGGAGGATATCTGCTGCAGAGTTTTGTAACATACCTATTTTGACTCCACAATAGCATCAGAGCTTTTTGTTTAGCCTATTAGATCATAGTTAAAAGGTATTTACTGCAGTTGCTTAATCATATTTCTAATACCAGTATTAATTTTAGATTTCATTTTAGAAAGTATTATTACTAAATTAATCTTGTTGGACATTCATTTGTCTTATGCAACATATTTAGAAAATCAATGGAAAAAAAATTTAAGTCAGTTTTATAAAAACTCCTTCCCAGTATTTTAATCAATTTCAAGGTCTTCTAAACAATTTGATAAGGAAAACATTTTCCAGGCAAAGCATATTTAAATTAATCATTATGGAGATGGTGTTGTTAACTCTTCTAAACTATTCCCAGAGTATCTGAATGTTTTAATTTACACAGGAGAATCAGAGAGTTCACCTCCCTGACAGCTCAGACCAGCTTGGCTCTGCTGCTTGGGTGGGGAAAGATGACTTATTTATACTCCAGTAGTAAAATCTGCCATCACTTCAATCTGCAGCTGTTCCCAAATTTTCATATGACAGTTATAAACAGGAATTCTTTTTTTTTTCATATGCATTTAGCACCAAGGTTATGACCCCCTTTTTACAGAAGCAGACCTCTTACCACAGTTGTTCAATCCTAAGAGATAGTTGTAGTGGGTGTATTTTTCCTTCCATACTTTAACCAATCCTTGATTTCATTTGTATGGATACTCATCAATACTTAGGAGTTTGTCATTTTTAATGAGTTGCTGCAACCAAATCATGGTTGTCATCATCAGTATCAGCATCATTGTTATATCATCAGACAGATCCTCGAATATTAAAAAAAAATTTCTGATTGAGATAAACTTTTTAAGGTATAGTGTATAATGGGGAAAAACTTCTGGAATCAAGAGAGAGATTATATTGAACTTTTATATAAGAGCAGCCCTCAAAAAACAAATGAACCTTGTAAATGTTGAAGGAATGGGAAACAAAGCTGCTCAAAGACAGGTTTCTTTTCTTAAGTATCAGATTTGGGACAAAGAATAACTCATCCATTGCAATCATCTGTCTCTGGCATTATCAAAGTCTCAGTGAACTGCTCACAATGTCCATGCTACTACAGCACTAAATAAATCTGTAATGTTCAGAAAGGAAGATGAGATTATTAACAGTCATCTTTGATTTAAGCAAAGATCTATTCCTCATTTTAACCAAGTCTATAAAACAGTTCTCAAAGGCCAAATGTCAAGAGAAATTGAGGCTAGAAGAAGAGCCCAGGCTAAGCTATTCAACTACTATTTATAGTGATGGCAGATTTTACTGTTTAAGGGTAAACAAGACATCCTTTCCATTGTTTTGGAGATGAAATGAAACTTTCATTCTTTAGAGACTTTATTAGTCCTGACTTTCAGTCATATAGTGTTAGTAAAAGTATATCTTATGTGGAGCTAGATAGAGAGATGATGGTATAAATGATAGATGGAGAGAGAGATATGTTTTGGCCTTAGGTAGAAACTTGAGACAATTATACATTCTTCATAATTTTCTAAAGACCATTCTAGCCCTCTCTCCTCCTATTCAGTTTTGGACCCAGTTCATTACCCATGTTCTTTCCAACCAAGATGAATGGTTACCCATTCAACTGCATTATTAGAATTGATACAATAGATTAGCCCTTATCCACTTGGTTTTTCAAGTATTATTGTTGTTGTTGATGATGATGATGTTGATAATGATGCAACCTTTGTCCTCAAAGAAGACCATGACTTCAGGAGGTGATGCCAATGACATGTACATGACCTGGATTTGAGTGAGTGGGTGCTGTGCATAATTACCTTTCTCTTTCAGAGTCATCTGGGATCATTAGCCAGATAAGAATCAGGACTACTGGAGATGGCCCTGCTTAATAAATACCTGTTGAATGTTTGAGTAAATACTATCACTTAAAAGATTCTCCAATGTACCACTGCTTGATGCACTCGATAATGCCAAAGGTAAATAGGAGCACTGTTCATATAGAACCTCTTAATCCATCTGGATACTCTCTACTGAACAGCCTCCCTGAATGGCATACAACTTTGATGAAAATGTCTCATTACTCAATTCCTCATTTAATAGTAATAATCAGAAGATGTCAAAAAATCATCTCTGCTATTCTATCTTTCATGTAATCTTGTAGGATTTTGACAGTCAGCAAGCATTTATTGAGTGTCTACTATGTGTTAGGATACAAAGAAGGGAGGGAAAATAAGCCCTGCCCTCCAGGAACTTTCAGTCTAATGGAGGAGACAGCAAGTAAATAACTACATACAAAGAAAATATGTAGAGGATAAATTGGAGATAGTCTCAAATGAATAGTATTAAGTCATAGAAAGACCACTGGAAAAGGCTTCTTGTAGAAAAGGAAACTTAGCTGAGACTTGACTGAAGTCAGGGAAGTTGAAAGCAAAGATGAGAAGAGAAATTTCAATAACAGTTGAATTACAATAACATAATGTCTTAGTCATGACTTTCAGTGCTTTTCTAGACCTAAACACCTGAACAATGCTTCAGGAAAAATCTAGACCCTGTTAACAAAGGATGTTAGTCCCTGTAAAACTTTTGAAAACTTCAGAATTACATCTTCTCTCTCCACCAATCAAAACTCCTATCATTAATCCCAGGTAAAAATTAGATTATCTATTTAAAGAAACTTGGGCTAAGATATGAATGAATAAAAAGCAAAATCTTCCTTCAGAGAGTGATTTTTTTTGTCCTCACAGAGGTATTTTTAAATAAGCTTATTAACATAAGTGAATTATGTTTTAATTGAATATTATAGAAGAGAATTTTGAGTAGGGACAAGAAAAGGAGACCTTTTTTTTAAGTTTTTGCAAGGCAATAGGGTTAAGTGTCTTGCCCAAGACCACACAGCTAGGTAATTAATAAATGTCTGAGGCCAGATTTGAACTCAGGTCCTCCTGACTCCAGGGCCAGTGCTCTATCCACTGTGGCACCTAGGCACCCCTAGAAAAGGAGACTTTTGATTGCTATTTGCATTTTTTGGTAAATTCCATATTAACCAACAAACCAGAAGAAAAACAATCCACCAAAGTGGATACTAAATAGTTTTTGTCTGTTTATTAAACTAGAAAACGTATCTGGAAACAAAATAATTGAGAATCAAGACAAAAAGTATATACATATGTATGACCCAGTTAATTAAGTTCTACACTTTGCTAGTATAGACTTGGCTTTTTAGATGAAATAATTTAATCTTTGTTTAAAGTTAGTAGCACACTTGCAGAATACATTTGATGATATCTTCTTAATGGAGATATTAGGAATCTTCCACCCTGGAGAATCATGATGTCCTGTTATTGCATTGCCTTGGGAACATTGTGTAGTATATGTTGATGTTCTGAAACTAAGTTTTGGTCTGTTGACCATGCAGTTCAGAGAAGCTATTTTTCAAAACTAACTTTGTAGCTGACCTAAGCAAGCCTCAGCTTAAGCTCTCCAATCCTATTCCTTTTGGTGACATTCTATTTGTGACTGATGAGAAATGATGCCTTAGGTCCTCTTCACTAAGGACATAATGTAGTCTCAAGAAACAGGGTATCATCCCTGATCTATGAAATTGCTTTTTTCCTTTCAAAGTGAAGAGATTGGAGCTTCCAGTTAGGAGAGTGTGTGTCCAAGCTTCCCAGCTCTGAATCTTGTCTCCAGTTCAGCATCACTGTTCAGAGAAACAAGTAGTAACCTTTGGAATCTCTCCCAATCAACAACATCTGAGATAAGGATTCATCCAGGAGTCATGTTACATTTGGATATTAATTTGAAAAAAAAAACTAATACTATATAGTAACTAAGAGTAAGATCCCTGGGGCAGCTAGGTGGTGCAGTGGATAGAGCACTGGCCCTGGAATCAAGAGGAATTGAGTTCAAATTTGGCCTCAGACACTTAATAATTATCTAGCTGTGTGACCTTGGGCAAGTCACTTAACCCCATTGCCTTGCGCACACCCCCAAAAAAGAGTAAGACCCCATGACACTGTGTAGGGATGGGTGTAGGGCAGAACATTTGTATACTTTTTCTTACTTTAAAGTAAATATCCTTTTTTTGAGTAGCTAAAGGAACCTGGGCTACTAATAGACTCCCAACAGTGAGAAACAACATAGGCAGTTGGGGCTTGAGACAATAACGGTAGAATTGAGTCAATCCTTTCTGCTCTGAAGTATGATAGAACCCTGAAAGGCAGATAAGGAAGGTCTTGCTCTAGTTCAGTGAGGATAGAGTGTCCTCTCTATACTAGGAGTAAAAGAGCATCAGAAAGGAATAAGAAGTTGACTTGGACAAGCCTTGTACCTACTGGAGAAGCTTTCCTTTGAAACCTTTTCTCAGAAGCATTGTTCTATTCCCGCTCTTCCCAAGGACCAGTAACTCTCCAGCATTCTCCATTTTATCTTTACATTCTGGCATCTCTTGTTCAAATATCAGGAATAATTGTGATTCCTCCAAAACATCAGCTGAAACAAAATGGGACATTGCTGGGAGGTCACTGGCTAGATCAACCAGCTCTGCTATGTCAGTACTGCTCACACCTTTTACTACTGATTAGTCCTTGGAATGGGATTTTTTAATTCTAGAAACTAATAGTTTAAAATGACTTGAAGTTCAATGAAATGTATACTTCCTTCCATACCTTAGAATGTGTACTGTCAACTTTATATCCTGAAAATTTGTTAATGTTTTCAAAAACTTCTTTGGCTGATTTCCATTAATATTTCTGTTTATCCTTACATCAAAATGCTTCCTTTCCCTTGATTTTTTAGAGTGCATTCATCATATATATATATTGGTTTGTTAAACTTATTAAATGGCATTGTAAATGTCACTGCAGTCTCACTGAATGCTCATAAATCTTGTAGTAGTCATAGACAATCTGAACTGATTTTTCTTGTTTCAGACAGATGTTAAAAGGTTGTTTCAGCCAATATGCAACCATTTAAAAATCATTTTGTGAGTTGCCCTATTTATTGACAATTCTGCTTTCTTCTTAGTATTTCTGCCTGTCTCCTACCCCTTTGCTGCAAGATGTTAAAGAAAGTGTTTATATATCATAATTGCTTTGATTAATATTAATATTTTTATTTCTATCAATCTACTCCTTGAATGTCTTAGTGCACTCTTTAGTTATCTTTCTAATTTCTACTCCTCTTTGGCATTTTAGTTCTTTTGTCATGATATAAATCTGCTATGAAGAAAATATGATACATAAAAGTCAGAGCATAATCTATTTATTATTAGCAAAGGCTAGCAGTTGCCAATAACAAAGACTAATGGACCCTCAGAGTCCTGAGACATACCTTATAATCAAAGCAGCTTTTTATACAGTTTGATGGTTACGTAAGGCCCAGTAAAGCAAACTAAACTGAAACTATGATTGATTGATAAGAATGGTGAAGGGTAAACTACATATCTCACTGAATGGCAAGAGGGATCTCCAGAATCCATAAGAACAGGAAAAATACAGAGCTGAGTAGGACCCTCTGGAAAGTCCTTTGACAGATTTCACTTAACACTGGAGAGACAGTGTTGGACAAAACATCTCCTGACCTGGTAGACTCATTTACTACTCATTTTCCTCATCTCCCTCAAGAGACAGGACCAACTTGAATCCCTTAAGATTTGGGCACCTAAGCTCTACTTCTAAGGCTTACACAATTAAATTCAAATTTGATCCATAAATATTCCTTTCAGTGATTAACTGAAAACTCTTAATCAATCAGTAATTAATCATCAATTTTACACTTTAATATTTCAAAGATCTATAACTAATTTGTGTAAGTAATTCTTCCATTGTTTCAGACTGAAGCCCCTCATGAGTTAGTAGACAAACTTTAAGTGTTGCTATAACCAAAATTTTAAAAATTATCTATCACCTTCCATCCTATTCTTTAATGATGATTCATTTCAAATTTAGTTAAACTGGTCTTTGGATAACAGACAGGCAAGCAGTCCATTGCCAAGATGTACTGGGAGTCTTTCCAGAACCCGCCAGAGTATATATTGCATTGGTACAGCCTTTAAAGATCCATAGCAACATAATGACATATTGGAATAAGATATTAGTGGAGGATATGTTGAATTATATATTATATATGGTATAAATGAATACAAATACTAATACATAGAATAAAAATCATCAAACATCATCAAAAGAAATCAATAAATTACTTCATCAACATATGATGCATTTTTTTTAGTAAATGATGACTTATGAAGCTGATCAAAATACAAAATGGTCTTCTATCCTCTGTGACCTTTTTTTTGCTTCCATAGTAATGGAGCAATATGACTGGGGAGGTATCAAAGGGCACTTTTTTAAAAGTCACAATTTTTAAACTGTCTAGAAATAATTTAATTCTTGGTCCTTCCCAAAGAGTTTAGAATAAAAAAAAGCAGGGTTTGAGTTCTGATTCTTCCACTTTTTTGCTTTCAAATCTCTTTGAACCTCAATTTCTTCATTTAAAAAAGATATTTGTTGTTTAAAAAATATTTGTACTCCCCATCTCAAATCAATTCAATAAACATTTGCTTATCTTATAGTAGTTTATTATGAGTAAATGAGATACTTAACTTAAAACAGCAATGAAGTGCTATTTAAATGTAAACCATAAATGCTTGGATATCAATGATATCATTGCTATGTATTTTATCTTTATCCCTTTTTTTACATTTTCATTCAATGGGACTCAACTATTTCTTTCTATAAATCCTTCACAGAGAATCTCCTATAATTTCCCATATCACATTTTTAAAAACAAATAACTGAGGGGGGGTGGGGCCAAGATGGCAGCATGAAGGCAGCATTTCCTGGGAACTCTGATCCCCCCAAACACCCCAAAAAACAAACAAATGATGGCGCTAGTCAAAATGTAGAGGGGCAGAACCCACAGAAAGACTGAATAATACATTTTCCCAGTCCAATATAACTTAGAAGTTCTGCTGGAAAGGTGTGTTTCACCAGGACTGGGGGTTGGGAAAAAAGCCATGGTGCAGCCCAGTCCAGCCCAGCCCAGCACAGTCCAATGCAGCCCAGCTCAGCCCAGAGATCACCAGCAACAACTTGAAGTGGCAGAGAGAGAACTCTGCTGCACCTGGGTGAGTGTGGAGTGAGGGAGCACAACTGCAGATTCTGCAGCGAGAATCTGGAGAAAACAGCCTGCAGAGACGGTAAGGGAAGTCTGCAGAGATTTCTCTGCTCTCTCTGGGGTAGGACTCTGCTCTTTGCCTACACTCAGATATTGTCATTTGGGCTTCCATACTAAATAACCAAAGCACCAGGGCAGAGGGTACTGCCGTGGTCATCTACATATCAAAGCACAGACTAGAGAACATAAGACTTTGGAGGAATAAAGGTCCCAGTGGGGTGTCCCAAAAAAAAACCCCCAAAGTCTTGGAAGTGTTGTAAATTAATCTTGGGCTGAGGAAATGAGTAAACAACAGAAAAAGAAGAAGATTCTGACCATAGAGAATTACTTTAGTCCCATGGAAGATCAAAACACATACTCAGATGACAACAAAGTCAAAGCTTCTGTATCCAAAACCTCCAAGAGAAATAAAACATGGGCTCAGACTATGGATGATCTCAAAAAAAGACTTTGAAAAGCAATTAAGGGAGGTGGAGGAAAAATTGGGAGGAGAAATGAGAGCAATGCAGAAAAATCATGAAAACCAAATCAACAGCTTGGTGAAAGATATACAAAAAAAATGCTGAAGAAAATAATATATTAAAAACCAATTTAGGCCTAATGGAAAAAGCAAAACAAAAGGCAAATGAGAAAAAGAATGCCTTGAAAAGCAAAACTGGCCAGCTGGAAAAGGAGATTAAAAAAGCTCTCTGAAGAAAATAACTCCTTCAAATGCAAAATGGAACTAAAGGAAGCTGATGACATTGCAAGAAAGCAGGAAGAGGGGCGGCTAGGTGGCGCAGTGGATAGAGCACCAGCCCTGGAGTCAGGAGTACCTGAGTTCAAATCCGGTTTCAGGCAATAATTACCTAGCTGTGTGGCCTTGGGCAAGCCACTTAACCCCATTGCCTTGCAAAAAAAAAAAAAATCCTGAAGGAAGAAAGCAGGAAGAAATAAAACTGCCAAAAAAGTCAAAAATGAAATATCTCATTGGAAAAACAACTGACCTCGAAAACAGATGCAGAAGAAATAATTTAAAAATTATTGGGCTATCTGAAAGCCACAATCAGGAAAAGAGGCTAGACTTCATTTTTCAAGAAATAATACAGCAAAATAATCAAGAGAATTCAGCGATTATGCTCTGAAAGAGATCCCAAAAGAAAAACTTCCAGGAATATTATAGCCAAATTCCAAAACTCCCAAATCAAAGAGAAAATTCTAAAAGCTGACAGAAACAAACATTTCAACTACCAAGGCTCCATAGTCAGGATTACACAGGATCTAGCAGCCTCTACTTTAATGGCTCATAGGAATTGGAATATGATATTCCAGAAGGCAAAAGATCTTGGTTTACAACCGAAAATCAACTACCCAGCAAAACTGAACATCCTCTTTCAGGGGAAAAGATGGACTTTCAATGAAACAGGGGACTTTCAAACTTTCCTATTGAAACAACCAGAGCTGAACAGAAAGTTTGATCTCCAAGTACAGGACTCTGGTGAACCATAGAGGGGGTGGAAGAGAAGGACTAACTATGAGGAAGTTAATGATATTGAACTGTTTGTATTCCTGCATGGGAAGAAGATATTGATAACTCATATGAACTTTCTCATTTATAAGAGCTGTTAGACGGAGCATATATAGACAGGACACGGGAAGGAGCAGAATATAATGGTATGATATGGTAAATTGATGGAGTCAATGGGTGATGGGGGAAAGTACTGGGAGGAAGGAAAAGGAAATGAAGAAGCTGAGAGATTTCACATGAGAGTCAAGAAAAAGCTTTTTTCAATGGAGTGGAGGTGGGGAAGGCAAGGGGGGGATGAGCGGGCCTTCCTTCTCGTTGGAAATGGCTCAGGGAGGAAATGACATACACACTTAATAGGGTGAGGAAATCTATCTTGTCCTGGAGAAGGATGGGAGGAAAGGGACAGGATGAAGGGGAATAGGGGAAGGGAAGGGGGGAATAGGGGATAGAAGAGAAGGAAGATCGAGGAAGAGGGTTCTCAGATTCAACACACTTTTAGACAGGGCCAGGATGAAAGGAGAGGGAGAATAGAATAAATGAGAGTGGGGAGAAATAGAGTGGAAGTACAGCTAATAATAGCAACTGTGGGGAAAATTTTGAAGCAACTTCTCTGGTGGACTTATGATAGAGAGAAAGCAACTCACCCCAGAGACAATCTGAACACAGACTGAAGTACAATTTCTCTCTCTCTCTCTCTCCTCTCTCTCTCTCTCTCTCTCTCTCTCTCTCTCTCTCTCTCTCTCTCTCTCTCTCTCTCTCTCTCTCTCTCCTTGAGGTTTCTCATCTTCTTGGGGGGAGGGGATTTATGTTTATACTTATGTTTACTCTTATAACACTCAATTTATACCAATATATGGCATGGAAACAATGTAAAGACTGTCAAACAGCTTTCTGGGGTGGGAAGGAGGGGGGGAAAATTGTAGAATTCAGAGCCTTGCAAAAAATGATGGGTGCATATTACTATGGTATATCATTGGAAAACAAATAAAATGTTAAAATGTTAAAAAAGTAAAAACACAAATAATTCGAGCTCACCCATGCAGTATTCATTCTATTCTTCTCTTGTTCCTACTCTCAGTATATTTCAAAGTCTCCATGGTTTTATACTATTCTTTGTGAATATATCATACTTAATAAGATGCTGCAGCCCACTTATACCTACCCTGCAGTTTTCCCTTGTCATTTAAGCAACATGAAATTTCAATTTTTTTGGTATAATGGCTTTAAAGCATAGTTCTTGACACAGAACAAGTACATAATACATGTTTTTCATTCACTTATTCATATAGCATCATCAGGAAAATATTGTAATTAAAAAGATAGGTGTTTTTAACAGCAACATTATGTGATGATCAACTAAAATGGACTTAGCAGTTTAATGATCAAAGATAATTCTAAAACATTTGTGAAGGAAAATGCCATCTACATCCAGAGAAAAAGTCTATGAAATCTGAATGCAGATCAAAACATACTGCATTCATTTTTTAAAATTTGTTTCATGTTTTTTTCTTTCTCATGACTTCTTCCCTTTTGTTCTGGTTCTTCTTTCACAACATGACTAATATGGAAACATGTTTAACATGATTGTACAATCATAAACTACATCAGATTACTCACTGAAGGGGAGGGGGCAAGAGATGGAGGTAGAAAATTGTGGAACTCAAAATTTTACAAAAGATGAATGTCAAAAATTATGTTTACCTGTAAATGAAAAAAATTTAAAGGATAGCTGTCAGGAAGAGCATGCACTTTGGCATCATTGAATTGCTGTAAATATCTCAAATACATATGAATCACCTATTATTCAATTATGGG
This sequence comes from Macrotis lagotis, assembly GCF_037893015.1. Lineage (NCBI taxonomy): Eukaryota > Metazoa > Chordata > Mammalia > Peramelemorphia > Peramelidae > Macrotis > Macrotis lagotis. The sequence goes on from NC_133666.1 coordinate 354,942,881, forward strand.
ACTAGCTCATCACCCATCTGAAGTGCTTTTTCAAGATTTATACATAGATGAGCTCACTCACTCCTGCTCCAGCCAAATCTTGATTTGGGCAATATGCGTTTTTCATCCACGAATTTCTAGTTAAGTTGGTTAGACCAATATCTTTCAGATGACTATTTCTTTGAGGAGACTTTTTTAATGTTGTTCATACTTCATTTTATTTTTTTAAATCCTTTTTTTTTTTTTTTTACTGAAAAACCTAGAGAGGGAGAAGCAAGAGAGACAGTAAAAGCAAGCACGGCCACTTCCCAGAAAAGCCATATATCATAAGAATGGAGCTAACCAAGGCCACCTTCCACCTGAGCAGATGATATCCTGTTCTCAAATTTCAGCTCCCCTGACTACATTATGCTCTGACTTGAGTTAGAATCTTGTAACCAATATCTTGGCAGTAGTGTTGAATGCCAGCAATCAAGTAGGGACCAAATTTATGCTGCATAAACCTTTGTCCTGCACAACCCAGATACCCCTTGAGCCACTTTAATTTGTCTTCTTCATTGAAGTATCAGTTTTGGCTGCTGAGGTCCTAATCTGTAGCATCGTGGGCATCATCCACCAGTATTTCTGTAGCCAGATTCCATCAGAGAAGCACTTGCCTGGAGCCTCTGTGGTGGCTGCCAACAGAGTCCATCATCACTGTGGAAGCTCCAAGACCAAGGCTTTGGCAATGTGGTCCATATTTTGGATGAAACAACATGCATATTCTGAGACCTTGTAAGCAGTGATTATCGCCCCACATGGCAAGACTTCCAGTGTGATACAGATAGAGTCGCTGTCCATGCCAATCCTCAGGGCATCCACCCCAGCATTAATGAGGTTTTTTTTGCTTGTGCAGCTGTCAACACATTGCCACCAATAACCTGGAGGTTGTTGAATTCCTTCTTGATGTATTTGATCATGTTAATTTGGAAAATGTAGTTTCCTTGGGAAGAATCCAACAGGACCATATAGACACTGGCCTGGGCCAGCAGGTAAAGCCAATATCTCTATTTCTCATGGTGCTGGTGACTACTTTCCACAAATGCTATTTCTTGGTGTCCTTGGATGCCCCCTCTAGGGGGTAGTTCCAATTCTTCTTCATATTCATACGAGCAATGGGAGCTACTAGCACATCATCCTCATTTAGAAGGCCAGCTTCCCTTTCTTGGTTTACTGAAAGATTTCATTGACTTCCTTTAGTGTGATTCCTGCAGGAGACACCACTAGATTCTCCCATCTGGTCATGACCTCACCTAGGAAACAGTCATGTTCCTCCTCCTTGAGAAAGTATATGCCACTAGTGGAGATGATGCTCACTTGGGGCTCCCCATTTTGCCATTATCTGTGATTGAGATTCCACAGAAGCCAGACCTTGCCTTGATTCCAAACACATCTTGCACTCTTTCTTTGGGGCTCAGAACCCCAGGGTCAGTGATGAAGCTCTGTTCATTTCTTCACTTTTTTTTTATGTTTTTGCAAGGCAAATAGGGTTAAGTGGCTTGCCCAAGGCCACACAGCTAGGTAATTATTAAGTGTCTGAGACCGGATTTGAACCCAGGTACTCCTGACTCCAGGGCCGATGCTTTATCCACTGCACCACCTAGCCACCTGCATATTTCTTCACTTTGTGTACTCTGTTGGCCTGGAATTCTGGGGTGTAGTTGTGATGAATAAAGCATCCCAGTATCAGTGGCTGTGTGTACTGAGGATGAAGCAAGAGGGGTCTTCAGGGTTATCTTCTTGCTAGGTGCTGAAGTTAGGACCACTTGGTGTACTGTGAAGTCTATATAGTGAGGGAGAATGAGGAAATCTTTGTAGTACATAAGCCCATCTCTGCAGTGGAAGATTTTCTGTGCCATGAATCCATCACCTGGAACGCAACAAGTGCTGTCTCTGCCATGGTGGGATTGGGAGTAGGGAGGAGGGAGAAGGAGAGAGGCAAGGACCAGCAAAGAACCCTGTGGATGAATGCTTCTCCCACCCATTCTTCATTTTCAAAGAAAACCAATGGCATGACAGGGTTATGTCTTGACTTGCATAAGAGTTCGATTTCAGTGAGGCAGTTGTACAAAATCATCAACCTCATTCTCTTTTCTAGAGTCATCAAAGTCCAATGTCAAGAACAAAAGACAAGGCAAGCTCCACCATGAAATCCTGAGTCACCTTCATGGTCATTGGAACAAATGTCCCTCAACTTCCCATTCTACCATGGGAAGTCTGGGGTAGGCATCCCCTTAGCTGACTAACCTGATTTAGCCTGTCTGCTGAGATGCTGGTGTTGTGTAGGATGGATTACTACCTGTAACATCATATTTTTAAAAAGTGTTTATTTTGCTGGATCACTTGCTAGCTGAGCATGGTGGCCCTGACTAAAGAGCTAACAGTTTTTCTTATTAAGGAGAGATTTTGGCCACTATATACCCTAGCAGAATAAAGCTGAGATGTTGGGAATAACTCTAAAGAGATGAATATACCAACAGAGAATACAAGACCAATAGGGCCCAGTAGAACAATGTGCCCATAGAGGAGCTGATCTAGTGAAACCAGGGGAGCAAACCACAGAGACACTGAACCAAGAGAAGCAGGTCTTGTTAGAGCAGCATGATGATATCACCAGAATACATTCAGAATCCTATAGTTTCAGGGGCTCAAATTGCCCTTCCAAATGGATCCCACATATGTGGGCCCCTCACACATCATCCCAATGCATGCACATTCTCCCTACTGAGAGTGATGTGTATATATATATATATATGTATATATATATATGTATATATACATATATATATATATATATATCATGAGCTATTGCTTTGAGTAGATATATGCTCCATGGTAACTATGTAACTATTTTAGGAACTTCCAGTGTGAGAAGGGGGTGCCATGAGTGTTACAAAAAATAATTTATGATTGTGGCAAAGAGATCCAGGTGTAATCTAGAATAATTTCAAAAAAGGAAGAAGGAAGAGGAAGCTTTGTTCATAAGGCTTTAGGGACAGAATGAGAACAGTATCTCCAATTTTTCAGTGGCACAGATGGATTCAATCCAGATGGAATAAGTTATTAAATGCTGGTTCCTGAACTAGATCATAAAGGAAAGTCAAATGCAGAAAGGAAGTAGTTAAGGATTTTCTGTTTTCATTGTTTTTCCTTTGATATTATAATATTATACATGAAAAATCAGGGACCACTGGAGTTGTCAGCCCAGAGGTCACCACTTGGAGATGTGAACACCACATCAACCATGTCCAAATTGTGCATATTCTTGATGAGGGTGGTTGAGTGAAAGGATGAAGAGGGCTGATAGAAAGAAAAAAAATTACCCAGGGCTAATTCATGGCTCTAAATCAGTGTTACAGATTGTTCATGTGAAAGGAAAAGATGGCTTTATTACTAACAACATAAGATTTTTAGCCAATAATAAAAAAAGATTATACACTATTTAAGTAATTCGGTCACACCCACATTGACATTTTTCACTATAGGGAAGAAGGACATTGTGTGGCAGAATATACAGCGCTGGTACTCCTAAAATTAAAGCAAAACAAAAAAAGAGGCCTCCAGCTCATGAAAATCATTTAAGATAAGTATACAGGGGTCATGATATGGATGATTTGAAAGAGTAAGTATTCCAGTGAAACAGTATGAGACTTATCAGACTAACTCATTTCCCCAAAGGAAGAAATGGGGATGTACAGATAGAAATAACAGAATAATTGATGAATCCATAAGTGAAATTTCCCTAACTTTTGTGTTCATCTTTATCCAGATTTCTTGTGATGACTGTATTCAAAAAGACCTAGGGTCTGGTTATCATTTTATTTGCAAAGAGTGCCAAACAGCACCTTTAGTACTCCTGACTTGCTCCAAAAGAGTTCTCACCTGTCAACCACCCCAGCCTCAGAGTCCCAGGAATAGTAGAGGGCTTCCTCCAAAGGAGATATAAACACATTATATATCCCTAGAGATCTTGGACCTCATCTCTTGCCCTCTGAGAATGAAGTTGTAAGATTATCATTCAATAAAATTCCTGTCTAGTCCTCAAGCAAGCAATCTGTTAGTCACCTGTGGTACATAGGGTTTTGGAATTCAAAGAAATTCTAGGCCTCAGGGTGCCAAGGATGATAGAGATCCACCTCTGAGTGGAGCTCATTCAATACAAAGCCAAGTTAATGGTGTACTTTGATGATGTCATTGCCCTGATCTTGTTCTTTCCTTACCAGGTTTTACATTTTCTCTCCTGCAGTGTTGTTTCCACTATACATGATTAGTACAATGTCCCTCTGAAGTGGAGTTCTTAACCTGGTGGGGGGGAGGGGTGACTTGGTTGGTTTTTTGTTCTTGTTTTTAATTTTGTTAAGTGCATTTCACTACATTTTATTTCTTTATAATTCTTATGTAGCTTTATCCTACATGTTTAAAAATATTTTTCTGAGAAGGGGTCCATGATACAAAAAACATTAAGAACTCTGCTCTGTAGCTTACCTATAGACTTCTGGAGTATCTAATATAAGATAGTATAAAAGTTAAACCTTCTATCCCAAGTGAATGCTATGCTGGTAGGGTAAGTATTGAAAAGGCATGACTAGGTGGTACAGTGGATAGAGCACTGGCCCTGGAGTCAAGTAGTACCTGAGTTCAAATATGACCTCAGACAGTTAAAAATTACCTAGCTGTGTGGCTTTGGGCAAGCCACTTAAACCCACTGCCTCGCAAAAACCTAAATTAAAAAAAAGAAAGAAAAGAAAAGGCATGGGGACATTAAATGGAATGAAATCAAATGTTTTAAGCCATACTATTGAAAGGTTTCAGTAAGTACATGAATGACTGAAAAGAAAAAAAGAGGACTAAAAATAATTGAAAAGTAAATTCTCTGAAAATCACATGCCAATACATACATAATAAAGGTTTTAAGTAATCAGTGAGCTTTTACAAAATAAAATATATATATAAAACATATAGACATAACTTCCATTAAAAGGAAGTTGGGGGCATCAGTGAATAGAGTGCTGGATTTAGAGTAGGGAAGATTTGCATTCAAATCTTAATATCTGTGGGTCCCTGGTCAAGTCATTTAATCCCTCTCAGCCTCAGTTTCCTTACCTATATAATGGGGAAAATAGATAATTCATAGGGTTATAGCGATAAATAAGCATATTCCAAATATTAAATCATTTTTATAAAAGCTGTTATAAAATATGGAGCAACTAAATGGCTCAGCACATTGGCCCTAGAATCAAGAAGACCAGAATTCAAATCAGACCTCATACAATTAGCAGCTATGTTACCCTGGGTAAGTCACTTAACCTCTGTTTGCCTTAATGCACTAGAGAAGGAAAAGACTGCTATCTTTATCTAGAAAAATCCCATGATTAGTATGGTCCATGGTTCATGAAGAGTTGGACCCCAACTGAACAAAAACAACAACAAAACTATAAATTATTAGAAGAAACACAATAGCTTTGTTAATCTGAGTATTGTATAGATATATACAATATTTATAATTTTATTCAAGGAGACATAGCTAGGCCTGCAGTCCCTGGAATAGCAAAAATGTTTTTAGACATGATTTAACTAGTTATAAGTATTTAGGAAATAACAGGATTTAGAGCTGAAAGGGGATCTAGAATTTACTTAATCCATTTATATCACTTTATAGATGAGGAAACTGAGTCCATGACAGATGATGTGAATTGTCAAAGGCATACAACTACTTAGTGGAAAGACAGGATTAGAACAGTCTCTAGAGACCCTATCTAATGCTCTGTTATAGCATCTCAGGCTCACAGCACCTTGAACATCACCATTAATAACGAGATAGGCTAACATTCTAAAGTGGAAAGCACTATTAGCAGATTCATTAATTACAATTATTTATACTTTTCTTGTCAAAAATAATCTCAAACATAATATATTTGTTGGAGCTATGATTTCCCTAGTCTGTTGGCTGCCTTGTGATTGTCAGGAATGTGTAAGTTACTTGAATTTAATACTTGGAAAAGCATTTCAAACAGTCTAGCAAGGACCTAGAAAGGTCACTATTCCTACTGAATGGCGATAGGAATCAACACATCTGCATCTTAATTAATCAGATAAGGCTTGGTTAGCCTGAAGAAGAGATTTGATAACTATCTTTAAGTATTTGAATCCTATGCAGGAAGGATTAAATTTGCATTTGAGTTGAAAAGTCAACTTCACAATTTTAAGGTGAGGGAAGCAAGGATTGGCAGTAGTTACTCCAAATGAAAGATCTGGAGGGATGGAGAGTTGGAGTCTCAAATAAGACAATGTAATAACCAAAAACAAAGTTAGCACAATCATGGGCTACATTAAGAGGCGTGTAGCTTCTAAAATATGGAGATGATGGCCTTTTGTAGTCTAGATTTGTTAGATCTCAAGTTGTACTGTGTTCAGTTCTGGCTCCTCAGTTTATTTTTTTATTTTTATTTATTGTAAATAGTATTTTATTCTTTCCATTTAAATATAAGGATAATTTCAACATTTATTTTTTTATAAAATTTTAAATTCAAAATTTTTCTCCTTTCTTATCCTCCCCTCCTCAGTAAGGAATTTGATAAGGGTTATACATGTGCAATCAGGTTAAACATATTTCCTCATTATTCATGCTGTGAAAGAAGAAACAAAACAAAAAAGGGAAAATTAAAATAGTATCCTTCAAGCTGCATTCAGACTCCATAGTTCTTTCTCTGGAATTGGATGGCATTTTCCTTCATGAGTCTCTTGGAATTATCTTGGATCATTGACTGCTGAGAAAAGTTAAGTCTGTCATCATACAATGTTGCTGTTACTGTATTCAGTGTTCTCTGGGTTCTGATCACTTCACTCAGTATCAGTTCATGTCTTTTCATATTTTTCTGAAATCCACCCACTCATAATTTCTTACAGAACAATAGAATTCCATTTCAATAATACACCACAACTTTTTCAGCCATTTTCTAGTTGATGGGTAGCCCCTCAATTTCCATTTCTTTGCCACCACAAAAAAAAAAGGCTGCTGTAAATATTTTTTGTGCAAATAAGTCCTTTTTTTCTTTTTTTATGATTTATTTGGGATACAAAGGGCCTAAACAGTTTTATTGTCCTTTGGACATAGTTCCCTCTTCAGAATGGTTGGAACTTTTTACAACTCTACTAACAATGCAGTAGAGTTCCAATTTTCCACAACCCCTCTAACATTTATAGTTTTCCAACATTATATTGAAATTACTAACCAATCTGACAGGTACTGTGGTACTTCAGAGTTACTTAAATTTGCATTTTTCTAATCAATAATGATTCAGAGCATTTTTATATGATTTTAATTTCTTCATCTGAAAACTGACTTCATATTCTTTGACCATTTATAAATTGGATAATGACTAGTATTCTTATAAATTTGATTCAGTTCTTTAATGTGCTTTAGAAATGGGCCTTCTTGGTACCACCTCACACCTCTCAGACTGGCCAATATGACCAGAAAGGATGATGATCATTGTTGGAAGAGTTGCGGGAAATCTGGGACACTATTATACTGTTGGTGGAGCTGTGAACTCATCCAACCTTTCTGGGGAGAAATTTGAATCTATGCCCAAAGGGCAACAAAAATGTGCATACCCTTTGATCCAGCAATACCACTACTGGGTCTATACCCTGAAGAGATGATGAAAAAGGGTAAAAACCATCACTTGTACAAAAATATTCATAGTAGCCCTGTTTGTGGTGGCAAAGAATTGGAAATCAAGTAAATGTCCTTCAATTGGGGAATGGCTTAGCAAACTGTGGTATATGTATATCACAGAACACTATTGTTTTATTAGAAAGCAGGAGGGATGGGAATTCAGGGAAGCCTGGAGGGATTTACATGAACTTATGCTGAATGAGATGAGCAGAAGCAGAAAAACACTGTACATCCTAACAGCAACATGGGAGTGATGATCAACCTTGAAGGACTTGCTCATTCCATCAGTGCAACAATCAGGGACAATTTGGGGCTGTCTGCAATGGAGAATACTATCTGTATCCAAATAAAGAACCCTGGAGTTTGAACAAAATTCAAGGACTATTCCCTTTAATTTAGGGGGAAAAAACTGATATCTTATTGTCTGATCTTGTTATCTCTTATACTTTGTTTCTTCCTTAAGGATATGATTTCTCTCTCATCACACTCAATTTGGATCAATGTACAACATGGAAACAATGTAAAGACTGACAAATTGCTTTCTGTGGGGAGGTGGAGGGAAGTAAGATGGGGGGGGGATTGTAAAACTCAAAATAAATAAAATCTTCAATTAAAAAAAAGAGAAATGGGCCTCCTCGATTTAAAAAAGACAGATCCACCAGAATATGCCCAAAGAAAGGCAACCTGAATGACAACTAGCTTTGATTCTATGACATACAAGAACCATTTGAAGAACATGGGCATGTTTAGCCTGAATGAAACTCAGAGAACACATAACAGAGGTCTTCAAGTATTTTAAGTGCTATAGTATAGAAAAAGGCAATTATTAGACTTATTCAGTATGGCCTCAGAAAACAGAGCCGGGGCAATGGGCAGAAGGTATATATAAAAAAAAAGTAAATCTACATGTAGCCAGCAAAACCTTCTTAGTATTGATAGATGTCAGAAGGTGGAAGGGTTCTCTACTACTTGAAGGTCTTTAAACAGAGCATAAATGACTCTAATAGTCTATAGTGGGAGTTGCTTTGTGGATACAATGAACTAGATGGCCACTAAACTCCTTCCTAACTTAAATTCTGTAATAAAAGAAATGACTTTCTTTCAAGACTGTGGCCAAGGTCTTAACTTTGGGAGAATGGGGAGACTAAGTAACTTGAGTGGAGGCTATGAAACTGAGAATAGAAACTAACCTAAAGGGCATATTGGCATGGAGGGAAGAAAAAGAGAATTAGACTGACTTTTTATATACTCTGGAGAAAAAAGAAAATGATAGAGGTATAAATCACAGATTTTCATGTTTGCATTCCTCTTAGCATGATCATCTTCAGTTTATTATTATTATTATTATTATTATTATTATTAATGACTGTAAATACATGCAAACAATTCCATTTAGAATGAGCAGGGGAGAACAGCTGCCCAGCTGGAGAAAATGGCCCTCAGAGGAGCATCTCAAGAAAGCCTTAGGAGATGGGCCAGGTCATTAACAGCCCCACCAGTAAAGTGAAATAGAAACATTAAAAGCAAAGTTAGATTTAAATAGTCCATCAGTGTTACTAAGCATTTACATACTAATGAATGTTTAATAGACATGTTAATTTGCTGAAGCAAATTAGTACAGTGGAAAGAGGGGTGAATTTATTATAGTTAGAGAATTTGGGTTCAAACCTTAGCTCTGCTACTTCTATTTGTGTGACCTTGGGCAAGTGACCTAACTCATTTGCACCTCAATTGCCTCAACTCCAAAATAATGATAATGATAAGGGACTAATACTGCATTGCTAAATCAACTATTTGGTATGTAATGTAAAAATATGAACCTTCCATAAAAAGTTAAGATTTTTAGTATGTATGTAAAATATGGAATTCCCAGGGCAACATAAGAAAACTCCTTCCTTCCATTCTGAGTATTTCTCCTTGAGGTTATTATGATTGGTTTTATGCTAACAAAGTATTTAATCAGAATTAATTGGAAATGAGTTTTAACTCACATTGCATAAGCTCTCTCAACTCCATTTACCAAGAAGCATGTTTGGTCTGGCTACAAAAGAGGGATAGCTGTTAAGGTATCTGTATCCTGGGTCACTTTCCTCCTATCCCTGCCATGTGGTCCTCAAGCCAGCCAGTAGTGTTAAGCTACCTAACCCTTCTCCTCCTCTTTTCTGGACTTGATAGTACTGTTCAAATGAAGTAAGGAGAAAGCAAGCTATTTAAGTTCCCTTTATTTTCTTGCTCATATTCCTTATTCTCAAAGAAGAAACAATTTCTTGCTCTATGTGACCAAGACAGCCAAAATGAAGCAGTGGAAGAAGGCTGAATTCTATGCCAGAGAGCCCATGTTTAAATTCTGGTCTGGTCCTTACCAGCTAAATGACCTTACACAAGAAGTCATTCAGTTGCTTTGCCAACTAAGTGATGAAGTGTTCAGAGAGCTAATCTTGTACTCAGAAAGAACTGATTCCAAATTTGACCTTGGACACTAGCTATGTGTCGCTGAGCAAGTCACTTAATTTCTGTCTTAATTTCTTCAAATGAAAAATAAAGGTAATAATGGAACCTACTTCCCCAGATTGTTAGGACGAAATGAAAGACTATATGATAAGTGCTTAGCACACAGCATTAATAAAACTTAACACTTCTTCAATCTCCTTTTCTTTGCTCCCATGTAAAATGAGGGGATAAGACAACGTATCTCTTCATATTCTAAATTCTATACTCCTGCTTTATTAGCTTGTTAGTCTAGATTAATACTATCTTCTCTCATCAAGTCTCCAGTCTCCCCTTGCTCATTACTAGGATAATCTTTTTCCAATACCAGTTCCTTTATATCAATCCTTTCTTAGGAGTCCATGGTGACTCGTCTTTCCTGCTATATCAAATCTAAATTCCTAAGTGAGGTATTCAAAGAACTTACTCAGCTTTCATACAGACCGCATTTTTATCTCACAGTATTCCTAATTATTACTTGGAGTAGTGGATTGAGCCAACACTCAAACACCTTTGAGTCAGGAAGAACCAAGTTCCAATGCTGCCTCAGCTGTGGGACATGAGAAAGAAACAACCTTAGTTTCTTCATCTGTAAAATGAGGATAACAATTGTATCCATCTTACAGGATTAGAACTATGTAAAATCTTTTGCAGTTCCCAAACAAGCTAGTGTTTTTACTGTTGGCCATAGAGACTTGAATCATTCCCCTGGTTTTACTTCCATAATTCTCCTTGGTAAAGAAAGCAAATTATTTCACAAGAATTAATGGGAAGGTCTAAGTTCCCTTTTTTAGGTATTGTGCTTGGTTTTGTCATTTTTTAAAAGGAGAATATTTTCATTATTGTGATAGCTGAGAAGCATTGATCCAGTTATTCAGCCATGTGAATGATAAGTTGCATAATTTACCTTATTTTCCTTTTCACTCTTCACTTTTTGTTCACTGAATTAATCAGTCTGCGTATATTTTTTTCTGAACAGCTCTATCCACTGAGGTTGGATAACTCTACTTTCTGGAGAAAAGGGTGTTCGGCAAAGCCATTAAAATTCTAAAGAATGTTAACCTCCCTCCACATAACTACCCTGGTGAAAGCCCATTTGTACTTTAAAATAGGAAAGTAGAACGCAGTCAAAGACTTGGTATTTAACTTTATATTGACAAAACCATTTCCCACCAAATGACCTCTTGAATTTTAGCTTTCTGAATGTGGAAAACTATTAGAGCTGTAGGTACACATCTATAATGTGTTGTACCAAATTGCCTTTTTTATTTTTTACTAAAACTACATTGTTCATTCATAGGTTTCTGTGTCACAGAAAAATTAGTTCAAGGATGATTTTTATTCAACATTTACTCAGCTTAATATCCTCTTCCACCTAGAAAAGTCACTTTGTCATAATGACAAAAAAAAGCTCAAAGCATTTTTATAGGAAAGAGGAACCATTTATTTTAAAGAAAGCTTATTAGGGTTACACAAACCCAAAAGGAGTAGGGACAAAAAAATGCCCCTAAACTTTGACAACAAGACTTGAAGTGGAACAAGCAGTAAAAGGTATGTTTCCCATACCCTGAATTTTGATCCTGTCCTTCAGGATCTATCCACACTAATTCATTCCCTAACCCACCCACCTAACATTTAGGCAGAAGAAGAAGCAGAAATGGAGGAGACAGAAATAAGAGTTAAGAAAGGAGGAAGGAAAGTGGACTTTGCCTAGATTCAGCTCCCCCATCCTAAAAAAAAAAAAACAAAAAAATAATACCCTGCCCTTGATCCTGCAGTCACCTCACATTACCATCTCATCTCATTATTTATCACTTTGTCCCATCCTTATGCTTTTTTTCACTCAATTTCCAACCCTTGATTAAAATGTTATCTTCCTTCTCTTTCTGTTGTCAGAATTGATTTGAGATCTGGACCAGATACTATATCTTTTTTCTCTTATTTGTCTGAACAGTTGTTCCCTTCTCAAATTCATACTACTTTGAACCTCTACTATGTCTGAATCATGTTCTTCTGCACCTGTCTCATGCCTCTAATTAGATATTAAGTTGCCTGAGGGAAAAGATGTTTATTCATCTCTGGATCCTCCAGGACCAAGTATAGAGTCTTGTATGTGGTGGCTACTGATTGAAATGCATGGTCTAAATTTGGGGCTCCCATGATTATTCAATCATATTTGTCACATTTCATCTAGGACTGTTACCATTTATAAAGGGAGCTATTTGGAAGACAGATCTTTCTTCTCTTAAAAAAAAGCTTGATAACGAAAATGTAATAGTAATCTATGAGGGTCTGAGGGGCATGGCATCATAGATTTAAGATTTAGAAAGGACCTATGAGGACAATTAGTCTAATTCCCTCATTTCAGACCTGAGGAAAATGAGTTTATTGAGGTGTCCAATTAAAACAAATGCTAGTTTGATACGATTTATCATTGTTATTACTATACTACACTATAAATACATTTATATAGAGTTGCTTTACAAATTTGAATTGCTTTACAAATATTATTTCATTTTAGTCTCACAACTGCTCTGGGAGGTAGGGTGCTATTACTACTTTCATTTTACAGATGAGGAAACTGAGGCAGAGAGCAATGAAGCAACTTAGCCAACATCTCACTGGGGTCAAATCTGAACTCAGGTTCTAGGTCTCCCCCTACTGTGTTTTTGTAAAGTTGTGATTGGGACAGAAGGAAAACATAGAAAAAAACCATTTTTATTTTCATTGCTTTCCAATCATCACCATTAAGTATTGCTGTTTGTTTTGTTCAAAAAGGAAAATGTCACTAAATGACTACTAAAATAAAAACAAATGTAATACCTCACAGTGCTAAATATATAGACAGACAGAATTCCTGATGAGTTATAAATATTCATAGCCACATTGAATTTGACATATCAGAGGAGAGGAGCACTATGAATAATCAGATACCCTGTTGATTAGAAGAAATCTGTTTTGCCTGGTTCCTTAGAGAAGGTAAAAACCTCCCTGATTGTGTACAGTCAATTATAGAAGTCTATTTGGGTAAAAACAAAAATAATGATCCATTTTCTCAAAGAATCTAGTTATACTCTAAAGTATGAGGTTTGCCTTCCTGAGTTATCAATTTGACTTTTTACTTAAACCTCTTTCTTTACTCCCTTCTCTCTTCAAAATAAGAGCAAAGACTGAGCTTAATTGCAATCGCATGCAAGTTTAGAGCCAAAGAAAATTAAATTCTTTGGTTTGGAAGACCTGAGTGATCAACTTATTTTTACAATTATACAGGTTACTACAATGATGCAAAGATCTAGAGAGCTGATGAAGCTTAATCACTCACCATATTTACTCTGCTACCTTTCTTGAAAGCTATGTTGCTACCCTAACTCATAGCTAATGGAGGTCAGACTCTGGGTTAATAGCCTGCAACTCAACATTCATTAAGTCATTCATTGATCATTAAAACATCCTGAAAGAACCTTGTGTTGAGGTTTTAAAAGTGTCAATATAAGGGAACTTGCTATACTAAAATACTAATAACATTCTTTTATGATGGGAAGAAAGTATTTGCATATATAACCATTAACATTAATCTTAATTACTGTTTATTTCTCTCAACTGGAATTCATAAGATTATTTACTCAAGAAAAATTTCAGAAATCTTTTGATATGAGCTGCACTAGGGCATCCTAACCTCAAATCAATTATCACAGGCTGGGAAATCAATAGATATAAAGAACAAAGCAGAGGGGACTGGACAAGAGTTGATTGAGTAGACATTCTCTGACCCTGAGAAATTCTGGATGTTCTATGGTCCAGGCCAAGCTGAGTGATCTCCAAGAGCTTTAGTGAAGTATCCTAGTTTCAAGGGCCTCCTAAATTCTGATAGACGGGGCAGGGGCATCAGGTAGTTGAATATAAACTAGAATGACCCTTCCATCCAGTGAATTGTATCTGATCTCCCTCCATTGACCTTCACCTATCCCACTTTTTTTTCTCACCTTCCTTTTAGCTCCCTCACCCTCTTTCTCTATTAGCTCCCCCCCCTTTTGCCTCTAAATGTATTTAGCTTCCCCAATTCTAAAAAATTTGATCAAATTGAGATAAAAAGACTTCTCCAAGGTGATACAGATAATTAGTAATAAGACTGATATTTAAATCCTTCTGCTTGCAGATTCAGTGCTCTATATACTAAGCTTTGCTGCCTCTTAACTTCTACCCATTATTCCTATGTTACCTTGTTAGTCAAGCAGAATATCTAATCTCCTTCCCTCATGAAAGCTTTTTCATTACATCAAGACCACTAATATATCCCCCAATGCTTCTCTTCTCCATACCATTATCCCCATTTTCTTCAACTGACCTTTGATTGGCATGGCTTAAGACCCTCTCACCATTCTGTTCACCTCCTCTGGATGCTGTCCAACTTGTCAATAACCTCCCAGAAGAGGTGATTCAAAGATTTATATGGTATCTAACCAAGGGAGAATGCAGCAAGATGGCATTGTTCTTGGATATTATGCTTTTCTTTGTGATGTGGACAAGTAGAGCCAGTTCTGCTGAAACACTTGTTTTGAAAATGTGAGGGATTGATTTATTAGCAATGATGCAACTCCTTTAATCCCTGACACCTCCAAGCGGCCTGCTAAGGGTAAAGTCAGAGATGACTGGGTTCATCCTTGGTGGAAATGAGTCTGGCACCATAGTTGGGGGGATGGTTCCCCAGGGTACTTCATGGAGGAGACCATGCCATCTGTCTCAAGTCCCTAGTCATAGGGAGATCCCACCTCTTTACCTTACAAAGCAACAGTTGACTTTGTCGGTCAACAGACTTCCAAGGTAGAGGTTCCTCATGTTGAAACTTCAATGATTTTGTTCCAGACAGAGTTCAAATATCCACTTCTAAATTCAATTTTTTTCCAAGGTAAAGTACCATAATCATTGTATATCTTCAGGTATAGTAGGATCCATGAGAGAAGCAAGGTTCATCATTTATCACCCCTTCCCTAGCCATGGTAACTAGAGTACAGACCAAGAAGCAATCTAGCCAAGGACACCAAGATTATTTAGTGTAGTATGTATTTCTTTACTGTTTGTCACATGTGAAATTGTGCTTACAATGTTTATTAGGTTCCTTTTTTTCTAATTGTCATTTTTAAATATTGTGCCCCTTACCTCATTTCCCCTATAAGTTTTGTGGTTTTTATAGCTTGAGTTTATATAGCTCAGGGTTTCTCTGCAATGCCTATGCTGAATTATAGTAGAACTGACAACCAGACTTGTGATTTAATTGATGCTAGAAACTCCTAGAAGCCTTTACCAATGCTGTTCATTCCTCTCTTTGATACTTACAGTTGAAGAGAGCTCCAAGAGGATAGGTATTTGCTTAGTCATGCTGTCAGCAGCATGTGTCACAAGCAGAACTCGAACCCTGGTCTGCCCACTCTCTATTGCCTTAATACAACCAAATATGACCAGTATTTTGGGAAGCTAAAAAACCTAGCTCTTTTTTCACATTAGAAGGTATAATGTCCATGAATAGAAATTCCATTATATCTAATCATACCTGACTTATCCCGAGTGAGTCAAATGTATTTTTTTAAAAAAACTAAAGCATAAGGTTTGACATGAATTCAATTCTCTTTTATCAGGTCTCATGATATTCATTCATTCTCAAGAGACTCTTTTTTAGATCTAGATTTCTTAGTTCAGCAGATTAACTATCCTTTTCTTCCAAAAGGAACCAGTGTATGATGTTGTGGAAGGAATCCTAGTTCATATCAGAGGAATTGAGTAAAAATCTCACCAATCTCTTATTATTTGTATACTTAAGCAAACCACTTTTAAAAGCTGTGGTCCTGAAGTTATTCAATTTGTAAGATGATAATTTGGGGACCACTAAGGTCCCTTCTGACTTTAAATTAATTATCTTATGATTTGTCATCCACAAATTTGCTATACTTATGTCTTCATCTAAATAAGTTATTAAAAAACAAAACAGAACTACGATCAAGGTTAACTTTCCCAACAGCATCCTATCTCTACCCCTCCAGAACCTTATCTATAATGTTCTGAGACATGAAGATGGGGGTGTATAGTAGACATTGATGAATTTGGGCATATGTCTACTACAATATTGTTGTAAACTTTCTAAATTCCAAAGTCCAGGTATTCTGCTATAGTTTACATAATGGAATATTTTAGCATCATCTTGGGAGTATTATATAGTTTAAAAAATTTCTTAGACTTCATGTAAATAGTATATTTTGTACTTGGGTTGAAAAATTTGCCATATTCTGTAGCCATTTCTTGTGCCATTAACCTGAGTGAAACATTGATTCATACTTCCAACACATGCTGGCTGTGTGACCCTGGCCAAGTTCTTTAACCTCTCAGAGTTCTTTCTGGGCATCTCTCTAATCTCAATACAATTTAATCTAGGTGTATAGATTAATACAAATATAAATTTATTTATATTTATTCTAGATTGAAATAAATATAAATACATATATTTAGCCCTGACAAAATTGTTGGGAGGTTTATCCCACTTCTCTATAATATGCATGCTTCTTTTCATTTTCTAATTTTTCCTTTCTCCCTCTCCTTCCTTTTTTTTTCCTCCTCTTAAAATCTTAGAACTGTTGTGAAGAACTTGGAGACTATCTAGTAGACATTCTTACTATCTAGTCAGGGGGTCATAACTTTCTGTGTCATAGATCTCTTTGGCAATCTGGTGAAGTATATGGATTCCTTTTAAGAATGTTTTTACACGAATAAAATAAAATGTATAGAATTCTCTGAGGTGCTACCAGTCAGATTGGATAATATGACAAAAAAGGAAAATGATAAATGTTGGAAGGGATGTGGGAAAACCGAGACACTAATGCACTGTTGGTGGAGTTGTGAACTGGTGCCACCATTTTGAAGAGCAATTTGGAACTATGTTCAAAGGGTTATAGAACTGTGCATACCCTTTGATCCATTGTATCCCAAAAATGTAAAAAAAGAAAAGGGACATATTTGTAGAAAAATATTTATAGCAACTCTTTTAGTTGTGGCTAATAATTGAAAATTGAAGGAAAGCCCATCAATTGGGGAATGGATGAACAAGCTGTGGTAAAATATTGTGATGGAATATTATTGTGCTATATGAAATGATAAGAAGGATGATTTTTAAAAAATCTGGAAAGACCCTTTTTTTCTTTATTCTGTAAAATTACTAATATGGAAAGAGTTGATATGATTGCACATGTATACTCTATATCAGATTGCTTACCATCAAGGAGAGGGAGATGAGAGGAAAGAAGAAAGAAAATAATAGAATTTAAAACTCAAAACTTTAAAAAGTATATTAAAATTGTTTTAACATGAAATTGGGGGAAAATAAAAAATAAAGTGACTGACAAGGGGATTTAAAAATAAAATATATAGAATTATTAAAGAAAACCAATTATATTGAAATAGTCATGTGTCAATGTTTTTAAAATATATGTACATACACTTGTGTATATATAGGTGTGTATAAACAAATAAGTGTATTTTTAAAAACACAGATCACAGGTTAAGAAACCCCAATGTAGTCTAACTTCTGTGTGAATGTGGGTATCCTTTCCTTAAACATCTGCTAGGACTCCTCACATTCACATAAGGGTAATATATTCTAATTTTGGACAGACCATATTATTAGAAAATCTTTTTATATATATTATTTCCTATAACTTCTACTCACTGGTCTTAATTTATCCCTCTGATGCAAAGCAGTAAAAGTCTACTACTACTCCCTCTTTAGCAGGGTACCTTTGGCAGAGTAGTCAATTCAATAGTGGACCAGGGATATAATATTTGACTGTTCAGATAACTAGGTTTTTCTGTTTCATAGCACCTCCAATCTGTATATCATATAGAAATAGTTGAGTCTCAAGTCTGTAAGAATGAAATCATGTGGTCCTACCCACTACCTACCTTTAAAAGAAAGCCAACTTCGGAAGAGCCTGCTTAGTAATTTTTGAATGAATGAATGAATAAATGAATAAATAAATAAATGAATGAATTTAGATCAGTCAATTACATGGTCTTTCTCGACAGCCTATTTTAATGATTTTATACTCTTCCCCTAAATATTTATATAGTGCCTACTATGTGCTGATGGTCCTTGTCCTTCATTATCAAAGAAGACCAAAATGACATCACTATGTTTGAGTCAAATTACAGTGTGTTTGACTGAGGTTGATCAGATCAATATGAGCTTGGAATGCTCTACCACAGGTTGGCCACAGATAGTACATGTGTACACCTGTGATATTTACTGCAAACTTTTGTATTTCACATTTCCTTTGAGCTCTTTCACATCTACCTTGCTTATGGAGCACAGCACCCTTTCTGATGACCACATACTGGGAGATTCTGTACCAGTGTCTCCCAAAGTATATAAAAAATTCTAAAGTCAGAACCACTCTGTGAGATAGATGGTATTATTATCCCTATCATACATTTGAGGAAACTGAGGTAAATAAAGATTAAAAGACTTCCCAAAGACACAGAGCTAATTAAGTGTCTGAGGTTTGATTAGAACTCCAGTATTCCTGATCCCAGGTGCAGCCCTCTAGTCTCTATACAATCAGCTTCTAATAAAGCACAGGATTTCATTGATCTTTACAATATTCCTGTAAGGTAATTACTATAGGCCTTATCATTTTACAGATGAGGTAATTATTATTTTACAAATGAGATAATTAAGACTTGGAAAGTATAAAAAATTTGTCTATAGTCAAACAACTAGCAAGTATCAGTGATAAAACTTAAACCTGATTCTCACATGACCTGTCCAGCACTCTTTCTACTTTACTACATTCATCCTTCTCATCTTCCTCTTCCTTCTCTCTCTCTCTCTCTCTCTCTCTCTCTCTCTCTCTCTCTATATATATATATATATATATATATATATATATATATATATCTCTTCTATTTGAATTTCTTCCACATTGCCTTTCATTTCTTCACTTTTATTGATGTTTTGTTTTTCCAATGTAAATCTTTACAGATTTCTCCAATTTAATGAGAAGTCTCCTGTAACAAAGTAAACCAATAAGCAAATATAATAATACAGCAACCTAATCTGAATGTGTACATTTCACATCTCTAGTACCATCTCTTTTTTTCTTTAAAAAAAAAGCCGGAAGTATATTTTCCTCATACCCCCAACTTATTGAAACAAAGATAATGAAAAAATATTTTTGTAACAAATATATATATATAGTCAGGCGAAGCAAATTACCTCAATGACAATATATGTGTGTATGTGTACATGCATGTACATTTATGTATGTAATTCTTCAGCCTAAATCTTCATCATCAGTCCCCTAGAATCATTAATGATTACTGTATTGATCATATAGCTCTTACAGCTTTACACTGCTGTTATTGTATAAAATGTTATCCTAACTGATTGTTTCATTCATCAGATTTTAAAAGTCCTCAAAATAAGCTATTTTTAGAATATTGATATTACAGAATAGATTGTACTTCTGATTCTATTCCTTCACTTTATTTCAGTTCATTTAAGTTTTTTCATATCTTTTTAAGGCTTCAATTTACTTATTTCTTACAGTATAAGAATACTCCATCACATTCATACCATAACTTATTTAGCTTTTCCTCAACTGATGGACATCTCCTTAGTTTCCAATTTTTTGTCACCAAAAAATAAAGCTGCTATAAATACTTCTGTATGTGAAGGATATTTTCCTTTTTTTCTTTTATCTTTTTCTGGTGTAATCCTAGCAAAAATATAACACATACTATTATATTGATTAGTAACTTTTTGAGTATAATTCCAAATTGCTTTCCAGTATGGTTGTGTCTGTCCATCCAAGGGTTTGTCAATATACCTATTTATCCACAACCCCTCCATCATTCATTTTCTTTTTTTGTCATCTTTGCTACTCAGATGGGTATAGATTAGAATTTCAGAATTGCTATAATTTGCATTTCTCTAGTGTGATTTGGAGCACTTCCCCCCCCCATATAACATAGATAGTCCAGTTACTTAAGGATTAATTTATAGAACAAAAAGAATAACAAAATTCATTCAAAAAAAGTTTAAGAATATGAAGAGAAATGGGAACAAAGGGAGCCTAGTAGTACCAGAATTCAAACTATACCTCAAACTAATAATTGTTTAAACTATTTAGTACTGATTAAAAAATAGGGAGACTAATTAGCAGAACAGATTAGGTACACATATTTGGAAGAAGATGTACCTAATACTCAACTATTCAATAAACTAAAAGACTATTTCTACTGGGATACTCACATTTTGACAAAAATAGCTGGGAAATTGAACAGTTCTGTGGAGAAAGTTAGATTTAGATCAATGTTTCATATTTTTTACATCATGAAAAAAGGTAAAAAATTATTGAAAGATCTATGGTTAGGAAAAAAGTTCATGGCCAAACAAGAAAAGAGGGGATAGCAGAAGACAATGCTAATAATTCTGATTAAATTAATTTTCCCCTCAACCAATCAAATAAAGATTAAAAGGAAAACAGTTGAGGAAAATAGCTTTCCAGCAAGTTTCTATGATAAAAAGAAACTCTGCATCTCATTTCCAAACTATATAAAGAATGGATTCAAATTAATAAGAGTCATTTTCTAATTGATAAATGATAAGGATATAAACACCCATAAAGATAACTATTCATTGTTCTATTTGTGTTTGTTTTGAATGATTACAATACTAGTTCACCTTTTTAAGATGATCAATAAATGCTATTTCTTAGGTCTGTAAGACTTTTCTTAAAATATAAAGGAATTATTTGAGAGATTGTTTGAATTTTTTCACTCATTTTACTATCTACATTTAGCATCAAATGCTTCTCTAAATTAGCAATTGAATGTTAAATCACCATCTAGTGTAGAAAATGAAAAGAAATGCACATGAAAAGATAATCATTATAGCAAATTGAAACAGAAAAAATAAAGGGATAACAAAGAATTGTCATTTCCTGGGTAACTGTAAATTTATTGAATATGTTGTCATATTCAAAGTCCATGCTCTGATAGACTTAACTCTATAAAATATTAATGTGTTAATTTATCAGACCCAAAGGTTCATGCCTCTATACAAGTTTCCATTACAGTTTTCATGGCAAAACAAAGAACAAAGTTACCATTAAGTTTGTCCATGTCTCTCCTGAGCCAGCCTCCATATTTTCAAATATACTATAAACACATTAAAAGGTTAATATTCACCCTTGGCCTTTTGTTTATTACTTCACATTAGTGTTGGCCTGTAGGCAATTATGAGGAAGCAGTACCAGCCCTACCACAACTCAGGTTGAGAAAAAGGTAGAAATTCAAAAAAATATGATAGTCTTTTTTTTCCTGGGTGAGGAAGAAATTTTATTATCAGCATCCCCTTCCCCTCTACATTCAATATAGAAGAAACATTTTCCCCTTGTTCTTGAGTTCTTGATGCTTTTTTTATGTAACAAAATTACTTCTTCTTTCCTACAAGAGTTCAAGTGCAAGAGACTAAGCCATATTGCTTCAGATTTTATCATACATAGAGAAGGGGGGGACCCTTGTAAATAGACATGGGGGAAAAAAGCCAACTTCTTTTACATTTTTGTATTATTAATAATAAAACCCATATTCATAGTCTGCCATAATAAGAGGATACTATAATATTTTTAATCTGGATTATTAAAGAAAAAAATAGGATCACAGAAATGAAGGAATCTTGGTATTTAACTAATTCATTCTCCAACTTTGATATAAGAATCACCTCTACCATCTATCTTCTTGACAGGCAGTCATCCAACATTTCCTTTAACATATGAAGTGTTGGGACCCTTGCTATCATATTCCTCCTATTTTCAGATAGTTCTAATCATTAATTTTCATTTCATTAGATTTGGTCCATAGTTCCAGTTTATTCCAGTCTTCGTGGGTATTACAAATCTGTCATTCCTTCAATTTACTGTTCCTCCTGCTATGTATCATTCTCAAGGTTTGATAAACACATCACTTCATAAGTGGTCCTCTAAAGGATCTCCAAGTCACTTATTTTTAAAATCAATGTTACACAATAAACCTTGGCTTTGGGCCAAGGACAGACAACTGCAGTGTTATACTAGAGACCTTTTTTCTGATTGCCATTATAATAGCTGTCATTTATAGAGTCCTTAGAGGTATGTAAAATACATTATATATATATGTATATATATATATATATATATATATATAATGTATGTGTGTATATATATGTATAATATTAATTTATCTGATTCTCATTACAATGCTTTGTGGTAGATGCATTATTTCTTCCATTTAGTGACTTGTCTAGGGTCCTAGAGCTGGGGTTTGAACCCTAAAACAGGGTTTGAACATAGGCCTTACTGAATCTAAGTTCAATGTCATGTCTACTGAGCCACTGAGGCTAACATGAATCCATTAATCAATAGATAACAAGGAAGTAATTCATCTTTCTATAAAGGAATCATGGCATGCATCATTGATTTAGAGTTAGAAGGACCTCAAAAGTCGACAATTTCCAATTTCAACTTTCAAATTCCTATTCCTTCATTTTGTAGATAAGGAAACCTAAACTCAGAGAGGTTGAGACTAGTACAAGATCATACAAGGTCATGACCCAGAACTGACCTAAAATTCAAATCCATGTGCTTTCACAGGTGGAATCCATCCCATTTACACCACACTATGTTGATTCTCCCCAAAACACAAAAGTGTAATACCCTATAAGTGGAGATTACAGAGTGAATACTAATTCCTCTGATGTAGATATTGTACATCTATTAATGTTACTTATAGTTGGATCAGAGCATCCCTGATTCTAAAACTTTCCAGTCTAGTAACAAGTAGCAATCCATCCACGGATCTTTGATGACAAGGCTCATGAAGCACCTCCCTTTCTTTCCATTTTAGTTCCAGTTGCTTAGCATGTGATATCAATTAACCATTATAACCATTAGTGTCTTATTAATAATTATGAGTGTCAATTATATCTGCTGACAAAATATCATTCTTCAGAATGTCCTCCTTTTTAGTCATCTTCCCCCTATAGAATCTGAGGATACAAGATCCTATGAATTCTTTCTCTGAACTCTGAAATCTGTCATTCCAAAGTGCAAGTTCCATTCCAAAGCTATGCCTTAAATTCTTCTCCTTGTTGATCATGAATTTTAGGATGATGTGATCACTTTTTTTCAATCGTTTCTTTCTATCATCAGTTTCTTGCTTAAAAGTCACAATCAGTTACAGGATAGTAGTACCCCTTGCTACATCTACTATGTTCTGAAGGATGAAAATTATCATTGACAAGTCAAGAAATTTTCAAGTATCTATAGATAGATAAATAGACTTGGTGTCAGGAAAAAACCAAACTTAAATCCCTCTTGCTTAGTTTTATGACCTGATCAAATCATATAACCTTTAAATCTTTAGTTTCTTTATAAAATGAGAAATCCTTCTTCAATCCCTTCATTCCTAATAAGAGCACCTCCCTCACTGGAGGAGCAAATGAGATAACATATAAAGTGTTTGGCAAATCCTAAAGTTCTATATAAATTCTAGCTATTATTATCATCAACTGATCTCTTTCTGGTAGAAATAAATTTATAATAGGATTCCAAATAGATAATATTCCTTATAACCATTAGGGCCAGTATTAGGAAAACCTGAGTTACAACCCATCTCAGATCTTAGCTTTTGACCTTGAACAAATCACTTAATATCTCTCAATCTGTCAAATACTAGATGTGTTATCTAATAGTTGACTATTAGTTTTAGATAATAATTGACAAACTGATACCTTATCTATATTGGACTGTAAGATCTGTAATTTTTCATAGTCCAATTCTTTCCAGCCTACTATCTCTAATTCTCCTTACTTATATTATCTTTTTCCATTTTCAACAAGGAATCCTGACTATAACATAAAAATAAAGGGACATCTTAAAGTCTTAGAAAGGAGAACACACCACTCCACAAGGTAATTCATACCACTTTTAGACAGCTTGAATTACATGGAAATTTCTCCTGACATCATGCCAAAATTGGTATCTTTGGGATTCCCCTTGTGGCTCCTGGTTTTGCATTCTGGGCCCAAGCAGAACAAGAATTGTCTTCTCCTCATGACAGTGCTTCAAATATCTACAATCATCCTCAGTTTCCTTCTTCTTGCAGTTTCCTAAAGGTCTTTTCTCTGGGTAGAAACTGTAGCATCTCCTAATCCCTCAGGATCAAGCAAACTGTTTTGTCCATAAAGGGTCCAGCTCCACTCTCCAGCAGAGGTAGACAGACAGACAGACATATAGACATTTGGAGAAAGAAAAACTATTTAGATTAAATATTTCCTTTGTAATCCTATATGTTTTGTTTTAAGGATACAGAAACATAATTCTGAAAAGGTGATCATCAGATTCACCAGAATATCAAAGGAACCTATTATATTAAAAAAGTTAAGAATCCTTGATTTATAGGAAGAGCTTTAAACCAATTATACCTATCTATATTTCAGTAATCCAGTGGATTGTTCCTTTTTCCTTCTGTATCACATTCTTCTATCCTCCAACCTCCTGCCAGAGATTGGAATCATTTTTTCCATTTTTTTCTTTCCTTTCTAATACCTTTCATTGCAAGTTAAGCTGGATAGTAGGATGGAATTCTTCTGTACCTTTTATTGTTTCCTCTCCCAGGGAGATCAGACCACATTTTGCACACATCTGATTCTTTCTTTTTACTAGAAGACATACAAACATTGTACAATCTCTGTAGGTCACTGGAACATCCCTCTCACCTTTCATACTTAATGAAAATAAGATGTTTTCTGTTGCTACCTCTCATAACTCCCACTGTTAACTGTCATGTCAAACTGCTTGCTAGACTCATTCACTGAAAAGAGCCAGGAACTCCCAAGTATTTTTATTTGTTTTCCAGTAGGGCGTCCCACCCTTTTTGCTGGGCATTTACATCTTTTTTTCCCCTCTCTCTTGTCTGGCACTGCATGCATAGGACCAGCTAATTGAAGTCAATCCCTCCAAACCATCCCTCCCAGCTTTGTATTATATACACATTGGTCAAGTATGCTTATTCAAAATATTGATCATAAATGTTGAACAGAATCAACAGGGATGGAGTCCTGTGGCACTTCACTAGAAACATCCTGGTTGCCATGCAGTTATTAATCACTTTTCCTTGAATCTAATTGTACAATCAGTTCCAAACATACCTAACTACACAGTTTCATCTATTCCATATCTTTCCATTTTCCCCATAAGGAATTGTGAGAAGATTTGAAAATGTCTTATTAAAATCCATTTATACAATATCTGAAATAAATCACTGATCAGCCCTGTTTAAAACTACTATAGGTGGTTTTGGTTTATGGTTTGGTTTGCTTTTTCTTAATTGTCATTCAGTCAACAAACAAAGTTCCTCAGGACTGGGGAAGACTTTTCTCACCCTCTCTGTTTCACTGATCCTCCATTCCAATCTGGTGTTACTCTGGGAAAAAAATCTCCAAAAGTTTAGGTATGACTCATATCTAGGATCTCTTCTAAAAGAGATTAACAGTCCTTTGTCAAAAAAAGATATTTAAGTACAAAACAAACATTAACCATTTATTTCCTCCATCACAAATGATTTTTTTTAAAAAAATGATAGATGGGTAATAGCATCTTTAAAAGCATGATCAACAAATATTTTACATTCACCTTAGATTTAAACTATCTGAGCAGTTCATTAGCCATATCTTCTTTTTTCCAGCTTCAGAATCTTCCTGGCAGTGATGCCCTTCTCAGAGAAGTTGCAGAAATTACCTGATGCTGGACAACTGATTCCCAACTTCTCAAACTCACAAAAGATATAATTCACTGAGATCAGCTCAGGGGAAATAATCACAAAATAGAAGAGAAAGTCAGATATTGAAGGTCCTATCTTAGGTGGGAATACTTATGTGGGTACAATTCCCATTGCTGTTGGGGAGAATCTCATTGTCTTCCCCAACTCCCCATAGAAGTCCAAGAAAGAATTTAAATAAACAAAAGAGGGATGGAAAAGAGAGGGAGATTTAATTCCAATTCAGGAGAACCTGGAGGGGTGTTTCTAGTGACCTGTCATAGGACCCTATCCTTGGCTGATTCTGTTCAATATTTATTATCAATATTTTGAATAGACATGCTTGATCAATGTGTTTATGATGTAAAGCTGGGAAGGATGATGGGAGGGATTGACTACAGTTAGTTGGTCTTATGCATGTAGTGCTAGACAAGTGAAAGAAAAAAAATATATAATGCCCAACAAAAAGGTGGGACATCCTATGAGAAAATAATTCCCCTGCTCTTTTCCTACAATTTTTATAGGGAGACTGGGAGAGGGGGTCACAATGCCTCAGTCAACAATCATCTTTTACACAGTGCTTTCTCACAGATCA
This sequence comes from Macrotis lagotis, assembly GCF_037893015.1. Taxonomy (NCBI): domain Eukaryota; kingdom Metazoa; phylum Chordata; class Mammalia; order Peramelemorphia; family Peramelidae; genus Macrotis; species Macrotis lagotis. The sequence continues at coordinate 354,969,499 of NC_133666.1, forward strand.
TTCCAAAAGGCAAGTCCTTGACTGTTCAGTCAGAGCACATGTTTCTCCCCTTGAAATAGGACCACATATCCTCATCTCCATGAGAGGTGCCCAGGTCCAGAAAAAACTAATGAAAGATATTTTATCATATTGCTGTTTCTTGGTTAAATTTCAAAGTATGAAGAAATACTGTAAAAATTTAGCACCAAATCAATTTATGAACACTTTAAAGAGATTAGGATACTACCTAATAATTTAGCTTCCTAAATACAACTTCAAGTATACCAATCTCTTCAGAAAGTATGACAAGTCTAGTAAGTAGAGGGTTATTTTGTCCTTTGTGCCATAATCATGAATAAACTGCTCAAAGCCAACTAGGTCATAGAACTATAAGGTATCTAGAGGGACAGAGTCAAAGAGTGATATCAATGAATCAGCCCTATCAACCAGGTAAGATCAGAAGTGGGTCCTCAGTTCCAGGGCCAGTGTTGCTTAATAGTCACATCAATTTTATATCATTCTGTACAATAAGTAACAGCATCATAAGTAAAGGTTAGTTAAAAAAATGCTTTCTGGTGGTACATGTGAAAATACTGATAACTTTATAATGGTAATAATTCCTGTTAGCCTTGACTGCATGTCTCTAATATGCTTTCAATGAGTCTTCAGCAAAGGAATTAGAACCCTAGCATTATCATTCAACTAAAAAAAATTTAATCATTTTATACAATTATGTTATGGTCTATTAAGTATTAAACATAAAAACATACAATAGAGATATAACAATTTGTCCTAGAACTATTTATATTTAAATTCTTTGGAGCATAAAGAAAATAATAATAATAATAATAATAATAATAGCAACAGTAACAATAATAGCAATAACATTTCACATTTAAATAGGTGTTAAAAGTTTGCAAAGTACTTTCCTTATAATGATTTTCATCACTAAGCTTAAGAAAGCACTCAGTTGTGGTTACAGGAGAAGATAGCATTTGGAAATAGAATCATAAATCAAAGTGACCATTGACAGTTTGGAAAAGTGATGACGCACAACATATCTAGGACAGGGGGTAAAAAGCCTGCCCAAAAATAAAGCAGATTAAGTCCAGCTGGATATAGAAATGGCAGGAAAAGAATTAAAGGTCAGTAAAGGCTAGTCACCAGTCAACAATATGGCATGGAAGTTTTAAGGCCAAGACCTTGTGAAATGCATAAATAGGAATCTACCCAATTCCTTCATTTTCTTTTTGCTGCCAGTATTCTGCTATGGCTGTGGAAAACTTAAAGAATTGGTCATGGAATGTTCCAGAATGTTTCTAAAAGTTAGAAAATAAGATCTTTGGGAATAGGTTAGGTTGATTAGAATTATTCATACTGAAGGGGAAAAAAATGTTGATGTGCAACATAATCTTGATCTCTAAATGTACCAGCATCTGACTATACTGATAGCCTTGCATTCCTTGCCATTGAACAATCTTATGATGAGATGATAATTAGCTTTATTGATTCAATTCAACTTAATAACTATAAAATGCCTCTTATATGCCCAGCATATATAAACAAAAATATATACAAACACAAAAATGGAATCTTCTCTATTCATCGGTCCTCACAGATGCAAGGGGAATGACATGTAATCACTTCAATAAAAGCAAAGTTAGTTAAGGAAAAGAGAACCAGCACCTGATAAATCAAAGAAGTTTTTACAAAGGAGGTAGCACCAGAGTCCTAAAGATGAGATTGCTTCTGAGAGATCTGAGATGAGGGGGGGAGCATATACCACATATCCAGATAGTTTGTGCAAATATGCCTAAGAAACAGAAGATGTTGATGGAATAATTTAATAATTCAATTTGATTGCAACAAAGACTACGTAAAAAAAGCAATGGGAAATTTGAAATTGGAGGTTGGAACAAGGTTGCAGAAGGATTTAAATTCCAAATTGAGGAAAATATTTTATTTCAGAAGCAATGGGGAGCTATTGAAGGTCTTTGGGCAAAGTTTGGAGCTGTGTCCAGGAACTGAAGTATAGACCTGATTCCAGGTAAAATATAACAGCTTATAAGAGCCAGAGTAGTTCCAGTACAAATGTTCAAAATTCCAGGCTGGGTGGGAAGTCATGATGAGAGCCATAGTTAGAAGGACCCTAATTTGGAGTTGGTGTCAGGAACAGGAATTGAATAATTTCCATTCAATTAGCTTCAATTTCATTCAATATGTTCACACATACTGTATATTAAGCACTTTACACAAAAATAGAAATGAACAATCCCTGTCATCAAATAGTCTACATTTCATGGAGTTGAATGACATATACAGAGATAAATCAATATAAATAGATCTAATAAGGATTTAAAAACTTTCATAACTCCTCCACACTTGTTTATCCTCTGGTGTGCTAGAGACCATACTCTAGGTAGTTAATATTGTTTGGCCATCAGTCTCTTCATCTCTCATCCTTACTCTTACTACATGGCCTTCCATCCTGTGGGCTAATCATATATCTTTGAAGATAGTACCTTATATTTAATTATTTGTATACAAGTTAGAATCAGTAATGGACCATAGATCATTCATGCCAACCAAGGATCATTTCATTAGTCTTTGAATCATCTGAAATTGTAATTCCTTATATTGGCAAATATTGATTTAAATATTCATGGTGGTGTTTCATGATATTAAGCCACATGGAGCTTTACTCAAATTATTTTTTTTAAAAAAAGTTTCTTTTTCAGGGAATGACTTGGGATCTTGAACATACTGTGCAATTGCCCAAATTCAACCCAGCTCACTCTGTTTACAGAAGCAGCGTATCACTCTGACCAAAGTAATGGACTTGGAATCAGGAAGGAAGACCTGGGTTCAAATTCCGCTTTGAACGTTTACTAGTGGTAACCATATAAATTTTCTTAGGTTAAAAATGAAATTACAAAAAAAGTTAGTTTATCTATGAAGTTTTGTTTTCTAGTATCTTACCAAATTCTGTAGGGTAGATAAAATCATTAAAGATAGTAATATCGATTCAAAGTTTTGAGGGCACATTTATACAGAAGAGACAGAGAGACATAAAATTTTGGTGGCCAACCCATCAGATTACAAATTAGTACAAAAAGCTGTCACTAATTTGCCTTATAATTTCTCTAATCTGTTTTCAAGATTTGTTCTGTTGTAAGAAAACTGATAAGGATTCACTTAGAAGACTATTATCTCCTATTCTAGATTAATCAGACTAGTTTCTGCTTCCACAGAATGGTCTTTATAACCATATAATTAGACAGCTGTGAAAGCTAAACTTGCAAACTTGCATATGCAATCAGGGGAAACAGGTTGTGTGAACCAGACAGAGTCTGCCTTCAGATTTTTAATCTATAGAGATACAGAGCTTGAGGAGATCAGAGGTAGCATTCAGATTTACAAACCCAAATGAGAGATTAAGAAACTATTTTTTCATCAGAAATAAAGGATTAAAGACATTAAACTTAGACAGTGACTGAACTACTTTAGCTCTGGACCAGTTTCTAAAGACCCACTTGAATGAATTTTAGTTTTGCTTAAGTAACCCTGCATCTCAGCTTACTTCCACAAGAGGAAGAAATAGGCAGGGAAATAGTTCTTGCCACTGATGTGAGCCATCAACTTCTCCGAGTTTCTGTGACCAATTCTATTATATTATATTACCTCTGAGTAATGCCTGCCTTTTCCTTTTTTTAAGAATACACAACGCTACTCCTAAAAATACCACCCCCTGCCCTCCCTCCCTCCTTCCCTCCAGAATTTTACTTAAAACTTCATACTGTGTTGCAATCAAGGTCTGTCATTTCCTTTGGGAAACCCCCTAGCAAATGGCAACTCCATTCCTTAGAAGAGAACAGAAAGTTGTTCTTGCAGTAGTGATGACAGGTTGTGCTGATCTTGAAGTAGAGGAAATATTAAACAGAGAAATATGTTATGCCAAATATTATTTTCCTCTGAGCTTTGCATATCGTGTGGGCATCTGATTTCCACCCCATTGCTATCAAGATAAATAGTTCCTTTTATGGGCCACCTGGAAACTCACTCCACAGGTTATCCCCATGCATTAGGGTACAGAGATGGAAATATCTCAGCTCCTTTGAGATGTAAACCCATTGAGATGCTGGAATTATCTTAGCCCCTTCCCTTAATTCCTCCCTTTCCTATGACTCCCTTCTATACATCCTGCCTTCAAACTGGATGGATGCTTCTAATGTCTGTCCAGTTATAACATCTTGTAACTGCCTTTTACTTTCCTTCTTTTCAGTTTATCCCCTGATGACTACTGCTCCTGCTGTCAATCTTCTCAGGAGAGCAGTCTCTTCTAACTGCCTTTACTCTCTTTATCTTCCTTAGCTTCTGCTAACCACCTTATATGTAATGATAATAAAAAAAAAATTTTAAAACCTTTTTGTCCCTAGATACTTCTGGATCAGAGTCAAGTCTGTCATGAATTCATCACACATTTTCAAACCGAAAATTAGACCACACCCCAAACACTTTTTGTCTTCATCAGTCTTACCTGGTGTACAGTATATTAAGTTTCTCAAAACTATATTATTGGTAAAAAGACTAATTTGAAGAGTAGTCAGCTCTCATATCTCAATCACCTTACCACTATGGAAGAAGTCAGAACTCCTGAGTATCTCCCCCATGTTAAGACAATGAAGAGGTTACTGGAAGATTTTCCTGCCAAGAAGAGATAAGAGATCAAATTGTATTGTACAAGGATGATAGTCATCGAGGAGCATTTGAGGTAACTTGATATTGGGCAACTTTCATTGCCAGGGCACAAAGAAGGTTAATAATTGTCCCTATTTTGTGTTTTTGCATAAATTTTCTCCTCTTTCCCAGTTTGAGTATGGTCATTACCTTAATGGCCTACACCTATAAGTTGGAGGTAAGATTCTAAGAGAATAACTCTAAAAATATCTAATCTATATTTTCTATAATTTTACTTTACTTTATTTTATTTTATTAATTTTATTTTTGCAATTATATGTTATGAAAGTTTTTTGATATTCATCCACATACCTAGGCATATTTTTAAGTTAAATACAGCTGAACAGAAAGCTTGATCTCCAAGTACAGGACTCTGGTGAACCATAGAGGGAGTGGAAGAGAGGAACTAACTATGAGGAACCTCATGATGTTGAACTGTTTTTTTCCTGCACAGAAAGAAGATATTGATAACTCATATGAATTTTCTCATTTATAAGAGCAGCTAGAAGGAGCATATATAGACAGGACATAAGAAGGAGCAAAATATAATGGTATGATGTGGTAAAGGGATGGAGTCAATGGGCAATGGGGGAAAGTACTGGGAGGAAGGAAAAGGAGATGAAGAAGAAGCTGAGAGATTTCACATAAGAGTCAAGAAAGAGCTTTTTCAATGGAGGGGAGGGTGAAGGCAAGGGGGTGATGAGTGAGCCTTAATTCTCATTGGAAATGGCTCAGGGAGGAAATCTCATACACACTTAATACGGTGAGGAAATCTATCTTGCCCTGGAGAAGGATGGGAGGAAAGGGACAGGATGAAGGGGAACAGGATGGAGGTAAGGAGGGAATAGGTGATAGAAGAGAGGAAAGATTGAGGGAGGGAGTACTCAGATGCAACACATTTTAGATAGGTCCAGGATGAAAGGAGAGAGAGAGTAAATAGAATAAATGAGAGTGGGGAGAAATAGAGTGGAGGTACAGCTAGTAATAGCAATTGAGGGAAAAATATTGAAGCAACTTTTCTGGTGGATTTATGATAAAGAAAACAACTCACCCCAGAGACAGAGCCATTGAAATCTGAACACAGACTAAAGTACGTTCTCTCTCTCTCTCTCTCTCTCTCTCTCTCTCTCTCTCTCTCTCTCTCTCTCTCTCTCTCTCTTCTTGAGGTTTCCCACCTTCTTGGGGAGGGGGTTTAGTTTATTTATTCTTATGCTTACTCTTATAACATTCCATTTACATCAATGCATGGCATGGAAATAATTGTGGAGACTGTCAGACAGCCTTCGGGGTGGGGAGGGAAGGGAGGAGGGGGTAAATATTGTAGAATTCAGAGCCTTGAAAAAAATGATGGGTACATATTAGTATTGTATATAATTGGAAAACAAATAAAATGTTAAAAAATGTTAAAATTTAAAAATAAATTGTCAAAATTTGGGGGCAGTTGAGAAAAGCAGCAAAAGAACTAAGAGAAGCAAGAAATAATTGACAGTGAGGAAAAGAAAAAATACACAAAGAAGGCAGAAAAATTCAAAATGCATCAGTAGTATGGGGTCATTTGGAATAAAAGGCCAAACTCCTCCAATTCTCCATAGACCTAAGATGGTCCATAATTGAGAGTCATAAAAATGCCCCTCAGTCACCAGGACACATAATTTAATTATGCTTAGAGTTGACCTTCCATGTTTAAGGCAGACAGACATGTAATATATTTTGGAAAGACTTCTATTAAAAATGTTTAAAAATGGGTGGGGGAAGGGAAGTAAGATTGGGGGAAAATTGTAAAACTCAAATAATATCTTTAATAAAAATAAATTTTAAAAAATGTTTAAAAATAAAAAAAAAGGAAATGAGACCTTTATCAGAACCCCTAGCTGTGAAAATTATTTCCCAGATTTCTGTTTTCCTCCTAATCTTGGCAGCATTGGTTTTATTGGAGCAAAATCTTTTTAATTTAATATAGTCAATGTCATCCATTTTGCAATATATAATGTATTCCATTTCTTATTTGTACATAAATTTCTCCCCTTTCCATAGATCTGACAAATGAGTATTTCTTGATTGGTTAATTGGTCTATGGTATTACTCTTTATGTCTAAATCCTGTACACTTTTTGACCTTATTTTGTTTGGCATAAGGTCTGAGATGTAAGTCTATGCCTAGTTTTTGCCATATTATTTTCCAGTTTTCCCAACAATTTCTGTCAAATAGTGAGCACTTAACCCAGAAACCAATGGATTTGTCAAACAGTAGATTACTGTGGTCATTTAGTACTGCTTCTTTTGAACCTATCCTAATCCACTTATCTATTACTCTATTTTTTAATCAGTGTCAGGCAGTTTTGATGACTGCCACTTTATACTTTAACTTTAGATCTGGTAGAGTTAGGTCACCTTCCTTTACATTTTTCTTTAACCAATTCCCTTGATATTCTTGTCTTTTTTTTTTTGTTCCATATGAATTTTGTTACTATTTTTTTCTGGCTTGGTAAAATAGTTATTGGTAGTTTGATTGATATGGCACTAAATAAGTAATTTAATTTGGGTAGAATTTTCATTTTTATCATATTAGCTCAACATAACCGTGAGCAATTGGCATTTTTCCAGTTATTTAGATCTGACTTTATTTGTGTGAAAAGTGATTTGTAATTGTGTTCATATAGTTTCTGGGATTGTCTTGGGAGGTAGATTCCTAAGTATTTAATATTGTCTACAGTTACTTTAAATGGAATTTCTCTTTCTATCTCTTGCTCTTGAGCTTTGTTGTTCAGATATATATGTGTGTGTGTGTGTGTGTGTGTGTGTGTGTGTGTGTGTGTGTGTGTGTGCTGATGATTTATGTGTTTATTTTATATCCTGCTACTTTGCTGAATTTGTTAATTGTTTCAAATAGTTTTTTATATGATTTTCTCAGATCTTCTAATTATACCATCATATCATCTGCAAAGTGGGAAAGCTTTGCTTCTTCATTGCCAATTCTGATTCCTTCAGTTTTTTTCTTCTCTTATTGTTAAAGCTATTACTTCTAATACTATATTGAAAAGTAGAGGTGATAATGGACATCCATGTTTCACCCCTTCCTTATCGGAGATGCTCCTAATTTATTGCCATTACATATCATATAATATTTATTGATGGTTTTATATAGATACTGCATGTTATTTTAAGGAAAACTTCATTTATTCCTATATCTCTAGTGTTTTTAATAGGAATGCATGCTGTATTTTGCAAAAGCTTTTTCAGCATCTATTAAGATAATCATATGATTTCTGTTGGTTTTATTATTGATATGTTCAATTATGTTGAGTATTTTCCTGATGTTGAACTATCCCTACCTAACTGGTATAAATCCTACCTGATCAAGGTATATTATTCCAGTAATAACTTGCTGTAATCTCTTTACTAAAATTTTATTTAAGATTTTTGCTTCAATGTTCATTAGGGAGATTGGTATATAATTTTCTTTGTCTGTTTTGATTCTTCCTGGTTTAGGTACTGGCACTGTATTGGTGGCATAAAAGGAATTTGGCAGAACTCTTATTTTTAAAAATAGTTTATGAAGAATTGGAATTAATTGTTGTTATTTTATTTTAATTCTGTATTTTAACATGTTTATAGTTTGGGTGTTCATACTGCCCAGAACCACAAAGCAAAATTTTGAACCTGCTACTTGACTTTGTTAGGACCATCTGTAACTTAGCTAAGTGATTTGAAAACATTTTATGGGTGGTGCAGAGTGAAGAATCTGGAGACTATCACCAGCTGCGTGGCCCTAGATAAGTGACTTATCTGTTGCTAGGGAGTGGTGTCCCCAATTTAAGATTGAGAGGCCTTGAAATGATGAAAGAATTCACACACAGCACTGGAATTTTAAAACCTCTTAGGATTTACTATACAAATCTGCAAGATTACAGATTAAAATATTTTTCTCTTCCTAGAGAAGCAGTAAGTACCATGTAAGCTGCTAGAGGGAAGAAGGATAAGAGAGAGAAAGAGAGACAGAGACAGAGAGAGAGAGACAGAGAGAGAGACAGAGAGAGTGAGCTGACTGGACTGAGACTCAAGGGGAGTCTGCCTGGTTTGAGGGGAGTCCAAGTCAGACTTTTATAGTCTTTCTCACTCTCTGGGTACAGAAGGATCAAGAGACTGGGCAAAGGGGAAATCCTCCCCCTCTACGTGACTAAAACCAGGTAAAAGACTGGAAGTTGGGGGTGAGAATGAGGAGATATTATGAATCTACATTTTTAACAATGGAACAATAGAAATCAATTTACATCACAGGAGTGGATGAATTTTTTGCAAAATTTAACAGTTTAAAGGATTACAAAAATCTGCTTCCAATTACAAATCTTCTATGTCCATAACTCCCTGCATCATATTCTTAGGCCCATGATTCCCTGCATCATAACCACTTGTTGCAATTTCCTCATGTATAAAATTTTAATAAAGGCACTTCATAGGGTAATTGTGAGAATCAAATGAGATAATTGTAAAATGCTTAACACAGTGCATTGCCCGGAATAGGTGCTATGTAAATGTTAGTTATTATTATTAGATTCCTTATCTTAAAATGCTTAAAAAAATAGCTTCTCATTTCATGGCACTGTTTTGAATGTGATGGTATGATATGTAATGTATTTTCATTTCCTTTGAAATATGAATGATTCAAATGCACAAAAGATTCATGTTTGTTTGTAAGAAACCCTGAAATTTCAAAGTTTAATCCTGCCCTAACCAATTTATTCTGCTTAAGAAAAAGCAAAGACCCTAAAGAAACTTCCTCTATTTCAGAAACACTTCCCCCATCAGATTAATTAGGCATAGGATTATTCACTTATAGTTGAGATACTTGCTTTAAAACAAAGGCAACCAATATAAATAACTTTGTTGGGGGGGGTTGCTCTTTTTTTCATATGGAATTGAATTTCAGGACTCTGTAGGTGTTCAATTAATGCTAATTACTAGCTTTGGAAGACTAAGATAAAAAACAGTCCACAGTTGTTTGTGTTTATTTCAACTGCATATTTTATGTAAATGTATCATTATATGCAAATTAGACACTGCCTTGAGGTGCCTGGCAAGTAGCCAGTAAGATTTGAAGTCACAGAGTTCAGACTTCTTTCTGGTAGTTTAACTTCCTACACCTGCCATGAATAGTAAGTTACTTTTTGACTCTCCTTGCTGTTTTTCCTTGGAGGTACCTCACTTTGATGAATTTAAATTCTGCTTAATTCCTGACTTGTCCAACCATGAATATTGGCATTAGCCCTTTGTGCCCAGAGTAGGTTCATTGGAAACCAGTCAATTTAAAAAAATGAATTTTATTCCTAGAATCTTAGAGCTGTATTACATATATATATATATATATATATATATATATATATATATATATGATATATAAAATCAGTCCAGAGGTGTCAAACTTCTAGCCCTCCAAACTCTTCAATACTGTCAAAATCAGATTAAAATATAGTTGGGAAATGTTTAATAAAATAAATAAGATGTCAAACTTCCAGCCTTCCAAACTTTTAAATGCTGTCAAAATCAACTTAAAATGTAATTGTGAAATATTTAACAAAATAAATAAAAATATAATTAATTAATATTAATTTGTAGCTTTCTGAATCCCCAAAATTCCCATAAGGAGTTGATAAATCTGAAAATGTTGAGGGATCTTCGTTTGATTGTTCATTCCAGTGTTTTATCCTCCTAGTGTTAAGAAAAGGGGGAATTATGTTAAGCCCTCATTTTTCTTTCATTATTCTATGTTCTAAGGATAGTTTCTCTAAGGAGAGGTTTATGCAATGGTGAAATAATTTAAATGGAAAGAGGCAAAAGAAGTTGATATGGCTAGTTGGCTTCACTTCCTTAGAATCCTTTGCCACCCCCCCATCCCTCACCTTCTGACATTCCTACCCTGCCAGTCCTCAACAGTGAGTAGCCTAGCTTTATCCAGTTTCTCAATTCTTGAGTCAACAACTATACATGTGGAAATTCTCAGAACCAATATGTTTGCTACAAATCCATGCAAATTTGCTTCAGCTGCTTTCTAACTGCTGCTGGATAACTTTTAGAATTATTTTTTCATTGACTCCCCATTGTATTCTTCAATCCATTTGTTAATTTTAAAAATCAGAGCTGTGATTTTATTGGTCAGGGAACTCCCCACCCAATCGCAAAAGTTGCTCAGCAACAAGGATTAGTTGGGGCAATGAGATGTTATTGTACAGCCAATAGTTGTCTAAGACTGGGCTTGGATTCAAGTCTTCTTGGCTTTAAGCTCTCTTCACTATGCCATGCTGTCTCACACTCCCCATACTTTTCTTTAAATTTGTTTATTTGTTTGGACCTATGATTTCCTTAATGTTGAGAATTCTTGGGGAGAAAACCTCTTCTACCAATTCAGATTGGCAGCTGTTCTGCATGTCTCCTCTTCTACCTTCCTCCTTCCATTGCCTTGTAATTCACTAAAATTGGACTTCTCTCTTTTCTTCTCCTTCATGTCAATAAGATACTTTCTTTTCTATTTCATCTCTCACACCTGTCTCACACAAAGAGATGACCCTTTTCTTTACCAAAGCAAACATCCCCTATCCTATGCCATTTCTCCAGCAGAATACTTTGCTCCCTCTATTATGCTCACCCTCTCCCTATCATCTCTCTCTTCTTATGTACTGGACACTTCCCTGATACTTCCAAAACATATCCTTGTCTACCATCCTCAAAAAAAAACCCCAACAAAACCAAAAGCCTCACTCAATCTATCTATTTCATATCTTGCATCCCTTTGAAGGCTAAATAAACTATTTGAGGTCACCTAAAATCTTGGTCCACTTCCCTTCCTCTCATTCTTTTATTAACTCTCTATAGTCTGGCTTCTAACCTCACCTTTCAAATTGCTCTCTCCAAAACTCCCAATGATCTCTTAGTGACCAAATAATAATGGCTTTTCTCAGTCCTCATCTTCATTCACACTCTTCTCCTTGATTTGTTCTTCTCTCCATGCTCTTTTGTGGTTCTCCTCCTATCTGTCTAATGGTTCCTTTTTTGTTAATATTATTTATTTAAGGCAATGGGTTAAGTGACTTGCCCAAGGTCACACAGCTAGGTAATTATTAAGTGTCTGAAGTCACATTTGAATTCAGGCAGGGATGGGGCTCTATCCACTGTGCCTCACCTAGCTGCCCTCTGACTGTTCCTTTTTTGGTCTCATTTACTGGATCTTCATCCAGGCAATGTAAACTAATCATGAGTGATCCCCAAGACTCTCTTCTCAATCATTTTCTCTCTCCAAATTCTTTTACTTGATGATCTTATCAATTCTAATGGGTGAAACCATCTTCATCTCAATGCATACAATTTTCTGATCAATTTATCTAGCGCTAACATCTTTCTTGATCTCCAGTCCCACATATCCTATTGGTTATAAACTGGATGTTCTGTAGAATCTTAATTCAACAAATTCAAACCTGAACTCATCTTTGCCCCACACCCTTACCTCTTCCAAATTTTCCTCTTGCTGTGTCAGTTTCCTTGCTATTCTCTTGGTCACCCAAGCTTAGTCTAAATATCATCTCAATTCCTTACACTCACTTGCCTTACTTTTATAATCTGATACTCTCGGTTTTTAATATCTCTTCACATCTCTTTAATAGCCATATCTCTTTTCAACCAGTTAGGTGTCCCAGAGGATTTGAGGGTTTTTTAAGGCATGGTTCTTAAGAAAGAAATCTAGATTATAAACCTCAAGGAGATTTCAGTGATCAAAATTTACATTCCTTTGGGCAGAACACCCTCATGTTAAAGGGGACAAAAGGAGAGGAAGGGACTGGAGGAGAGTAGATCCTGAGAGTATTCCTCTCCCAGATTGATTTGTTTTTTTGTTTGAGTAAAACAGGTAATCCTTTGCCTCATTTCTTACCTAGCCTTAATCATGGACTGGGCAAACCTTAGCTTAAAAAAGGCCAAGGTCTCCCATTTTATTGAGGACCATTTCTAGTAATCCTGATCCATATCTTGAAACAGAACACAGATGGCAACAGAGGGGAAAGGGAAGTTATTCACAGTCTCCTTTCCCCACTTAGATCCAATTCACTTGTATGTCATGGCATCACCATCCTGATCACCTAAGAGAACTAAGAACAAAACAAATTTGAGATCCTCTAAGGGGAAACCAAAAAACAGAGAACTTCTAAGGATATTTTTATAAGAAAAGAATCAATAATTGCATTTTTTTAAATCTTGAGTCTCTTAGTTAACAAGGCAGGGAATTAGTAAGGTGGGTGTTCTTGTACATTCACTTGGGCAACTGACTTTTTTTTTGCACGACTAGTTAAAAAAAACCCATTCTTTACAAAGCTGGGTTAATCCTAGATATCCGTCAAAATACCAGCTATATACCCTTAGAAACAGTAAGTCCAAATGGAATTTGTAGAAGCTGTTTCCAACAAGGCCACAACATCCCTCATTCAAATTCCCCCCATCTCTGAAATTGAATCCAGGACTCAATCTAGCCCTAGAGCCAAGACTCAATAATGCTTCTCATTAATAGCCATTTGGGAGTGTTTAGGAAATATGCAAAAAGAATAATTCCTTAACTTTCTTTCCCTAGGGGCTAAAGTTCCTATTCAGAGTTTCTCCATTTTTCCTAGTCTGAGAAAATTAAATCTGGCTTCAAACATAATTTTCTGATATCATTCAACTCTAAGCTATTTTGTTGACTTTTATGTTGCCTGCACCACATGTACCATCACTCCAGTGCAGAATTCCAAATAAGCAAATGAATCCATATTTCTCATCCCCAATTAAATAATTCATGCACGTAATTCAAAAGTATCCCCATTCAAGTCATCATGCTGACAGTAACTCATCTACTGTATTCATTAGGAATTCACCTTCTTTTCCTTCTACCTTCCTGAAGTTGTTGCTTTCTACAATTCTTTTCATTGTTTCAGAGCACACTGAACAGCTCCAATCAATACCTCATTAAGTCATTTCAAATCAGGGCACCACAGCTGCTCTAGAGTATGAAGATGAAATATAGTTTCATCAATAGAAACTCAGCCTGGGTCTATGCAGAGACAAGACAACTAGTCAGGTTAGTCAATTCAATCTCTACTCCCCCCACATCCCATCCACTTCCAGCTATGCCCAAATCAGTCCTTTTAAAAAAAAGTATTCAAATTGATTGTTTTGGAGTAGTAAAGATCAAATGACTAGTTGACTAGTTGAATTTTTTGAGTTTTCAATCAGTTGCTTTGGGTGTTATGTGGATTCATAGAATTGATAGATATTCCAGGTCATTTCTATGCCTTGAAGAAAAGACTTAAAGCAGAAAAATATTTGTTCTATCCTTAAAAATAACAAGGAAAGCCTCTCCACCTTATATTACATGGTCTATCAGATCATAATCAGAAAATTCTTTTGAAATTATGGTAATAGCATATCATCCATTCATGAATTCATCTTATTAGGCTTTTCTATGACTGTACTGTAACCCTGAGCATTCAAAGAAAAACAAATGAGAGTCTCTGACCTTAAAGGTTATACTCAAGACGGGGTTTATAGTCAAAATATGACATAGCAGTGTTTGGACAAGAAAAAATTTAATTTAGTAGGAAATTGTGGAGTGTAGAATCTAAGTTGTCAGAGCCCAGAGAAGGAAAAAAAACCTGATCATACAAAAGTCACCAAACTCCCAACTAGGTAGAATAGACTTGTTTTAAGCAACATTCTTTGGATTAGTGAAAGTAGTTGATTATGAGACTGAAGAACTTGAAGTCAAAGATTGGAGTTCAAATCTTGCCTCTGTAACTACCTATTTAACCTTGAATTAATCAAGTTACTCTCTTTGCCACAGTTTCTCCATATATAAAATGAGGAAATTGAATCAGATGAGTTTTAAGGTCCCTTCTAACTTTAGATACCATGAGTTAGATAGAAATAAAATCTAATGCTAGCAAAAGGACAGTGAATCTAAAAATTGAAAGTTAAGCTAATCAAAGGCAAGTATAGAGTTATTAGTTGGGGAAGAAAAGGGAAAAAGTATTATGGAGCATATCAGGTACCATGCCAATTGTCTTATTTTACCCTCCCAATAACTTGCTACTATTTATTTTATATTTGAGGAAACTGGGATAGATAGTGATTAAATAAATGACTTGCTAAGGGTCACATAGCTGGGAAGTATCTAAGGCCATATTTGAATTTAGGTCTTCTCACCTTCCCTATCCATTGTGTCTACTAGCTAGTAATAGGATCTGAACAGCAATCATTGATTCAAAACTCTTTTCTTCAGGATTCTAAGGCAAGGGATATAGCAATGGACTTGGAATCAAGGAGTTGAGTTCTAACCCTACCACAAACACTTACAGGTAAGGACTTTACCTCTCAGTCTGTTTCTTCCTTTGTAAAATGGAAACAATAATAGCCTATACTACAGAGGTAACATACAAAGCATTTTGCCAATCTTGTCATAAGTACTATAAAAATGTTAGTTATTGTTATTATGACTTTGCCATTTATTTTAACTCACTCTGCCAAAGAGCAAGACTAATTATTGTTTTATCTTTTCCTACTTAAACAGTGCTGGAGTGAAGAAGACATTTCAGAGTAGATAAAGTGCTGCATATAGAGTCAGGAAAAGTTGGGTTCTAATCTTAGCATTGACATGGGAAAGTCAACTTCTCTGAGCTTTCGTTTTCTCATCTGTAAAACAGTACTAATAAAAAAGATAATACCTATGGTATCACAAGATTGTTAGGTGACTTTAATGACATATTTTGTGAATCATAAAATGCTACATGAATCATTTACAATATGTGACTCAATGTCTGTTAAATAGACTTATAGAGATAAAATTGACAGTAATTTAAATCTGAAGGGATGTCTTCAGATCTCTGATTCATGATTTCAGAAATTATTAGGCTTCAAAGTACTCTCTAAAGAAGAAGGAGGAGGAGGAGGAGGAGAAGGAGGAGAAGAAGAAGGTGGAAGAGGAGGATGAATGTGGAGTTGAGAAAGAGTGCTACATGCAGGGAACTTAAGGTACATGAGTGTAGATGGATCAAAAAATGTGCAGAGAAAAGGAAGGTATAAGAAATCTGCAAAGGAAGAAAGGGACCAAGTAATGGAAAGCTTTAAGTAGCAAATAGAAGATTTTATATTTATCCTGAAAGTAATAGGAAGCCACTGGAGCTCACAGAAGTGATCAGACCTATACTATAGAAAATCACCTTGGCAGTTAAGTGGAGGATGGATTACAGTGGAGATAAATTTGAGGCAGGGAGATGAGTTAGAAGATCATTACAGTAATTGTAGTAAGAGATGATGAGAGATTCAATTAGAATTTTGGCCTTATAAGGGAAAAGCAGAGGATATATATGAGATGTGTTATGAAGGCCAAAATTACAAGAAGTATTATATATGTAGGGTGAGTGAGAGACAGGAGTAGAGGATGAAACTGAAACTACCATACTGGTTAACTAAGAGAATGGTCAAACCCGTAATAGTAAAAGAGAAATTTGAAGATGTGAAGTTTAGGAAAGGATAAGAGTTAATGAGTTAAACTTTATGAGACTGGCAATTCAGTTTGAAATGTCCAAAGGGCAATTAAGGAAGCAGAGCCACGATATAGGAAAAAAGGTCAACTAAATTTGGCTCAAAAAGTGAATAATTGGGGCAGCACAGTGGATAGAGCACTGGCCCTGGAGTCAGGAGTACCTGAGTTCAAATCCAACCTTAGACACTTAATAATTACCTAGCTGTGTGGCCTTGAGCAAGCAAAAAAACTAAAAAAAAAGTGAATAATCTACACATTTAGTTGGGTAGAGATTCTATCTAACCCTATAAGGAAGAGAACACAAAAAGGGAGCCTGATAGAAGGGAGGACAGATGGAGAGAAGCAATGGTCAGAAACAAATACTGGTGGGAAGAGATAAAGTAAAAGGAAAATATGAAAATTAAACAAGTGAAACTGGATGGAGGGAAATACATAGTTAATAATGTAACTATGAATGTGAATAGGTTGAACTCACACATAAAACAGAAGCAGATAATAGAGTAGGTTAAAACCAGAATCCTATAATATATTGTGTATAAGAAGATAGCAGAGAGAAGCCAGGCACTGTGCTAAGATCTCCTGGTTTCCCCTCAAAAATATCATGAAAGAAACCTCTTAATAGAAATTCAATTGACAAAACCCAGAAAGAGTAAACTAGGAGAAGAACACATACCAAAAGGTCTCTCTTAAGAGACCTTGGGTGAATCGGGAGTGGAGAGCAAACAGGGGTAGCAGTGGGGTGAAGCCATAGGACAGGCCTTAACCATGGAGGCTTTGGTGAGTGGCAGGTCCGAGGACCAACTTTAGCCACCCAACCTTTGGCTATGTGAGTGAAGGTCTAGTGAGTCCCAGTCAGCCTGGAGGGTAAGTCCCAACACAGAATTGCTGAGCATGGCTGGACCTCTGGGCTTGGGGGCCTGAGCACCATACTTTTAGTGGGGTCCTCTTCCCAAAAGAAACAGTATCAGATAAAAGAGAAAATCCTGCAAGCAGCCAGAAAGGATTATGCAGCATGACCTGGCTGCATCAACATTAAGGGATCAAAGAGCCTGGAATGAGATATTCCAAAGAGCAAGGGAGAATGGAATGCAGCCAAAAATCCACTATCTGGCAAAGCTGAGCCTTCTCTTCCAGGGGAAATGATGAACATTTAATGAAATGGGAGACTTCCAGAATTTCCTGATGAAAAGACCAGAACTAAATGGAAAATTTGTACATCAAACAGGACACTCAAGAGACACATGAAAAGGCAAAAAAAAAAAGGGGGGGTAAAGAAAAATTGCTATCCAATAAAATAAAATGAAACTAGCTATACCTCCATCTGGGATAAAGAATTCCATAGTTCTTGAGGATTGTAACTCTATTAGAGAGAATATACTTAGCCAGAAGTGATGGACACTCATGACTTTTCTGTGACTAAGATAGAATGATTTAAAAACAATACCTCCTTTAAAAGGGGGACAGTAAGGAGATGGGAGGATAGAGGTAAATGTCATTATATTAAGAGGTACAAAGGACCTATTGCAATAGAGGGGAAGAAGGGAGGAGGTGAGAACTGCCTGAGTCTTACTCTCATCAGATTTGGCTTAAAGTTAACGTACATACACTCGGTTAGGTTAAGAAACTTATCTTACCTTTCAAGTATTAAAAGGGGAAAAGGGGCAGGGGGATAAAAAGAGGAACTAACAAAAGGAAGGGAAGGAAGAAGGAGCAAAGGGAAAGAGGAAAGAAGGGGGGGTTGAATATAGGAGGGCAAACACACTGAAGGTTGTGGTATTCAGAAACAAAATACTGGGGAATGTGGATAAAGTGAAAAAAGGGGAAATACAAATAGAGGGAAGATAGCATGGAAGGCAATCAAGAGTTAATAATTATAACTTTGAATGTGAATGGGATGAATTCTCCCTTAAAATGTAAATGAATAACAGAGTGGATTAAAAACCAGAAGCCTATAATATGCTGTTTACAAGAAACTCATTTGAAGCAGAGACATACATATAGAGTAAAGGTAAAAGGTTGGAGCAAAATATATTTTGCTTCAGCTGAAGTGAAAAAAGCAGGGGTAGCAATCCTTATCTGAGACAAAGCAGCTGAAAAAATAGCATTAAAAGAAATAAGGAAGGAAACTATATCCTCCTAAAAGGTTCCATAGACAACAAAATAATTTCAATACTAAATATGTTTGGACCCAATGGTATAGCATCCAAATGCATAGAGGAGAAGTTGAAGGAGTTACAGGAAGACATAGACAGCAAAACTCTACTAGTGGGAGACCTCAACTTCCCATTTTCAGATTAAGATAAATTTAAACATAAAATTAACAAAAAGGAACTTAAGGAGGTAAATAGATTATTAGAAAACCCAGACATGATAGACTTATGGAGGAAACTGAAAGTGGATAGAAAGAATATACTTTCTTTTCTTCAGTACATGGCACACAAAAATTGACCATATACTTAGGGCATAAAAACCCAATAATCTATTGCAGAAAGGCAGAAATAGTGAATACATCCTTCTCGGGTCATAATGCAATACAATTCACATGCAATATTGTGCCAGAGAGATATAGACCCAAAACTAATTGGAAACTAAATAATCTCATTTTAAAGAATGAGTGGATGAAACAGCAAATTATAGAAAGAATTAATTATTTCATCCTAGATAATGACAATAATGAAACAACATACCAAAACTTATGGGATACATTCAAGGTGGCTGTCAGGGGATATATTATATCTTTAAATGTTTACATGAATAAATTAGAGAAAGAGGAAATTGATGAACTAAATATGCAACTAAAAAATTAGAGAAAGAACAAATTAAAAACCTCCAATTAAATACCAAATTTGAAATTCTAAAAATTAAAGAAATTAATAAAATCAAAACCAAGAAAACTATTGAACTACTAAATAAAACCAAGAGTTGGTTTTATGAAAAAAACAATAAAATTGATAAACCTCTGGTCAGTTTGATTTTAAAATAAAAGAAGAAAACCAAATTGTTAGTATCATAAATGACAAAAGTGAATTCACCACTAAAGAGGAGGAAATTAAAGTAATAATTTGTAAATATTTTGCCCAACTCTATGCCAATAAATTTGACAATCTAAGTAAAATGGATGAATATTTGCAAAAATACAAGTTGCCCAGGTTAATGAAGAGGAAATTAAATACCTAAATAACCCTATCTCAGAAAAAGAAATTCAACAAGCCATTATTGAACTCCCTAAGAAAAAATCTCCAGGACCAGATGGATTCAAAAGTAAATTCTATCAAACATTTAAGGAACAATTGGTTCCATATAGACTCTTTGGAAAAATAGATGAAGACAGACTCTATCTAACTCTATGACACCAGTATGGTGCTGATACCTAAACCAAGTAAAGCTAAAACAGAGAAAGAAAATTATATACCTATCTCCCTGATGAATATAGATGCAAAAATCTTAAATAAAATCTTAGCAAAAAAAATACAAGTTATCACTAGGCTAATACATTATGACCAAACAGGATTTATCCCAGGAATACAGGGTTGGTTCACTATTAGGAAAACTGTTAGTATAATTAATTCTACCAATAGAATCCTATCAGAAATTATATGATTATATCAATATATGCTGAAAAACTTTTTGAGAAAATACAGCACCCATTCCTACTAAAAACACTAGAGATTGGATTGCTTCTTAGAATAATAAGTACTATCTATCTGAAATCATCAACAAGCATTATACACAATGGGGATAGCCTAGAGGCATTCCTAATAAGATCAGGGGTGAAATAAGGATGCCCATTATCATCACTACTGTTCAATATTAGAAATGTTAGCTTCAGCAAAATAAGAGAAGAAAAAGAAATTGAAGGAATTAGAATGGGGAATGAAGAGACAAAACTCTTACTCTTTGCAGATGACATGATGGTCTACCTAGAGAATCCAAAAACATCATCTAAGAAACTACTAGAAATAATTAGCAACTTTAATAAAGTTGCAGGATACAAAATAAACCCCCATAAATCCTCAATACATATATATATGTATATATGTATATATACATATATACATATATATATATGTATGTATGTATATGACTAGCAAGATACAGCAGAAAAAAAACTAGAAAGAGAAATCTCATTCAAAGTAATTTCAGACCATATAAAATACTTGGGAGTCTACCTACCAAGGCAGACTCAGAAACTTTCTGAAAACAATTACAAATCACTTCTCACACAAATAAAATCAGCTTTAAATAACTGGACAAATATCAACTGCTCATGATTAGGCTGAGCTGATATAATACAAATGACAATTCTACCTAAATTAAACTACTTATTTAGTGCCATGACAATCAAGATTCAAAAAAAATTACTTTAATGAATTAGAAAAAATTGTAAGTAAATTCATATGGAGAAATAAAAAGTCAAGAATTTCCAGGGATTTAATGAAAAAAAGAAGGTGGCTTAGCCCTACCAGATCTAAAATTATATTATAAAGTCATCCAAACTGTCTGGTATTGGCTAAGAAATAGAGTGGTGGATCAGTGGAATAGACGAGGTGCAATAGCAGGAAATGATTATAGTAATCTGCTGTTTGATAAACCCAAAGAGTTCAGCTATTGGGATAAAAACTCTCTCTTCCATAAAAACTGTTGGGAAAATTGGAAGTTAGTATGTCAGAAAATTGGATTAGCCCAACACCTCACACCCTATACCAAGGTAAGATCAAAATGGATACAGGATTTAGACATAAAAAAAAATATTATAAACAAACTAGGAGATCAAGGAATAGTTTACCTGTCAGGTCTATGGAAAGGGAAGCAGTTTATGACCAAGGAAGAGATGAAGAACATCATTAAAAACAAACTAGATGATTTTGATTACATTAAATTAAAAAGCTTTAGATTTTATTTTATTTATTTAATTTTATTAAATTAAAAAAATTAAATTTTAAAAGCAATTAGAGACCAGGAGGGATGGGAATTCAGGGAAGCCTAGAAGTATTTGCATGAATTGATGCTGAGCAAGATGAGCAGAACCAGAAGAACATTGTACACCCTGACAGCAACATGGGGTTGATGATCAACCTTAGTGGACTTGATCATTCCATCAGTGCAACAATCAGGCACAATTTGGGGGTATCTGTGATGGAGAATACCATCTGTATCCAGAGAAAGAATTGTGGAGTTTGAACAAAGACCAAAGACTATTACCTTTAATTAAAAAAAAACCATTATCTTACTTTATAATTTTGCTATCTCTTATACTTTTTTTTTCCTTAAGGATGTGATTTCTCTCTCATCAAATTCAACTCAGATCAGTGTATACCAAGACTAACAGACTGCCTTCTAAATAGGGAGGAGGGAAGCAAGATTAGGGGGAAAATTTAAATTTAAAAAATTTAAATTTAGATAATAATAATTTAAATAAAATTTATATATATGTATATAGTGTATAAGAAACACATTTTAAACTGAGAAACACACACAGGGCAAAGGTAAAATTCTGGTATAGACTATATTGTTTTAGTTGAAGTGAAAAAAGTAATGATCATAATCTCAAGCAAAGTAAAAGCAAAAATAGAGCTAATTAAAAGAGACAAGGAAGGAAACATCTTGCTAAAATGGACCATAAACAATGAGTTAGTATCAATACTAAACATATATATATATATATATATATATATGCAACAAATGGTATGGCATCCAAATTTCTTAAAGAGAATGTAAATAAAGTATAGGAGATAATAGGGAGGTAAACAATATTAGTGGGAGACCTCAGCTTTCCCCCTCTCAAAATTCCACAAAATAAATAAAAGGTAGTTGGAGTTCTATTAGATTGTGAGCTCCTTTAGGGCACATACTATCTTTTTCTAATTTGTATACTCAGAGGTTAGCACAGCATCTGGTGCACAGTAGGTGTTTAATATCTGTTTATTGACTATTTATTACTATGGAATGAAAAGAAAAAGGAGCCCAGAACAAAGCCTTGGGAGACACAGTTAGAGGACTAATATAGATTGCAGCAAAGAATAAGAAGGAGCAATTGGATAGATAGAACCAATCAATAGCACTATCACGAAATGTTAGAGAGGAAAGAGTATTCCAAAGGAGGCTATTAACTATATCATATGCTTCAGGGAAGTTAAAAAAAAATTAGAAAAAACACCAATAGACTCTGGAGTTAAAAATCATTGGTAATTTTGAAAAGGGTGATTTCAGCTAAATGATGATCATGTCAGAAATCAGACCATAGAATCTTTGGAAGGAGAGAAGTGGAAGTGAAGGCACTGAATATTTTTGGCTTCCTCAAAAAATTTAATCTCAAAGAGGATGCAGAGAAATAGGATGATAGCTAGGTGAGATGGTGGAACACTTCAGTCTCAACTAACCATACATTCAGCAATTTTTTTTGTTTTTATTTTTGTTTTTAAGGTTTTTGCAAGGCAATGGGGTTAAATGGCTTGCCCAAGGCCACACAGCTAGGTAATTATTAAGTGTCTGAGACCAGATTTGAACTCAGGTACTCCTGACTCCAGGGCCGGTGCTTTCTCCACTGTGCCACCTAGCTGCCCCAAGCAATTATTTTTTAAGTTAGTCACTGCAAAAAAGGATCTTCCCAAATTTTATAAAAATACAGAGTCAGAGAGATCAAAACAAAAAGAGATATGATGTGTGAGAGATAGAATGAGTGTTGACAGGAGAGTACTATAACCCTAAAGAACAACTGAAGATGTTTGTTTTGGGTTTTTTTTTTTTTTTTGGAAGTTAAGTGTCTTGCCCAAGGTTACATTAGCTAGCAAGTTTTTGAGGTTAGATTTGAACTCAAGCTTTACTGATTTGAGGGTTGGTGCTCTATCTGCTGCCCTATGTAGCTGCCCAAGTGAGAAGGTTTTAAGAAGAGAGGGATATAGCCAGGTTTGTAAGTAGCAAAGAAGGAGCCAATATTGTAGATAGAGAGCAGTTGAAGGTAACAGAGAGTGAAGATACTTTGGGGGGAAATTTGCTAGAGAAGATGTGAGGGGTTAGATCAAAACTATATGCCATTTAGCAACATGTACCTTGACAAGGAAAATAACCACATCTTCATATGAGACTGGAGTGAAGTAGATGGTGGAGGAATATGCCTATGTGATATGAGTGGAGGAGAAAAGAAAGCAGCATTTTCAGTGAATGGTCTCAATTTATTTTTACAGTAAGAGGCAAGTCCTATATTTGAGAGTGCTGGGAAAGATAGTGCAGTGGGAAGGAAGATGAGATTTGGAACCATCACCATGGATGGAGAGTGGAATAGTGAAACAATTAGGAAGAAACAAAATGTTTTCCTTGCAGAGTAAACCCAGTTGAAATTATTGTTGTTGTTTCAGCCATGTCCAACTCATCATGACTCCCTTTTGGGGTTTTCTTGGCAAAGAAACTGGAGTGATTTGCTGTTCCTTCTCCAGATCATTTTACAGTCAAAGAAACTGAGGCAAACAAGGTGAAATGACTTGCCCAGAGTCACATAATACTAAATATCTAAGATCAGAATTGAACTCAGGAAGATGAGTTCCTGACTCCAGACCCAGCTCTCTTTCCACTGTGCTATTGAAATTAGAAAACATATACTGGCAATGGGTCCAATAAGACAGTTTTGTGATTTTTTTTCCATCTCTGTTCAGCAGCATACAAATAGGATTGAAGTAGGTGGCTGGTAGGAGTAATCCAGGGTTGGAACTTGGCAAATAAAATAAAATTGATGGAAATTAAGATGCAGAAGGTAAAAGTGAAGAAAGAATCTTAGGAAACTGAGGTTCCAAGTCAGGGTAACTGACTAAAAGAAGAGACCATAAGTTAGTTATGGTATTCTATTTGGACATCATGTAGAGCTATTCTTAGATGGTACAGTATAATAAAATAATTTTTAAAATCACAAGATTTAAAACTAGAAAAAGTTCTAGTGCCACCCACTCATTTTACAAATGTCAAAACAGAGCAAGTAACTTTTCTAAGGTCATTGAGGTCATTATTACCCCCACGCCATGTTTGAGTCCTCTGGGACACTTCAGCCTCAACTAACCACACATTCAACAATTACTTTTTAAGTTAGTCACTGTGCACAAAAGGGTCTTCCCAAATTTTATAAAAATGCAGTCAGAGAGATCAAGACAAAAAGAGACATGATGAGAGAAAGAGAGAGAGAGAGATAGATAGAGAGAGAGAGAGAGAGAGAGAGAGAGAGAGAGAATGAGTGTTGAGTACTATAACCCTAAAGAAGACAATTATCATATACAATGGATGACAGAGAATTGGGCGCTGTCATCCTAAATATCAGGGCTCTTTAAGTGTAGAACTCAGGATTCTGACCCTGAATGTTTAAAAATCTCAGATTTTTATTCACAGGTCTATAAAGTTCATAATTCACAGATTAAACTTTATATAGAGAGACAGAAAGTTACTTGAGGACAAATTGAATAATTACATTGTAAGAGAGAAGCTTAGATTAACATAGTCCAAGCAATAATTTAGAGGAAAAAAAGGAGAAGGAAATGTCAAGAAGCCCAGGAGAGGAGAGAATCTGACCACATGGAGCTGGGGTCATATTGCTCCAGTGGCAAAGGTTGGGAGCACACGGCTCTAATTTAGAAAGAGAGAAATGTGGCAGCCCTGCTGGTAATTCAGAGAAAGAGACCTCCACTCCAGAAGACCTTGCTTAAATGCATTTCCATGGTGGGTAGGTGGGGAGTGATTTAGCACCTGTCTCCAGGTATTCTCCAAAATGTTCACCACAGGGTCAGCCTGCAAGGTGGCTAAGACAGTACTCATGGCGCCTGGGTGATATTCTACACACTTGTCCCAAAGGATGTGACTTTCAAGTCCAACATGGCATTTCCTTATACCCTGCTTCACAATTACTCCAGGGAGTTCTAACCTAGAGGCATTCATTGCTAATGCAGAGCTAAAAGTCACTCTCAAATTCTGCTATTTTGTAATTGAGTTTTTACAGGATGTGTGGACATATAAATCAACTCATTTTTTTGGCCAGTTAATTGACAAAAATTTCCATATTTGTCTTCCATTCCCTACTTCTTCCTGCTGAGGAAAGCCAAAAGTCAAACCAGTAGACCTGCAAGGTAGCCCTGGAACAAGATATGAATCATGTGAATGTGAGTATGGCTAGATGTCTACACCACTACTATAAGGGTGAACTAGGTAGGGCAGCTGAGCAGGGACACCAGAAGCTCTCTTTGAAGGACTGTGCATCTGGTGGCACAGTGGATAGAGTGCCAACCCTAGAGTTAGGAAGCCTGCCCTTCTTGGTTTTTTGTTTTGTTTTGACAAGGCAATGGGGTTAAGTGACTTGTCCAAGGTCACACAGCTAGGCAACTATTAAGTGTCTGAGGCCGGATTTGAACTCAGGTCCTCCTCACTCCAGGGCCAGTGCTTTATCTACAAGACTTCCCTTCTTGAATTCAAATCTGGCCTCAGACACTTACTAGTCATGTGATCCTAAGCAAGTCACCCTTGCTTGCCTCAATTTCCTCAATTGTAAAATGAGTTGGAGAAGGAAATAGCCAACCTCTCCAGCATCTCTGCCAAGAAAACCCCAAATGGAGTTGCAAAGAGTTGGATACCACTGAAAAGGACTGAACAAGAACAAGCAACTGGAAGGAAACTGTGACAGTGATGGACCGGCTTGCTGACAATGACCTTATAGGAAAGATATGTTGGGTTTTCCATTCATATTTGTGGTTTATGGTATAAACTAATTCTTCCATGAAGCTTTCTCTCCTATCTTTTCTGAAGAAAATAATCCCTCGAAGTGACTTGTGTAAGGTGTGAAAATGGTAAATAGGATATGAGGACTGGTCATTGGCCTCCCTTTGGAAAAGTAAAAATATCTCACTCCTTCCAAATGGACCCTGAACATGTCAAAATAGACACTCTTCCAGTTTGCAAGCTTCTTCTTAGGAAAAATAGATTCATTTATAATCTGTGCAAACTGTGGTGGGACTCTGGTTCATTCCAGATTCTCCTTTTGGGTCCTGGGGTTTCTTCTGTTTAACAAAATGAAGAAACTTCCTAATAATCAGAATTTTCCAAAAAACGAACTTGCTGGAGAGTTAATGAGTTCCCCTACCTTCAAAGCCTTCAAGGAAAGACTGGACAGTGTGTTGTTGGGGAATTGATAGTGGGAAATCTTTTGGTATGTATATTGGATTGGATTGCAGCTGACCTTCCTTATGACTCAAACTCTGATTCTGTGATTCTGTAACTAAATGTAAACTCTTTGAGGGCAGGAATTATTGGTATTTTTTTCTGTTTCTTTAGCACCAGCACAGTGCCTTTCCTACAGAAAATACCAAAAACAAGTTTGTGGAGCAGAATTAAAACTCTTGAGGCAATACAGATAAAGCACTTTGGAAACTTAATAGCATAGTAAGCATTATCTCTTCTCCTTACATAGTCAATAGTATTTTCAAATACAAAACTAATACCCATGCCTAGCTTAGGGACCTGAAGTGGGGAGGAAATTCCTTCTACCAATGGAAGTTAGAATCTTTTCTGCAGTTTAGGGTGATTAAAAATTTCCTAAATCATTAAGAGATTAAGTGACTTGCTCAGAGTCACATAGCCAGTATAAGTCAGAGATAAGATTTGAACCCCAAACATCTTGGCTTCTAGGTCAATGTTTGAAGCACTATACCCTGATGCCTCTCCTATATTTACATACACACACACACACACACACACACACACACATACACATGCAAATTAATAGGTTATCTATTTGCTCTTCTTTTTCTATTTACTGTATGTAGAGGGTATCTAGCATTTATTGAGCCATGAATTGTGCATGTGTTTACTTTTTTGGTATCTGAAACAATGACTTAGTTTTTTATTTTGTTTTGTTTAACTGAGTTGCTGACCTCTTAAAAATTAAATTATTTTACTTAAGATTCCATTTAGATTGCATTTGATTCTAATGGTTCTATCACTCAACCTCTGTGACTTTTAAAGTACTGTCATAATTTGCACTGGCATTTCAAGTAACCTATTCACTGGTGTTTTTTTCTGGGAAATAAATTGGAATTGTTGTCTAAGCAGGAAAACTGAAAATTTAGCATGTCCATTGAATTATTCAATACTTCTCCCCCCACCCCTCTGCAACTAATTACACTTTCTTGGTTAGAAACTCCAGAGTAGATGAAACCATCATTCTTCATTGCTAGCATATATTTGATATTTCAAATGATAAATATCAAGGTGATATGACAAAACTGGAGTCACTGAAGCCTAGAGATGAAAAGGAGTGCAGCAGCTGTCTAGTCTATTACTTGCACAGAAATTCTTCAGTACCCTTTACCCAACAAATAGAAGAACTTCAGTTATGAGAAACTAGATGCTCCTTCCAAAATGCCTTGGATTCACTTTGTATATATGCTGTATATACTTATATATGAGCATGTCATTTCTCCTAATAATATGTAAGTACTCTGATGGCAGGGACTATTTTATCCTTGCTTTTATATTCCAAGCTCCTATCATAGTCTGGCACATAATAGATTCTTAATAAATGTTTGTTTTTTTAGTGATTGGAGACAGTGTAGAACTCAGGGTCTGAAATCAAAAAGATTCATCTCCCTTATTCAGTTCTGGTCTCAGACATTAACTGTCTATGTAACCCTGAATAAGTCACTTAATCCTGTTTGCTTCAGTTTCTTTTCAAATACTTGAAAACAGTTATATATCATATAATGTTGCTTTTCTCTTCTCCAGTTTAAAACAGCTCTATTTCCCTTAATCAGTTTTTGTATGGCATAATTTCCAGTCCTCACTATATCGCTGACTCTTTCCAGAGCCACTATAAGCTTGTCAATGTCTTTCTTAAAAAGTGTTGATCCTCAATCTGGAATTATGACTAAAGGGCAATAAAAATGTGCATACCTATTGATCCAGCAATACCACTCTGTATCCTGAAAAGATCATGAAAAAGGGTAAAAACATCACTTGTACAAAAATATTCAAAGCAGTCATGTTTGTGGTGGCAAAGAATTGGAAATTGAGTGAATGTCCATCAGTTGAAAATGGCTAACAAATTTCATCAGTGCAATAATTAGAGACAATCTTAGAGTACCTGCAATAGAAAATACTATCTATATCCAGAGAAAGAACTGTGGAATTGAAACAAAGACCAAAGTCTATTACCTTCAATTAAAAAAAAAAAGTATCTTATGTACTACAGAATTTTGCTATGTTTAATATTTTATTTTCTCCTCAAGGTTATGATTTCTCTCTCAACACATTCAATTTTGATCAATGTATAGCATGGAAACAATGTAGAGATTATCAGACTGCCTTCTCTGGGGGGATGAGAGTAGGGAAGAGAGGGTGGGGGAAAAATTGTAAAATTCAAAACCTCACAAAAAAATGATGGGTAGGGGAAAAAAAGATGAAAACTTAAAATTGCCCTAAGACTTTGGAAACAAAAACTACAGAATCTTAAAACTTACTGTGTTCATAAACTTTCATAATATGTACTTAGAAAAATAAAATAAAATAAAATAAATTTTTTTAAAAAAGTGTTGCTCCTAAAGGTATTAAATACTCTGGATATGAATTAAGAAAGAAAGTGAATAGGAAAATTATCCATCTGACCACCATGCCTTTATTATTATAGCCTAAAATCATATTAGTTTTTCTTGTTATTTTTAATCCTTCTCATATTTATTGAGTCATAGTAACTTTACAGTCAGCTAAAATATTCAGGTTTTATTTCATATAAACTTTTGCCTAACCATCTCTTTCCCATTTTCATATCTATGTAGCTGTTACAGGTTTTTTTAGTTCAAGTGTAAAATACTATATAAATCTCAGTAAAATTCCTTCTCAATAGATCTGGCTCATTGTTTTGCTCTGTCAAGTTCAAATTCTTTCATTCATTGTTTTAATTATACCACCTATTTCATATCTAATTAATTTAATATGTTAGCTAATAGCAATGAGATACATGATTTGAATTGTTGGCCAGTAGTAAGAATTGTTTTGTGATAATTGATTCAGCCCCCAAGACAAACTGAAAGATGGTTAGCTGTAGCTGGGATAAAATTGAATAGCCTTTCTCTATAAATCTAATTGGTCTATCTGCCATAACATTGACACTCATAGTCACACATGCCCTAGCACCTACTTACTCCTTCCCACTGTTCTCTGTACAAAAGAAATGAGAGAAGAAAGGCAGGAAAGAGAAAGGAGGGATATTACATTATCTGCTCTTCTCTAGAAGATGAATTGGAAGTGGTAAAAAGCTCTAATTAGAAAGGAATTGAAATTTAAAAAAATAATAAATTGAGTATAATCACATTACAATTATAAATGAGTTATTAATTGGGGTTGATGGTTTAAAGATAGTATCCCGGTCAATGTCAGAATTCTAGAAGTTCTTCTGTAATATTATTTACTTATTAAGGAGAACTATAATCTTCCACTAAAATCACTCTCCAAAAGAAGACTAATTGCTATAGTTCAAGTATATAGTACTAAGAACATAAACTAGGGTAGTAACCATGTGAATAATGAGAAGGCAAAAAGAAGAATATTGTGGAGGTACTAATTGCAAGATTTGGGTATGGATCTTATATGTGGGGTAACAGAAGTCAATCAATCAATCAAACAACATTTAAAGTGATGGCTATGTGTTAAACTGTGCTAAATGCTAGGAACACAGATAATGTTTTCAGTCTTCATTTTCAAAGAAGACCACAAGAACATGGGCATTACCATGACAAATATATAAATTTGATTTGAATGAGGGCTGCTGTGCTAAGTCACCAGTCTTACTCTCTCCTCAAGAATCATCTGGGTCCAGTGACTAAATATGAATCAAGACTCCTGGAGATGGACCTGAATGTGAGGCAGTCAGGGTTAAGTGACTTATCCAAGGTCACACAACCAGTAAGAGTCAAGTGTCTGAGGCTGGATTTGAACTCCTGTCCTCCTGACTCCAAGGCCAGTACTCTATCCATTGCACCATATAGCTGTCCTCACAGATATGAAAAAAAGAGAAAAAATAGCCCCGCCTTCAAAGAGCTTATAATCTAAAGAGGAAGGACAATACAACAACAACAAAAATAAAAAGGAAATGAAAAGGAGGTTGCAGGGAAGGTAAGACATGGTGGAAAAGTCCAAAAAAAAAAGTCCCAAAGTATTGTAACCAGATGAGAAATGAGGAGGTATCCGAGCTGAGCTTTCTCCTTAAGTGGAGATTTTAAGAGTTCATGACTCCACCCTTCAACAAAGGGTGATGTTGTTTGTCTTTAGTTCTAGAAGAAGGTCATGACATCAAGGAGGTGATGACATGACAAGCATATGAATTGGATTTGAGTCAGAGTGTACTGTGCTGTCATCAACCTCACTTTCTCTTTCAGAACCATCTGGATCCAGTGGCCAGATATGAATCAGGATAACTGGAGATGGACCCGGATGCAAGGCAATCAGGATCAAGCAACTTTCCCAAGGTCACACAGCTAATAAGGATCAACTATCTGAGGTGGGATTTGAACTCCTGTCCTCCTGATTCCAAGTCTAGTGCTTTATCCACTATGCCACCTAATTGCCCTTGGAATAGAAGGTGGTGATGAGATAGAGTACTAAATCCAATAGGATCTTTCAAGATGATGAGATTTCCCCCTATTATACTTCCTTGGAACATGGTGGTAAAGTGTGAGAAGTCCCAAAGTAGAGCACCCAGTGTAGCCAGAAGAGAAATAAAATCAAGTCAAGAAAGATGATGAGCTTTTAACTTGGGAGACTAGGAAATGATTTTTTTTAATTCCATCTATCAATCTAATTCTTCATGATCTCATGCTGACCTGTCTGTCTACCATTATCTTTCCAAGTCTGTCCAAGTTTAAGTTTGTTGCTTCTATGACACTATCTGTTTCATTCTCTGCCATCCCCTTTGCCTTTTGCCTTCTATTTTTACCAAAATCAGGGTCTTTTCCAGTAATTCCTGTCTTCTCATATGTGACCAAAGTATTTAAGCTTCAGTATTTGACCTTTCAATGAATCATCTGATTTAATTTCTTTAAATATTGAATGATTTTTATCTCCTTGCTATCCAAGAGACTCTCAAAGTCTTCTCTAGAACCACAATTTGAAAGCTTGGATTTGGTGGTTCTCAATTTTCCTTATGCTTCAGTTCTCTCAGTTATACATTGCTCCTGGAAAAACTGCTGTTTTGAGTTTGTCAGCAAGGTGATGTTTCTGATTTTTAGTATGCTGATCAGATTTGCTATATAGAAAATGTCTTTTAATTCCATGGCTGAAGTTGCCATCTTCCATGATTACTGAGCCCAAGAACATAAAATCTGACACTACTTCCATTTCTTCTCCCTCTATTTCCAGTTATTAGAACAGTTGCCATAATCTTAATTTTTTTTATATTGAGCTTCAAGTCAGCTTTTACATGGTCCCCATTCACCATCATCAGATTTCGTTTTTTGATTTTTTATTTTTCCAATTACATTCAAAGATAGCTTTCAACATTCATCTTTTTGTAAACTTTTGAGTTTCCTATTTTTCTACCTTCCTCTCTCCTTTCCCCCCCTCCCCATGACACTGAGTAATCTGATATAGGTTATATGTATACAAGCATGTTTAACATATTTTCATATTAGTCATGTTGTGAAAAAAAGAATCAGAATTAAGGGAAAAAACATAAAAAAGAAGAAAAAACATAAAACAAGTTTTTCAAAAAAAGTAAAAATTATATGCTTTGGTCTGAATTCAGAATATATAGTTTTTTCTCTGGATATGAATGGCATTTTCCATCACAAGTCTTTTAGAATTGTTGTTACTGTTAATGTGTACAATGTTCCATCAGAAGACTTCTTAATTCTTAACTTTCTGCCATCAGAAGTGTGTGTATATATTCTGCATATCTGAGAATGCTGTTATTTCTCCTGGTGACCTTAATTCTGGCTTTTGATTCATTCACTCTCATATTTTACATGTTGTAGTATGCATATAAGTTAAATAGATAAGGTAACAATAAACAACTTTGTCATACTCCTTTTCCCATTTTAAACTAATCAGTTGTTCCATATTCAATATTCAGTTTTAACTGTTGCTTCTTGACCCACATACAAGTTCTTTAGGAGTAGATGATTTGCTATTCCCATTTCTTTGGAGACTTGCCAAATTTTGTTATGACCCACACAGTCAAAAACTTTAGGGTAGTCAATGAAACACAGGTGGTAGACTTTTTCTGGAACTCCTAGTTTTTCAACAATCCAGCAAATGTTCACAATTTGGTCTCTACTTTCTCTGCCTCTTCAAAAACCAGTTTGCTCTTCTGGTAATGCTTGATTTACCTATTGTAGAAGGTTAGCTTTAATAATGTGCTTTCACATGCTAGAAATAAATGCAATTGTTCAGTACTTTGAACATTCTTTGGCATTGCCCTTCTTTAGGATTAGAACACAAACTGATTTTTTTCCAATCCAGAGGTCACTTTTGAGTTTTCCAAATTTGCTGGCTAATTGAGTGTAACACTTCAACAGTATCATCTTTTAGGATTTTAAATAGATCAGCTGGAATGCTGTCATTTCCACTACTCTTATTTATTGTTAATCATACTTCCTAAGGGTCACTTGATTTCATTCTCCAGGATGACTGACTCTAGATCAGTAACTACACTACTATGGTTATTCGTGATGTTAAGATCTTTCTTATATAGCTCTTGTGTATATGATTGTAAGCTTTTCTAAATCTCTTCTACTTTTGTTCAGTCCATAGTATTGTTGTCTTTTATCATGCACATTTTTGCATGATGATTTTTTGCATCTCTAACTTTCTTGAAGAGATCTTGTCTTTTTCATTGTATTGTTTTCTTCTTTGCATTGCTCATTTAAGAAAACCTCTCTTCTTGCTATTCTCTGTTTGCCTTCAGTTGAGTATATATCTTTCCCTTTCTCCTTTACTTCTTGCTTTCCTTCTTTCCTCAGCCATTTGTAAGATCTGGCCATTTTGCTTTCTTGCTCTTCTTTTTATTTGGAATGTTGTTGTTGATGTTGTTGTTTCCTGTACAATATTGCCAACCTATTTCTATGTTCTTCAAACACTCTGTCTACCAGATCTAATCCCTTAAATCTATCCATCTCTTCCACTTCAGATTCATTAGTGATGTTATTTAGATCATACCCATATGAACTGATGGTTTTTCTCTACTTTCTTCAATTTAAGTCTGAATTTTGCAATAAGAAGTTCATGATCTGAGCCATAGTCAATTCTAGGTCTTGTTTTAATTGACTTGAATAGAGCTTCTCCATCTTTGGCTAAAAGTATATACTCAGTCTGATTTTGATATTTACCATGTGGTGATATTCATGTGTAGAGTCACCTTTTGTGTTGTGAAAAAAAAGTTTGCTATGACCAACAAGTTATCTTTACAAAACTATTAATCTCTGCTCTACTTCATTTTGTATTCTAAGATCAAACTTGAGTTATTCCAATTATCTTTTTTTTTTACTTTAGCATTCTAATCCCCTATTGTGAATGTGACTCTTGTGAATGTGTGAATGGGTCTTATTTCTAGAAGAAATTGTGGGTCTTTAGAGAACTGATCAACTTTGGCCTCTATGGAATCAGTGGTTGGAGCAAAGGCTTATATTATTATAATATTGAATAGTTTACCTTGAATTCAAACAGATATACTGTAATTATTGTTTTTCTCATTCTTTGCGTTGACTATAAGGACTATTCCATTATTTCTAAGGAATTCTTACTGTTACTATGTATCTGGTGTATAAGTGATGGATAGAGTACTGGTCTTGGAGTCAGGAGGATGGGAGTTCTCAGACACTTGACATTAGCTTTGTGACCTTGGGCAAGGCACTTAATCTCGATTGTCTCACATCCTGGGTCACCCCAGTGCTCTTGATTCATATCTGGGCACTGGCTCTAGTTGGCTCTGGAGGAGAAAGTGAGGCTAGTGTCTCACTCATCCAAACCCAACTCATATGCTTGTCATGGTCCCAATATCATGGTCTTCTTCAAGAGCAAAGGACAACACATTTTCATCTGAAATAAACTTGTCCATTCCTTTCCATTTAAGTTTACTGGCAATAAGTTATCAATGTTTAATCTTCCTATCTCCTGTTTGACTACATCCAAATAACCTTGTTTCATAGAGCTTACATTCCAGTTCCCATGCAATAATGATCTTCACTGCATTGGACTTTCCTTTTGTCACTAGACACACCTACAGTTGAACTTCCTTTCAGCTTTGGTCTAGCCTTAGTTCTGGAATATGGTTGTCTTCTGCTCCTCCTTAGTAGTGTGTTGGACACTTTCCAACTTGAGGGTTTCATCATCTGGTGTCATTTTATCATTTTAATACTGTCAATGGTGTTTCCTTGGCAAAGATACTCGAGTGATTTTCCATTTATTTCTCCAGTGGATCATTTTTCATCAGAACTCTCCACTATGATGGAAATGGTAAGAGCATCAACAATTGGGAAGTTCAGGAGTTGGAGAATTTGGAAAGAAAAATAATAATTATTGCTTTAAATATGTTGATATTAAGATACCTATAGTTTATCCAGTTTGAAATGTCTAATAGGCAGATAAAAAAAATGGTACTGGAGCTCAAAAGAAAGACTAGAGCAGTATATATGGGAATTATTTGCATGATAACTGAACCCATAGTAATCCCAGGAAAGATAGTATGTATATATGAGGATCCAAGATAAAGCCTTCAGAAACACCCACAGTTAGGGGGTGAAAAAGATAAGATCCAGCAAAGGAGACTGAGAAAGAGTAGTCAGACTGAATATCAGGAGAATAAACAAGAGACAGCACAGTCATAAAAACCAGAAGAGAAGAGAATATCCAATAGAATAAAGTGATTAACAACAGTAAATGCTGCAAAGAGGTCAAGAAGGATAAAAAGTAAGAAAATGTCATTAGATTTGTTAATTAAGAAACCACTGGTTTCAATTGAATGATGAGGTCAAAAGACATTGCAATTGGTTTAGAAGAGAATGAGAAGAAAACAATAAGCTCTCAGTTGAGATGAATTGCTAAAGTTTAGTACAAGAAGGAAGGAGGTTGAATAGTATGGATGAATTCAGAAACAAAGAAGTCAGTAGACAGGAAGACATT
The DNA here is from genome assembly GCF_037893015.1 of Macrotis lagotis. Lineage (NCBI taxonomy): Eukaryota > Metazoa > Chordata > Mammalia > Peramelemorphia > Peramelidae > Macrotis > Macrotis lagotis. Next base: position 355,004,905 of record NC_133666.1, read on the forward strand.
AAAGAAAGAAAGAGTGGTGGATAGGGAGAGGGACAATCCGTTAGATAAAATGGGAAGATATGAAATCAAGGATACAGGGGTTGTCCATAGCAAGGAGAAAGTAACAGTAAGAGATTGAAGTGAAGGAGCATATAGTGGGTGAAGAAAAGCAAAACCAGAGTGATTTGAATTGAGGAGATGAGGAGAAAGGGGTTTTCTTTTGTATAGGCTCAATATTTTTTGGTGCAATATGATTTTAGATACTCAGCTAAAAGGGTTGGGGTTGAGAATATCATGGGAGGTTTGAGGAGAAACAAGAAGGTTTGGAACAGCAATGGTGCTAGGTGGAAAAAAGGAATCAATGAGAGAGAAGAAGGATTGCTTTTCTGCCATTAGAGGTAATCTGGAAATCAGCATGGTATTCTACTTTGCTTAAGCTCTCCTTGGGAGCACAGAAAAAGGAGTAAAAAAAAAAAGATAATGGCAGTATGATATTGGCACAGTTTGACAAGGCATTTTAGGTAAGCACTTGGACAAGGAAGCAAGAGATTAAAGACTAGAAAGGATAGCGTGATGTGGAACTGATTTAGCTGGGGTAGAGATTGGGAAGGGAGAAAGTATAGCCAGTGTAGAAGTAATGACCTGGAAAAGTACTGAGGGACTTGGTGTGAGAATGAAGGGTAGTTAAGGATTGAAAATTAGAGGGAAAGATGGAATGATAAGACATTTTTAACAAATAAAGAATTTTGAAATTCATGAAAATGGAATACATTTGTAAATGATGTCAAGATCATGGGTATGACCATTTCTGTGTAAAGCTAAGTTGGGATAAAGGAGGAGGTCAAGAGAATCGAACAAATTGAAGAAATGGAAAGTTCAAATGTTTAGGGGATAAAATATGTTTGTATTTAAATCCCCTAGAATCAGGAAAGGAATTAGAATTGAGAGGAAAGACTAGAAGCCTAGCAATGAACTCACTGGAAATAGAGGAAGACTGGCCTGATTGAGAATGGATTGGGTGATATATCTGATAGCATGAATAACAAAGAAGAAAAGCTTGCTATATAATAATGCACAAAGAGAGTTCTGAACTCCCTAACCAAGAACAATGAGAGAAAGTTTAGCTTGGAAATTGTGTCCAGGAAAGCAATGTCATTAGAAGGGAGTCAGGGTCTGCCAAAAAAATGGAAGAAGTGAAAAAGAGAATAGTTTACAATGAAAGAAAGTGTTAATTATAGAAAGGCTGTCTACAGACCCTAGTGGAAGGGCTGGGCAAATGTAAAGTGGGATCTTATGGAACTAGAGTTGAGGTGGATAGCAATAAGACTGACAACTGAGATTAGGGAAATGAATTAGACTCTGGAAGCCCAGAGTGGGTTCAGTTCTATTTGGATAAGGGGAAGCACCCATTGTAAAATGAGTCTAGTGGATGAAAAGTGTTTCATTGAAGAGAGAGTTGATTAGATGATTCAAATTTATTCCTCAAGGCTTGACTTAATAGAAGGTGGTGTTGTGGTGACTCTTTAGAAGGTATGGAATAGAGAGATGATGAGGGTCCCATAAAGAGGTCTTAGGGACAATCTGTGACCCTATCAAAAACCATCAATTTTATAATACATTGTAGAGCTTTCCTGGGAATCAAAACCAAGTTCATTAGACTATAATTTGAAGACTTTATCTCCACTCAATCAACAAGTGTTCCTTTATTATCTATCAGGAGCTACAATAATCGTGGCTTAAGCACTTTTTAGTATAGAGAAAACAGCAAAAACAGCTCCTCACCTTAAGAAGCTCACCTGCCCTTAAAAAAAAATAAAATTGGGAGGATAATTGCAGATCTCCAGCCCTGAAAATTTGCCTCTCTTTTTCTCCATATATCAAGATCATCAACAATAACATCTACTAGTTCTTTCAGTAATCCATAATACAAATATTTTAAGCATAAACATATCTTAAGTATAACTCAATCTTCACCCTCACTCCCTAAAAAATAATTATATCTCATCCTGACTCTTCTACTATTGCTGATTACAACTCTTATCTTCCCCATCACACAGACTTGAATCTTGAAATCATTTTTAACTCTTGTCTCCTTCATCCACCACATTTGTTTCAGAATTGTATTTTGTTCTGGTTCCCCTGATCACCCCACCTCTTTTTCTAATAAGTACAGGTATTTCTCCTGTAAGTGTTTCCTTTAGTAGATCTCTATCTAAAGTGATTTTTGCTTAATGTGAATTTGCCAAAGAACATGGGGAAGGGAGGGAGGAAGGGAGGGAGAGAGGCAGGCAGGGAAGAGGCACCTGACTGTGAAAAGAAGGGACCTGTACATGGTTCAAGGACACTTGGGAACTGGGGACAAAATAGCAAGAGCAGAAGGAGGCAGGTCACTTCCAGAGACGCATCCAGATAGACAGAAGATAGACATACAGGAGCCAGAAATGGGGCAGGTGAATCAAGAGAGTCAAAAGTATCTTTCTAGGAAGAAGTCTCAAGACAAGTCTCCTATTCAGAGCTTCATGTCCATTCTTCTGCTTTCACTTGAAGATTTTTTGTTTCTTTTAATTTTTTTTTTTTGAGGGGGAGAATTGGAGGGTGGGGGAGGCCCCAGAGCATTAAACCGAGGGACAGGAATGAAGAGAGAGCACAGTATGTATAATAAAGATAAAAGAGATGTTCTTTGGATTGCTGATTTCATTCAAAATTCTTTACATAAAGTTAAATTTATGTAAAATGGGTACGTTTATAAGTAACCAGTAGAAAGTAACAAAAGCAGGAGATAAGATTGCAAATGGGAACCTATGGATTGTCCCATGGATTAAAGAAGCATAATTTACAAATTCATCACAAATTAGGGGTGACTAAGTAATATAATGGACAGAGAGCCAGAACTGCAGTCAGGAAGACTCATCTTCACAGATTCAAACCCAGTCCCAGAAACTTAGTAGCTATTGCAGGCAAGTCACTTAACCCTATTTGCCTCAGTTCCTCATTTAAAAAAAAAGTGGAGAAGAAAAAGACAAACCACTCTGGATCTTTGCCAAGATAGCTTCAAATAGAGTCACAAAGAGTTGGACATGACTGAAATGACTTAATAACAATAACAAATCTCATTACTAAAAATCACATCCTGAGATTATATGCTAAATCAGGATCTTCTGGTTCTATATGTAAGCTTCAGATAAACTCCAGACATTTGTGGTAAGACTGGCAGAATATCAAAAGTTGCTGATAACTTTATGAAGATATGTTAATGAACTAATCCTAAAGTGGTACAGATAAATGTTAGTTTGTTCCCCACCAAAAAACTCTATAAAAATGAGACCCCAAACTTCTACTCCATTACAGTACTCTACCATCTTTATCTCCATTCATGCTACCAATTACTCCCAATTCTAATCCATAGCTATGTATCTCTCTCTCTGCCTCCACCCGCCCCATTTTCTTTCCCACCCTATCTGCCTTCCTCCACCATCCCATCCCTGTCCTCACACCATCTGCCATCTGCCTTTGTACCTCCCCTTCATCGCTTATCTCTGTACTTTCTGTACCATTTACCCCTGCACCCTCAGGCACTTATTAAAATTTGATTACTTCCTACAGAAGGAGGTAGAGTTAAAAATGATTTCAAGATTCCGAGTTTGGGTGATGAGGAAGATAGATGTGTAATTAGCAATAGTAGAGGAGTCAGGATGAGGTATAATTGTTTTTTAGGGGATGAGGGTGAGGACTGAGTTATATTTAAGGTCTTTACCTCCTATTAATCTTTTCCAGTTAAGTACCCCCAAACCTGGCATTCTAGCCCCCATTTCATAATACCATAAATTAATTACAATTGAACATCTTATCAATTAACAAGGCACATCAATTCCATTATCATGATCTCTTTCTTTTCCTTTCTACTGTCACTGCAATCATTTTAGATTACTTCATGTGCTCTCTTGGCAAAATTCTAAACTGGTTTTATTGATACCAGTGTTTCTGCTGTTCATTTTTCCATTGTTCATATATTCTTTCTAAGATAACTATCATCACCTTACTTTTCTCTTTAACAAACAAACAAAAACATTTAATAACTCCCTAGTTCTAGTCAACAAGTATTTTTCAAATATATTATGCGACAAGCCATGTGAAACACCATTAATGAAAAAAATAATAATTAGTTCCAATATACCTTTCCAGATTTACTTTAATCTATTCTCCTTTGCATACTCTATATTCAAAATAAATTGAATTACCCCAATTTTCATATTTCTTTTTTTCTGTTCTAACTTAATTCACTTCAAGACCCAAAACAGGTGCTCCTTCTGCTATAACCAACCACTTCCTCTCTACTTGTAAGTGGCCTCTTTTTCTAATTTTCCTTTTGAACTTTGGATTTCCTTTTTGCATTTCTGATATTTTTTCTTGTATTATAGCTATTTATGTATATCTATAATTCTTCCTATTGGGCTATTAACTCCTCAGGAACAGGAAGTGTCTTCTCAGCTCTCACATCTAATACAATGCCTTATACACATATGACACTGAATTATATCAATTTAGACAGAGTGAAATTAAGAAATACTACAAGTTTCTCTTTACATGTAGAATTTCATATTTGTAATTAGACAATGTATTCCAGATCATTAAACCTTTGCCCAATCAACATAACTTTACATTTGAATTTTATATACCACAATTTAATTACATGCAAAATTCATTAGCCATGCTCCAAAATTTTCCACAAAGTACCAAATCTGTTTGTATATTTTCCTATTATTAACATTTTGAAAAGAAAATCAATAATTTTCTGCATAATTACCCGCTCTGCTTTTTTCTCCCTGCAGTTGCAATAACAACTGCTTCTATGATTAGAGGTTTATCTACAAAGACTATATATCATCCTCAGCCATGTAAACAGGGAATTAAATCAAGCTATTGGCTAATCTCTTGACACTGGTTAGGTTTTTGGGAAGAAGGCAACTAGTCAATATTCTATCTCTCTGTTTTCTTTCATTATTTCTCTTTATTTCTGTGCCCATCTTATCTCCCTTTCAAGCTAAGGGTGCAAAACTACATTACTGTCAACTTCAAGATGTTCTAACATCCCTATAGAATCTGCCTTGTCCTTCTTCCCTCATGTTTAAACCATAATCTTGAAACTTGATAGGAAAAGAAAAGCTGACTATTACCTTTTAAATCATAGACAATTTCCTTTTCCTCTTTGTCTTCTCATTCACAAATGGAGTCAGAAAAAAAAAGGCAACAGACAATCCCTGCCCCTAAAGAGGAGCTCATAATCTAAGAGAGAGAGAGAATAGGAAAACAATTATAGAAAAACATGCTATGTATAGGATAAGTAGGAAATCATCAATTGAAGGAAGATATAAGAATTCAGAGGGATTAGGGAAGGATTTGTATGGAAGGTAAAATTTAATCTGTGATTTAAAGGAAGCCGAGAGGCAGAGATGAGGAAGGAGAACATTTCAGGCATGGAAGATAGTCACAGAAAATCCACAGCTTTATTTATGTAGCAGTCCAACTCCAATTAATTTGGTCACTGATTTCTGTGTCACTCAGAGTGGCATTTGATAAATAATGATGATAATATGAAAGGTTAATGAAGATTCCTGTTCTGTTCACCCACAGAACATATGGGGGAGTCAACTAGGAATCTCCCAGAATGCTAATACTTAATGTTGTATGGTTTGAGTAACATCTAGGCTGAGACTGGACAGGGATCTGGAGAAGTTCAGTAAGGGAAAGTGATTGAGATTGAAGACCAACTTGTTAAATACTATTTTGGGGAAAAGTTATAAGATCCATTCAGCAGGAATTGAGAAAGAAGGAATAAAAACAACAAACCTAAGACAAAAACCAGGAATGAACAGAAACACTCAGGTTGCAATATGAATACATGTAAAGGATTTTACAGTTTACTGTGTTTTGGAGGCAGAATCACAGGTGGCCTTTTAAAATAGTTTACAGCTTAAACTGGTGGCCCACTCTTCCAAATGAGCTGCAACTGTGCAGCTGTGTACAACAACCACTGCTATCTCCTAAATATATCTGGATAGTGACAGACATAACACTTCAAGTTGCAGAGCACAAGGAACCAGGCAATGATAAGATTTCCCCTAGTCTCCACTGTTTGGGGCAAAAAGAATGCAAACATATTCCAAAAGTAATTTTAGGAGACTCTAATGGGTGGGTAATTTCACTTCTAAATATACCTGTTTCCTTGATTGGCTTCTAAAGAAAAGAAAAAAATGAACAAGAAAAACCCATCCATAAAATCCTTTTTCCTAAATTGAATTCTTTATTATTCTTTCTAAGCAGCAGATTATCTGAAGCAAAGGCAATGTACTCCTTTATTACTCTATTTTAAAAAAAAAAAACTGAAACCCCTTTCCAGTGATCCATGTCTATATCCTCCTAAAGCACAGCTTCAATTTTTCCTTTGAAAAATGGGCTCAAGCCATTTTGTCAACACACATTCTTCTCAGCTAGACATTTAATTTGTTCTGGCCTTTCTGGATGGCATCGTAGTCCTGAATCCTGCCAGCAGTCTTAATGGAGTAATGCCCCTGTAGCTTTCCCATCAGATTTGCCAATGGGAACAGCAGGCCTTATAGACAACTGATAGAATATCTGGCTTTCATAGGATAAAACTACTATATCTGATTTATTACATCACTGGATGTTCTTTCTGAGTTTCAAATAACACAGATATACTCATTTTTTACATGTATGGAACAGTTGATTGTCAACCCTATTCATGAATTTTTAACACATCTAAAATGACCCCACTGGATCTGGGTCAATAACGAAAAGTGTCAATGTGAAAACCAACATGTTCTCTAAAAAGTGCTCTACTTGTCGACTAATAGGACATGATTCTAAATTTTAGCATCTTCTTTCCTACTTTCTATTCATATGACTAATGAACAAGGTTCTTCAATTTTCTGTGACTATTTTCTCATCTGTGAAATGGGAACAACAGTACTTGACCGACCTACATCACAAAATTATTACAAGGATCAAATGAGATAATATAGGTCAAAGACTTTGCAAGTTTTCAAGTGAGAAGTAGATAGATGTGAGGTCTTATTATTTCCTATATTTCATCAGGTTCTTATGTATTCTTTGTTATCTCATTAATCTTGGTATATATGAATCACTTGGTATAAGATAATATAAATTTATTGATTTGTCCAATAAAACTTATAAATTTTTACATCTTTAAGAAATGTTCAGTACAAGATCTTCCTTTTCTGCAACCACTTATTTTATTCAATTTGGCATTAAGTTCATAAGACTTTGATACATTATTAAATTCATCAAGAAACCATACTTTTTATATTAAGTATTCCTTTGATAAGGACCTCATTTTTCTATTTCTAGCCTTGATTGTAGACTATAGGCTTTCAATTATGTTTAAATCAGATAAATTTCCAGATCATTAAAACATGTCTATCTGCTATGTTTAGAAAAATTCCTTAATCCTTTGGATCATGTAGCATACATAGTTCAAGGTCATATTGCCACATTCTACTTCCATTTAGGAATTTCAGTCCTTGAGGAGCAATTCTGTTTTTCAATGTATCAGGGTATTTATGAGTTCCCATTCACTCAATGTGGTTAAGACTTCCAGGTCCACAGGTAGTAAAACAACAACAGCAAACAAACCTCAAAACATTTGGGAGGAGGATATATGATTTGTAGTCTATTGAGATATCATTTCTTATATGCTTACCTAGATTTACTTTTTTAATTGATATTTTATTTTTATAAATACATGTTATGAAAGTTTTTCAATATTCATCCATATGCTTATGTATATTTTTAAGTTAGAAAAATTCCTTCTACCCTCCCTTCTTACCCCGTCCCTTGAGCAGCAAACAGTCAGGTTTACATTATACATACATATTTGTGATAAATATGGTAACAGATTAGTTAATTTTGGTATGAGGAAATAGAATCAAGAGAAAGTGATACATATGATTTTTTATAAAGTGTTCATCAGATTCTGAAGGGGTTTTTTTTATTCTGTTTTGTTTTGTTTTTCTTCCTCTGAATGGAGATAGCATTGACCATAGCCAGGCTAATATGGTTGTCCTAGCTCTCTGAACTGCTGAGGGGAGTTGCTTCCATCCAGGGTGATCATCTAACAATGTTGTTGTTAATGACATTGTTCTCTTGGTTCTGCTCCCTTTGCTCAACATCAGATCCTGTAGCCCATTCCATACTTCTCTAGAGTCTGACCAGTTATGGTTTCTTTTAGAACAATAATATTCCATAGTATTCATGAACAATAACTTGTTTAGCCATTCCCTAATTGATGGGCGGGCATCACCTCAGTTTCCAGGTTTTTGCCACTATAAAAAAGAGCTATGGATATTTGGAACATGTGCGACTTTTCCCATTTTTTTTATTATTTTTCTGGATATAGGCCTAGAATTGGAATTGCTGGGTCAAAGGGAATGAGTTTTATTTCTCTTTGGGCATAGTTCTGTATTGCTCTCTACAATGGTTGAATCCAATCACAATGCCACCAGCAATGCATCAATATCCCAGTCCTCTCAACCTCTCCAGCATTGATCATTTTCCTTTTTTCTCATCTTAGTCAATCTGATAGGTGTGAAGTGATACCTCAGAATTGTTTTAATTTGCATTTCTCTAATCAATAATAATTTGGAGCATTTTCTCATATGATTGTATATAGCTCTAATTTCTTCATTTGAAAACTGTCTATTCATATCCTTTACCATTTATCAAATGGGAAAATGACTTTATAATCTTATAAATATGATGCAATTCTCTATATATTTTAAAAATGAGAACTTTATCAGAAATTCTAGTTGTGAAGTTTGTTTCCTAGCTTTCTGCTTTCCTTCTGATTTTGGTAATATTGATTTTATTAGTGCAAAACCTTTTTAATTTAATATAGTCAAAATCATTCATTTTGTAGTTTATAATGTACTCTATTTCTTATTTAGTCATAAATTTGTCCCCTTTCCATAGATCTGATAGAGTATTTCCTAGATTTATTTTTGTATAGCCTTGAATGAAAATGCAGTTTCATCAACAAAAATAACTTTTATCTGATCTTCATTACTCCAATCTTTATATTTTCTCTTCCATGTGAAGTAGAACTTTGTCCATAACAGTGGCTAGTAGCTGTTTGTTTGTTTTACCGGTCAACCCCAAATTTCCAAATTCAAAAAACCTAAACAACAAGCCTTGTGAAGAATCAGGAACAATCCTTTCAGCTTCCATGTCTCTCCAAAAGGCTTGATATGTTTTCTTAGGATTTATTAAGTTATTTTTTAGTAATAGTTTGTCAATTCTTGAGACTCTTTTTTGTTTTGGATCATACTTTCCTTTGTGCATCAGTATTATCAGAACCTATTTCACCTTGCACTTGAAGGATCCTTGAAACACTTGATATTTCCACATCAATAGCCAAGTCAATAACTTTAAGAGCAAAAACTTTCACATATTTCCTTGGAGGCATATTCATTCTTTAAAAACATGGAATTTTTGTTTTTGTTTATGCAAGGCAATGGGGTTAAGTGACCTGCCCAAGGTCACACAGCTAGGCATTTATTAAGTGTCTGAGGTGAGATTTGAACTCAGGTCCTCCTGACTCCAGGGCCAGTGCTCTACCCACTGAACCAACTAGCCACCCCACAAAACATGGAATTTTTAAAACTAACTTTTAAAATAAAATATTTTAATATTTTAAAATAAATAACAAAACATGGAGAGAGAAAGTCATGAAATTAATGAATAGTACAAAATCTGCATTTAACTGACAACTAGCTTTATTTAAGAAAAACAGCTCAATTTTGTTTCATCTGGTCAAGGTCAAACATTCTGTGTCAGCCTAGTCAGTAGAAGAGTCACACTGCTGTCACAAAATGAAATCATATCAACATTATTTCATATTCCAAATAATTCATAGTCCACTGTATGTGGAAATGAGGCCATTATATAACATCTCTACTAATCCATGAGAAAAGTATATATAAAAGAGAAAACTAAAAGAGCATTTTTTTAACTCATTTTAAGGATCTCCCAAACATGGCTAGTCCCAAAATATGACAACAATACAAATGAGAAAACGAATAAGGATTTAAGAAGGTCACAGTTTTGTTGACTTTGTGATACACAGTAATTGCTGCTTAGTCCTTTAGCTCTTTGCTTAAGATCTCAAACAATATACACTGTAGCCCAATGCTTTAGACATTTTCTTAAGAATATATATAAAACACAAAAGAAAACAAATACATAAACCATATCATTCTATAGATCTATATTGCTCTACCACAAAGAGCTTGTACTGCCTTTGGTGTTCTTCTACCTTCCAAATGATACTATGCAACCACCATAGGATAATGAGGCAATCTAAAAATCCACCAAAAAGTCTGGACTCTCCCTGATTTCATTGCCTTCCTCAGAGCAAGACTTATGTTTCCCTCAAACACTCCCATCCCCCACTACTTGCATTATTTGCTGTCTTCTTCAACTTCCCAGATCCACTTCTCTGCCTCCCTAATTGTGGTAGCATTGGTCTAAACAATTTTTGAAAGCCACTTTGTTTGCCCACTGTCCAGAAGCTTAATTAAAATTCTGATAATTCCCCAAACACTCACTACTAAATAAAACTCTTTATTTAAAAAAATAGGAAAGCAAGTATAACATTATTTACTGTCTGTTCATTTAAGTCATTCTTATAAATACAAAGCCATTTTTTTAAAAAAAAAAAGGCATGTCTGACTTACAAGTTGGAACAATGAAATTATACTTATAATTAGGTTATCAACTAAGCTCTAGTGGTGACAAAGTAGTAATAGCTCCTGACCTTTTTGTTCTATTAGCCTATTAAGTAACGTTTTGAAGGTTCTGTAAGCCCAAAGTACACTGGAGAGGATATATTAAAATTAAAAATGTAAGAATACTCCTTATGGATATTTTAAAAAATTCTCCCAGCTCTGCCTCTAATTATGTGACTAAAGTCCTGGGTTCTGATCAGAACTCTGCATCTAACTTGCTGTGTAATCTTAAATTTTAAGGTTTTGTCTCCCTTAAAAAGGACAGGATTGATCTAAACATCCAAATTCTCATCATTCTTGAACTATCCACTGCATTTGACACTGTTCATCACCCTCTTATCATCAATACTATACTCTCTCCTCTCATATTATTCATGAAACTGCCTTCTCTCCTATCTTCTCCTACCTGATAGACTAATGTGTTTCAGCCTTCTTTGATGGATCCTTATTGTATCCCACCCCCCAGTCTTGATCTATAACCCAAGGCTTCATTGTAGGTCTTCTTATCTTTCTTGGTGATCTAAGCTTAGGTCTAATTATTATGTCTATGCAAATGACTTCAAGATCTCTTTATCCAGCAGCCATCTCTCTCCAAAGTTCTAGTCCTGAATGATCTCTTCACCCAGCTGTTTCATAGGCATTCCAAAAAGAATATGTCTACCACAGAACCTTTCCCCCAAACTGCTTCCCCCACCCTGTCATTCAACTTGATGGATTTCTGAAGACCATGTGAGTCCTCATGCCCTTCACCATTATCCTGTCCTAATGACCAGACATGTGGGTTCCATAAAGAGCTCCTAAGTGCCAATGTATCCCTACTGTGTTAGGCAAGAGAAAGCTTATTTTATTAATTGTTCAATGACTTGTGAATGTGTAGAATTTAAACTAAGCAAGTGCTAGTATCACTCCTCTTTCAATATTTCAATATTTCCTGACTCTGTTGAGGGTACCACTATCTTTTTTTTACTTTTTTTTAATATTTAAGGCAACGGGGTTAAGTGATTTGCCCAAGGTCACATAGCTAGACAATTATTAAGTGTCTGAGGCCAGATCTGAACTCAGGTACTCCTGACTCCAGGGCCAGTGCTCTATCCACTGTGCCATCAAGCTGCCCTTCCTTATTTTCTTTGTATCAGTTCACATACATTCTTGGTGCTCAACAATATACCATTACATTCATATATAATAGCTCTATCCACTGCACCACCTAGCTGCCCCAGGGTACCACTATCTTTCCAATCACACAGGTTTGCAGTCCCAGAGTCATTCTAGATACTCCACTTCACATATCTCATAAGTGTTACATATTACTGATTCTATTTCCATTATAACTCTCATCTCCATTCTTGACTTTCCACTCATACAGTTACCAACCTAGTTTAGTATCTCATCAATTGTTTCATATATTATTGCAATAGATTTCTAATTGGTTTCCTTGCCTCATATATCTCTCTCTTCTCCTATTCATCCTCCACCCAACTACCAAAATGTTGTTCTTAAAATTCAGGTGTTGATCATGGTTCTCCTGCTCAGTCAACTCCAATAACTTGCATTAACCTTTGGGATTAAATATCAATTCTTCTACTGGGCATTTAAAGCCCTTTACAACCTGGCTTCAAACCTCCTTTCCTGACTTCTTCCCTTCACTCTTTCTGTGGCTCAACCAAACTGAACTTTCTGTTCTGCTGCATACTGAAAAGTCTATCTCCATGCTAAGTGGACACTCCATGTACAATGCCTAGAAGGGGACAGCCAAGAAGACTTGAGTCCATATTATATTAGGATAAATTAAAAAAACTGGGATTGTTTGCTTTAAGAAAAGTCATGTATTTTAACTCTATTTGAAAGACTTTTAAGAGAAGAGGAAGTGGATTTATGGGATTAGAGTTTGGCTCCACAGGCAAAAATAAAAAAATAATGGTTGCAATTTGAAAAGAGGGCAATCTAGACTTGATTTCAGAAAGAGCTTCTTAGTAATTAGATGGAATGCACTGCCCTGAGATAAGGCTGTTTTGTCTTCCTCATTTTCACTTCTTGGAATAACTTAGCTTCCTTCAAGATTCACCTCAAATGCTACCCACTACAAGAAGCCTAATTTAATTGACAAAGTGCTGGCATCCAAATTAAACAGCCTTGTACTTTTTTTCACACATATTTGGTACTTTCATAAGTATATGAAAATATTTATTATAATATATTGTCTTCTCCTGTGGAATGAAAGCTCCTTGAGAGTGGGGATTGTTTCATTTTTGCCTTCATATCCCCTGTACAAAGATTTTGGCAAAAATAAATATATAAGAAGTGCTTGTTGGTTGACTTACCACACACAATTCTTTTCCATTCTGACATTCTCTGATTTTAGGAATCTATGTCTCTTTTTTTTTAGGTTTTTGCAAGGCAAATGGGGTTAAGTGGCTTGCCCAAGGTCACACAGATAGGTAATTATTAAGTGTCTGAGACCAGATTTGAACCCAGGTACTCCTGACTCCAGTGCCGGTGTTTTATCCACTGTACTGTGTAGCCGCCCCAAATCTATATCTCTTAACCTCAGTTCCCTAATCTCTAAATTTAAAGAATTAGATAAGTTAATGTCTATCATATCTCCTAGTTTTAACCTTCTATTATCTCATAATTCTGTTAGGATTATCCAGAGTGACCAGACCAAATCCCAAACTATAAACTGAATGAGAAGAAATCAGCAGTCCTAGTACTTACACCTCCTTATATATTGAATTTAAACACAATTTCTAGAACATAAAGGATTCCATTCTCAGTGGAAACTATTTCAACGGATATACTCTCAATACAGAGTAATGTTGAGTACGAAAGCAAACAAAAATTGTTGTCCCTATTACATAAATACTTAACTGAAAAAAAGTTTAGGAGGTGATGAGATTTGGCAAATATGAAATTAGTTTGATGAAAATCATGGGAAAATTCGGAAGCAGCTAAATGAAAAATGAGAATTCTAAATGGTTTACCAACAGGATAGTTCATCCCTCTCTGAGAAGGCAACATTTAACTTCATCAAAAGTGCAAATGAAGGGGAAGCTAGGTGGTGCAGTGGATAGAGCACCAGCCCTGAAGTCAGGAGTACCTGAGTTCAAATCGGCCTCAGACACTTAATAATTACCTAGCTGTGTGGCCTTGGGCAAGCCACTTAACCCCATTGCCTTGCAAAAGGAAAAAAAACCCTAAAAAAAAGTGCAAGTGAAGCTTAAAGAGATGCAGGATTCTTGGCTCAGTAAGAAGGTAAATGAAATTTGGATTTACACTGATAGTAACAATCCAAAGCACTTTTAGGATGCCCTGATTGCTATTTATGAGCCAAAGATGTATGATGCATCTCAGCTATTCAGTGCTGATAAAGCCACATTGTTTAGTGATAATGACATGGGCAGCACACTTGGTAATGACCTCAATAGGCTGCCATCAATCAATACTGAGGATATATACCTCAGGTTGAAATCAATCTCTCTCTCTCTAACTGAATTTACAAATAAAGAAGAGATTTTGAATACAATTAGAATTCCCTTCTTTGGCAAAGTGCCTGGTGCTGATTCTATTCTAGAAAAGATTTAAAGGCAAGGGTCCACTGATTATAATCTGAATTTCATTTTGATCTTTGGATTTGAGCCAGCTTCTTTACACACCACCAGAACCATTACCAGCACCAGCACCAGCACCAATTCATCTTATTCTTTTATCTCCATTATTATCTAACTCTTGAACTTAATTTGTTCATACTGAAAATGTGACACATAATTCAGCAGTGATTTCTCAGTCACAATCCCTTCTTTGTTCCTATCCCCCAAACAGGGAAGATTCAATCAGAACCTTGAACCCCTTCACCAGGAAAGACCTGACCCTTATCCCACTCTGAAATCCTAGGTAAATACTATCAAATGAAAGGTGTTCCTTGTACCCATGACATCTAAAAACAAAAATAAAATTAGTGGCAAAATTATATGAAAATCATATTCACAAACATAGGATTCTGTATTTTGTCAGTTAGGGAGCCTAGTAATCTTTAGAGGCTGGAGAAACAATTGTTAGACATTGAGGCTTTACGGTAAAGTAGATGCACTGGATTCAAATCTTTACCCTTCCTTTTACTACCTTATAAAAATTATCTATAAAGTAATAAAGTCTTTTGTTATTCAGTCATTTTTCAGTTGTATAGGACTCCTCTTTGAAATCTTCTTGGCAAAGATACTAGAGTGGTTTACCATTTCCTTCTCTGGCTGATTTTACAGAAGGGAAAACTGAGGCAAACAAGATTAAATGATTTGCCCAGAGTCACAAAGATGAGTCTTCCTAACTTCAGGTCCAGCACTCTATCCACTGGACTACCTAGCTACCCTTTCTGTTTTGTAGTTTGCCAATTTCCAAGGAATAAATGCTCACACTGACAATTTAATAATCATCTCTCAAGAACAGGTATTAGCTGACTCAAGAATACCCCTGATTGTAGCTCACATCAGGGAAAACTGTGGATACTTTAAGTATTATTATTAACACTATTATAGTTATCAAGGAGATGTGGTATACTTGAAGAAATTGAATGAAATGAAATTGCAATGAAAAGTAAATTAAAAGACCATTTGTTCTGTGTGGAAGGAGTTAGTTTGAAGTTTGTAGTGTTATAGAGGGTAATTGTTGAGGGTATTATGGTAGTTGTGAATGAGAATGACAATAGGATCATAGATTTAAAGCTGAGAGAGCTTAGGTATCACCTGGTCTAACTCTTCAGTTTTCAAATAGGAAAACTGAGGGCCCATTAGAAAATAAACTCATTATAAGTTGGTATTCTTTCATTCTTTGTACTTGTATCTTTATCTTCAGAAGGAAGAAGGAGGGAAAGAAGGAAAAATCATCTAACCCAAACCCTCATTTCCAAACCTCCAGTTTCCAGAGGAAACTGAGGACATATGTAATTTTATACACATGTGTGTCTATGCATAGGCACACTCACATATATGCAATACATATGATGTGTAGATATAGATCTAATATACAGGCGTGTACACATGTGAATGTTATAAGATGCATAAATACATGTAAGCACAGATGACATACATATACATGTATATACATAAATATATTTATGTATACATATACATGAATACATATATATGTATATAGATGTACCTATATTTGTATACAGAGGTATTGTGCTTGAATCAACTCATACCAGCTCTCCAGAGCTTGATTGTTAAATTATCAATTTGAACATTTTCACCTTATCAATCAACAAATAGTTGCAAATTAAAAGTGTGATTTATTGTTTTGTTTAGACCTAAGCAAGTTTTAACAATGCAGATTAAGTTTAAGAGTGCTATTCATATATTTGGCGATTTTTTAAGGAGGGGGCAGGTAAGGACAGATCCTTAGGTTTGGCATAAGGAAACATCAAGGAGGACTCTATGCTATTTTCTTTGACTTTCCAAGTGTATTGAAAAGCATTAACAAGTCAGCTCAGGGAGAAATTACACCTCCTTCCTCAATTGGGTGGTCATACATATAGATGAGACTATATAGCATGTACATGTATGTAGAATAAGTAGCATTAGGGTTTTTAATATCCTCCAACAGAACCTCCTTAAACCACAGGGCACAGCTTGCCAATTATACATACCAAACATCCTGTGACAGCAGTGAATTGTATATGTGAAAGCTACGGAAAATATATGGCCTCAGTAAAGCCCCTTGATACAACTGTGTAATACAAACTGGGTTATTTGCCAACTTGTGAAGCAATCCAGAATTTAATAAAAAGCCAACTGTTTCTTTCTCTGAAAGTCAGACTCAGCATCCCAGCCTTTCTATTCCTACACTCGCCCTGCCCACTAGGCTTCCACAGGAGTTAGGGGTTTCATCCTAACCAAACCAAAGTAGTTAGAACCACAGAGAGGATGCTAGGTCATCTCTCAGGATGATGATATTTAACCGGAGTCTGAACTCTAAAAAGTCAGCAGCTCTTGCTCTCCCCAGCAGGACAAAAGGTAGATAGATGACTATGCTTTTTGCTGACTATTCAATAGTGTGGGGTTCTTTTTCTTTCTCTTCCCTTCAAAGGACAAAATATGCCATGTTGCCCTTGCCCTCTGTCTAAATCACTCTATCGTTTCTTAGTTATATATGAAACTCAAAACAACTAAGTGTATTTATGGCACGTTAATGGCAGAATTCATCTCTGGGTATGGTATGCTATGAATTTGGCATTTATTCTTCTTCAGTAAGTTCTCATCACCTCAGAGAGTAACCAGAGTAATTAATCTATCCCATAGCACTTATTTATGCTTCATAATAGGGCAAAGAGTTTGCCTTTTGTTCTCCATGGAATTTTAACTCTGTGAGTGCCATAGGACTTTTCCTAGTGATAGAGCATGAGAACCTGAGGTTAAAGAGTAATTGGCCTGGAGGTTAAAATGGATCAATTGGATCAAATGGCTATTTTTACACATTTTGCAACTCCCAATTTTAGGGGCAGCAGAAAAACTAACATTGTTTCTGACCCTGAGATATCAAGAATCTTTATTGCATAATATTAGAAAACTGAAATGTATCCATTTCTTCAAAGTTTATATAAGTAAATAAATAGAACTAATAATCTGATTTTCTTTTAAAATGTTTTATTGATGATTTTTTGTCTTTTCATCAGACATTTCAAATCTCACTTCTCAGGTGAACCCTCCTTTTTGACAATTAAGCAAAAAACAAACCCAACAGTATCTATATTTAACAATGTAATCAATCATCAATTACAGCAGTGATACCCCACTTTTCTGCCATAAGAGGAGAGTTTTTCTCATTATCCATTGTTCTCCAAGTTCTTCATAATTTTTTCAAATATTCCATGTTCAACTTCCTGTACCACATTTTTTTTGCTTACATTGTTATAGTCATTGTGAATTTTGTTCTCTTGACTCTCCTTATTTTCATTTGTTTTTTTTTTTTGGCAAGGCAATGGCATTAAGTGACTTGCTGAAGGTCACACAGCTAGGTAATTGCTAAGTGTCTGAGGCAGGATTTGAACTCAGTTCCTCCTGACTCTAGGGCCAGTACTCTATCCACTGTGCCATCTAGCTGTCCCTCCTTATTTTCTTTGTATCAGTTCACATACATTCTTGGTGCTTAACAATATACCATTACATTCATATGTAATAGCTCTTTAAACTATTCCTCAAGGTATGGTCTTCCATTTTGTTTCCACTTCTTTGTTATCACAAAGGGTGTTGCTAAAAATCTTTCAGCATATATTGGACCTTTGTTTCTTTCTTTTACTTCTTTAGGAGCAATGAATTCAGTAGTACTCTCAAAGAGTATGAACAACAGGTGTGAAAAATTTAATCACTTTTCTTGTTTCATTCTGAATTGAAACACAATGCTTAGACTATTTCACCGTATTATCCAGAGTACATTAATGTACTTGACTTCTCAAGGTCTCTTCAACATCAGTGATTTCCCATCCTTTGTCATCCTTGACAATTTTCCATGCTACATGGTAAAATCTCAGAGTTTGTTTTAAATTGCATCTCTCTCTTTTCATGTGGTCATTTATGGACTGCAATTCTTATTTTAAAACCAATTTTCTTATATCTTTTGATCACTTAACTATTGGAAAATAGCTTTGAAGTCTAACAATATTTACTTTTAGGGAGCCACAAAGTCAGTGATGTAACTATTCCAGCTACCAGTATAATACTCAACTCATCCATTCCCTCTCTATTCTGTACAACTCTTATTCATTGTTTTTAATAAATCTTCCGTAATATCTACTCACCAGAACCCTTCCCCTTGACCTTTGAATATTTTATAGGTAGGAGAAAAAAAGGAACTCCAGAAATAGAGATTTCCTCACATCAAACAATTCTCTGTATATGCCTAGATAAATCACTTAATTTTACTGATTTCTTCTATATTTTCAACCATAAAAGAGAAATAAATATATTTCTATAGATCTTAGTTTATAAAGAAATACAAATATCTGATTAAAAGATTAATTTTAAATTTAGATTTAACAAATATTTGTTTAGTGTCTACCCATACCCATCAAAGAATTAGGATGAGGATGCAAAAACTAAAAATTAACAATTTCCTATGATCAAGGAACTTAAAATCTAGTAAGGGGTAAGAGACATGTAAACAAATTATTAGGATACTTGTTGTAACATGCTTAATCGTTTTTGGGATAGGAAGGATAGACCAGTGATTTCACTGGGAAAGTTGAAGTTTGAAAATTTTCTCCACAACCAAAGGGAACTAATAACTTCTCTATAATTTTAATAGATTTACTGGATAATTGAGATTTAGAGTGGCTTTAGCCACATAGACAACTTGTAAGAGTCTAGCATTTATTTAGTGCTTTTAGGTTGCAAATCACTTTACAAATATTATCGTATTGATTCTCACAACCTTGGGAGAGAAGTGCTATTTCTGTTCCCATTTTATAGATGAGGGAACTGAGGCAAAGAGGGTAACATGTCCATGGTGACATAGCTAGTAAACGTCCAAGACTGGATTTGAACTCAGGTCTAGCCTAATTCCAAGTCTAGTGCTCTTATTCCACCTAGTTGCCTAAGGGAGACAGCTAAGTATCAAAGTTTCGTCTCAAACCTAGTTATTCTGATTCTGTTCCTGAAACTTACTCCAAGGTTTTTTCCTATCTTCTAATGCACTAAACATAATGTGACACAAAAGTTTTTAAGGATAGATCATTTTGGAGAAAGAGAAAAAAGCAGAGAGACAGAATCAGAGAGAGAGAGAGAGAGAAGGAAGAAAGGAAAAGAGGAGGGAGAAAGAAAGATGATAGATGAAAAAGAGAAAGAGCATTTCATAATGTATCGGGCACTCTGTTAAACACTAAAGATACAAAAGAAATACAAATACAATAAAAAGATGTGTAATCTAGAATATACTGACATGTATGTTCCTTTTTTTTAAGATTTTTCAAGGCAATGGGGCTAAGTGGCTTACCCAAGGTCACACGGCTAGGTAATTATTAAGTGTCTGAGGTCGGATTTGAACCCTTTGAAATCAGTGTTGGCTGAACTGAGTTGAACCCTTAGAGTATTAGGAGCAATTGTAATCATATGCTCTTGAACACATGAATTTATGGAAAGAGAAGTCATCATCACAGAGGAAGGTTGAGTCCCTATGCAGGGACCAAAGCTGTGGTCCATGGCAATCAATCATTTTTAAGAACTTTGTGGTTGTCAAAGTGTGACCTGGGGATTACTGGTGGTTTGTGGGGCTCTTCCAGGTGGTCAATGGGCTGGTCTCCTGCAGTATTGATGTTTGTAATACAGTAACATATACACTTCTGTTTCTGGTATGAATTAGTAATGTATTTGCTTAATCACCCATTGGTTCCTCATCAGAAATTGCATGTCTTTTTTTTTCATTCTGGTGAAGGTTGATTTTTTTTTTCTTAATGTTATACCTGTAGGAGTGAATGGTCTGTAGGGTTTCTCCCCTACTCAGAGTAGGGGAGTATATTTGCACCTGAACCAATTAGGCAACATTGTAAATGAGTTGATGGACTATTGCATATCCCAGCAAATGGCTCTGCAACACAACTGAACAGCTGTTTCCACTTTAAGAGCTTTGCATAAAAAAAGTAAAATCTCAATCTGCTTCTATGTAGTGTTACCACCTCTAAAGCAATCCAAAGTCTTTGTTAGTCTAATGATGAAAGGTACTAAAAGAGGTGGACAATCAGTGTTGCCCTTCTGGTATGTTAACAATGAAGCTCTGAAGCTCTTAGCACCCAGAAATTCATATCTGCCAGTAGAAGAGAACAGTTATTTAATTGTTTCTTATGAAATATTTTCTAAAATTTCATTATGTAATAATTGTCACAAAGATTTTAATTATTTACTCCTTTATTACTACTATTGTTCCTTGCCAGGGAATATTCATGCCAAATCTGATCTCTTAAAATCCAGAATATAATTTTCTCATTTTCTGGAAGAGTCAAGTTCTTCCAAAATAATGGTCATGGGAATAGGAAGTATATTCAAATCCAGGAAACAGATTATATGATTCCCAAGTATTCTTAAGACATTTATGCATAAGATTAGATAGCTGTTGAGGGGCTGCCACAGTTGAAGAAAGAATGAGAATAGTTATTTAACTCTCTCAACAAAAGTTCTTCAGTGTTTTTGTATTATTATATGAGAAAGATGTCACAAAAGAGAAAAATAAAAAGTGACAACTAACTTGATGCACACTAAACAACTAAAACCAAAAAGATAGAATGAAATGCTACTAAACTTCCTTTTAAATGTAAAAACTCCATTTAGACTAGAAAAAAGTAAAAGAACTTTCATGGGGAGAATAATTTTATTGGAAAGGTAAGTTCCTGAAAACAAAGTCTGATAATAGAGGTATTTCATCAAGCACATTGTATGCTAGACAAACCACTTTCATTGGTGTGATTTATGTCATTGTTGATTTCAAATGTGTTAAGACACAAACATATTAACCTCTACACAAAAAATGTACACAGAACTCCTTGTCTTATTTTGAGAAATAGGTAAGTCTTACTTTGGGTTCATAATCATATTAGTATTTATGGGAATGGCTGTGTTAAGTTACATGAGGTGATCCTTGCCAACAGATCAATTTAATGCTTTGCCCTTAAGGTGCATCAATCGTCTGAATAATTTCCTCCTTATAGATTCATGCAATGTGAGACTGCATTTTCAGAAATTCCTGGCTGGATTCCAACCCAGTATTCACAAATTCATTGATTGGGTTGAGGAAATGTGAAAGGGACTGGGGGTTGGAGAGCCTGGCAGGGGAAGTTTAAGGAACCAGAGACAGAAAGGCCAAAGCAAAATAGATTGAATCAAGTCTTCTATTCACTGTGCAGGAGAATTACAATAAGTAGATTAATCATGGTGAGGTTTCAGAAATTGCACTATATCACTGTTACTTGCTTTTCAATTCTACTTCTAAAAGTGAAACTGTGCTAGCTAAGTGGAATAATTATGTGTAGCTACTATGTCTATCTATCCATCTCTCTATATATTGTTGATCATTTTTCATTCTTCTCTGGTGCTTTGTTCCCTTCTTTGATGCCAGAACCTTAAGCTATTTCTGCTACTACTTAGAAGGAGACCAATAATAGTTTCTTTGAGGTTTGTTTTTTTCTCTTAGTAAGTGTTAGAAAATGAATTTCATCAAGTCAATCTTAAGACATCTCAGAGATATTTTAGACATGATCAATTGGCCCAAGTTGTATAATTGGAACACAGAAAACATAGAACAATAGAACTAGAGTGGAAGGGATGTGAGACAACTATCTAGACAACTCAAAGAAATTGAAGCCTATCTGGTTGCCCTTCATTACTTCTCCAAACATTTGAAACATTTATTTAGGGGATGAGAATGAGAGGAGGAGGAGGTCTTTCCTAACCCTAGTAAACTATACGTCTATATCTTGGACTTCAGTGAAATCTTCTTCTCAAACAGAAAATAAGAGAGTTTAAATAGAAGACATAAAAAGTCACTTTAAGGTCTAAATTTATGACCCATGAACCCCAGTTCTAGAGTGGAATACAGTCTGATGCATTTGGATAGGCTTCTATTCTCTCTAAGGCATTTCCTTAGTAAGGGAATCACTATCAAATAACGTCCAGAGATCCATGATACTCACTTCCTGTAACCAAAGGATAGGTTACTAGCATTACTCTGATCTCTAGCAAACTATTTTCTTCAAAGGGGTCAGTTCAGATGCACCCATGAAACAAAACAGCATCTGATGTTTCCTTTACCTTCAGATACAATGAATAATTTATGCAAAGCATTCTCAAATTCTGAACAATACAGATACAAAATGAATTATTAACATAAACTGTTTCCCAACCTAATTGTTTCTTTTACTCTTAGACTTCTCCCCTGCCCCTCCCACACACAGATTCTGTAATATGACTCAGATGAAATGAGAGCACGATAAACTGAAGTAAGGATTCAGGTCTGAAAGAGTTTGTTTCTGAGGCAAAAAAACTGATTCTCTGAATTGTGTGAATTTTTACAATAAGATGATATCAACTAGGATGGCGAAGGGTACTGAGTCCATGACACAGAAAGATCTACTGGAGGAAAGAAAGATGTATAAACTTAGAAAGGTCTCAGGAGGATAGGACAGTTATCTTCATGTTCTAGAAGGGCTAACCTGTGGAAGAGCACTGAGATTTATTCTATATGAACCCAGAGGGCAGAATCAAGAGCATGAGTGACAAACTTATAAGTGACAAACTTAGACATGATGTCAAGAAAAATTTAAAGCTAGTGAGAGTTGCCTAAAGGTGGAATGGGTTTTCCCTTCATTAGAGGTCCTTAAGCAGGAGCAGCTAAGTGGTGCATTGTCTAGAGTAGCAGCCCTGGAGTCAGGAGGACCTGAATTCAAATATGAACTTTAATACTAACTGTGTGACCCTGGGCAAGTCACTTAATCCCAATTGCCTCAAAAAAAAAGGAAAAAATAGCAAGAAATCCTCAAGCAGAGGCTGGATGAACACTTATTAGAAATATTATAATTAGGTCACATACCTATTAGTTGTCTGACCCTGGGTAAGTCACAACCCCAAAAAGGAAAGGGAAAAAATAAAAAAAAAGTCCTCAAGCAGAGACTGGATGAATACTTATTAGATATTTTATAATCAGTATTTATTTCAGGTATCAAATGGTTTAAATGAAGTTGAAATTCCTTCCAACTCTCAAATTCTAAGAATCTATAACTGATTAAAAACTAACAGGTAAACAGGCATTATGGTATAAAGGAAAGATCACAGGAGGTCTTAGGTCTAATACAGAGAACTGGATTCTGGTCCTGAATCCACTACCCACTAGCACTACTCTGATCACTAGCAAACTTTTCTGAATACTACCTCCTTCAGTGTGTTTGCCCTCCTATATCTACCCCCTCCCCTTTCTTTCCCCTGTCACCTTTTTCCCTTTTCCCTTTTCCCTTCCCTTCCTTTTAATTCCCCTTTTCCCCCTCCCCCTCCCTTTCTCCATCTCTCCCCCCTCCCCTTTTCCCCTTTTTAGTACTTGAAAGGTTATATGTTTTTAAGTTAACTGAGTATGTGTGTAAATTGACTTTAAGCCAAGTCTGATGAGAAGAAAATTCAGGTGTTTCTCATCTCCTCCCTTCCCATAACCATAGGTATTTTGTACCCCTCCTCCCGTCTCCTTCCTGTCTCCCTTTTTAAGCAGGTATTGTTTTTAAAATAATTCTATCTGAGTCATAGAAAATTCTGAGTATCTGTCACTTCTAGCTAAGTACATTCTATCTAATAGAATTAAAATTCTTGAGAGTTATTAGAGTCTTTCTCCCAAGTGGGGTTAAAGCCAGCTTCATCCCATTGGATACCAGTCTCATGGATAGGTCATGAATATCCATCACTTCTGGCTAGGTATATTCTCTCTGTTAGAGTTACAATTATCAAGAGTTATGAGAGTCTTTTTTCCCCATGCTGGGATATAGCCAGTTTCAACTTATTGGATAGCAGGTTTTTTTTCTTTACCCCGCCTTTTTTTTAACCTTTTCGTGTATCTCTTGAACCTCCTATTTGATGTCCAAATTTTCTATTTAGCTCTGGTCTTTTCATCAGAAATTTTTGGAATTCTTCCATTTTTTATTAAATGTCCATCTTTTCCCCTGAAAAAGAAAACTCAGCTTTGCAGGATAGTGGATTCTTGACTGCATTTCAAGCTCCCTTGCTCTTCAGAATATCTTGTTCCAGGACCTTCGATCCCTTAATGTTGATGTAGCCAGGTCCTGCATAATCCTTACTGTGGCTCCTTGGTATTTAAATTGTTTCCTTCTGGCTTCTTGTAGGATTTTCTCTTTTATCTGATAGTTCTGGAATTGGACCACAACATTCCTTGGTGTTTTCATTTTAGGATCTCTTTCTAGAGGGGATTGATGTACTCTTTTTTTTAAGGTTTTTGCAAGGCAAATGGGGTTGAGTGGCTTGCCCAAGGCCACACAGCTAGGTAATTATTAAGTGTCTGAGACCGGATTTGAACTGAGGTACTCCTGACTCCAGGGCCGGTTTTATCCACTCCACCACCTAGCCGCCCCTATGTATTCTTAAAATAACTACTTTGTCCTCTGGTTCCATAATATCAGGGCAATTTTCCATCACTAGATCCTGTAATATTAAGTCCAGGCTTTTTTTTATTCTCTTCAATGTTTTCTATAATTCCAATAATTCTCAGGTTGCCCCTCCTCAATCTATTCTCAAGGCTAGTGGTTTTGCTGATGAGGTATTTTACATTTTCTTCTGTTTTTTTTTTATTTTGTTTAACAGGCTCTTTTGCTGTCTCATGAAGTCATTAGTTTCCACAGACTCCATTCTTTTTTTTAGGGAGGAGTTTTCTTCATTTACCTTTTGTAAATCCTTTTCCACTTGGTCAATTCTACTTTTGAAAGAGCTTTCCAATTGACCAATTGAGGTTTTGAGAGATTTATTCTCATTTTGTATTTGTCCAATTAAAGATCTGAGAGAATTATTCTCATTTTGTATTTGTCCAATTGTATTTTCCAATGATTTATTTTCTTGTTGCAAGGTGTTAATCTTCTCTTGGGTTCCTTTTTTCAAATTTTCTAATTGTATTTTAAAATCTTTCCTTATTTCTTCAAGGAAGTCTTTCTATGCTGGAGACCAGATCATATTCTCCTCAGAGGTTCTAGGTCTTTCTGAATTAGGGTCTTTTCCTTCCAAGAATTTTTCTATGGATCCACCTTTCTGCTGACCTTTCTTCATTTTGCTAAGACCTTGAGTTTGGGAGGGGCTGGGTCACAGAGGTTTGGTGTTAGATCCCTAGAGGCTTTACTCACTGAGTGCAATTTCTCTGGCTAGTAGGAGGTGCTGGCTGCTTTCTCTGGAGTGTCTGTGACCTTGATTGGGGCCTACTCCCTTAGCCCATGGCTGTGAGAGACAAATCCTGAGGTAGATGTTCTTTTTCCTGGCTTTTCTTTCTGGGTTTTGTGGGTCAGATTTCTGTTAAGAGGTTTGTTTCATATCATAAATGGGGAAAGATCAGGAGACTTTAGGACTGTGCCTGTCTTTTCTCCACCATCTTGGCTGGATTTTTGGCAAATTTTTCTTCAAGAGGGTCAATTCAGATGCACCCATGAAACAAAACAGCATCTGATGTTTCCTTTACCTCCAGATACAAAAAATAATTTATACAAAGCATTCTCAAATTCTGAACAATACAAATATGTCCCTTTTTGGGCAAGTTATTTCTTCTCTCTGAGTCTCAGTTTACTGGTCTATAAATGGGAAGATTATACTAAATGATCTCTAAAGTCATTTTTACCTCTAAATACTATGCTTTATGAAATTATGAAATTAAATGCAATTTTTTCCAATGCTAATACCAGAAAATATGATCATGTCACATAAGGTACTAGTTCACCATGGAAACATGTCAGAGAAGTGGGAAATTAAATAGAACAGGAAAATTATGGACATACCATAGCAAAGGAGATAGAATACTGGGTTTGGATTTTAGAAAATTTGTGTTCAAATATTGTATCTTTCACTTACAAGATGGGTGGCCCTTAACTAATAAGTTTTCCTTTGTGTGACTCAAGTAATTTTACTAGACAAGGTGGCAAACATAGAAGAAGGAGTTGTCTGAGCTGAAAAAAATCACTGATTCTTTGGCTATTATTCTTTTGATTTAGATTTTGATGACTATATTTTGAGAGAAACTTCTGTGGCCATCTTAACCTAATACAATACATATTCATCTATTCCTGACTTGAGTATTTTCCTTGAACAGAAATTTTTATTGAAGATTTCAGTCAATGCATTTTGCCTGTTTTTATTCAGTTACAACATTATGCTTTTCCTGTCTGATTTCTTATAATATTTTTTCTTAGGTTAGAGTATTTGACATTTCCTAATACCCATTCACCTTTAATATTTTGTCTTTATTTCATATACATTTATGTGCTGAGAAGTAGCATGGGATAGTGGATAGAGAATTGGCCTTGGAGTCAGGAAGAGCTATGTTTCAGTTTTACTTCTAACACATACTGACCCAGGGCAAGTCTTTTAGCCTCTCAGGTAACTCCCTAAGACCAGAAGTTGCAGAGAAGGTGCCAACTTGTATTGACAAAGGGAGTTATGATTCCTTATTATGGAGCCACCTATACCAATGAAAAAAACAGGTTCAGTCCCTTGATGTTTTTGTTGCTATTGAGTGGTTTCAGTAAAGTCTGATTCTTTGTGAACCTATATGGGTTTTCTTAGTTAATACGCTGGATTGGTTTGCCTTTTCCTTCTTCTGCTCATTTTACAGATGAGGAAGCTGAGACTAACAAGGTTAAATGACTTCCCCAGGTTCACAAATGAGGTCTCATTCGAACTCAGTTCTTCCTGACTCCAGGTTCAGAACTCTATCCACTGCATTACCAAGCTGCCATCCAGGTCCTTACCTTTATTGATGTGCTGCTCACCATTCTATGTCTTCTTCCCTTTTGAATCAAAGGAAAAAAAAGGAGACCAGGATAGGAAATTTTCTAAGGACACACTAAGGAACATAGAATGAATGATGATTTTACCTCTTACCTCTACTTGTTCTCTTTCCAAGATCTTTTCATTGAGATGATGGGCACTGTAGGTCTCATGGGCATAAAATAAAACTTTCTGTCGATGTTGGATGTCTGGTCTCAGCACATCCTGTAATGAGTGTACAGTCTAACAGGATGTGGTTCCTTCAGGGAGTCAGGAATCTGGAACTTTGTGACTGCCTCTGTTAAGTCAGCAATCTGTCAAAGTCATTGGAGAGAGGGCGAGGAAGAGGGAAAGAAAGAAAAAGAGACTGAAGGAGAGAGAGAGAGAGAAGAGAAAAAGAAAGGGAAAGGATAAGGAAGGAAAGCAGAGTAAAGAGATATGGGGAGGAAGCACAAAGAGGGGAAAGGCAGAAAAGCAAGAGAAGAAAAGAGAGAGGGGAGAGAGAAAAGAAACAGGGATAGGAGGGGATAATAGAGAAATAAAGGAGAGAAGGAAGGAAGGAAGGAAGGAAGGAAGGAAGGAAGGAAGGAAGGAAGGAAGGAAGGGAGGGAGGGAGGGAGGGAGGGAGGGAGGGAGGAAAGAGGAAAGAAAGAGAAAGAAAGAAAGAAAGAAAGAAAGAAAGAAAGAAAGAAAGAAAGAAAGAAAGAAAGAAAAAAGAAAAGGGGGAAATGAGGGAAGAGGAGAAGAGGGAGAAAAACATAATAATAATAATAATAATAAATAATATTTGTCCTTCATTTTCAAAGAAGACCATGACATCAGGGAAGTAATGCCATGACAAGCACATTAATTGGATTTGAGTGAGAGGATGCTGTTCTGTGTCACCTCCAGAGTCATCTGGGTCCAGTGGCCAGATATGATGACTAGAGATGATCCTGGATGTGGGGTAATTAGGGTTAAGTGACTTGTTCAAGGTCACACAGCTAGTAAGTGGCAAGTGTCTGAGGCTGGATTCAAACTCCTGTTCTCCTGAATCCAAGGCCAGTACTATATGTACATATTCTCTAGTACAACTCATATTTTCAATTCGCACAAATTATGATGACACTCTGGTTTTCTTATTATGGATAAATAAGTAAAGATACTCTAAAATGGAAGATGCACCATTCATCAGTGGAATGTACTTGTCTGACATGTTTAAGATCTCAGAAATAGTCTCCTATTTCATCATGTTTAACCTGGACTTGCTTCAGTTTCTTCTTAGCTGACCTGAATGGAATATTGGGCTAAAGCTCTTCTGCCTGTCTTACTAACATTCTCCTAGGGCATTACGTCATCATAGGTTGTCACATAGAGTCCACAAAAGACCTTACTCTTTAGAAGAAATGAAAGTGAAGGAAAGGGGCAGCTGGGAGGTGCAATGGATAGAACATCTGCTGTAGTATCAGGAGGACCTGAATTCAAATCTGAGCTCAGACACTTAATAATTAATGAGCCGTGTGACCCTGGGCAAGTCATTTAACTCTCCATTGCCTTGCAAAAAAATACAAAAAAATAAAAATAAAGGGAAAGGAAAAAAATTGAAACACACTCTAGCTTAGTGTTTATTTCTTTCCTCCTTCATTCAGAGCTCTAGATTTATTTCTTACTGAAGAGCAAAGGAAGAAAGCAAAGGCTACAGGAGTCCCATTGATTCATAAGGTGATTTGAAAGAAAGAGTTATAATTTATAAACTTCCATTCAGAGGCAATTCATTTTAATTTCTGTATTTGAAGTCAAAGATAATTTATTTAAAGTGATACAAGGGGTCGCCGGGGGGTGGGGCAGGGCGGAGGAGGGCCATGGTGCTGCTGGAGAGCGAGCAGATGATGGTTGCACTAAACCCATCCCACGGAAAGGGTTTGTAGAAGGCTTTGAGCCTTCGGACAATAAGTGTTTGCTAAGGGCTACTGATGGGAAAAAGAAAATCAGTACTGTGGTAAGCTCTAAAGAAGTAAATAAATTCCAAATGGCCTATTCTAACTTGCTGAGAGCCAATATGGATGGACTAAAGAAGAGGGACAAGAAGAGCAAAAACAAGAAAAGCAAAGCAACACAGTGAGGGGCACTTGGATTCCTGTTTTATTTCACCATCTTAACAAATCTGAAGATGCTTGGCTGGTGGTACTGGCTTTTCTTAGGGCTGCTTGGTTTCATGTGACCTATTGTATATTGAAGTCATTTTAGTGATCTATGTGAAGAAAGCAATGTATTATTAAAGCTATTGCTATACCTTTAAAAAATTAA
The DNA here is from genome assembly GCF_037893015.1 of Macrotis lagotis. Taxonomy (NCBI): domain Eukaryota; kingdom Metazoa; phylum Chordata; class Mammalia; order Peramelemorphia; family Peramelidae; genus Macrotis; species Macrotis lagotis. Next base: position 355,034,477 of record NC_133666.1, read on the forward strand.
ATAAACAAACAAACAAACAAACAAACAAGCAAACAAATAAATAAATAAAAATAAAGTGATACAAGGGGCGGCTAGGTGGTGTAGTGGATAAAGCACCGGCCTTGGAGTCAGGAGTACCTGGGTTCAACTCCAGTCTCAAACACTTAATAATTACCTAGCTGTGTGGCCTTGGGCAAGCCACTTAACCCCATTTGCCTTGCAAAAATCTAAAAAAACAAAAAAAATAAATAAAGTGATACAAGTAGGTGAAAAGAATTCTTTGGATAATGGGTTATAATTTTATTCTATATTCATAAGTTTTATCAATTTTACTGTATTTCATTTGACCCTAGATATGTTTGTATATTTGTTTATTTTTTAAAGAAATACTTGTTAGGACTTTTTGAATGGGCCTTTCCCACAAGTGCTTAATTTAAGATCTGAAACAACAAAGTATGGGTCTCAACTGCATGGTTAGATAAATCAATAAGTAGATGAGTCACCTCATCACACATTACTATGGAAAAATGGATCAATAGTCCATCTGATTGCATTTCTAAAAGAGATCACTAGCCAGTCTTCCAAATGATATCTTCCCTTTCCCCTTTCCCCTGTGGAAGTCTCCTTCAAAGCTCTTAGGAAAAAAGTAACAGTAAAACTGGAATCCTGCCGGTCATCAACCCAGGCCTGGAGCCCAGTCCGCCCAACCTTTCCAATTGCAGCAAGGACAGCTAAATAAAACTGGCAACTTCCTACTGGCCCATGACAACATCCAGCATATTTACAGACTTTTGTGAGGTGCAGTTGATGTCACTGCAATGAGAACCATATGCTGGGAGCCTTAAGATGTTCAAGAATTTAAAGAAATGGTCTGCAAAGCATTTTTATATGAGACTTTCATTGGGGGCAGTGCGCTAAGAAGGGCACAAGGGAGTTCTCATCTTTATTTTCTTTCTCTCTGAAGATAAGGGTGCCAAAGAGAGCAATGCTTGACCAAATGCAGTCTATCATTTCAGAACATGGACATGCTTGCAAACCCTCATTCAGCTCATGACTCCCTGCTGCCAATGGTTTTTCCTCCAGATTCAGGCATATACTTCCACTGGTAATAGAATTACAGACATCCCCAAAGCCCACTCCAGGACTGTCCTCTTTACAATGCCACCAGACAGTTCTTCTGTTGAATTTGTTTTCCATATTTCATGGAAAACTGGAGAAAATTCTCTAAATAATTTTTGAGGGCATAAAATGCTTTGTAAGCCAGAAACAGGCAGAGCAGCCGTGACCAGCTGGAGGGATTCCAACAAAACTAGGAAGTGAGGATTAATTCCTGACTATTTTACCTTCTCTAATTTCCTGCATATATTGTGCTCTACATGCATATATGTACATATGTTTGCTTTTCATAATGAGATAGATGAATTGACTACAAAAATATGACTGATATTTTTTTAATGAAAATTCTAGAACACATTCATCCAGTTAATTTTCCCCTTTTCAATAGAACCACTTTGGGAAGCTTTCCAGTGAAGTTGTCATGATTCAAAGCAGTTTCAGGAAGTACTGGAAGGACCTCAGAGGTCATCTAGTGAAGAAAGTACCTGCAGAGGAATTCACTCTCTGCCATCCTCGCCAAGCCTCAAGATCTCTAGGGAGGAAGATCTGATGACCCAGACAACTCAGACCTGGGGGAAGTTTTTCTTTGCCTCAAAGAAGAATCTGTCTCTATACAACTTCTACCATAGCTGCCAGTGCTGCCCTGTGGGGCCATGCATAACAAGTAGAATTCCTTTTTGACATGCCAACCCTTCCGGAGCCTAAATCATACTCTTTTGAATATTGCCAACAGTTGGCAAATCTTCCTCCTTGGAGGCTGGATTTGATTTTTGGAATAAGCCAAAAGTCATTTATAATCAAGGCTTGTGAGCAAGGTAAGGCATTAAACTTAGTAATACCAGTTGGTGTAAAAAACAAAATATGAATATAGCATAATGAGACTATTTTTCTTGTGTGGCACCTGAGAGAGCCTCCCAAAAATGTTTTCAACAGTGATACTTTCTAGTTACAGAACCCAACAACATTGGGATTAGAGTATAGGCACCCCAGGACATTATTTTGAAGAATGATACTGAGAGCAAAGGATATATGCTGGGCCTAGATTCAGTAAGACTCAGCTTCTGAAGTACAAATCTGATCTCAACACTAGTCATGTGTCACTGGGCAAGATATTGAACCCTGTTTGCTTCGGTTTCCTCATCTGCAAAATAAATTGGAAAAGAAAACAACAAAACACTCCAGAATCATTATCAATAAAACCCCAAATGGGATCATAAAGAATTGAAGGTGACAAAAGCAACTGAATAATAGCACAGAGTTGGATGTTTAAGTTCTGGTATATACATATACATATACATATACATATACATATACATATACATATACATATACATATACATATACATATACATATACATATACATATACATATACATATACATATATATATATACATTCAATACATACATGCACATACATATTTAAGTATATACATATTCACATTATAGTAAAATCTATGAGATTTGACTGTTCTACATACTCCCAGAACTGAAGTTCTGCATATATATGAGCCAAGGTCAATCTCAGGCACTTCTCACTGAAATCTCTTGTTGGCTCATGCCCCTACCCAGGGTATTCCTTGGAAACATCAAAATTTGTCTGAAGTATATCTCCATTGAAAAAGTCCTTCAATTCCCATAAAATTACTCAGGCTTACAATACATCTGATGGAAAGGTTTCTTTAACTCAATGAAAAATGCACAGGACTCACCCTGAGCATGAATAATCCAAATAATGCCCTTTACTTCTGTGAAGGGTATCAGGACCCTTCCAGGACCTAGATAGTCTCCTAGACTTAGAGCACAACCCTTGGGCATAATTCCACAAATGGGAAGCTCTCTAAAGTGCTAGAGAATTAAGCAACCTTGTATTCCAGGAAACCCCACCTTGTCCAGATATTTGTCTATATAGACCTCCAGTCTTACATTAATACCCTTGGTTTGATCTTCCCCAACAAGGGTAAAGAACTTAAAATTACTAGATATTTCAGCCTCTTTCCCCTAAATTTTCCTGAGCATATAACTCTGAGTACTAAAGCATATAACAGTTCAGTTCCATTCAATAAGCATTATTAAGCACATACTATATATGCAAGTCATTGCTACAGCCCTGAGGGTAAAGAAGAGAGTGATAAACAGTTCCTGCTGCAAGGAGGGATAGGTCTGGATGTGCTCATCCATTTCATGGCTCTTCCCTTGCTACTCATCTTACCTGCCCCTTGATCTGAAAGGAAGTCCTTCTCCTTGCCTAGAAGATTTAGTCCAGGAACTTGCTGGGTCCAGTGCATTGCTCCTCTGTTCCACTTCTGCTGGGACATGTCCATCATTCCTATACCTCCCAGTTTGGTCCAGGAACCCCCATCATTTCACTGCTGCTGCATCCATCTTCACTTCTGTTCTCTCTCCTCCTGGAAAGACCTAGGTTGTTTCCAATGAACCACCTCTGAATTGCAAGTGCAACCACTCCCCCTCCCCACCCCACCCCAGCATTTTGGTCTGCCTATCTGTGAATCTCTTTGACTGCTTTATATTTTTAAAGGCTAAGACCAAGGAATGAAATGGGGAAACATATGTGTGAACTTCTTTATAAAAATGGGCCTAAATGATGCCAAGGACAAGAAGAGGGTCATAATTTTTGACCTAATCAAATCAGAACAAAAGTCTCTATCCATTAACCTTGAGGGGATTTTTTTTTGGGGGGGGGGGGAAGGAGAAAGAGAAGAACTCCTGAAGAAATTCCTTCTACTCTTGCGGACAAATGCCTGTGGTGCAATTTATAGTCTCAAAGTTAAGAAAGTTGTCCAAGAGGGATGGTTAGGTGGCGCAGTGATTACAGCACCAGCCTTGGATTCAGGAGGACCTGAGTTCAAATATGACCTCAGACACTTAAGAATTGCCTAGCTGTATGACCTTGAGCAAGTCACTTAACCTCATTTGCCTTGAAGAAAGAAAGAAAGAAAGAAAGAAAGAAAGAAAGAAAGAAAGAAAGAAAGAAAGAAAGAGTCACACAGAGGTCAGGTGGCAGAGACAAAATTTAAACCTAGATCTTTCTGCTCTAATCTGGCTAACATGGAATTAATTTTGAAAGTTTAATTTTCCAAGTGGAATCTCCGTTCATGAAGCATGAAGGATGATTTGAATCCTGGGCACACTCTCTACTCTGCAATTGTGTCTTCCTGCTCCAAAAATCACCTTGAAAACTGAAAATCTTGAGTGATGATTCAATTCTTATTCCCCTGAAATTATGGTTGATCTCTGGCATGCAAGTGACCTCAGTTTCCCAAAGGTTATTCTAGTGTGATACAAATTCTGGAAGGCAAGTCTTATCAAGAAAGAAAGGCTCTGGGCAGCCAGTAGACAAATTGTGTTTCTTTCATTCAATAAAAGGATGAGTTGGGGAAAGTTTTGTCTCCAGAAAACTACACAACAGATGATGAATCTTTTCAGTCAAAACACAAACAACAACCAAAAAAATCAAACCACTCCATGAAAACATTCTACTAAAATGAATAAAATTAGTGAAGGACTAAATAGTCATAGAAGGTGATTTGAATTAGTTGGCATTTCTGAAGGAGGGACTTCAATCCATGTCTATCACTTGATATCCCCTCTCTCACTTTCCCCCAGTGTTTATAAACATGCATTTATAAATTATATGCAATATGAGGGCTGGCCTGCATAAACAAAAGATAAATTTACAATCATGAAATACAAATTTCAGAAATCATCCAATTCAACTCTCTCATTTACTCTTGAGCAACCTGAGAACCAGAGAGGTTAAGGTCACACAGATGGCAGAGAAGCAGAAACAGGAATAGAACAGAGACCCCTCTGACTGGTAGCCCCTCCTGTCTTGGATCACACTGGGTCTCATCAGTTGGAACATGCATTTCAGCTATTTTCCCAGGCATGACAAAGAATTTTTGCTGATGGATAGTTTTTGATATTTATACAACTGATGAACAGAATTAGAGGTTAAGCCTATGGCTAATTTGAAAAGGCCAAGGTGATTCCCTGCATCCCATGCCATTGCCAGTCATCTTGACTTTTGTCTTGCCCCTAGACTTCAATGACTCTGGAGGAGAGATTTTTGTGCAGTTCTATCTCACTTAAATCCAATTCACACACACACACACACTAGGGTAGACATCACCCTTATGTCACTGGTCCTTTTCAAGAATGAAGGACAAACAACAACAACAACAATAACAACTTGAGACTTAGGACCAGGAAACCAGCAGCATGACCAAGTACTTATATTCAGCTGAACTAATACTAATGATGATGATGATGATGATGATGGTGTTTGACCTTCATTCTCAAAGAAGACCACAACATCAGGGGAGGTGGTTCCAGGACAAGCACATGAATAGGATATGAGTGGAGAAAGCTCTGCTAAGTCATCAGTCTCACTTTTTCCTCCAAAGTCACCTAAGTCTAGTAGCCAGAATCAGATCAGGACTGGAGATGACCCCGGATGCTAGGCAATCAGAGTTAAGTGTCTTTCCAAAGGTCACCCAGTTAGTATCAAGCATCTGTGGTTGGATCCCAACTTCTGTCTTCCTGACTCCAAGGCCAGTGCTCTATCCACTGCTCCAGGAGCCTTGTTGGATATCCTTTTCCTGTTCTCTTTTATGACTAAATTTTTGTTAACTGTAAGTTGGATTGCAAGTGTCACCTGGTCTACAACATTCAGGCACTTACATTAAAACATTTCCATCTGCATAGCAGAAGGGAGAACTATGAATATGATTGTTGTTTCAGTTGTGTCTGACTCTTCATGACTCCATTTGGGGTTTTCCAAGCAAATATATTGGAGTGGTTTGCCATTTCTTTCTCTAGCTCATTTTATACATGAGGAAACTGAAGCAAACGATTAAATGACTTCATCAGGATCACACAGCTAGTAAGTGTCTGAAGTCAGATTTGAACACAGGTCTTCCTGACTCTAAGTCTGTCATTTTAACCACTGTCCCAACTAGCAACTTTATGAATATGAAGACTGGAAATACTGCCAGACAGAATAAATGTACTGCAGAGTTTTACTTAAATATTTTCCCTTCTTTTTTCTTTTTTTATCTCAAGACAACTTGTTAGATATGAGAGAGGGGAATAAAAACAAAAACTGTCAATAAAAATATAACAATTTTTAGAAAAAAAATTTTGATCAACCTAATTTCTCCTAGCAGCCCTAAAATTCTCCACCTACGGCTGCCAATTCTAATCCTATTAGATTAAGAACAGGGATTGTCCTTTGTCTTTTTTTGTCTCCCAAGCATTAACACAGTGTTTGGCACATAGGGGATGCTTAATAAATCTTTACTGAATGAATGACTCTTCCTTTCCCCACTAACTCTATGGTGCTTAGTTAGGAAGGGCAGTTCTTCACTCAGCTCCAGTAACCACACTTGACAGGAGCCTCTGATTCTCAACTATAGACATCAACTCTCCTCTCCATCTCTGAACTATGGTTCAGGAAGAGAAGAGTTTGTGCTAATGTTAGTAAGAAATCTCTATTTTTACACTTTCAGCTCTAAACCTATGATTTTATAAACCTTCCATCTACTCCACCACCACTATATTTCCTCCCATAAGATAATATGCCCACATGGGCAGCATTTTGAAGCAAATCCATAAAAACTTGATGACCTAAACCACCATGACCAGCCCTCCCTTTCTCATAGTATAGGATCTTTTTCCACCCATAACATTTAACACATTAATGCAATACATATTCATTCATGCTCAATTTATTCATCCTGAGCTAAACAGGGTTTGAGGCATGGGATTAGAGCCTAGATTCCTGAGGACTGAGGGTCTGTCCTGCTAATGGACAAGGGGAGGTTCACATGATTGGAAAGTCCCTCAGAATTCAGCAAGGTCAAAACACTGACTTAGAATAAATTCCTCCAAGCTGTTGATCCCCTTCTCTAGCTAACACAGAGCTCCATTAGCAATGCGATGTCCATCCTCTTCCTTATTTGCAAAGAAGCTCAGGTTGAGTTACAGTTTGGTCATCCAGGTTGGGCAGGTTGCCCTTTACCAGCACAATACTCCAGATACACATAAGCACCATCTCTAGACTGCTGCCTGCCCTCCTCTCCATCTGTTGGACTGGCATTCTGCCTACCAGAGGAGTTGGGGAGGAGGGGAAGTCTTTGGTCTCTTTGACTAAGAAAAAGGTGCCAAATAAGACTGGGATTAGCTGGATAAAACTGCAGAACACTTGCAAATACCATTCCTTTCCCTTCAAGTTCCTCCAAGGCTGATCGCACCTGTTGACTAATATGCTAGAGAAAGGCTATGTACACAGTGAGGCATAAGGCAAGAAGGCTGCCAATGAGAGGTGTTGATTTATAGCAAAGAATGCTGAAATCCATCCTATATACTTCTTTTTTAGCTGATTCCTTATGGAAATAAGACTTGTGAAATCAGTGGGGTTTTTTCCTTCTTCCATGCAGCCAATGCTTCTTATTGAAGTGCTTTTTAAAAAAAAATAATTTTTATTAAGTCAACAAGATAATGGAAAAATAATTGAAGATTACTGAGATTATTGAAGAATCTTGTTAGGTTGCCTCATTGCAAGTTCTGGCCAGAACTCCATCACTGAAATCACCAAACCATCCTAGCACATTGGTTATTCTTCTGCCACTCAACTGATTTTAATAGTCATACAAAAATCCATCAGTAATGTAACCCAAATGCCTAACCATTCATACTACAATCAAATCTTTTTCAGTTTTAGGGACATTCAGTCAGCCAGGTAAACCAAAAGAGTTTGTGGAGCCCTTTAGACCAACAGAGTCTATCAAGATGTCAGTCAAGGAGAGGAAACATGGCCCCAGGATAAAACTTTCTTGGTCTATGTCACTCCCCAAAAGTAGAGTATCTTCCCTTAGCTGGATGCTCTGGGTAACAAGACTAGAATTCCAAAGAAAATCAGGCCTGCTGCTACTAAAGGCTTTGGTACTAAATTGGGGCTGGAGGGAGGGCTGCTAACTTCACACTTCACAGATAGAAAAAAAGCACTGTGTTGCTGAAATGCCAACTTTGGGAGGAGATAGAAGGTGTGGAAAAAACTTGCCTTATTTCTGAAATCGAACATAAGTGTATAAACTAAGAAGCAAAGATCTTCCAGGCCCTGACCCTACCTTACTGAATAAACCCAGCAAATGTGTTCAGCAACTGTTACTCCACCTGTTGTACATTTTATTTAGCCTGAAATACTAGAAACCCTATCACCACCAATTAATTACATTCTTAAGTAATTTAACCATATGAAATAGAGAGCAATTGCTCTGAAGAGAGCAGGTTTTGTACTTTTGAATGAATGTACCCCAAATCTAATTATTTCTTAACCCTCATGATCATGGTTCATAGTCTTTTTGTATAGGGAACCTCTTTGGTAGTCAGGCAAAGTCGATGGTTGCCTTCTCAGAACAATGTTTTTAAATGCAGAAAATAAATTACATAGATTCACAAAAGAAACCAATCTTCTGAAATACATTTATCAAAAAAAAATTTAAGTTCATTGTCCCTAAATTAACAACCCCTAATTCAAAGTCTTCCAATTTCTTTTCAGTCCAGAACATTGTAGCTAGCATTAGCCCTGTGTAATTCCAGTAGAAATATTTCATCTCATTCAGAATACCTATGTTTTTGGGGTACCTGTTTATTCCTTGGGATAAGGCTTTTAGTCTGGACCAGACTTTGAACTCTTCTTATTACCAAGTGCAGTAATATTTAGAAGAGAATCAGCATGGTGTTTTTTCATTACAAGATATCTAGGAAGGATTGACTTGACTATTCCTGACAATATTAAGGTAAGACCCATTCTATTGATTTTTTCAATTTCAGCTTTTTTTAAAAAAGAAAAGTTCTAGTAATTTTTTTCACTTTTATAATAAAGGAATTTTCAAAACTAATGACCAATATTCTATAGATAGCTAGATGGTGAAATGGATAGGGTACTGAACTTGGAACCAGGAAGATCTGAGTTCAAATCCTATCTCAGCTATTTCCTAGCTGTGATAACCTGGGCAAATCATTTAACCTTACTTTGTCTCAGTTTCCCCACCTACAAATTGAAAATAATAATAGCACCTATCTCAGAGGATCAAATGAGATTACATATATAAAGTGCTTTGCAAACTTTAAAGAGAAATATATAAATACCAATTATCATTATTATTATTATAAACAATTTGTAACAAAGAAAAAACAACTAATACAATCATCACATTTGACATAGACAATCCACAATACCCCTAACTCTCTACAAAAAAGGAAGGCTCTGCATTTCTCCAAGCAGGGGAACAAAGAAATGATATTCTGTCAATAGTGAATCTTCTAGGATGGCCTCTTACCCCTTGCAGGGGACTCTTTCTGCCATTCCTTCCTGCTCCCATCATTTATCTCATGCTTGTTCAGCCTATAAGGAAAAAAGAGAAATGGCATTCCATCAGTTCTCCTTGTCTCTCGTCTCCTTGCCTGAGGCATTTAACACCTGTAAGAGTATTGCGCCCTGATGCTGGACCCCTAGTGTTAATGATTTGTCAGTGTTTATCAACTTCCTCATCCTCATGATTCTGAACTCTTGGCTATCATTGTTCAACTATTGCTCTCCCTTCCCCAATTGCCTTCTCCTTTATCTCCCTCTCCCTCAGCCCAAACCCTCAATGTCCCATTCTAAAGCTACTCACCTATTACACTGCACTCTCTGGAATGCTTGTCCTATAAGTAATAAGCTTGCTTCCATATTAAATCTTTGCCTTTTCCACTCCTTCCATCTTTTAGCTTTTTCTGAGACCAGGCTTCTTCTTGAGAACACAGCCTCCCTAGCCACTCCTTCCAGCACTCACTCCACCTCAGTTGCATTATCACTCATTCCCTCAACTTGCTGGTTCAGGTGGAAGAGTTGGAATACTTTCCTGGTCCTCCTTGCCATTTCCAAGGTCACTTGCTAGCACCATCACTCAATAATTTCTCCTCCCTTGAAGTTCACTCAAACCATATCAACTAATCAAAATTCTGGTAAATATTGTCTATAACAGCTTCCTCCTTTCCTCAGTGGTAGTGCCTAACTCACAGTCTTTCTTTACTCCCCAATTCTTGCCTGCATTTTAGGTGACTTCAACATACATAGTGACACTCCCTCAAATACTATAATATACCAGGTCCTTACCTTTCTCATTTCCATTACCCAAATCTCCACCCTACCTCAATTATACAAACAAAAAGCCATATCCTTGATCTTGATCTTGCCATTACCTACAAATGCACCCATTGTCCATAAACTCTGAAATTCCCCATCTGACCACAATCTCTTGTCATTTCATAATGATGGGGACTCAGAGGGGTATGAAGTGAGGGATCACTAAACTGTAAGCTCCTTGAGGGCAGGGGCTGTCCTTTGCCTTTCCTACCCTATAGCTTGCCTAATTTCTCAAACAATTAATCAGTCTACTGGTGTTCATTGAGTTTCCTGTGAAGGTGAAGTACAGAGGGCTTTGTAATGGCCTGATATTAGCAAAAGAGAGATCTGCTGTCTTTCCAGAGCAGGGGCAGGGATAGCTGGACAAATAAGGCCTCAAAATCATTTGGTCTGGCACTGTCCAGACAACCACGGGTGGGACTTGAAATTCAATAAATCCAGGAGCAATATAGCAGGCTAATTATAAATTGGGAATTTTGAATGGGACACAAATGATGTTATAAATATCCAGATGGCCCTTCACAGAAAATAGTTCCCCACCCCTATTCTAGAGCAAAAGTTCTTCCTGCTGGGTACTTTCTCAGAATACTGTTTTTAAATGCATAAAATATATATGATTACAATGGCAACAAAATAGACTGAAATATAATTACTATTTTTTTAGGTTTTTGCAAGGCAAATGGGGTTAAGTGGCTTGCCCAAGGCCACACAGCTAGGTAATTATTAAGTGTCTGAGACCGGATTTGAACCCAGGTACTCCTGACTCCAGGGCCGGTGCTTTATCCACTATGCCACCTAGCCGCCCCGACTGAAATATAATTATCAAAATATTTTTGAATTATATTTTCTTTTTTCCTAAATTACATGTAAAAATAAATTTTAACATTTGTTTTAAAATTTTTTTTTGAGTTCTAAATTCTCTCCTTTTTTCCTTCCCTTCTCAGTTCCCTGAGAAGGTAAACAATTTCATATAGCTTGCAAATGTGCAATCATGTAAAAGATATTTCCATATTAATCAGGTTGTGAAAGAAAACACAGACAAAAATATTACAAAAAAGGTGAAAAATAGTATGCTTTGATCTACATTCAGACTTTATCACATCTTTCTCTGGAAGGGTTAGCAATTTTCAAAATGAGTCCTTTGCAATTATCTTGGATCATTGTATTACTAAAAATAGCTAAGCCATTAATAGTGATCATCATACAATAATACTGCTATTAATATATATAGTGCTTTCTTTGTTATACTCACTTCATTTTGCAATAGTTCATGTAAATCTTCCTAGATTTTTCTGAAATAATCCTATTTATTATATTTTTTTTTAGGTTTTTGCAAGGCAAATGGGGTTAAGTGGCTTGCCCAAGGCCACACAACTAGGTAATTATTAAGTGCCTGAGACCAGGTACTCCCGACTCCAAGGCCGGTGCTTTATCCACTATGCCACCTAAGCCGCCCTTATTTATTATATCTTATGGCATAATTATTCCATTACAATCATATACCACAAGTTGTTAGCCAATCTCTAACTGAAGGGCATTCCTTCATTTTCCAATTTCTTGCCACTGTTAAAAAAGAATCACTATATTCTTTTTTACACATAGGTTTTTTTTTTTTTTGGATCTCTTGGGGTATTGCTGAGGACAATTTCATAGTCCTTTGGGTATAATTCGAAATTGTTCTCCAAACTGATTGGATCAGTTCCCAACTCTGCCAATGGTGCATTAATATTCTAATTTTCCCACATCCCCTCCAAAATTTGTCATTTTCTTTTTCTTTCATATTAGTCAATCTAATAGATGGGAAGGGATACCTCAGAGTTGTTTTAATTTGCATTTCTCTAATAGTAATTAAGAGTATTTTTTCATTTGACTATAGATCACTTCAATTTCTTTATCTGAAAACTACCTATTCATATCCTTTGACCATTTATACTGGGGAATTATCAAAATATTTTTGAAACAAATTCACAGATCCCAGGTTAAAAAACCCTGACCTAAAGAATGTGTCTAGGATATGACAAAGAATCAGTCACTTATTAACTATCTGACCTTAGATCACTTAACCTCTGGCAGTCTCAGTTTCCTCATCTGTAAAATGTGGTTAATAATAGCACTCAAGTCCCTGGGTTGTTGTCCAATCAAATGAGATAATCTTCATACATTCATGAATAAATGTATGTTTATATGTGTGTTCTTTCATATAGCCATATGCAACAGAAAATAGTTTAATAGTTCAACTTAAAAATTTTTAGTAGAATCTAAAAAAGCAGAAAGCAATAAAAACTCATGCCCTGTAACATAATGTACACAAATAGGCAATGTATGGAAAACAATCAAGGTGAACTAAAAATCATTGTTCTGAGATATCAATTTACTTCAGAGATAATCATCACAGAGACTTGGGAAGATTAGGCCCTTTTCTGTAATTTGGCTTGGAGGGGGAGGAGTATACTTATGAAAAAATCATATATTTAGAGCTGACAAGCATGTTAGAGGCTCTATAGTTCACTCCTGTGTCTGCAAGAAAGGTAAATGAATTACTCAAACTAAAAGTAGTAAGTGGCAGAAGCAGGAGTCAATTCTTTGTCTCCCTAGCTAAAATACACAAGAGAAATAAAGAAAATAGAGGAAAAGTTGAATCTTGTACTAAGAATAAGATATAGTCACTTGAGAAAATATAGTAACAAAATGGGGTAACCTGATGGAGAATATTACCATAAACTTCTCAAAGAAAAAGAAATTGCAAAGTAGCTTAGAAAAGAGCTCACAAGCCCAGCATAGGCATGATCTAGTAGAGATGAGTGACCAGTTTTTCAGAGATCTAATGAGGCTCTTGGTCTGATGAAAGCAGACCTGCCAATAATTCAGAGTCTTGTCTTAATAATTTCATCCTGCAAAAGGCAGAGAAATTAATGAAGAGAATTTAGGTGAATTCTCCCTTTCTCAACAAAAGGGAACTAGTTGCTAAGTTGAAATGTTGGGAGCCTTGAAAGAAAGTGAAAACTTCGTTTAGATTTTCTGACAGAAAAGAAAGGAAAGCCAGGTGGAGTCTTATACACATGCTAGATTTTGAGGCAACAGATCACAAAGGTTCTAGAGAAAAGATCCATAGGATCCCTTAGCCTAAAATTTTTCAAGATAAGTTGACCTAACAGGAATAAAAAGGTTTTAAGAATGAAATTCTGAAAACACAGAGTAATAATTTCAGTATAGGAAAAAAAGACTGACATAGATAAACTGGAAAGTTATAAATCAATTTAAGTTTAAAAGAAAATATGTACAGAAGATGGCATCAAGCACAAATAATAGTTGCTGAATTCAAAAGATGACCAAATAATGTTTTTAAATGCACTTTTTCAAAAGAGTTCTTTATACATAGTACCAGGACCCTTAAAGTCCATAATGAGGTAAGACTGCAAAGAATACCCCTCCCCCAACAAAAGCAGAGGTAGAGAGAAGTTAGCTATATTAATTGAAAAGGAAGATTAGAGAAAGGATAGGACCATTGATAGGTATATAGAGAATGAGGACAAAAAGACAATAGGAATCAGAGATGGAGAAGATTTTAGAAAAGGATTTAGACATAATGAGTGATACCATAGATAAATTAATAGACCAACAGACTGGCTATAGACTATATTATCCCCATTCAGAGGAAGAAAAACAAAACAAAACAAAAACAAAACAAAACACACACACACACACACACACACACACACACACACACACACACACACACATACACACACAGACACATAAAACAACCCTTCAAAATCTGATGAACAATTTATACAAATTATCTCCTATGTATCTCTTTCCCTTAATACTAATTCCTCATACCAAAAATCATAATCTGTAAACATGTTCATCAAAATATGTATATATAATACTAACATGACTGTTCGCTGCTGAGGAGAGGGGTGTGTGAAGGGGGGTGGAAGGAAATTTTGAAACTTAAAAATATGTATAGGACTTTCTAGTCCTACACCCTCACTTTATAGAGGCCAATAGTCCAACTCATTGAGGTTAAGTGACTTGTTCATGGTTACACATATAAAAGGTAGGATTGGTTCTTTTGACTTGAACTAATTCTCTTCGAAGTAGCAGGTCACTCATAACTAGATGTCTTCAAACAAAAATTGTAACATCAGGGGTTTTTTTGTTACAATGCTGAAAGCTTTCTTAATTAGGTATGGATTAGATTAGCTGGTCTTTTAAATTCCTTCTAGCTATGAGATGCAGTAATTTTCTGAGAATGAGGGCACCCTCTTCTAAGATAAGGAATTTTGAAATTTTAGGAAAGAAACTGCTGAGTTAAGTTTAGGAATTGTTGAGTTAAAAGTTCCAGAGGGACATTCAGATGGTAGTGTCAAAGAAAGATGGAAATAAATGGAGTTTAGAAGGATAATTAGGGTTGGGTATATGCACTGAATTAACATGAAAGCAGATGAGAGCAGTATGAGAAGTATGAGAGTGATCAGGGAAAAATCGAGAGAGAAATGATGAGGAAACAATACAAAGTTTGGGGACACTCATATTTAAATCCTAAGAGATGGTTAGTGATACAGTAAAGAAGACTAGGAAGAAGCAATAATAAAAAGCTGAAAGAATCATGAGAAAGCAGTATTGTCCAAGGGAAGACAGAATTTTCTTAAGAGTTAATAAGTATGAGGGTAAAAACATCATGTGTACAAAAATATTCATAGCAGCCCTGTTTGTGGTGGCAAAGAATTAGAAATCAAGTAAATGTCCTTCAATTGGGAATGGCTTAACAAACCAGGAGGGATGGGATTCAGGGAAGCCTGGAAGGATTTGTATGAACTGGTGCTGAGCGAGATGAGCAGAACCGGAAAATATTGAACACGCTAACAGCAACAAGGGAGTGCTGATCAACCTTGATGGACTTGCTCATTCCATCAGTGCAACAATCAGGGATAATTTGGGGCTCTCTGCAATGGAGAATACCATCCGTATCCAGGGAAAGAGCTGTGGAGTTTGAACAAAGACCAAGGACTATTGCCTTTAATTTAGGGGGAAAAAAAATTGATATCTTATTATGTAATCTTGCTATCTCTTATACTTCATTTTTCTTTCTTAAGGATATGATTTCTCTCTCATCACATTCAATTTGGATCAATGTATGCCATGAAAACAATGTAAAGACTGGCAAATTGCCTTCTGGAGGGGGTGGGGGGAGGGAAGCAAGATTAGGGGAAAAAATTGTAAAACTCAAAATAAATAAAATCTTTAAAAGCAAAAAATTCTTTGCAAAAAAGAGAGTAGTTGCAATAGTATGATCAGGTTACAAAAACATAAAAAATGAATGGGTAATGAAAAAAGCAGAAACTCTGAACATAATATGGGTCATGGAAAATGAGGAATATTCCAGGAGATGGAAAAGTCAGGTGAAAAGATTTGATTGTTTTATTTTTATTTTGGTTGGGTGTTTTGCATGGAGAACACAAGAAGCAGGGAAATACTGAAGATGAAAAAGAAATGAATTGTTAGATGATGGGGGGGGAACCTTAGGAAAAATAAGAAAGGATGAGAAAATAAGAAAATCTTAGGGAAATAAAGAAAACAGTAAGTAAAGGGGTTGGTCTAAACAAGAAGGGATACTTTGCCATCCAAATCTTGGACAAAGAAGGAGAAAATAAATATAGATTTAGAGAAGGTGTTTTTTTTTTTTAGTGTTGTATGGTAGGAGAGAAAAAAAAAGCTCACAAGGGAATTGTCTTAATTTTCTCTTTGTAGGAAGTCATATCATCTCCTGAAAGAGGGATAAGCTGCCTCCAGAGGCCTGAAGAGAGAAGACATCTGGCAATATATGGTTTTGGTCATAAAAGATACCCCATGAAAAAGTGACCATGGACCAAATAAAACCATATCAACTATCAGAAGGAAAACACTGCAACTCCTCAGAGCACATGCTTGTCCAATTGTCAGACAATAGTTATCTTTGAGCACAGATGTAACCTATGACTTCTAGAGAAGAATCTCAGGACTAGGAAGCATATTCTGACTCTACTCTTGCATTATCCAGACCACTTTAGTTCACTCTCCCAGTCCTTGTTGCTATTCTTTACTTCCTTTTTCTGTTATGTACTTTCAAAATACTTATTAATTCATTTGGATTTCACTGAGAGTTCAGTTGATGATGGTCAATAAACTGGCAGTACTATTAAATGATGCAAGCCTACTTACTCCTAGGAGCACTGCCAACATGGTTCAGGTAGAGAAGGCTCTTCACAAATTATTCTGGGTAGAGCTTTTCCTGGTCTAAGGAAGCCTTCCTGGTTCCATGCTGAATAATTCATGGGGTCATTTTGTGATTTGGTCTACTATCCATAGTTTAGTGATTTCAAACTAGCCAATTTATTTCCCTTCAGACAAAGAATCTGACAGAAATTAAAGTCTTTGGAGGTCATTAAGTTATTTTCCATCCATTAACTATGCCAGGAAATTCCTCCTTCCCACTGTTAAACTTCCATTGGACTGAAATATGAGGGGGGGGAGTATCCTATGTGTAGATTATAAAATACATTATAAAATATTATTGATTTTTCCTACTATGATAAAGGTGTTCATTTTACAAAATAAATGATGTATTATTGGGCCTTAATCTTGTGATCTCTTCCTCTTAAGTCTTAAAGTACTTGGCAGACTTTCATAATGGATTAATATCTATTATAGAACTCAGAATTATTGGGACATCAGTTATAAAATGAAATATCTTGCTGAAAATGAAACTGATTCACAGAAGTATAATTTGTTTCTTAATTACAACAATTCCCTTCTTGCCCTGTGTATCAAAATTATAGTGATTTATATATGCAGCATAACCTATTACTGAATTAGAAGTTCCTTGAAGAAGGAACTGTGACTTATCTAGTCTTTGCATCCCTCTCAGTCCCCAGCAAAGGTTTCTATGTATGATGTACCTATTCGTTGAATATAGCTTTTATTGGAAGCAAAATTTAAATTTTTCAGCCTACTCATCTTCACTCCTCTTCTTTTATAAATTCTCCTCGGCTCAGCATATTTTTAACAATAGGTTCTTTCTGGTTATTTGAATATATAAGGGGCCAAGAAAATCTCCTCCTTCTCTTGACTCTAAACAGTACAGAAATGATTTCCACTCAGTCACCTATTGAAGGAACAACCTTCTGTTCATAAATGAGGCTCAAAGAGTGATGTGGTTCAGGGGAAAGGGCCCTGAGACTGAATTTATGTGGTCATTATCAAGCTACTCTTTTCCTATATCCTCATACCTAGAGATCCCCATTGAATATCTTTCTGTTACATAAAACTGCATCTATATTTTGTGACTATCAGGTTCCAACTTCTTTCACAGTAGAGATATGCTAGAGTCAGTTCATATTGACTATAGAGATTGTTAAATTTTCCATGAGAATATTTACACCTAGGAAATCCTCAAACTACAAAGCAGGGCTTTAATGTATTGTTTCCCTGATTGTCTAGACTTACGAAAATGTTAACAATGAAGTTTAAACTTAAAATTATGCACTTTTTTCCCCTCATAACCCAATGCTCAGCAGTTCTGGTTTGCCACAACTGTTGGATTTCATTGGGTTTAATACCAGCTAGAAGAAGATGAGGATAACATTGCCCAGATTTTATCCCATTCTTAGCAGGTTTGATGATATTCCCCACCTCTTACTACATATATATACTCCTCTTTTCACTCCCTTAGAGTGTCTCATTCCAAACAAACTCAATTATTCCTTTTTTTCCCAATAGCTTGCTTGTATCTTCTTCACATGACCAACACCATAATTTACTCCAAAAAACTTTTCAGGAAGCTCTCCCTCATACCTTCTGAGTCTGATTAAACCTTCATCTTCTATCCTCTCTTCATTTACACAACCAGATGTACTAGGATCTGCATTTTAAAAGATGCATTGTTTTTCAATTTTCTTATGGTTTAGCTAGTAAGAGTCAGAAACAGGGGAAGATATAAGGGGAGCCATAAGTAAAAATCTTCAGGAAGTTAGAAAAAATAGTCCATAAAAATAGTTCCTAAACTTCTAACATCTTGAATAGGAAAAGATGAAATTCAGTAAAAATATCTCTAATCATCCTCTTCCCTTCCTGAAGATATTTGCTAATAGGTTGTTAGCAACCTAATAGGCCATGTTCTTATATTCCTTTCTTCTTCATCAAGGAAAGGAAAAGGGGGGGGAGGGATGGGAAGGGAGGAAAGCTTAATAAATAAAAGGGATTTTTTAAAAAAGGAATAAAACAGTTTTAAAAGATGCACAGTCAGGCAGGATGATTTTGAAAGTGACAGGGAATTTATTACATATATAGTTTTTAAAGTAAGCATTATGAAATGGAGATTCATTTCATAAGAATTTCATTTGCAAACCTCTTTTGTGTTCTGCTATGCATATAGAAATGTTCTGTTTTTGGTTAGGTTCAGAAAAAAATAATTTTTTTAGGTAAACAGGGAGATAGATGGAGACACTTGAGTAGATCAGAAATTGGTATTTGAGCATGTAGATAGAAAATAAAAAAAAAGAGAAGACACAGCATATAGCAGGAGAGACTAAAATTGAAACTAGACTAAATCAGCAAGTGTAATATTAGTGAGTTAGTTATATTCAATATCTTCATTCCCAGAGCACAGAGGTCACTCTGGTTTTGGCCCTCTTACAGTTATTATACTGTGTAAATATTTTTCTTTGTCTTTTTATTACTTGTTACTCAATAAATTATAAGATCAGTAACAAAGACGCTTGTCAAATACCATCAATTCAGGATTTTAGCCTGAAATAGGAAAGATAAATTATGGAAAAAGAGATTCTCCTGGCTTTATCATTACTCAACCTAATTGATTAATTAATGAGAAATGTATATTTTGGTTATTTCTGAAATAATTCCAGAATATACTCCTAGATTTTCTATAAGAAATATTTTTTTTCAGAGACTTGGGATTTGGCATGATTATCACTAAGAATACCTAAAAAAATTTCTTACACCTTCTATCACATATACATACTACATGAGAGCCTGCTATAAATCCAACTTCATTCCAGTTAATCTAATGAAATATCTCCCCATTATCTATACCTTTTTCTATAAAACCAGATAAATCTGATTTGTATGGAATAACAGTTAGCCCAGCTTTGAATCCATAGATCAAAGATAGAACCTAGGTTATTAATCAAACCATAGAATCTTAGAGTTGCAAGAGATCATGAAAATCATCCAATCCAATGCCCCACCAAATCTATGAATGCTCTATTAAATGTAGAACCACATTGTCTGGAGCTGAAAAGACCTTTAGAGATTACCTAGTGCAAGAACTTCATTTTACATAGGGAAAAAATTGAGAGTGCAACATTTCAAGTTGTTGGTTGAATTAGGATTTAAATTCAGTTCCTGTGACTCCAAATCTTGTATTTATTCTGTGACAGAGGCACATTGCCTACCATTCCTATCCTTACAGGTCATCATGCATCTTTTGCATTGTTAGAGATGGCATATATTGACCCAGATGAAGATCTATATAGTATGATTTATTTCAGTGGCCCAGGTAGGAACTCTGTCCCATAGATGTCTTCCTGATATTTCCATCTTTAGTCCTAATTCTGGATTAGGTCATTGAAAGTTGCTGTTAAAATACAAATCTGTACTTAGAAAGGGTAACATTAAGCCAGTGTTTCTGCAGTAAGGTTCTTATGAGAATAACATCAGAAGTTTAGGGAAGGGGGAAGCTGTAGGAGAGTTGAAATATCAAACACATACCTATAAGAATCCCTTCAGCTTTATCTGATATGAATGATACTCACAATTATGCCAGTCAATGTAAAGAAAAAGGAACAATGGAGACTGGTCCAAATCAACCATGTGACTGATAAGGTGGCTTCTTACTTGTATAGACATAATCATTAAACATGTCCAAAAATGTATACTATATAATTGATTTTTCTTGGTAAATTGTTGCAAAAATTAGCATCTGTAGTCTTGGATATTTTTTTTAACCATAAATATTTTTATACCAATGTTTTTCATAGAAAAGACTACCAATGGGGAAAATTGGGTAGACAAAAAGTTAAAGGCTTAATAACAAAATTGACAAAAACACCAGCAAATCTAATTCTAGTAGAAAATCCTAAATACAGATGAAACACAAATATGGCTATGGAGGGGTGGCTTTGGGATATGAATCTGAATCCCTGCTCTGACACTATTTGTATGACCTTTGTCAAGAAACAATCTGTCTGGGTCTCAGTTTCCTCTTCTATAATACAATGACCCCTAAGGTACCTTCCAACTCTAAATCTGTATAACCTTATGATGCTACAATTGCCAATTTGGGTTTATTTCTAGTGAT
Organism: Macrotis lagotis; assembly: GCF_037893015.1. Taxonomy (NCBI): domain Eukaryota; kingdom Metazoa; phylum Chordata; class Mammalia; order Peramelemorphia; family Peramelidae; genus Macrotis; species Macrotis lagotis. The sequence goes on from NC_133666.1 coordinate 355,055,145, forward strand.
TCTAATGGCAAGTATACATTAAGACTGCCAAGTTTTAAATAGCTCCCAAATTCTGGCTAAATTACAAAGGCATTTGTCAACAAAAGAAAACAAAATTTAAAATAAAACTCAGAATTTTTATAAAATGCGATTGGTTAAACATTTCTTCCTCCTCTTTTCTACACTCTTTCCAAAACCTCCCAAATATAGCCTCCACTAAGTAAAAGGGAAATGAAAATTCTAGACAAGCATCTCCCAAAGTAACCTATCAAAGCCAATATCATTCTCAATGGTGAAACATTTATTAATAGTAAACAATAACATCTTTCTTGCCAAAGGCATTATTTATAAAATTGTTAGATGAAAAAAAAGTTGAACTGAAAAAATCCAAGTTGTTTTTTTTTACTTTTTTTTAAATAGTCTTATGTGATTTGGTACAATTAGCAGTAGGCATCTCAAAGGTTCTGCCAAAGTTTTGTTTAAAGTAAAGAGTTCTGGTGATGAAAAAATGTTGAAAACCACTGCAGTCTCAACAAAATCCAGGAAGAAAAGACCACAGTAAAGTGTACAGTAGGGATGGGCTGAGAGAACTGAAAGAGAGAGAGAAGAAGAAGGGAATGGAGAACTGAAATTCATAGGATTACAGCAGTAGAACTAAAACAGACATTAAAAAAGATCAACAATCCCAACTCCTTTGTTTTCCAGATGAGGAAACTGAGACCAAAAGAGATTAAATCAAGCTCATATAGGTAGTTCATGCCAGTGTGTGTGCTCTGACTTCAGTTCCTCTGACTCCAAATCAATTACTCTTTCCATTGTTCCACAATGACTCTCAAAAGGTATTTATTTAGGCTAGGAACAACCCTAGTACAAGGTGTTCACAGTTATCTCACAGTATTTTGTGAGCTTCCCAAAACAAAATAATTTGATTGAGTCATTATAACATCATTTGAGGTCCCTAAAGACAAGCACTGTCTCATTTTATCTTTGAAAATGCAGTTCCTTGCTCTGTGCTTTAGGCATAGTAGCTTCTTAATAGATGATGTTTGATTTTTATACATGGATATGTTATAACATCATACAAATAGCAACAGGAAGTCAAAATTCCCCAAAGTTGACAATTTTGCATACAATACCATGAATGCAAAGAACCCTTAGCTTATGATAGATACTAAGAAAATAGACAGCTCTATTTTGGGGACAAAGGATAAAGTGCCAGGTCTGAAGTCAGGAAGACTCAACTTCCTGAGTTCAAATTTGTCCTCAAACTTACCTATGTGATCCTAGGCAAACCACTTAACCCTTTGCCTTCATCTGTAAAATAAACTGGAGAAGGAAGTGGCAAACCATCCCAGTATCTTTGAGAAGAAGACTCCAAAAGGGGTCAGAAAGAGTTGGACACAACTGAAATGAATGAACAACAATAGCATGCTCTATTTCAAACATTGTATAATCATTTAGGCTAAAAAGTTTAATATTTCCTTCATAAGGATGCACATATGAAGACTAACATAAAAGTGAGGGGATGCCAAACTTTGTCATGTGAGAATTGGTTGAAGGATCTGGGTGGAGGAAAGGGTATGATAGGTGGGTGTTTTTAAATAAAGGTTAATTCAAAAGTCTTACTGTAGTTTTAAGCTTTAATCAATTTAAATGGCACTGACTTTTGAAATATCTTACATGAGAAGGTTTCGATGAGAAAGAGGGAGGAGAGAAAGAAAACATGAGAGGAAAAGGAAAATGAGGAATTGCTCAATAGAATAATTTCCTAAAAGTTATAGCTGTCTGAAGATGCAATGACCTGCCATAAAATGGGGTATACTCAGTTGCTAGATTTATTTAAAAAACAAAAGAGTAAGTTGGAAGATACTGTAAATAAAACAATCAGGTAGGGAAAAGTTTTGGGATTGCTTTAGTTCATGGCAGATCATCCAAAGGTCTATGATTCTGCAATGCTTTGCCATACTGTGTGCGTAGGAACTTGCTATGTAACCTTGCTGCCCATAAATCCCCTATTGTTTGTTCTGTTTGAAAGTGAACTGACGTAGTATTTAATCTGATTCAACACTCTATGAAAATGTACGTTTATGGGGTTGCCTGAGTATTGTTGCAGTCTGAGGAGAAGCTAAAAATAGACTTGTCTTCTCCCTGCAGGATTGAGTCATAGCTGTTTACTTCTTTGAAAAGGTTGGGCTTTTTCTTTTCTTCACGAGTCCCAGGAAGGTTTCACCCCAGCCTTGGACACCAGGACTGACCATGCTCTGACCACAGCTTCATTACTGAGCAACTTGAAAACAAACCAACTGACAGACAGGCCTTGACTGAGTCGTTAATACTGGTTGTCAAAGATCCGGGTTGCCTTATGGTATGGGGAGCATTCTCAATACATAATTAAAGGAGAAGGACTTCATGGAGAACTGGTTCACCAACCTGATGTTAAAGACAGTATAGGAGAGGGGGATGAATAATTGGACTGAGAGCCAGCAAACCCCCAACTCTGGCACAGGACTTCCCTTCTCTGTGCCTCAGTTTTCTCAACTATGAAATGAGGTATCTCATTAAAGGTCCTTTCCAGATATAATATTATATAGTTCTACAAAGCTACTGACAAATTTGGTTTTCCAAAATCCTGCTAGCTGCTCTTTCTTTTTCCCATCTCTATTCCTTTACACAAGTAGTTCTGTTTAAGCTAGAAACCCTGAGGATCTTCCCCTCCCAGAATGATTTTTTTTTTTGGTTTAGGTAAAAGAGGTCATTCTTTGCCTCATTCTTACATATCCTTAGTCACTGAATGGGTGTTGCCTCAGACATAAGACCCAGGAAAGACTTTAACTCAAAAAAGGCCAAGGTCTCCCTCTGCATCCACGACCATCTCCAGTCATCCTGAGCTATCTATATCTAAATACTGGACTCAGATGGCTCTGAAGGAGATTGTGTGGCTGGTGATTTTGCATAGAGCCCTGGCATTCCCTTCCCAATGTCATGGTCTTCTTCCAGAACAAAGGACAAACAAAAACAACAACAGTGCCCCATGCCTGAAATGTTCTTCCTCCTTTCTCTCATTCTATAAATTACTGAGATTTCTTCAAAAGCCAGCAGCAGTGTTAAAACATCCTCCATGAGGTTGGTTTTTTTTTGCCCTGATCCTCCAGCTATGAGAACTCACCTCCTCTTGGCACAGTCTTGCTTCAAATCTGGTCTCAGACACTTACTAGCTATGTGACCTTGGGCAAGTCACTTTATCCTTTGTTTGCCTCAATTTCCTCATCTGTAAAGTGGGGACAATAATAGCACTTACCTCCCAGGGTTGTTGAAATATTAAGATCAAATGAGATAATAATTGTAAAGCACTTAGCAAAATGCCTGTATGTATATATACATATATATATATATATATACATGCATGTATGTATGTATTACACTAATATTATCCTCCTTGAGGAGAGGATTCTTTTGTTTTTAGTCTCTGTATCCTACCTAAGAGCCTAGTACAGTGTCTGGCACTTACAAAACATTTTTTTAACCAAATCTGTGATTTCATTGTTAGAGACCTTTCCAGGGAGCAAACTGCCTCTACCAGGGCAAAATAGCAATTGTCTTGGAAATCACAGTTTCTGAGAGTTACCTGGGGACTGAGAGGAGACTCCTCCAGAGGCAGGGTCCAGAGCCCAGGCTTTCCTGACTAAGCCCAACTCTCTTATCCATCATGCCACCCTATGTAGCATAAAGGAAATGCTAAATAAGTTATTAAATAGAGTCGTTGAATGAACCAATTGATTGCATGTACTGACCACCAGTTCAGAAAAACAGATAATTTTCTTGTCCTAGGGACAATATCTGGTTCATTTTTTCTAATTATTGCTTCAAAATAATCTTAGAATATAGCAAGAAGGGCTAATGGGGGCCTCATAGGCCTGTTGATATCCCAGTATCTGTTTTATATAGCCTCATCCATTTTAAGCCCATCATGTATCACCTCATAAACTTAATGTAATAAATGAATATTCATTCTCCTGTAATCAGTAGTAATGCCATGAAATGGTTATTGAGACATTGTAACCTAGCAATCTGGAAGAAGAAAAGGAAATTGAAAACAGAAAAATAAAGGTGTCAATTTTCAGATGGGGGAGAGAAGATTCCCTATTGTCTTTTCTCAATGATGGAAATTGTTATTACACGGAAGGATATTAGGGAACAGCAGGAATAGGGCAATTGCATGGTTACAAATTAATGTACACAGTGACAGAGAGTGTTAATTCGTTATCGCTATCGCCACACGAAAGTTATCAACATGATTCCCTTTGACAAGTGATTCATTCTGAAAAATCCAGTCTGTGTCTTGGCTATCAGTCATCTGCATGCTGTTTGCCTCTCCCTCTTTCCAGCCAGTCTGCAGGTATTCCAGTCTGGCTGATAACAGTAATGGGATGCACAGGGAAGGCTTTGATTTACAGGGACACGTCCTCCAGTATCAACACAGCAAGGTTCATTATCGCTTTTTGAAACTGTTGCAAAAAGGAGTGACAACTTCTCTTATAAATAGTGTTTATAAAGATCCCAAAACTAAATGAGCCAGATTTTGTATTTCAAAACACATTACAAGCAGACCCAGAGTGAATTAGTATGCATTGCTGAATTATCTTGGTCTCCTAATGGTGATAGAATTTACTTTTACTTAATCCCATAGAATGACAGTTGGGAAAGGAAGACAATAATGATAAGAGAATAGAATTCGCCAAATATCAAAAACAGTTTCAATATCTCTTGGGAGGCTTTTGTGGCCAAAGTTGAGGGACAAAAGAAGAAGGAAGTCTTCCTCCTCTTCCCTTGTTGATCCCTTTAATCTAGACAGATAGGGCCCAAAGGCTAATCCATGAGTCATTGTGTTTCACAAAAAGGAGGGGAGGAGGGAGGCAGTCCTATCTTATCTGCCTGCAAGGAGCTTTATTTGAAAAAGGCTAAATATAATTGAAGCTAATATTATTAACATGCATCAACTCAGTGCTTTTTTTTAAAAGATCCATTTTGTTTGATACATTAATTTTCATAAAAGCTTTTGTAAGAGTTCAAGGCTTTTAGCTTTTGCTCTATTAACTAAAAATGGTAGAGAGAGAAATGAATATTCCAGAGCCCCAACCACTTCTTATTCCAGACAGATCTTTCCCAGCATAACCAGAACATAGGCACATAGACTCCAGTCCACCCTTCTGAAAGCACCTCTTTGTTCAATTCTCTAAGACAGTTCAAACCATAAACACTATTGACCTCTTTATGGCTATAATTATGCCACCACCATCCCTACCCCCATAATGCCATAACATTTTGAAATGCAAAAAATTTTGTTTGTGGTTTTAAGGCTTTCAGAGTTAATTTAAACAGCAGTTAAACATCTGTCTTAATATTCTTGAGAAGCTCCTTTGCATAAAGGCAGCAGGTGCTGGGTCCTGCCATCAGGGTAACTATATTTCTTGCAGATAAATGTCTCAAGTGAGCTATCCACTGGTACAAAATAGGAAAGGTCAAAAGATTTCCATTCACCCAAAAAATGAAGGTTAGTCCTTTAAGAATTGGAGCCATGTTTCAAGAGTTTAAGAATAAATGTTCAGAATATCCTAGGTGAAAGCGACCTCTGAAAACAACTAATTTAATCTATATCTAATTAATCTACACAAATGGAAGGGATTATTCAGTTTTCATTTAGAGTTCTGTAGAAACCCATTATCTCTTCCCCCACCCCCAACCCCAATTCCAACATATTTTGGGTTAATCTAATTGTTAGATGTTTCTTCTTAGGTCAATCTTAAATCTATCTTTCTGCAACATCTCCCCAGGGGCTGAAAAGAATAAGTCTGATCCTTCTTCTCTTCAGGAGTTCTTCAGAGTTAAAGACCTCTATCATTCTCACTAAGTCTTCTCTTCTTCAGACCAAGAACTTCCAATTTCTTCAACTGATCTTCCTAAAGCATGGGTTCCATTCCTTTTATCCTTGGGGTTGTCCTCTAGAATTGAAGAGTTCTCCAAATATAGTCTGATATAGGCAAAATATGGCAGAACAATTACCCTACTCATTCTGGACACTATTATCTTGTTTCAGTTTAAAATCACATAAGGGTTGTTTCTTTGTTGTTTTGTGGTTTTATTTTTGGGGTGGGGGTGGGGGTGGGGAAAGGATTTGCTGTCATGTCATATATTCAATTTTCAAGTCAGTGAAAACTCCTGATCTTTTTTTTCATAAAAAAGTTGTCTAGCCATTCCTGTATGATATTGGACTTGGGAAGGTAAGGTTTCAAACCTACATATGACTTTGTTTATCCCTATTAAATTTTATCTCATTAAAACTGATCCATTATTCTCCCTTGTCAAAATCTTTTGAGATTCAACACATTAGCTCTACTACCAAATTCTTTATCATAAGTTAATATGTTAAGCTTATACTTTTACCTATTTCAATGACAAAAAATTTTAAAACAATATAGGTTTAAGAAAAGATCTCTAATGAAACCCATTAGAGAGACCCACCTCCAAACTGATTGCTTTTGGGGAATGAATTCACCTCTTCTATTATATAGTCAACATCTCTTCATGTTGTCTATAATATTAACATAAGAGACTGTCAAATACTTTGCTAAAATGCATATAAAATATGTCTAGATTATCTATAAACCACGTCACAAAAAGGAAGAAAGGCTAGTCTGGTATGGCTTATTTATAATTAAGTCATGCTGGCTCTGTTGATTATTATTTTCAATTACAGATGTTCAAAAAATCATTACAAATAATAACAATAATAATTTTTAGAATTTTCCTAGGAACTTAGGTGCATTTCACTGGCCTTTAATTCTAATTTCTCCTCCTCTTATACTATCATTTCATGCACCCCAAGTAACAGTCCTCATTCTACTTTGATCCTCTTCTTTTCCTCAATCTTGCTGGATAAGTCTTTTTTTTTGGTGGTACTTAAAATTCAGTGCCAGAATCAATTTATTCTGAGCTTTACTATGTCCTGCTACTCAGTATTCTATCTTTGGTTTTTTTTCCTACTTGTTCTTTTAAAATACAAGTTCATCGATGAATGTCCTATACATATCGGTCCCCTCTTTTCTTTCTTGTTGAAATTGATACTGCTCTTAGCTTCAAAAACTTCATTTTTGTGTGCTTCCCATTCCCTTTAAGCTGATTTTCCCTTTAGAATTTTAAGCCCCAGGGTCCTCAAATTGGTTGGCATTCTTGGATAAGAGCAGAAACTTATTTTCATGGGAGAGTTAAATTAAATGATTGTGATAAGCAGCTTTTCAAATGGATATGTATATGGGGGGAGTGATATTCTGCAGTTCTAAAATTATAGCCTAAATATCAACCCCACTTTCTTTTGTCTGAGTAGCTCACCAATATTATCAACTGACTTAGGTAAGTAGAAAGAATTCCCCCCACTTTGAAGTTAAGAGAACTGAGTTCAAGCTCAGAGTCTGGATGATCAAGATTTTCTGACATTTGTAAAAAGTAATGTTTATAAATGTCTCTCCTGTGGCACCATCCTAAGGGTCTCTCTCCCTGCTTCCCTCTAGTCTGGGCTGAGTGAAGGACTGAACTTAGGAGACTTTTCACCTTTGCTTATAAGTCACAAATGAGTCAAGATGTCTAGCAGTATAGCTTAGGATAGATTGAGTCTTCACTAAGTCAAATAAAACAGCCATATTAGGTTTAAAGGTTTCCATCATGCTTAAAATTCATCTCATACCTTGCAATATGTCTTGGGAAAGTTGTGGGGTGGGAGGAGGTGGGGGAAGGTGGAGGAGTGGAACTCCCCAGATATCTACGTAACTATAAAAATCTGTCTGGAAATTAGGATCAAACATATTGCATATATGTGAGGTTTGATATTGTTTGTAGTATAAGGAGAAAACAGTACTGAACCAAGAGGGGCCATTCTAAAGGGGAAATGTATGAAGTGAATTGGGAGAGGAAATGAAGATGATAAAGGAAGCAATTAAGAGCAACAATCTGTTTGGATAGAGCATCAAACCTAGACAAAAAATCTGAGCTCAAATCTAGCCACAGATAGTATTTGTTTGTCAACAAGTCACTTAACTTATATCTGCCTCAGTTTCCTTATCTGTAAACTGAGGATAATAATAGCACATATTTCATAGTACTGTTCAGAGAATTAAATGAAATTATATTTGTAAAGTACATTGCCAGGCACCTAATACATGCTTCATAAATCCTAGCTATCATTGATATCATCATCACCATTTTTTCATCATTATCCACCCTGTTTTCTTTTTGTAAAAATTTATTTATTTATTTATTTTCACATTACTACAATAGTCCCATAAAAGTAAACATAATCCCCTCTGCCCCAACAAGGATAGACAAACCAAGAAAAATAAAATGGAAGGAAAAAAAGTTTCACTCTGTATTCAGATACCATCAGTTCTGTTTTTAGGATAGATAGCATTCTTTATCATAAATGTATCAGAGAAATTCCTTCAGTATTTTTCCCACAGTTGCTATTGTTAGCTGTATTTCCCTCCATCCTATCTCTACCAACTCCCCATTTATTCTGTTCTCTCTCCTTTCATCCAGTCCCTCCTCAAAAGTATGCTGTATCTATTTACTCCCATGATCTTCTGTCACCTACACCCTCATCTCCTTTCTTCCTGTCCTTTCTCCCATCCCCTTCCTCTCCTTTTTCCTCTAGGGTAAGATAGATCTCTATACCCAATTGAGTGTGTATGTTACTTCCTCTCTGAGCCACTTACAATGAGAGTGAAGCCTCACTCTCTCACCTTCCCCCCCCTTCCACTTCATTGTAAAAGCTTTTTCTTTCCTCTTTTATATGAAATAACTTAGCCCATTCTGTCTCTTTTTCCCTTTCTCCCAGTGTATTCCTTTCTTGCCCATTAACTCCATCTTTATATTACTTTATAATAATAAGATAATAAGATAAATAGATGATAGATAGATAGATAAGGCACAGGAGACAGCTGAATATGAAGGTATGATATAATAGATAGATAGATAGATAGATAGATAGATAGATAGATAGATAGATAGATATAATATACCTTCATATTCAGCTGTCTCCTGTGCTTTATCTATCTGTGCTCCCTCTAACTGCTCTTATAAATGAGAAGCTTCATATGAGTTATCAATATCATCTTCCCATGCAGGAACACACACAGTTCAAAATCATTAAATCCCTTATGATTTGCCCTTCCTGTCCACCTTTGCTTCACTTGAGCCCTGTATTTGACAATCAAACTTCTGTTCAGCTCTAGTCGTTTCAAAGGAAAGCTTGAAATTCCCCTATTTCATTGAATATCCATCTTTCTCCCTGAAAGAGTATATTCAGTTTTGCTGGGTAGTTGTAATCCAGGCTCTTTTGCCTACTAGCTGTAGCTTCATGATATCTGAATTGTTTCTTTCTGGCTATCTGTAATATTTTCTCCTTGACTTGCGAGGTCTGGAATTTGTGTATAATATTCCTAGGAGTATTTATTATGGGATCTCTTTCAGGAGATAATCAGTGGATTCTCTCAATTTCTGTTTTGCCCTCTGATTCTAGGATATCAGGGCAATTTTCTTGTAGAATTTCTTGAAAAATGAAGTCTAGGCTCTTTTTTCTGATCATGACTTTCAGATAGTCCAGTAATTTTCAAATTATCTCTTCTGGATCTATTTTTCCAGGTCAATTTTTTTCCAGTGAGATATTTCACATTTTCTTCTAATTTTCATTCTTTTGATTTTGTTTCTTGATTTCTCACAAAGTTATTAGTTACCTTAGTTTCATTCAGCATTTGAAGGAATTATTTTCTTCAGAGAGCCTTTATAGATCCTTTTCTATCTGGCAATTCTGCTTTTCAAGGCATTCTTCTTCTCATTGACCTTTTGGATTGTTTTTTCCCTTTGGTCTAAACTGGTTTTTCAGATGTTATTTTCTTCAGTATTTTTTTGTATTACCTTCATCAAGCTAGTGACTTGGTTTTCATGATTTTCCCATATCACTCTCATTTCTCTTCCCAATTTTTCCTCTACTTCCCTTATTTGATTTTCAAAATCTTTTTTGAACTCTTCTATAACCTGAGACCAATTCATATTTTTTTCTTAGAGGCTTTGGATTCAAAAGCTTTCTTTAACTTTGTCATCTTCTGAGTGTATTTTGATCCTCCATGGGAGCAAAGTAATTGTCTATGATCAGATTTTTTTTCTTGTTATTTTCTCATTTCCCCACCTATGACTTGAGTTTAACTCTTTGCTGAGGTGGGGTTCTGCTTCTATGGTGGAAAAACATACTTTCCCAAGTTTTTGAAGGTTTTTTCAACTGTTTTCAGGGACATCCCTCAGAGAACCCAATTCTTTCAAGTTCTTATGAGAGGCTCTGTCTGCTCTTCTAGATGTGCTCTGGCTCTGTGTATGACCACAAGTACTCCGCTCTGTCCTGGAACTGTGAGGAGGGTCTCTGTTCCACTATGGCAATAAAACTCTTTCTTCTGAGACTGAAACCCTAGACTGAGCTCTGGATTTGAGTACGGGCAAAGCAACAGAGTTCTGCCCCAGAGATAGAAAGGAAACATCTGCAATCTCCCCTAATCTCCTTATGGTTTGTGGGCTGAACATTCTTGGAAGCAGCTGTCCAGTGGCTCCCTGCCAGGTGACTCTACAGATCTGCTGAAGTTCCTGGGGGCAGGATCTGTGCTGAGATCTGAGCTGACCTGGGCTCTGTGCTCATTCTGGTGCAGCAGAGTTTTCCTGTTGCCCTTTCCAATTGTCCTTGGCAATCCCTGGGCTGAGAGGCCTGGAAACTGCCTCGCTTCCATGAACCCAGACACCCCCAGGGACTTAAGTGCCCCATGGCTGGAGCTGGTTTGCTCTGGTGGCCCAGGCTACACTGAGGCCCTTTCCAACCCTGGTGTAGCAGACCTTTACCACAGATCTTCCAAGTTGTCTTGGACAGGAAAATTGTCTCACTTGGTCTTTCTGTGGGTTCCATCACTCTAGAATTTGGTTAGAGTCATATTTAAAGGCATTTGAAGTGGCCTGGGGGAGAGCTGTCAGAATTTCCTACCTCCACTCTACCCTCAACTATCCTATTTTCATTGCATTGTATACAACATATGAAGATTTTCCCTGACAGAATATGTGGGTGAGATAAATTATTCCAATAGCCACAAAGACACCTAGGCAGAGGTGTGGAGCTCTTACAGCTTGGTAAAACACCAAAGACTGCATCCCAGGTCATTGCCAGTACTTTTGACTTTTGCCCAATAATTCAAGAATAAAGATCAAGGCTAATGACTTTGCACAACTCTGCCTCACATATAAATGATGTTACTGGTCTTCTTCAAAAAGAAAGGATCAACCTCAACAACACAAACAATGGACAATTAGCACAAACATATTAATATATTCATATTTCCAAAGATATACTCCTACTTCCACCTCAAAAGTATGTGATCAAGTCAACAAATGTTTATTAAGCATCTACTATATACTCAGCATTATGCTAAGCTTGGGATACAAAGAAAGACAAAAAATAAAAAAATAAAACAAAACACTACACTCACATACATATACCTCCCTTGCCCACTTTTCTCTTAAATTTAATGTGAATGATTTTGTTTGCCATTCTTGAGTGTTGAATCTACTTCCAAGGGTAGTTTGGGCATACCTCCTGATGAAAAACAGTAAGAGATAAACCAAACATAAAACAACAACTCAGCTGTCCTATGTATAACCTTGAAGAGAACACACAGGACCCATAATACGCAAGACATATCACAAAGCCTAGGTAAGAAAGATCATGCTTTTTAGCCACAAGTGAATTCCACAGGTTCTCTCTCCAAGACTATTCTAGCTTCCTTAAGATATAGTGCAAAACAAGCTTGTTTATCTGAAGTCCAAGCCCATTGCAGCAGATTAGATACTTAAATTTGGGGATATATCTAGTTCTAACCTACTATTTTACAAAATAGAAAGCTGAGTCCCAGAGCTATAGCTCTAGGTATGAGTTTTGGTTCCTGGTTCTGAGCCTCATTACTTTGGGACATAGGGCAAGTCATTATATCTACTATGAATTTAAGTTTCCTTATCTATAAAATGAGACCATTGAAAGAGAGGACTGCTAAGCTCCCTTCAAGATCTAAATTTATGATCCTAACCCCTCTTGATTACTAGACTAAAGTTTTGTCTAATATAACCTACTGAAACAGTAAAATATGATAAAGTCATACAAATAGACAACAGAAGAAGTGAAGTTGAAGGCAAAAGATATTAATTAAATCAATAATATAATTAATTTTTAAATGTTTAATAAGGATTTGTTAGAACTCAGGCACTATGTGAGGTTGACAAGAGATGTAGTCTTAGCTCTCAAGGAACTTAAAACCTAAAAAGTAAACCCAATATCTAGTAGATTTCAAAATATAAGCAATATTAAACTGGGTGGAGGAGGAGCTAATAGCTATTGAGGAGCAAACTGAAGAAGTTTCACCTCTTGCTAGAACTATTACAATAACATTTTAATTGGGTCTCCCTACTTCAATCCCTACTCCAATACATTCTCTAAAAAGATTTCAAGGTTGTAAAAAGTTTTAAATATCAAGGAGAGGAGTTACGTTTTATTCTCCAATGAATATGGAGCTACTAAAGTTTACAGAATAATGAGTTTCATGGTCAAAACTCTACTATAAGAAAATCACTTTGGCAGTCAAATGGAGGATGGATTAAAGTGGTAAGAACTACAAGCTGGGAGAACATTTAAGAGGATCTTGCAATAGTCCAGACAGGAAGTGATAAGGGTCTGAATTAAGGTGGTGGCTTTATGATTAGAGAAATGGGAATGGATACAAAAGAAGTGATGGAGCTTCAAATCACAAAATTTGACAATTGGTTAACTGTTGAGCAAATGATATTGAGGAAAGAAAGATAACACTAAGAAGAAAGATAGAACACTAAGGTGGGGAACCTAGGTGACTGGAAGAATGTTGGTTCCTTTGATAGAAATACAGATGTTTGGAAGATCCTGGAGGAAAGATAATGAAGTTCTGCCTTGGCCATGCTGAGTTTGAGACATCTAGTCTGAAATGTCTAACAGGCAATTGGTGCTGCATGAGTGGAGCTTGAGCAAAAGTAGGTTTTGATACATAAATCTAAGAGCCATTTTCTAGGAAATAACATGCTCCAGTAGATTGATGAGGCTACAAAAGGAGATGAAGAAAAAGAAGAGAAGGGGGCCCAGGTCAGAGCTTTGGGAGGCACTCACTGATAGAGGAACCGATATGATGATGATGTTGCAAATGAGATGGAAAGTGAGTATAAAGGTTTTATTTTCACCAGTCATGTTTTTTGTGCTTTCTTTTGAAAGATACTGAATTTCTCTTGCATTTCTTTTCCCAACTTTTCTACTTGATTTTTGAGCATTTTGAGCTTTTCCAAGAGTTTCACCTGTAATATTTTTTTGTTGTACTTTTCTGAGATGATATTTTGCCCGTCTTTACCTTCAAAGTAGTTTTATAGAAGCACAACTCTTCTCTGACTGTTCTTACTCATTTTGGGTTCTGCTGTCCTAGGCTTTTTGTGTTGGGGAAGGGGCCTAGTTGTAGACCTTCTGCATTGTAAGCACTAGAGGTCTGCTCATTGGGGGTGGGAATGCCAGAGGCTTGCTCACTGGGTTGGGCCATCCAGTCCAGTCCCACTGGCTGAACAGGGGGTCTGGGCTACATTTGTTCAAGCCTTCCCAGCTGGCTGGCTGTGACAGGACCAGCCCTCTTCACATGCAGCCCATACTGGTTTCATTTCCCTGCCCTAGGCTCTGCTCCCTGTTCCTAGTCGTAGTCCCCTTCCACCCAAGACAGAAATTGCTTGAAAATACTCCTCTCTGTTCTTTTGTGGGTTCTATCACTTAGAGACCTGATTATGTTGTTTCTGAGGAAAGTCTGGGAGAGCTTAAGGAATATATCCTGGCTCCTCCCTGCTATCTTGGCTCTACCCTAAAAGATGCTATATTAAAAAGGATAATAGATTCCAGGCAGGATTTTTTAAAAAAGATGAAAGCATGACAAAACTATGCATAAACATTTTAAAAGCAAAGTAGTCTCAAATCACTTGGTATAGGAAACTACTATCTTCATGATCTCCTTTTGAGAATCAATGAATTACATCGCAATATCATATTTGATATTTGTAATGAGGACTTCAATTCATAAGAAAAGTTTAAATTCTTATTCATGGGACTCTACTTAAGAACGCAGGAATGGGGGCAGCTAGGTGGCCCAGTGGATAGAGCACTAGCCCTGGAGTCAGGATTACCTGAGTTCAAATCTGGTCTCCAAACACTTAATAATAACCTAGCTGTGTGGCCTTGGGCAAGCCACTTAACCCCATTGCCTTGCCAAAAAAATAAATAAATAAATAAAAATAAAAATAAAAGAATGCAGGAATGTGTGTTGCATTTTAGAAAAGCTTTTCACTTTAAAGGGTTAAAATTTCAAAAGCTTGGACAATTGAAGGGTAAATCTGCAATTAGTTGGAAGATTCCCTTATGTGGAACAACTTGCTCCCTATGTCAGACAAATGAGACATTATTATAGTATATAACATAACAACTCTTTAAAAAATTAAGTAGTCTGGTAGAGCAGTTATAAGAAGAGTAGATTTTTAAGATCAATCACAACATTTTCTTAAGGGATAGATATGCTAGAAAGAGAGTGAAATAACATGTTTGATTTTTTTTAAAGACTACAAATGCAAACAGCAGTAAAATTTAGGCTTACAGAATGCTAGAGCTAAATGCTAGGCACCTTAGAGACTTTTTTTTAATACAATCCTTTTTTTTTAGAGTGGAAAACTGAGTCCTAAAGAAATGAAGTAAGTTGGGGAAAGTATTAAACTTAGGGATATAATAAGGGAACTTGAACCCATTTTTCATGATTCTAAATCCAGTGTTCTTTCCTCTATATCTAGACACTGTTTACTTTCTTTTTTTCATTTTATGTTAGTTTTGGAAATAATCATCATAGAACAGGCAACTCTAAGACTTGCATCTACTTGCTAACTAGGTACTAATATTCCTCAGTAGGGGCATTTTCTTCAACTGAAGTTTGAAGTCACAGATATAGCCCAAAATGAAAAACTTCCAGTTCACATTTATACAATCAATGGGTGCTCATGAAGGACTAGCACCTCTGGTAAGAGGGCTTGCTGAATTTTTTTCAGGTCTGCTCATCCAGTTTTGATATCCACCTTCATCTCATTCTCACCTGTAGCATGCACAGAGGCCACATCCTGATAAAACTGTCCAGCAGATGGACTAAACCAGGTTGAGGATAACTGTTGGCCCCAAACCCATCAGTAGTTAAGGAGATGTCTACCTCAAGAATATGAAGACTTCTCTTGGAGGAATGGGCAGAGGAGAACAATTTCTTCCAAGGGTCATGAAGGCAAATGAAGCAGGCACGTGGACTGCTTAGAGATTAGTAAAATGTCGAAGATACTAAGGTCTTTCACTGCATCCTGGGTTATTACCAGTAATCTTGACTTTTGTCTTGTCACTAGACTTTGATGACTCTGGAAGAGAGAGTGAGGTTGAGGACTTTATGCAGCTCTGCCTCATTCAAATCCAATTCATGGACAAGTCAACATATCATTTTATAATGTCATCGGTCCCCTTCAAAAATGAAGGACAAGCAACAATACAATGCTTTAAAGTTTATCGATTATTTTCCATTGGGAGAGAGCAAGGTACAAGATAAAGTATGTTAGATTGAGGGACAGGTAAAATATACACCTGAGGGAATCATTAATTCATTTCATTCATACAACAGCCATGGGAAATGAATTCAACCAGCTCTGTGTGAGGAGATTGGATTTGATGTCCCCCCAAGATTCTGTCTAGTTTTAGATCTATGACAATAATTGATATTTAAATCTATTACAACAATCACAATTACATTTAGAAATAGATAGCATTATTATTCCCATTTATAAGGCAAAGAATCGAATGCTGAGAGGTTTAAGTGACTTGTCTGTGGCTGATCAGTAAGTGGATAACCTCCTGTCACTTAAAGAAGCATTTGGATCCAACGGAATATGATAGTCTATGTTTCAGAAAAGCTATTTTTATTTGAAAGTCAGTTTTAGTGCTTTTAAGTACACTCCCACTTCCATCTGACACATGCAGAAGACACCCCAGCCTATGAGGATACATGTATATGTAATCACATTGATTTCTGAAATGTGTAAGGCATTGTCAGTCTCTAGGTTCATGTACTCTAAGCACATAAAGTCTGGAGAAAAGACATGAGGATGAGCAGACTCACATTTGTTTTTGTCAATTTGTACAATTAATTATGCAGGCAGGGAGGATATGAATTAGGTGTCTGCTTCTGCTGCTAATCAATCACCAGATGCTTATTGAGCTTCTGGTCTGTGGGAGACACCATACTAGGCATTGAAGGAAAAACAGGCTGAAATAAAGCATGGTCTCTGTTCTTAAAAACCTTATCACTCTCAAGACTTTAAGGCTGCTAGTTTTCATAGACCCACTTGGACCATAAAAGAACCTCATTACAGGCTCTGCAGACCATGTATTTTTTTAAATAACATTGTATCTTCATGATCCTGTTGGGATGAGCTAGCTGAAAAATGTGCTACTGCTCCATCCCACCCCACCTCTAAGTAGCTAGATACATACTTGAATTCTGTTGAAATGAATTAAAACAAATCATTTGGATAATCTTGACACTAAAAATAAATTTAAAAGCAAGAACTTTACAGTCTATAAAATCTTTTCATCAATTTCTTTGATGCTTAGCAAACTGAGACTTTTTAATAAAGATTAACCACAAAAAAATGGACATATTATAACTTCTTAAACAATGTCAATTTAAGAGCTGTCTTGGTTTAAGGAAGACTCCATCAGTAACTATAGACTGTACCTTGTTCCCTTTCTGATACCTTTCTTGAGGCACTGCTGGTCAACAGGGATTTGGGTCACATCTCCATTATAAAGAAAAGCAAACATAAATAAGGTCAATAAATGGAAATTTGAGAATACAAGCAATAAGTTGTCCATGGTGTAAATTCATTCAATCATCCATTCATTCATTCATTTATTCATATATACAACAGGCATTTATTGAGTGTTCACTATGCTTGCCAAAGGCCTATGGAGGAGAGAAGGTACAAAAATTTTTAGAATATCACTTCTTCCAAAATTGTCTATTATGATCAAAATGGAAATAAAAACATGAGGGAGAGGCATGTAATCACAGGTATCACTTTCAAAGGTCTCTACATTATATAGTTGGACTTGACCAACCCATTTTAAGAAAACTCTTTTACAAAGACCTTTAATTTGGCAAAAGAAAAAACAGTGCTTTCTTCTGGCAAGAAATCTTGCAAAGGTTGGAGGAGAGACCCTATTATCTAATAAATTATCTACATTAAAAATGCATTAGTAATCAATCTTCATAATATCTGGTGACAACTACATTGCTTATTAAAAAAACAACACCACAGTCTCCTTTTTCTGAGTATATTTTTTATGGTCCTTCCTCTGAAAGAAGCACGTTTAACCAGACTAAAAGAGAGAGTAAACTGCTCTATAATAAATTATTGTGTTATAAATAAGGTAACTCTTTGCATAATATTTTAATTGGTATTTTAATTTATAGTTTGATGTATTGCTGCCAGGAATGTCTATGGCAGACCCTTAAAGAATAAAATTATCACCATTGATCGTTAATCTCTCAAAAGGGTGGTACATAGTATTTATGTTTTCTATTCTTCTGACTCTGAAATACAGAGTCTTCTGAAGAGCTAAACAGAATATCCTTAGTAAATAATAAAAATTCTACTCCTTCTTTTTAAAAATCAATGAGTCCATTCTTCTCAGTGTCCAAATCACTTTCTATTGGAAAGGTAGATGCTTAGGAATGTACATTAACTCTTTAAGGTCACTAAAGTGAGTCTGATATTTTACTCCTGCTATGGCATGTATTGCTACCATGTTCCTAGATCCTAATACAAGTTCCAAAAGGAATCATAAACACTAATTAGTTATGGATTTGCAATACTATGTTGAAGACAAATGGGTCAGTTCTCCTTTAGGCTGCTGAAGAAGCATTATTTCATAAAACAAAGGAGACTTCCATTACGCTACATGGTTGTTAACTCCTAGAATACTCTTCCAGATCATTTCATCCTGAGAGCTAAGGGAAATCAAGGAATGAATGAAAATAGTTATGGGGAGAAAGAGACATCCTGAGGTCTCACCACCCTATTAAAAATCATTCTCTTCAATGTGATAAATGGCCTCTTAGATACTCTCTTCTCATCTAGTTTCTGTAATTCTATGCTCTCTTAATTCTTCCCTGCCCCTCACCCCTGAGTGGCCCTTCTTTGTCTTTTTTTTTCCTATCTCCTTATTCTTTTTCTGCTCTTTAGGAGGTATCCCCACAGAGGTCTTGTCATTAAACCTCTTCTCCACTGTCCTAATTCTCTTATGATAATACAATCCTTTCTCATTTATGACTACCAATCTTTATATCTACTCTCCTATTTTCTTCCCAGTCAAAGCTACCATAAACAGAAATGATAAGGCAGTGAAACAGTACAGGGCAGTTAGGTGGTACAGTGGAAAGAGTGCCAGGTTTGGAGTCAGATAGACTCATCTCCCTGAGTTCAAATCTAGCCTCAGACGCTTCCCAGCTGTGTGACCCTGGCCAAGTTACATATCTTGTTTGCTTCATTTTGTTCATCTGTAAAATGTCCTGGAGAAGGAAATAGCAAATCACTCCACATCTTTGCCAAGAAAACCCCAAATAAGATCACAAAGAGCCAGCCATGACTGAAATGAAAGAACAGTATAGTGGAAAGAATGCAAAATTTAGAGTTAGAGGACCTGGATTCAAATCCTGCTTCTGCTACTTACTAGCTGTATGAAATTGACTTCTCTGAATCTCAGTTCACTAATCTATAAACTGAGGGGATAGGATTAGATGACCTTTAATGTTGCTTCTATGATCCTAAATCATGGATAGAATATGTCAGACAAAAGGGAAGAAGGTCATCTGGTAAATGTTTTAAGAAGAAACATGAATTCGTGAATTCAGCTCTGTTGCAGAGTTGGCATAAGGGAGAATAATATGAAGATGAACAATAAGCTGCAATTATGGAAATGATTACAAATAAATGATGAAGGAAGGAAGGTGAATTAAAACAAAAGAGTTCTCTCTTTTGTTTTGATCAGATCACACAAAGCCCACTCCCTCCTTTTATTCCAATCCCACCCATATTACTGCTCTTTTGTTTGCTTCTCCCACTCCTGTTCCTATGTGCTCTTCTTGTAAATCCACACCCTCCCTGCTAAAAGTCTTCCCTTCACTGTCAAAGCCCTTTCTGACACTGGCAATGATTAAAAGCTAATGTTGCCCTCTCTTCACACCTTAGAACCTGAATTCCAGAAGCCAAGCTTCTGTGACACCACTTCCTTAGGATTTCCCATGCTTTCCCTTGACCTGCATCTAAAGTTCAATTGAGATATGACTCTTAGTAAACATATGGAATTCATGCCCTTATATTCAGTCTCTCATTTTGTTCTTTTCTAATTCCTTCTCTTCTGCCTTCACATATAATTAAGGCCTGTCCTATCTTCTAACCAAAACCAAAACTAAACAAAAAACAACCCTCATCTTTTAATCCTGCTGTCATTCCCACCTCTCCTTTCATCTTCCCAGCTAAACTTGTAGAAAGATTATTGTACATTTTGTTGCATCTCTTTGCAACTTTGTTTCTATTCTCACTATCCTAATGGTCTCCAATGAAACAAATAACTTTCTTATTACCAAATCCAATGGATTTTGTCTGTCTGTATCTTCCTTTACCTTTCCAAAGGCTTCCACACCTGAACAGGCACCCTCTCTCTGCTTGTAGATATTCTCTTCTTCAACTGACTTCTGAAATTCAACTTTTTCATAATTATTCCCCACTCCCTAGCCCTGACTAGACTTCTGTCTCTTTTCTATCTTCTAATCTTTCTTCCACACCTAACATATGGTATTTCCCAAGGTTCTTGTCATTAATAGTTTTCCTATTGTCTTTAATCTCCTAAAGTGATAACATTCATTCCCATTGATGATTTTCAAATCTCTATCTTTTCTCCCCTATTCTCTTCCCATATTTCCAGTTGTCTGTTAAAGATCTGTTGGATTTCCCAGTTATCCTATGATCAGCCTTTCAAAAACTGAACTCCTGGGGCAGCTAGGTGGCGCAGTGGATAGAGCACCGGCCCTGGAGTCAGGAGTACCCGGGTTCAAATTCAACCTCAGACACTTAATAATTACCTAGCTGTGTGGCCTTGGGCAAGCCACTTAACCCCATTTGCCTTGAAAAAACATAAAAAACAAACAAACAAAAAAACCCCAACAACTCCTTAGCTCATAAATGTCATATCCAATCCTTGCTAAGGTCTATTGATTTTCCTTTTGCAATATCTTATGATTAGTCCCCCTTCTCTCCTCTCCTACCACTCTGGTCCATGCCCTCATCATCTCCTGTTTGTACTATGGCACTAGCCTGCTAGTGGATCTGCCTGCCTCAAGTCTCCTTCACTCCAAACCAGCTTCCATTCATCCATTAAAGTAATTTTCTTGAAACCCAGACCCGACTATGTCATCCCTCTACTCAATAAACTCCAATGGTTCCCTATCACATTCAGCATCAAATAAAAAAAATTTTCTTGCTGGCATTCAAGCCCTTCATAACCTTGCCCCCTCCTCCCTTTTCAATCTTCTTACACTTTACTCACTATCACTAGTCTTAGATCTAGACATACTGACTCCCATGAACAAGACAATCAGTTGGCCCTAGATATTTTCTCTATCTCTGACATTTGCAAAGCTCTCTCGTCATCTCAGCGTATTTAGCTTATGTACCAATTCAAATTACAGAAAGTCCTCCTCAATCTTTCATAATTCTAGTTACTTTGCTCTGTTATTTCCTGTTTATCTACTCCCTAACTTCCATTCATGCTCTGCACTTTCTTGATTCTATGGAAAGTATCTCTCCTTTCCCATCTCAGTCTACAAAAGTGCCTCACCTTCTTTAAGACATCTCAGAACTGAGCTAAATTTATAAAAATATGTCATTCCCCAATTGATAAATGGTCAAAGGATAAGGATGAGAAGTTTTCTGATGAAGAAATTAAAGCTTTCTCTAGACAAATGAAAAAAAACCCTCTAAATCACTACTGAGTAGAGAGAATTAAAATAACTCCAAAGTACCACGCATACCTAACAGACTGACTAATATGACAGAAAGGGAAAATGTTAAATGTTGGAGAGGTTGTGAGAAAATTGAAATGCCAATATATTATTAGTGGAGTTGTGAACTGCTCCAACTATTCTGGAGAACAATTTGGAATTATGGCCAAATGACAATCAAACTCTACCTTTGATTCAGTAACACCACTACTAGACCTGTATCCCTGTATTACTGGGACATAACTGATGTGTAAATATATTTAACATAAATGTACATGCATAACTTATATCAGAGTATTTGCTGTCTAGAGAGAGAAGGGGAGGGGAGGGGAGGGGAAGGGAGGAAGAAGATCTGAAACTCAAAATTTTACAACAATGAATATTGAGTGGGGCAGCTAGGTGGCGCAGTGGATAGAGCATTGGCCCTGGAGTCAGGAGGACCTGAGTTCAAATGTCACCTCAGACACTTAATAATTTCCTAACTGTGTGACATTGGGCAAGTCACTTGACCTCATTTCCTTAAATAGACAAAATTTTTAAAAATATAAAAAATGAATGCTGAAAACTATCTTTACATATAATTAGAAAAACTAAAATACAATTAAATGGATAAAAAAAAGACTTATCTCAGGCATTCTTTCAATTCATGAAGATTTTCTCTTATCTTCCTCTACCTAAAAGTGATCTCCCTCTTCTCAAATTTCTTACAGCAGTTCATCCAGATCATCAATTAAACTTAATCTTCCAACCTTTGAATTGTAAATTATTGAAGCTAAAGTCTATCATATGGT
Organism: Macrotis lagotis; assembly: GCF_037893015.1. Lineage (NCBI taxonomy): Eukaryota > Metazoa > Chordata > Mammalia > Peramelemorphia > Peramelidae > Macrotis > Macrotis lagotis. The sequence continues at coordinate 355,077,178 of NC_133666.1, forward strand.
ATATGATTGTGATGGAATACTATTGTGCTATAAAAAAAATGAACTCAAAGATTTTAGAAAGACATAGAAAAATTTACATGAAATAATGAAGAGAGAAATGAGCAAAACCAGCAGAACATTATATATATAGTAAAAGCAATACTGTTTTTTAGATTTTTTTTTTGAAGGCAATGGGGTTAAGTAGCTTGCCCAAGGCCACATGGCTAGGTAATTAAGTGTCTGAGGTCATATTTGAACCCAGGTACTCCTGACTCCAAGGCCAGTGCTCTATTCATGGTGCCACCTAGCTACCCCAAAAGCAATACTGTTTTAAGAATGACTGAGGGAATAAGTTGCTTAGACCATTATAAATATCCAAGTTAACTATAAATGACATATAAAGAAAGACACTTACTGCATCCAGAGAAAGAAATGATAAATAGAAGCATTTCTAGAACAGTTTTACATATGTATATGTGTGTGTTTGTGTATGTGTCTAATGTAGCCATCTCTAGTGTGCGGGAGGATCGAGGAAGAAAAAAAGAAAAAAAGAAATTTACATGATAATTTTTTGATGGATAGAATCTTGGACTCAATATTTTGATGCTCCTTTCTATGTCATACCTATAATTCACCATAGTATCCAATTTATATGGACCTTTCTTTCCATTCTCCTCAAATTTAATGTTAAAATCAATTCAATCAGCTTGACAAATCTCTTACTAAATATGTGCTACTAGGTCTTAGTATGACACACTAAGTCCTTTGCTAAGGGTCTATTATTTTAGTATCACAAGTTATGGCTTACAATAACAAATCCTGAATGCCAAAGCCTTCCTTGTAGGACTGCATCAATGGAATGTAAAGATTTCCATGGCAACTGTCTTGGGAAGAGTATGAGCAATCTTTTAATCTAGTCCAGCAATTCTCAATGCAGAGTAGTCCTTCAGAGCTCCTATGGGCACCCCATCTTCCTCAAACAAATAGGCATAAGAGAAGTCCATCACTGATATATCATCAGTCTAGAGTATTTCTTACCTTAAATTCCTGGGTAAAAACAAAAACAAAAACAGGACAAGAGTTTTTGAACCAGAAATAGAGTAACAATTTTTTATGTCACTATGAAGAAAAAGTTAACCTGAGTATAGTTCCACTGCCACTCTATGTACATTCATGCACGGTGTGTGCATGCCTCTGTGTGTGCCTATATATGTAAGAAAGAGTATAGATGAGCAGCTGTCTCTTCTCAATTGAATAGCCCTTTCAGATTGTTTTCCTCGAACACTCCTTGGAAAGTCAGAGACTGCTGAGGTTCAGGAATATGTCATCATTTTCTTCAGGAGAGACTGCTTTGATAGAGTAGGAAGAGCTGGAGATTTGGAGTTAAAAGATCTGAGTTCAGGTCTTGATTCTGCTACAGAGTAGCTATGTGACTTGGAACAGTCATTTAACTTTTCTGGGCCTCATTTTCCTCAATTATAAAATGATAGAGTTGAATTAAATCTCTAAGATTTTTTCCTTGCTCTAATTTTTTGGTTGTCAGGTCAGTTAGGTGGTACCACCATTGTCTCTGACATGCCATCCTTTACATCATTCACTCAAGATACAAAAGAACAATTAATATTTTCCTGGGTACCCTCAATAGAGCTGAATGATATTGAACAAGGAAACATTATACTTACAGATACAAAACTTATGTATACATATACCTATGAGAGTATTCAGAGGGGTTTTTTTAATGGTGGATTTTGTTTTTATTTTCACTTTTTTTGCCATGGAAGATAGCATTTTAAAGCCCTCTCTCAAATCATAAAAGAAAAACCATGTACATTCATGGTATAATAAAAGACCTATATTACAAGTCATTCCCCAATTGATGAATGGTTGAAGGATATGAACAGACAGTTTTCAAATGAAGAAATCAAAGAAATTTATAATCATATGAAAAAATGCTCCAAATCATTATTGATTAGAGAAATGCAAATTAAAATAACTATGAGGTTCCACTTCACCCCTATCAGATTGGCTAAGATGACCAAAAGGGAAAATGATCATTGTTGGAAAAGTTGTGGAAGAACTGAGATATTAATGCATTGTTGGTGGAGCTATAAACTGATCCAACCATTCTGGAGAGCAATATGGAACTATGCCCAAAGAGCAATGAAACTGTTCATTTTCCTTTGACCTAGCAATTTCAATTCTTGGTTTATATCCAGAAGAAATCATAAAAAAAAAAATGGTGAAAGTCCCACATGTTCCAAAATATTCATAGCAGCTCTTTTTGTAGTGGCAAAGAATTGGAACTTGAGGGGATGCCCATCAATGGAGGAATGGCTGAATAAGTTATGGTATATGAATGTTATGGACTACTTATTGCTCTACGAGAAACCACAGATGGTCAGACTCTAAAGAAACATGGAACAAATTACAGGAACTGATGCTAAGCAAAAGGAGCAGAACCAAGAGAACATTGTACACATCAACAACAGCATGGTGAGTTGATCAACCTTGATGGATGAGGCTCCTCTCAACAGTTCAGAAAGCTACTACAAACCTAGGAGACCTGCCAAGGACAATGCTATTCCCATCCAGGAGAAGAAAAACAAAACAAAACAAAAACCCTATAGAATCTGAATGAACACTACATTCACTTTTTAAAATTTTTCTTTTATGTTTTTCTTTTCTATCTCATAGTTTTCTTTCTTTTCCCTTAATCCTAATTCCTCAAACAGAAAATGATCAATCTGAAAACATGTTAAACACAAATGTGTTATGTACAATATTAACTAGATTGTTCGCTGCTGAGGAGAGGGGAGGGTGGGAAAGAAAGATAGAAGGAAATTATGTAACTTAAAATATCCATATACATGTGGATGAATGTTGAAAAACTTTCATAACATGTAATTGGAAAAATAAAATGTCAATTGGAAAAAAATAAAATAAAAAACCTAGAGAAATTCCTCCAACAAGATATATCCTTTCTCTATGGAGGATTTTAAGGATGTAGTCAAGAATCACATAGAAGGTGAAGACATGAATCAGTTTTGATAGAATAGAGTACCATATGGAGGAAATCATCAATATCCATTAAAAAATTGAAATAAAAGTACAAAAGACCATGTGGTATGGATAGAACCAATGTCTTCTCTTACTTCCTCTCTCATGCAGTTTGACTGGCCTCAGTCTTGGTGACACAGATTTCACTATAAAAGGTCCCAGTCTTGTGTGCTTAGGGACTCTCACATTTAGTGGATCCTGAGACCATGGAAGTAGCCATATTAGATGTCTTTCCAGAGGGGAAGACAGGAGGTATATCTAGGGAAGTTAGTGCCTTTGAATCTTTGTTCTATGTCCTTTCTGTTTAAATAAAGTAAACCTACTTTGCTCAATGACATTATTTTATTCCAGGTTAAACAAACGAATTAGAGATACATTTACAATGTGCTGTAATACAATTAGCATTAGACATGGACTCAAAAGATTTGAGTTCCCAATTCAACTCATCCCAAAGAGAGTTTTTAAAGAACAAAGTGAAAAAAAAAGAGAGGAAGGAGAGCTGTTTGGGCATAGCAAACTCCAGAATAGTATATTTCCCAGTAATAATAATAAAGGCAATAGCTGTAAAGGAAATGGTGTGCACAGCAAATCTGTTATGTCATTAGCAGCTATGGATTCAGAAAATGTAGACATTAATTTCATCCTATAAGTTTAGGGAGCCTGAAGATTTGTGTATAAGGGGGGAAATTAAAAAGGTGTGTCAGGATATAATTGTTAAAATAGAAGCCTAAAAGTCAAAGAGTTCCGGGCTTGAAGCCAGACTCTGGCATTGATCAGCCAGGTGACCTTGGTCAAGTCACTCTGACAGGGAGAGCTGCCAGAATTCTGTTTAGATAATATGAGCCAGACTTTTTTCTGGACAAGGGAGAGAATATTTTCTAAAGGGAGAAGGGAAAGAAATTGCATGCTAATGCTAATAGTACCCATTGGCAATATAACAAAAGAGAAACTTACAGCAGGCACTATTAAACTACTGGATGGTCCTACATTTTTATGACACATCTGGAATCTCCTAATTATAAAAAAAAGTTATCTGACTTTGAGATTCTCCTATTGTTCCTTCACCTCCCAAGCAGAATCAGAAAACAATATTCATTGACTATGATTATGTAAATGTAAATAATAGCAACAACAAAACAATAAAAAATCAATGCTGCAAAATTACAAAGAGCAAGCTTGACCTCAAAGAAGTGACATGAGAAGGCAACTCCCCCACTCCATTGCAGAAGGGATCCAAAGATGTGAGGTATTGTATGGAATATCAGTTTTTGATATATTGATTGGTTTTACTGATTTTTCTTTCCTTTTTCCTTCTTAAAAAAGTTCTTTATTATAAGGAATGGCTCTCTGGGAGGAAGAGGTAAGAGGGTCCAAGGGAAAATTTAGATGATGCAAAAAGGAAAGACAGTAATAAAAATCTCTTCCCTCTAGCTGCCCTGTTTCACCCTCTCTATCCCATTACGATAATAGGGTTCCAGCTACTCCCACTGCCTTAGATTATTCCAAACTCTGAATCTTTCCTGATCCATGCCACTCCTCCCATCAAAACATAGCTGTCCAGTGTCTCATTGTATAGGGACACTTGCAAATTTGAGAAATGAATTTACATTAAAATTTTAATGGCTGATTGAGGTTCTGTGAACTTTCCCCTTTCAATTTGACTAACACTTGGTATTCTCTAATCAAGCCACATCTAATTCTTGTGTAATATTATACCATATCAAGATGACAAAGAAACAAGGGTGTTTAACCTAGAGAAGAGAAATGATTGAACGGGAACATAGACATCTTCAAATTCTTTACAGGATGTCATGCTAAAGAGGAGTTTGTTTTGTTCTGTTTAGCCTCCAAGGGCAGAACTAGGAGTAAGAGTGAAAATTCCATAGACATATATAAGGCTAATGTAAAACAAAAAAAATTTAATATTTAGAGTGAAATCCATTATCTGGAGAATTAGTAAAGTTCCTTCTCACAAGAAATCTTCAAGCACAGGAGTTCAGAGAAACATTAAAAAGTAAACAATGAAAAAGGACTAAATAAGGAAAAATTGTTTACATAAATAAGGAGTGATGGTGATGCATGTGCCCTCTGAATCCTATAGGCACTAGAGAGGGAGTCTGATCAGACAAGGCCAGGGTGTGGTTCTACTATGTCTTGTTGATCCTAAGAGAAGAATGGAAAGAGAAAAAGAAAGAGAATAACTGAGGATGGCAGAGTCTACAGGAAAGGGAAAGGTAGGAGAATCATCTCCCATCATCAAGGTGCTTAAGTAGACATCAATCTAAACAAGAAGGGAAGGGATGAGGGCCAATGGTTGACTCTTCAACATCAATCTCAGCTGAACTGATCAGAAGAAGAAAGTGCACAAACATCCACAGAGTTGGATACAGAAATACATTTCACTCGACAAGGAAAAAGGAGGGATAGGGGAAAAGAGGGGAACTGAGTTTAGAGGGATGTTTGAAAAGGGCAGCTGGGGGCACAGTGAATAGTACTGAGCTTGGAGTCAGGAAACCCTGAAATCAAATGTGACCTTAAATACTTACTAGCTATTTGACCCTGGGCAAGTCATTTAACCCCTGTTTGCTTCTTATCTTTGCAAGAAAACTCCAAATGAGATTGTGAAGAATCTGAAACATCTGGAAAAACAACTGAACAACAGGCAGCAGATTAAGGGAAGCAAAACAATTCCAAGCTTGTACAAAAATATTTATAGTTCATTTTGAGTTGGGAAGGAATAGGAATCTGAATGAGTGCCAGTATATTGAGGAATGGATGAACAGGTATATAAGAATATAAATTTGATGGAATAAAATTGTGCTGAACTCATCATTATGATGACCAGTCAGGTTTCCAGAGGACTAATGATAAAACATGGTACTCACTTCCCCAGATTGAGATATATATCTTTTTAGATATGGCCAATGAGAAATTATTTTTTTAACAGGAATTTTGTTTTTCTTTGCTTTCTCAGTGGGGATGGGAGAAAGAAGATGGGCAGGAGCAAAGTTTGATCTCTCAAAAAAAAGTAAAAATTAACTTTAAGAAAATTTTAAAAATAAAATACAAGAAGGAAAGTAAATGGAATACATGACAAAGTTAAGAAGGTGTCAGATTGTGAAAGGTCTTAAATTCCAAAGGAATTTGGACACTAATCTGTTTAATAGAAAGGAGTCACTAAAGATTTTTGAGGAAGTTTTTTCCTAGCGCTGACATGAAGGATGAATTGTAGAGCAGGACAGAGTAAAGTTATGAATTTTTATTATTACTGTAAGATTCAGGAGACTATTAGGATATATTCAAAGTTTATTAAATATAGTATCAGACTTTTTTGATTTGTTGATTGTTTTCTTAAACTGTTGGGTTTTTTTAATTTTTTTCTTTGTTATAAGGGAAGGTTCTCTGGGAGGAGGAATACTTCAGGAAATATAGGCTTTGTAAAAAAAATTAAATCAATAAAAATGATAATGTGGTTATTGCAAAAATCTAGGGAGTTGATAATAAGAGCCTGTACAAAGATGGAAATATCCTGGGACCAATTCAAGAAATATTGCAGTCTTTGGATTGGCAGGACTTAATAATATATTGGGTATGGGAGATAAAGAAGAAGAAAAAGTCAAAGAATCCCTAAGGCTGTAACTGTGAGATATGGATGAATGGTGGTGTGACAGACAGAAGGCAGGTTAGAGGAGAAGGTGTAAAGGACAAGATAATAAGCTCAATTTAGGATGTGTTAATTTAAAATGTTGGTTGTACAACCAGGTCTGAAGTTCAGAAAAGAGGTCACATGTAGACATATAGATTTAGGAGTCATCATTATAGGCCCAATGGGAGTGAATAAGATTGCCAAGTACACCCTGAAGATATGGAAAAGAGAAAGGACAAGAAAAGATCTTTTGAAAAACACCTTTGTAAGAAATCAAATAGAGGCCGAGGCCAGAGGATACAGAACAGAATTAGATGAAGAGGCAGGCAAAGAACAAGGAGTTTGTGGTATCTCTGAAGTCATGAGAGGAGAAAGTAACCAATGTTAGGATGATCAACTATCTAAATTCCCAGAGAAGCTAGGAGGAGAGGGACTGAAAACAGGTCAGTGGCTTTGGAAGTCTGTGGTGAATTTAGAAACACAAATTTCAGGAGGATGGAAATGAGTAAAAGGTCAATTATATCTGACCTGAGACCTTCAGTGGGAAGCAGACATCAAGTGTCTTTAAATTGCACATGAGAACAGCTGTTTACTCTTCCTATTTACAATATGAGGGAAATTATTTTTTCTGTCTCTTGAGAAATTTAAAGACCATATACACATGATTGAAACTAATGCAAAGAATTAACCTGCCAAACTTTATTTTTAAATGACCCATGATTGTAATCAGTTCAAGGCAGAAATACCTAGCTTCCCCTAAATATAAGAATGCTTCATTACTTAGTGATAAAGTTAACAAATGATTTCAACATCTTTTTACTCAACATTCCTACTTATAAAAATCTAGCTAATTCTTAGGTATATTATAAAAAGGAGAAACTGAGCACTGGAAATGTTTTGGGTAAGTTCACAATGTAAAGTGATAGCCCAGTAATGACGTAATGTATAGTGAAATTTAGTTTAAATTACTTTGCCATCTGAACCCAGATATTTGCATGGCAATATCAGCTTTGACAAAGAATCTGGAGAGACTAGGTTGGACCATTATAGTCCATTATGATGGCAAGACCACAATTAAGAACTGAGAAACTGGTCAGATTTTCTCTGGTTCCCATTGGACTCTGTCTCTCTAACAGATGATGACTGGTTAGCATTGGCTTAGTTTTGGAGAAATGAACCATGGCTGCTTACTTTCTTTCAATCACACTTTAACACATGACCCACCTAGAAAATGAGCATAATGAAAAAGGGAGTCTAGATTCCAATCAGTCTATATCTATGGATTTCAATGAAGTTCAAAGAGGTGACAATGATGTTAAAGAGGAACTTTGCCATGGTCACCCAGAGGCTAAATATCTGGGTCAGGAATGGTACCCAGGTTCTTATGACCGACTGCAAATTCATCACTCTTACCTCCATGCCATGCTCTTACTTAACAAAGAGGTAGCCAAGTGTTTATAGTAGAGTAAGCTACTCCCAAAACAAAAAGTATAATGTAAGTAATCAGTACCTGTAATCATGAAATCATTTTTATCAGTAATGTTAAAATGCATAGTTCTGTCAGCTATGTTTGCAATGAAAAGCTTTATCAAATAGCATTTATCTTAAAATATCTTGTATTTATGAAGTACCTTTGCTTCAAGGATCTTAAATCATGTGCAATACCCAGTTCTCAAGCTTCACAATATACCAGTCAATGATCCAAGTCCAGACCTTATTATTCTACTTTAAAGGGAGGAATGTTGAATAAAAGGAAGGAATCCATGCTACTATTTAGCACTTTTATCTTCAGAATTTCTTCCACTAGGTCCTCCTGCCTCTTTTTTACTATTCTTTATTAACACTTATTACTTGCCTCAAAGATTTAATGATGATCTGACCATCAATTCAACAACTACTGATTTAGTGCCTACTATGTGCCAACTTCTATGCTAGCTATGTAGGTACAAAGCTAAAAAATGAAAACTATCTCTGTCCTTAAAGTATTTACATTCTATCCTATAAAATGTTTTCATAATAGGACATTAAAGGAAAGCCACTGACTAATGTAAGTTAGGATGTAAGAGAACATTATCATATTAATGCTTAGTTTCAATAATACTACTTCCAATTCCTTCACTGTGCATTGACACAGTATAAGAAATTCTTTGTGTTTGATGATTATGACTAACATGTAATTATTGGATTATCTATTTACATAATTATTATCCCAATAACCAAGTTTCCATAAAGCACTCTATGGACTAAGCAGGCAGGGCCTCTAGAACTGGGATTGAGATTCATTATGCCATATAAAAAGTTAAGAATAAGATTTTCCTCTCAAAAAACCCCAGCCAAAATAAAGGTGCTACTCTAACATTAAAGTTCATGGGTTCTGGAGCTCATAATTCAGGTTTTGGAAGCTGAGACTGAGAAGCATAATTTTTTACTAATAACCCTTGTGGTGAATGGGAAGATTCTGTGATCACTTCTAAACTTCCTGTTAGCTGTTTCCCTCTTTACTTTCCCTGATCATGATCTGAACTACCAGAGCTTCTGTGATCTGAAGAAGAGTATCCAGAGTATTCAATATTTACAGACATGGGACCAATCCAAAGGGATAAATAAAGCAATGTGCTAGTCCTGGTTGAAGGCTAGATCCAAAGAAATCAGGTCCACAGTTATGCCTTCCTGACCCCCCCAAATCATTATCAAATAAAGGGATGATGTGAACACACAGCACTTTTTATCAAAAAATATTCTCATTTGCTAATTCTGACATGGGCAACTCTTTATCAGGTGTGTTAGTATTACTGAAAGAGGAGCAGTATAATCAGAAAAGAGACTAGAGGGAAAAATAGACAAAAGAAATTTAAATGCTATTGAGAGCCTGATGATTTTTTAAAATCCATAAATGAGTTTGGAGAATAAATTAGACAGTGAACACCCTAGTTCAGTAGATCAATCAAATTAGCATTGCACTTTTGGGAGCCAAAAAGAATCAAATTATTCATTTAATATAATGAAAAAGAATGCTTTTGTTTTCCTCAAGCATAGTAATCTCCCACAAGAAAAATACAGTTAGCCAAGGGCTTGGTTCTCAAAGAAGAGTTCTATGCCTAACTTAATGCTCATCAAAAAAATTCATATCAAATATTTTGAAGCTGGAAAGGACATTAGAAATTACCCATATAGCTAATAAATTCATTTTTCAGAGAAGAAAACTGAAGTCCAAGAAGTTAAATGTATTGCCCAAAGAGACTCAGGTCACACAGCAGTAAAGCCAATATCCAGACTTAAGATTTTTGTTAAGAAGCCCTATACGCTTTCTACATTTCAAGTTCAATTATGTTAAAGGTCTTACACCAGGGACTGAGAATTTAGCAGTCAACATGACCCAAACCCTGATCCAAAGGGGCTTACAGTCTAACAGTGGGGAATGGCATATTTACTTCTACTTCTTTCTTCTTTTTTTAGATAAACTACTGGGTTATAAGGAAGACTGTGATAAATAATAAGGGAATAGTCTATGCAAAAGACTGAGAAATTTTAGGTGAGAGAGATCATTTTCAGGAGGTTTCATGAAAAAAGGTGGCATTTGAGCTCAGCCTTGAAGGAAAGAAGCATCCTCAGTGGGTAGAAAAAGAGAGGTGAGGAGTCCTTTCAAAGTTTGGAGGACAATGTGAGCAAGAACACAGAAATAGGTAGAGGTGTTAGGATGCCAATCTTGTCTGGCAACATGGATAAAGACAAGATGGACAAAGAAAACCTAGAATAAAAAGAATGAGGAGTTTATATTTTATTCAGGAACACTAAAGAGTTCTTGTTGATCTCATCAGGAACCATGATTTAATTTTCATCTCTATACTGATAGTCATATATACATCCCCAGTCTCTCCCCAAAGCTTCAATCTCCTGTTACCAATTGTATGTTGAACATTTCAAATTAGATATGTCAGAGACATCTTAAACTCAACACATTCCAAACAGAGTCGCCATCTTAGTTCAGGTTCTTATCACATTTTACCTAGATTATCAGAATGGCCACATAGTTGATCTCCCTGCCTTAAATCACTCATCATTCCAATGCACCCCCCACAAAGTTACTATAATGATAAGTGTAGACTGACAATGTCACTCTCTTTAACAATAAATTCCAATGATTCCCTTTTTGCCACTGGCATAAAATATAAACTCCTTAATTTGTTTTTTAATGCTCTTTTGGGGGGCTGGTGCTTTTAATGCTCTTTTCAACTGGACCCTTACTTGTATTTTTCAGCTTCATTATTACATTATTTACATTCCCATACTCTGCACTTCAGCCAAAATAACTTTCCCTCTCATACATTCCTTCTCCCATCTCCATGACTTTGTACTGGTTCTCCCATATGCCAAAAATAATCACATAACACCTCATCTCATAAAATTGCTTTCTTCCTTCAAAACACAGATGTAACCTTCCCAAATCCTCAATTGCTAGTTTTGCTCCTCCAAATCATTTTATATTCAATTGCCTTGTATTTATTTGTATTTATTAACATACATTGTATTGTATTTATTTTTATATATTTACATACAATGTTCTTATTGTTTTCCTCCATTAGACTATATAGCTGCTGAGAGTAGGGATTGTTTCATTCTTATTATATGTATCTCTAGTTCTTGGTACAGTCCTTGGCACATAAGTTACACATGTAATAAATACTTGCTGATATACTGATTGAGAGGAGTGATGTGATAATAATAGTGAATTAGGATGAGTCTTCAAGTTTCAATGTACTGGCAGAAGATGTAGATAGGAAGATAAGCTTTTTTAATTTTTAAAATAGTCTAAGCAAGAAAGCTAGGGATTGAATTAAGATAGTTGTGATAAGAGTGGAAAGGATTGGGGGAAATAAATTTAGGATTATTGTGAAGATTGAATGAATAAACCTTGTCCACTGAGCTATATGAAGCAGGATAAGGGAGAATAGTTGTTGAGGGAAAACACAGAGTTAAAGATGATTCCTATGTTTTGATCCTGGATAACTTGGAGGATTCTGGTGCCAGAAAAAGAAATGGAAAAGTTGGGTGAGTTGAACATTAGGGGAAAGCAAAGATGAAGATAAGGAGATTTATTTGTACATGCTGAATTTAAGATGCCAGTAAATCTCCCAAGGTAGTTAGGTTTGACACTCTTGGTAAAGGTTGGGAATGGAGATAGATTTGTGGGTTATCTGCATAAAGGTGACAATTAAACCCATGGGCATAGACGAGATCACCACCAGGACAGAAAAAAGAGAAAGGAGCAAGAACAGAACCTATGTGAACACCCAGTTTTAAGGTAGGGGTTGGGAATGGGTAGAGATGATGGGGGACAAGCAAAGAATCCAAAGAAGAAACAGAGTTAGGAGAAACACAAAAACACTACTTCAGGGTAGCTAGATGGTGCAGTGGCAAGTCACTTAACCCCATTGCTTTGCAAAAGAACAAAAAACAAAAACAAAAAATTCTATTTCATTGAAGATAAAGAAATTCAGCAAAGTCAAAGAAGGAATTAATGGCATTAAGGTCAACAATACGAAATGTTAAGAGATTAAGGGAAGAAAAAAGGTGGTAGATTTGGGGATAAAGGAGTAAGATTTACTCTCTCATTTTTTTTTGGATAGAGTACTTTTGTAAATATGTAAATATGAGTCTAGGATATGAAGGATTAAGGGGTTAGAGTATTGAGGAAATGGAAATATAGACTACACCCAGTTTTATCATAACATTTGTTTTTAAAATATGAATTTGCTACATAGATACTGATGTATTAGAGGATAATCTGAGCATAACTCAAATTTCAAGTATGCTTATATGGATTTCTTCTGCAAAAAAAAAAAACAACAGTAAGAACACAGAAAATCACATCACTTTCCTACTTCAAAATAACTTAGAAGCTACAACGTTCTGATGACCGCTTCTATAAGCAACCTTCAGATTTTTTTCAAGGTAAAGCACCATATTTATTTTATATCTTCTGTTGCAGTATGACCTGTGAACCCTAGAGGGTTGATCCATAACCTTCCCCCACCATTTTATGCTATGATCTCCTGGCCCAGAGACCAGAAGTTATGGCCTGCCCAAATGAGCAGCAGCAGCAGGAGACCTCAGAGGTCACCACTATTTATTGTAGTATTTATGTATTTATTAACCATTGTATTGTCTTTGTTTTCTTAACAATGTATAAAATTCAAGATATTACCCAACTGATAAATGATCAAAGGATCTGAAAATAAGTATTATTCATATGAAGGAATCAAAGCTATCTATAGTGCTATGGAGAAAAAAAAATGCTCTAAATCATTACTGATTAGAGATTACAAATTAAAATAACTATCACCTCACATCTATCAGATTAGCTAATGTGACAAAAAAATGAAAATGGGATGTGGGAAAATTGGGATACTAATGCTGTCGGAGTTGTGAACTGATCCACTCATTTGGACAGCAATTTAGAACTATAGTGTGTGCCCTTTAACTTTGTAATGCCATTACTGGTTTATATTCCAAAAGAGATTTTTAAAAGGGGCAGGGAGGTGGAGGAGAAGGACCAACATGTACAAAAGCATTCATAGTAGCTCTTTTTTGTGGTGTCAAAGAATTGGAAACTGGGGGGGTGCCCATCAATTGGAGAATGACTGAATAAATTGTGGTTATGAATATAGTGGAATATTATTGTTCTAGAAGAAATGATGAGTAGATAGATTTCAGAAAACCTGAAAAGACTTACAGGAATTGATATATAGCAAAGTGAGTAGAACCAGAACATTGTACATGGCAACAGCAACATTATGTGATCAAATGTGAATGACAGCTGTTCTCAACAATGATCCAAGACAATTCCAAAGGACTCATGAGGAAAAATGCTATTTGCATTCAGAGCAAGAAATGATGGAGTCTGAATGCAAGGCAGAGCATCCTATTTTCACTTTTGTGTGTGTGTGTCTGTGTGTGTGTGTGTGTGTGTGTATGTTTTTCTTTTAATTTGCTTCTTTCATGGAAATTTCTAATATAGAAATATGAGTTGCATGTTTTCACTTATATAACCTATATCAAATTGCTTACCTCACAAGGAAAAGATTTGAAGAAATTAATATCTAATGGTTATACCTCTACTAAAACAAAACAGTTTGGCCTTAAAGAATATGAAAACATTCCTCCTTTGCAAAGGTGTGGGATCAGTGAGTATAAAGATAGTCTTATAAGATATTTTGATTGTATTAATTGGTTTTGCTGATTTTTTTTCTTTTCTTTTTCTTTTTTTTACATCTTATAAGTCTCTGGGAAAAGAAGGTGGAAGGACACAGGGACATCTAGGTCTTGTAAAAGCAAAAATATTAATAAGGATCTGTTCTTAAAAAGAAAAGTTTGCTCCAAATTGACAAATATAAATTAAAATACTTTTAAATTTTACCTCATGAACTGAAAATTGAGGAAGATAACTAAAGATGCAACTAGACAATGTTAAAAGAGGTGCAGAAAGTCAGACAAATATATTGTTGGTGAATCTGTGAACTAGGGATCTAAATATTTTCAAAAGCAATTTGGAATCAGGGAAGCTAGGTGGCACAGTGGATAGAGCACTGGCCTTGGAGTCAGGAGTACCTGGGTTCAAATCCAACGTCAGACACTTAATAATTACCTAGCCAGGTGGCCTTGGGCAAGCCACTTAACCCCATTGCCTTGAAAAAAAAATCTAAAAAAAAACCAATTTGGAATCATTTGAGAAAAGTCATTGAACTCTGAACTAAAGATTCCACAACTGGACACATATATAAAGGAGGTAAAAGATAAAATGAAAGATTCTCTATGTGACAAACTATTCATAGCAACACTTTTTGTAGCCAAAAAAACTGGAAATAAAGTAGAGGTACCCATCCAGTGGGGACTGGCTGAATAAATGTGGTATATGAAAATGCTATAAGAAACAAATCCGAGAAATTTAGATAAACATGGGAAAAGGGAGGACATGTGAATGAGATGACAATTGTAACATGCTTAGCACAATCCAGACACATTGAATTCTACTTAAATATTGGCTCTTACTTTTTATAAATTGGAGTAGAGCATGGTAAGCAGAACCAAAAACAGAGTAGTCAATAGTCAATAAACGTTTATTAACTGTCTACTATGTTACAGGTACTGTGGAAATAAATATGAAAAACTCTCCCTCAAACAGCTTCAGTGTAATGGGAGTAAACAAAACAAAACAAAAAGGAAGCTGAAAATTGAGAGGGGGGAGTGGAAGAGAAGGTACCTGACTTGGGTGCATCACCCAGAAGGAGTGCAGTCAAGTGAGAATGGGAGATCACCTCCCCCAGCCTCCAAGCAAAGAGGTAGAAGTGATCAGATGGAGTACTAAGGCTGAAAAGATCTCATAAGATGATGCAATTTTCTCAATAATCAATTTCTTCCATGGTGGAAAAATCAGGCAGAAATCACCCAGAGTAGAACATTCAGGTGAGAAATGGGTAGTATTCACAATGACTATGATAATACAAATGAAAAGAATAATAAAATTAAGACAAAAGCTGTACTTATTATTCTTAGTCCTGGAAAAAAAGATAAGGAAATCAATCTTTTTTTTTTTTTTAAGAAAGATGAAAAACTGGGGATACAGAATGTTGTAAATGGAACCAGGAGTTCTTTGACTATTTTTCTTTTTCACAAAACAAAATCCATTAGGCAAGAGTAAGAGGGAGGGTATAAATCTTGTTCTTGTATTTTTAAGTGAACTCAATTTTTTCAGTTAAATAGATGACCAGGTCATCTCTTAAAAGCAAGAGGGATAGGGTATAGAATAGGTTTGAGGGAAAAAAAAATATATTTAGAATATTTATCAGGAGAAGAGCCCAAGGGACTCAAGACTTGAATAAAAAGATTGTTGAGTTTTAGTTAGATTCAACTGGCATTTGTAATCATAATTTGGCAGTGGAACCAATCAGCATGGTTGTGTCCAGTAGAATGGCCACTCAGGAGTTGGAGTGGAGGAGGCAGATCTTAAGAGTTACCAGGGTTGAGGGTTAGTAGGGCAAGAATGAAAGAAAGGAAAGGAGCTAAGGGATTCAAGTATAAAAGAAAAGACACTATTGAAACAGTTGACCATTAGGTCAAGACTTCTCTGAATAATTAGCATGAATATTTCTATGATGAATTTTTCTTGAACAGCACTGGTCTGTTCCCCTAGTCTTTTCTAACTCCCCCATGCCCAGGAAATCTATGTAGAAATGCATGGATTGGTTTAGAGTACATTTGTAACCTTGCAAAAATTTAATGAAAAACAGCAAATAGCAAATGAGGAGGATGGAAATGAAATGATCAGAAAATTGGAGATTTTCACAAGAGCTGCCCACCACACTGTGAGCCAGCAGGAATGAATACTTCCTGTTTTAAGAGGCTGGATGGGAACTGATGCCTGTTAGGATAAGGATGTGCAGCCAGTATGGTGAATGGTCTTTGATAAAGAATTAATTAGTAGAATGAACTTATATCTGCCTAAGGAAATGGAACTCAAATGAAAATGTCCAGCTAATTATTTGGCAGGGGTAGGGACAAATATATTTGTGCAGACACTGTTTCCATGAAAGGATTTATAAAATTTGTTAAAAACATAAAGTCAAACCTTTCATTTTGTCTATGAAATTTCTTTCCACTGCACCCATTACTTTCTTTTAAAAATCAGTGTTAGGTAGATTTAGGCATCTTTAAAAAGTTCAGGCACTGAACACTTTTTTTTTCCTTTTCACATCTTCATATATGTATCTGATTGAATGGCACCTGGGGATAAGCCATTTGTCTTAAATTAGGAAAAGTAGCACTGGGCAGTAGCAGAAGTACCAAAGTGATTCAGAAGATTGAGGTTTAGTCTCAGCTCTGCCAGCTTGGAAATATCAGTGCATCTTTCTGGACCTTAGTTTTCTCATTTGTAAAATGAGGGTAGACTAAATTATCTCTTAGGTTCATTCAGATCCAAAGTCTTTTCCATTTTTAATCTTCTGCGTTTCTGCTACTGGCCCAATCTTCTCAGCAGCTCATTAACAAGAATTTATCAAGTGCATACTATGTCCCAGGAACTATATTTAGAAGTAGGGATACAAAAAGAGGCAAAAGACAGTCATTGCCTCCAAGAAGTTCACAATCAAATTGGAGAGTTAAGAAGGAAATAGCTATGTACAAATGAGCTATCAAGATAAATAGGACAAGATAAATAGGACATAATCAACAGAGGGAAGGCAATAGAATTATGAGAGGCTACCAGTAGAAGATGAGCTTTTAGTTTAATTTTCATCACTAGTTTGGCTGAAAAGTTTAAGATCTTAAACTATAGAGGCCATCACATGGCCTCCATTCTCCTTCAGTGGAAGAGCAGGTTCTCATTTGTTATTCTTTCAGTTTCTTTTCGTCCCTCCCCCCAACCCCCAAAGAACTATTAAGTTATAGAGGCAAAGGAAAGTCATGCATTCTAGCCACTTTCAAATCTCAGCTAAAATCCTATCTTATGCCAGAAACAGGTTTCCCTGTCCCCCTTAATGCTAATGCCTTGCCTCTGAGACTCTATCCAATTTACTCTACATATATTGTTTGTACAATTGTTTGCACTGTCTCACCCTTTAAACTGTGAGCTCCTTAGAGGAGGGGGTGTCTTTTGCCTTCCTTGTATCCTGGTGCTTAGCACAATGCTCAGTACACAGTGAGTGCTTAATAAATGTGTGTTGATTTGACATATACCGCTTGTAGTTTCTGCATTATATGAGACCACTAGAGATTTGAAAGTCTTTCCCTTAGGAAGTGAAGTCTCATGCTTTGTCAGCATGGAAGAAGTACATGGGTGACTATGAATTGATGATTTACTAAATACAAAATAAGAATCATTGTTACTTTATAAAAATTGTAAAACTATCATATTTTTAAAATTCCCTAATTTTTGTTTTTCCTCTCCCTGTCCCTCAGATTAAAAAAAGGAAAACTAAACTCTTCATATATATGTATATATATATATATATATATATACACATATATATTCATACTCATATAGCCCATATACAGAAATATATATATGAAACAATAGTCACTTATATCACCCTTATATCACTAAGTGACATAATTTAGTTGGCTCTGTGGATAGACTTGATCAGGAAGACGGGTTCAAATCCAGTTTCAGATACTTATCAACTGTGTGACCCTGGGCAAATCACTTAACCCTATTTGTCTCATTTTCCTCATCTGTAAAGTGAGCTGGAAAAGGAAATGGCAAACCAAGTATCTTTCCCAGGAAAACCCCAAGTGGGGTCATGAAAAGTAATACACTGAAATATTGCTATTGCTTATCATATTTGGTTCTTTGAAAAGAGATTAGAAGTAGATACAGATATATGTTATCTACATGAAGCTGTGACTATGAATAAGATTACTACAGGAAAACAATGTTCAGATTATTGTATATATTTGTTAAATATTTGTTCATTAGTTTAATAGTGATGCCTCGGGGCAGCTAGGTGGTGTAGTGGATAAAGCACCAGCCTTGGAGTCAGGAGTACCTGGGTTCAAATCCGGTCACAGACAATAATTACCTAGCTGTGTGGCCTTGGGCAAGCCACTTAACCCCATTTGCCTTGAAAAAAAAAATTTAAAAAATAGTGATGCCTCATATTTGTATAGTGCTGAAAATATTAATAACTTCCTTTCATGTAGCACTTTAAAAATGTTTATAAAGTGTTTTCTTCACAGTATCTTATGGGGTAGGCAGTACAAGTATGAATATTCCACTTTCCACTTGGCTGCTCCTCTGGACTTCATCACCATCTCCAGAAACTTGCCTTCCCATTAAGATCAATCAGCTCTGAAACTCATATTTCCTCACTCCTCTCCCTTTTATTCTTGGATCCCTTTTTCTCTCTGATTGGAGAGGGTGGAGGTTGGACTTCAGAGAGATCCTTCCAGATCCCCTCTTTAAGGAGGGTGCCCAAGGCAGACCATTCCCCTCCGAGTACAAGTTTCTTTTTATGTGCTACCTTCCCCTGTCAGATTGTGAGCTCCTTGCATTTCTTTGTATCCCTAGCACCCAGCAAAGTGTCTAACACAGGTTTTTAACAGGTTTTTAATGGTTGGTTGGTTGGTTGATTTCCATTATGGAATAGGTGAATTGTCCAGAGTTGCTCAGCCAGAGCAGGCATCCTGTATCCCAGTCCATTCTTCTTTCCAACCAGATGGTGGAGTGGATAGAACATTGGCCCTCAGTTCAAAAGTGGCATCAGACCTTTATTAGCTGTGTGACCTTGGGCAAGTCATTTAATTTCTATCTCTCTTGTTTCCTGTTTACTTATCTATAAAATGAGGATGATAAGAAAAAAACGGGTTTCCTCCTAGGGTTGATTTGAGGATACATATTTGTAAAACACTTCAAGAACCCTAAAGTACTATGTAAATCAAGCTATTATTATTTCCACTATACCACTTGTTTTCCAAAGTAATTAATATCTATTATGACAGCCACCCTGGAAAGTAGGTGAGGGGAATGTTCTAAGCCTATTTTGTTCATTAAGAAGCTAAACAGAAGGTAGGAGGCTTCAGGGCCCTCCTCAGGTCAGATAGCTCATTCCTTGGATTGGAATCCTGTCAGAGAAACATTCTCATCTTCCCACTTTCCAGAAAATCACTTCTGACCTCTAAGCTACTGATTGCTATCCTCTGCTCCTCAGGTCTAAGCACATTCTTAATTCCCTGGTCTTGGGAGATAATGCCTTCCAGCTCTAGTATGCTCTAGTACTTCAGGGACAACGTTTCCCGGTTAACCACTCTAGAGAGAAAACTCCCCTCCCTGCTACTGCTTCATGAGATAGCTGGTAGTGCTCTACCTCTTGGGGTGAATCTAATTTCTATACTCAAAGCCAGAGATTGCTTTGACTGGGGATCTACACACAGGAAAATGATGTCAGGACAATCCTGCATTGTCCTGAGGAGTTTTATCGGTAACACCTGATTAGACCTAAATTTGCATGTAAATAAACCCTTGACAGTGTTGCATTCTGGGTCAGTGAATCCTTCTTCCTCGAGTTGGAGCCTGTGCCTTTGATTTCACTTTGACCCAGGATCACAGGTCCCCCCATAAAGAAAGTGGCATTTACCGACTATTATTTGTTAGGAGAGGAACAAGGCTTTTTCATTGATCTCAAACCACAAAAGGATAATGGGGAATAAGGGGCTAAAATATGGCTAATGAAAGGAATGGCATTTTAAAATGCAGATGACTCCTTAGGCATGTAAATTATTGCTGCTAGCACCCCAGCAGGAAAAACTTGGGGCATTACCAATGCCTCCCCTCAGGCAAGGGTCTTCCAAGTTAACTAATATTCCCTTCCTGAGAGAAAAGTGAAAAAGTAAAGGCTACTTAACACCAAAATCAGGAATTTTTGTACCCAGGACAGGGACATGAAGCAGGACCTGAGTAGACAGAGATGAAAGAATAGAGAGAATGCTGACCCGTTGAGGTAGGATAGAATTCTTTCTAGAGAGACAACATGGGGACAAGAGTATAGAAAGGAAGGACAATACCATGGTGACATAGAAGAGAAATGAATTGCCACCTTGATAGCATCTTTTTAATTTTTTTTAAAAGAATAAATCATAAATGATATCTTTTATTTTTATATTGCCTACATCCCCCAACATATTCTTTCCCCTCCCTTCCAGAGAAACATCCCCTGTAACAAGAAATAAAAAAGAGAAGGGGAAAATAAGAGCCCAATACCTCTAAACTCTGAAATTCTTTGTAGTGTTCTACATCCATGATCCCAGTTTCCTAATTCAGCAGAGATACCTTTTCATCTCTTCTTTGAGGTCAAAATTGGTCTTTATAATTTCACAGAATTCAACTTCGATTATTTTGTTGTTATTGTTTTCCATTTACATTGCTATAATCATTATGGATATTCTTTTCTTGATTCTGCTTACTTTATTTTGTATCAATATATCTTTCCATATTCATTGTTTCTTATAACAGTAATATTCCATTGCATTAATATACCACAACTTGTTAACCATTTCCAAAATCATTAAGTATCTATTTTTCCTGTTGGTTGCTTCCACAAAAAAGTGCTGCTATAAATATATATATATACATATATATATATATATATATATATATATATAATGTATTCAGTCTCTTTTTATCATTTACCTCAGAGGAATATATCTAGCAATAGAAAATATGAATCAAATAATATGAACAATTTAATTATTATCTCAGTATAATTCAAATTGATTTTCAAAACGACTGTACCAGTTCACAGCTCCCTGTCTTTCATGCTATCCTATTAAATAACTATTTTTTGAAAATTAAATATTCTTGGTAACTAAGTGCTAAACTCTATGACTTCTTTATTGCCAAAGTTCTACAAGTGCTCTAAATTCAGTCCCCTGGGGAAAATACTAGTCACCCTGCCCAGTTACAGTTATAGGATTACTTTGTTATTGCTCAAAATCAATACTAGTTTCCAAGGATGTCCTACTCATTTGGCACTTCCTCAGGGAGCAAGGGAGCTTGTGGGTATTTACTATCAGTTACAACCTCTCTATTATTTACCCGGCAAAAATCCGACTAGAGTTGACAATGTGAGTTGGCAAACTCACATTTCAAACACAAACATATGCATAAATACCCAACTGTCAACATGATCCCAACCTTGGGAACAACTTATTCCAGTGAGGAAGTACGACTGTGAATGAAATTCCAACTTCAGATTACAAGCTACAACATCACAAAGAATGAATAATAAATGTACCATGTAACCATGAAGGACGGTGATTGGATCTACATAGAGAAAAATCTTCCAAACAGAGAAAAGAAAAATCTTCTGTTCCTAAAATTCTGAGCAAATGCAGTAGTTGATTTCTCTCTTTATCTTTTTTTGGACCCTGGATCAAGTTCATCTTTTCAGCAACTTCCACCCACTCACCTAGTCCCCAACAGTTTCCAATGTTCCAATGTGAACACCTCAAGTTGTGAGGCTAGTTCAGGGATGTTTAAGTTAGGCTACACTTTTTTCAGTGACCTCTCTCCCTGATACCCAATTACCTGAAATGTTTCTCCAGATTCCCAGAGAGAAGATGAAATGAAAGGAGCATGAGGGATACAGTTGAGGATATAGTAAATATATTCTTTTGTTTGTTTGTTTTTTGTTTTTTTAATTTTTGCAAGGCAATGGGGTTAAGTGGTTTGCCCAAGGCCACACAACTAGGTAATTAAGTGTCTGAGGTCGAATTTGAACTCAGGTCCTCCTAACTCCAGAGCCAGTGCTCTATCCACTGCGCCACCTAGCTGCCCCATAACATATTCTTTTGCATGGAGTACAAACCTCCTTCTAAGGTTAGTCAATCCTGGACCACTTTCTGTTCTAGAGGGATCACACAGGCAGAGATCTGTCCAGTTTCTATTAAGGAAAAGCAATGCCCTCTCAGTGATCATTGATGAATATGTGTTCTGAAAAGAAATGTTATTTGGACAGTCACTAAAGAAACCATTAAATTATTATGAATGCATCATCCCAAAAGGAGCTGAGCCTAGAAAGCACAATAGGGTGATTGCTGGAAACTGTTCATCCATGGATGCTGTTTATGGGCCATCCATTTCATCTTTAATATGGTAGCTGTGATTTTTGACTTCTGCGATTTTTAAAGATGAGCCCAACTAAGGCACTGCTTCACAATTGATGGGCAAATGTGCCATCCAGTTTTGCTAATTGTATCTGACCTCTTCAGTCCAGTTGTGATTATTGTTTGTTCCCACCCAATGAGCAGTGTAAAAGAAATACAGTTCTTGTTACATGCTGCCCAATTAACGGAAATGCTAATTGGTCCTACAGGTCTCAAAAGCTGTTCTCAAATGTAAAGGCATGATCTTTCTGTTTTCCTGCTTTAAGAAACCATCCATATAAACTGAACTGCCTGACGAGCCATGTTCTTGATATCACTGTTCCCATCCCATACTCAGTTAGGAGGCACAGTCACATTTGTATCAAGTGTCAGTACTGGTAGGAACCTTAGGGATTATCTAGTCCAGTTCTGCTGTAGTAAGGGCTCCAGGTTTTGTATCCCAACTCCCACAAGCACTAGTAAATTAGGTCACCACCCTGTGCCCTCAGGGCATCTGGACACTGTGCTCCCTTTGGATTCTAGGGGTAAATTTGAGGGGTTAGAGATTCTAATACTGTTGTTCAAAATCAGGTGCCCCAATACAAATTAGTCAATTAACATCAATTAGCTTTATAAAGAGATACTTACTATAGAACACCAGCCCTGAATTCAGGAGGACCTGAGTTCAAATATGACCTGAGCTACTTAGAAGCTGTGTGACCTTGGACAAGGTCACAAACTCAACTGCCTCCCAAATGTGAGAGAGAGATTTATTAAGAAGCTGCAGAAAACTCAGTATGCCACCCCCATAGAAGTGAGGTCCTAATCAGTAACTCACAACTTCTGGCTATATGGAGTCCTTATAAAGTTCCCTGGGGCATGTGTAGTTCTCTGTTGACCCCCAAGGGTCAGGGCTCTTGTAGAATCTTGAACCTGGGCTTTTTCTCTATATGTCTAACTTGTTCTCTCTCAGCTACTAATTGGATACATCATTTGTTCCTGGTTCAGTTTCTTCAATGGCTTGGTCAGTGGGTCAGTGGAGAACTTGGAGGTATGACACCAATGGTCCCACCCTACTTCACTTACTGCCCCATGATATTAGCAAAAGGAGTCTGCCTCCTCAAGCTCCCAAACTTGACTAAAATCAGTTCCTAGAACACTTCTGCTGGAACTTCTTTAATATACTTAAACCCATTGTTTCAACCAATCACAGTGCATCTCCTAATAATAGAATTATCTCATTTGAAATATATTTAATGTCTCAAAGCATTTTACTCCTTCCAAATTAAAACATTTTTCTGCTTTTGATTTATGCCTTTGATTCAATGATTAGTTCTATTAAGATGTCTAAGAATTGGGGCAGCTAGGTGACACAGAGGCTTAGAACACTCAGTCCTGGAGTCAGAAGGACCTAAGTTCAAATTCAGTCTCAGAAACTTAATACTCACTTAGTTGTGTGATGTACGGCAAAAATCACAAACTCATTGCCTTGCAAAATGTCTTAATTCTGTTGCTCAAAGAAAAAAATGATGCCTCACATAATAAAAGCATTAGGATTATCTAGCATCTTGTTGGTTGCTTCAATTGAGGTTAAGATGTGAAACATTGCCTAGATGAAAAAACAGAGAGCCTCAAAAGGGGAGGCTTCCTCAAGTTCAAAAAGTTATCTAGTGATAGACCTGAGACTAAAATTTAAATCTCAAAACTAGATTTAGGACAAGAATCAATGACTTCAAGTGACTTGCATATAAATTCTTTATAATTCAGATTTCTTGGAAATCCTTACCCTCACTCCCATACATTCTGTGGACTGCTTTGTATAATACAAGATCCAAAACTAAAACTCTGGATAGGATCATGGACTTCTCTTTCAAAATTTGTTGGTTTGTGCTCATTAAAGTATACTGATGTTGATTGTCACCCAAGTACTAAATGTAAAAAGGTAGGATTTGAACAGAGATATTTCTTTTTATTCCCATTCTCTCTAAATTGCCTAGTAGGATGTTCTACATGGAGTAAATATTTAATAAACACAAGTTTACTAACATTAAAAGCTTAATATAAACTTGAAAAGAAATTCCAGTGGATATTCAACCCAGGGATCTCTGCTTGTCGCTGTTTACTGTTATTAGTACTTTAGTTAAGGTTATAGATGTGGTGTGCTCATCATCTTTGTAGGTGACACAAAGTAGGGAAAGATAGCTAACATACTAGATGACAAAAAACAAATTCAAAAAAATACCTTAAGCTGGAACATCAGGCTGAATTTTATAAGATGAAATTTATTAGAAATAAATGCAAAGTAATAAAGCATAGCTTTAGAGCTGTCAGGGACTTAAGAGTTCATCTAGTCCTGTCACATTTTATAGGTGAGAAAAACTGAAGCTGAGAACACTTTAAATGATTTACCCAAAGTCACACAATGAATAAGTACACTGCCAAGTTTTAACTTAAGTTCTCTGACAAAACAAAGCCCTTTCCATTGTACCGTGTTCTCTACTTGGTTTTTTTTTTATGTTGATAGCTTTATCTTTAAGCTCTTTTATTTACAAAGTCAGCAGTTCTTCCTAGTCTTCATTTTTCTTTTTCATGTCAATTATAAGATTTCCATCTAGTTTCTCAAATTTGCTTGCTCTTTAGCAGGTAACCAAAATAAATGAGAATGTTGAATATATCTAAACGTTAAAAATTCTTAATATCTTCTTTGTTTATTTGGGGGTTTCTCAGTTTTCTCATGGAGAAAAAAAATTAGTCATAACTCAACCTTATATATTATCCACCTGCCACTTAAACAACACAATTCTGGATAGTAAAATTTGGTGTATGTTGTCTTAATTCCTATTGCATAAGGAGGAAGAAGTCATCAAGAAAATAATTTGCAGAACACCTTGAAAATCCATGCTTTGCTTTCAAAGTTCAATTATTATCTTTCATCCACTGTTCAATCCATTTCATTATCTGATCTAAATTACTCTCTAGCTCTTCTGGTACATTGCTTGGCAGCTTGTGCACTATTTCATGCTTGTAGGAGACCATGGCTTCTTCATAAAGAATTTGGAAAATTTCACACTGTATATTGTCCTGTAGTTTCTTTACACTGTATCCCCTCTTTTGAAGTCTTGAATATAACACAGAATTATCTGTTTGAAGCACAAAAACTATATGAAATCATCGTTCAGGAAAGAAGTCACAGCCATGGTAATCAACAATAATTCCACCTTCAGTCATTTTATTTTCTAACTCATCAACTACTCTGTCTTCATCCAAAATAGGACATTCGTATTCTTCATCAAAGCCATCATATAACTGTCCTTCTTGTACTAGAGGTCTTCAGGCAAAGGTTGTTGGTTATGTTATAGAAAGTCTATAGGTATGAATTTTACAAGACTGCTTCCAAGATCCTTTCTAAAGCTGAGAGTCGATAATCCTGAAAAGAGAACTATTATAGTTGGGCTGGGAGAAACATGTCTCCAGCTTTCCCTTGAAGAAGCTTGAGCCTCCAAGAAATCTTGCAGAGGAAAAGTGTTTTAATTAAATTGTACTGGCTGTCTCATCTGCCTGGAATGCACCCCTACCTCATCTCTACCTCTTAGAATCCCTTATTTTCTTCAAGGCTCAATTCAAGCAGTACCTTCTGATTTTGAGACATCTTTCTGACTTCTAGTGAACTGCCCCTTCCTACTTACAATATATAAGAAGTGCTTGTTGGTTGATTTACCCCACACAATTCTTTTCCATTCTGACATTCTCTGATTTTAGGAATCTATGTCTCTTTTTTTTTTTAGGTTTTTGCAAGGCAAATGGGGTTAAGTGGCTTGCCCAAGGCCACACAGCTAGGTAATTATTAAGTGTCTGAGACTGGATTTGAACCCAGGTACTCCTGACTCCAAGGCTGGTGCTTTATCCACTACGCCACCTAGCCGCCCCAATGTACCATAATCTTAAATTGAGTATCCTTTTTAGTGATTCATTCAGACTTCTAATATATCAGAAAAATGAAAGAAAGAAGAAACAAATAGACCTTTCCTGCCAAACAATACTGGGGCAGCTATTTGTTCACTTAAATATTATTAACACATCTAAGATGAGATAGAAAACTTCCCAAGATTTATCAAACCAGATAATGTCTCCCCATTTCAAGTAATTCACCTGGGCATAAATGATATATCTGCCACATACTCTCTTATTTGTTGTTAAATACAACTGGAGGAAGTTACACAACTGCGAAGATCAGACATATGACAGTTACATTATCTAATTCAACAAGCCCCTAACTGCAGTGAAACAAGTTTACTCTTCCCTCACCATTGTTCTAACCTCAAGGAGTATGTGATTAACTAATAAGAAGGCAGGTCTATAGATTACATCCTACTTTTTCATTATAGGAAATTATTGGACTTAACTACAATACAATCAAACCATTCCCTTAATCCACTGTCATCAATAGTTCCTCAAAACGGCACTTTCTTCCATTTTCCTTCCCCAATATAGGTCAATACTTTAAAATTTTTATTTATTTATTTAAGGCAATGGGGTTAAGTGACTTGCCCAAGGTCACACAGCTAGGCCATTATCTAGTGTCTGAGACCAGATTTGAACTCATATCTTCCTGACTCCAGGGCTGGTGCTCTATCCACTATGCCACCTAGCTGCCACCCCCTATACTTTATTATTTTCTTTAGGTTTTTGCAAGGCAAATGGGGTTAAATGGCTTGCCCAAGGCCACACAGCTGTCTGAGACCGGATTTGAACCCAGGTACTCCTGACTCCAGGACTGGTGCTTTATCCACTGCACCACCTAGCCACCCCTATACTTTATTTTCTAAAAAAAAAATATACATATATACATATATATGTATATATATATATATATATGTACACACACACACACACACACACACATATATTGGAGTGTATAGTTAAAATTTATTTTCTAAAATATATATATGTGTGTGTGTGTGTGTGTGTGTGTGTGTGTGTGTGTGTGTATTGGAGTGTATAGTCAAAAATTCTTTACCAATGGAGATAATACCATCAAAAAGTTTTGGTGACCACTTATTTATCAAACTCCCCATTAAAGTCATTCAAAATTTTCCTCAAAATAGTGAAGTTATTCATCTCCCCTCCACTCTGACAATTGAGGTCCTCACTTCCTACTTCTCTAGAAAATAATGGCCTTCTTTACATCTGAAAACCTCTTGAATTCATTCTCTATTCTCTCCTTTGATTCTAATGAATGTCATCCTTTTCAATAAGCAAACCTCTCCATGTGTACCTTTAATCTTCCCTAACATCTTCATTAGCAGATTGTGGTCCCTTCTCTCATATTCATCCTCCTCCTATATACTGTTCCTTTCCTGATGCATACAAATATGTTCAACCTGAAAAAAAAAACCGAAACAACCAAAAAAAACAAAAACAAAACCTTCCCACTTGACCCTATGCATCCCTTCAAGTCATTATCCTATAATCTCACTTCCCTTTTTCAAACTCCTAGAAAATTCTATCCACAATAATTGCCTCTATTTTCTTTCTTTTTCAGCACTTTGCAATCTTGCTTTCTTCTTCATTGCTCAACTGACACAGTTCTCTCCAAAATGACCAATAACCTCATTTTAGTCCTTATCCTCTTGATCTCTGTTGACACTGGTGAACACCTTTTCCTCCTAACCATGCTCCTCTCTGAGTTTCCATAACACTGATCTAGTTTCGTTTTCCTCTTTCCTGTCTCACTAACCACTCCTTTAAAGTCTCAATTATTGATCCACATTATGACTTGAAATAGAGTTTGTCCTGGGCCCTTTTTTCTTCTATTTCTATACTCTCTCAACTTATGACTTTGTCAACTGTCATAGGTTTCATTATTATCTCCATGAAGATAACTCCAAGCTCTGTATATCCTCCACCACCAACTATCTATTGGACATTTCAAACTGGATATCTTATAGACAGCTATAATTATGTCTAAACATTATCTCTCCCACTTTTGTCCTCACCACAATCCATCTACCTTCCAAACTTTTTCCATTTTTGTCAAGATTACTACCATTTTTACATTTCCTTCCATTCAAAACTTTAGTTTTATCTTCAACTCTTCATTCTCATTCACTCCACATATTCAATTAGTTGCCAAGTCTTGTCATTTCTGTTCTTTTGCAATCATCTCCTTTTCTCCACTTCTGTAATCACCAGCCTAACCCAGGTTATAACCACTTTTTTGGTTGGTCTTATTTCAATAACCTGCAAAAATGGCCTCCATGGCTCAATATTCTAACGTCTCCAATCTAATCTCTACATAGTTTTCAAAGTGATATTCCTAAAGAACAGGTATGACTATGCCACTTTCCTGTTCACTATCTCCAATGACTCTCTATTACTTCTAAGATCACATTTGAACTCCATTTCACACTTAAAGCTCTTCAAAATCTGGGTCCAACTTAAATTTCCAACCTTACTTTTTTAATACATTACTCCATTTCCACAACTAAGTCAAACTACCTTTCTTGCTATTAGTTATCAATAAAACTTCAGCTACTATCTCTGTGTTTTTTTACAGGTTGTCCCTTGTGCCTGAAATGTACTCCTTCCTTACTTCTCTACTTCTTAGATTCCCTGATTTTCATCAAAACTCAGTTTAAATTCCTTCAACATAAAAATTTTCTTAACCTTGTTCTTATTCTCATTTACCTTGTAAATATTTTATATAAACTTTTATTTATTCATACTTGTACATACTGCATCCTCTTAAAGAGTGTAAACTTCTTTAGGGCAGGTACTTTTTAAAAATAACTTTGTATTCCCCATTCTAGCACAGTGTTTGGAACAAAATAGGTCCTTAACAAATGTTTAAATTGAATGATTGTCAAAAGCCATCTAAAATGTACTGCTGAAGATTATGAAGACTTAGCAAGAAATTTAAGTCCTTAGAGGCATGGTCTGTTTGTGTATCTACTTCTGATAGAACATAAAAGCTCCAGATAGGAAAAGAAGTTGTGGAAAGTAAATAGTAAAAAAAATGGTCCCTGAGAATAAGATTTAAACATTTAAAACCTAGAAATGAAAGACTCTTCATCAAGGATGGAGTATACTTACCAAGAGTTAACAAAAATGTATTTGCAAATACAATCAATAGACTTTATACTGAAAAAAGAAGGGGGAAAGAGGAAAAATTGCCCAAACTATAGTACATAGAGAGAAGCTCTTTCCATAATGGAAAACAGAGCAATAAAAAAGCCCAGAAATTCAAAGGAGATTAAATCCAATAAAAGATATAATAATATCTATTTCCTCAGATGCATATACACAAATGCAAGGTGAATTAGAAATTCTAAAACAAGGCTAATATGACTTCACAGATATGACTGAGACTTGACTTGTCTCATCTGACTAGTACAGCACTCAGGAATGGTATACCTTACTCAGAAGGAAGAGATTAAAGATAAAGGGATTAGCAATATATATATTTTTAAAAATATAAACTTAACTTATACTAAATTAAATTAGCATTTCCATATACCAAATAGAACAGAAAAAAAGGACTACACATGAAACTGTAAATTTCTATAATGTTACAGTTTGCTTTCCTTTCCGTGTGTATAAATTCAGCATATAACTTTCAAAGATCTCATTTATTTTGGTTTCCTTTTAGGTTCTTTCCCATTTTCTTTTTTTTGTTTTTTTTTTTCCAGGCAAATGGAGTTAAGTGGCTTGCCCAAGGCCACATAGCTAGGTAATTATTAAGTATTTCAGACCGGATTTGAACCCAGGTACTCCTGACTCCAGGGCCGGTGCTTTATCCACTGCGCCACCCAGCCGCCCCAATTACAGAATTTTTTTTCTTTTACTTTTAGGTTTGTTTTTTTTTTTTTTTTGCAAGGCAAATGGAGTTAAGTGGCTTGCCCAAGGCCACACAGCTAGGTAATTATTAAGTGTCTGAGACCAGATTTGAACCCAGGTGCTCCTGACTCCAAGGCTAGTGCTTTATGCACTACACCACCTAGCCGCCCCTCTTTCCCATTTTCTTTTAGGAATTTAAAAAATGTTTCAATGGCTCTCTTTCATTTTTCTTTTTTTTAAACCAATTCTAGCATTAACCCTTGCTCTTCTTCCCATGCCCCCATTCAAAAAAGAAAAGAAAAATCTTGTAACAAAATACAAAGTCAAGAAAAACACAGTCTTATGTTGGCTGTGAATTAGTTAATTGAGTCCATCACTACTTGGTCAAGACAAGGGGAATGTGATTCATTACAGGTCTTCTAGAATCATGCCTAGCTATATTAACATTACACTTAAGATAAACTCATAGGAGTAAATCCATAAATTATAAAGGGAAAGCATATTGAGTGATATTTAGATGAAGAACAAGGGAAGATGAAATAATTTTGTCATTGGTATATACTAGTGACCCCAGAACATAAAGAAGAAATATAAGCATACCTTGGAGACATAGTCGGTTCATTTCCAAATCACCAAAATAAAGTGATTTATCATAATAAAATGTCATAGAATTTTTTTTTGGTTTCCCAGTGCTATAAAAGTTGTGTTTATACTATTTTGTGTTCTATTAAATATGTAACAGTATTATGTCTACAAATGTACATGACTTAATTAAAAATGCTTTCTTGTTAAAAAAAAATGTTAACCATAATCTGAGCCTTCAGTGAATTGCAATCTTTTTGCTGATGGAGGGTCTTGCCTCAAAGTTGATGACTGAGGACTGATCAGGGAGGTGGTTGCTAAAGATCAGGTGACTGGAGCAATTTCAATCATGCAGTTCAGTGAATTTTCTTTTCATTTGAACTTAGAGCCATTGTAGGGGTATCAATTAGCCTAACTTCAATATTGTTGTGTCTCAGGAAAGAGAGACAACGGGAGGGACAGAGAGACAGGGAATGCAAAGTTGATAAAGTAGCCAGAACATATACAATACTTATCAACTAAATTTGCTAACTTAAAGACAATAGTAACATCTGATCACTGAATACAGAATACCATAATAGATATGATAATAATAATGAAAAACTTTGAAATATTGTTATAAATATCAAAATGTAATACAAAGACACTATGTGAGCACAGGCTGCTAGAAAATGGCAACAAAGACTTATACAATGCAGGATTGCCACAAACTTTCAATTTGTAAAAAAAATGCAATTCTGCAAAGTACAATAAAGTGAAGCACAATAAAACAAGGTATGCCTATAGCTAAGAAAGTAAAGAAACAGATCACATGTTTAGAACAAAAACATGAAATAATAGTGATGAGGGATTTCAATTATTCAGTCATCTCCTGGAGATCCTTCTGACAAAAGCAGGACAGTTAATAATTTCTTGTCTTATTTTTATTATAATTTCACCTTTGAAAAGATAGAGGAAACAATGAAGTGAACTTCTAATCTCTATCTGATTTTCATCAGCAAGGAGGAACTGGCTGGGGAAGTGAAAATGATGGAAACTTTGTGAGGAAAGAACAATTTCTATTAGAATGTATAATAGAGAAGGAAAAGATAGTATGAAATGAAAACCAAATTATAATATTACAAAGATTCACATTTTAGGAGGGCAAATTTCAGTGATAGAGTGAAAGAAAGAATATGTAATGTTAAGCCTAAAATTCTGTCTGTAGTAATTGCTAATCATATATGAGCCCCAAGAAAGTTACCACCCTGTTTCAGGCAATTCATAAATAAGTATTCACTAAAAATCATAGCTCATGAGTCTTCACTAATGTGTTTTCATTTACTATGTCAAACAGGACATACTACTTCAAAACAAAAGATATTTAATTAATAGCACACATGTGATATTTTAAAAATCCTCCCCAAACAAAAAAGGCTATGATCCCCCACAAATCCTCACATGGCCAGTAGATGAGAATACACAGGAAACATGGGCAAACCAGAAAATACTCATGGCTTAAGAACACACAAGTAGGAAGCATGAATATAAAAGTCATGTGACCAGGGAACACATGTGAGTGACACAACTCATGTCTCTAATACCGATACCTGTTCACCAATATCTTTAGCAGTGTCACCAGGTTAACTGTTTTCCCAGTGACCTGAGGAGTTTCTATTACCTTCTGAGTATCTCTGCTGACTGTTCTCTATTGGCAAATGCTCTACTGTCATTCTCCATCTGCAGGTCATCCGCTGCAATATAGCCTCTTCTCCCCCCCCCCCCAAAAGAGAGAAGTCTATCAGTTCCATCAGTTCATACTTTAGAACTGGCTAACTCTTTTATGATTTCAAACAATTTTCAGTTAGTTAAAAAAGTCATTAGGCATTTAAAACTGTCTTTCTAATTTTTCTCTTGTAGCCACTTGAAGTCTTTTTTGTCTCAATTCTTAACTGAATTATGATTCAAAATTCCTTTTAATTCCTACCATTCTCCTGGATGCCCTTCAAATCAACCCAGTGATTCCACTTAACAAAACTGCAAAACAACTAGAATATGATGATTTTTTTTAATGTTCATTATAGCCCTGATTATTATGTAAAATGGCAATGAAGCAAAACTGAAAAGGAAATGGGTTGATAGCACTGGCAACTTTTTCCTAAGAAATCAGCACAAGAGAGATGGGAATATCTCAAGAATGAAATTTTTAAGATAATCAAGTACTAAGAGGAACAAAAAGTTGTAAATGAAGAGAAAAATGGTGCTTCTAAGGTCCTAAACAAATTCATTTCTGAAACAACTCACATATACCTTTTTTTTTTTTAGGTTTTTGCTAGTCAAATGGGGTTAAGTGGCTTGCCCAAAGCCACACAACTAGGTAATTATTAAGTGTCTGAGGCTGGATTTGAACTCAGGCACTCCTGACTCCAGGGCTGGTACTCTATCCACTGTACCTCCTAGCTGCCCCCAAAATATACTTCTTAAGACTGAGAGGCTGACTTTTCACACAATCACAGGGTTGGTTTCTGAAGCAGAGTGTGAATCTACATTTTCATGATTCTATGTTTTATTCTCTTTACACTCTGAACTGAAAGCATTCAAAAACTGAAGGAAAAATAGCAACCCTTTCCCTTTCTCCCTCATCAATTCTTTGTTTAACATTTATTTTCCATTTCTGTCCTCTCAGTTGTGCAACCCAATGCCACCTACTTCAAGTGAGTACAACTTTTGACAATAATAAAGAGGGAGACTGGGTTGCTAAGAGAGGAATATTAACTTCCTGCAGATCACATCCCAAATAACTTCTTTAAGGAGACTTGTAAGGAACACCCTAGCCTCTAAGAGCTATCACTACATGTCCATGAATCTGATTGAATCAGAGAATGAATTTCCCCTATTAGACTGTAAAACTCCCTGAGGGCAGAGATTGTCCTTTGCCTCTTTTTGCATCTCCAATGTTTAGCACAATGCCTTAATGTTTATTGACTGACTGCATTTTATTATTTTTTATGTATAGAACTAAAAATTTTAATAATATACCATAAATGTTCTTTCAAAATCCTTTTGAGGAGGGGCAGAGCCAAGATGGCCACAAGAGCAGATCGTGTCTTAGGCACTCTCTCATAAATCTTTGAAACTAAAGACTCTAAATTTTCGAGAGACGGAACCCACAGAGGGACCCAGTGAGAAAGTTCTCCTACTCAAGGTAACCTGGAAAAGAGCAGAAAGGCTCTGCTCCCCCAGGGTCGGAGGGGCAGACACCAGAGGGGTGGCCCGCCAGAGTGAAAGAACTTCAGCTTCCTAGAGGCAGCCCCAGGGCACTGGGAGCCCCCAGCTCACAGCAGTGGGGGCATCTCCTGAGCTACACCCCAGGGAGCACTGGGCACAAAGAGGGGGAACAGAGAGCAAGCACTTGGAGCCCAGCCCTCAGGGCACACAGCAAGCTGCTTGGCCACTGCATTCCAGATCCAGGAAACAGAAGCAGACAGAGCCCGTAAGCAGGAGCCCCCAGGGCATGAGCCCATTGAGCTGAGGGAGGGGAGTGAAGAGGGAGTGAAGAGAGATTGCAGAGCTCTGTCCTCTGCCCCTGGAACAGGACTCTGGGGCTCTGACCACAGTCAGATACTGATTGCAGTCTAGGCCCCCCCCCAATAGAACAGCAGGGCCCCCCCCCCACCTCAGCCCCGTAGCAGAGGGGGACACATATGGTCATTCAGAGACCAGGAGGGAAGACAGAGCCTCACACACTGAGACTCTTGTGGGAGTGTCCCAAAAGCTCAGGAAGTACCCCAAAACCAGGCTCAAGCTGGGAAAATGAGCAAGCAGAGAAACAAGAGAAACACCATTGAGAAATATATTATCTATGATCCCAAGAAGGATCAATATACTCAGTCTGAAGATGAAGAAGTACAAGCTCCTGCATTGAAAGACTCCATGAAAAATAGAAATTGGGATCAAGCTATGACAGAGCTCAAAAAAGACTTTGAAAATCAAATGGAGTTAGAAGAAAAATTGGGAAAAGAAAGGAGAGGGATGCAGGAAAAACATGAAAATGAAGTCAGCAGCCTAGTCAAGGAAATCCAAAAAAATGCTGAAGAAAATAGCATGCTAAAAACCAGCTTAGGTCAAATGGATAGAACAGTTCAAAAAGTTATTGAGGAGAAGAATGCTTTAAAAAGCAAAATTGGCCAGATGGAAAAAGAGATAAGAAAACTCTCTGAGGAGAACAAATCCTTCAGACAAAGAATAGAATTCAGGGAGATAGATGAATTTACCAGAAATCAGGAATCAATACTTCAAACCAAAAAAAATGAAAAATTAGAAGAAAATGTGAAATATCTCATTGAAAAAACAACTGATATGGAAAACAGACTTAGGAAAGATAATTTAAAAATTATTGGAACACTTGAAAGTCATGATCAGGAAAAAGAGCCTTGACATCATTTTCAAAGAATTACTCAGGAAAATTGCCCTGATATTCTAGAAGCAGAGGGCAAAATAGAAATGGAGAGAATCCACCGATACCCCTGAGAAAGAGATCCCAAAAAACCAACCTCTAGGAATATTATAGCCAAGTTCCAGAACTAACAAGTCAAAGAGAAAATATTACAAGCAGCCAGAAGGACACAATTCAAATATTGTGGAGCTGCAGTCAGGATCACACAGGACTCAGCAGCAGCTACATTGGAAGCTCGTAGGGCTTGAAATATAATATACTGGAAGGCAAAAGAGCTTAGAATGCAACCAAGAATGAACTACCTAGCAAGGCTGAATGTCCTCTTCCAGGGAAAAAGATGGACTTTCAATGAACCAGGGGAATTTCAAATGTTCCTGTTGGAATGGCCAGAGCTGAATAGAAGGTTTGATCTTCAGATACAGGACTCAGGTGAAGCATGGAGATTGGAGGAGAGGGGAAAATATGAGGGACTTGATGATGAACTGCACATATTCCTGCATAGAAAAATGACACTGATAATACTCATATGAACCTTCTCAGTTAATAGAGCAGGTAGAGGGAGCTTTTATAGTTGAAGCACAGGAGAAAGCTGAATTTGAAGATAAAATATGGAGTGAAAATGGAGTTAATAGAAAAAAGGGAAATGTAATGGGAGAAAGAAAAAGGGGGGGGGGGAATAGGCCAAGATATTTCATATAAGATTTTTCTGTATTACAATGAGCTATTGCAATGATATGGAAGGGAGGAAGGCAAGGGGGAATGAGGGAATCTTCACTCTCATCAGAGGTGGCTAGGAAACAGCATATATACTCAATGGGGGTATAGGCATCTGGAGTAAGAAGGTAGGGGACAGGGGGAAGGGGGGATGATGTGAGTGATGGAGGAGAGGATGGACCATGGGGGGAGAGTGGTCAAATATAACACATTTTCTTTTTTACTTCTTGCAAGGGGCTGGGATTGGATGGCCTGTCTGGGACCATAGGGCCAGGTGGATGCTGGACCTAAGGGGTGGTATGGGGGCTCAGGGCCTCTTGGCCCCAGGACCAGGGGTCTGTCTGCTGTGCCACTCAGCAACCCTACAGCAAAGTCAGAGTGAAAGGAGAGAGAAAATATAGTACATGGTAGTGGAGAAATATGAAAGGAGGGAGTTGCGATCAGCAATGGCAACGTTGGAAAAATATGGAACTTTTGTGATGGACTTATCATAAAGAATGTGATCCACCCATGACAGAGTTGTTGGTGTTGGAACAAAGACTGAAGCACATTTTTTATTATTTTTTTGGGGGGGGGGTGCAGGGCAAATGGGGCTGGGTGGCCCACCTGGGGCCACATAGAAGGCTAATTGTTGGGTGTTTGAGGCTGGATTTGGACCCAGGTGCTCCTGGCTCAAGGGCCAATGCTCTGTCCGCCACCTAGCCAACACTACTATTATTACTATTTTATTCCTTTTTTTCATTTTTTTTAGATTTTTGCAGGGCAGTGGGGTTTGGGTGGCTTGCATGTCACACGGCTGGGTAATTGTTGGGTGCATGGGGCTGGATGTGGGCTTGGGTGCTCATGACTCCAGGGCTGGTGCTCCGTCCATTGCACCACCTGGCCATACCTACAATTATTACTATTATTATTTTTTTTAATTTTAATTTTTTTCTCTCCCCTTTATCGCTCAAGTGAATGTATATTTTTTGGGGGGAGGGGTATTTTGTTTACTCTTAAACAAGAACATTTTATTAATGTATAAAAAACATTTGTACAAAATGAGAATAAATAAATATTAAATATAGAAAAGCAAAAAAAATATAAACTATAAACATAAAAAAAATCCTTTTGAGATAGACAAAGCATGGTGGCTTCTTCTAGTACAGTCCTGTGTCCATTATAGGTATGCAAATAATTCATAGTAGGTCTTCAAATACTTATTATTAAACAAGATATGTTTCATATTACAAAAGTTAAAGGAATTTCAGTATAAACTGAGGTCAGTTTTGTATCCAAAAATCTCTAATATAAACAAAATTGTATTAGTATGCTGAACCATAACACTCTTAAAAAAGATTTCTTAAGTAATGGCTTAGATTAAAATATAAACAGATAGGGTCATGGGCACCCAAAGAAAGTACTGTAAGATGTCTTTGGAACTTTGGATGTTAAAATTTCAGCTTTCATTTGAAGCCAAATATTCCTACTACTTAATCACTGCAAATTTGGAGAGCACAGCAAGGTTCAAAGTCAGTTTTCATACTATTATAGTTGACAGAGTTATAGATGACCACATCAAATCACAGTCCTAAATGTCCCAAACACAATTTCCTGAAATTGTGACCATTTTAACTAGAGATTAGAGTTAATTATTCAATTTTTTAAAAATATGCAACTACTAATTTTGACACAAATCTATATGGAAAATTGAATATATTTCATACCTTGTGCAAGCAAGCATGTTAAATTCCAAGAACAGTGGCTTTCCTGTTACCAGAGCCTGACTTTCACTCAGACTCCCCACAAGAAGGGCTGCAGTGCAAAACTGAGAGGTTTACTACATCAGTATAATACAGTTTAAAAAACTTTTAGCGTATTTTTTTTTTGGTATGATGTACTCATGTAGTATAATTCTAGTGGGAGTCCACAATGTTCGGTCTGTAATTTCTTCACAAGTCCATATCCTCCTTTGTAATAAATTTTGAAAAATTGGGGACCGTGCTGAAATAAAAGCTTAGTGAGCTCTAAGGCCTTCACCTAAACAGTTCTGATTTCCAACAAAAGCTTCAACTAGTTCAGAGTCTGGTGAAAAACTGAGGACAACATCATAGTAACACATATAATCAAACAGTCCATGTATATCTACATCAAGGGAATTTGGTGTTCCAAATTCTTCAGTGAGTTGCACTGGTATATCATATCAACATTCTGAAATCTTGAGTCCTCCACTCCAAATTCTCCTGTGTAAAGATATACCTGCTGTACTGATGTCCATTATTATCTCTGCTCCATACTCAGGGGAAGAACAAAGCAGGGTCTTAAAGAATGGACAACTTGCTGCTAAAATGGCCCCGTTCATAGGAAAACAAGTTTCTTGAAATGTGTCTACATTCGTACAGTACTTGTACTCATAAAGATAAGCCATATCTTTTTGCAGTGTTTGGGCTTCTAGTTGGATCAAATTGACTTGCAGAGAAAGCTCTTTTAAGGCTATTGTTCCCTCATATTCCTCTACTAATGCATTGACATCTCTTACATCCCACCCCAAGAGTTCTTGCATCTGCTTTGCGTGGATTTCTGATGTTTAATAAATTTCTTCTTGAGAGTGGCAAGGCCAGAGGTTTTCTTTTTCTTGTCTTGTGGCATTTCACGGTCATTGTCAAGACTATATGATTTTGATTCACATCCAAAGCCTTGATGAGAATAATGTTCTAATAAATGTTTGTTGGACCTGTGAATTTCCCCCTACCCTTGGGGAACACGAATGGGGATAGTTAGATGAATTAGCACCCATTTTCTTCAGTCACCCAAACATTTCACCTGCTGGCTCTTCAGAGGACAATCCCACAATCCATTTTAAGCCTTCAAGCCTGGATCCAAAAGTTTTTTTCATCCATTTCCCACAAGCTCTTCTCACTACTGCTGCAGCTGTCACCTCCCCCAGTGTCCATCCATTCCAGTGCTGGGACCGTTCTCTCACACAGCCCTCTCGGCTCCTGCCACACACAGGATTGGGATCTGTGACTGGGACGGGTCCCCCTTGCCACCATTTTGATTTGCATTTTATTATTACTATTGTTATTATTGTTATTGTCCAGCAATCTGAAGATATGTCACTTATCTTCAATTGTTGGGGTGGTTAGGTGGTCCAATGGATAGAGCATTTAATGTCCTAGAATCAAGAGGACCTGCCTGAGTTTAAATCCAACCACAGATACTTACCATATTTCCCCAAGTACCCTTTCTGAAAAATTTGAAGTCTAAAAACAGGGAGTGTCGTATTCAGTGGTTGTAGATTTTTTTACTTGCATTTCCAAATTTTTTTGTACTTGTTTGCGCTTTTTGCTGTAGATTTTTTTATTTGCATTGCCTGCCTTTTTGCACTTGCTGTCTTTGTGCTTGTTTTGCATTTGTTAACCAGTATTAGGTAACATTTTGCCACATTCTGCCCAGAAATGGCTCAGAAAAGATTTTCATCCAGTGCTAAATTCAAGTTCAAAGTGATCCAGTTTGTAAAAGTGAATGGAAATCATGCTGCTGAATGTCAGTTTGGTCCTACTCCAATTGATAAAACAATCTGAGACTGACTCTGGAAAGAAGAAACCCTATTGAAAACACCCCAGCAGAAGAAGGCCATGAGAGACAAGGCAGCTGAATGGCCTGATTTAGAGAGGGAATTGAAGAGATGGATTGAAGAGCAAAGGGCAATTGGGATTCCTGTGTCCATAAAGATGGTTCAGCAGGAGGCCAGAAGAATTGCTGATGAAAAAGAAGTTACTGATTCCAAAGGACGCAACTAGTGCTTCAGGTTCATGAAACAGAATGGACTATGTCTCTATGCACCAGACTTGCCCAAAAGATGCCTGAAAGCTAGGAGTAGAAGGTCCTTGAATTTCATGATGAAATTGAGTTCAATAACTTTATGTAATACATTTTTTTTTCAAATTGCGGGCCCCCAAATTAAGATGCATCTTATACATGAGAGCATCTTAATCATGGGGAAATATGGCAATACTCACCCAGTTCATTATCCTTTGGGCAAGCCACTTAATCCTATTGCCTTCCAAAACACCAAAACAAACAAAAGTTATCTACAGTATAGTAGGGATTTGGTTGCCACGTTAACAGGGGTACCATGTGGAAGTAGCAAGTATGCTAAAATTGGACCAAAGAAAGCTTAATTTTAATCCAAGCTTAGAGACTTAGTAGCTAGGTGATCATGGGCAAATTACTCAGCCTCAGTGAAACTCAATTTCCCCCTCTACAATCTAATAACAAGTTAGTCTACCAGCCTCATGGACTGATTGTGATAAAAGTACTTTGGAATCCTTAAACTGCTAGACCTAGAATCAAATCTGTCAGTCAGGTCCCCTACTAGTTCTGTAACCTTAGGGAAGGTACTTAATCTCTCTGAAATGATATATTCTGCTTCATCTTCCTCCCCTTGTACAATGAAGATGCAGACCTCAGAAGATGCTTTTTTGTTTTTTAAAGTGATTTTTTAAAATGTCTTTAAAGGATTATAAAACAGTTGGGAGGCAGAGTAGATAGCATGCTCAGAATCAAAATAGATCTGAGTGCAAATCTACATCAGACATTTATTAGTTGTGTGTCCCTGAGCAAATTATTTAACTTCTGCCTTATTTGTAAAATGGAAATAATAGCAACTCATTGACAGGGTTGTAGTAAAGATAAAATTAGATATTTGTAAAGTGCCTTTCAAACTTAAAGCCCTACATAAATGCTAGCTATTATTTTGAAATGTACTCTTCATAGCACTTTTAATTTATAGTCTTTAGGAAACAGTGACTTACAGAGAAAAGAGTCAGAAGCCCTAGGTTCAAATCCCAAGTTTGTTACCTGTGTGACCTTGGTTGTTATTTAACATCCTAGATCTCATCTGTAAAATAAGGGGATTGAACTAGATAGTCTCTTGAGGTCCCTTCTATTTCTTTATCTTGGATCCTATGAACTAATTTACAAACCATAGAGGGAAACTTTCCGCAATTTATGATCTGGGACTGCATTTTTTTTTAGTTAAAACCATAAATCCATCAATTTAAAAAAATCACAAATGACTTTTATTTGTATCTTTAAACAAAAAAATTAATTGCATCCAAATGATAAAATCATCATCTTTTGAATTCAGAAATAATCTTTTGACAGAAACTCATATAGACTTTTTTTTTTGCCAAAAGCTTACATCATTATTATTAAAGGATTAAAAAAAATGGCTTCATCTGTGAATCCTTAGGTGGCTAAAAATACCAAGCGGCCTAGAAGCCTGATCAATGAAACATTTTCAGTCAGCACCCAACACCTACCACTTTTTCCTAAATGAATGCTGATTTACAATCTTATCAAACAGAAATTTTATTTTATTTCCTGGTTTTATTGTTGTTCTTTCAGTTATCAAGACATAGCTTAGAGACCACCCCTGGGAAAAGGAAGGAAGAAATATTGCAAGGTCCTCAGGGACCATCACTGAAACCAGGAAACACTCAGCATTGACCAGTTCTATTAAAATCAATATGAGGTAGGCAGAAAACAGTAGTAGTTAAGAGGAGTATATTCTGGCTTTCCTTTAAAATACAACTTGCATAAAACTTTGTTAAAACACAAAGAGAAGAAATTGACCATGAAAGGTATTATGTGTTTAATCATATCCTAAATGAATTTCAATTGACATTACTGAAGTGAAAGGTTTAGAGTTCTATAAAGCCTAGGAGAAAACGAAGATTGTGGTAATGAAATACCACACTTTTCTTTTCTTTTATGTAAATATGACTGGTAAAGATAGAGAATAAAGAAACCAAGAGGAAAAAAAAAATCTCAGTAAAGACCAGCTGTGATGATTGTCTAGTGGCTCTGCTGATTTGGAGTCTGTTTTCCAGATGAAACCAATCCAAGTATTTTCAGATTGGTTCTGAGATGTATGATTAAAAATACACTTCTGACAAGAAACTATAGCTGTTGTTGTTACTCAACTGACGCTGTTATTCAACCGATGTTCCCACACTGAAATACCATACTCCTGTTAGGGAGTAGAATAGTAGAGGAGGTGGTCTTTTGTCAGGCACAATTTTTCCAATATTATTTTGAAGGTCACTGGTCCATCATAGAAGGTTACCTCACTCCCATTTCAGAGGAGGCATCATGAATTACCAACCCATAATATAAAATAGGTTAAAAGGCCTAAAAGGTAATACAATTTGGAATTCCTTCTATTTGGAACCACTTTGGTATGAAGGGAAATCATGCATTCTGCAAATCAACTACTAATAAGTAAAGGTAATTTAGGAAATAAAGAAATAAATAAAGATCTGACACCACAGATCACTAAATATGAACTATAGTTTGAATGGAGGTGGGGAAAAATAAGCATTACTTACAGCACTTACATATCTGGGGTCAGGTTAAGTGAGATGGAACTTTCAGCGGTTAAAAATAAGTCCATCTCTTTTGAGGAGGAATAGGGTGAAAAGGGAGAGAAAAGAATAAAAAGGGGGAATAGGATGGAAATAGTTAACAACAGTAAATTTAAAAAAAATATGAATTGTTTCTCTGATAAAAGCCTGAGCCATTTCCCAATTGACAAATGACCAAAAGATAGTTTTAAATGACATAATCAAAGCTATCTATAGCCACATGAAAAAATACTCTATTGATTGGAGAAATGCAAATTAAAACAATTCTGTGGTACTACCCCATACCTATTACATTGGTTAATAGGACAGAAAAGGAGAATGAAAAATGTTAGAAGGGATGTGGGAAAAATGAGACATTACTGCACTGTGGGTGGAGTTGTAAACTGATTCAAACATTCTGTAGTGCAGTTAGGAACTGTGCATATTCTTCGACCTAGTACTAGGTCTGTATCTCAAGAGATAAAATACAAAAAGGAAAAGGACATATATGAACCAAAAAAATATTTATAGCAGCTCTTTTCTGGTGGCAAGGAGTTAGAAATTGCGGGGGCTGCCCATCAATTGGGGAATGATTGAACAAATTGTATGTGATTGTGATGGAATACTATTCAGCTGAGAGAAATGATGAGCAGGTTATTCTCAGAAGAACCTGGAAAGACTTACATAAGCTAATGCAAAATCAAACGTACTGTGCACAAAGTAACAGTAATTTGGTTTAGTTATTCTCAGTAATGCAGTGATCCAAGACAATTCTGAAGGACTTCTGATGAAAAATGCTATCCACCCCCAGGGGATGAATTGATTGTGTTTGAATACAGATTAACTCATACTTATTTTTCTGAGATTTTTAAAAAATCTGTTTTCTTTCACATGACTACTATGAAAATGTTTTGCTTGACTACACACATATAACCTAATCCTAATCTTTTCAATGAGGGATAGAGATGGAGAGAGAATTTTGAATGCAGTTTTAAAAAGGTTAAAAATTGCTTTTACATGTAACCAGGGGAAAATACTAAATAAATGTGTAAAAAAAATAAATCTATCTAAAACACTTCCACTCACATTTCATTGAAAGATAGATGGATATCTAATTTAAGAGATGTTCTCCATTTTGAAATCGAATCAAAAGTCAGTCTAAACAATGCATTAAAAGTTGATTAAAAATAATTTAAATAGCAGAAACTCAGGGCTTTGGATATTGAACCGACAGGGTCTACTACCTATAGAAAAAACTCAGTCTCTATAGGTTCAGCAAAAGATTTCCCTCTCAAACTAACAAATTAAAAATTCAGTTGGAGAGACAAAATTATAAGACACTGATGCTAGTGTTTCTAGGCTGTTCTTTTTGAAACACTGGATGGTCTTACATTCATGCTGGGTAAAAAAAAAAAAGTATTTTCGAGGAGCTTAGACTAGAACTCCTATTGAATATCTGGTTCTAAGTCCCTAAGGGTCAGGAGATCTTTGAACAAAACATTTCCTTCACCTTTGGGGGC
This sequence comes from Macrotis lagotis, assembly GCF_037893015.1. Classification (NCBI taxonomy): domain Eukaryota; kingdom Metazoa; phylum Chordata; class Mammalia; order Peramelemorphia; family Peramelidae; genus Macrotis; species Macrotis lagotis. The sequence continues at coordinate 355,120,969 of NC_133666.1, forward strand.
TTCAGTTTCTTCCTGGGTAAAATGGTATAATTGACCCAGATGATCTAAGATCTTTTTCCTGTTCGTGTTTCCAGACACGAAGTCCTGACTGTACTGAGGAGTATAGTGTGAGGAGCTTCCATTCCCTCCCAGAATGCCAAATAAAAAGGGAGAGAGCTAAGAGATGAATTAGCCAGTAAAGAACCACTTCCAGAATGTGGAAGTAAAATCACTAGTTTCCCTGAGGACTCCCACAATCTGAAATAAAGGTGCATATTCAAGTGTGGCTTGCCAGCAAAGACTATTGAAAATACTAGTGGTAATAGAGAAATGTTAGCTATCTCCAAATGGCTCTTGACTACTGTCATGTCTTGACATCAGGAGATGTGATAGCTAGTGTAAGGTGTCTGATCTAGGCATATTAGGATTTTAGTTCAAACTAAGGAATCTGCCTTCTTGGAAGAGTTTGTGTCTTAAAATAATGGTTCTAAGTAAATTTAGTCATATGCAAAGGGAACTGAACTTGAACTCAGAATGGTCTAGATGTACTCCATGTGAGTTAAGAGGTAATATTACAAGCCATATTTCCAAGACTAAAGTGAAATATACAGGCCTAGGCTACTTGTCCTATACCTACTTTCACATAAAACAAATTAAGCAGTTCTACAAATTGGGGTGGATTAACATGTTAAGAGGCAGAATTACCTGAATCCAAATTCTTCCTGGCACACACACACTCCCTACATGACCTTGAGTAAGTCACTATATATCATTCAATCTGTTTCCTGATCTGTAACATGGTGATAATACATATAAAGTGTTTTACAAACTTTAAGGTACTAAACATGTCACAGTTAATACTATCACTAAGAATCTAGACCTAATTTTCTCTACAATCTGCCTCTTTGGCTTATAGCAATGATCTCAACTCTCTTTTGCTGTTTGACCTATAACTGGCTCTGGCAATCTGTGCACACCTGTGGGAAACAGCCTTCTTTCCACTTCACTGAATTTGCAAAAACAGTGTTAAGCACTATTATTATAGGAGCTTTTCATGACAATGTAATATGTAATATTACTGTAATATGGAACTTATTTCAATGGTAGATTTGAAGTTAGTTTACATTTTCTTTTTATGATCATGCCTGACCAATAGTAGTTTGGTGAATATATGAATTCATTTTGTTGTGTGTCTTTAGAAAGGAAAATCATTTTCTGTTGCAAGCTAGCTATGGTACCAACAAAAATGTTCACACCCTATCACATACTCTATAGACTGGAGCTATGAGGTCTTTCAATGTCCTTTCCAATGCTTACGAGTTCTCCAGGATTTTTACCATCCATTTCATCCTGTTTCAGTAATGGCTTATGACCAGGTTCCTCCTGCCCTCAAAATTTTCAACGTTTATTTTTGAAATTTAGATCTCTTTTCTCATGGAATTCAAAAAAGGTTTTTGGTTACAGGCATTAAGCAAGGAGTATGGGCTCTTAGAAATTTATTTTGTGGCATGGATATGTCTTTAATTTATATACATATCATCCTATGAGATGTTGGGCTCTTCTAATATTCACAAGTTACCAATTTTTTTATATTATTCAACAACATGTTACTGGTTAAACTAAGCTTGTGTTTTAACTGGGTTCACAATATACTTTTACTAGGTTTAGTTGTTTATAACTAAGTTTAAATATGGGGAAACAGCAACAAATAAGTCTGGGTCAAAGGGTATGTTGTACAGCAGTAAGGAAGGGACATGATTGAAAGGCAAAACCTCAAGGAAATATGTAACTGGAGGCAGGGAAACTGTTGGAAATCTGGGTCTCAGATGTGAATTTTAGCTACAGGTAATTGGATTTTCCTGTTGTATAGGGAAGAAGGGCCACTCTGCTCCCTCTCCTTTTCCTCTTAATATTCACTCCAATACTTCAAGGACTTGTGACTTTACCAAAGTACATTTCCTAACAATACAGACTGCACCTATGACTTTGGCAATCTTGAAGAATTGTTTTGGTTATCACCCTGTAGTTAAGATGATGATGAGCTGAGCTTAGCTAGATTGGCACTCAGAAAAAAAAAATTTTTTATCAATGGGCCTGTACTTGAAACCTCTTCAACTCAACAAAACCTACTAGAAGTTCCACTGATGTGATTTTCTAGAACTGAAGGAGGTTCACCTCCATGCAACAAGGTGTTAGTGAAAGACTTTGATGGAACTAATAAAAATAATAGCTCCCATTTATGTAGCATTTTCAGGTTTACAAAGTCCTCTTCATACAACCCTCTGAGATAGGTAGAACAAGCATTATTTTTCTCACTTTATAGTTAAGTGAAATGAGTCTCTAGAGATTTAGGAAACTGCATGAAACTAATAAATGACAGGCCTGAACTCTATCTTTGCTTTCTCTTTCTGTCCTTTCGGTCTTCATATTTTCTTCTTTTCTGTAACCCTAGCCAGTCTTCTTGCTGGGTCTGCACTGACTGATAAACATTTAGACTGGTTGTTATATCTTTCATTAATATCCTTTTATATCAAAAATGTTGTCAAGGAAAATTTTCTTCATGTTTAATACATGCCCCCCCCCCAAAATAACCTTATTAAATACCTATGTACAAATACCTGGTGAAACATGCTGGAATACAAAGACATAAATTTAAGTCCTACCTCTAAAGGAGCTTTTAAAAAGATATGGAGTAATAGGAGGGGTTTGACTAAAGTAGTACAAAATTTAAATGAAGGTTATTTTGCTATATGCAATTTAGGATAGTAATGATGTTAAGATTATTAGATTTCCTTTGTTAGCAGTGAAAATGTCTTTTTGTTACTTTAAGATCTAAGCAGTGGTGTTTTTTTTAACAAGGCAATGGGGTAAGTGACTTGCCCAAGGTCACACAGGTAATTATTAAGTGTCTGAGGCTGGATTTGAATTCAGCTCCTCCTGACTCCAGGGTCACTGCTCGATCCACTGCAGTACTCTAACTGCCCCTAAGCAGTAGTGTTTTGCTATTTCCCCTTAAAAGGTAGAAGTTATAATCAGTAAATTATTTATATGCAAATCAGTCATTTCAAAACTGAAAATAATTTTCTCTTTGCAATTCTTTGTGGTAAAAATAATAGAAGGTTGGGAGATGAAGAATTCTCCTAGTTTAGCTACAAATACTTTGTGTGGTCTTGGATGTTTCCTCTCTAGAGTTGCTTCCTCATCTAAATTAAGGGCTAAGCCTAGATTAACACTAAGGTCCCTTCCTGCTCTAAAATTTTCCTATCCTGTTTATGACATTCTGCTTTAAGACTTGCAAAGATTTTTCCTCACAAGTCTGAGGCTAGTATTCCAAACATTATCCCTTAGAAAACTCATCGCATTCCCTCCCCTCGACCAATATTACAAAGGTTAATTTAAATGAGGCATATAATTGCTGTACTAATTACAAATTATTCTTTTGGAATCATTAAAGCATTTATAAATTTTTCTCCAGTTCGTTGCCAATTTCTCCTATTAGCATTTATTTTCTTGGAATGTTAGTGCTTTACTATCAGACAGAAAAGTCTCTGTATATACCTACATACATTATCTTAAAATCCAAATTGTTGATGCCCAAACTTGTGAGGTTTTGGCAAATGATTTACAGCTAACATTTCTTTTTACTAACATGATGCAAACTCTAATTTTTTAAAGTTTTATTTATCTTTCATTAAGGAAAAAAAATTTAGGCTCCTACCTCAATAACCTATTCATAACCATTATGAGTACTGGGACTGAAGCCTAGACCTTCTGACTCAGAATCAGTCCTCAAAATCCATTCAGAAAGTTACTTATTTCAAGTTATTTACCAGATTTCCCAAACTCCTATTTTCAGAAAGAAGTTCCAACATGCTTAAAATGATTTTATTGAGATTTGCAATTTTAGTCAAACCTATGAGCAAAGCAGATGAAATGTTTGGAAAGGTCACTGAAAAATGACAAGGAAAACTTAAAATTATGCCAATATTGATGGAGTCTCCTCTCCTCTTAAGGCATAAAAGGTCAAGTCAACATTTACTTATGAATGCATTCCTAAAAGCGTACTCTTCCAATGCATCTCTTCCTTCTCGCTGTTTGGCTCCTGGATATGAAGCAAGTTACCTGAGAACTATTAAGTAAAGTAAAACATCTTATCCAAAGCTGTTGAAATTTTCTTTCTAGTTTATGTCCAGTCCTGGAAGTTGAAACAGTTAGGAAGCATGGGGTTTCTGGGGCATGCATGGAAGGGAGCAAAATTATACTCTCACTTCTGATCCCAGTCATGATGTCTCACTGTTGCAGTAACACACTAGGGCCATCTGGTCCCATCCCCAAGAAGGGAAATGTCACACAATATTTTTTCCAGTCAGCCACAGCAGACAACACTAATTTGGTACTGTCAAAGAAGAGCTCTTATCATTACTCTGATATCCAGAGTTTGAATTATTCTCTCAAGCAATGGGATAGGAGTTTAGTTTTTGGTTTTTAAACACCTGCATCCAAAGTACATAAGAAATGTAGAAAAATATAATTTCCTAATTTCAAAGTAAGTTATTTAGAATTTCAGGTTAGATTCTTTAATAATTGAAAACAAAACACCTGTAGAACAGTGAATTCTAAGGACAAAATATCAAAGTATGAAAAGGCAAAGATTTTCAGTACTGAACTAGCTGAACTATATAATTCTAAATTCTAAGAAGAGTTCTGCCCCCATCGACTTGCCTACCGTTCACAAGGCTTCATCTACGTGTACAGACATATACCCAAGAAGAGTCTGGGAACCAAAAGCATGTTAATTCAGAACTTTTTCCAGTCTGGGAAGAAGAATATGTTAAGAAGAAAGATAAACAAGAATAGAGAGAAAAGCCCAGTGAGACAAAGAAAGTCTCTATTCTTCTCCCACCTTCTACAGTGGAAAAAGATAAAAGTTTACAAAATCAAGAAGTTAATTCAACAAGCATTATGTGCCAAGCTGCTCATTCATTTTAAAGATGCCAATACTAATTGACAAAGGGTCATGTCCTCCAAAAAGATGGAAGAAGCTAAAAACAATCAGACTCAGGAAAGATTTCAATATAAACATGAATAACAATCATGATGGAATAATAAAGAAAATAGGACATATACTGGGTTACATGTTTAACTTTCTGACATTTAACTCTTAGTAGGTTAGCTATATTCCGCACAAAAATATAGCTTGCTACCTCTTGGAAAGTTGTAGCACTGATTTATGTGATTCAATTTGGCATTTTATACATTCTATGAACTGTCTGAATTAAGATTTTGGTTAAAGACACCATACCTATTTTCTGAAGAGAAGATTTATTTCTAGAATAAAAATTAGAAGTATTATACATACTTTCCACATAGTACATGCTAAACAAGTAAAGAATTGAGAAAAGAAGTTGTTAGTTTCCAATGTTCAAAAAGGCTTTGGATTCATAGTACTGTCACCTGTTTTGAGATGAGCTATAGAAATGAAAACTCTGTAAGCAAAAAAGTTTGAAATGCCTCCTGGAGGATGTTCTGGTTTAATGAAACTACACAGTGCAGTTTTATCTCAGCACCAGCAGAGATAGTCATAAAAACTTTATGGAGAGGTGAAAAGTCCAATTCTCTTCAGAGAAATTTTAAGTCTCAAAACTGCCATAAATGGCACATGGATTATTCCGCCACACCATGATGTGAGAAACTGTTGTTTTAGAAGTTAAACTAAGATTGGATTTGCCAAGTCATCTTGAAAGTCTCTCAGTCATTTCTTTCAATGCATATACTGGTCTCTGACACATAAAGTTATCTAAAAGAATAAGCTGCCAAGCTAATCCATGTTATTGAGCACAGTGATCACTTGAGCATATTTAATTCTGTATATCATATAAGGCCTTTAGAATTTGACAGAAATGACATTTAAAAACTGAATAATTTTCAGTATTATGAAAGATAAAAGTGGTGGGGGGAATAGTGCAATAGCAGTTGAGGTTTTACCACATTATCAGACATCAAGATTCCCAGACAAATCAGGAACTTCTGAAGTGATGAGATTGCACTGAACCCTACCTCTAACACTGCCAAAGGGTCACTTAGAACCTCACTTGAGCCCTATAATGCATCTGTTTTGTGGCATTGTTGCTCATTCCTGTCTTTAGCATCCATTTTGATTTCATCCTCTGGACATACTGCATGTCACGCTCCCGCAGATGAGTGGCTCCTGTGGATAAGAAACAAGAATAAGTATTTCTAGTTACAAAGAAAAACTGCTTTGTACAAAATCCAGTTCTTATGGTGCATATAATACCAGTCAAACATTTAAGGACACAAAGGCACATAAAGTGCCTAGCAAAAGGAGCAATTCCTTATGAGGATATGAAATCAGTCTTTGCTATAAACAAGTGATTATATAACTTTCTAAAAGTGTGATATTTTAAAACATTTTAATTGCCCAGAGCTTTCCAAGCAATCAAAAGGTTACTCTCCACTTAAGCCTTTTCACTTGCTTGAAATTCTCACTCAGTAGATCAAGATGACTTATTTTGCAAAGCAGATAAATCAGAAATTTTAGGAATTTCAAGTTGACAGGTTTTCTAAGCTTAGCAATTTCTTGTTGTTGATTTTATCCTCCTGGTCTCTTCAAAAAAATCTCTTCATGAAGAGTTGCAACAAGTGTGGACTTTATCTTAAGTCCCACAAGAGCAAAATCTGAAACTTCTTTTTAATTACATATGAGTATATCATAAAAAAAAGTGTAAAGGTTATTTGTACATTTCCAAAAAGTGGAAGGCAGCTCTAGGCACCTTAAAGCTTATCTTTGTGCTTGAAAAACTCTCTCTTTCAGTGCAACAATCAGGAACAATTTGGGACTGTCTGCAATGGAGAATACCATCTGTATCCAGAGAAAGAACTGTGGAATTTGAACAAAGACTAAGGACTATTGCCTTTAATTTAAGAAAAAAAAAACTGATATCTTTATTGTCTGATCTTGTTATCTCTTATACTTTATGTTTCTTCCTTAAGCATATGATTTCTTTCTCATCATATTCAATTTGGATCAATGTATACCATGGAAACAATGTAAAGACTGGCAAACTGTCTTCTGTGGGGGGTGGGGGGAGGGAAGTAAGATTAGGGGAAACATTGTAAAACTCAAAATAAATAAAATCTTTAAGTAAAAAAAAAACCTCTTTCTCCCATCTTATCATTTGAGACATCTCTAGGAAAGCCATAGCACAGTAAATTTAGGATGGTGATCTCTGTCAGAAAATGGGGCTTAAAAGGAAGTAATAAAGAAAATTTCAATCTGCTGATAAAATGGCAGTTTGCAAGCACTTTCTACATTAATCAAATTCTGACATAGTTTAAGATCCACAAACTCAAGAATGTTATATCAAATACACCCTATGTAGGGTGCATGTGTACACACACACACACACACACACACACACACACTTTCAAGCCAAACAAAAAGAATTACCACTCCAGTAAAGCTGTAGGTATTCAGATAAAAAAAAAAGACAAATTAGAAATTCAGAGTAGGTGGCCCCTCCCAATTTCATAATTTTATGAATACAGTAAACAAAAAATTAAGACTTTCCAAGAAGTGATACTTAATGACTTCAGTATAACCTTCTTTCATCAATATTTTTAGGGTTAAAAAAAGCATTTTGCTACAACATATCATTTTATTTCCAATAGACTAGGACAAAGAAGTGCCTCTCTTAAAAATGTCAATCTTTTTCTTATATTCTTTTTTCCCCAGATCCCTCTACTTCTTCATTTATTCCCTTGCTCTATCCACTGGTTCCTTCCCTACAAACATACCCAGATCTCAACATCCCTAAAAACAAAAAAAACAAAACAATCCTTCAGGTGTTAGGGATAGCCAGTACAAGAAAAGAGAGATGGGAAATGAATGCTTTGTTAGAGAAACAGTAAAGTGAGACTGACTAGACAGCATGAAGGAGAAGAAATGTGTAGTTGAACTCGAATATTAGATTATATTTTTTTAGGGATGAGTGCCAAGCAGAGGGTTTTATATTTGATCCTACAGATAATAGGGAGTAATGTTTCCTGAATAAGTGAATGCTATGATGAAATCCATGTTTTAGGAAAATATCTTTGGTAGCTGTGTGAAGGATGGACTAGACTAAAGAAACCTAGATCAGGAAGACCAACTAGGAACTCTGCAATAGTTCAGGTAAGAGGTGATAATACTGAGGGACTGAACTAGGGTCTGTGGCTATTTAAGTAGAGAAGAGAAAGATGTGGTGGAGGTAAAAACAAGATGTCAAGTGATTGGATTTACAAGTTTCTGGAGAGTAATTAAAAGACAACATCCATGGTGGTGCCTCTGACAATAAGAGATACTTTATAGAGCCAGACAAATTAGAAAAGTTCATACTGAGGCACAAAAGTTTAAGAATTCCAAGTTAAATCATGTCTCTCCTAAAATAATGGGAGATATAGAAGGATAGCATTATCAGATCTCATGTTACAATGCATTAATTATCAAAATTACATGGTACTGGTTAAAAAAAGACATCAGCTGAGTGCTAATAGATTAGATAAGGAAAAACTTTAAAGCAAAAATGAAGTGTGGTGTCAGACAAATTTTTAAAAAAACTAATGTGGAAAAATTATTTGACAAGAACTGCTAAGTAACTTAGAAAGAAGCTTAAAGGAAGACTGGTTTAAACTATTTTATATTATATGTAATATCACAATAACTTTTAACTGTTCAAATGACAAATATATAAAGTCACATCATAAAGCAATTAAGAAAATAATGACAAGTCATATCTTTCACAACAATGCATAAGAGAATAATTTGTAATCAGAAAAGAGAATGATGGAAATTATAAAAGACAAAGTGGATAACTTCATTTTTATTTAAAATAGGTCTTCTCATACATCATTGTAGCTAGAAATATGGATTGGCAGGAAAAGCTCTTAGCATCAAACACATTTGATAATAATAATAGCTATCATTATATAGTGATTACTATGCATCAGGAACTCTGCTAAATGTTTTATAATTATTATCTTGTTTGATCTTCATAACAACCCTGGAAGGTAGATGGGAAAGCTGATGCAGTCAGAGATTAAGTGACTTGCTTTAGAGTCACAAACCTACTAAATGTCTGAAGATTAAAAATTAAGTCTTCTTGACTCCGGGTCCAGTACTCTACACTTTGCCTCCTAGCTGCCTGATATCCAAAATTCAACAAGTTTGAGTTACTCTGAATAGTAAATAAAGGATCAAAGGAAATGAACTAACAATTTTCACAATAATACAAATTATCAACAATCATATGAAAAAATGTTTCAAATCACCAATAAAGTAAATACAAATTATATCCCAGGTATAACTATATCTCAAATTAGCATAGATAATTAGAAAAAATTAAACTATTCAATAATGAAGGGACTATGAATACACCTACCTGCTAAATATTGTCAGTGAAGTCAACTATTCTGGAAAGGAATTTCTAATTGAGAAAAGTTACTAATTGCTCATACTGTTTGATCTAATATCCTCACTATTGGGTTTATATTTTAAGAAGTCCTCAATAAAGTAAAAGGTCCCCTTTTTACCAAAATATACCCAGTAGAACTATAATCCTATATGAAGGACCATCACAAATACATTCATTTGTCCTACCACTTTACCTTCTGGTTGAATGGGTCTTATAATTTGCCTTGTCATTATACCCTTCACTGCTTTCCAATTTTCCCAGCAATTCCTTGCAAATAATCTTTTCTTATTAGTTTGTTTCTCAGTAATTAGGCATCATCTAACCTGCTAGTGTATCGGGAGGACCACCAGGTCTTTCCATCCTCCCTGCATCAAAGCCCTTTCTACTTAAGTGCTATGAGCTCCCTGACAACAATGAATATTGTATCCCTAAAGATTGCAATAATGCTTGATTAGCACTTAAATGCCTTTTCATACATTTCTTTCATTCATTCATGCTCTCATCATCTCCCATAATTCCAACTATCATTTCTATGCAGTTTACTCTCAGATTTATGTATCTATCTCTAGACTCTTTCCAAGTAAGAAATCACTAACTGCCTACCATACATTTCCAAATAAATGTCTCTAGGAACTCCAATTCAACATGTTGAAATATAACCTGATTATTTCCCCATTAAATCAATTTCTTTCATCCTAACTTCCCTATTTCTGCCAAAATATAATCACTCAAATTTGCAATCTCAGTCATACTCAAATCTTCACTCACACAAATATATCCAGTAAGTTAGCTGAAAAAGTCTTTGCAATTCTACCTCACAATACTATCCTCTTGCCTTCAGTCTTCAAAATAAATTCTTATAGTCTTATTTTTTCTTTGCTGAATTCTTATTTCCTTAATTTCTTTTTCTTGTCTTATAGCAGGGATGGAGAAACTTTTTTTCTGCCAAGAGCTAGATGTCAATTTATAACATCACAAGCTATATTTGGTCAATTCATCTCTAAAAAGCTCCTAGATCTATTGAATTTCAAGTCCTGCCTACAATTGCCTTGATTGGACCTTACATGGCCCATGGTTTTGGGGTTTCCAGCCACCATTAATATTTTGAACATTTTATTAAATAATAATAATGGGTGGCCAAGCAAATGGAATACTAGGCCTGCAGTCAGTCTTAACTCTGGTTCAAATCCAGTCTCAGAAATTTAACCACCTGTGTGGCCTTGGAAAGTCCCTTAAACTGTCTACCTCAGTTTTCTACTCTGAAAACTGAGAATAGTAATAACACCTGCCTCCCAGTGCTGTTGTGAAAATCAAATGAGATAATAATTATGATATGTTAGCACACTGCAATGTGCAAAGTAAATACTATATAAATGTTACTATTTATTAATTATTGTATAATTGTTATTTAAACAAAGTAATAATAGCAAAAAGAAGAGCACCTCTTCACCTTTTCAAATTAGTAACTCTTGATAATGCCTACTTTCATATTGCCTTATCTGAAATCATGACTGACCACCACAATTCCCAAAAAGAAGCATAATAATATTTATCCTAGTTCCTCATTTTAACTTTTTTCTGTGCCTTTCTGTTTAAGATGAGCTTCTTGTATATGAAACCCAAATTCTTGGGGATCTGTGTTCTGATTCATTCTTCATTTCATGGGCAAATCTATTCCACTCATAATCAAGATTATAATATTTAAATTTGCCATAAAAACTGTTGCATTTTCCACCTTTAAAATCAGCAAGTTTTGTGCCATTTCCAATCTGATCCTAACTTCTTCTCACAGGCTACTCCTTCTCAGGGTGGATACCCTGAATGTACTTTCAATTGTTGTTCTCTAACCAAGTAGGGAGACACAGTGGTTAAAGTAGTGATCTTGGAGTCAGGGAGACCTGAAACATTTACTAGCTGTATTGCTTAGGGTAAAGTCACTTAATATCTCTCAGACTTGCTTCTGTAAAACATCTGTAAAATGATGACAATAAGAACATATCCCTTATGAGTAAAGTGCTTTGTAACACCTGAACATACCTACAGAAATGTTAGCTATCATCATCATCCCTCTTTTTAAAAAATCCTTGTCTTGACCCATATTTAGAAATTTCATATCATCTATTCTGTTAGATAGTCATTCACTCATCAAATCCAATCCCAGAAATGGTCTTTTCCCCCTTCTAGGATGCTCTAGGATTGATCCATTGATTTTGCACATAAATGTCATTTTCTTAATAATTTAACCATGAGATAAAACCAATGTAATCAAGATCAAAAGAAAAGTAGTAAATTGGGAAACAATCTTTACAACTAATGATTCTGACAAAGGACTCATTTCTAAAATATACAGAGAACTGAGTCATATTTTTAAAACAAAAAGCCATTCCCCAATTGACAAATGGTCAAAGGATATGCAAAGGCAATTTACAGATGAGGAGATCAAAGCAATCCATAGCCATATGAAAAAATGCTCTAAATCATTAATTATTAGAGAAATGCAAATTAAAGCTTCGCTGAGGTACCACCTCACACCTCTCAGATTGGCCAATATGACCAGAAATGGTAACGATCATTGTTGGAAGGGATGTGGGAAATCTGGGACACTATTACACTGTTGGTGGAGCTGTGAACTCATCCAATCCTTCTGGAGAGCTATTTGGAACTATGCCCAAAGGGCAACAAAAATGTGCATACCCTTTGACCCAGCAATACCACTACTGGGTCTATACCCTGAAGAGATGAGGAAAAAGGGTAAAAACATTACTTGTACAAAAATATTTATAGCAGCCCTGTTTGTGGTGGTAAAGAATTGGAAATCCAGTAAATGTCCTTCAATTGGGGAATGGTTTAGCAAACTGTGGTATATGTATGTCATGGAACACTATTGTTCTATTAGAAACCAGGAGGGACGGGATTTCAGGGAAACCTGGAGGGATTTGCATGAACTGATGCTGAGTGAGATGAGCAGAACCAGAAAAACACTGTAGACCCTAACAGCAACATGGGAGTGATGTTCAACCTTGGAGGACTTGCTCATTCCATCAGCGCAACAATTGGGAACAATTTTTGGCTGCCTGCAAAGGAGAGTACCATCTGTATCCAGATAAGGAGCTGTGGAGTTTGAACAAAGTACAAGGACTATTCCCTTTAATTTGGAAAAAAAAAACCAGATGTCTTATGGTTTGATCTGGTTACCTCTGAGAATTCTGTTCTCTTTAAGGATATGATTTCTCTCTCATCACACCCAATTTGGATCGAGGTACAACATGGAAACAAAGTAAAGACTGACGGAGTGCTATCTGTGGGGTGGGGGTGGGGGGAGGGAAGCAAGATTGGGGGAAAACTGTAAAACTCAAATAATATCTTTAATAAAAATTAAAAAAAATAATAATAATTTAACCATGGTAGGTCTTCTGAAAAGTCTTCTTATTTATTCAGCCAAGATAAATGTATGATACTGTATCCTCACTCCCCACACCCCCACATACCTCAACTCCCCTTTCCAACACTGACATTCTCTCTTAGCTTACATTAAAAGGGATATTAAATTAAGGAGGTAGCACAATATATATATATATATATATATATATATATATATATATATATATATATATATATATATATATATATATATATATATATAAAAAACTTTGGATCTTGAATCAGGACACTAGGGATGAATTCTGCTGCAAGTCCCGGAAGCAGAAAATCTATCCCTCTGGATCTCAATTATCTAATTCTTAAAATGTAGGGATTGAACTAAAAAAAATCTCCAAGGTCCTCACCCTTTCCTCCTACTGACTCTTTTCAACTTCTAGAGGAATTTTTTTTCCCAGGGGATGTACAAAATATTCTTTTAAAGATCTACCGACAAATTCAGACAGCTAAAAAGAAACCACACCTCTCCTTTAAGAAGACCAGAGATGAGTACGGCTCTGGATGTCCTATATCCTCTCTGACTGTGAATGAGCTTCCAAGGGAATTCCAATAAGTAATGATTTAATTCTTTCCTCCATTTCCTCTTCCCTTGTAAGCTTCCCTCATAAATACTCATGTTGTGCTATCAGTCAATATAAATCAATATAAACACTGATTTAGCTACTTGGCCTTTTCATGCTAAATGACCTTGTTTATTTTTTAAATTTCTTTTGATGAATTACTTGCCAAATGTCCCAACTGTCTCTAATTTATTTTGTGAGATGATGGATATATTTTCCCTTTGCTGAAAATCCATTTTCTTCATTGATAGTTAAAGTTCAGTTTTACAGGATTTGTTATATTGAGCAAGTCAATTACATTTATATTTTGGATGATCATATTCCACCCCTTTCTTTAATTATTCACAGTCAAAGAATAAGTTAGAGGACTCTCCTCCTGAGAACCTGTAAGACTGGTTGTTTACTGGACTCTGAGTTTGAGTTTGTTCACAGTCTTTCTGACTGAGTTGGACCTGGGGTACTGTCTTTTAGCAATGCTATTAAATCTTTACTTTAGGATTTCCTCTATTATTTATTTAGGCTTTTATTTCAAGTTTTCCTAGAAGACTAAAAATTCTGTCCTCAAGATAAGTGTTGGCTTTGTAGAGATCTCAGGTTTCTTTTGGTTTTATTCTGAGATTGCATTGAGGTCAATCATTTTCAACTATCCAAATCTTTTAAAAGAATTCTTGATTTCCTTTGTTATTTCCTCCAGTTAAGTCCTATTTTGTGCTTCTAAATCATGAAGGAACATCTGTTCTATTATTTCTGAGAATCTTCATGATGCCATAGTATTTATTTTTTTTTTGGTTGCAAAGCAATGGGACCTAAGTGACTTGCCCAAGGTCAACAGCTAAGCATCTGAGGCTGGATTTGAACTCAGATCCTCCTGACTTCAGTCAGGTGCTCTATCCACTGCTTCTTGATGCTATAGCATTAAACATTTTTGGTTCCTAGAATTGTTTTTAAAAAACAAAAACAAAATTCTGCAGAATAAATTCACTCCACACACCAGGTTCAGTTTTCCCTGGGAAAATTTCTTTTACCCTTTGTCTTTGTTCTTTTATTTAATTTGGTGCATTACTTTCTCCTTTGAATCCAAAAAGGGGTGCTTAATGAACCATCTTGCTAGAAGTCAAATCTGTACTTCTGAATGATATGATTAACCAATGATAATTCTATGGTGCCTTTATGATCTATAAAATTTTTTGTATGTACATTATAATCACAGATTCCCACAGCAATCCTACCTAGCCAATTGTAATCATAATTAGTTATTCCCCTTTTAGAAATGAAGAAACCGGGGTGGCTAGGTGGTGCAGTGGATAAAGCACCGGCCCTGGAGTCAGGAGTACCTGGGTTCAAATCCGGCCTCAGACACTTGATAATTACCTAGCTGTGTAGCCTTGGGCAAACCACTTAACTCCATTGCCTAGCAAAAACCTAAAAAAAAAAAAAAAAAAAACAACAACAAAAAACAAACAAAAAAAAAAACAGAAGAAACCTAAGGCTCAGAGTTTCAGTGATTCACCCAAACCTGCATATCTAGTAAATGGCAAAGGTAGGACTTAACTCAAGGCTTTTGGCCTTTTCTTTGGTATTGGTTTCCGTGATCTTTTCTCTATCTATGGAAAAGAATGAGCTGACTGCAAAAAATGCCTTATTCCATGTTTCAATCAGAATCAACTTCACAGATGGAAACCAGATTAGAGGCCTTTCTACCAGACTTTCTGAATTAAAGTTTCTTTACCCTGAGGACAAGGTCTAAAGTTTTAAAATTCAGTAGCTGATATTGAGAAATAGAGTAAGGGATCTCTATAACTGAGATTAATCCATAAACACAAAGCTCACTTTATCTCCATTGTGCTGAATAAAGTTGTCCCTATCATAATCTGAGTCTTCAGTAATATGGATATAAAGGCAATGTTACTCATTCAGATATTTATACTAAGATATATGATTTGAGTTATTTTTTTGATGCATGATGTATTGAACTAAGAATTCAAGTTGCTTACCTGGGTTTCCTTGTAACCAATAATTCAAACTTAGGAGACAGCTACTAGGATTAAAGATATAGTTGTCTGTCTATATAATCACTTTTCTCTCTGTGCAAAGGAAGTACATGAGGGACAACTAATAATAAATAGGGTATAAAGCAATATATTGCACTGAAACGTATTAAACATTTGGTTATACACAGAAAAAGAATTCTCTTATGTCTGATACCCAAAAACCACCAAGAAAGGCTGGAGCTAAGTATTCTTCCTGTCTTTAATCCTGTCAGGTCTTAGGCTGAATTTTTCCTCAAAATAGAATATTCTTTGCAGGTCTTTAATATACCTGGCCTAAAATGGATGCTGCTGATACTGAGAAGGTAAAACTTCCCTAGGAAAATTCCAGCATCTCATGAAAAGAATTGATCAATGACCTCATAATAAATAAAGTAATGATTTAATTCTTTTCTCCACTTCCTTTTCCCTTGTAAGCTTCCCTAATAAATACTTCCCTCATAAATACTTGTTTCCAAGTTTTTCAGTTTTCAATATATCACATACCTGTGCTCCCAGTCCAGCCCAGTGCTCTGTATTGTTGGAGCACCCGGCCCACTGCTTTCTGATTTTTGACAGTAGTAATGGCTCTTGACAATCCAAATCGTTGTTTGTAGTACCTCATCAAGGAGCGATGACCGACTCTGGCACCTGGTGGTTAAGAAGAACACTTTATAATTTCAGAGCTGAGGATAACAAAATAGTCTCTTGAAGCAACATAGCACAAAACTATGGAACAAAGCCTAGACAAGACAGACTTTGAAAACTATCTAGGTGTAAAGGTATAGAATTCTACCTGCTGAACAAAGGAGATATGGGTATGCAAAATAAAAGTAGTATCTCAGAAAGCCAATGAATAATTGTTTTTTTGTAAATAACAGTTAACATATATACCTAAAACCTAGTACCAGAAGCCACTGAATAACTGAGAAAAACAGCAGCAGGTAATGTATATGCAACCTATTCCAAGAAAACACCCACAGCCATTAACCAACTAATCCTAAGGAAATGAGAAGGGAGCAGGTAGATAGATTACTGTCTTATTATAAAGAAAAAGAAGTACAAAGTAAACATCCAGTTACTAGGACTACAGTCAATGTCAGAGATGGAAAATCAGTTCCTCTGCTTTTTCCTTTTCTCTATTCCTTTCTAAATAATGGAAACTAATACTGAACTAGAATAAAGTAGCATGAAATTCTATTACTTTCACTAAACATTGTACCTGTTTTAAAAAATATATAATCAAACTCTGAACATATTTCTCCAAAAATTGGTTTTCCAAGGTAAATTCCTGATCTAGGCTGAACTTATTTAAGCACATGAAGAGAGTCATAGAATAAACAAAGTGACAACCGCAAGTCAGTGAGGGGAAGAGTAGGGGGGACAAGAAACATCCACTGACTTAAGTTAGTGGGTTCAAATCCTACTAAAATGAAATTTACTTTCAATTTGACATTGAGCAAACTAAATTAGGAGATTGGGCTACCTGACCTCTTAGATTCCTTCTAGCTCTAGAACTGAAAATTTAAAAAAAAGTCCTAAATAAGTTCAGACACTCATCATTAGTTTGACAGGCTATTTGAAAAAGCTAACCTAACAACAAGCCCTGCAAATAATAAATTAGAAATCTAAGGAATAAAGGGAGTGCTTATACCATTTGCTCACATCTTGTTGTACTTAATCTACCAAGAATCTAAAAATATAGAGATTTATTGAAGAAACCATGTTAAAACAATTTAAAATCAATTAAATAAAATATAATAAAACATTTGATATGTCAATTTAAATTGTGTATGGGGGAGGAACTAGGAAAAACAATTTGTTTACGACAGAAATATAGGCAGGTATATGATGAGTATTTCTGTGGTCATATTCATGTAGCTGGACTAGGCTGTAAACACCTAGAAGGCAGGGATTAGTTCATGTTTGGCATACTGTAGATGCTTAATATATTTTTGATGGCAATATTCATAATATTAGAACTTTGAGCACACTGTATAGTAGACAGATGCTCAATTAAATGTTAAAATGAGATACTTATTTAAAAAATATTATCAATGAACTCTTAAACCCAACACAAAGCTAACATTTAGGTTTTTGATGACAATAAGCAAGAAACTATGTTTTACTGAGATATAGCCACAGAGACAAGAAAAGGGTAAAATAGCAAAGCCCAAAGATCCTAAGATATAATTAACTGATATGAATTGAAGCCTGAAGAAGGCCTAATAGGAAATCCCAGGGCTGTATGTTGTGGTTTTTCATTTCAGATATTCTGTCAAGATGTACTGAGTTTGCTCGTGATTATACCCAGATGATTAAACAGTAAATTAAACAGTAATAAAGTGAATCAATATTTCTATTCCAATCAATATTTTGACTTGGTATTTTAAAGTAATTTATTTTTTGTTTTTATTTTGCAATGAGGTTAAGTGACCTGCCTAAAAAAAGTAATTTATTAAAATATATTTAAATTTTTTAAAACTTCATGAAAAGACTTTATTTACACTAATGCCTAAAAATACCTTGCTTTCGTTCTTACTGGCTAGAAATTTTCAAAGTGCCTCTCTAGAAAGAAACAGAACAAGGAAATTTCATGATCATTCAGTCCTATGCTACTGCTATTCTACTGGGCTCACTAAAAGACTTAACACCTAAGCCATTCAAGATATAATGTACAAAAAGTAAATGACCCAGTTTTCAAAGCCTAATCAAAACATGTTATTTTTATGATTTATACAGGTCATGCAGGGCTACAATCTCACTCTTTCTTAACTCTTCCCTTTCCTTCATTCCTTTCTCCAATCAGCTACCAATCTAGCCCCACATCTCCCAAATACCTTTCTCTCCATACATAAAATTCTCAATACTTATGTCATCAAACCACATGACTTCCAAATTGATATCCCTAACAGATTTGACCATGTCATTCTCCAACTAAAAAATTATCAATGATACACTTTGACTTCCAAATATAAAATACACTCTTAAGGCAAGTATTTAAAGCCCTATACAAAATGGTTATTGCTTACTTTTCCAGATTTATTTCATACTACTCCCTTTCAAATTAGCCCAGTAGCTAATCTCTAAACATACTGATCCTCTCTTCATTGGTGCCTCTGCATAGGTGAATGAACTTCTCATATTTGCATCTTTTTATAAAGTTTTAATGAAGTGATTTATTTTTACATTACAAATATTTATAAATTACTCTGACTTTGAAAAAGGTCTCTTATAACATAAGTTAAACAGTTAAGGAAAACTAATAATACAGTGACCTCATCTAAAAATACAAGTAACATTTCCCATATTTAGCACACATTTCAACTCTATTTAAAAATGCATATTCAAGCAAAACAAATTCCCTCAATGGTCGGATACAAAAATTCACATGCCGGGGCGGCTAGGTGGCGCAGTGGATAAAGCACGGGCCCTGGAGTCAGGAGTACCTGGGTTCAAATCTGGTCTCAAACACTTAATAATTACCTAGCTGTGTGGCCTTGAGCAAGCCACTTAACCCCATTTGCCTTGCAAAAACCTAAAAAAAAAAAAAATTCACATCCTAAAATTCTTCATCCTAAATCCTTCATCTCTACAGCAGGTTGCGTAAGCTTCAACATCAGTCCAACAGAATTACAGTCATTGTATTGATCATAGTACTTAGAACTTTGAAAGCTGTTTTGCTTTTAAAGTAGTACTACTATTGTAGAAATTGTTCTCTGGGATCTGATTATTTCATCCTTCATCAGTTTATAAAAGTCCTCAAACTTGCTCATTTTTATATTGATGTTATAGTGTAAATTATTCTGGTTTTGTTTATTTCACAATGAACCGGTAATTTCTATCTTTTTTTTCTTCACATTTTACATAACTTAAATAATCTACCTAATTCATAAATATGGTCAAAGTCACTGGATCAGAATATAAATTTATATAAGTACCTTTGTATGCACATGCACACATGCACACCCACACATACAAACACATGACAAGACAAAGGGGCTGATTGATCACTAGTAACTTATTTTATGAACAAAATATCTATATAAATTGTGAACCTAATTATAACCACTAATCCATTTCTGAACCTTTCTTGTTTCCCCTACCTACCCAAAAGTTCCTTGCAGATAAGGAGCATATCTCACTCATCTTCACTTCACTTCATTCTCAGTGCTTACTAAGAGCAGACATTTCAATATTGTTAAGTGAATGAATTAGAAGAAAATATTAGTATATTATGATGTTCATAAAAATGAAACTATTGCTATTTTGGATCTGTTAACAATCACATCTACCTGATCAATAACCCTAACACATTAAAGTGCAAACTTTATATCAACCTGCCTTGCTGAAAAAGATAATCGATGCAAAAACAAAAACTCCACAATCTTTTAGGTTCAAGAAATAGGATTTTATGGCCAAATTTTTCAAAGAGAAGAGACACAGTGCCATCTGCTGGATATCTTATTCTGTGACAGAATTACATTACATTACACCAAAAGTAGGTAGATTTAGCTAAAGAAAGGAAGGAGACCTACTACTGGTTCTCAATTTTGCTGTACCTAGGTCCCCTTAAATGAAATCAGGTATTCCCGGACTACCCAAATCAATAAGCCCATTAGTGTTACTCATACATAGGCCTTCCCATATCAACTTGCACTTTATAAAGTTTCTGATAACCTGAATATATACAGAAACAAGTTAATTCATCCAAGCAAATCCTGCATGTTAAGTCAAATTCATTCGTGTCATCTTTAGGTCATAACACAGCAATCAAATACTTATCAGATCCAGCTATACATTCAACCACCATTTATTAACTAGCTGAATAAATGAATTCTACATAAAAAAGCAAAGCAGTAATACAAGGTGAAGAACCAGTGGAATAGAACAGGCATCTCCTCATGCTACATGACATGTAAAAACTGACATCAATTTTTAAATACATACCAGTGGAATGATCAAACATAAAAGTGTTTACTTCCAAATGGAGTCTATGAAATGGCAAAAAAAGTGGAATTAAAAGACCTTCAATGGGTGACCATTAAAGTGGACAAACTATAAATTTCCATGAAATGAACAAAACATAATAAAGCCTGACAAAAGGTATATGATATGCAACTAGATTTGAAACCAACAGTGGTTTATCTCCAGTTAGTACTTATAAAATGATTTCCAAAAAGTAGAAAAGCACTCTACAAGTAACATTCAAATGAATTCAATCAAAAATTAAGTTCATAAAGAAACTGAGCAATACAGATCTGATCCAGAACAAGAAAGGTTTATAGAAAGGCTGAGTTTTAGGAAGCCTGGATCCATTGATCAACAATGATTATACGATGAAAAGATGGAAACTGCAACAATCTCACTGAAGGATGAAAAAAGTTAGCTTCTATAAAACAAAAAGAAAGGAACAGATGGCTAGAATTACATATTAGTAGCTTGACATCCTTTATGAACAAATGGACAACGAATTCTCATACCATACACCCTGGAATATGTTAAAATGTAACAAAAAATTCTGCACTACAAGTTCTATATACTGAGTCAGAACTGTCACCTTTTGCTGGCAAATGCTTCTGTTGGTAGTGTGGCTAAAAACTAACTGAAGACACAGAAAAGGAAGCTCTTTCCATTAAAGTATTGACTTATAATAATGGGTCATGACCTTAGTGTCATAGTAGGCTTAGACTACCAGACATGGCAGAAGTCCTTGAGAGGATAAGAGTTGGAAAAAGCAACAATGGTCACTTACTACTCGTGCATCTCATGACCTTCTCAACCATGAACACTGTCTTCTATTTACTTAAATGCAATAAAACTTCCTGGATGCATCCTTGAGGCAAACATTGACTTGCAGTCAACATCTAATAGATTATGAGATTGTTAAGAGGAGAGACTGAAGAATGTGAGAGTGATGAAGGTAATCTGTAGTGCAGAATGATGGATTGATCACAGACATTCTCTCCAAGCTAAATATTCGCATTCAACAGAAGTGACAGTCCCAAGGCAAAAATGACTACCAGAAGAATTACTGTCAAAGAGATTAGTGTTTCTCTGAGCAGGAACAGTTTTGTTGTTAACCTGGAGGGAAAGTTGGGCCAACATATCATTTAGCAATAGGGAAACAGAAAAGGAACCCACAGCTTTCAGAGATTTGGTGCACAGCACTACATTTGCTCATCGGAAATACCAAGACTGGTTTGATAAAAATTATAGTGAAGCGGGGTGAAGCCAAGATGGCAGCATGAAGGAAACATTTCCTGGAAACTCCTTCCCCAGGAAACTCCAAAACCCATCAAATTATGACTCTAGCCAAAACTTAAGAGGGACAGAACCCACAGAAAGACTGAGTGATACATTTTCCCAGTTCAAGATAACTTAGAAGTTCTGCAGGAAAGGTGTGTTTCACCAGGACCAGGAGTTGTAAAAAAGCCCCAGCTGCAGTGCAGCCCAGTCCAACTCAGCCAATGGATCACCGGGAACAACTTGAAGGGGACAGTGAGAGAACTCTGCTACACCAGAATGAATGTGGAGTGAGGAGCCCCAGTTACAGAACTTGAAGCAAAAATCAGGAGAAACCAGCCTGGACATCCAGGGCACAGTCCACAGACGGTGAGGGGGTCAGGGGAGACGGCAGAAATCTCTGCTCTCCCTGGGGCCAGACTCTGCTGTTTGCCCACACTCAGATTCAGGTTGCAGTTTGGCCTTCCATACTAAGATAGCAGGGACCCTTCTCACAGTTCAAGGGGAGAGGGGAGTGCTTGTGGTTATCTACATATCAAAGCACAGGCTAGAGAGCATAAGACCTCAGAGGAATAAAGGGACCAGTGGGGTGTCCCCCCCCCAAAAAAAACCCCAAAGCCTTGGAAGTGCTGTAAATTAGTCTTGGGCTGAGGAAAAAGAGTGAACAACAGAAAAAGAAGAATTTGACCATAGAAAATTACTTTGGTCCCATGGAAGATCAAAACACATACTCAGATGACAACAAAATCAAAGTTTCTGTATCCAAAACCTCCAAGAGAAATAGAAAATGGGCTCAGATTATGGATGAGCTCAAAAAAGACTTTGGAAAGCAATTAAGGGAGGTGGAAGAAAAAGTGGGAGGAGAAATGAGAGCAATGCAGAAAAATCATGAAAACCAAAATCAACAGCTTGGTGAAAGACAAAAGAATACTGAAGGAAAAAATATTGTTAAAAACCAGTTTAGGTCAAATGGAAAAAGCAACACAAAAGACAAATGAGGAGAAGAATGACTTAAAAAGCAGAATTGGACAGCTGGAAAAGGAGATTAAAAACAGCTCTCTGAAGAAATAACTCCTTCAAATGCAGAATGTAACTAAAGGAAGCTTATGACTTTGTGAGAAATCAGGAAGAAATAAAACTCTTCCAAAAAAATTAGAAGAAAATGTGAAATATCTCAATGGAAAAGGAAATGACCTCAAAAACAGATCCAGAAGAAATAATTTAAAAATTATTGGGCTACCTGAGAGTCATGACCAGGAAAAGAAATGTTGACGAGGAAATAATACAGCAAAATTGCCCTTAGATCTTAGAAGCAGAGGGTAAAATAGAAACTGAAGGAATTCACTGATCACCTCCTAAAAGAGATCCCAAAAGAAAAACTTCCAGGAATATTATAGCCAAATTCCAACACTCCCAAGTCAAAGAAAAAATACTAAAAGTTGGCAAAAACAAACAATTCAACTACTGTGGCTCCACAGTCAGGATTACACAGGATCTGGCAGTTATCTACATTAAGGGCTCACAGGGATTGGAATATATTCTGGAAAGCAAAATATCTTGGTTTACAACCAAGAATCAACTACCCAGCAAAACTTAACATCTTCTTTCAGGGGAAAAGATGGACTTTCAATGAAATGGGACTTTCAAACTTTCCTACTGAAACAACCAGAGCTGAACAGAAAGTTTGATCTTCAAGTACAGGACTCTGGTGAACCAAAGAGGGGGTAGACAAGAAGGACTTACTATGAGAAACTGTTTGTATTCCTGCATAGGAAGAAGATATTGATAACTCATATGAACTTTCTCATTTATAAGAGCTGTTAGAAGGAGCATATTAGACAGGGCACAGAAAGGAGAGGAATATAGTGGTATAATACAGTTAAAAAGATGGAATCAATGGGTGATAAAGAGAAGTACTGGGAGGAAGAGAAAGGAGAGGAAGAAAGAGCTATTTCACATAAGAGTCAAGAAAAAGCTTTTTCAATGGAGTGGAACAAGGGAAGGCAACGGTGAATGAGTGAGCCTTCATTCTCATCAGAAATGGCTCAAAGAGGAAATAACATACACACATAATAAAGGATAGAAATCATCTTACCCTAGAGAAAAATAAGAAGAAAGGGGTGGGATAAGGGAGAATGGGGGGAGGGAAGGGGAAAATAGTGATAGAAGAGAGGGAAGATTGTGGGAGAGGGTACTCATATACAACACACTTTTGGACAGGGACAGGATAAGTGGAAAGAGAGAATAGAATAAATGAGATTGGGGAGGAATAGAGTGGAGGGAAATACAGCTAATAATAGCAACTGTGGGAAAAATATTGAAGCAACTTCTCTGGTGGACTTATGATAAAGAAAGCAACTCATTCCAGAGACAGAGCCATTGGCATCTGAACAAAGATTGAAGTACATTTCTTTCTCTCTCTCTCTCTCTCTCTCTCTCTCTCTCTCTCTATTCTTTAGGTTTCTCATCTTCTTGGGGGAAGGGGGGAGCGTTTATGTTCACTCTTATAACAAAATTATTATAATAATACAAAATAAATAAACCAAAAAAAAAAAAAAAAGAAAAAAGAGAATTATACTGAAATACAGAAGCTGCTAAAAGAAAAATGAAAATGCCATAGAGTTTACCACCAGGAGAGTTCATCCATTTCTTTTTTTTTTGTTTTTTATTTATTTAAGGCAATGGGGTTAAGTGACTTGCCCCACATCACAACAGGTAGGCAATTATTAAGTGTCTGAGGCTGGATTTGAACTCAGGTCCTCTTGACTCCAGTGCCAGTGCCCTATCCACCATGCTACTTAGCTGCCCCAGTTCAACCATTTCTAAGAAGGCAGCATTTAACTCTTTCAGTGCTGAATTTTTTTTCTTTTGTCCCCTTGCTGAATATTTTGTGCCAAATTTAGCCCCAAATACTAATTTCATAAGGGATCAATTATAATTGCATTTATGTTAGTTTTTTCCTATGTTATAAATTAACCTAAAACAACTAAATAACAAATAAAACTTGCAGAAAATGTATTTTATTAATATAATATGCTTCTGCACTGAACGAGCTAATTCAAAAAAAAGTCAAGTCCAAGGGAAACAGAGAGATGGGATTCTTAGCTCAGTAGGAAAAGGAAGGTATAATTCTGTTATATTTAAATAATAATCCAAAGTGCCTTTATGATGCCCTGAAGACTATTTATGGGCCAAAGACATATGGTACTCAGTGCTGATGGAGTCACATTGATTAATGATAGGGACATGATCCTAGAGAGATGGGCTGAACACTTTCACAGTGTTCTGGAAAGATTGTCAATCAATACAGAAGCCTCAGGCTGAAGTCAATCTGTCCCTATAGGCTCCCTTCATATGGTAAAGCACCTGGTACTAATTTTATTCCAGCTGTGTTTTATAAGGGGGGGGCACTGCTCGGACAAAAGCTGACTGGAATTTTCTAGTTACATGTCATAAGGAGGTTTCCCCTCAGGCGAATTCAAGGATGCCTCCATCATCCATCATTATAAAGGTAAAGGGAATAAAATGTTCTGTGACAATCAGAGGGGGGGTATTTCTCTTTTAGTCATTGCTAGTAAGATTCTTGACAGGCTTCCTTAATAGGCTGATCCTTCACCTGAAAGGTGGTCACCTCCCTGAGAGCCAGTGTGGCTTCAAAAAAGGTCAAGGAACAGTCAACATTTGAAGATCTGACCAAGGTCTTTGATACTGTCAGTCATAAGGGCTAATAGAAAATTATGTCAAAAATGTGGTTACCCAGAGAAGTTCATCAGTATTGTACAACAAATTCAAGACTGCATGCTTCCTCAGGTTCTGGATAATGGATGGTGCGGAGATTTTCTGGTTACCAATGGAATGAAGCAAGGCTGTGTTCTTGCCCCCATGTTTTTTAAATGTTTTCAGCCATGTTATCAAATGCCTTCACTGAGAATGAACACAGCATCAAGTTCAGCTACCACATTGAGGTAAATTTCTTCAACTTGAAAAGGCTTTGTGTCAAGACCAAAGTGCAGGAACTGTTGGGGCATGATCTTCTGTTTGCAGATGATTGGGCACTCAGTGCAGTCACTGAAGCTGAGATGCAACAAAATATGGATCTATTCTCTGCTGCTTGTGCTAATTATGGATGAACAATTAAGACCAAGAAAACACAGGTCCTCAGACAGGACCACACCATCCATATATGGAACCACTGATTACAGCAAATGGAGAAGTTTTGAAAACTATGGACAAGCTCACTTACCTTGGCAGTGTCCTTTACAGGGAGTTACACTGATAATGAAGTTGACAAATATATTGCCAGAACTAGTTCAATATTTGGGAGGTTCCAAAAGAAAGCATGGGAGAGAAGAGATAATAAACTACCAAACCAAAGGTTTACAGTCATTGTGCTGACCTCATTGCTGTATGCTGTGAAACCTGGATAATCTAGGATTCAATGCCAGGTTTAAAAAAATACCACATGATATACTCTTGTCAATATAGCTAATGATGTTTACTCTGCTTTTGTTTTCATTTATAAAATCACTGGGAATGGCTTATCTTAGATCACACAGATAGCAAGGCCTGTTTCTAATACAGACCCCAATTCCTTTTCAATCCAAGACTCTTTGTACTTCAGTGCCTCACATTATTATACAATTTGATAATATATCATGTAAATTAGTAAATTAGTAAAGAACATTGGGGCAAATTTATATTTGCAATTAGGCAATTAGTCTCTAATAGGATTTAAACAATTTTACTATTTTAAATTCTGCTTGAAAAAAACTCATTCAGATAACAGATAAGTTAATTGCAAAGTTCTGATTTTCTCCCTTAGAAAGAACATAAATTTCTCTTTGTATATCAAAAGAACAATCTCCTATATTTCTAGAATAGGAAGTCTGACGTAAGCTCTTATCTTTCAAAGGCATTTTAAGATGTAATTTTTCCTAGAAAAGTATAAAAAAATTTACAAATTATCTTCAGAAAACAAAAGACATATGCATCCCAAAAATAAATTAACAGCCTAAAGCAACCCCAAACATCTAAGTACACTTATATACAAAGTATTTTGTATGTAAGATGATTTTAAAAGATAGATTAATAGATAATAAAGAAGAAAATGATGGTTGTTTTTTAAAATATACAATTTTTTTTTTGCAAGGCAAACGGGGTTAAGTGGCTTGCCCAAGGCCACACAGCTAGGTAATTATTAAGTGTCTGAGACCGGATTTGAACCCAGGTACTCCTGACTCCAGGGCCGGTGCTTTATCCACTACACCACCTAGCTGCCCCAAAATATACAATTATTTAAAAAACCTATGGTCTAAAATGGTTTGGCATCTGCCTTAAACACAGTAGCCTAGAACTTTTAGTTCCATTAAAAAAAATTTATTGGGGGGACAGCTGGTGGTGCAGTGAATAGAACAGTTGCTCTGGAGTCAGGAGAATCTAAGTTCAAATCCAGCCTCAGACACTTAAAAATTATCTGTGTGATCTTGGGCAAGTCACTTAACCCCATTGCTTTGCAAAAACAAAAACAAATAAAAAAATTTATTGTTATTGTTTCATCACTTTCAGTCATGTTTGTCTCTTTATGACCCCATTTGGGGTTTTCTTGGCAAAGATAATGGAGGGGTATCTTCTCCAGTCTATTTTTAAAGCTCAAGAAATTAAGGTTAAGTGAGTTGCCAAGAGTTACCCAGCTAGTATGTAGCTGAGATCAGATTTGAACTCAGTAAGATGAATCTTCCTGATTTTAGGTCCAGCACTCTATTCATTGTGTCACCTACCTAAATACAATAGTCAAGAGCATAATGTTTAGAGCACTATTCTAGAAGTTGAAGAATAACAATCAATATGGTATAGTTCCTCTGAATTTAATATATTCAAATAACAAAAAAGTTTATATATATATATATATGTTGGTGTTCATTCCAGGCACTATTCCAGGTGCCAGGCTTACAAAAGAGAAGAAGCAAAAATTCCTTAACCTAAAGGAGTCTTCATTATACTGGAGAAGAAAACAGAAAAACTAAATATAAGTTAACTTGAGTGGGGAAAAGTCTTAGTATAGCAGGGAATTGGGAAAAGCCTCATGCAAAACCCTTAAGCTGGTTTTCAAAGGAAGAGAGGATTCTAAGGGCCAAAAGTGAAGTGACAGGACACTCCAGATATGAGAAATATTAGTATAGAGGCATGGAGATGGGGGAAGAGAGTGTACTATGAGAAAAAGCAGGAAGGTCATTTTAACTGGACTAAACCAGACTGGAGAATGAGAGAAGAGAAATGAATAATCAATTCTAGAAGCAAGAAGGCAGCAAAAAAAAAAAAAAAAAAAAAAAAAAATTGAAGAAATTTTTAAAAGGGGGTCAGGGTAAAGAAAGTTCAAAGAGAACTGAAACATTAAAGAATCCCCATCATAAAACAGGAATAAAAGAAATTTTTTTTTCTTTTTTAAATGCCAAGAAATTGAGCTACAAGTTTCAGAAATTAATAAAATATATGTGACATTTACAAAGAATCATGTTTTTATTTTTTCTGAATAGGAAAGAAAACCTACTTATGTGCTGGACTTGGTAGACATTAAGATATTTCTGAAATAGGTATTTACCTGAAGGGAGAATCAGCTCCATGGTTTCATCGTCATATTCTAAATTCTTTCCTGAAGGTAACTCCTCAGACACTTCAAAGTCTTCACCTTCCTTGTGATCTGGGTAGCTACTCCTATAAAAGAACATATTTTAGGAGAATTTTGGATTCTTAAGTCACATAATTGAGTCTAGTTGTCTGTCATAGAAAATAGCAAAAGTTCATAATTCTCCAAGGGCAGTTACACAATTTTCCAAAGTTTTTGTTTTACTGTTTGCTTTTTGTTTTTTGTTGTTTCTTTTGGAGGGCTGTGGTGATGATGGAGGAGAGGGTAAATTCAACTTGCTAGCATGAGAAGCAGCATGGTAAAATGAGTAGAAAGTTCCATGAAGTCACATAATCTCTTAGTGCTCTCAGCAACTAAGATTTACATTGTAGAGAAAGCATTTCCTTTCCTGGGAGTTTTCTATATAAATGAATTCATAAATTTAATCTCTAATCTTTGTTAGGAGTATAATGGCAGCATGGTTCAGTGGAATTTAGTCCTAGATGAGAAGTCAGAGGTCTTGTGTTCAAATCCTGTCTCTATCACTCAACACACACACACATATATATATATATATAGGACCTTGGTCAAACGACTTAAATTCATGGGACCTCATTCTTTATTTGTAAAACAAAGAAGTTGGAATGAATGACTACCAATGTCTCTTTCACCTTTAAATTTATGATACCATAACCCCCTGCAGTCAAACTCAATGATCCACTACAATCAGACAAAAGCATGTCAGCCTGTGTCTCTGGGTACATCTGAGATAATCTGGAGCAAAAGGAGGGAGGCAGGAGGTTGGGGTGGAAAGAAGGGGGAAAATATTAAAAACAACAACAACAACAAAAGTGTCAGACTGCCACTACCCTCCATGAGTACTCAAGTCTTGCTCTTCTTTAGTTTTATCGACTGCAATTTATGCCAGATTCAATTTTGGGAAATCATTTGCTCCCACTATATTAGTATTTAGATGTAAACTGATGAAGTCATCAAAGAACTCATACACTGTCCTTCATAAAGCAAGAACGTACAATGTGTGGAAAATAAATCAACAGTATGATACAAACCATATATTTAGAAAAATTATGTTTACAGTCTTCCAAAGGCAGTCAAATTGTAGCTTACAGAGTCAGTCTAGTTTAATACCACCACTGACCCCAAACTATCACTAAAGGTTGGTCAAAGTCACCTCCACTATAGTCTCATTCCCTAATTCAATGCATTGGCATTTCAAAAGTTTGGAGGAAAAGAATTAACAATAAGCTTTATAACTTTGTTAATAAGTTCAAAGGATCACAAACCTGGAGCTGACAAAGAACTTCGGAAGTCAATGGATTCACTTTTCAGATGAGGAAATTAAGTCCAGAGACATTAAGTGATTTATCTATGGCCAGTACAGTTAGCCTCAAAGGGGGATTCTGAACCTGATTCCTCTGACTCCAGGGCAGTACCTCCTTTGACTATAAGCCTCATCCTTCTTTTCAAAATTCCAATGAAGGGTCAGGAACTTCCCTGACCAAACAAGTGACCACTTTATGCAGATAACTTTTATAATTCAATCTTTTTATGACCATCTCAAATTACCTTTTAAAATTTTTTTTTTATTTTAAAGGGCAAAGAGGTTAAGTGACTTGCCCAAGGTCACACAGCTAGACAATTAAGTGTCTGAGGTCGGATTTGAACTCAGTTCCTCCTGACTCCAGGGCCAGTGCCCTATCCACTGCGCCACCTAAATGCCCCCTCAAATTACCTTTTAAAAAGCAACTATCTTGGTTGCCATGAAAAACAAAAACCAAAGTAGGTGTTTATCCAATGGGGAATGAATGAACAAAACTGTGGTATATAAATATAACATTAAAATTGTGCCATAAGAAATGATAAGTATTAGAAATTCAAAGAAATAGTTAAGATATGAACTGATACAGAATGAAGTATACAGAACTAGAATTCATACCATAATTTAAATATAAACAATAATGAATTGAAGCTTTCCCCTGTCTAATTATAATGATCAATCTTCATCTATAAAAAATAAATGATAAAACATATTTCCTTCCTCTATATAAAAAAGGCATGATGGATATGAAATGTTGCAATTGTTTAACGAGGTTGCCCTGTTTTTTTTTTTGATTTGATTACTTGTTTTTCCTTTTAAAAGGAAAAGTTCAATGGGATAGGAAGGGGTAAGAGGTGGGAAAGGAGAAC
The DNA here is from genome assembly GCF_037893015.1 of Macrotis lagotis. Taxonomy (NCBI): domain Eukaryota; kingdom Metazoa; phylum Chordata; class Mammalia; order Peramelemorphia; family Peramelidae; genus Macrotis; species Macrotis lagotis. The sequence continues at coordinate 355,151,519 of NC_133666.1, forward strand.
TGGCTATAATGTAAAGACAAAAGGCATCAATAATTTTTTAAGTTGCTCTACTAAGAGATAAGTTCTAAATTCTTAAAACTGATGATTAAGCTAATACATTGCATATAGTAAAGTCTAAATGAACTTCACAAAGTGTTAGAACTCAATCCACCAAATTTTTGATAATATTTATAAAAGAAACTAGTTTCCTCTACATATCCTCAGCCCCATCTCACTCTACCCTCTCTACATACATCAGGAATAGAACCTGAATATAGAATATTTTAGCAGGTCAAACTATATGAAAATTCCAGTTATAACTGGGACTGATTACTGCTAAACACTCCTTCAACTTAACTCAACCTATTTATTATAACCCTTTCTCATCTGTAAATATATTCTTTGGTCTTCCTCCCTCCTTGTTCATCCTATGAATATTTTCTTATATAGATGCTTTACTCCATCACTCAAGTATCATTATTCCTATCCAGCTTAGAAGTCCTAAGCCTGACAAGTCTTCTAACCCTGTACCAATGTACCAGATATTTACTTGTATTCACCACATACATAGTCCTGGAGACAGAAAAATGAAAATAACAATTCTAAAGGCTTCTTCCACATATCCACGGCTTTTAACTAAGCTTAGGGTTCAAATTACCTGACTTGGCTAATACAATCTCTAAACTGAATTCTCCCTCTTTAAGCCCTCTTTTTCTTCTACCCAGTCCCCAAAATGATTCTTTCTATACACTAATTACCAAGTAAATCTCCAAAAAGCAGTTCTGAACATATTATTCTTGTTCAGAATAGCTCCCCACTATCTCATGAATAACTTAGAATTTGAGAATTCAATTCCATAATCAGATTCATACACTTTTCTATTCTTATTTCCTATGACTTTTAACCTCTAGTCAAGTTATATTTACCATTTCTAATACAACTCTGGCTTTCCCACTTTCACACCTTCGCTCATACAGTTCCTTCTATCTGTAATACATTTGTCTCCATTCTTCAGTCCAGCTGAGATACAACTTGCTTCATAAAGTACAATCGAATTTTTCTAGTTGAAAGTATGTTTTTTAAGATATTTTTCTGTACAAAAGTTACAAAAAGGAACATTCAGGCTTGATGGTAGGAAAAAATACTAATATTTAGAACTATTCTGAGGTGGACTGAACTATCAAGAATTAATGGATTCCCTATCTTATTTTTTCTGGTATTATATTTGGAACACATTTAAATTTGTGAGGATAGAAAACATACTTTACTTTTCTTAGTATCTCCCTCATAGAGTGCCCAGTAAACATAAGACCTTCAAAAAAATACACTTAGCTTAATCTCAGTCCAAGTCTGATAATCCCACACAAGAATACAGACTTCAAAAGAAGGTTCTTCTTACCTAAAATCGTAGAAGTCTGCAAATTCCAGGGCAGCATCTCCCTCTGTGAAGAGTTTACAATGGCTTTTGTCATTCATGTGAGCCTGCACAGCTTCAGTAGAATAGAAGGATTTTCCTTTCTCATTGCACCACAAACAAATCTTTCCTACACCAACTTTCTCCCCTGGAAATGAACAACAATTTTGGGGAAAAAAATTACAAGGACCTTTTAGGATAACAGTTTTGAAATTTAACTGCAAGTCTAAAAGATAACAATTATATATGTGGTACTCACAAGCAACACATATTAAGAAGCTTAGTGAAAGAGAATTAAAAATCTATGTGAAACAAGAGTAAATCTGATGCATGTGAAAACAGAACATCTCACCATCCGTTGCCACCCAAGATGCTTTTTTGTTCAAGGGAAAATGACTGGACTTACCCAAATATTTAATCAGTCCCCTAAGATCAGAAAGGTATTCTATATCAGGGATAAAAAAGCTATGAAACTTTGTCATATGAGCCACATTCTTCATGAGTGAACTTGAGTGATGAGAACAAAACAAGCAGTCTGTTATAAGAATAGCTCCTGGAGATGGGTTTTCTGTAACTTCATCAGCCTCATCTTGCTCCTCAGCACCTTCAGAGTCCATATCTTCATCTGAATCAATATCTTCCCAATCTTCAAGTCAGAATAAAAATAAAGCCAGTTTTAGAAATGCAGTAATGAAAACTTTAATTATTATCTCTACTATTCATGAAAACAACTTAACACAATATATGTCTTTCAGACAGTCAGGTAGACCTGCATTCAAATACCCACTTCTAATATTTATTATCTGTGTAGCATTGAGCAAACCTCTATGTAACTCAGGCAATTCCCCAAGACATAATTAATAGATCATTCCCTTCCCCACACAGGTGTAAGCACAGACCTTTGTGTGAGTATACAAAGTATACATTCACTGAGGTAATTTACTTTATAAAAAATTGTATTTTATCTCATTTATTAATTGTATGATCCAAGTATATATAGCAAGACATTAGCAAATAAAACTTAAATTGCTCTGCATATGAAAAGCACTGTACCTTTCTTCATTTTAACAAGAATGATGAAACTATGAGAAAATGATATTTTTAAAACTCTTAGAACTTCCCAAAAGGTACTAAATAAAAATAATTAGCTCTATACAAATGTCAGTCCATGAAAAATAGTTATCCCAGTTTTCATTTGTATTGTACTTCATTTCATGGGTCAATATTACTATCCCACTCTTTTCCCCAACTCAAATGAAATGTTAGCTTATAGTTAATGAGGCTACAGTAGAAGGTTCAAATTCCATTTAGACTAATCATATTTGCAGAAAGAACAATTCTTGTATACCTAACCTCACTGACTGTTGAAAAGAACATTATTTCTCTGGTACATGATACTGACAATAAAGTGGACTGGGCTCAGATCAAACTTGCAACATATGGGGGGAAAAATTAATTCAAAGAACAGATCTTACTGAAGTGATTAGCAACAGTAATGTCATGAATGTTAAGAGAAATTTTGTTAAGTTGTTTCTGTGTGTCTAACTCTCCCTGACTCCAGCTAGGATGACCATGGTAAAGATACTGCAGTAGGTTTGCCATTTTCTTCAGTTCATTTTAGATAAGGAACTGAGACAAACAGGATTAAGTGACTTGCACGGGGTCACACAGATAGTGTCTGAGGTTGTAGTTGAACTCAGGTCCCCCTAACTCCAACTGTCCACTGTATCAACTAAATCCCCAAAGTGGTCACACAAACTCAACTTCCCCCATACTTGAGCAAACTCGGAGTAACCTATGTTGCTTCTTGTACCCTAAGCTGGTAAGTCTGGTGAAGCCTATGCGCCCTTTTTCACAAGAATGCCCTTAAATGAATAAAATGAAGTTATACAGAATTACAATGGAAACCAATCATATACAAAGTTATCAAAATATCCTTAAAAAAAAGTTTATATAGACTCCAGGTAATGTACTCCTTGTTTTTTTTTTCTTTTCTCTCCCCCACCAATGGAAATGTTGCCACCATCATAAAATTCTGAATTCTGCAAATTAACCCTAAAGGAAAGGAATTCTCTGGGACTAAGTTCATTACCATCACCTTCCATGTCCTCATCTTCCTCCTCACTCCCTCCCTGCTGCCTGGCTAACTTCTTGGCTTGTTGTTCAAACCACTGCAGTCGGGGTGCCTTCTCGGTGGGGTCTCGATCCTGGGGCTGGGGGCCACTGGCAGCCGCCACCCGGCTCTTGGGCGGCCCGAGGGCCGGGGCTACTTTCCGCGGGGACATGGACGGCTGGGCTTTGATGGCCTGCTGGATGGCCGAGTTCATGGCGTCCTTGTCCAGGCCGTCAGGGCCCAGCCCCTTCTCCAGGTTCTTCTCGTTTAACATCTCGACTTTCCTGCTGACGGCTCGGACCGCCTTCTTTTCCAAATCCAGGTGCCTGCGGGACTTGAGGTGGTTCTCGTAGGCGTTGAAGGTGGCAAACTTCTTGCTGCAGACCGTGCAGTACGTGGCGGTGCCTTTGCCCTCCTGCTCGGTCACGGCCCGCTGCGCCAGGACCCGCTCCTGGAAGTTCTCGGCCGTCACCGGGGCCATGTCGGCCACCTTGCGCTTCAGGTTGTAGCGGTGCCAGTCGCTCTTGTAGTGGGCGCGCTGGATGTCCGCGTCCTTGAACGCCACCCGGCAAGTGATGCACGTATAGGATGCCATCGCGCGGCGGGCTCGCCCCGTCCGGCCACTCGCTAGACCACGCCAACGCCGGGGAGCCGGCCAGCCAGCTCGCCACAGGCCTGAGCCCGGAACTTCCTGCTTCCGCCGGAAGTCGTTAGAGTCACACAGGAAGTCCTGCCTCCGGGCGGAAGTAATCACAGCCGGAGCGTAGCGGATTGGCCGGACGCGGTGCCGGACTGTGACGGTTGCTTTGTCCCCTGTCCTGTGCTTGTTCGTCGTTCATTCATCTCTTCTCCTGTTTTCGACCTATCGTGACCGATAAATGCAGCGTCAGCGCCCGAGTGACCGAATCGCCGAGAGTGTAAAAAGCCTGGAGAGCCTCCGGGCCTCCGCCCCCTGTGCTTGCACCATCAGGGGAGTACCGAGGCCTGGGTCCTGGCCGGCGGAGCACTAGCGCTGCGAGAGAACTTGGGCACGTTTTGTCAGCGCGCCTTAGTTTTATTTTGTTTTTGTTTTTTACCTTTTTCAGTGAGAAAGCATTCATTTTCTCTAAATACCTACCGCCTAGACAAGTGCTAGGAGCGGCTAGGTGGCCGGCCCTGGAGTCAGGAGGACCTGAGTTCAAATCCGACCTCAGACACTTAATAATTGCCTAGTTTTTGCCTTGGGCAAAACACTTAACTCCATTTGCCTTGCAAAAACCTAAAATTGCCAAAATAGTCCATATTCAAGCAAAACAAATACCTACAATTGAGCATGCCCCCAAAGAAAGAGGGAAAATTCATTTCTTTGTTCCTCTCCTCGACATTGGGGAAATCGGTTTATCTTCCCATGCTTCATTCTCATCTGTAAAATGAGTATAATAGGGGCAGCTAGGTGGCACAGTGGATAGAGCACCGGCCTTGGAGTCAGGAGTACCTGGGTTCAAATCCGACCTCAGACACTTAATAATTACCTAGCCGTGTGGCCTTGGGCAAGCCTCTTAACCCCATTGCCTTGAAAAATCTAAAAAAAAATGAGTATAATAGTATTTATAGTATAATATATAATATAGTATAAATATCATATGTAATATAGTATAAAAAATAGTATAGTAGTGCCAAAGGATTGTTCTGAGGAAAGTGTCTTGTGAGTTCATCGGTTTACATTACAAAACTCCCTCTGCTCATGCAGGTCGATACCTATCACACTTCTCTATAATTTCCAAAGGAGTTTCCTTAATAGCAAAATGATATCTGGAGTCTTAAGTGCCATTACTCTCAATTTTCTTGAAGAGGGTGGCACTGGCAAATGGCAGAGCATCAACTTTCTGACTTGAGGTCCAGTATTTTTCATCACCCAAGCTATTGCCATCAAAGCCATCAGAATTTTGGGATTTCATTTCACTGCTTACAGCATGGCAGCCTTGACTTTGTTTTCAGGTAGTCCAAGCATGGTGGTAGAAAAATGTTCTGCGATAATATTAATAGCCAGCATTTATATAGCTTAGGGCAGCTAGATGGCGCAGGGGATACAGTGTGGGCACGGAGTCAGGAAAACTACATGAATTCAGATGTAGCCTGAGACTGTGTGACCCTAGGCAAGTCACTTAAACCTGTTTGCTTCAGTTTCCTCATCTGTAAAATGAGCTGGAGAAGGAAAAAGCAAACCATTCCAGTGTCTCTACCAAGAAAATTCTCCAACAGGTCAGGAAGTGTCTGATGGGGCTGAAAAAAACAATTGAATAGTAAGTTATCTCCAGTATTTGGACCACTGTCTGGAACTTGGTAAGCACTTAATAAATGATTGACTAGCTGTATGACTATAGACAATATAACCTCCCTCTATCTCAGTTTCCACAAATGTAAAATGAAGCTAATAATAGTACCTATTAAAAGAGATTGCATAAGTGTTTTACAAATCTGAAAGCACTAAATAAATGCTATTGTCATAAGACTTATCTTCCCAAATCTAGAATGCAATTCTCTCTTAACCTTAGCTTAGAATTTCAAAGCTCAACTCAGTGCTGCCTTCCAAGGAACTGGAAGTACTTGAGCCAGTTTCTATCCTATGCCTATCCATCATTTTGAATATATTTTGAATTTAATATTTTATGTAACTTTTGAAGTTCCTCCAATAAAATGTTAGCTCCTTGAGCACAAAGACTTTAATTTTTTGCTTTTGTAGTCCTAGCCACAGTGCCTGACACATTATATATATTTAATAAATACTTTGGTGGCAGCTAGGTGACTAAGTGGCTAGAGTTTCAATTTGGAGCCAGGAAGACCTAATTTTGAACCCTACCTTAAACACAAGCTATATGACCATGAGCAAGTCTCTTAGCCTCTCAACTTATTTCCATGTCTGTAAAATTGGAAAAATGTTATCTTGCAGTATTATATAAAGGACTTTGCACATCTTAGAGGTCTACATATATTTAAATATTTTATTATCTTACAAGGTTGTTGTGAAGATCAAATGAAATGATACACAAAGCGTTTTGCCTAACATAAAGCTATTTAAATGCTAGTTATTTGTTGAATTGAGTTAGGAAAAAACTCTTCACAGGGTTTTCATTTTGAAGATAGTATCTCACTAAATGTGCTCCTAGGGGATTGGTCCAGTTTCCCTTGCCTTGAAAGAGTACAAAGGAGTCTTATCCAGAAGAGAAAGTGGCCACTGCTTCTGTTAACATTTGAGAGATTAGCTTGCTTTCTTACCTGCTTATATTTGTCAGGAACAGCTTCTATTTAAAATGGAAACAGACCACATGACAAGAATGAGTGTCTATTTATTAAAAAGGTTAAGTAACAGGCCAATATTTGCAAATTGGTGTTTGTAGTGATCTAAGACACTAGAATTGTAATGGAGAAGATCAGATTTATATCCTTGCACTGCTTACCTTGGAACCTTGAAAGATCAGTTCATCTCTCAAAGTGTTTCTTCATTTGTTAAAATGAGGGATTGAATTAAAATCTCTGATCCTCCATTGAGATCTGGCTCTTTGGGATGTGTTTGGATATGATCACAAAGAAAATAAAATGTTCTCCGGATAGGATAGTACAAAGAAGCATGTATAGGAAGTATACTGAAATTCATGTGTGGAGAAGTGTTTTCTTACAGAGAAGAGTCAAAAATAGAGCTCCACCTCACCCCCCAAATACAAAAGGTTTTATTTAGGAAAAAAATTGTTAGATGGCATGGTTCCATGAGGAGGAAAAAGAGATTATCTTCAACATGGCACCCAGAACTAGATATAATACTCCAGATGTGATCCGACCAGGGTGTGAGTCATCCTGGACACTAATACTATTAATGCAGCTTAATTTCTTCAAGAAATGTTTATCAGGCACCTCCTATGTTCAAGGCACTAATATATAAGTACTACTATAAGCAGCTAGGTAGCAGAGCACTGCCTGGGGTCAGGAAGACCTGAGTTCAAATCCAACCATAAGACATCACATTACACATATGCTTAAAACCGTTAATAGCACCTACTTGGAGAGTTATAAGAATCAAATGTTATTTGTAAATCACTTGGTACAGTACCTGGCACAAAGTAGATGTTTTAAGGATGTTTATTCTCAGGGGTGGCTAAGTGGTGCAGTCAATAGAGCACCGGCTCTGGAGTCAGGAGAACCTGAGTTCAAATCTGACCTCAGACACTTAATAATTACCTAGCTGTGTGGTCTTGAGCAAGCCACTTAACCCCATTGCCCTGCAAAAACCTAAAAAAATGTTTATTCTCTTTTTCCTACCTATTACAAAGATAAGGGAACCATTTACCTCTTCAAAGAACTTGCCATCTACAACTTGAGTGCATTTTTTGCTGATGTCTATTTTAATTGATGTTGAATTACAGTTTACCAAAAAACTGTAGATGTATTTCACTTTTTATTGCTCAGCTATATTTTCTTTATTCTGTCCCTATAGTTTTTCTGATCCAAGTGAAATCTATTGCAATAAATTGTTTGTGGTTTGCCCACTTCTTTTGCTCATTCCAATCCATGTTCCATTCAGCCCCAAAATGCTTTTCTCTAAAATGCAGATCCAATCATGTCATCCTACTGAATAAACTCTAGTGATTCCCTATTACCCCAGGATCAAATATAAACTACTTTGCTCGATATTCAAATTTGTTCATAACCCTCCTCTTTCCATTCTTGCCATGTTCTCTTTGATGGACTCCTTGTTCCTTCAACAACACTTCATCTCTTGCTCTGAAAATTTTCTCTGGCTGTGCTCCATGTCCTAGAATGCTCTCCTTCATCTTCTCTGCCTCCTGGTTTCTCTTGACTTCCTTCAAATTCCAACTAAAATCCTATCTTCTACAAGCTTTCCCAACCCCCCCAATTCTAGTGTTTCCTCTATTTCCCAAATTTCCTGCTTCTAATGTATGTGTATATTTGTTGTCTCCCCCATAACTGAGTTCCTTAAAAGCAGGGATTGTCTTTGGCCCCTTCTTGTAACCCCAGTGCTAAATACAGGGCCTGGCAATTGTAGGTTCTTAATGTTTATTAGCTGATTTTATTCTATATCCATTTCATCTCTATCTTCTCTCTCTTCAGAATCATTACTTTCCCCTTAAGCTCCTTCCTCTTTGCTTTAACCTCATATTGTCCTTGCTGCTCCTACTGAGCTGTCAGCCAGTTTTTCTCTCTTCACTATCAAACTCTTCCAACTTTTGGCCCACAGTTGATGCCATACATCCCTAAATCCATATAATGTGGGCTTTTGTTCCTCTACCAATGCCACAGAGATGCTGTTAGCTAAATTCAATCTCACCTCCATTTTTCAATTTTATTCTCAAAATTACCACCTCCCCTTCCCTTGTTTTGTCTGACTTTCAAATAATCTTGGTTCTTGACCTCCAGGTCACACTGCCTTAGTTGTCTATCCTCCATCTGTTTTGCCTTTGTACTTCAATGACTTGGTTGTTTCCTTAGGTGGAACATTTAGTTTGCACTACACAATTTGGCATCGAATAATATATATTGTATTCTTCAATTGTTTCTGAGTTCTTTTCATGAGCTTATTTTCTACTAAATATTTTTACTTCACACACCTTAGGATCCTCGAACTTATTTTATGTTCAACTGGGATAATGTATATAAAAGCACTTTGCAAACACCTACGTGCTCTACAAATGAGAAAGCTCATACTCGCTTGTTCCAGCACCTAAGTGTAAAGTGCTTAACAAAAATGTTTTCAAGAACACAGTATGTTATATCTCCTCCACAGTATTACTCAGCCCAGAGTAGTATAGGCAATCAGATGATGATTGATCACAATAGTATGCAATTAAACAACTTTACTGTATAAGAATAATAATGTTGGAATGCTCAATTCAGTGTTCATTCATGACTGCTGAGATTGATTAAAGGTGTGTCATTATTTTTAAGTAATTTGGAGATATGCCCTGACAGGATTTAAATTGATTTTCAAATCATTTTAATGGAAGCCAACTATAACAACATCTGTTCAAAACAAGCAGCTGAATAAGAACTGTTTTTATAGTCTGTGATATTCATTGAAATATCTTTTATTTTAATAATTAAATCTAGAATTAGGCTATATATTTTCAGGCACCAAGAAGGAAGACTGTCAACACTTGGCAATGAAAGAATCCACAATCTAAAAGCTAACTGGATTCTTAAGTCTACCATTATCAGTTGAATATATCAGAAGATATCATCTTCATAGTCTTGAAAAAATCCAAATATTAGTTCTAGGTAGTAGCTCAAAATAAAAATTTTTTTCATAAACATCTATTATCAGGTTCTTCTTAATTTTATTGGTGGGCAGAATGGTTACAACTTATTTTTGAAGATTTAAAAAAACATGTAATGAAAGATAAAAACTAACAGACATTTATTAAATGGTTTACAAACAATTGCTATCAATTATTCCATGTTTATAAAACAATTATGTTAAGTAAAGTGCTGCAAAGGATACTTCCATAAACAGTTTTAAGACATTTTGCAACCTCCAAAATTTCTGGTTATCTGGATATATGGAGTCTACAAGTGAGTAATAAATAAGGTACAATCATATTAAACTTGAATTGATGCTAAGGTATCTGTCACAGTGTTTGTTTCATAAATTTTAGTCCGAATAAACTGACTTCCAAGGATTTTCCTTAGCCTAAGGTTTTTCTTATTCAGTTAAAGGTGAATAATGTGCCCAAACTAAATAAAAATGGATTTTAATATTTCATAAAATTCTGTTCAATTATGGTAAATTGTCTTTTAGCCTTCCTTCATAAATATTCAAAAATAAAACCAAGTCAGCACATGAAAGGATGTATTTGTGTAAAGTCATGAAAATATTATCAGAGTTTTCATTTGAGTAGGCACTTGCATGTTGCCTTTATTTTAATGCTGAAAGGAAGACATAAAATTACATTGTGAAATAATAATGAATACCTTAGTGTTACACAGCATCTTTTGTCTGAGGAATTAACTTTTTCATTTGCTCTCACAATATCATGGTGAGGTAGAGTGGAGATAAGTACCAGAATCCTCATTTTATGGAAGAAGAAACTGAGGCACATGGGCAGTAAGTTGATTTACTTTAGACCATAATCTTAGACCCAGAACCCAGATTTGTTTTTTCCCCCATCTAGTTTAGGCTGGACTAACACAGTAGTGAAAAGGAGGGACAGGAATGCATAAATAGCTAATTCTTGGACCTTCTAGCTTTACCATTTATCATTAAATGGTAGTTTAGTCAAATCTCCCAGAATAATTCCACTCTCACCACTAATTACAGCAGGATAATTTGAGTGGTTCAGATCAGAAATGTAATTAAGATATCCCAGCCTGAATCCTCAAACTGCATGAAAGCAGATACAATTCCTAATTTAAATCTGTTTCTACCAAATGCCAAGCACAGCATCTCTGCACAAATGTTGGAAAAACGTTAGCATTAAAGCACAAACTTCTTAAACAAATGGTGCTTAATGTGAATGTCAAAGTTGTATAAGTTTATTTCTTTGACAAATATTTTTAAAAAACTCAAAAAAAATTTTAGCAGTCTGGGTATGTGATTTCACCCCCCCACACACACTTAAATGGAGGAGATGGAATTATTTAATCAAAATAAGATCCCTCAATTTTTTTATAACAAAAGTTTAATTTCATTAAAGAGCATTGCTTTTTCTCCCTCTTGTTACATGGCTGTAAAAAATGTTTATTCAACAGAGTAAGCATTATTAACTACCTATAACATTCAAGACTGTTGGGCAGACAAAGACCAAAAGAAAAAAAAAAAACCTCAACAGGTCATGCCCTCAAAGGAATTTACATTCTATTTACTGGGCCTCAGTTTCTTTATCTATAAAATGAAGAGACTGGACTAGATGACTTCTAAGATCTCTTTCAGCTCTAATAGTCTATAATTCTAAAAAGGTCCTTGGTGGGAGAAATTTATTTTTAAGTTAACAAGTGAAGGGAGGTCTTTCAAAATGGGAAGACAAGTCTTTTCTTCAAGGTCCAATTTAATCTTCTAACATAATAAACCACTTCTCTAACCTTATTTTATTTTAAAATACACAGTATATCATCATCTACACTGCATTATTTTATACTATTACTCAGACTGTTCTGCATAAAATTAGAGAACAATTACTCTAATACATTTAGAATCAAAAAGGTAGTACACCCGGTTCACTTAGACTGAATTCTTTTTGATTTGATAGGAAGATTTTAAAATATTTTTAAAGATATACAGGGGAAAGATACAATGCCATAGTATATTCTTATGATAAAGCATGTGAAGCAAGATCACTATGGGGAAAACTGCCTTTTTTTTATTTTCTTAATGTGCCAGAGGACACATACAAGTTCTCAAACACAAGGGCAAATGCACAATTGATTTACAACTATATCTCAAAACCAGAAAAAGAATTATATACAAAAAGCTTTGACAACTAATCTTTAATTATATGTTTCTCAGTTTTAATGTTTTGAGAAGAATTCTGCTTTGTTGGATAACATTATAATCACAATTATTTTTGAGCAAATAGCATTAAAGTGCACACTTGCTTACAATGCCACTGTTTAAAGACAGCTAGTATGTCTGATTTACTATACTTGCAATCCTGTTAACTTGTTTTCCCAAGTCAACTCCCACCCCACCCCAACCCCCTTTTAATTTATATTTTTTTAATATTTGCTACTTCAACCTTTCATTGTTTATCCATCACACAAGTCAACTCTTGACAATCTACTGTCAAACTTGTCCTCTCTATACTTTTATGATGACCTGAACTGTCTTATGGGCACACTAAGGGGAGAAAGGGAAAATCTGTATTTTTTCTCAACTGAGAAATTGAAATGGCTTATATATATTTTTGGACTTCCTGAACAAGAATCTTTTTATGAGGAAGCACACATGAATAAGGAAGCTGGAAACTATTACAATATTAACATATATTCATGTCCAGAAACTTTCACTGAATGGAATTAGGTTACAATTCCCCAAAACCATACAATTTGTCTAACAAATAATTTTCCTTTGTTCCAGAATGGGCAAGATAACAAAGGCACAGACTCACTTTGTACCAAAAAGGACTAGCAAACACAGCCTCTAGGCACCTACAGACACAAAAGCACAGTAACAACATTAGGAAATGTCAAAAGTCTTATGTAACTTTTCTCCCTACAACATTTGGCAAATTCAGTCTAGATTTTTAATACCTCAGAAAGAAAAAAAATAAATAAATAAGGTACAATACATTAAAATGTAGGATTACCTATAATTTTTCATTAGGAAGATAAGGCAGGTAAACAAAAGAAAAGAAAAATAGGCTTCCTAAAATGCTGGGGTTAAACTTCCTTTCTGAAGGTCCCAGGTGACCATGTTCATCTTTTAAAATGCCAGCAATATCAGGTATTTTTTGGTAATAGCTGACATGGTCCCTCAACCCTTCTTAAAGTTTCACATTAATAAAATGGCTTAATGTCTTTCTTTGTTCCTTAATAACAAATCTGTTCCTTATAACAAATTTAGTTAAAGATTATTAAAAAGTTTTGTAATATTTTGATAAATAAAAATCTATTTCAGAACCGAAATCATTAAGAAATTACATGTGTAGACTTAAAATGATAAATAAATACATTTCCAAACAAAGTGAATTCCTCTCTTGCTTAAGCTACCCTGACCAAGGGGTATTGGACTGAATAATTCTGCTTGGTGGCTGATGTTCACACACCATCACATAGACTGGAAAACTCCACAGTTTTAGGGCCTGTTTATCAACCAATGAAGGACATAAAAATATGTTCAACCTCTATCTGTATAGGAAGAAGGCCTGTTTATGATAAACATCCGCACTCATGAGATCCCTACCACAAGCATTTGACAAACTGAAAACTAAATACAACAGAAGTTTTGTCTGTTTACATTATGATCAGCATCTGCACAACATAGCAATACTTGCTTTTTGATGGCAATTGCTTTAGGAGCAGGCCACTTTACAAATCTATAAGCCTACAACTGCAAATATAACTTGGAAATGTATCAGCCTGTTTATGTAAAATCATTTTATTTTCCTAGTTAATTCCTTTTGATAGTGTTGTCCAAGTTCTTAAATTAAGAAAAAATAATGGGAGGATTCTTTTACATAAAAATTTAAAACTGTTTCAAAATACAGGAGGAAGGGATAGCATAAAGCTATTTATCCTATTTTTGCAAAACCTGTCTTTTCTCACTGCATCACAATAAACTGCTTTGCAGGCTTTAAAAATGATGAAGTATGATGAAAACGACAGAGAATACTTGGAGGGTTGTTATCACTCTAAAATTTGACCTTTTCCTTTTAAAGAAAATCTGCAACATTACTCTCTGATAACACAGTGGACATAGAATTCATTTCCATGCTACTAGGCCAAGGTATAATGATCAAAAACATTACATTTTCAGTTTCAGCTGATATATATCCAGTTAATTCACTGCAGAAGGGAAAATAGGACAACAAATCTAAAGTAATAGTTAAAGCTCACAGCTCATATAATTTTCTTTTTTTTTTCTTTTTGTTTGTTTTAAATTTTTTTGTGGTTTATTTCTGCTCTGTTGCAAGCTCTGATTCCCAAGTTAATGGCCTCCCAGCAGATTTGAAAGGAAGCCTGAAGATTTCTTTTGTTGTGGTTCTGCATCCTGGTCTTGTGTAAGTCCCAGTTCACTCTCGATCTGATCGAGCTCTGACTGGTCCAGTAGTTCAAAATCGTCACCTTCTTCTGTATCTGTGTCTTCCCCAGGGCTAGGAGCAGGCTGATAAAATGCTTTCTGTGCTCCCTGCTGCAACTGGTCTTTGATGGCAGCAGACATTGCAGCTACAATGACATCACCAGCAAGATTACCCATCAGTTGAATGGTTTGGTCACTGCTCAGAGGAAGAGTGAGACCAGCTGTTGACTGCCTCTCTTTGCTTTGTCTGTGACCACTATCCATCTGTTCTTTTTTTCTCTTGTACTGTATGGGCAAGCCAAGGCTCAGCTCATCTTCATCATTTGTTCCCATGCCATTTTCTAGAGATGGAAATTCTGAAATATCTCTGGAAAAAGCTTCCTCTTGTTCACTGGGTCGGTCGAGATCTATGAGATAAATAAGTGAGATAAACACATAAGAAATCTGAAATAAAATTCTTCAATGTAAAGAATGTTTTATTTTTAGTCTCAACCCTCAGGCAGTCTAACAAATCTGACTCAGCCTTCTCTGCATCATCACGGACCAGCAGAGATCTGAGACTGTACTGGATTTTCTAGATACATTACAGACTGAACCTTCCATCTCTACAAACTTTCCAAACTCAGATGACCCAGAGATCTAGAACAGCATGATAAAGCTAGGTAACATGGCATATATTTAATATATAATCAACTGGTTATGTTATGGCACACTGGCCAGTATCCTGATGGGATGGTTGAAATCAAAAGCACATCACATATCAAGTGGGTGATTTCTCTTATTCTGCTTTCCACTTATGATTGTGGCTGAATGTTAGCTTGTAACGTATCCGAGGAACTTTCATCCCCATGTGTGTTTCTTTTGAAGAAAATATAAAAGAAACCATTATCTACCTCAGCTCCATTTTCGTTACATGAATTTGTGGAGATACTCATCCCTGTGACTCTCCAGAAAATAAAGTTGACCTTGAATGGCTTATTTAGTCTTAGCTCCCACCTACAGGAATCTTAAAATTCTTTTCACAAAGGACGCAGTAGGCACTTAATATTTTTATCTTCAGACACATAATGAAAGTTAATTAGTCTTTTCATAACATAATAAATCAACAATCCACCACAAAACACTGAAACTATCTGGTATGTTAGCAATCACCTGATAAATATAAATATAGTAAAAATCAGTCCCTTAGAAAAATCAGTATCTTCCATTTTCAATGTTATTTTACAAGAAAGAAAAGTTCTTGTAAGCATCCTTAATGAGTGAATGGGGAAGGTATCATGCTGCAGTCTAAATAATTCTCCCTCCACTGATAGAGAAATCAAGCCTCTCTAATAACTCAGTAGATTGTCTTTAGTAATTGCTATGGTTAAAAAAAAAAAATCAGTCCATGGTCCTACAAGCACCAAGTAAATGAACTCCTACAAACTTGATCAGGCTAGTTCCTAATTTTCTAGTTTGCAAAGACCTGACTGAGTTGATGTTCCTCTTGCATAACCTTAGGGAATCTGAGGGTCACTCCATGCCATGACATGTATCAATGAACAATCAATAAGCAATCAGAGGTTTGGTAGAACTAGGACTAATATTGATAAGATTCTCCTCTATTATCTAATAATGGTCTTGGAACACAGATATTAAAGAAAACTGCTACAATGATATTAAGTGAATTTATCCAAAATTTATACAATTTATTTTACAATTTTTTATGTTAAATTTATATAAAAGCAACTAAATCTTTCATATTTTATATGAGGATATACAAAAAAGGAGGAGAAAGTAGTCTCTTATCATAACTACATTCAACTGTCTCTATTAAGTGAGGGAAAATTCTTCTCGAATATAGGTGGTGTGGTACACAAAATGGGAGCAATTTGATATAAAAGAAACAGGATTTGATGATAAAAGGACCTAATTTCAAATCCCACCTGTCATTGTATCATGTATCACCTTGGAGAAATCTAGGTTTCAGTTTCTCCATCTTAAACTCTCATAGGATCATTCATGTAGTCTATTCTATCTCTACATGAATGATCCTATGAGAGATCTGTTTGGTCTCCAAATATCCTTATATAAATGTTACAACAGAACATTAAGTATTGTGTGTAAAATTTTAATAGTTTCAGCTGTCAAAAAGTAATGGCATGTATTACATTAGGAGACAGCTAGGTGACCCAGTAGATAGAGGGTCAGGCCTGGAGTCAGAAAGACCTGAGTTCAGATCCAGACTCAGATGCTAATTTGCTGTATGACGTTGGGCAAGGTACTTAACCCCTATTTGCTAATTTCTTCAATAGTAAAATGGGGTTAACACAGTACTTACTTCCAAGGGTTGTGGTTTCAAGGATCAAATGAGCTATTTGTAAAGCACTTAGCACAGTGCCTATAGGTATTATATAAATGCTAGTTATCATCATCACCATCTTCAACATCATTATTATTGTTACATACCATCAGAAGTGTCTGTCTGTGGAGTATATCCATCGGATAGATTGAAAGTCCCATTATCAGTCCAAGACACTTCTGATATGTCTGTGTCAGACACAGATAGCTCTTTGGCAACAGTTGTAAGGCTAACCTGTGAAAATAGAAAAGTGAAATATTAAATTTTCACTCAAACCATCTTTTCTTGTGCAAAAACTAGCAAAAGTAATTGTGAGATAAAAATGACAAATTATTTAACAAATGTGTGTTTTCCTTATGGAGCTAAATCACCTCCCAGAAATACTGAAGTTCCACCATAACGAACATTCAACTTTTTTGCAGGTAAGTGAATTTTTCAAACAAATTCAAAAGAAAACAAATGAAAATTAAATAGAAAGTACCTTAGGACAAAGGGCTGAGAAGTCCAATTCACTGTCATCTTTTTGATTTTTTTCTTTATTTCCCTCTGTTGAGAAAAAAAAAAAATCACACACACACACACAAACAACACATCAGTTTCCTAACTTTACATCAAGTACTACATATCTTGTCTTCCATGGCTTCTCTTCATGCCTATCCCACATATCTCAAATACTCAAACACTTCCAAATCTTGAGTGTTTGCACAATAGGAACCTCATTTATGAGCAGAATAAGTTATTTATATAGGGAACTATCATTGGCTCAGAGAAGCTGAGTGGGAAGTCAGTTTTCCTGTTTCTTCTATTCTCTCCCCCTTGTTATGATTCTTTTCTATTCCATCTTACTTCTTTTTTGTAGGCTTTTACAACTCCATAATATCAACATCCCACTCTCAAATTAATGTAACTTACACTAAATAATTTAATCAAAAATAGCAAAATATAAAATGTTTAAACCTTTTACTACCACAGCACTCCCTATTTTAAACTCATTCATTTAACAAATGTAGACTAATGGGTAAAACATTTAGATGAGAGAGGAATTGTGGTGAGGAACACATAAAAACATAAGAAACTGTGCACAAGGAACTTGCTTTCCTGAGAATTTAGACTGAAAAAATCCCTTCAAGTTTCTAATTTAAATAAAATTTATCTACTTTTTGGAGCAATAGAAACAGTAGTTAGTACAAGACTTTTCTTACAGAGAAACTTCTTAAACCTAATTCAACAAATCTAATTCAATGATTCATGTATGTAGGTTTTATTTCATATGCAGAACCTCAATTTTTAATCTCACTTACCAGATCTTTCTCGCCTCTTTTGGTTAATATATTCTCCTATTCCAAAATCTAGTTTCAGCAGAAATGACTTGATCTTGCTGTATACTCTTTGTCCAAATTCATTGCACTTAAACAGTGGACACAAAAAGGCACAGAGTACTAAAAGAAACAAAGGAGAAAGAAAGCATTTCTTTTCAAGGGCTCAGAATTCTAGGAGTAAAAAAAAAGGCATTGAATGTTCCTTACTGTCAAATAAGTGTTTATTTCTTGGGAAAAGTACTGTGCAATGGACAGAATAGAAATTGAAAACACAAAATAATGAACTTATTTGACAAACAATGCAGCCTTTCAGTTTCCCTCTCTCATCTTCATCATCACCATTGTTACCATAGACAACTTTAACAATAAGCCTTTTTCAAAAGCTGGCAGTAAACCAGAGTTCTATCCATTCATGCCCTTGCAACCTGAAAGTTGTAAGCCAAGGGACTTGTATGTGAGCTATTTCATTTTCATGAAAAATAAAATTCAGTGTGATGTATTACAGGAATTGGGGGATGACCAGAGGAGGAGTTATATAGCTCTGTCACTTAATAGCTCCTTGCGTTCTTCATTGATAAAATGAGATATGTTGGTAGAGTAGATAGTCAATCTTGATCTAGTTCCTCTTACAAGTATTTTATTAAGCACTTAGAATGTGCTTTTTTAAAAGCAAAAATAGTTCCATCCTTCAAATAGGTTACATCTTTTTTTTAAAAAAACATTTGATTTTTTTGCAAGGCAGTGGGGTTAAGTGGCTTGCCCAAGGCCACATGGCTAGGTAATTAAGTGTCTGAGGCCAGATTTGAACTCAGGTACTCCTGACTCCAAGGTCAGTGCTCTATCCACTGTGCCACCTAGCTGCCCCAAATAGCTTACATCTAATGGGAGAGGAAACACATATAAATCTGGACATAGAACATAAATATGGAAGTTGGAAGGTAACTCTGGAAGGGACAAGGGCAGTAGCAGGAGAATCTAGCAAATATCTCTTGGAGAAGGTGACACTCGAGCAAGTTGAATCTTAAAGAAAGCTACAGAATCTCTCAGAAAATTATATTTGCCACAATTATATCACAACTACAGTAAGAATTAAACAAAGATAAGACTTACATACAAAGTAGGAGAGTATGACTCCAGGAATGTAACTTCCTAAGATTGTAAAAAATGTGCACACACTGCAGACCAGGAGGCAAAACTAGAAGTTAAAAAATTAAAAAAAAAAAAAAGAACTGGCATTCAGTATTTTTATTATTGCTATCTATCTATCTATCTATCCCACCACCACCCAAAATTATTTAAGTTATTTGTTGGGAATTTTAAAAATAACTAAAGTAATTAAACTAACATTTATGATTAGTTCAAGTAAAAAAAAATCCTTAACCTTAGGGGTTATCACTAACAATTATTCTCTCTCTCTCTCTCTTTTACTTTTGTGCTTTTTTTATCCTCTCCTATACTTTTGTTTATTTTTATTGTTATAATGCATATAATTAATTCATATACTGATCTAATTTAGCTTTTTTGAGATTATCTTATATGCCTTTCTAAAATTCCTTATAATCCTTATATTTGCCATTCTTGATCACATACTTTATACCACATGTATACTGTAATACAATATATTCTTTCAACATTATATGGACAGAAAAAGTTTTTCATACAACCACTCTCACATTAAAGACTATCTCCTTCCCTTGGCAACAGACCAAGAATAGCTTCACATCAATACTTGTTCACAATAACTTTAAAAGATACATGGGGCTAACTGATGACACAATGATTCACAACCATAATTATCATTATGATGATAACACTGCTATCAAAACAATGGAAAGTTTGATGCTACTCAGTAAATGTCTTTTCAATAAAGTACCATTTTATGAAAAATTGGGCACTCTAAGAAGCTCATTCTCCAAGTCAAATTTCATAAGCACAGTATTCCAAAACTTATATACAAATATGTCCAGGTAGCAAGCAGCATCATAGTCTTGACTTTTCTTTTCCCCAACTCTTGCTTTACCAATGCACTGAAGACATAAATATTGTTATGAGGAAGACAGGCTATGAAAAGTTAATTGTTTCCATCAAATGCATCTAAAGGATAAAATGACCACCAACAACCTATCCCACTCCCCTTGCTGACAAACTACTATTCTCCAAATTCTGACTTAACTCTTCAAGTGAACCATCTTTGTAAACATTTTCTTTTTTGCCTTTATTTATAAATTAAGACTAATAATATTCAATTAAAATAATATGCTTTAAAATTGCATCATAAAGACATGCTGACCATTTCCCATAATGGAAGACTCCTTCTAGAATGGCCTTGTTGCCTATGGCAAGAGAGCTACTTATTCATTAGGAAAGTCTCAAAAGATAAGAATTTCAAAAGACTGGTACCTGACTGGAAACAGGGACAGTAACAGGAAACATAGGCTAGAAAGAGGAACTTGAAGTGAGTCTACCAAGGCATCCCCAAAATCTAGGAATCTTAATAAAATCCTGATGACTAGAGCCTCCAAAGTAAACTATAGCACCCTGTTACAAACACTGTGAGTTTTTTTTGTTGTTTTTTTTTTAGTTTTTGCAAGGCAAATGGGGTTAAGTGGCTTGCCCAAGGCCACACAGCTAGGTAATTATTAAGTGTCTGAGGCCAGATTTGAACCCAGGTACTCCTGACTCCAAGGCTGGTGCTCTATCTACTGCACCACCTAGCTGCCCCTGTGAGATCTGTATACTAGCTGAGACCAAGAGAAAATGGGAGGAAAAGTTAATTTATGCCTTGTATTATTTGAATATAATACATTATTTTTATAGTATTTTCTCCTTGGTCTAGGTGACAGTAAATTTCATGAACATATTTCAGTTAATGAGCTATAAAAAAATTCAAATCTCTATTTGTCCACCCTTGTTAAAACAAAGAATTTTCTAAATTCTGCATGAGTTTTCTTGGGGACTGTCACTTCCTCATTGGGGCCTATATGAAGTTACACCTATTTTGTACACAGGGAGGAGGGATAATGTGATTTATTCTGTTGTTTGTTTAGAGTCCTGAGTAAATTACTTTCCCTATTCTACCATAATTAAATATTTGTTATTTGATTTGTGACTCTTGTATGGTCTAGAAATAGTATAGCCCAGAATGAGATACTGAGCCATATTTGTGCAATTAGGGAAAAAACATACCTATGAACTTGATTACCAGAGGTGAGGGTATTTCATGCTTAAAAGGAATTTGAAAAAAGGATATGTAGGAGAAAGGGAAACATACCTTCTGAAAAAGTAATTAAAAGAAGAATGTCTAAATTTCATGTTAACTTTTTATAGACAATTATTTTTTTTGCAAGGCAATGGGGTAAAGTGGCTTGCCCAAGGCCACACAGCTAGGTAATTATTAAGTGTCTGAGGCTGCATTTGAACTCAGGTCCTCCTGACTCCAGGGCCAGTGCTCTATCTACTGCACCACCTAGCTGCCCCTATAGACAATCTTTGACATGATGAAATATGAAGAAATTAAGATGTGGAACAAAATTAGGATCTGTTTTTAAATACCAGGGACCAAATAATTTCAGAATACTTTTGGTGATCCAAGCTTTTCTCTGAAATACTAGTCAGTTTTTATAACAATGACTTTTTGGAGGAAGTTAGGTGGTACAGTGGATAGAGCATGGGTCCTGGAGTCAGGAGGACCTGAGTTCAAATACGGCCTCAGACACTTAACAATTGCCTAGTTACGTGACCTTGGGCACGCCACTTAACCCCATTGCTGTAAATAAATAAATAAAATAAATAACTTTTTTTTAAAGTGACACTGTATGGCTGGGTAATCAAGAAACAGCACATAAATCAAGAGCAATGGAGAAGGTCTGTGAGCATTCACAGCAGCATATTGCCAACAAACAACTGGGGAAGGGGCATAAAGCATATATTGGACTGCTCACATAAGGAAGAGGTTGAAAGGGCTGAGGTTAACAGTTTGCATTGTTCCACTGGTATTTGTGTTATAATCTTAATAAATACTGACAATAGCTACCATGTATGGAGCACTTTCAAGTTTGCAAAGCACCTAAAACTATCTCATTTTACTCTCACAACCTCTCTGGAGTTAGGTGTCTCACTTTACAGATAAGGAAATGGAAACAGAGGTTAAACCACTCTGCTCAGTTTTTATTAGAGATCTGTGGCTGAATCTGAACTAAGGCCTTCCTGACTCCATGTCCAGCATCTCTCCAAGCAGGTTACCTGGTAACCTCGAAAAGAAGGCCCCAGTGCAGAAATAATCTTTAAGAAACAAAAAAAAACTCTTTATAATATTTCACAGTAAGACTAAAATATAATATGATAATAATTAAAGTGATTGCAATCTTTAGTGCTCATCCTGAGAAGAAGACCAGGGAACTTGATAGTTCCTCTTTATAAGGTAGAAATCTATTGTTAGTGCTGCCACACCTAGGTGTAGTCCTATTCCCATAGGGTTTGACTTAGAAGTTGCTGAAAAGTAAAGGGGGTCTCTCTACAACCATGTTGCTATGGTAACAAGTCTCATAGGAGGCATTACTGCACATTATCCCCATGTGATATCTTCAGTTATTCTCCTTTCAAAAAAGTTAAAGGAGTCCTCTCTATGATACCTCCTTCCCCACAAATTCAATTCAACATTGAAGATTTATTATTCAGTTTGTGTTAAAAAAAGGACTTCCCATAATATGTATTTTATTTTTTTCTTATCATTAGTATTTCTACCAAATGCTTCCTTTTTACAATAGGATTTCAGTTTTGAAATCAAATTGTCATAATTTTTTCAGACAGAAAACTTTCCAAATATATACATATATATTTTTAATTTGGGGAGGAAAGAGGGAAGAAAGAAATTAGTTTTATTTTCTTATAGCTGTAGCCAAATGAGAATCATGCTGAATTCATAAAGTTATTTATGGCTTATATTATTTGAACATAGCAAATGATAGTTTCTCCTTAAGTATGGGTTACAAGAAATCTCAAATTCAGAATAAAAATGTGACTGACATCATGCTAATACAAACTAGCATATATGTATACCTCTCTAAAAATCTTTTTATGATAAACATAATATTCATTTATATAATACTTTTTAACATTTATAAGATTATTCCTCTATAATAACTCTGTGAAATAGACTATTCAAGTATTATAATTATTCCTAATTTAGAACTGTGAAAAAGTGGCTCACCCAGGGCAACCTAAGTCAATGTAGTGGCAGGACTGGAATTTTAATCCAGGTTGTCTGCCTCCAATTTTAATTATTTCTCTCATAATATATTTTCTTTATAGCCTATTATGATTAATGAATCTTTTCAATCTGATATAATAAGTGAGGTCATTTATTTCCAAATCTGTTGAGTGCTATAATAAAAGTAATGATTACCAAGTACAATGAAACTTGCCTTGCCAGGATTCTGCTGCTTAAAGAGTGTCATTTCCTGAAGAAACAAGCTGAAGTTCATCCATGATTCTGCAATACATTGGTTGAGTCTGGACTTTTCATCAGCTTTGGAATTTACCACTTCCCAGCTAAAACAGAGAGAAAGAAACTTTGGATGATTGATAATAACACTTAAAGTAATTTTATCTGGAATTTACTAACAACCAAATAATCAAAGGGTGAATGTCCATAATGGATTCAACACTGGTTGTTTGGTCAACTTTTCAGAAAATTTTGAAAGCCTAAGCTGAGTAGCCAAGTATTTCATAGCCTCTCTTTCTACCATCAACTGGTATATACAGTACTGCAAACTAATTTGAGTAGTAACCTAAGAAAACATTACCAAGATAATAAACTTGCTAAGTAAAACAACATATTTCAAAGTGCAACAAGAGGAAACTTCAGAGGCAAGAAAGTCTGTTGAACATTAGAAACTCCTATACTATTCAACTGAACCATATTTTTATTTCCTTTTTAAAATTCCCAGTATGTATCAAGTTAATAGGCTTTTCTCTTATCAAAGTATCAAGCATCAGCTCCTAGGCAGGAAAGAAAAATAAATGAGAGAAAAGAGTCATAAATTCAAATCTATTTGTTTTCTCTCTATATATAATTTTGATAGCCAAAGAGAAGTTTGTTGTTTAGACAATATTTTTTTTTTGGTTTAAAATATCATTACAATATCCTTTTGTTTTTAAATTTAAGGCAATGGGGGCTAAGTGACTTGCCCAAGGTCACACAGCTAGGTAATTATTACGTGTCTGCGTCTGGATTTGAACTCAGGTGCTCCTGAGTCCAGGGCTCTATCCACTGCACCACCTAGCTGCCCCTACAATGTCCTTCTTAATATGGACTATAACATCCAAGAGAATTCTTTGGCTAGTAACCTGCTATAAACAAAAGTTCCCAGACAGATGGGTTAATGTATTCTGTTTGATCTCAGTATTCTCCTACCTCATTGACCCTTAAGACCCCTGCTCCCAGCTAATTAATTAATAAATACCTGATGTTATTTTATGCTTACTGTAAATATGCCCAATAAAACTGTACCAGATTGATATGCCATTTCCCTAGAAAAACTTTTTTTCCTGATAATTCTTTTCTGAACTAGTATTTAATTTCTATTATTATAGCATAGTGATAGAAGCAGACAATACATTCATCATTAAGTAAAAACTACAAAAATGAATTATCATTAAATGTTTAAATCTAATACCTTGATTGATGTACTTTTTTATGTAATCAAATTTGTTATATGATCTAGTTCTTTCCTCTTTCCCTTTCTCCTATACTTACTAAATAATCTTTTATGAAACAGAGAAATACAAAGATAAAAAAGGTACAAGGTTATGATCTCAAGCAGTTTAAAATTTCATAAGTTGATTATATTATATATACCTGTCACACATAGAATATAAACACAAAGTACAAAGTACCATGATATTGAGTATTGTTGATATTGTCTGTAAGAGTATATTTGAAAATAATCAAATGTAGTCACGTGGAAAAATTCCTAGATTGGGAAATGAAAGAGAGGGGTCTAGGTCTTGGTTCTGTCACAAACTGGCTATGAAATTCTGGATAAAACTGCAAGTTCTTTGCCCCTCAGTTTTTCTTATATAAAAAAAAAGAATGTTGAAGCAAAAATTATGCTTGAGGTGCCACCAACCTCTAAAATTCTTTGGTTCTAAATGTCAGCCATCCCATTAGACAACACTATCTTCATTCCTTCCTTCTCCACCCCCCAATCCCAGCTCAGTTCTCTTTCCTAGTATCATTTAAGTGTTCCACTTTTAGAGATAGAACTTTCTAGGAAAAGTGATTACCTCATTCCTAGAATCCAAAGTCAGAAAGGAAATGTTGTTCATGATTATTTGATATTTGGAGTGTATTACAGATGACATGTGGATGATGCATGTAGTTGCTTAGAATATTAGATTCTAGGCTTTCCTAGAAAGTCCTTTCCTGAAAACATTTAAGTAAGAGAAAGAAACCCGTGTGAATGTTGGACTGACCCATAGGAAACTGATCTTTTCATTGGGGAATGGCTCCCTTCCCATTATCCTTGGAAGTAAGATGACATACAGCAATAGAGATTTAAGGGACTGAAATATACATAAGACCTTAAAAAAACATTAAGCTATTGCAGTTTTTTTTAATAAGAGAGAATTCTTCTATTATTATATCCAAAAGCTAAGTTTTTATTGATGACACTGATCAAAATTCCAATGTTTATTATTTCTTTCCTAGTTTTAAGACAGTATTTCCTATATAGTCTCCTGTTTTTCTTTCTGTACTAAGCTGAAGATTAGAGAGAACTGTCAAAAAGCCATGTAGCTTAATATTTCCCTTTTTGTCAAAAATATTAGACAAAATACTAATGTAGGGTACTCATTTTTGGTGTAACAGAGAATCCTAATGAAAATGATCTCAGCTCCTTATCTGGTTATGCATTAATAATGTGAAGTTTCCCCTAAAACCAAACCTAAAATAAAAAATTTTATCTGATATTTTAAAAGAAGGCTCTGTGAATAAAATCAGAATAATTTACAATTGACCACACCCATGGGGCTGAACCTAGGAGTTGGAGAGGATCATACTGGAGTGAAAAACTAAACATTTGTATAGTGAAATGACTTGCCTAAAATTGATTTAAGTAGTATTAAATAGTAGAACTAAGACTGGAATTCACATCTGGCCTCCAGAACTGGCTCTGATACTTATTTGAGAGACAGTGTGATATAATGGAAGAGTCACAGAACCTAGATTCATATTACAGTTCTACTATTTACAACACCAGGGACTTTGGGCAAGTCACTTCTTCCTCTCTGGGCCTCATTTTCCTTTTCTATAAACTATAGGGGATGGTTTGGATGAACTGTGGGAACCTACTCTGGGGTACTTATCATCTGCTGTTAATAGTATACAGCATCATAGAGATGGAATAAAGCTGGTTAAGACTAAGTTAGTAGTCACCCAAACTCCTAAATGTTTTCATATAGAGAAGAATAAACAGAGATAGTGTTTGTAGTGGTCCTCTGACTCTTATGCTGCACACTTTCTTACTGTATCCCACTGCCTTCCTAATAAGTTATTAGTTAGCAGGACTGGAAATCTAAGACTTTCCATTATGTTGCTCTTCCATCAGAATGAGAATCCTCTTGGAGATAATGAATCATTTTGGCAATGGAGAGTTTCTCTTCATGATTCCCTTTGAGTAGAATTTTAGACCCTAAAACTTTTCCCTAACCTCCTGCCACATTCCAATGGAATCAGTTCCTATAGGTTTTGGTCAGTGATCATCTGGGAATTCCCTGATAAAGACATTGTCACTTAAGCCCCACATTTTCTCCAGCTGTTCTCTCCCTCCTTCCTTTGGACTGCGGGACTCCCTGATTTCCTTTAAGTCCCAACTAAATCTCAACTTTTACAGGAAGCCTCTCCCTATTCCTCTTAATTTCAATGCCTTCTTTGTACAAATTTGTTTGCATGCTTGCCTTCTCCATTAGATTACAAACTCCTTGAGGGCAGGGATAGTTCTTTTTGCTCCCCCCCCCCCAATTGCTTAGCAAGGTGCTGGTCTAGTAATGGGTGCATAATGAACATTTACTGATGGTTTAAGACTAGTTGCACCAGCCATGTCATATATTTTTCTAAGCTATAAATTCTTTTTTTTGTTGTGTTTTTTTTTTTTTTGCAAGGCAGTGAGGTTAAGTGGCTTGCCCACCCATGGTCACACAGCTAGGTAATTATTAAGTCTGAGGCTGGATTTGAACTCAGGTCCTCCTCACTCCAGGGGTTGGTGCTCTATCCATTGTGTCACCTAGCTACCCCTATAAATTCTTAGTAACCAACTATATAATCATACACACACACACACACACACACATCCAGTTGTGCTCAATAAATATGAACTGAATTGGTTGAATTTCATGTTGTAGTCATTTAGTCATTTAACATTTATTTCAGATTTCCTTATTTGAATACTGACTTAAATTAATTTTTTGTCTAGGAAACTACTGCTTAAGATCTTTAGATTCCTTGAGAGAGTAATTATTTGATGCAAGACAGCAATGCAACAGTGACCAGAGCAGAGAAAGACAAACCCAAGGAATTCATTTGTATGGAAATCTAAGTTTTTTTCTGAAGTGGAAAACTAAGGTGGCTCTCTCTTCAGTTGTTTATCAGTTATTCTGTTACATAGCTACTGTGTTCCTGTGAATATTTTAAAATATTGGGTATTTTTTGTACTAATAAGAGATATGAAACTATACCTAACTCTTGAGAATACACTACTAAAAACTAACACTAACTATAGTATGTCTGTAGATGTTTGCTTTCTGTAATTGTGGCATGTGAGAAGAATGTTGGCCTGAACATTCTATCAGTCCTGCATTTTCTTCTGGTCTGTGCATCTAACTAACTATGGGACTTTGTCTTTCCTTGTACAGAGTCTGCAGTTCTGGAGTGAATGTGATGAAACTTGATGGTAAACCAATACACACAAACAAAATAGGTCTCCAAGCATTCTTTCTCTCCCTTCACTCCTTTTAAGAAGAAATCTTTCTGGACTAGTCATAGATCCTCAGCATTTAGCTGAAGTTACAAAGAGGCAGGATATTAGAGATTTTGGGGTGTGTTTTGGCTTCCTCAGACCTAGGTTGTTTGAACCTTTCAAAAAGGAAAACAATGTTTTTGGGACTCAAGTGGCTGGGAAGATGAAAATGTCATACTTTTAACAGCAAGTTTGAACTTCAGTGGCTTCAAAACTTTGGCTAATGAAAGTTAAAAAAACAAACGAAGATTTTTTTTTTTAATGTTTTTGCAAGGCAAATGGGGTTAAGTGGCTTGCCCAAGGCCACACAGCTAGGTAATTATTAAGTGTTTGAGACTGGATTTGAACCCAGGTACTCCTGACTCCAAAGCTGGTGCTTTATCCACTATGCCACCTAGCTGCCCCCAAACCAAGATTTTATAAAGTACAGAGTATATTTAAACCTATCTATTCATAATAATCAGGCTAATTAAAATCTTTACAATTAGTCTCCAATATATATTCCATGTCTTATTACATGTGTCTAGGTGTCTAGGATAGAGTGTAAGCTTCAACTCACAAAGACCTGCATTCAAATCCTGCTTCAGACACTTACTAGTTGTGTGACTAAAGGTAAGTCTCATAAACTGTGTCAGGAAGAAGGAAAGAAGAAAGGAAGGAAAGAAGAGGGAAGGAATGAATGAAGGAATGAAGGAAGGAAGGAAAGGAGAGGGAAGGGCGCGTCCCTATCCATTAAGGAGTCTAGAGAGAAAATCTAGGCTCTTTTTTTTCTCTTTTGTCTTTATATTTCTCCATGCCAAGGAGAGATACTTTTAAAACATAGGTACTTAAGCAATATTTGTTGAAGTGAATGCGAATGGGAAAGATATTCAGGCAAGGAAATGCAAAGGCTATACACAAAATAATCTCAAAAGTAGAAGGTCGGAAACAAACATTTAAGCCCTAACCAAGTGCCAGATGCTTTGCTACGCAATTTACAAATATTATTTGATTTGATCCTCACAGATAGGTGCTATCATTATCTCCACTTGACAGGTGAGGAAATTGAGGCTGAAAGATGTCAAATGACTTGTCAAGGATCATACAGCTAGTGAGTTCTAAGGCTTAACTTAGGTCTTTCCTCACTCCAAGGTCAGCACTTATATTTTAAATTGCTTTTAAAAGGGTGAGAATTATCACAACTGTCTACATCATGTAGAACTGTCAAAACTCCAAAGGAATGCATTCTACACATGGAAGATCACCTGCACAAAAACATAGAGGCAGATATGATGTGGGGTATTGTATAAGGAAAATTGAGTAGGTCAATTTGACTTGAACAAAAAGTTCAGGAAATGAGTGTTTAAGCAGTAAGATTAGATTAAGAAAAGCTAGTGCAGAGCTTTCTACAACATGCTAAATATTTTATTTTGTATTTTATCCTAGAAGCCAAAGGGAGATATTAATAATTTTTTCCATACAGTCACAGCCAAATTTTGGGAATATCAATTTGGCAATGTGTGAATTAAAGATTAGTAAAGAAAAAAGGAAAGCATAACGATAATCAGAACTTTTAAAAGAACTAGTGCAACTATTAAATGCACCCTTTCCAGACTATAATGCAATAAAAATTATATTCAACAAAGAGACACAGAAACACACATTACAATTAATTGAAAATTATTAGATAATGTTTGTTTTGTTGTGGGGTTTTTTTTTTACGCTTTTTGCAAAGCAAATGGGGTTAAGTGGCTTGCCCAAGGCCACACAGCTAGGTAATTATTAAGCGTCTGAGACCAGATTTGAACCCAGGTACTCCTGACTCCAGGGCCGGTGCTTTATCCACTACGCCACCTAGCTGCCCCAAAAATTAGATAATGTAATCCTAAAGAATGAATGAGTCAATGAACAAATAAGAAAAATATAAATAATTTCATTAAAGAGAATGACAATGAGACAACATACCAAAATTAATGGGATATGGCCAAAGCAGTATTTAGGGGAAATTTTTTATCTTTAAACACTTAAATCAATAAGAGAGAAAAAAGAAAATCATTGAATTGGACAGACAACTAAAAAAACTAGAAAAATTAAAATTAAAAATCTCCAACTGAACACAAAATTGGAAATCCTAAAAATTAAAAGCAAGATTAATAAAAAAATTTTAAACTTGAAATAATAAATAAAATCAGGAAGGATTTATAGGGAAAAACAATAAAGAGGTAAACAATTGCTTAATTTGTAAATATTTAAAAAATAAAAACAATTTATATTTATCAAAAATGAAAAGGGTGAATTCACTGATTGGGGGAAATTAGAGCAATTATTAGAACCTATATTGACCAATTATCTGCCAATAAATCCAATAATCTAAGTGAAATGGATATATATATATATATATATATATATATATATATATATATATATATTTACAAAAATATAAATTGCCCAGATTAACAGAAGAGGAAATAGAATACTCAAATACGCTATCTTAGAAAAATAAATTGGAATAGGCCATCAATGAGTTTCCTAAGAAAAAAAATCCCAGGACCGGGATTGTCACAAATAAATTCTACCAAATATTTAAAGAAAAGTTAATTTACATCAGCATGAAAAAAAGGGTCAAGAAGTTTTACTAAATTCATTTGATGCAAATATGATCCTTATACTTTAAACCAGAAAGAGCAAAAACAGAATGAAAACTATAGACCAATTTCCCTTAAGTATATTGATACAAAAAAATTAAATAAAATACTAGGAAGGAGATAACAGTCATATAACACAAAGATTATATATACCATGACCAAGTGGGATTTATACCGGAATGCATTTTGGTTCAATATATGGAAAACTTCATTATAACTGACCATATCAATAACAGAAACAACAAAATTCATATTATCTAAATAGACACAGAAAAGTTTTTGACAAAATATAACACTTATTCCTCTTAAAAACATGAGGGAAAGGACAGCAATAAATGGAGCTTTCCTCAAACCTCTAAGCAGTATCTATCTCAAACCATCAGCAAGCATTATGTGTAATGGGGATAAGCTACAAGTCTTCCCAGTAACATCAGGAGTGAAGCAAGGATGTCCATTATCACTACTATTATTCTATATTGTACGACAGCAATAAAAAAAATAAATTGAAGAAATTGCAATAGCAATAAGGAGACAAAATAATCACTCTTTTGCAGACGAAATAAAGATATACAAATTTATTCCATTCTTATTTCTTAGGTGGCTTTGATAATTACTCTTTAGAATACAATTTAAGATCTTGTACTACTAGGCTACCTTCCTTCACATTGTTTTGTTGCTGATTTTCTTCCAATGAATTTTGTTATTATTTTTTCTAATACTATAAAATAATTTTATGGTAGTTTGATTAGTATGACATGAAATAAGTAAATTAGGTAGAATTATCATTTTTATTTTATTGGCTCTGCCTACCCATGAACAATTAATATTTCTCTAATATGAACATTTATGTTTTTAAAATTGCGCTCCTATAGTTTCTGGGTTTGTCTTGGCAGGAAGATTCCTAAGAATTTTATATCGTCTATAGTTATTTTAAATTAAATTTGTCTTTCTGTCTTTTGATCCTAGACTCTGTTGGCCATATATAGAAATACTGCTGATGTGGATTTGATTTCTATTCTGCAACTTTGCTGAAGTTGTTAATTATTTCAACTAGTTTTTTGGTTGTTTCTCTAGTATACCATCATGTCATCTGCAAATCTCTCACCTTATACAAAGATAAGACTGAAATACGTACATGATTTGGTTGGTTGCTGTCCTTTGTTATTGAAGAATACCAAAACAACTTGACTATCTTAGAGACAAATTACAATGTTCAATCACAGACCAGGTACAAATTGGTCATATGCTTATTTGGGATGAATCCTCTGAATTTGTGCATCTCACATTTCTTTTGAATTCAACAATCCTGCTCTGCTCTAAAGCACAGCACCTTCTCTGATGAGGACACAATATGTCAGTCAGTCCTGTACAAGTGTCTCTCATGTCACCCAATCAATTCCAAAGTTCTTAAGAGAGGCCTAGAAAGTGCCCTTATATCATTTTTCTGACCACCATCTGAGAGTTTGCCTTATGTGAGTTCTCCATACAATAGTCTTCTTGGTAAGCATACTTCAGTTTGGCATTCAAACATTGTCAGTCCATTGGAGTTGTGCTCTCTGTAGTAGAATCTGAATGTTTGGCAATTTAATTCAAGAAAGAACCTCAGGTGCCTGGTATATTATACAAACGCAGACATGTATAAATACCCATACATATAATCATATATACACATACACCCAAAGCTATTCCCTAAGAGGTAAGTGATTAAAAGATATGAATAAACCATTAATAACCCGCAAGAAACAATATTCAGGATTGCTAATAAGAAGAGAAATGCAAATCAAAAAGACAATTATCAATATTGGCAGAATTGTAGAATATAGGAGGCACATTATAGCATTACTGGAAGTGTTGTGACTTGATACTATTTTGGAAAGTAATTTGAACTTATGAAAATAAAATGACTAAAATTACCATAAAGACAAAATAATGATTTGAAATTAAAATGGTTTTAGTTTTATCTCTTTGTTCCTACTATGGTCTTGGAGTTCAGTATTATTTTTCAAGTAAAATCTGTCTTTGTACCTAAATATGTAAAAACAAACAAAAAAAAAAAGATTGAGTGACCATGGTCAAGTCTCAACTTTATTTGCTAATTTTGTTACCACAAAAGTGCCATATCTTCTCTGACCTTTGGTTTCTCATGTATAAATTAATAATAATAATAATAATAATAATAATAATGAATTGTATATTTTAAAGGTTGCATTATTACTTTGCTAAATTATAATACATTATGTAAATCTGAATTATTATTATTATTATTATTATTATTATTATTATTAAAAAATAGAAATTCTTGATCCAGTAAATTTTAAGACAACATACTTAGGCAATTTGTGTTCTTCCCTAAAATAACTAAGATTTAAAAATTTTAAACTGAATTATAAAAAATTATAAAGAGAAATTGTCTAAGGCAGGTAGCTAGGTGTTACATGGATAAAGTGTCAGGCCTGTAGTCAGGAAGACAAAACTGAAATAACTGAACAGAAATGATCTGAGAGCATTAATTTGCATTATATTTAATTACTTTAATATATGAGCTCCTTGAAAGCAAGAGGTTATTTGGGTCTTTCTATTTGTATCATCTATGCTTAGCACAGTGCTTCACACATAGCATGTGCTTAACAAATTTTTTATTTCATTGATTTTCTGTAAAGTTAAAAGAGAACATTTTAAAAACATTAGTGAATGAGTTATTTATTGACTATCTTTTACATGATTAGCACTAAGAGGCTGCCTAATACAGTAGGGGAAAAATGCTCATCTTTAAGTTGAAAAGCCTGGGCAACTTGGGCAAAATTAATTATGTCCCTTACTACTAGGTAAGCTTCCTAAGCCTTATTTTTTTTAACTTTAAAAGGCAAAGATTAAGTAGGGGGAAAAGTCCTTTAAAAAGGCAACATACTGAAGAGATGTGGGAAATCTAGGACACTAATACATTGTTGGTGGAGCTGTGAACTCATCCGACCTTTCTGGAGTACAATCTGGAATTATGTCCAAAGGGCAACAAAAATGTGCATTCCCTTTGATTCATCAATACCACTACTGGGTCTATACCCTGAAGAGATGATGGAAAAGGGTAAAAACACCACTTGTACAAAAATATTCATAGCAGCACCACCAGCAGTGGTGGTAAAGAATTGGAAATTAAGTAACTGTCCTTCAATTGGAGAATGGCTTAGCAAACTGTGGTATATGTATGTCACGGAACATTATTGTTCTATTAGAAACCAGGAGGGATGGGAATTCAAGGGAAGCCTGAAAAGATTTGCATGAACTGATGCTGAGTGAGATGAACAGAACCAGGAAAACACTGTATGCTTTAACAGCAACATGGGGGTGATGATCAACCTTGATGGACTTGCTCATTTCTTCAGTGCAACAACCAGGGACAATTTTGGGCTATCTGCAATGGAGAATACCATCTGGATCCAGAGAAAGAATCGTGGAGTTTGAACAAAGACCAAAGACCTTCAATTTAAGGGAAAAAAATCCATTATCTTATTATGTAATTTTGTGATCTCTTATACTTTATTTTTCTTCTTCAGGATATGATTTCTTTCTTATCACATTCAACTGAGCTCAATGTATACCATGGAAACAATGTAAAGACTAACAGACTGCTTTCTGTGGGGGGTGGGGGGAGGGAAGCAAGATTGGGGGGGGAAATTGTAAAACTCAAAATAGAATCTTTCTTAAAAAAAGGCAACATACTAAACATACCAATGGAGAAAAACATAAACCAAATCTTAAAACTTTAAATGTAAAGAAATTAAATACTGCAATGAACAAAAGTGACACTATGGACCAAGATATATATACATATACATACACACACATATGTATATACATATATATGTGCACATATATACACACATATACACATACAGAATAAAAATGAAAGTTGGACTAAAATTAACTGCGAATCTAAAAGAGTAGGAGTTATAAGCATGATACAGGGGAAAGGGATTAGATATGTAATTTCACTAGTATGAAGAACTAGAGGGATAAGAAAATTGTTTCTACCAATGCAAACCGACAGATTCTGCAATCTCAAGTCATACAGAGAACTACCTGTAGCAGGGAGAGGTGAAGGAATTTGATCAAGGTCACTCAGCCAGTACATGTCAAAGACATGACCTGAGCCCAAGTGGTTTTGAGGGCAATTCTCCATCCAGTGTGTCATTCTCTCTCCTGTGTCATTCTGCTTTTTTGTATTCATTTGGTTGACATCAAATTTTGTTACAGTATTTGATTTTGATTCTATGGTTATCTTTTTTTGAGGGGTGGAGGTTGAGAGGGGAAAGTGTTACTTAGAAAATCCTTGTATTTAACCCCATTGCCTCATCAAAAAAAATATTAGGGATTCAGTAAAGAAACTAAATTAAATAATAGTGTCAACAAAGTCAGGCTGCAAGGTAAACTCCCCAAAACAAAATTATTTCTAATATAATAATAAAATCTAGAAGATCATAACAGAAGAGGCAGTCTCATTCGAAATAACTACAAAATGCATACTATATTTGGGGATCAATCTACCAAATAATTAAGTAACCATGTAGTACTGGTGTACTAGTACTAGTACAAGAACAAAGGGCAGCTAAGTGTTGAAAAATCAATGTGAGCTGATGTCATCACGGGAAGTTTCATAGAAAAGGTGGCAGTTTCCACTGTTTGAGAGACCAAGTTAGAGATTTTTCAAGTAGAAAAATGAACATAAATAAATTCAGGGGAATTAGTATTAGCAACATATGCAGCAGGGAGATTGGTCTCTGTAAAACAAAGATTTCTCATGTCAAAGAATAGCAGGCAAAAAAAAAGGCAGATAGGTAACAAAGTCAGATGATTAGGAAATTTTGAAAACTAGAAACTGCAAAGAAGTAACAAAGTTTTATTGCCTTTTACCTATGAAGTTTATCTGGAATATTATATATTGCATGGAGAATTATTGGTTAAAATTAATTAAAATTCTTAATTTCTGTTTCTGATTCTAGTTCTTATATTGGCCTGGAAAAATTTAATTATTTGTAAAGCAAGACATACAATGAAAGCGGCTGCTCTGATTTCAAAAACTTTAATAATACCTGCATAATTCTGAATTCTACTTTCATTTAAAATCAAAGGTCTCATCAAAGATGAGAGTGGCACAATTATATTCAATTGCATTTAGGACATTTGCCATCCTCTTAGAGAGAGGCTTCCAAAACCAAAATCTCATACTTCACAAAGGATCTCTCTGGGGGCAAACTCAACCCTTTATTTTTCTATTTGGATTCAAGTGCAAAAGAATACAAATACAGTCCTGTAATTTGGGTTGTAACAGAGCAACAAGAGTAGAACAATACTAAACAAAATGAACATGAAGATAAGACTGAAACGATGCCTTACTTTTTTTTTTAGTTTTTTTTTTTTGCAAGGCAAATGGGGTTAAGTGGCTTGCCCAAGGCCACACAGCTAGGTAATTATTAAGTGTCTGAGACCGGATTTGAACCCAGGTACTCCTGACTCCAAGGCCAGTGCTTTAGTCACTATGCCACCTAGCCGCCCCAATGCCTTACTTTTAAATGAACTCTGGAAAAAACGTTTCTGGTTATTTTGGTTAAGATTTTCCAGGACTTCACTGCTTTACTGAAGGAGATACAGTTCAAAAATACCCATGACTTTCTGGTCCCAAATGCTCAAAACTTTCCCTCCTGTGCAGGTTCTTAATGTGCATTTAGATTAAAATTAAGGTTACAGCTGGGGCAGCGTGGCCGGCTGAGGTGACAGGCCGGGCTGGGTCGCCGCGACCCGGCCGAGGGCATGGCCGCCTCCGGGGTGCGAGGCCTGTGGGCCACCTACCACCAGCTGCTCGACAAGGTGGAGCTGATGCTGCCCAAAAAGCTGAGGCCGCTCTACAACCACCTGGCAGGTCCTAAAACTGTATTTTTCTGGGCACCAATTATGAAATGGGGGTTGGTTTGTGCTGGATTGGCTGACATGGCCAGGCCTGCAGAAAAACTGAGCACAGCCCAGTCTGCTGTGTTGATGGCTACAGGGTTCATTTGGTCAAGATACTCCCTTGTTATTATTCCTAAAAACTGGAGTCTGTTTGCTGTTAATTTTTTTGTTGGTGCAGCAGGAGCCTCTCAGCTCTTTTGTATATGGAGGTATGCTTATTAATATAAGCATATATATGTTTCCCAAAAAGTCTGTTGTGATAAATGTTATTTTATGTATCAAGTGAATCTACAAATAATTTATCAAATAATATGTTAAAGTAACCATTACCATATTACATTGTAGTTTTGTTGAACTTTGTGTTTTTGGTGGATCCATTTAATGAATAATAGGATATATAACTTTATGGTGCTTAAGTCAAGTAGAGGTGTGTGTCTCAGAAAATGATCTGAGGTAATAAATGTCTGGTAGGGAGGGACTTCACAAATTATATAATCAAAGTCAGGACAATTAGAATTGGAATAAATTTGTTCAAACACACAAAAAAATTAAATTAAATTAAATTAAATTAAATTAAGGTTACAAAAAGACACTCCAGAATGAAGAACTCTATCATATCAACATTTGCTTTTTATGTCCACAGGTTTAAAATTAACAATGAAATTTTAATTCAACATTTATTAAGTACCTAAAATAGTCCTAGGCAATAATTAACATATTTTAAAATCATATTTTCATACACAACCTATTATGTGATACTTTTCTTTAGATCTAAGTTTACCCATCTATTAAAGGTATTGAACTAGATGACTTAAGATCTCTTCTCACTCCAAGATTTTATAAAAAGAAGGTTAACATATAAACGATCACCTAGCAACTATGATAAGCAGATGCTCCAACTCATCACATTCATATATATGTTTTGGCCTGGAGATCCATTTCATTCTCTGGAAATGACTAATGTTCTCAGTGCTCTGTTGATAGTAGGCATCTGTTGAGGCAAAGTCCTGTCAAATTTTTCTTAGAAAGGTCAGTCAGTCTCAAGTTACTGACTTCAGGATTTCTTAGTGCAATGTGTTGAAATTTTTTTTAACCCACTGGCACCAATATGCCCATGGCAAGCACATACCAAATACTTCTGTGTGTATGTACAGATGTACCTAAATAAATGTGCTTAGTGTTTAGACAGAGATATGTGTTTATATACAGATACACAAATCACAGTCATGACAGAGCAAAATGAGATGTGTCAACTAAAGGATTATACAAACAAACACAAGATTAAGAAATTATACAGCACTCAAATCTAAGCCTTCACTTTCTCAGACAACCTAGGCCAGGGTGCTACATCCCTCCACTAAGACGCCATTTAGTCTGCTCCTGCTTAGGTCTGACAAGTAAGGGTCATATTCTTTTAAGTAGTCAATCAACTTCTCACTGCTGAAATGGAACTTTTTCCAAGGCTTCTTTTTATATTATGTTTCATACTAATCAGAGTTAAGTAATATATTTCTGAACTTTTCTTTCTCCCTCTTCCTCTTTCTTAGACAGATCAACTCTAACCCTGACTGAGCTGCATGCAGACAGACAAACACAAGACTTAACTAGTCAACCTGGAAGGCTGAAACTAATGCAATTCTTTAAAGATTTTGTGTACGAGGCCAATTGGAATTCATTTTAATGTGTGATTTCACTGAAGTTTTAATAACTGGATTTATAATAAACCTGAGGTATGAACAATCTAAATTCTACCATCAGAATGGAATGAAGGTATTCAGATGATTAAATGCTGGTTTCCATTTGTGAATGCCAAGGCTTGACTTCAATCACTGTCTCTGTGGAGGGAAAAGGATTCTATTTTTCCCCCTGAAAAATAGTATCAGATAATCAGGAAACAAAACCCTTCCACAAACCCTAAAGCAGGAGGTTCTTAACAATTTTTGTATGTTTGTAGACTCATTTGGCAGCCTGGAAAAGTCTATGGGACAATAAAATACATAGGATTATAAAGGAAAACAAAATCTTGTGAAACTAAAGATGTTAATTTTTTTCCCCTATTCAAACTCATGTGCTCCAAAATTCCCTAAGGAGAATTTAAATAATAAAAATACCACTGTGAAATCAGTTCGCTTCTGTGGGCATAATAAGCCCTTAGCAGGTATAATCTGGGGGTTTCAATTTAAATTTGACACAAAATGTGTTTTTGCATTTGTTCTTACATATTTATCGATATGAAATACATATATACATATATATATATTCCTCTGAATACATAAATTGTACATCAATGGACCTTAAAAACAATGCCTGCCCTTATTAGTGTTTTCCCTTCTTTTCTGTATTTTTGAGTCCTTTTCATGAGGACCCAGGTAATAAAGCATTTTCCCCATGAAGTTTCCCTGATTCAATCCTCCTTTTTTGGGCATCTTTCCTAACATTTAAACTCTCTTTCATGCATGTGTGTCATTTTCCCTTATAGGACAAGAACTTCATCTTTTTTTTTTTTTTTACTATCCTGAACAACTACTAACTGCAGTAGTAGGCACTCAATAATCTTATTCTATAAATCTGCTAAAGAATAAAAATGCTGATTGTCATGTGGATGCTAGTTTTTCCACAGAAACATATGGCTGTGAATGAGCCTATAAGGAAAAAAAACTAACTTCACTTAAAGGAAAAGAAGCATAAGCTCCATGGTTCAGCTAAATGATTCCCAGTTAAATTTCATACTATTTTAGCAAACAAAAATTATGATATAATATGATATATATAGTCTTATTTTTGTTTAAAAAAATTCAAAGTTTTGCACTGCAATGTTTTAACCCTTTGGGATCATCAGAGATGATCCTAAATGTGTTTTTTTCCTAGAAAAGGTGAAGAACCAACGGTTTATGCTAAATTAAAGTCTACACAGTAGTGTTCTGGAAGAAAACACTGAATTTTGAAAATGAGAGATTAAGGTTAGCATTTCAAATGAATTACTTACTTAGCAGTATGAATTTTTAGCAAGTCACCTTAACCACTTAAGGTCTTAATTTTCCCACTGGGTATAATGATGACTATGCTACCTAATTTCATACCTGCTGTACAAGTTGAATTAATGTATGTAAAATGCTATGTATGTAAAATACATTACATAACATTTAGTCACTATCATTATTATTAAGCAATAATCTTAATTTCAAAGTCAAATTTTCAGTTGACAGAAACTACACAATTAAGCAACAACAAAAAAAGGCAGAGCCGATCATTCTATTCCAAGCTATTTATCAGTTATATTATAAAGAAAGTTAAAAACAATTACAAACTAATAAGATCTAATGAGAAGTTAGCCTATTAAAACCTGCAAAAACTCTCAAATCTGTACACTTAAACTTAGAAACAGAATTAATGAATCTTTAAAAATTTTCTAAGTCAATAATTTCTGTAAGACTTGAAGCCATTTGTTAAAAATATTAAAATGCAACACTTTCAGTTTGCAAAAACAGGTGGCACCAGGAAGATGGAAATTAATAAAACTTTTGCATATTTAGTGGATGAGATTTTTAAAATAAGTACATGATTTAATTACGACAGACAATAAGGTATTTCTTCCAATTGTTCTACACTGTGGTTATCTTCTTAGCTATGACAACAATAAATAAGGGCAGCTAGGTGGCGCAGTAGATAGAGCACTAGCCCTGGAGTCAGGAGGACCTGAATTCAAGTCCAACCTTAGATATTTACTAGCTGTGTGACCCTAGGCAAATCACTTAACCCTGACTGCCTCACAACCAGGGTCATCTCCAGTCACTGTGATCCAATCTGGCCACTGGAACCAGAGGACACTGGAGGAGAAAGTGAGCTTAGTGACTTAGCACTGCAACCCCCTCACTCAAATCCAATCCAGGTGTTTGTCATGTCCCTGACATCATGATTTTACACCCCCCCCTTAAGGACAAACATGAAAACAATTAAAACTAAATAAAAAGTAAACTTAGAACTAGACCTTAGAATTACTTTATCAAGTATATTACATATACATATATTAACATTACATATTAAGTATATTACAATCATACAATATAGCACTTGCTAAATAGCAATTTTAGTAATAGTCTGACTTTACAAAAAAGCTATTAGTAGCTAATTATTTCCTTCCTGTAAAAATAGAATCAATTTAATCTGGGGGAGATAAATTATTAGGGATCTAACACAGAATCTCTACTTCTTCAATCCATTTAATATTAGTTGGTATGTAAACTTCAAATAACTTAATTGTAGACTTTTTTGACAAACATTTATTGTAAGAGCTATATTAAGAGATAACTAAATATCCCCCTAAAATGATGTTTCTCTTGTCCTTGGGAATGCATTAAAAGCAACTTAACCTACTCCTTTATTTTACTCTCCAAGGAGATCCTAGGAAGCATCCTTCAATTCAGATGCAAATTGTCTATGTCTTCTGGCTTCATTTACAATGAAAATATCAAAATTGATATGATTCCATTTTTCTAGCAACATATCCACTATTTTGTCCCTGCATTTTACAGGTAAAATACTACACACTGTTGTTTTTTTTATATAGTAGGGAGTCTTAACCTGATTTATTTTATCTTGCATATTTAAAAAAGTTATTTTGAGAAGGTTTCTCATAGGCTTCACCAGATTGCTAAAGGGGTCCAAGTCCTTGGTATAAAGGCTATTAAAAACTATATTTATTAGTAACTTCTGCATCCTTTTCCACCACTCTGTCACCATCCTTGCAAAAGTCAACTTGTGAATTTTTTTTGGCATAGGTTGCCATGGAAAAAGAATTTGTCACCAGGTGTCCAGCAGACTTGTGATAAGCCTCTCTATATGTGGTTAGACTGGTCCTCAGAAAGTAAATATAATTAACTGTTAGGACCTGTCTACTGGTACCTCAAAGCCTTTCCAATGTAGTAGAAAATGCCAGAACCTGTACTAAAGCTGGCATAGCTTTTAAAAACCCAAGGTCATGGCAACATCAGAGGCATCAAGGCAAGACTTCTAAGTGGGTAGTAGACTGGACTGTAACAGATAAGAAAATTTCCACAAGGGTAGAGAAATAAAATATGAAGGGAAAGTTTCAACAATTGTTTGTTTTATGAAGATGATGTCATAAAAGTTAATGTGGACTAAATGGGGAAATCTTTGAACCCACTGAAAAAAGTCAGAATTATGAAATTATGAAACATTAACTACTGAAAGAAATTTAATTTTTTACTTTCAAGTATCTATAGCATAACAACAGAAAAAAATGTGCTGCCAAGTACTGTTTCTTCTTGGACTTGTTTTGATGTATAGATATTACTCATTTATAATTAGCTAACCATTGTCTCTGTTTAAAGTTTAATTAATTCTGACTGAGTGTTAAGATAGTCTGAATAATTGAAAAAATCTGAATTATTAATCATTGAAAAGAAATTCAGTTATTACCTTCAAGTATATACAGCATAACTATAGGAATCGTATGTTGTCAAATTGTGTTTTCTTGAAGCTATTTTGATGTATAGATAAGATTCATATAATTTAGCTTTCTATAGTTTCTGTTTATATTTAAATACAGGTTTCCAGAGTAGTTTCTCTTAAACTATCCAATACAAGAGGCAACAGAAAGTATCATGTATGTGGAATCAGAAGACCTCTGCTCATCCCCTCTCCTACCCTTCTCTCCTCTATAACCATAACAAGTTGCTTAAACGATTAGGGTTTCCAGTTTCTCCATTTATAAAATGAAGAGGGTCTGGTCTAGAGAGATAACCTCTGTGGACCTCTTCCATTGTTAATCTTTCCTTCTAAGATCTAACCTTCTGTCTGTCTCCATTATTAATTTGCTGAGCAAAACTTTTTCAAAACTTGTCCCAAATTAAAAGAATTCCCTCTGCTGCTTATATAACAGTCCACACTAGCTTGAAAATATTAACAAATTTCCTATATTGTAAGGTCTCAGCAGCAGCAGATTAGGGGATCAATGATTTTTGTATTACAGCAAATCATGAACACCCTTCTCCCCTTACTTAAGAGTCTTTTATCTACATCTCTGGAAAAATTACTTACTTATTGAAAACTTAGACCCTGAGAAGTATCAATGATGATTGTGCTATTTTTCTTTTGTTTTCAAAGGGGACCAAGATCATTCCTTGACTTGGATTTAAGTAAGGCAGAGTTACATAAAGTCATCAGCCTCACTCCCTTGCAGGGTTACTGGTGTCCAGTGGCAAGACAAAAGTCAAGATGACTTGTGACTGTTCAGTATGCAGTGGAGCACTGGATCTGATCAGGCTCTATGTGCTCCACAAGTGCTTTCATGTTTATGGGAACAAATAGTTTTCATCCATTCAAGTCTTCAAATGCTTGGAGTAGATACCACCTCCCACCCTCCTGCAACTCATTAAAGGGTTCAAGACATGTCTGCTGGCTACCCCCAATCTGAGACAGTTTATCAAGGATGAGTGAATGAAGGGTGCTGAAGAAGGCCCAGCAATCTCTCATACCAGAGGTGCGAGTCCTCCTTGGGAGTATTATCAGTGATAATGATCACAATTAATTGTGATGAGGAAGGGGAGGAGGAGGATGACAATTATTAATATTTTTATATCACTTTAAGATTTGCAAAGCCCTTTAGGTATGATCCCTCAATTTGCATGAAGTGATGCTGAGTGAGATGAGCAGAACCACAAAAACATTGTACACCCTAACAGCAACATGGGGGCAATAATCAACCTTGATGGACTCGCTCATTCCAACAGTGCAACAATCAGGGAAAATTTGGGCCTCTTTTCAAAGGGTTATACCATCTGTATCTAGAGAAACAACTGTGGAGTTTGAACAAAGTAAAAACTATTACCTTAAATTTAGGAAGAAAAAAAAGCCCTGATATCTTATTGTCTGATTTTGCTATTTCTTATACTTTATGTTTCTTCCTTAAGGATATGATTTCTCTCTCATTACACTCAATTTGGATCAATGTATACCATGGAAACAATGTAAAGACTGACAAATTGCCCTCTGTAGGAGGTGGGGGGAGGGAAGTAAGATTAGGTGAAAAATTGTAAAACTCAAGATAAATAAAATCTTTAAAAAAAAAGTATGATCCCTCATTTGATTTTTCACTATGAGCTAAGTGCTACTATCCCATTTTACAGATGAAGAAATCAAGGCTGGAGAAAAGTTAAGTGACTTACCTAAAGATATGTAGTACTTGGGGCAAAAAAAAAAATTTTTTTTTTTAGGTTTTTGCTAGGCAATGGGATCAAGTGGCTTCTCCAAGGCCATACGGCTAGGTAATTATTAAGACCAGATTTGAACCCAGGTACTCCTGACTCCAGGGCTGGTGCTTTATCCACTACGCCACCTAGCCGCCCCCGGGGCAAGATTTAAACTCAATTCTTCCTCATTCCAAGTCTGGTACTCTATCATGCCACCTAACTGCCCAAAGATGTTTGTAAAAGTACTTGAAAGACTATGATGCATGAGTATTATACAGAGCATGCATACTCATTTATTCCTTTCCTCTAAGAAAGCAATATATTCTACTCCTATCTGTAGTTCTTAAGTTGTTTTTAATTCATAAGGCATCCAATTCTACAAAATTGTATGATAATCTATAGTGGTAATACTTTAATTTTTGTGTGAAAGAAATAATAAGCTTATGTTTCCACACTTAGTAGGAATGGCTGGACCTTGACTTCACGGTCCCATCAAACCCTCTACCATGTTCTGGGTGATAAGAGTTTCAGCCATTACCAAAAACTCATTTCCCTATGGTACTTTCAGTATAAGCAGTTAAAAATTGAAAACAACAGATGATACTTTAGTTAATTAACTTGCTTGTCATACTCTGTCAGCACAGATTCTTATTGCTGCTACCATCACCTTTATAGAGTACAATCTTAAATTTCCAGGTATAATTTTCTTGTCCAAAGAATAAGTTTAGCCATATGCTTTTTACAAGAGTATTCTTTCATTCACTGTATCTGGAGTTGGCCATGTTGATCCTTGATACAAATTACCACAAACCAGCATTTTTAACCTATTATTGGTTCATTAATCTTTGGAAGACATTTATGGTTATATCTTTGCCTCTGCTCAGATATCCTATCTCTTAGTTCTAGTTTCTAGCTAGATTTCTTCTCTGTTACTTTATAGTCATTAAGGTTTAATAGCCTAAATAGAAGTCTGACAGAGTTCTCCTTTCTTCCCAATATGAGAGCCAAAA
The DNA here is from genome assembly GCF_037893015.1 of Macrotis lagotis. Classification (NCBI taxonomy): domain Eukaryota; kingdom Metazoa; phylum Chordata; class Mammalia; order Peramelemorphia; family Peramelidae; genus Macrotis; species Macrotis lagotis. The sequence continues at coordinate 355,196,212 of NC_133666.1, forward strand.
TCAATTTTCTCTTATCATATGTGAAATGTCTGAATGACATTCATCCATTGTCTGAATAAATCCATATAAACTTGGATCCATCATAGTATGTTCCCAGAGGGCAAAAAATCCCAACAACTTACAGGTTTCCAAGTAAACCCCAGTGTTTTTTATGTATAAAATAAGATTTGGATCTATGAAATAAAATAACCTCAATTCACTCTTTACAGAAGCTCTAAACTACTATTAGCCTTAATCATACCACCTGACCAATGAATACTGTTACCTTTGTTTACATAAAAATTTAAGAACAGAAAGATCTATTGTTGAATACTAATGAATTATACTTTTCTATATCCAAGAGACATGTGAGCTAAATGGTATAATGGACAGAGCCTGTGGCCTAGAATCAGGAAGACCCAAATTCAAATTCTGCCTCAGACACTGCTTAGCTCCAAGACTCTGGATAAATCACTTTAATTGCCTCAGTTTATTCATCTATTAAATAATAGCACCTACCTCTGAGGGTTGTTGTGAGGACCAAATGAGTTAATATATGAAAAAACAAGTTTTGCACAGTTTGTCAAAGATTAAGCATTATATAAATATTGATTCCTTCCTTTTCCCTCCCCAGTTTCACCTAGCTAAGTAGGTCAATGAAGTCATATTAAAAACATTGGGCTACTGGGGTTGATAAACTTTAAAGGAATTAGATAGATAAGGTAAGTACAATACTTGCTTTGCTTAAGCTGGAGTGGTTTATTTTTAAGGAAGCAAAGAAAATGTCCTCCAGACTTGATTGATCCCATGAAGGGCTTCAAAAACTAAGCCTATATAAAGCAAATACTTTGAAGCTTTTAGTAGAATTCCAAATGTCCTGTGGACATGCCTTCTTGATTGTAGTATAAACATGTAGACTGGGGACTAATGGTTTGATTTAATTAGGAATTATATCCCATTTAATCTTATCACAAATAAAGGTGAATGGATTTTAGTTTTATTGTTTTGCATTTTGTGATCCATCAGTGCCTCACTGTATTCTGAATTACTAGACTGTATGGAGCTAGTCCTGGCCTAGAATTAAAAGCAATGAGTCACAGGAGAAGCAAACAGGACAAAAACCCAGCTAATGAAGTCTGTGGTGCAAGTTGGTCAACAGAAGATGAGACACTGTTCTATTTCCAATGAACGTCATCTAATGGAACACCATGTGTCTGGGCAGAAATAAAGGCAAAATATAGTTCACTCAATCACTTCCTTGAAATATATTCTGGATTTGGAACTAATTAAGCCATTACCACTCCCATAATAAGTGACTTTTAACATGAATGATTTCCCCTCTATTAGCTCATGTTGCCACAGAACCTTTTAAATCAAATAAAAAAACCTCTTTAAAAAGGTTTTTTTATTATATATATATATATATATGTCATTTCATTAAAAATGGCTTTTTCTTCTTGAAGGATTTGCCTGTGTTATTGAATGTCATAAATCAGAAGCTAAAGTATCACATCTCATCTCAATTCATTTATATAAATTTAGGCAACTTCATTAGTTATTCCCTGGAGACACCCCAATAGGAAAAAATGTGATTCTATTATCCTTTTAAATGTAAACTCTCCTACAAAAAGTTTCTTGTTGAGACAACAATGGAGGCATGATTTTGAAGTCAGAATGTCAGAAACAGACTAGGAGGTAAATGAAGACAAGCTGGTCTGAGTCCCTTTATAAAATGAGTCTCCAGGGGGAAGTTACCAATAGGAGAAGGGGGCTTCATAGAAGTCATATACACACACATATGGCAATAAGAGAGGGGTACTTCAGGAAAACTGAAGTATAACAACTTAAGAGTTATAGATGGCTGCTTATGCAAAACTGGATGAGATAAATGATGAGTTAAAAATCAATAAAAGTTCTTGAAAGAATGGAAAAAATCTAATGAGATAAAATTTAATAAGGATAAATATTAAAGTCTTGTATTGGAGTTAAAATATAGCTTCCAATATAAGATAGAAAAGGCATGGATAGACAGAAGTTTGTTTTTTTTTTATGAACACTATCTAGAGATTTTAAGTATAAAGTCAATATGAATTAAGAATGGGTTATGGGAAAATGCCCAAAAACAATTTTAGCATGCATTAAGAGAGCAGTTCTGTCCAGAAGTGGAAAATAGTTCTGATATACTGCGCCCTATTTGGGCCATATTTAGAGTATTGTACTCATTTCAAGAACTCATGCTAATAAAGATATTATTAAACTGGAAAGTATCCAGAGGAAGTTAACTAGGGCAGTCAAGTGCCTTGAGATCATGCCATAGGAAATCTGAAAGGAAGAAGAAAGGGAGAACACTTATGGGAGCTGTCTTTAAGAATCTGATGGGCTCCCATACATAAGAAATATTAGAATTAGGCTTGTTCTGTGTTTCATTCCTAGGAGCAATAGGCAGAAATTAGAAAGTAGCATACTGAGTTAATCAATGAAAAAGCCTATCTTTTATGTGCCAACAATTTGGATAAGCACAAAGGATAAATGATCCCTAAAAAAAGTTTACCTTCTAATGGAGATCTATTACCTTCTATACTATTTGCAAAATGCCTAGTATACTTCCTGACATGTAATGCATTCGATATAAATGCTTATTCCCTTTCTGTTCTGTGTGTAGGGCATACACATCAGGAAGTATACTAGGTATTTAACAAATAGTATCTCCTTTGGTCCTCACAATAGCCCTGCAAGATAAGAATTCTTCTTATACCATTTTTAACAGCTAAGGAAACTGAGGCAAGTAGGACTTGAACACAGTTCTCAGGGTCACATAGTGACTACAAGGTGGTACTAAATGGTTAAATATGAAACAGCATGGCATGAAGGGAATGAGCAATTGGAGAGGACAGAATATGGAGCTCAAGGTATACCTGAACAGAAGGGCTCTGTAATGCAGAGGAAAGGAAGGAATACATCACACTCACATGGGTTTTCTAATAAAAAGGCATGGAAGATGGGAGCAGGGTCACACATGAGAACAGAATATATCTGTTGTTAAAGGGATCAAACAATTTAAGCAGTGAAGATTACAGAAGAGCCTCCATTTTATCTTAGAGGTAACAGAAAGTCATTGACAGTGATGCCATGTAGGGGAGTTGTATGGTCAGATATATGGTTGAGGAAAATTACATTGGCAGCAGTATATAAGATGGACTTCAGACCAGAAGACCAATGAGGAGGATTACTACAAGAATTTAAGCAAGAGCTCAATAGAGACTTAAGAAAGGTAGTGACTGGGTAGGTGGAGAGAAGGGGTCAAATATGGGAGATGAAGCAGTAGAATAACAGATCAGACAAATGAATGGATAGTATGGGGTGAGAGGAAGTGGCAATGCCAGGGTAATGATTATGTTACGAACCTGGGAAACCTTAGATAGAGGAAGTTTGGAAGAACAGAAGGTTTGGAGGGGAAAGATAAGTTCAGGCAAGTTTGAGATATCTCTAGGACATCCAGTTTGAAATGTCTAATAGGCAAAATATGATGCTGAAAAGAAGCGAAGGGAAGAGAGTTCGGCTGGATATTTAAGTGAGATTCCCCACTCCTGCTTCCCTACCTCTTCTCATCCTGATGTTTACCAAGCAAAAGCCGAATGAGTCCATGTTGGTTATGTTACAATGAGCAACCTCCTTCTGGCATGGACTAAACTAGATTGCTTCCAAGGTCCAAATGAAGAACCAAATGAAATATTAATTTATCTATTTCTACTTCTACTACTTACTACTACTTTTACTATTACTTACTGCTATTTTTACTACTTCTTACTTCTACTTTTACTACTGCTTCTACTTTACTACCTCTACTTTACTACCTTCTCCTTCTACTCCTATTACTCCTACTCCCACCCCTCCTCCTCTTAATTCTACTCCTACTCCTAACTCCTACAACACAACTTCCTATAGTCTGAAATTCTATGATCTTCCCTTTGGTGCAGTAAGACAACAGTCATCTGAGGCATGTAACTCAAGATAATGTTTATTATTGTTATTATAATTGTGTCCCATTGCTCTCTCTTTGTTTTTGATTCTTTGAAAATATAACTGTACAGTCACATGGTAAGTCTGAACTCTTAAAATCACAATAATGAAATCAGATAGCATTTATATACCATTTTAAAATTTGCAAATGACAATGTATACATGCTCAACCCTTCCTTATTCTTTTTTTTAGGTTGTTTTGTTTTGGTTTTTTTGCAAGGCAATGGGGTTAGGTAGCTTGACCAAGGCCACACAGCTAGGTAATTAGTAAGTGTCTGAGGCCAAATTTGAACTCAGGTACTCCTGACTCCAGGGCCGGTTCTCTATCCACTGCGCCACCTAGCCTCCCAACTCTTCCTTATTCTTCTAGGAGTCTCCTACTTTCTATCCTCATGTACCTCTCATATAATCTCTACTTGTTTTCATGTATTCGTTAGGTGTGTAGCAGAGATTAAATTAGTAATAAACTGTAAGAAACAGAAAAATCCAAATTCAATTAATGGCAGGATCGAGCAACTACAATATTCTCACTGAAACATTTATTGCCATTAATCCCTTATAATATGCTTCAATGACTATAAGAACCAAATGAAATATTAACGTGATCTAGACTAGATTTCTTCAATTTCTCCTAAGACAAAACAATTGTCTGCTGATCACCTAAAGGGCTAATGTTCTCTCCATGAAACAATCTTTTATTTAGTTATTTAATATTTATTCCCTTTGTGCTTATTCTGCATAGCTTTAAATAAGTCCTTGTTGTTTCCCATAAGACTCCAAGTTCCTTGCAAGGAGGGATTGTTTCATTTATGGTATTTCTATCCACAGTACCTGGCAACAGTAGACCCTTAATAAATGATTGCTGATTGATTGCTGGGGCTACGAACTTCAGGTATGCCCCGGACAGAACCAGAATGACAGGTTTCCTCAAGTAATCCCAGAGGATCCAGTCACCACAGGTTTTGATACTGTCAATTTAATCTTGCTCTCATTGGTACTCTTTTCACACCCCCCCCAGGTTTATGCAACACTGCTCTCTCCTAGTTTCCCCTTCTTCCAATCTAACTTGTTCTTCTTAGTATGGATCTCTGCTGGATCTCTATCCAGGCCAATGATCTTCCCTAGGTCCTCTTTGTTTCTTCCTCTATACAGTTTTACTTGATGTTCTTATTAGTTCCCATGGATTTAATTAGCATTCCTCTGCTGGTAATTAACAGATCTATTTATCAAACCCAACCCACAGTATATTACATTTCCAACATTCCAATTTACATGTCCAACCTACTGGACATTTTGAGTGGTATGTACCAAAAAAATATAAACTTCGACTGGTCTACATTGAACTCATTCCTGCCCCCCCCAAACCCTTCCTTCTTCACCATCCTCCCATTCACCCAGAAACATTCTACCTTCATCACATCTTGTCTGTGTTAACTGTCATGAAATAAGCCTCAATACTTCATGCCTAGGCTACTGCAACAGCCTTCTGGTTAGTCTTCCCATCACTAGACTCTCCCAACTCGTGTCCATTTGCCACTCAGCTATCAAAAATAATGATCTTAAAGTGCAGTTCTGACTGTATCACAGCATCCCCACTCAATATAACTCTAGAGGCATAATACAGTAATAACTAGCATTCGCATAGCCCTTTAAATCTTGCAAAGCATTTTACAACTTTTAAAATCCCGTTTGTCTTTTAAAGTCCTTCATAAACTGGTCCCGTCCAATCTTTCCAGTCTTCTTACTCTTTACAATCTTTACAATCTAGTGACACTGTCCTACACTGTTTCTCCTCTGTCTCTAACATCATCCATTTTCAGTGACTCCTTCTCAGGTCTGAAATGCTCTCCCTTCCTTGTCTCTACCTTCTGGGTTCCTTCAACTCAGAATCCTACCTTTACAAAAGTCTTTCCCAATTCCTTCTAAAACTAATGTCTCCCCTCTGAGATTATCTCCAGTTTACCATGTATATAAAATTTGTACGAAGTTGTTTGCGTGTTGTTCTTTTTCATTAATTGACTTCCTTAAGTTCAGGGAATGTTTCTATTGTCTTTCTCTGTATCACCAGTGCTTACACCATAGACTGACTCATCATGTTCTAGAGACTAATATAATAAATTCTAGCAATTCAAACTAAAATAAATCATTCTGCCAATATTTTAAATTGCTTTATTCTTTCAGAACAGACTTTAAAAATAAACCATTACTATACTCTTCCTGAAACTCTGAATACTTTTTTTTAGGCTTTTTAGGTTTTTGCAAGGCAAATGGGGTTAAGTGGCTTACTCAAGGCCACACAGCTAGGTAATTATTAAGTGTCTGAGACCGGATTTGAACCCAGGTAACTCCTGACTCCAGGGCCGGTGCTTTATCCACTGTGCCACCTAGTCGCCCCTGAATACTTTTTCTTTATCGAGTAATGGCTGACTCCTTTAGTTCCTCTGAAGTAACAAACTTACTGATCAATTTTATGATCAATAGCAATGGCTAGTGTATCTTGATTAATTAACCTCTGTCTCATCTTCTTTCTGGCAAGTAGGTCTATGCCTTACTTGTTTATTTGTTAATTCCATCCATGGTAGATTCTGTCACTCAACCTTCCTTAGAGGAAGTATATTTTCAAAAGAAGTTTAAAGTATAATGCCACTTATTTTATATTAGTTAGTGGAAAATTTATTAACTATAGTTCATATTTCATTTTAATTTGTGATTTGCTGTTCTTATAACATTTATGTCACACTGTTCAGAATTTTATTTGTTTTGCATGTTGTAGAATGAAGAAAAACACTAGGAATATTTCCCTATCCCCACACCATGAAATTGGAAATGATTCTAATGAGGCTGGGATAATTTTATGCCTTTCCATTACATTATACACAGGTTTTCCCTTGTTAAATGACATATTTACTGATGCACAACTAAAATACCACCATGAAATGTCAGCTATGAAGCCAAGAGGGTATCATTTACACTCAGCTGCCTCTGTTTCTGTTTACATGGCTGAGACTGAAGCTTAATCGTGATGATAATTATGTAACATTCATTAAGCACTTATGTGCTGGTGTCCTAGAGAGGAGATGAGAAGTCCTGTCCTTGCCCTTGAGAAGTTTATCAAGGACACACCAAACTAATAAATCACAGCTAGATTATGTGTATGAACTCACAGCGATTCTTCCCTAGTCATTTGCCATTCATCAAGGAACAGAAGAAAACCTTCATGAAAGTGATCGTCTACAATTTCTTGAGTTCAATTCTTTCCCCAGATCTCCTCATTCATGATATCTCCTTCCACACCAGTAGGAAGGAGTTAAAAATTACATATATTCCACATATGATCTGACTGATTCCAAACCCAGTAGCTCTGCTCATGATGAACTATGGAGAAGCAACAGACATAGCCTAGTCCTAGATAGAATCAAATTTCATCTGAGTAATGAACCTCTTATGTGAATAGTGATTTTCATTGTCCTTTACACCAAGAGATTTATTATACAAACTCTGAAACAATTTAAAATTATCTTACTGACCATGTAGTGATAACAATAGCAACAACAGTGAGTATTTAAATGACCTCATTTTAACTAACACCATTTTATAATAGAAGAAACTTGGGCAGAGGTTAAGTGACTTGCCCAAGATCATTCAGTGAGTATCTGAAGCTGGATTTGTACTCTGGTCTTCCTAACCTTCAGACCTGATGCTCTATCCATTTCGCAATTAGCTGCTAATAGCCAGAATGGGCTAAGAAAGACAGATAGGACAATTCTTACCCTATATTCTTATTTACTAAGGAATATGTCAGAAGGCCAATGCATTATACTACTAATAATACTACCACCATCTTATAGTTATATAGCACTGGTTTTCAAAGTGCTTTATCCATTATTTCATTTGTCTAGTCACATGTATTTTAGCTTTTCAGGCTAGAATCACAGAATCCTAGTCTTGGAAGAGATCTTGGATCTTAAAGGTCATCTAGTTCAAATTCTTAATTTAAGTATGGAACCTCATTTCTAGTATACTCAAGAAATGATCAATACTCAAGCTCTGCTTCAAACACTTTGAGTGTCAGGGGACTGATTACCTTAGAGGGAAGTTTATTCCATTATTAATTCAAATGATTAGTCAATTCTTCCTTACCCTAAATTTAAAATAGCATTTTTGTATCTTCTCTCTACAGATCTTAGTTCTAGCTACTTGGATCAAGAATTCTAATCTTTCACAACACAATAGCTCATAAAATATTTTAAGACAGAGCTCGTCTCCATTTGTCTCTGACCTAGGTGAAACATCTCTAGCTCCTTAATCAATCCTAACATGGTTTGGAGATTATTCACCATGCTAGTCCTACTTCTTTGTTTTTCACACCCCTGTTCATTTTGGACCAAGAGAGTAGAGAGGCTAGAGTAAACAAGACAGTAAAAAAAGGGTGGAAGGGCATGTGAGTACACATGTTAGAAATAGGAAACCTCTCCTTTCTACTTAATTTAATCAAGCCAATCAATAGCAATTTCAATAGCAACAACAATAGCAAAAACAGGAAATCTCTTACAGAATAATCCTTCTCTTCTTTGTTACATCTCCTTTCCCCACAGTCGCTGACTTACTTTGTCTATCATTTCAAGATTTTTCTAAGTGTAGCAACTTTTACCCATTTATTCTTCAGTCTATCCTAGTTCTCATTTGATATCATTCTCACAAGACCTTAATTATCTACCCCACACCTAAAAAAGAAAGAAAAAAGAAAGGCATTTCAATTATAAACGGACTTAGATGTACTATGTAATGACACCTTAATCGCTCTCCTAAAAAGCATTTATCTTCTTTCCTAACTAATCATAATATGAAACTCAAGATTCATTAATACAGTTGACTGAAGACTTTAAAATCCCTAGCTATTCATTTTTAAAGTGAGGGTCTGTAAAACATTTATACTTCTCCCAAGAAAACATTCATTAAATGAAGGAATTCTTAAAAGCAGCCTGTTACCCATGATATTTTTAATAATCCCAACTGTTTAAAACAATAGCTTCTCTACCATCTTATATAGTTAGATTTTAAATAAAGAGAGTAATTGATTACTTAACAAGAATGTATTAAGCATTCATTAAGCACCTATTAAGTGCCAATCTCTGTGCTAATTCCTGAGATAAAGAAAGTCAAAAGACAGCTCCTGCTCTCAGGGAGCTTATAGTCTACTGAGAAAACAACATGCAAACAACTATGTACAAACTGTAGAAACTGGAGATAATCAACAGAAGAAAAGTATGAGGATTAAGGAGGATGGAAAAGGTTTGCAGAAGGTAAAATTTCAGCTGGGATCTGAAGGAAGTCAAAGAAACCAAAAGGTAGAGAAAAGGAAAAAGACAGGGGCAGGCATGGAAAGTCAATAAAAATGTTCTAATTGGAGATGCAGCATCTACTTTGAGGAAACCCACAGAGGCCAGTGTCACCAAATCCCAGAAGAGGTGGAGGTAACAAAATCAGAATTATAAAGCTAAAAATAACCCCTTTGAATCATGAATCTTGACAAAATCCCGAACATAGTCATAAAGGTTAAATGCCTTATTATTGCTTTACTGCAATCAGGCAAAATCCTGCCTAATAAGCAAATATATCTATGCATTTACTGGCCTTATCAGAAAAGACAATCATCATTTACCCAAGTCATAAGGAAACTTTTTTCCTATATGTACTCCAAAAAGCAAAAAATACCCTTCACACTTCAAAGGTGAAAATACCAGTCTAAAGTTTTACTTTTGTTTAGTAATGTAAGATCATAAAAAGTAAACAAGAGGATTTAGACTTCTAAACAGTTCTCAGTTTCAACTTCAATCATCAATAAAATAAAAGAACAAGAAAGCAAAATAGAATGTTAAGTAGCTCTAACAGATGACATCACAAAGCCCATACTTAAGTCATAAGAGAACAAATACTTTAAACCTTTATTTAGTAACTATCTATATTTCAGACATAATTTTAAAAAACTTAATTATCTAGTCCTAGCCCAGAGGAGATTATAAAAAACAATATATATAACAAGAAATAACTAATAGAGAGAAAAGAACATTTAACATTAAGAGGTGACTAATATTATGAGAACCAGAAAACCCATAAAAAACTAGAACTCAAAAAAAAAAAAAGGTTGTTTAAAACAATTTAAAATAGGATCAAAGACATTTCATTAACAACTATAAGCATTGCTGAAATACAAGGGAGTCATTACCAATGGATGCTCTACCAATTGTAACAAAATGGGATAGAAGACCTTTGGAGAGCTAGGTTTAAATTCTGATCCACATACTTAGGAGCAGTGTAATCATTAATCACTCATTAATCTCAGTTTCCTCAGCTATAAAATGGCAACAATAGTAAGACAGAATTATTGTGAGGAAAGTGTCATATAAATGTGAGATATGTATATATTTATTTACACACATGTGTATATGTATATAATTGCAGATATGTACATATGTGGAAAAGAAAAAGAAAATGGTAGATGATTCAGGCAAAATGAATGAGTGGCTTGACACTGAGGGAGGGAACAGGAGGACAGAGTAGAGAGAGCAGGGAAAAAGAAGCTATGAAAACCACTAAAATTCTCAATGAATACAAAGAATATTTTCCCTAATCTTCTTAATTCCCACAGTTAGTTGTTAAATGAGTTTTAAGTAGTAATGTAAAGGTCAACAATATATTATATTTTAGAAACAAAGAAATGAATCTTTCTTTTTCACAAATTCTTAAAGTGTTAGAGGCTTTTTTAACTTATAAATTAAAAGTTTGTGAATTATATAAGAGGGATTTAACATCTTATTCCTCTATCTAGATAAGCTATTGCAATTTGCTCAAGATTTTTTTTTAATCACTTTGGATTAGAAAGAAATAGAAGTTCTGTTTGGGCAAATTCTCTAGGTATTGAAATCTAGGCCAATATCAAAATTCCCATAGTCTAGAGATAGGTAGAATTAAAAAATAAAATAAGACCGTGGATGGTTCAAAGTCAAGTAGATATCAGAACATATTTACCAGTTTTTTTATCCAGAAAAAAATGCATAGTTCATCTTCAATTTTTTTTTAGTTTTTTTCCAAGGCAGTGGGGTTAAGTGACTTTGCCCAAGGTCACACAGCTAGGCAATTATTATGTGTCTTGAGACCAGATTTGAACTCGGGACCTTCTAATTTCAGGGCCAGTGCTCTATCCACTGCATCACCTAGCTGTCCATCATCTTCATTTTTAATCTTAATTCACCTGAATTTGCAATTGACTACAACCAAAAATTTGCCATAATTTGCAAGCTAAAAAAATTGAGTAAAAATTCCTTAACTCAAAAATTTCAACTGGCTTCACAGCAGAGTATGTATATAATATTATTTTTCAGTGAAGGTCAATCTAAACTAAGTCTGTCCTAGTGAATTTTCTAAAGTAAGTTATTATTACTTTTAAATATCTCAAATTAATTACTAACAAATAGCCTATAAATAGAGGTCCCGTAGAGTCTAAAAATTCTATCACACTAAAAACCTTAAAATTAGTTATGTTTCCCCTTTAACAGAAGAGCACATTTCCTCTCTGGAATTCAACTCTTGAACAAGAACATTTATCTCAAACAATGGGCTGGGAAACAGGATATATGCAAAAAGCAAAACCAAAAATTCTTTCAAACAACTAATACATATGTCAGGATGCATACACACTAAAGTTCGTGTTCCAACTCTTATTACTTGTACTGTCATTAAAAGGTCTATTTGTTCTACTTCTGCATATAATTCCAAAGAGCTAAGAAATCAAAAGAAAATAAAAATTAGGAAACTGGAAAGGGGATTTCCACAAGCAGGCACACTAGCAGCAGTAAGATAATGCCAGCAAAGAAGAAAACAAAAAGGTATTTTAAAAAAAAAAAACATGCAGAGAACTGAAGCCAATTCAGAAATGGGAACAGTGGTATGTTTGTACAAGGAGGTGGTCCAGTCATGCAATGAGAAGTAAGAATGCCGGGTGCTCAGCCATGCTCAGTAGAGTGATAATCTCAATAGGTGTTAAGACCTAGAGAAAGGCTGACAGAATACTGGATGGAGCTTCTGTGGAGGATCTATAGATATAGCAAAGAATCAGAAGATGAGGATGTCTTATCTGCATGGTGATCTGCTGCAAGGAAGGAGAGGCACCTGGAGATGACCACCACAACAATCAGTACAATCTGGCTTCACAGCAGAGTATGTAATGTAAATGTGTACACACACACACACACAGACACACAGTAATCAGAATAAGGGATGGGATAGTGGTCTGCATAGGAAAAGAACATTTATTTCCAGTGGGCTGCAAGAAGAACTTCCCACATAGATCAACTTTGGGTGTTTTCCAGATGAAGATCAACCCTGTGCCCTTGGAAGCCTGGGTTAGCAGGGTCCTCACAGGCTTATCAGGAAAGGGGCATTCCCAGAGCTCAAGGGACTCCAGCCTTCCTACCAGGCACCTTAGCACCAAGAATGTGTATTACCATCCACTAGTCTAAGGCTTGCTCCCTGCTCTTATTGATGAAGGGAGTGGCCACTCTGATGAGATTACAAGATTACAACTCCTTTGTAGTATTTAAGCATTGAAGCAAATTGAATTTAGATAAAAAATAATGCATTTATTCAATGCTATATGTCAGAGAGTCATTTAAAAAACAAAAAATTAATGTATCCAATATTTAGGATCATAGATCCTCAGTTCAATTCAAATGTGGGGAAAGTGTCACGTAAGAGTGTGTGTGTGTTTGTCTATACAGTTATATATATATATATATATGTTCACAGCTAGAAGAGAGAAGAAAATGGGAGATGAGGCAGAATCTAATTCAATCCCTTCCTTTTTATAGATTAAGAATAAACAGCCTAGAAGTGGGGAAGGGATTTGCCCCAAAATCACACAGTAAGGATTAATGATAGGATTTGAACTCAAATCTCCTAAATCCAAAAGCAGTATCTCCTCATCCCTGCTGACTTTAATGCAGTGCTTAAAGTTTTGCAAAATATTTTTCTGTCTTATCTCATTTAATTCTCGCAACTATTTTGAAGTTTGTGATTATTGTTTTGATTTTATAGATGGGGAAACTAAGGCAAAAACAAGCTATTTGCTCAAGATCACTCAGCTAGAAAGTTTCTGAGGCTGGATTTGAGCCTGGGTCTACCTGATTCCAAGTACAGTACTCTTATCTACTATGCCACCCCAACTGCTTAAGAAAACACATACTTGACAACACAACTGAAAATAACTGAATAATACTCTGAAATACTTAAATAATATTCTGAAAGAGTAATGAAAAAATTACAAAAAGCTATCTGTTCAAAGATTTTTAAACTGCTATTATATGTAATTGAAAAAATGGAAGGAAAATATATGTCCAGCTGTAGCATAATGACTGAATAAATCATGTAATAACACCACTAGAATACTATTAAGACTGACAAGAAGGAAAATCACAATAAAATCTGCAGACTAATGAAATAATTCAAAGAAAAAACCAATAACCAAAACAATAGAGAATACATTAATTATGACCCTCCAAGAGGGTCATGAGTGGGAATGACTGAACAAGTAAGAAACTTGATATGGAACTATCCAAGTATGCTTCTAAGAGTAACTGAAAAATTATGATACTTTAGTATTGAATTAATTTATTGCAAATTTAATTAGTTATCAAGTAAACTTAATTGATGTTTTGATGCCAAGTAATGAATTTTTAATAGGGACAAGTTCTGCACCTGAACATTCACTGATTTAACAAAATACCAAATGTAGGAAACTCCCCCTCTACCAACAAAACCAAAAATATTTTTAAAAGCCAAGAACAGAATTTATTAACTTTATACAAGGAAGAAATCTCAACCGGGAACACAGAAGCTAATTATTTTCATCATTATTATTGTCAATAATAATAATAATAACCAACATTGATATATATCACTTTAATGTGCTTTTAAAATACCATTGCTTTTTTTTTTCCTTTTTCTTTTGGAGGCCTTCAGCCTTAAGTGATTTGCCCACTAAAAGCTAATGCCTGAGGCCACATTTGAATTTAAGTCTAGCGGATTCCAGGTGCTCTATCAAATGTGCCATCTAGCTGACTTGAAACTATTTTATTTGTAAAGATATAATCTTAAGAAAAACTTTGGAGAATAGATGCTATTATTATTGCAATTTTATAGATAAGGAACCCAAAGTAGATAAAGATTAAATGACTGCTATTCAATTTGAATTCTGGTCTTTCTTAACTTCAGGTTCAACTATTATACCATCCTAGCTGTCTTTTAAGATATTTTGTTAACTTGTTAAGATTTTGTATGTATAAGCAAACACATATACATATACATATTTTCCCTTTACAACTTAAGTTTGTAGTTTATAATTTTATTGTTATTTTTAATTGTAATTATGATTATTAAATTTATAATATTTAAAATGTCTTCATAAATAACTGGCATGTTTTTCCCAAATATCCTTAAATTTGTGACTATTAATAAAGAAAAGAGCAACATGTAATAGCTTTTTTCTAGCCATCAACATTTTCCTCTTTAAATTCTAAATTTACAAATTATCTTTTCAACTATCATTTACAAAACAAAAAATTGGGACAGTTAGGTGGTACAGTGGATAGAGCACTGACCCTGGAGTCAAGTGGACCTGAGTTCAAATTTGACCTCACACACTTAATAATTACCTAGTTGTGTGACCTTGGGCAAGTCACTTAACCCTATTGCCTTAAATATTAAAAAAAACAACAAAGAATTAATATTTACATAGGATTTGGGAGCTAGGATTTGGGACCTTAGAAATTAACTAATCTGATAACATTTAGTAAAGCTAAAGTTCAGATATATCAAACAAGATTTAACTGTCTTCTACTTCTGCTTCTAACCATCTTTCTACTTCTACTTTGGTGAACACCAAATGGTGGACAATGCTGGTGCTGCAGGAGCAGGAAGCCCTAGGGGCCTGGGAGTTGGAGGCCGAGGTGGCTTTTGTGGTGGCTTCAGCACTGGAGGCTGAGGCCATCGAAGCCATGGCCATGGGGCCCAGTGAGGAAAGGCAGAAGACAAGGAGTGGGTTCCTGTCACTAAGCTGGACCACCTTGTCAAGGACATGAAGATCAAATCTTTGGAAGAGATTTACCTTTTCTCCCTTCCTATCAAGGAGTCTGAGATAATAGCTTTTTTCCTGGGATCTTCATTGAAAGATGAGGTTCTGAAGATCATGCCTGCTCAGAAACAAACTAGGGCTGGACAATGTACCAGGTTCAAGGATTTTGTGGCCATTGCTGACTACAATGGTCTGGGTATGAAGTGTTCCAAGGAAGTGGCCACAGCTATTTGTGGTGCTATCATTGTGGCCAAGCTTTCCATGGTTCCTGCGAGACGTGGCTACTGGGGGGAACAAGATTGGCAAGCCTCACACAGTGCTCTGTGAGGTCACTGGGCGATGTGGCTCGGTTCTGGTGCACCTGATCCCCGCCCCCTAGAGATACTGGCATTGTTTCGGCTCCTGTGCCTAAGAAGCTCCTAATGATGGCTGGAATTGATGACTGCTACACTTCTGCAAGAGGCTGTACTGCCACTCTGGGCAACTTTGCTAAAGCTACCTTTGATGCCATCTCTGAAACATACAGCTACCTAACCCCAGACCTGTGGAAGGAGACTGTTCACTAAGTTTCCCTATCAGGAATTCACTAATCATCCTGTGAAGACTCTCACTCATGTGTCTGTTCTGAGGACCCAGGCAGCCACTGTGGCAACCACAGATTTGTTTTTTATAAACAAGGAATAAATTGAACTATGCCTGCTAAAAATATGTAATTATAAATTTTTGGAAGTGAATTCATGAATTTAGAATTCCCAAAGTTAAATCTGTTCAATTGTTAGTCATGTCTGACTCTTTGTAACCCCACTTGAGGTTTTCTTGGGAAAGATAAAAGAATTTTGTCATTTCTTACTCTAGCTCATTTTACAGATAAGGAAATTGAGGTAAACATGGTTAAATGACTTGGGCATGGTCACAAAGACAGTAAGTATCTGGGACCAGATCTGAACTCAGGAAGATGTCTTCCTGACTCTAGGTCTGGCACTATCTATTCATTTCGACATCTAGCTCCCCCCCCCCCCACCTTTTCCCTTCACTCTCATCCCTAATATATAAATTTAATAGGTTTTTTCCCTCTTCTTCCACCTTTTTTTTTGGGGGGGGGGATCTATAAATTCTAAGGATACAGGAATACCCAGTGTGTAAATTGCCTCTACCACTAGGGATGATCAGCTGCTGATCAACTTAAAGAGCCATCTGAGGATACTGGGAGTTAAGTGACTTGTCATGCCTTAGTCAGAGATGAGGCTTGAACAAAGGTCCTCCTGTAGTTCTCTACTATCTACTACTTCACTCTGCTTTTTTCTTTTTTACTCCCTCTCCAAAACCCAATAACATCCTATTTTTCCACATTTGCTAATATATGGAATAGCTTTCTAAAACACAGAAATATATAGTAGTTTAGGGTACTTAACCTGGAGTCAAGTTTAATTCTTCCACAGACACTTATTATGTGACTTGGACAAGTTGAACCTTAGTTTCTCTAATTTAAAAATGCTAGGAATCCCTTTCTGTCCTAAATATTTGATCTAATAAAACCAAAATTCTGATATATCACCACCCTAAAATCCAAAAGACTACATTTGATGAAGTTCTTTTAGTACTTCAATAACTGGATCATACAACAGGAACCTAATAAACAATAAATTTAACCCAATAAATTAACCCATTTATAATAATAAATGACACCATATCCAACTATATAGAAAAGCACATAATATTGAAGGTCAAGTAAGTTAGGAACTAATTCCTGATTTTATTGATGAAGGATAGTATCATGTTGATGTCTAAAAATCTATATTATACTCACCTAGATAAACCAGATATGTAGAGGCAGACAGTATTATATAACCTATCCAATGCAATCCCTTCTAGTAAGTAGTTAAAATTAGTACCAAAATTCAAGCTCAGATTTCCCCAGTTCCAAATCCAGTACTTTTTTCCAACATTGAAAGCTAATTTAAAGGTCCATATGTTTTGATTCACTGTAATTCCATTATAACTATCATTCTGAATAAATAACCATGTACCACTTCAAGAACCAAGGGCAAAAAGTAATTGGGATTACCTGTAATCTAGTCCAAGGGAAAATATGCTAGATTTAAGAATTAGGGAAGAACAGGGTGCAAATCCTATCTTTGACACTTACTAGCTATGTGACCACTGTCAAGTGACCTCATCTCTGGGTCTCAGCTTCCTCAACCTGCAAAACAACCCTCAATTAATTAATTTACTGGTCTTTGTGAAGATCAAGTAAAAACAGTTAGGTAAAATGCTTGCAAATGTTAAATTGTTACATAAAACAAAGAGGAAACAAACTGATTATAAAATTCTAAACAAACAAATAGTGCCAGTTTTATCTACAGAAATCCATAATTCTTTGTATATAGAGATCTCTGTCCCTGACACCATCACAGAAACTTGGTAAACAGCAACTAACTTACTCTCAAATTTTTAAAATATAATTTACTCTAAATGTACTATCAATTCTAAGCTCTGAAAGAACCACCCACTAGCAATATTTTTTTCTCCCATTCAGAGTGACTTTAATAATATTCTGAAGGTAAGCAATTACAGGGAAGAGGGATGAAGGTAAAAAAAAGAGAATCTTACAGAATCAAGGAACTTTAGAACTTGACATACACTCATCATTTTCTAGACCTGAAACAGTAAGGCAGGAACCTTAGCTAATGCTGAATCCATTTTATCCCACCAACTAAGAACTGTCTGCATATACTCTAGAATAGATTATCTCTTGGGTCTTTTTCTGCCCTAGCTCCTATGAGAAACAAAATACTATGGGAGGTTTATTTTTGTCTTTATGTGACCAACACTTTCCCTGGGGGAACAATATTATTTATGAAACAGACAGGCTGTCCCATGGGAATCAAAGGGAATTCCCTTCATGTAGTCAAATATATTATCTTTCCCCTTCTGGTGAAATCTAAATTGTAATGAAAATTTGGTACTTCAAAATAACTTATCATTAACACCCAATTACTCTTTCATTTAAAAGTGATAATGCTGTAAACTCAGTGAAACACTTGTTATTACATGACACCCTCCCCACCCCCAGTCATATATCTAAAGTTATTTTGACTAGATGAGGTTGCTCTCTAATAGTTACTGTCCCTCATATACAGCTTATACAATTAGCCACCATACTAGTGTCTTTAAATATCGAATATACTGAAGGTTCAAACATGTCATCTCAAAGTCATAATTCTCTGAAAATGTTCTATAAGATTTTATTTCTGAAATTATATTATTAAAAATGAAATGGGAAAAGGAAATAACTTATCTTATATACAACTAGTCATTCAATTCGAAAGTACAGGCTTCTTAAAATTGTATTTTATCTCAGATATTTTAAAAGATATCTAATTTACACAAATTGACTATTAACCAAACATCTCGTTTCAGTATATACTGGAATGCTAGTGTGATATTAGGGAGGGGAGGAAAAAGTGAAAGCTATATAGTTGAAAATGAAAATTATTTAACCACATAAGCTGATTATTTGATAAGCAACTTGTAAGCAAATTTTCATTTAGCAACACAAGCAGCACCTGAATCCAAATAATTATATATATTTTAAGATCACAATAAGAAAGTCCTTTATAAAAACAGATGATTTGAGGACTGCTAAGGAGTGATAGACCCCCACACACAATTTGAAAGTTAAAATGAGACCACTCAAAACAAGGCTGTTTCTGCTTCATTTTTATTATACTGAAATCTATTTGCTCAGATGAGAACTATAATTAAGATATTTATCTAGTTCACAATTTACTTAAAATACTACCATAGATGAAAATGGAGAATTTTAGTATGGATGTAATTGTTGAAGATGGGAGGAGAATAAAGGGATAGTGTTGCCAAAAAAGAGGAAAGAAAGATGGTGGATGGCTTATTTAAAAGTAAATTTATAGAACAAAAAACAAACAAAAAGTTCCAAAGAAGGTATACACACACACACACAGAGGACATTTTTTAAAGTAATACATTGAATTTATCATATACTCTAAAAAAGGAGACAATCCATATGTACTAGAGATTCCTAATCCAATCATCTTTTTTCTCTCTTCTACTTTGTATACAAAAAGGTTCAGTGTGTCTATGTTTTAAGTGTAAATTTTTTTTAAATGGTAGATATTACCAAATTGACATGTTGTTCTTTACCCCACCCCATACCCATAACAGTAACACAATAAAACTTCCAATATTGTTCATTAAAATAATGCTTATAACAATCAGGATGATCTCCTTCAAAACTATAAACTATCCTAAAAAGAAGTTTTTAAAAAACAAAAACAGCTTGATTTTACATTGAATTTTTTTTAGCATTTTCAAGAACTCTACAAGTATAAACAGGAAGTCATATTTCAAAATGCAAAGTACCTCCAATTTCAAACAGGAATGATTTAAAGTTGAAACTCAGAAAATAAAAGATTTAAATAATTTTTACATGGGGGACCACTTTATCCTTTTTATTAATTAATTTATTCATCATAGAGAAATATTTACATTCTTTCTTAATTATATTAATATATTTCTAGGAATAGAGGACTAAAATTTTATGCTTTTACATTAAATAAAAGTAAATTGATCATTCTTTCAATGTTCTTTTTTAGATGTTTATATAAACTTGATAAGTATTTTTGCTGATTATTCATTAATTTAGAAATTATCTACCACACACACATCTTAAAAAAGCAACCAAAATAAAAACATCCAAGCATACCTTTCGCCTTGTCCAAAGTCCTCCCCTTCAGGCATTTCAGCCCTTTAAAAAAATAAAAGAGGTACACCTCTGTAGCAAGATAATTATTCCAAATGATAGACTCTTTTCAGTTCTGGAGCTAAATATGTCACTAGGAAAAATACCCAGCTAGAGTTCTTCTCCCTTTGGAGAAGAGTGCTCCGGGCTCCTCCAGTCAGTGTTGACACACTTCCTGCTGGTCCTGAATGAAGCTCCCAGTCCAGTCTTTGTTATTGGCCTCTTCTATAAATAAACAGGTCAGTCACCTCTTACTCTAAGTACCATGACAGGCAGCTGGGGAGCAAGGGCAGCTCAGCTGCCAAGCATTTCTCTACAGTCTTGTGAGGAGGCATCACCACCCAGTTATTAACCTTTATTTGGATGACTTCACAGAGGTCTGTTCTTTTTCTTGCTTTTTTTTTCTTTCTTCAGTTTGGCAGGGCACTGAGCCCTAAGAACACAGACCACAGGTGACCCAAAACTTCCATAGACTATCAAATCTCATCTCCCTTAAGCTGAAGCAGAGAGTTTGGAAGCAAAAGGTGTTGTAACTGTGATAGGACCCAGCAATGTTTGCTCGATGTCACAACCACTCACTTGGCAAAAATGTAGCTGGAGTTGATTTCTGCCCCCCCCCTTACTCCAAGAAATGTCATCACTGTACACCTGTATTTCTTTAGAGGACAGTGTCAGTCATTTTCCAGGAAAAAAAAATCACCTCTGTGGTATCAGCACCTGAGTTTTCTAACTTAGGTGAGTATGTCCCTTGGTGTCTTCAGTTGTAAAATGGTTCCTAGTAAAGCCTTCCCTGACAGTGGCAAAGGACCAAGTTGTGAGTATGAGATGTTGCCTCCCCACAATGTACCCTCTCACATGGCATTTGTTGGTCACAATTTGAAGAGCAGAGCAAAACATCTATGTTTCCATTTTTATTTACCAAAGAGGAGAAACAGATAAGATAAATAAGGAAGGATGAGACAGACACAAACACATTTTTTTAAAAAGATACCCTCCAGATAATATTTAAACTTTTTGACCAAAATAGCATAGAGTCATAAGCTAATAGTTTTGGAGTTTCTAAGTCACTGATAGAGAAATGAAAATAAAAAAAAAAACTCTGAGATACCTCCTCCCACATTTTAAATTGGCTAATAAGACAGAAAAGGAAAATGACATGCTGGAGGGGATGTGGAAAATAGGCGCTGCTAGGGAAGGGACATAAGTAAGTAGTGGCAAAAGCTTTAGAGTCAGAAGTAAAGGCTAGAGGGAAATGAAGCATGACTAGTCTGAGTCTGTATCCCAAAGGAGACTCTCAAAGGAAATCAACAGTGGGAGAAGAGAGAATCCTATATAGCAGAAGGACATTCATTGCAGGGTGTCATGGCCCAGTTACTGAAACAAGTTCAGGGTAAGACTGACCTCCTGGTCCTTTCTTGATGTGCCAAAAAGATAAAAATATCTGATATCTTAAGTGACTGTCTTGAAAGCATGTTATTTTCTATTTATTGTGCTATTTAATTTCTATTTAATGCTATTCATGATATTTAATTTGATTAATATCTGTATCTATATTTTAATGGGCAAAGAAGGGATTCCTAAGCTGCCCTACAATGCATAAACCACAGCTTTTATAATCCGGTGATACAGACAGAAATGCTCTCATTCACCCTTTCTTGAAATTTTAAATCACTTACTGCACCTAGAAGAATTCAATTCAAGGGAGATTTCAGAGTAACTTCTGTGGTCTAAAAGAAAAGTGGCAAAGAAAAAAGATAAGAGGAAAAGGGCATTGTAACAATATTCCAGTATTTAAAAAAAACTTTTACTGAGAAGAATTAAATGACTTCATTTTAGCAATGGATGAAGGAAATAGAAACAATAGGAAACAAATTTTTTTAAAAATGTTTTTCTAGGGGAACAGCCAGGTGGCACAGTGGATAGAGGACTGGCCCTGAAGTCAGAAGGACCTGAGTTCAAATATCCAACCTCAGACCCTTAATAATTACCCAGCTGTGTGACCTTGTGCAAGTCACTTAACCCCATTGCCTTGCCCCCTAAAAAATGTTTTTCTAACAATCAGAACTATTCAAAAGTGAAATGACTTGTCTTGGGAGTGTGAGGTTCCTTCTCATTAGGGGTCTTCAGGAAATAGGTAATCTCTTATATGAGCTGGACTAGCTGCTCTCTAAAATCTTTTTCAGTCTTTAGATTTTATGTTAAATGTCTTTATAAAACTGGGTACTTGGCCTTTATATAAATATAGATATTATAAAAATATGTTATGGTAATATTATTAGATATGAATATTACCATATTGATGTTGATCCTATAGTATAACATTAATATAGATTATAACATTATATAGATGTGTGTAACTATATATCTATAGCTATATATCTTACATGGTACAAGAGATTATTTTTTCCCCCTACTTTTTTGGGATGTTTTTTCTAAGGTGAAAAACAATAAAAAGAAATTCAGAAGTCTGAAATCTGGCTGAGAGTAAAGCAATTTCTATAAAACAAAATTCAGAGAATTGTTGAATCATGGAATTTGAGAGTCTGAAGGGACTTTTAGCAGCCTAGTGTGTACCTTAATATTATTCTTATTATGTAACACACCTGGTCAGGTGGACATCCAACCTTCACTTGAAGACTTCTAGTACATTGTTTTCTGAGGCTGCCCACAGAAATTTTTCCTTACTACAAATTCAGACTCTGAAACTTTTACTTGTTTCTAGTTCTATCACCTAAGGCAAAGAAGAGCAAGTCTAATCTCTTTTCCACATCACAGTTCTTAAAATACTAAAAACCACCATCATGCCCCACCCAGCTACACAGCCAGTCTTCTCCTCAGCTAAACATCCCCATTTCCTTCAACCCATCAAACTTCATAGGACATGTTCTCATCAGTCTTATCATCCTGGGTGCCCTCCTCTGCACATTTCCCAGCTTATCAACGTCCTTCCCAGAACCCTGTATACAGAGCTATATGTCAATGCCAGATGTGGTATTCTCAAAGCAGGCGCTCTTTGTTGGTAAGAATCAGATCTAGATTAGAAGTTCCCCTCATTGATTCCTCCAACTCTAAAAGATGAAACTAAGGAAGCAATCAACACCTACTCTGCTTTTGGCAGAGAAAGCACTAAATTTCAGGATAATTAAATGCTATTATGCCTCAGTAACAAAGACTGATTTAGCTTGCTCAGATGATAGGGTAATAAGTTCAAACCCTATGCTAAACCTCGTCTCATCACATTAATTCATATGTGTCTATTCACTTTAAATTGTGTGAAGGCTTCACATAATCTCATCTGATACTCACTGCAACCCAATACAATGCAACATCAGATATTATTATTCCCATTGTATAGTTACGGAAACAGAGGCCTAAAGAGGTTAAATAATTTGCCCATGATCACAACACTAATAAGGCTAGAGGCACAGTTCAAACCCAGGTCCTGCTATGTCTGATGCTCTATTACAGGCCATGCTATCTCCTACTCAATTCCTAGATTTCACTATTTGTTTCACAGAATTACTGCAAGGTAAAGCTTTGATAACTGCAAAGTGCTATATAAATATAAACAACAAATATTATATAAAGAGATTCAAAGAAACAACCAGTTTGCACAAAACACAACTGTACAACATCTGGGGACAGTTATATTCTGGCTAACATGGCATCTTGTTTCAAAAAGAGTTTAAGGTCTTCAAAATGCCGAAACAACCTTTACCTGGCTACAGTTATCAACATGGTGTTCATCACTGCCCACATAAACTAGTTTGAGGATTCAGCCCTAGATTTAAATACAGGATGTATTTATGTGTTCTAATTAAAGATCCTGGGATTGAAATGTAAGAGAACTTGGAAATGATCTAATCCAAAATAAGAGGAAATCAAGGCCTACAGAGATGACAAAAGCCCAAAGTCATTAAAGTCCTAAGTCAAAAGAGCAAGAATTTAATCATGAGTCTTTAGACTCTCTTCTCTATTCCACCACATGATGAAATTTTTTCCCATGATTACGGTTTTTAACACTGTGGCTAATTATTTATCAGGAACAGTTTGTTCAAGTTAGTTGAATGTTTAATCAATGAAGAATTGGAAGAACTCAAGATACTTAGCAAGCAAAAGAGAAGGATAGGAGAAACCTAAGAGTCATCTTCAAATACCTCAAGAGAGAAGAGGGCTAAGATTTATAATATATAGTTAAATATTGAAGGCTGAATTCAGAACAATCTAGGGGGGAGTTATAAGAAACTCAATACAAAGAAGAATTTTCTAATAATGAGAGTTGTTCAAGAATATAGTAGGCTGGGCAGCTAGGTGGCATAGTGGATAGGGGTGGCTAGGTGACATAGTGGATAAAGCACCGGCCCTGGAGTCAGGAGTACCTGGGCTCAAATCCAGTCTCAGACACTTAATAATTATCTAGCTGTGTGGTCTTGGGCAAGCCACTTAGCCCCGTTTCCTTGCAAAAATCTAAAAAAAAAAAGCAAACAAAAAACCAGAATATAGTAGGCTGGATGAAAGAGTTATAATTGTCCTTTAACTGGAAAAGTCTTCAACTAGGGATGGTTAACAAACCATTTGTCAGGGACTTTACAAAAATGGGGAAGAAGACTGTATTAGATCCAGTTCAATTCAATTAATTCATTAAGGGCCGCCTATTATGTGTAAGGCTCTGTGCTAGATGCTGGGAAATATAAAAATGGAAAATACCACAAAGGGGAATGCGTGGAGAGAATGAAGGAAAAAAGAACATTGGTAACCTTAGGACCACAGAATATAAAGCTGAAACTTAGTCAAACCTATTCATTTTTCAGGTAAGGAAATTGAGGTCCCCAGATTTTAACTTCTAAGATTCTTTCCAATTCTAAAATTCTGTGATTCTGTTTTTATTAAATTGAAAAGTCTAATGTTGTACTTACAACTTTCATAGGTCAATGACTTGGGAAAAAAGGATAACATCTGCTTGTACCAATTACAATTTTATGATATAACAGTTTTTGTGAAACTAAGACTTTAACTTAATAGATCCACACTGTTAAGTGACTCCTAAAGCTTGTGAGTTAACTGGGAAATCCCTATTCATGGCTTCCCTGAGTAGTTAAAGCATTCAAAGGAAAAATTCCCGATATTCTAATCCAAATTAGAGCATTTAAGAAAAATCAGGCTCAAACTGAGTAAAAGACCACAAAGAAGATGAGGTTTAAAGCTGATCCATCCATGAGAGTATCCATTAGATCAATGCTGAATGTAGTCCATAACAGTAAAGCTTGGAAAGCCTAAAGATTATAGTGAATCTTTCAGGCTTCAGTTAAATAAGTACCTGCAGAAAAGTTCCAGAATTATCTATACTTGAGTCTAAACTGTGTAAGAACAGACCAGCGTCCCACAACCAACCAACCAGAACCTCCTAGTACTGAGAACATTATGGCATCCCTAGATTCTAGAAGCTCCCAATTCCAATCAATCTGTGTAAGGAAGAACGTGGCCCCAGATACAATGTCCTCATCAGCTTCAGACCTATCCTTTCATTCCCAGATTCCTTATCTAGTATGGATTATAAGATGAACTAAACTCAGCTTCTAACTTTATATCCCAATAGGGAACAGTGATTGTGGGGTCCCTTCATCCCAGGGTTAAATTCTTATTTAGTTTTTATTGATCCTGAAGAACAAGGATGCAGAAGGATTCTGAGAATTGGAAATGGCATTTCCTTCCCAAGAACTGGAAAATTTAAGTGTGTGACCCCCAACTGAGCACTGAAGCCTAAACATTAAACACACACACACACACACAAACACACACACGCTACCCTGCCACCAAGAAGTAAGTGTCTCAGTATTGAGAAGAATCTGGTTTTTAACTACAAGGTTTGGTTTCCTTGGGATGTTTATCAATTGAATCATTTATTAATTGACATGATGCAAATATTACCTCAGGAAATCAGATAAGTATGACCTGTGTGTCAATAATTCTCTGAGACAAGGGTCTGGATGTCTTTCCATCACTCCAAGAGAGGAAAAAGCAGTGTACCTTATAAATTCAAAGCATGAATAGTAGGATAACCAAACCACCAATATAAATATGTGTGTGTGTGTGTGTGTGTGTGTGTATATGTATATGTACATATATATATATATATATATATTTACTGAGAGACTCAATATCTATATCTACATCTACATCTACATCTATCTATTTACTGAGAGACTCATTCCAAAAGCTCCATTCTTAGTTGCTGGAAGGGGAAGAAAGGACAAACCATATAAAGGGACTGTGGTCAAAAGGAATAATCTTGAAACCATTTGCCTGGGTTGGCCATTCCTATACTCATCATTTTTAAAATGAGAGCTAACATGATGTTATTTTTAAAAATATATTTATTAGGGATTTTAAGTTTTTGATTTATAACAGGACCAAGAATCAGGATTAACTAATTTCTTCAAAGCTTTTCTGATTCTCTTCTGTGACAGAGAACATACATTCCCCAGGAGGAGAGAAAATAATTCTCTGCCTCTCTATGACATTTTCCTTTTCAACCCTGGACTTCCTCAGGGACATTCCTACAAGAAAGTGGAGAGGAGTTCAAACCATTCATCTCAGTTTCTATTCCAACCATGTTTCCTTTGGGCTCTACTCTCTGTCCAACTGAAATACTTTTACAGAAGAGAAAAGTGACTTCTTAGTCATATAAACTTGAGCTAACAAATTAGCATGGGTTATGATAGGTAGCTCCTCCAAACCAGCTTCTATTGAGAGGTTTTTTTATGTTGCTATTTTATAATGCTATGAAGAACATAAGAGTAATGTTATTTTTCTAAGATTTTCTAAGATAAATGATTTTATATATTATATATGGTATATATATTATATATGCATATATATTACTTTGGTGGGGGAAGAATGGTACACCTTATTTTCCAAGAACATGTGTGATAAAATGATCTATTTGGGCTTACTGATCTGCGTTGTTGATATTTCATTTCTTTGCTACTTTTAGAATTTCTAACCTAAAGTATCTGTAGTCATTTCATTTATATTTAAAAATTATATTGACATTTAACTGGTTTGGACAGTCATGAAGGAAGATCAAGATTGCTATCTGAATATTATATTATTGTAAAGGTCACAGACTTTTAAAATAATATTGTAATATTATATATTGGAATAGTCACAGATTATTAAAAACCAATGCTGCCTTCTTCAAGGATTGGGGGAGGAAGAGATTAAACATAAGGTTAAATTTACTAGTGAATTCACACTAGCTATAATAGAACTATCAAAGGTAAATTTGAGTCAAAATTACAAAATAAATACTGAGTTGACTCTGTGTAAGGGAGAAAGTCAGTGGCTTGAAGATAAAAATGGGCAAATTTTAAAAATCAAGTATTTTACTAACTTTCCACTTTTTAAAAATGAGAATTAAAAAAAAGAGATGGATAACATACCAAATAAAGATAGAAATCTGACTCCTATCTAAGTATTGAACACATCATCTGTCACAAGTGTTAAATATAAATCAAATATTTACTTTTATGTGACATTTATCACACACACATACATTTATATATCATTCACTAGGCACAGAAATAAGAGAGTTGGCCTTACTCTTTGCAGATGACATGATGGTATACTTAGAGAATCCCAAGAAATCATTCAAAAAACTACTGGAAACAATTAGCAATTTTAGCAAAGTTGCAGGATATAAAATAAACCCTCATAAATCCTCCACTTTTCTATATATGACTAGCAAGATACAGCAGGAAGAGGTAGAAAGAGAAATCCCATTCAGAAATCCCATCTCAGACAATATAAAATAACTGGGAGTCTATTTGCCAAGGCAGACTCAGAAACTTCTTTTTTTAGGTTGTTTTTTTTTTTTTGCAAGGCAAATGGGGTTAAGTGGCTTGCCCAAGGCCACACAGCTAGGTAATTATTAAGTGTCTGAGGCCGGATTTGAACTCCTGGACTCCTGACTCCAGGGCCAGTGCTCTATCCACTACGCCACCTAGCTGCCCCTCAGAAACTTTTTGAAAACAATTATAAAACACTTCTCACACAAATTAAATCATATTAAATCTCACACAAAGTAAATATAATAAAAATGACAATTCTACCAAAACTAAACTACCTGTTTAGTGCCATACCAATCAAAATACCAAAAAATTACTTTAATGAGTTAGAAAAAGTTGTAAGTAAATTCATATGGAGAAATAGAAAGTCAAGAATTTCCAGGAATTTAATGAAAAAAGTGCAAAAAAAGGGGGCTTAGCCCTATCCTATCTAAAATTATAATATAAAGCATCAGTCATCAAAACTGTCTGGTACTGGCTAAGAAATAGACTGGTGGACCAGTGGAATAGATTAGGTGCAATAGCAGGAAACGATTATAGTAAATCTGCTGTTTGATAAACCCAAGGAGTCCAACTATTGGGATAAAAACTCTCTCTTTGATAAAAACTGCTGGGAAAATTGGAAGTTAGTATGGAAGAAACTTAGATTAGACCAACACTTCACGCCCTATACCAAGATAAGATCCAAATGGATACAGGAGTTAGACATAAAAAAACAATACTATAAGCAAATTAGAAGATCAAGAACTAGTTTACCTGTCAGATCTATGGACAGGGAAGCAGTTTATGACTAAGGAAGAGAGATGGAGGATATCACTAAAAACAAACTAGATAATTTCGATTACATTAAATTAAAAAGCTTTTACACAGATAAAACCACTGTAACCAAGACAATCTTTACAACTAAGGTTTCTGACAAATGACACATTTCTAAAATATACAGAGAATTGAGTCATTTTTTTTAAAAAAGCCATTCCCCAGTTGACAAATGGTCAAAGGATATGCAAGGCAATTTACAGATGAGATCAAAGCAATCCATAGTCATATGAAAAATTGCTCTAAATCATTACTTATTAGAGAAATGCAAATTAAAGCTTCTCTGAGGTACCACCTCACACCTCTTAGACTGGCCAATATGACCAGAAATGGTAACGATCATTGTTGAAAGGGTTGTGGGAAATCTGGGACACTATTACATTGCTGGTGGAGCTGTGAACTCATCCAATCTTTCTAGAGAGAAATTTGGAACTATGCCCAAAGGGCAACAAAAATGTACATACCCTTTGATCCAGAAATACTACTACTGGGTCTAAACCCTGAAGAGATGATGAAAAAGGGCAAAAACATCACTTGTACAAAAATATTCATAGCAGCCCTATTTGTGGTGGCAAAGAATTGGAAATTAAGTAAATGTCCTTCAATTGGGGAATGGCTTAGCAAACTGTGGTATATGTATGTCATGGAACACTACTATTCTATTAGAAACCAGGAGGGATGGAAATTCAGGGAAGCCTGGAGGGATTTGCATGAACTGATGCTGAGTGAGATGAACAGAACCAGAAAAATACTGTATACCCTAACAGCAACATGGGGGTGATGATCAACCTTGATGGACACACTTATTTCATCAGTGCAACAATCAGGGACAAGCTGGGGCTATCTGCAATGGAGAATACCATCTCTATCCAGAGAAAGATCCGTGAAGTCTGAACAAAGTTCAAGGACTCTTCCCTTTAATTTGGGGGAAAAAAATCTGATATCTTATTATCTGATCTTGCTATCTCTCAATACTTTATTTTTCTTCCTTAAGGATATGATTTCTCTCTCATCGCTCGATTTGGATCAATGTACAACATGAAAACAATGTAAATACTGACAAATTGCTTTCTGTAAGGGGGAAGGAAGTAAGATTGGGGGAAAAATTGTAAAACTCAAATAAAAAACTCAAAATAAATAAAATCTTTAATTAATTAAAAAAAGAGAATAAGAGAGTTGGAAGAGATTATGAAGGTCATCTAAATTTAATCTCCATCTTACAAATGAGGAAACCGAGGCCTGCTTTGAGGTGAAGTTGTTTCTATGTATCCGGCCTATAAACAAATTTTCTCCTCTGACATCCTGGTGAATTTGCCAAGTGAAAAACAAACACCTCCCCAAGACTATGCAGTCTTTTATTGCCCACTTTCTCTATCCTTTCATCTCATCCCATCACAGACTCTAGTGCTTGGCTTCCTCCTCTGGGGTTGGACACTGGTGAACAGAGGATCATCTAGAGGGAACCTGGTGGAGGAAGAAAACAACCCACTTCAGCACCTGGCAGTTGGGAAACCAGCCAGAACAAATCAAGCAAGGCAAAGAATTGGAAATCGGATAGTGGAGAGGGAAGAATTTGGAATAAGAGAAGTTTGAAAGGACTCAGGGTTTTGATTTCTGCTCAACAAAATAAGAATGAAGGAGTCAAAGTGAACATACTGTTATTCAGTAGTATCCTCTTGGTATCCCCATTTGGAGTTGCCTTCCCCAGTTCATGTTATACATGAGGAACTGAGGCAAACTGGATCAAGTGACTTGCCCAGGTCACATGGCTAGTAAGCCCCTGGGGCCATATTTGAACTCAGGTTTTCCTGACTCCAAGTCTGGTACTCTATTTTTTGTGCCATCACAGATAGATTAAAAACTTAAAGGGACACTGGAGACCCAGGAAGCTCCTAGCTAATAATTGTTTAGAGCAGAGAATTTATAGGAAATATATCATCATGACCTTGGTTAAATTCTGTCTCTGAACACACATAGGCGTGTATGTGTGTACACATATACACTGAGTTCAGTAAAAACTACTAGAATGTTTCTTTTTCCCTTAAAATTTTTGAAAATAAGTCGTTCTCCCTGAATGCTCTTTTTCTTTGGAACCTCAACGTCCTAAGTGAGCTTAAAACAAGAAAGTAAATGTGAATTTGATTTTATGGGTGGGTGTGTTGAATGGAGTCATAAAAGGTTCTACAAACAGGAGGCCAATATGTTTGGAAGCAGATGGATTTTTGAGTAGGGGAGCTACAGGAAATAACATAAAAAGCAGGGGTCAAAAAGCAGTTGGAAAGAGAATGGAGCAGGACCTGGAACCCCTTATCACATGGGGATGAAGCTGACTGGGAAAGAGTCTAGCAAAAGGGCCCTTAAACAAATGCTATCCCATCAGTCTCCATATCACTAATTTTGTTATTTCATTAAGCTTGTTTGCTAATGAAATGATTTTGCATTATTTTATCAGTTTAGAAATTGGGTATAGAATTCAATAACTGATGAACATATATAAAAGACAAAATGTAAACAAATAACATTTACTGGTTCAGCTTTGATGGATTAAAGTTGTATGGCATTAAAGAAAATAAATAGGGCTATAACAATGGATTAAGGGCAAAGAGGGCAGTCAGGAAATATTCTGAAGGACAAGGAGGGCAGAGGTCATTAACAATTACACAAAACATTTAAGAAGCAGAGAAAAGTCCCTTATGAAAACATTGAGTATTGCCTACTATGCATCCCTAACTTCTTGTATCTGCTGTGTCTAATTTTCTAATGCCACTTTCTGGTTCTATCTTTATATCTTTATTATTACAGAAACCTATTATCCAAGAACTAGCTTTCATGTTCCTCTAAATTTCTAGCACTTAATAAGACAAGAAAAAAGGGGAGAAAAAGAAAGCAACTTTAAAGGAAAAAACAGAAATTTTATTGTCTTCATTTATTTAGGAGTGGCTAGATACTTCTAAGCAAGAAATTATTTTCAGAAGAAATGTCAAATTTAATTAGGCTTAAGGCTTAATAAAAATGAAAAATCAAAATTTTGGTAGTTATGAGAATTAGGAGTAAAGGTATTGTAGTTAGAAACCTAAGAGAGACAAATTTCTTTTCCGTGTATTTTCTGTGATCTAAATTAAGGACACTTTTCCTTTCTGTTTATCAGTACCATTCAATAGTGTGTTATAAATTAACAAGAGTGACATTCAATGTTATTAGCTAAATAAAGTCTTTTGTTTATATTGATTAGTTTTGATTTAATAAAAAATTTTTCCTCCCCTCTTCAGAGAAGACATCTAATTTGGAAATATTCATACTGACTTTCCCATTTCTATTCATTAGGGTACAAAAAGAAATTCTCAAAATATAAAAGGGATAAAACTTACCATTAGCCCCTACTGGAATGGGATTAGCAAATGCAAAGTGAAATTTCTCTCTCTGATCAGATTTTCTAGGTCATTCACTACTTTTACCATAAACAGATTCTTTCTGTACTTAGAACTTTCTGTACTCTGAGTTTTCTTTAGTTTCATCATATCTTCTAAGTCAGAGGTACCAAACATCTTGCCCGGAGATGCTGCAAGAACCAGATTAAAATGTATAACTGGGAAATATTTAACAGAATAAATGAAAATACTATAAAATATGGATAAAATTGTATTTTAAAATTTCTTAAGTCATCATGCTATCTATACAGTTCCTCATAACAGATTAGTGGCCCCCTATTTCTATTTGAGTTTGATACCACTGACCAAGCCTTTAAACCTGCCTCCCTTGTTTCCCAGTGCATCATCAGTTGTTCTGGTATCACTTCATGTTCCTTTTCACCTTAGCTCTATGGTTAACCATTTCCACAGGCTTCAACTTCTATCTCTGAATACTTTGTCTACTTGTCCTTCCCATTGTTCACACACTAATCATTAACAGAGGTTCAATCTCAATTATTCATGTTCTCTTTTTTCTTCTTAGAGAGCTCCAGAACACTGTTAGTTGAAGTTATAAAAAACCATGAAGAAGAGGTCCACTACACATTTGTTTCTAATTTCAACTGGATTCCCACTACAGCACAGAAATCTTTGTATTCACCTCCTATTGATTTCCAACCATATTCCCATTGAGGACAAAAGATCCAAATCTTTGCCTCTTCCTCAAGCCTCCAACTCTACCCACAATACTGTCTCTCTTAGGAGATGATCTCCCCCTTTACTTCAGATTGAAAAAATCCAACATGGTCCCCTGAATCATCTACCTGCCTCACCTCAAAACTAGCTACATATTCACTAAACCTTTCCTTCTTTGACTTAATTTCATTCTAGTTATCAGATTTTATTATGCACACCTTTCAAATGCCAATTATACCGTGAGGTCTTTCCTAACCACTTCCCAGCTGCTAATATACCACTTCCTGCAAATTACTTTGTGCATATATGAATGTATACATATACACATATATATATATATGTATACACACACACACACACACACACACACACACACACACACCCATGCATATATAAGTCACCCAAAATTTGCATTTGTATATGTTGTTTCCAAGGGTAAAATGAAAGTACTTAGAGGGAAGGGATTGTTTTATTTTCTCTTTAGCTCTTAGTACTGTGTCTTGTACAAAATGGGAGTTTTCAATCAATCAATAAGCATTAATTAACTAGTATAGGTCAAAAAGGTGCTTGGGACACAAAAGATATTTTAAGTCTCTATCTTCATGGAATTTTCATTTTACTAGGAATATGTGAATAATGCATGGTTTAAGTATACACACACACACTCACTCATATATATGTCTTTAACTCTAGGTGCCACTTCTTTTGGGGGATATGATTTGGCATTTGTGGTTTATATAAATATTTCTTATAAAATTATATTACTGCATATATTTATTCTCTTTGATTACATAAACATCTATTTATCCTATGCACTCAACCAAAAATAGCTTTGTTGAAAGTCAAAGTGATTAATGACTTATAGCAGATGGGTTAAATGGTTATACTCCCACACCTCCCCCTCACAAAAAATTAATTTAAATGTGAGTTTTAAAATAGGAAACTAAAATCATTAAGAATGTAGAAATTACAGCAATTAGAGAAAAGAACTTGAAGGGGTGTTTTCTAGAACTCAACTACATCTAGTTAAGGAATAGGGGAAGTTTTTTTTATTGCATTTGGCTTAATCTTTGGAAAAGGTTGCAGGCTTTAATTAGCAGCTTGATTCTTTGCAGTTAGGATAAATATTGTGTTGCTATGACTAAAATCACCCTGTGCCATGTAGGTCATCTTCTCATATTATTAGCCCCTTATCATATCATGTGCAAATCAAACTAACAGCACTAGGTGCTAATATGGAAATTCATCCTATCAAACCACTGTTTTCCTTTACCAAAAATGGATTTAATATAATACAAAAATCTAGGCAGAAGATATACAGATCAAGCCTGATAGCTCAAATTCTTAAACACTATCATTGATTTCACTTTCAACCGTATATTTAAAAAACTGACAAGTCAATT
The DNA here is from genome assembly GCF_037893015.1 of Macrotis lagotis. Classification (NCBI taxonomy): domain Eukaryota; kingdom Metazoa; phylum Chordata; class Mammalia; order Peramelemorphia; family Peramelidae; genus Macrotis; species Macrotis lagotis. Next base: position 355,230,285 of record NC_133666.1, read on the forward strand.
CAAATTGTATTAATCTACCAGCCAATACTTTTTATGTAAAACTATGACAGAAAGACAGCATAACCTAGTGGAAGGAGATGTGACCTCAGTGTCTTCATTTAAATCCCACCCTTGACATATACTGATTAGGAAGTCGATTAACCTCTCAGTAATTGAAGCAATTTTCTAAGACTATAAATTGCAGAGAAAGCACTGACTTTTTTTTTAAGAGAAAGTTTTATCATGCAGGAGTTTCTAAACCAATGAAACCACAGGTCTATCTATTGTTATCCCTAATTTAAGTTAAAAATGTATCTAACTGAAAGCTGAACAAAAAATCCAATATTACTAATTTTTGAGCAAAAGGGACACTAAGAATTAAGATTTAGGGATTCAGCTTTTTCCCCACTCTTATTCATTCTGAATATTTTTGTCATAATAATTCTTAACATTCATCATTTCACTCCCTTGATAGCATTATGCTTAAATTGTGTCTGGACTATCATAATTTAATTCTACTCATCCAGTGTTGTTTTCCACTATTCCTCCATGCACCACATTCTGTCTAGACACTGTCTTTGCCCATACTGGTTTCTTTTTTTTTGTTTTTGTTTTTGGTTATGACTCAAGTTGTACCTATATATTCTAATTTATATGAAAGATTAAAACCATTATCCAGAACTAGGAGGGAAAAAAAATTTGACTTGTCTGGAAAATATCATTTTTCAGTCTGAATTATCCAGACTACAGTCAAAATTCTGCACTTTGTTTATTAAAGGAAGTCTCAAATTTGCTGTTAGCCCAACTTTTGGGTGGAGGAGGGAGACCTTAGACATGAGTCTTTGAAGAGTTATCTTTTTGGTTATTAATCCAATCCATTTCATCTCTCCCAAATAAACTGGTATTAGGACATAGAGATGAGAAAATTTACAAGTGGAAAGAACCACAGAGATCAACTTATCTATCCCCCTCATTTTACAGGTGATAGAAATAAGGACAAGAAAGGTGGGGAGTAAAAGAATCAAAAACTAAACCAAGACGCAATTAACACCAACCTTTTGCCAACAAGAACTCACTCTGATAAAAATTGCTAGAAAAGTTAGAAAGCAGTTTGCAAAAACTAAGTCTGGACCAACAATTCACACCATACACCAAAATAAGATTAAAATGGGTATATTATTTGTACATAAATAAGCAAATTAGGAGAGCATGGAATAGTGTACCTGTTAGAGCTATGGATAAGGGAGGAATTTATGACCATACAAGATATAGAAAAAAAAATTTGAGATATAAAATGGATCGTTTTAATTACATTAAATTAAAATTTTTTCATAAACACAACAATGTAGCCAAGATTAGAAGGAAACCATGAAACAGAATTCTCTGATAAAGGCCTCATTTCTCAAATATATAGAGAACTGAGTCAAATTTATAATAAAAGTCTCTCCCAAATTGATAAATGATCAAAGGATATGAACAGGCAATTTTCAGAAAAAGAAATCAAAGTCATCTATCTTCACATGAAAAAATGATCTAAATCACAATTGACTAAAAGAATACGAATTAAAATAACTCTATGCCCCTCATATCTATCAGACTAGCTAATATGAAAGAAAAGGAAAATGAGACATGTTTAAAGAAATGTGTGAAAATTTGGACATTAGTGCACTGATGGTGGACTTGTGAACTGATCCAACCATTTGTGAGCAATTTGGAACTATAGCCAAAGGACTATAAAACTGTGCATACCTTTTGACCAAACAATGCTACTATTAGAGATTAAAGAAGTTAAAGGAAAAGGACCTATATGGACAAAAATATGTATAGTGGTTCTTTCTATGGTGGCAAAAAATTGGAAAATGAGGTGATGTCCAACAATTTGGGAATGATTGAACAAGTTGTGTTGGAATACTATTTTACTGTTAAGAAATTCAAGCAGGATGCTTTCAGAAAAACTTAGCAAGACATATATGAACTAAAGGAAAATGAAGTGAGCAGGACCAGGAGAACACTGTACACAGTAACAGCAACAATACATGAAAATCAATAAAATCATTCAAGAGAATTCTGAAGAATTAGAATAAAAAAATGCTATTCACCTCCAGAGAAAGAACTAATGGAGTTTAAATACAGATTGAAGTATACCTTTTTTCATTATTTTTTTACAGAATTTTTTCTGACAAAGGCCTCATTTCTCAAACATATGGAAAAATGAATCAAATTTATTTAGTCTATTTTATTTATTTCATTATTATATTTATTTTATTTTGAAACATGGCTAATACAGAAATATTTTGCATGGCTGCATATGAATGTAAATCAAATTACTTGCCTTCTGAAGGAGGGGATGAGGAAGAAGAAAGGAAATCTGGATATTCAAAATTGAAAAAAATAAATGCCAAAAATTGTTTTTACTTGTAATTGAGGAAAAAATAAATTTTGGGGTGTTGAGGTTCTGTCTTTGACACATATGAGCTGTGTGACTTGGAATAAATCACTTAATCTATCTTAATATTTCAGACAATATTATAAAGGAGGGAAGGAATAAGTATTTATGTCATGCCTAGAGATGGCAGGCATAGTGCTAAGCACTTTACAAATACTATTTTTTCATATAATCCAACAACACTGGGAGATACTTGCTATTATTATTCCTATTTTACAGTTGCAGAAATAGAGGTAAAGAGAAGTTAAGTGATTTGCCCAGAACCACATTGTTAGCTAAGAGTCTGAAGTTAAATTTGAACTCAAGTGCTCTCTCCACTTCACTCACACAGATGCTTCTGATATAAATTTATGATTACAAACTACATACAACTGTAATCTAGATGAGTGAAAGGAGTATCCATAGTGGGAACAGTTTTGATTAAAGGGAATCACAGAAAAGGACCAAAAAAGGAGGGAATTAAGGGGAAAATGACACTGTATACATTCAGCTAAGTTCATTATTATCTAAATAGTTCAAGTCAAGAAATTTAATATTATATAGATCTATGTTAACTTAAAGTACTATACTGAGAGAAATTGTAGCTTTGGAGTAAATGTCTAGGCTTGATCTCCTATGAGAATGCTGGCACATTTAAACATTTTAATCATTCAAATATGAGTTACTGATTTAAAGCAGTGTGAAGAAAAAGAGGATACACAGAAGAAAGGAAAGAATGTACTACCAAAGATTATCTTTCTGAAGTTTTCTAGTACACTATTTTACTTGAGTGTTCCTGGTTTGGACTACATTCATCACTGAAAAGTATATGGGAGGATATGGGAAGAGTGGAAAAATTACCATGCCTATTTTAATCAACTTAATGGAGGCCAAAGAAATCATGTGCTGATGTGTGAATAAATTATAAGGGGTAGCCCAGGATATTTCTGCACTCCCACAGAACATGAATATTTAAGCTTGCTCATATTATCCCCCTTTCATAATTTTTTTACTAGTCAGTTCTGATATAGGAATAATAAATAATACTTTTAATAATTTATAAGGACACATATCAAAAGAATACATTTTACTTAAACAAGTTATTGTAATCTTTCTCTTTTCTGATGCAGAAAATAAATATTCTTCTAGTGACACTGTGTCTTAATAGAACACCAGAAATGAGTCCAACAGTCTAAGGTTCAAATTTCACCTAAGACACCAGTTGTTCCTGGTAATGGGCAGGTCACTCACTTCACTTCTCTGAGTCTCAGTTTATTCAACTATAAAATGAAGCTTAAACAACCAACAAGCCTACTATGTGCCAGACACTATACTAGTAATTGGAAACAAAAATCAAATAGTTCCTACTCTCAGGAGGCTATAAAGAGAGGCAACATGTGCATCTAGAGATGTATAAGAAATACAAAAATAGGGGCGGCTAGGTGGCATAGTGGATAAAGCACCAGCCTTGGAGTCAGGAGTACCTGGGTTCAAATCCGGTCTCAGACACTTAATAATTACCTAGCTGTGTGGCCTTGGGCAAGCCACTTCACCCCATTTGCCTCGCAAAAAAAAACCTAAAAAAAAAAAAAAAGAAATACAAAAATATACAAAATATTCTTTAGGAAGAAATACACTAGTAGTTGTGGGGAATGGAAAAAGTGAAAGAATATTAGATATGTAGTTAGAGGTCTGGGTTTGCTCTGACTAGTGGAAAGCTATGGGTCATTGTGCTGTTAAAGGTCAAATGAGAGTTCTATGAACTATTATTACTATTATCATCATTATTATTTTTTATCACAATGTTAGATTTCAATTAGCACAACAACTAATAAATTCTCTGAAGTAGTTAATAAATTTAAATTCACACTGCCCATTTCCATTCAGTTATAACCAGTGGCCATATTTTAACTTAGAAATTTGAATAGTGTCCATCTGAACATAGACAAACACTTCAGGAGATTTGTTATTAGTGCTTCTCAGGACCTACCTGGAGTCATCTGTCCATCCAGTCCAACTCTAGAAGACTCCAGATAGGCATGTGGAATAAAAAGGCACATCCTCCACTAATAATGCCAGTTTATAGCCCCTGCTCTCCCAAGGAAGCAGTCACCAAGTTAAACATAGCAGAGACAGTGCCTCTGTTTCAAAAGTTAATACTCTCTACTAGTACTTGGGAGAAATTTCCAAGTTACAATGCAGTACAAAAGGTAAAAAAAAAAACACTTAAGAATAAAACAAAATAGGAAACAGTGTTTCATGGAAAAGGCAATGGAATAGGAGTTCCAGTTCTGGCTTTCTCCATTAAAAAAAAAAAAAAAGCTGTCCATTTGACCAAGGAGCCTCAAGGTTCTCTTTGGAGTTCCATTTCCTTATCTTTAAAATCTTTTAAAACAAAAAGGTTCCTTCCATCCACTTCTAACATTCTCTGATGCTATGAACTATGGGAACTAATCCCTCGGTTCTAAAGCAGGGATATTTTAAAATTCTTTTTTAAATTTTAGAATTTCCTTCAAATTTTGCTTCCCTTCCCCCACCCTCCATAGAAGGCAATCTATCTTTACATTGTTTCCATGTATACATTGATCAAAATTGAATGTGTTGAGAGAGAGAAATCATATCCTTAAAGAAAAAATAAACTATAAGAGATAGCAAAATTATATAATAAGATACCTTTTTTTTAAAAAAAAAAATTAAAGGTAATAATAGTCTTTGGTCTTTGTTTAAACTCCACATTTTTTTCTTTGGATACAGATGATATTCTCCATTGCAGATCCATCCCTGACTGTTGCACTAATGAAATGAGCAAGTCCATTAAAATTGATCATTGGGGCGGCTAGGTGGCGTAGTGGATAAAGCACCGGCCTTGGAGTCAGGAGTACCTGGGTTCAAATCTGGTCTCAGACACTTAATAATTACCTAGCTGTGTGGCCTTGGGCAAGCCACTTAACCCCATTGCCTTGCAAAAAAAAAAAAAACCTAAAAAAAAAATTGATCATCAACCCCATGTGGCTGTTAGGGTGTATGATGTTCTGGTTCTGCTCATCTCACTCAGCATCTGTTCATACAAATCCTTCCAGGCTTCTCTGAGTTCCCATCCCTCCTTATTTCTAATAGAACAATAGGGTTCCATAATGTACATACACCAAAATTTGTTCAGCCATTCCCCAATTGATGGACGTTCACTCAATTTCCAATTCTTTGCCACTATAAACAGGTCTGCTATGAATATTTTTGTACAAGTGATGTTTTTACCCTTTTTCACGATCTCTTCACGGTATAGACCCAGTAGTGGTATTGCTAGATCAAAGAGTATGCACGTTTTTATTGCCCTTTAGGCACAATTCCAGATTGCTCTCCAGAAAGGTTGGATGAGTTCACAGCTCCACTAACAATGAATTAGAGTTAGATGCTGTTGCTAGGAAACAGTAGAGATGAGGAGGACAGAATTCAGAGTAAACATTGAACACTGTCTTTTCTGGTCATCTTGGCCAATCTGACAGGTGTGCAATGCTACCTCAAAGCTGCTTTAATTTGTATTTCTCTAATCTGTAAAAATTTAGAGCAGTTTTTCATATTACTATAGATAGACTTGATTTCCTCATCTGTAAATTGCCTCTGCATATCCTTTGACCATTTGTCAATTGGGGAATGGCCTGTTTTTTTTTTTATAAATTTGACTCAGTTCTCTATATATTTTAGAAATGAGTCTTATGTCAGAAATACTAGTTGTAAAAAATTGCTTCCCAATTTACTACATTTCTTTTGATCTTGGTTACAGCGGTTTTGTTTGTGCAAAAGTAAAGCAGGGATTCTTTACCTTTTTGTATGTCATGAATCTCTCTGCAGATAGCTGGGGATAGACATGTGTTAGTTACTACATCAAGACAGAAAGGGGTCAACACGACATCTTAGACACAAAGTACAACAAAGGTAACAGGAAGAAATGAACAAGAGATCCAAAATGGAATAGACAGGAAAGAAAAGCAAGGAGAATGAAAGCCTTAAAAAAGGAATACAGTTTAAAATCTTAAAATACTGTACATGAATAAGCATCATTGACTTACTGAGAAAATATCAAAATAAAATCTACTTGACCAAACTGTCTTTTAGTATTATTATTATTATTATTGTTGTGAGGCCCAAAAGAGAGAGAGGGGGGGGATTTTGCTTCATTACAAAGTATTAAAATTCACTTTTGTGGGATTATAACTAATGATAATTTTAAAATCTAAGAAAAATCAAAAAACATTTAATGAGTTTTACCTTATCTGCTAAGAAAGAACTGCTAAGAAAGAAATGAAAACAGTTCCTGATCTCATAGATCTTATATTCTATCAGAGGAGATGATAATATGGATAGAAGGAAGTCTCTACATTATGTAGCATCACAGAATGCAAGAATGCATAACAAAAGTTGATAAGGTAGTCTGTGGGCAGGTTGTTAAAGGGTTTTAAAATCAAAACAAGTTTATAGTTGTTCTTAAAGGAAGCAGAAAGCAATTGAAGTTTCCTGAATTGGTAACTGATGTGATCACACCTACTCTTAAAAAAAATTCTTTAAGCACTCTGAGAAGAATCTCTGAGATGATCTACATCAATCAGGGTTACCCCATTGGAAGGCTATCACAATAGAGAGGAGATGAGAAACTTGGGCAGTGGTTGTGTAAACATTAAGGATGCAAGGATGTGGAGAGATAAGGGCAAAATCTGGCAACTTGTTGGGTATGTGGGGAGAAGAGTGCTCAGTCAGAAATGATACTAAGATTGTGAATGTGGAAGAATTGTGATGCTGTTGCTAGGAAACAGTAGAGATGAGGAGGACAGAATTCAGAGTAAAGATAAAAAAATCTGATTTTTGGACATATTAAATTTGAAATGCCTTTGGAGTGTGTAGTTTGAAATAGTCCATCAGTAGCAGAAGAGACAGCCTTGGTGGTACAGTGGACAGAGCACTGGACTTGGAATAAGGACGACTAATGAGTTCAAATCTGGCCTCATACAAAATGGGGTAACAAGGAGTTGGATACAACTGAAATGACTAAACAAAGTCTTGCTATGAGACTGAAGCTTGAGAGTCTAAGCCTAGATATAGCAAGATGGGAATTCCCTGCATGGAAATGACAAACTTATTAGAGGGAGAATAAAAGAGAGCCCAGGGCCTTGGGATATACCCACAGTTAGGGTGTGTGTGTGATGATGATGAACCAAAGGAAATATGTGGGATGGAGTAATTGGACAGGTAACAGAAGAACCAAGAGAGAACAGACAGTACTATAAAGGGGCATTCCTTAAAATAGTTTTGTTGCTTAAGGATTATTATCATATAATATAGCCAGCCTCTTCAGACTAGGGATTTGCAGCTCTCAAACTTTTCTCTGTCCTATCTAGAGGGCCCTGAGAGTTTCTAATTTTTCCCCTTCCCCAAGTATATCAGAGAAGAAACCGAATTTTGCTAGAACTCTAGCCTGGGAAGGATGAGTTTCCAGCATCATTGAATATCAAGAGTTCTTGAGCCCAGAAAATATAATTATTTTAGATCACTAGAGCTTAGTTTCACTCTCATGTTACCCCTTAAGAGTTGTTTTCATTCTTAACAGTTAAATATTTATGTATATTAAAATAATTTTTACAAGTCATCTTCCTATTAAAAATGTTAAAATGAAGAAGCTACATACATACAATATAAAATAAAAATAACTGGAGCAACTTGTACAATTCTGTGATTTAAATGAACTTTAGTAGTTAGTAAACACAATGATGGACATTATCTTCCTAGAACTCAAGGGACACTAAAACAAAGACAAATATTGAGAGAGACAAAGACAGAGACAGACAGAAGGGATTCATTTACAGAACCTAATAAATGTATCACTCTGCTTTCTAAGATTTTTCAGGAAAGAGCTAAAAATGATAACCTTTGAACCTCAAGCCTCCTAGCTTAGGTCAAGGTATCTAATACAGTCTACTTAATAAATACAATAGAGCTTTTGATTCAAAAGCAGAGTCCTTTTAACACAATTCATTTTATTTCTCAGATAATCCTATGGAGTAACAAAAATAGGAAAGGACCAAGTGTAAACGAGGGAAGGGGAAGCCTTTACTGTGTTGAAAAGGGGCCAAAGGAAATAAGCAGTTATTTTTCATATACACTCACGTGCTCAGTTAGGAAACCAGCCAGGGAAGTCCTTAAACTCAGTAACTAATCAGATGATGTGCTGGGAAACACACCCCTGAATGTCATCACAGTCCAGACATCTGCATTGAACATCCAGAAATAAGCTGTCACTAAAGGGACTCGTGCCCTCTGCAAATAATTTCCAGAACATGTTTTGTAATCTAATACCGGGACTTTGTGAGCCAGATAAAAGTAAAGGTCAAAAACTAACCACTCTTCCAGTGTTACTTAGCTCATCTTCAAATACCCTCATCCCTATCAGAGACCCCATCTTCCATTCCACAGCCCTGTACACTTACTGGTACACACAACCACGCTGCACCTGTCTTCATTATCATGAGCCGAGTTACTTCCAATCAACAAGAAAGCAAAGTAATGAACTCTGACAGCTATTTCCTAACATATCCTTTTATTTGCAACAGCAGAAATAAGATAGCAGACAGCTAATGGAAAGGAATGTTCATTAGAGTTTTCTGATAAGCCTTAAAAAATTTCTCTCTTTTGTGAAACTGTCAAAAAATTCCAGTGATTTGTACATGTGTAGGTTGGTGAGACACTGAATATTAGATATAATGTGTAAAGTCAGATTGTTAACTGTATTAAACCATTTTTCAGACTGAGTGTTCATATATATTAGCTCACATTGCTCCTTAGGCCTAGAATATCAGTCTCCCTTCCCATATCTCCTCTTGTTGAAATCTTCAAGCCCCAACTGAAATACATCTCCTACATGAAGTCTTCCCAGATTTTACTAGCCAGAAATAAGCTCTCATTCTCCTCTGAACTCTAACAGTATGATATCTGTACCTTTTTTCATACATACATTTCATTATTTCACATTATAGTTATTTTTGAATTGTAGATAACATTCACTTTGGATGGTTAATCATATGCCCAACAAAAAGGGATTTATGTTAATTATAAAAAAGTCTTTATTAAATTGAAAATCAGTTTTAGTTTTAAAGATGGCTGTGTAAATAATAGCTATAATAATACCAACTACATACAAGACAGTTCTCACTTTATGTAAGTGGAGCATTTTTGTGGACATCTAAGTAAAGCGTTTTACTTAATGCAAATTTGCTCAGGAGACAGGGAAGGGAAATAAGTAGGAAGGAATTCCTGAAAAGGAAAGGTGCCAGCACATTGTTCCAGGACATAGGAGTTTCAGACAGAGAAGGGAGAGCAAGAGAAAGAATACAGTGGGGACAGATTTCCTTTAAGACTGGGCAAGACATTTGGGTGGATGACTGTAACAGGAAAGTTTTCCTCTGTCAGTGTCTGAGGGCTCAAGCCAAGCCCCAAACTGGGGGCAGCTGTGGTAGCAATCCCTCTCAAACTCCATTGTTCTGCTTTCACTTTTTAAGTGGTTTGGATATGGGAAAGTGGGAGACCCCAGAGGACCCAAGCCAAAGGCAGAAGTAGAGAAAGGGAGTGTACTATATTGTACTATACAATAAAGTTAATTAAGGTTTGTTTTTGGAATATGGATTTCTTTCAGAATCCTTTACATAAAGTCAAATTTGAGAAATGTGAATTTATATAAAGTGAGAACTGTCTGCATCTGACTTGGTTTCCCTAATAAAAATAAAATCTTTTAGAGGAAATTTTATCTCTGAATGTTCCTCAGATCCATGTTTTACATATAACTAAGCCCTCAAGAATGTTTAGTTTAGTAAACTATTGAAAGATATTTTTAAATCAAGTATAAAAAGATCTCTCCCAAAAGGCAGATGCTTTAAAACAAAACATTTTAAGTAGTTAACAATGACCTTAAATTACAATATTTTTTAATTCTATTCTACTGTTTGCCCACAGATGGTATCTGAATGCTGAAAATGATTTTAAAATTATTTCTAGTAAACTCTGGAGACTGAGTCTACTTCATTTTTCTCCTTGCATCCTCAGAACCTAATGCAGTGACTGACACAGAGCAGACATTTAAATGTTTAAGGGTTTAGGTTAAAACATGGTTTTAGAAATCAAACAATATCAGAGTTTACTGATAGGATTTACAGGGTTTGTCTCCTATTCTTAGTTCTCTCACTAATAAGTGAGACTTCAATTTGAATTTCTCACCACAGATTAAGTTTCAGAGAATTTGCCAATTTGCTGTGAGAAAAATTGGTAGTCTTCACTTTAACACAATTAGTCTCTTCTTTATAGAATAGTCACATACAAAACAATAAGAGGACATAAAAACAAAGATCCAACTCTAAATCTATGAATAATTTGCAAATTAATCTTCCTGTAGAAGAAAAATATAATTCAGTGTTAACACAAGTCATCCAGAAGGGAGTTTTAAAAAAAACAACAACTTTAATCTCAAACTGATATAGCACCTTTTTTTCTTTGCTACTCAGAAAACTCAAACAAACCCTAGGTTGTTTTGTTGGGGGGGAGTGGAGAATCATTATTTTCATCACAACTATTTTATGTCTGACATTGTGTCCAATCTATTTTTAAAACTATCATCTCATTTGTTCTTCATAACAACCTTGCAAAAAGACACTATTATTATAACCATTTTACATGAAGGAAACTAAAGCAAACATTACATTACTTACCTTAGTTTTCATGGGCCTATATTGAGTTCAGTTCTAGTTCATTGTTCTATCCATTGCACCACCAGAAGCCTATACTTGCACAGTATCTGACCACTGAAAATAATTTGAAAGCTATTCTCAATATTTCCACACCATGTAAGAGTGAATTCAATCTGGACCATCACAGCAATTAGCACACAATATATAACTCTGTGTATAGACTATGTTTCTCCAAGAATATAGGTAAACATCTTGCTCTGAGGTCAAGTCTAATTTAGGGGAAAGCACATATGCATGAGGATCAATCAGATAAGAACAAATATTCTTTTTTTGTTTTTCATTTTATTTATTTTATATTATTACAATAATCTTGTTATGAGAGTAAACATAAACCCCCTCCCCGCCAAGAAAATGAGAAAGCTCAAGAGTAGTGAGAGAGAGAGAAAAAAAATGTACTTCAGTCTGTGTACAGATTCCAATGGTTCTGTCTCTGGGATGAGTCGCCTTCTTTATCATAAGTCCACCAAAGAAGTTGCTTCATTATTTTTCCTACAGTTGCTATTACTAGCTGTATTTCCCACCACTCTAGTCCTTCCCACTCTCAATTATTCTATTCTCTCTCCTTTTACCTTGTCCCTGTTCAAAGGTGTGTGGTATCTGAGTACCCTTTTCCAATATCTTCCTTCTCTTCCATCACCCTTCCCTCCCCCACCATTCTCCCTGATCCCATCCCTTTCTTCTCATTTTTCTATAGGCTAAGATGGATTTCTGTACCCTATTAAATGTGTATGTTATTTCCTCTCTGAGCCATTTCTGATGAGGAAAGCTCACTCACTCCCCCCCCCTCACCTTCCCCTGTTCCACTCCACTGAAAAAGCTTTTTCTTGACTATTATGTGAAATATAGCCACTTCTTCTTTTCTCTTCCTCCCAGTTCTTTCCTTTATCACCCATCGACTCCCTCTTTCTACTATATCATGCCATTATCTTTAGCTGCTTCCTGTGCCTTGTCTATATATGTTCCTTCTAACTGCTCTTATAAATAAGGAATTTCATATAAATTATTAGTTATCTTCTTCCCATGCAGGAATATAAGCAGTTCAACATCATTAAGTTCCTCATAGTTAGTCCTCCTCATTCACTCCTCTATGGTTCACCTGCGTCGTGTACTTGGAGATGAAACTTTTTGTTCATCTCTAGTAGTTTCAATAGGAAAGTTTGAAAGTACCCTGTTTTGGGGGTGGCTAGATGGTACAGTGGAATAGAGCACCAGCCCTGGAGTCAGGAGGACCTGAGTTCAAATCCGACCTCAGATACTTAATAATTACCTAGCTGTGTGGTCTTGAGCAAGCCACTTAATCCCATCTGCCTTGCAAAAACCTTGGAAAAAAAAAAGAAAGTTCCCTGTTTCACTGAAAGTCCATCTTTTCCCCTGAAAAAGGATGTTCAGTTTTGCTGGTTAGTTGATTCTTTGTTGTAAACCAAGATCTTTTGCCTTCCAGAACATCATATTCCAATCCCTATATGCCCTTAATATAGATGCTGCCAGATCCTGTGTAATCCTGACTATAGAGCCATGGTAGGTGAATTGCTTGTTTCTGGCAGTTTTTAGTATTTTTCTCTTTGACATGGGAGTTTTGGAATTTGGCTATAATATTCCTGGAAGTTTTTCTTTTGGGATCTCTTTCAGGAGGCAATCAGTGAATTACCTCAATTTCTGTTTTACCCTCTTCTTCTAGAATCTCAGGACAATTTTTCTGTATTATTTCTTGAAAGATGAAGTCTAGGCTCTTTTCCTGATGTTATGACTTTCAGGTATCTCAATAATTTTAAAAAATTATCTCTCCTGGATTTGTTTTCAAGGTCAGTTGTTTTTCCCAATGAGATACTTCACATTTTCTTCTAATTTTTGGCTTTTGGGGGGAACAGTTTTATTTCTTCCAGATTTCTCGCAAAATCATCAGCTTCCTTTAGTTCCATTCGGCATTTGAAGGAGTTATTTTCTTCAGAGTCCTTTTCCAGCTGGTCAATTCTGCTTTTTAAGGCATTCTTCTCCTCATTTGTCTTCTGTGTTGCTTTTTCCATTTGGCCTAAACTGGTTTTTAACCAGTTTATTTTCTTCAGTATTTTTTTGTATTGCTTTCACCAAGCTACTGATTTGATTTTCATGATTTATTTGTATCACTCTCATTTCTCCTCCCAATTTTCCCTCTTCCTCCCTTGATTGCTTTTCGAAGTCTTTTTTTTTAGCTCATCCATAGCCTGAGCCCATTCTCTATTTCTCTTGGAGGTTTGGATACAGAAGCTTCGATTTTGCCATCTTCTGAATCTTCCATGGGACCAAAGTAATTTTCTATGGCCCAATTTTTCTTTTTCTGTTGTTTGCTCATTTCCTCAAACTATTATTGTACTTTCAAGACTTTGGGGTTTTTTGGGACACCCCACTGGGACCTTAATTCCTCCAAGGTCTTATGAGAAGCTCTGAGTACTCTCTTGCTTATGTTCAGACCATCCCCTCTGCCCTGGAGGTGTGAGGAGAGTCTCTGCTCGGCTATGATGGTGTTTTGGGGGGCCAGACTTCAACCTGGATCTGAATGTGGGAAAACATCAGAGTCCTGCCCCAGGGAGAGCAGAGAGATTTCTGCAGTCTCCCCCCAGACTCCCTTACTGTCTGTGGGATGTACTCTGGATGTGCAGGCTGACTTCCCTGCTTCCTACTGCAGGTTCTCACTGCAGGGCTGCTCTGAAGCTAGCACTCTTCCTGCACTCACTCTGGTGCAGCAGAGTTCTCTCATCAACCCCTCAAGCTGTTCCCAGTGATCCCTAGGCTGCATTGCACTATGGTCTTTTTCCAACCCCCGGTCCTAGTGAAACAGACCTTTCCCATGGAACTTCTAAGTTGTCTTGGAATGGGAAATTTTATCACTCAATCGTTCTGTGGGTTCTGGCCCTCTAAATTTTGACTACTGCCATAATTTGATGGCTTTTGGAGTTTTTTAGGGCATGAATTTCTGGGAATTCCTGCCTTCACACTGTCATCTTGTCTCCACCAAGATCAAATAGTCTTAATCAAATTAAAAAATGGTCCTGATCCCTTAAAATAAGTTTTATTTACCTTTTATCAATAAACTAGGTTAGAAGGTTTTAGAGACCAAATTTGAGGTATTGTCAGAAAACCAAAATCATAATTCTAACACTGCAGTTGCAACAGAGTCAAATAAGGATGTAAAAAGCCTCTTTCAGTCAAGTAGTAAACAGATATAATCCCAGAAAGCAAGGTGCAAAGAATGAGAAACCTGTTAATATTTCCAATATTCTGTCCCTGGTCTCTAGGGAGCTCTCTTTTCAATCAATCAACAAGTCAATAAATATGCATGAAGCAACTTTTCATGCCATACACTCTGCTAGGGCAGAGGTATTAAACTTGGGACATGTTATGGCTGTACTTGAGACAAAAACTCTCTTAATTTAGGGGGCCAGAACCAGATGAAAATAATTGGGAAATATTTTTAAAAATAAATAAGAATTTAATATAACATCAAAAATTTTCATCTGTGGTTTTCTAAGTCAATATGTGGCCCCAAGAACTGTTTTTATTTGAGCTTGATACCAGTACTACAGCTACCACACTCTCCACCCCAAGTTTACAAAAAAAGCTAGGCAGAGAGCCAAAAGAACATAAATCACAATTCTTTTCAATGTAACTACTCGAACAATATAACCTCACACCTCAACTCACTTTGCCCCTGTAGTCACAGTTTTATATGAACCAAGGAAAAAAAGGCAGTTGAAACTAAAAAATTCTGAAATACCTGGCTCTCAATAAAAATAATGATATAACAATAACTTTAAAGTAACAATAATTTTAATTAACAAGCTGAGATAATTAAGTGATACTCGAGAAAGAACTCATCAACTTTTCTATTTGTTGTTTGCTTATTTATTTTTACAAATTTATTATTTTTCATATAACACTTAATTTTTAATTATAAGTAAAATAGTTTTCAACATTTATTTTTTTGGTTATTTTTTTTGCAAGGCAATGGGGTTAAGTGACTTGCCCAAGGTCACACAGCTAGGCAATTCTTAAGTATCTGAGGTTGGATTTGATCTCAGGTCCTCCCTACTCCAGGGCCAAGGCTCTATCCACTATGCCACCTAGCAACCACATTTATTCTTAAAAGGTTTTGAGTTCCAAATTTTTCTGCCTTTCCCTTTTCTCTCTCCACCTCCCTGAGAATACAAGCAATCTATATAGGTTATACACATACAATCATGGAAACATATTTCTATATTAGTCATGTTGTAAAAAAAAAAGAAATAGAACAAAAAGAGAAAAGCCACAAAAAGCAAAAAAAAGGGGGGGGATAATGTGCTTCAATCTATATTCAGACTCCATAATTCCTTCTCTGAACATGGATAGCCTTTTCTGTGATGACTCTTAGAATTGTCTTGGATCACTGTATTACTGAGAAGAGCTAAGTCTATCATAGTTGATCATTAGTAGAGTATTGTTTCTGTGTACAATGTTCTCCTGGTTCTGTTCACTTAGCATCGATTCAGAATGTAAGTCTAAGTTTTTCTGAAATGTGCTTACTCATTATTTCTTACAGCACAATAATATTTCATTACATTCATATAACATAACTTGTTTAGTCATTCCCCAATTGATGGGCATCCACCTCAACTTCCAATTCTTTGCCACCACAAAAAGAGCTGTTATAAATATTTCTTCAAGGAAGTCCTTTTCCCTGTTTTATGCTGATCAATTTTTCTAAGAAATATCAGCTAAGAAAGGAGTCATTAATCTTTTTTAAAGTACACAATCCTAAGACTGGGGGGTACAAAGAAATCCAAAAAAATCATTCTGCTCTTAAAGTCTAAAAGAAGATATGACATGCAAACAACTATGGATAACCAATAAATAGATAGAAGACAACTTGGGAACGCTTTCAGAGGAAGGCATCTACAGTTAAAGAGAACTGAGGAAGACTTCTTATACAAAATAGGACTTTAGCTGAGATTTGAAGGAAGCAAAAAGGCAGAGATGAGGAAGTATGCAGTTTCTCACTTATTCATAACTGTGTGTTTACAGACAAAATTCTAAAAGCTGATTGGGGTTTCCAGAGACCATCTAGTCAAACATCCTCAATTTAAAACTGAGTATGCTGAGAACTGGGCATCTAGCTGGCACACTGGGCTTGGAGTCAGGAAGATGAGTTCAAATCGAGTCTCAGATCCTAACTAGCTGTGTGACCCTGGGCAAAATGAGCTGGAGAAGAAAATGGAAAACCATGCCAGTATCTTTGCCAAGAAAACACCAAATGGCAGGAGGGTCACAAAGAGTCAGACATGACTGAAACTACTGAACCACAAGAATACTGGCCAGTACAGTCCCAATGGCTTATCTGAAATTCCTTTTGTTGTGTGTAGATTGCCTTAACCTTACAGTGTTAGTAGAGAAGCAGAGTTAGAATGATGGTAAACAGCATCTATCTGGAGTTCATTTTTTCAACCTATTTGTCTTTTACTTGAGGGCAAGGAAAAAGGAAAAATTCAATTTGACAATTTTTTCCCTCATAACCAGAGGGAGGTAGTATGCTGAAAGGGATAGAGAGCCAAGATTACTTGCCTTCAAATACCCATATTGTACATAACTATGTGATTCTAGACAAGTCACCTAACTTGTAAATGTTCTAGGCACTTCTTCACCACTATAAATTGCAGCCACTTGCCCAACCCAATCCTCCTGAGCATGTGCAATGAAATCTTCATATGGATTTCTGCTACACATTCTTCCATAATAGGTTTCTAGCCATTAATGATATACAGATTTTCTTACATTTTTATTCTTTCACTAATTGTCGATCTTTCCTTGTCTACTGATTATTTTCCTGTCTTGCCCATGTCTTCTCTATCCTTAAAAATTTCTCATTTCATCTGTCCCTTCTAGTCAATATCCTATAGCTCTCACCCTCTTCATGACTAAATCTTGTGAAATCCATCTACACTAAGTACCTCTAGTTCCTCTTCTTTCACTTGATTCTAAGCCATCTGCAATTTGATTCCTGAACTAATCATTCAACTGAAAATGTTCTTTCCAAAATTACCAATGATTTTTCAATTGAATGCAAGGGCCTTTAGTCAGTTCTCTTTCTTCTCTGCAATATTTAACCCTGTTGATCCTCCTCATCTCCAGGGTACTCTTACCCCTCTTAGATTCACAATACTACTTTTGTTGGTTCTTCTACCTTTCTGACAGCTCCTCTTCAGTCTCCTGTGCTGCATTCTTTTTTTTTTGTTAGGTTTTTACAAGGCAAATGGGGTTAAGTGGCTTGCCCAAGACCACACAGCTAGGTAATTATTAAGTGTCTAAGGCCATATTTGAACCCAGGTACTCCTGACTCCAGGGCCAGTGCTTTATCCACTGCGCCACCTAGCCGCCCCATCCTGTGCTGCATTCTTATCCAAATCATGCATACTAACTGTGGGTGTCCTAAAGTCATCCATCCTTCTCTCCTCCATCTAAAGATTATCTTACTTTATTAGCTCACCAGCTATCATAGGTTCAATTAGCATATCTATGTAGATGAATACCAAATCTCTATATCTAACCCAAACCTTTTTTCTCAGACATTTCAAATAGAATGTCCCACAGAACTTATCATTCTCCCCAAATCCTCATTTTCCAAACTTCCCTATTACAATCAAAGGCATATCCATCCACAGTCCCAAATCACCTAATCTTGCAACCTATCTCATCCTTTTCTCCTTATTAACACTTGCCTCTAATCTGTTCACAAATTTCCAACTTTGTAACAACTCTCACATATATCCCTTATTTGAGCAGGCCCATAGTCACCACTTTAGTCCTTATCATCTCCCTTTTTTTTCTCCCAGCCTCAAGTATCTCCTCTTCCCTCTAAGCCATTTTCTACCCAGCTGTTAAAATGATTTTTCTAAAGTACAGATCTCGCTAAATCATGCTACTCAAATTCCAGCAACTATTATCTCCAGGATAAATGTAAAATCCTCTGTTTTGCTTTTAAAGTCCATTAAAATATAGTCCCTTCTTACTTTTCCTTCTTCTTAAACTTTTGACCTCTGCACTCTGTCCCAATAAAATCAGCCTTTTTTTTATCTTCTTTGTACATTAGACTTTAGTTGTCCTCCATGCTCTTCCCCTCACCTTCTTCTCAATTTCCAACTCAAATCACACCTCCTGAAGGATGCCTTTCTCACCTCTCACTCCCTCCATCTTCTGTTTTTTTGTTTGTTTGCTTTTAGGTTTTTGCTATCTGTAATATTTTATTTTCTCCTCAAAGATAATGATTTCTCTCTCAACACATTCAATTTCAACCAATGTATAGCATGGAAACAATGCAAAGATTATCAGACTGTGCTTCTGTGGGGGGATGGGGAAGTAAGGGATGGTGGGGGAAAATAATAAAATTCTTATCAAAAAATGACAGGGGGCGGCTAGGTGGCGCAGTGGATAAAGCACCGGCCCTGGAGTTCAGGAGTACCTGAGTTCAAATCCGGTCTCAGACACTTAATAATTGCCTAGCTGTGTGGTCTTGGGCAAGCCACTTAACCCCATTGCCTAGCAAAAAAACCTAAAACAAACAAACAAACAAAAAACAAACAAAAAAAGATAGGTAGAAACTACAATTGTATATAATTGGAAAACTAATAAAATATTTTTTAAAAAAAGGAAAAATGCATTGTCTTACTGCTATTTCCCAAACCACAGCCCAGAGCTAAGAAAACAATTTTAATGAAACAATGCTATAGCATCTTGAAGTAGCAATGTAACACCTCAGCTTTCAATATGCAAGTAGATGTTTCCATAAAAGGTGGCATCCAAAAACTGGCAACAAGAAAACCAACCTGACTCTAGTTAAATTCAATTCTTTGAAATCCTAATCCTATTGATCACAGCGTTGTTTGTGATTAGCAGCAGGAATGCATACAATTCCATTACAAGTCTGCATTCTCATCCCTTGAGTAAGGAACAGGGAATGTCAATTAGATGACTGCTTATCTATTTGAATGTATCTACATTTCATAATCAGTTCTTTTGGTCAACATATACATTAGGGCACTAGGGAAGTAGTTCAGATTGAACTTCTATACCAATGCCTCATGATCCCAGGGCTTGAGCCAAATTTAAGGAAAAGGACATAAGGGAAAGAGTTGGGGTGTCCTGATAAATGATAATTTTCTCCATTCTTTTCTTAAGTCTATACAATCAAAAAAAAGTAATAAATTTGTTTTATATATCATTTAACAATTTCCATAGTATAAATGCCACATTGAAAATTTAACAACTATGCTTGCTAATCAGTTAAAGTTGGCTCCATTCCTGACAGTCAACCAGGTAAAATTCAAGAAATAGTTTTAATTAAAGGAAAAAATGATTTTGCTTCTTCAATTAAGGGAATTGTATTATCCTTTTTATCACTAAGACCTACATCTAAAAAATTATATAATAAAGTGGTTTTTCCAATAACCTCCTGGTTCACATTGCCATGGTCCTTTTCTTCATTTTGATATAGTCTTATTCTCATCAGATGATCAATGCCTTTTATCTTGTCCCCCTGACAAACACCAAAACATTACCTTGGCCTGACTTTCCCCATAAGAAAGTTCTAGAGCCAGAGCTCATTCCATTTCTGTCAATGAAAGTTCATCCATCTTTTAACTCATTATAATTAATTTATATAAGATTTTCTTGTAATTATCTTTTTATTAGGGTTTTTTTTTAAGGCAATGGGGTTAAGTGGCTTGCCCAAGGCCACACAACTAGGTAATTATTAAGTGTCTGAGGTCACATTTGAACTCAGGTACTCCTGATTCCAGGGCTGGTGCTCCATCCATTATGCCACCTAGCCACCCCCTTCTTGTAATTATCTTAATGAACTGAGATGACAATAGAAATCTAAAATTTAAGTCATACTAAGCATTGAGAATCCTAAAACCTAACAAGCAAGTCATAGTATATGTAGAAAAATAAAAGTGCTGCTACATGTAAATTGGAAGGGGGGGGAAAGGAGAAGACTTATTCCATTAGAAAAGAAATACTATGAATTAATCAAGCTAATAATAATGGTTTAATATTATATCCCACTGGGGTATCCACATATTAACATGGAAAAAGAAATACTAGAATCACGCTATCTTTTCTCCTCAGCCTGTCTAAATGCCTGAAAGGCCATTAGAAATTAATTTCTTACTGAAATACTCAGGAATAAAAATTCGCTTGGAGGATAACAACTGCTTATGGGACAATACATGGTGTTGCTACTCTCACTGTCTTTTAAATATTTTTCGGTCTAAATTTTAAAGCATATATTAAGCCTCCCAAAAGCAATTATTATAAAAATTACCTCATATTTGACAAGTAGAGATGATGAAAATTATATATGTATATGTATATATATATATATATATATATACACACCAGACATCCAAACATATATATAAGATTACTGATTGATAAATCTATTGAAAATAAAAACCGGAAAAAAGAATTAATTATTTAACAAATGTACATAGGAAAACCGGTCAGGATTTTTTGGAAAATGAAGTTCAACTCATATATTTATACCATTTTTCACAATCTATGAATTCTTGCTTCATGGTAATTTAAAAAATAAATCCAGACAGGATGGGGAAAATGGAATAACATTATATATATTATATATAATAGTATATCTACATATATATATATACTATATATAGTATATATATATATATAATAGTATAATTATATAATAATACAATACATAAGATATTGCTATAAAATTAAATAATAATATAATTGTGGAATAGAGACAATATTTTTCCATTCAATAAGTAATGTTTTTAAGAACAAAAAATGTACTTAATTATACTAAAATAATCAAATTCTTTACCAAAAAAAGAAAAAAATCGCAAACTGGAGAAAATATTTACAATAAATATGACAGCTGAAAAGTCTTGTTATATGCAATACATCTCTCTTTTATCACAGGGTTGAAGATTTAGAACCTGGAAAGAACCTCAAAAGTTGCCTAGTCCAACGATGCCCAAGTTAAATGATTTGCTCAAGGTCACATAGCAATTTTGCAAATGCAAAGTCTTTGGGCTTTCTTATGGGCAACACATCTGATGAAAAGAAAAGGAAACTTCCTCCAATCAGAGAAGTGAGGGGATAAAAGGACAAAATATTTAATATAATGCTAGGCCAAATGACTCAATGCAGTTTTTTTTCCCCTTAACTGCTTTTCACTGTCACAACAAAGGATTTAATTCTCCAGCTTATGGGAGGATGGAAGAAATGACTAAGATGTATAATCAAAGCATAAAGAAAAATATTAAAAAGAAAAGATAATGAGTGAAGATGAAAAGGAAATAGAAAACATTCATTAAAGTAACCAGGCAAATTATAGGAATATTACCTAAAAAAAAATCAGAAAAGCACTATATAGCATTAACTTGCATATTTCTGTAGCCTAGTGATTAATTCCAAAATTGTAAATGTGGAACAATGTTAACCCCACATCTTGTGGAATGGAAAAACTTTTTAAAACTTTTAAGTATTTTTTGAACCCAGAAGTAAAATGCTTCAAAAAACTTAACAGTTTGAAGATATGTATGTATGCATGTATGTATATGTATACGCATATGTATATGTACATGTACATATTAACTGTGCAAATCCAGTCCCTAGTACTACAGTACCTGGAACATAGTTGATATTTAATAAAAACAAAAAATTATTGACAATAAAATGCCACATGAGTGAGTTAATTACTACTAGATGATATAACAAGACTCTGTAAGCAGAAAAGAGGAACGTACTTAGAAAATAATTATCAAAAATTACAAAGCGACAGCCTCCATACTATTGTGAGCCAGGAAAGAATAGGACCACATCTTTTTATGGGGGGTGGGGTCTGAAAGCCTCTTGAGAGACTAGGGAGGCAAGCAAATATATTGATTCTGAGTATAAGATAATTAAAACTTTTTTTTAAGAATACCAAATCATCTGGTTAGTTAACAAGTATGATTTAATAGCTTACTATATCAGGCACTATTAAGCACTAGAAATGCAAATATAGTCAGGTCTGCTATGACACTTGTTTAAAAAAACAAGAATTTAAATAGAACTGATAAATTGGAAAACAACTTGAGCACAGCTGAATACCAAATTTGCTTATATGCAATTTCCCCCAGAAGAGCTCAAGAAAATTGCATCCACACAATATCTCACTAGCTCCAACCCTTCTACTACCCACTTTCAAAATCCAACTTATCTTTTTTCAAGGTAAATGTCTTATTTATTATATTATCCTTCAGTATAGTAGGAACTGTAGGAAAAGACTAGCCTGAACATTCAGCCTACAAGCCTACCACATATTTATGGCAGAGGCGCCATCTCAAAGTAGCCCTTGACTTTGCCAGCCCAGGCCTCAGGAGAACTGGGAAGCAGACCAAGCAGCAGCCCAAGGCAGCAGGTGCCACCACTATTCATTTTTAGTACCTATGTATTTAATCATTTAACATGCAAAAAACTTATCATTTTAATAAGTTCATTTTTTAAATATATTACTATTCATGCTTCTGAGTGTTGTGTCCCTAACTCCATCTTTTTCTCATGTCTTATGCTTATCATGCAATTTTGCATAGTTTGGTGAATTTTAGAAACACATATGTACATATTCAGCAGAACTGACCTTTGTTTTTGAGTCATTCAGGTGTGTCTGATTCTTAGGGACCCTGTAGACCAAAATGTCTATGAAAGCTTTTCTGGCAAAGGTGTTTTGTCATTTCCTTCTCCAGTAGATTATTAAGGCAAATAGTGGTTAAGTGACTAGCTCAAAGTAAGCTAGTTAGTGTTTGAGATGAATTTGAACTCATCTCCCTTACTTTAGGCCCAGTGGTCTATCCTCTGAGTCTTTTAGTTGCCTCTATAACTCATTATATAAATAGAAAAAAATAAAATATAAAGATAGTCAGTCCCTGGTCTTAAGTATCCTATATCTTCATATTCTTTTGAGGGAAAGCAATAAATAAAAGGAAGCTAAAGCTTGCAGGGGAGGAAAAAAATCTGGAGTTCTGCAGTCTGGAAAGGTTCCCACCTTAAATGAGGGGTCTTTACAGTAGCCAATCTGTCAGATGGGAAAGCTTCAGGGGCAAAGGATACTTCCAAAACATGAATTTCAGGGCTGGAGTGAGCTTCAGGATGAAGAAAGAAATTTCTAGCTCTACAAAATAGGATGGGGAAAAAGAGTCTTTATATTTACTAACCTCTAAATAAAATTTAGCATATAAGATTTTTCTAAAAAATATTCTGAAAATGGGTTCCAAGACTTCATCAGACTGCCAGCTTAAGAGCCCCAGGACTAGAAAGAGAAAATAAATGGACAGCTCAAATGCTACTGAACAGTATAGTGGAAAAACAAACAAACAAACATTAAACCTAACATGCTAAGACCAGAGTTCAAATACCAAATCTGCTAATTGACTGCCTTTATGACCATGGGCAAGAAAGAAATGAGGAGGGTGGACTAATGTCTTCCTATTCTAGAGCTATAATCAATCCTTTTATCTTGTGATTCTTCTATCAAAACATTAAAATAATCACAGGGAGCAACTAGATTGCATAGTGGATAGAGCACTGGCCCTGGAGTTAGGACGACATGAGTTCAAGTCCAACTTCCAATACTTAATACTACTTATCTGTACGACCTTGGGCAAATCCTTTAACACCACTGCCTTGCAAGAAACAAAACAAATCGCAGGAAAGTATCCAGTTTGCTACATACAGGAATTGAAAGAAATTTCAAACCATATATGGGACAAGAGAATAATTTACATAGTATCTACTAGGTGTCAGGTAACTTTCCTAAATCATATACAAATATCTTATTTAAACCTCAAAATAACTCTATAAGGGAAGTTATTGTCCTACTTTTATTTTGAGGAAACTGAGGCAGGCAGAAAGTGACTTGCCCAGAGTCACACAGCTGGGAAATGTCTGAGACTGGATTGGAATCCAGAACTTGAGATTCTGGATCCAGCACTCTATCAAATGCCAATACTTAAAACGAGTGTCATGAAAGTGTAAAGAGAAAAATGAAGACAGATTATTGCTCCTCTTATTAAAGCACCAGGTAATAAGAGGTCTCAACTTCTGGACAGTAAAGGAAAAAATAGGAAGATTGTAATTAATTATATATCATTCC
Source organism: Macrotis lagotis (assembly GCF_037893015.1). NCBI lineage: Eukaryota > Metazoa > Chordata > Mammalia > Peramelemorphia > Peramelidae > Macrotis > Macrotis lagotis. The sequence continues at coordinate 355,254,643 of NC_133666.1, forward strand.
ATAATCACTTCCTCCTCTTCCCTTTCTCCCTCACTTGCTCCATTTTCATTTATTTTTAAAACTATCTGGGGTCAGAATAGCATCACTATACAAAGGCCACAATGTTCTTACTTCAAAGTTATGATCCAACCAATTAAATTCTATTTGACGATGCTTAAATTTGTTTTGTTTTATTAAATCCCTAGTGAAATCATCTGTCCTTTAGCAGAGGGACCAAGTATGAAACTTCGAAAGAATCATCAACAAGCTGCATTCAGGAAGCTTCAAGAAAGTCCTACAAAATTGAATTCATTCAGTATCTTGCTATTTCTAACACCTCTCTGGTATGTGTAGTCTAACACATCTCTACTCCAGTTCCAACAGGAGGGTATATAATATGCAGGTCTCCTGACCAATTTTCAAGAATGCTAAAGAATAGTAATCCAAAGCAGTAGATGTCATTCCTAACACTACTCTGCTTTTACTTCATGTGAAAGGTCTACTTAGTACCCCTACTTTTCCACCAATTTAGGTAAAAAGAGAGAGGATTTAATTAACTAACATTCTAAAAATTATTTTGTTTTTTATTATCAAATGAAACAAAAAATTTAGGAAATTCAAGTATATAATTACTATCAACAGTATAAGAAATGTTCAGTTAAGAAAAGCATGAATTTTTTAATTAAATCTAGCAGAGACAACACAGGAGAACTTATTAATGAAACAAATATTTGGGGTTTTTATGTCAGCTACATGATATATGGGTTAACAAACATTATTATTTAACTGGTGCATTTTTAATATGATTGCAGAGTATAAAATCACAGAGATGAACTGTTGGGCAAAATGAATCAGTCCCCAAATTGTTTATTCAATTTGTGTAAGAAGTTATCTCAGAATTTTTAAAAAAGATGCACAAATGATAAAAACAGTATAGTAGGTATTAAAACACAAAATCTCTAATCCCAGTGAATGGTCCAAACAGACATGTCACAATGTCAAAGTTATGATCTTTTTTGTATCCTGAATGGAATAAGACTACTCCCTTTTTACACAATTCCCATCTGCTACCTAATGATCCCCCTGAATCTAAAGAAGAAAAAGCTACAAGGAGACTCAAGCAATGAATTAAAGTTATTGTTGACTGGCAATTATAGTCAGGAACACACCAAGAAATTGGGTGAGGGGAACAAACTAGAATGGAAAACCAGAAAGGAAGAAATGCAAAAATGGATATTTTAAAAGTATCTATTTTTAAGAACTTTAAGAGAATATGTTATGATGAATTTTTAAATTGCATCTTGATGAAAAAGCCAATCTAATAAGCAGGATGATCTAACTTTCTCTTAGAATTAAGTGACAAGTCTAATAGGGCTAGTTATTTAAAACAATGGTCAAACTTAATTTGACTTAAGATATTTATTTTCACAATGGAACCAAAACTAGCAAAATATGGTTTAGAGCAGTGTTTCTCTTTTTTTAATTGAAATTATGTAAATCCATTCTTATGTAATCTAGGAACTTTTTTTCCCCCATGACAAATAAGACGACCTGGAATCAGGAGACCAAGTTCAAACAACAGGTCTGTCATTATATCTTTTTTTTAATTAATTGAATTTCCTTAAATCTCTAAAAATAACTATCTTTACTGACATTCTCCCCCTTTCAAACTTTTTATTCTGAACTTAACACCAAATTAGATATGTATTTCCATTTTTAAAAAACCACTAAAAATAACTGTACATGTGAAAAATCTGTTTTACATATAGCTTGCCTTTATTTAAAATATATAAATACAATACTAATGTCTAAGTTTTTTTTGTTTATTTCTTCCTCACACCTCACACCCAATCAAACTACTTTCTGTTCTCTTCTGTAAACTTTTTAAATGCTTCAATGATATTTTCCTTTATTTTTTCATTTTGGGACCCTTTATATTGTTATTCTTCTTTTACCTCTCAATATACCCCTACTGAAAGAAAAACGAAGCCCTGGTATCAAATATTCAAATTCAAGAAAAAACAAACCCCTCCATACTGTTCATAGATATTTCATTCTGCATTGTGAAGTCTTCACTCTCTTTTTCAGGAACTGGGTATCATTGATCATCATCAGTCCTCTGTAATTATGGTGGATTATTGCAATGGTCAGAGTTCTTATGTTTTTCTTACTTTTCTTTACAATGTTTTTATTGTATATATTGTTCTCCAGGTTCTGCTCACTATACTATATACAGCAGTAAAACCAGCACTCTCAGTACAAAAGTATTTTATTATGTTTATATCACATACAATCATTTGTTTTAGCTATTGCCTAATTGATGAGCATTCCCCTTAGTTTCTAGGTCTTTTTTGACTACAAAAAAGAACTCTTATGTTTGTCCACATGGGTTCTTTTTTTCCTTTCTTTGATTGCTTTAGAGGTAAGTCACTATGTTACCATGTAAATGAGCAATTTATGTCTCTGAGATCAATTTATGTCTCTGAGATCAATTTCCTTATCTGTAAAATGAGCTAATGCTTATAACTACCCACCATATAGACCTATTTTGTAGGTGCAAAGGGAACTAGGTGGTGCAGTGGATAGAACACCAACCCTGGAGTTAGGAGAACCTGAGTTCAAATCCAACTTCACATACTTGACAGATACTGGCTGTGTGACCTTGGACAATCACTTAACCCTGACTGACTGACATTCAGGGTCATCTCCAGCTGCCCTGTTTCATAACTGGCCATTAGACTCTGATGGTTCCAAAGTGAAAATGTGAGGCTGGTGAATTGGCACAGCACCCCCTCACTCCAGTTCACATGCTTGCATGGCATCATCTCCCTGATGTCATGGTCTTCTTCAAAAATGATGTACATCAGGGCGGCTAAGTGGCACAGTGGATAAAGCACCAGTCCTGGAGTCAGGAGTACCTGAGCTCAAATCCGGCCTCAGATACTTAATAATTACCTAGCTGTGTGGCCTTGGGCAAGCCACTTAACTCCATTGCCTTGCAAAAACTTTTTTAAAAAGTACATCATCATTTTGTAGATATTTAATCAACTAGGGATTCTTAATCTTGGGTTCAAACTTTTCTATTTCTGCTGACAGGTTACTCTCCCTATCCTTCTAGTCACCCAATTTCAAAATCTTGCCATTTTCATTGACTTTTCACTCCTTGATCCTATGTATACAATCAGCTGCCAAGTCTTGTCAATTCATCTTCTGCAATAGCTGCCTTTTCTACCCTCCTCCCTATCTCTAGTGACACGAGTATCACCCTAGTTCAGGCTGTATCACCACAATATCCTCCTTATTTGCCTTTCCTACTTCAAGTTCTCCTCTCCAATCTATCCTCTACAGCACTTCTGAAGTGATATCCACCGACCTGGCCAATACACTTCTAAGGCTCCCAGATGAATGACTAGAATGAAATACAAACTCTTTGGTTTGGCAAACTCCTCTGCTGGCCTCAAACTACCTTTCTAGGCTTATTACACATTGCTTATCTTCCCACACTCTACATTCCAATCTAAATGGCATACTTGCTGTTCTTGTACATGACCTCCATTCCATCTCCTGCCTTGATTCTTTGGTAAAAGATGTCCCCCATTCCTGGGGTGGACTCCCTCTCCACCTCTACCTCTGAGAACCCCTATCTACAAAGCTCAGTTCAAATGTTCCTCCTACACATCATATCCATTCTGAAAGTACCTTGTGTTTTATCTGATAGTTTTCAAACACATAAAATTATTAAGAAGAAGATATTTTAGTAATACTTATTATTTCTCCTGGTAGAACATAAATTCTTTGGAGGGCAGAAATTGTTTCATTTTTCTCTTGTTGTAAACACATCACCTAATACATACAGTGCCAAGCAAATAGCAGGGGCTTAATAAATGCTGATTTTATATTAGAGCTGAAAAGAATAAAGGTTGAGAAAATAGGATAGTGAGCTATTCTCTTTGTGAGGACAGTGTAGAACACAAAAGAAATTCAGATTAGAATAAAATTATGATGATAATAGATTAAAATAATAATAGCTACCATTTATATCCTTTGTGAATAAGGTACCGAGTTAAGTACTTTACAATTATAGTCTCATTTGATAATCACAAACAATTTGGAAGATGGGTACTGTTTTTCACCTACATTTTATTGATAAGGAAACTGACAAATAGAGGTTAAATAACTTTCTCAGGGTCTGATAGATAGTATCTGAGGCCAGATTTATACTCAGGACTTCCTAACTCCAGACTCAGTACTTTATCCATTTTTACCATTTGTCTGCCCCAATATTGGTAAGAACTTTTAAGATTAAAAAATGCTAAAACTAACTCTCTAAAAGATCTTCTCCAAAGATTGTTATAATTAGTTAACTATCTTTCTAAAGGAACTTGAACATATTTAGTGAATAGCAGAGGTGTCAAACTCACTACGAAATCCCTAAGTGAAAACTAATTGGGAAATGTTTAACAAAATAAGTTTTAAAAAACAGTAAAATATAGATAATGTTCATTTGTGGCTTGCAGCCTGTAGAGATCCAGTCAGATACCACGGGTAAAGAAGACTGAGTTACCTATAAACTATTCCAGCTTTCTCATGCTCTATTTGTGTGAATTGTAATCAATCCAAATCTGTTTTCTACTTTAATTATTATCAATACAATTTGGAATCCTAAAACACACTCCTGATTTTCACTGTTCAGTATCAACTAATTTATATCCAAGGGTCTTGCCAAATATGCATCTAACTACCCATGGCTAGGGGGTGGGTTGACCACAAAGCCCTCTGGAATTTGTAGCTCTTCCCAATTTGGGAAGAAAGGAAACTGAGATCAGTCCCTGAAATGGAAGTCTGGAGTTTTGACAGAAGGCAAAAGCCTATCCAACTACGGACATGAGGAGAGAGGAGGAGAGAAGGGCAATGGGACTGCGCCAGAACAATTGTGGAAGCTGTCACCAGAACACCTGCAGTTTCCTTTTTCAAAACCCTGAGAGGTAACCTCTGGCTAAACCAGCAGAAACATATATGATTATGTTTGTTTTGGGGGTGCTCATTACAATAAAAGAAGTGCTGAGGGAAAATTTGATAAGAGGAAAGGTTGGTCCCTACCTCACCAAACCTGCCTTACTTCTACTTGTGTTTTAAAAAAAAAGTTAAAAGATGATATTTGTCAGATTTTTATGTTAATTTATAAATATCTTGTCTTTAAGTTATCTGGTATCTTTTGTTTACAAGACAAGTGTGTGAATTCAATGGGAGCTGTCCTCTCCCACCGTGGGCATAGGCATGAACTAAAGTTATGCGAAGGTTGGGAAATGAATGACACACTATAGGATCTATAAGATGTACCTGGAGAACATGGTTAAAATGGATAATCTTAAGATCATTGTAAGGCTCCAAATATCTATAAACAAAGCAGGAAACAATCCTAAATATGGAAGAGAAGGAAAGAAAGTCTGCTGCTCCCCATTTGAAACCCACGTGCATGTTCTGTAGTTGGTTTCAGTCTATTAACCATGTGATGAGGACAGGGATTGTTGACTGGCTGTATAGCCAGTATTGAGGTACATTCAAAAGGTACCACCAGTTGGCCAGAGCCTGACAGCTGGTTGGCCTCTTTTCCTGCTAGCTGCATTCTGGTTAGTCAATATTGTATGAGGAGAGGCCTTGGGCCCTCCCCAATAGAGGTTCACTCATGGGTTATAAATACTGTCCTTTGTTCTCTGCCTCTTTGCATTTAATCTTTCCAGTTTTAGATGAAGATTAGGAATGGTCATGATCTTATGAGCTTTGAAAGATTAGGAGAGTGAGCCACTGAAGGGGTCTGGAAATGGAGGCCAATGCCAGGATATGGTGAAAGCCAAGTGATGGACATGAAGTCCTAAATGACCTGGCCGACCCATTCCAACAGTAGAGATGGAGGCTCATCTCTGTATTGGTCACTATGAACTTGGAGATGAACCTGGTTAAAGGAATGTTCTGGGGGCAGCTAGGTGGCGTAGTGGATAAAGCACCGGCCTTGGAGTCAGGAGTACCTGGGTTCAAATCCGGTCTCAGACACTTAATAATTACCTAGCTGTGTAGCCTTGGGCAAGCCACTTAACCCCATTGCCTTGCAAAAAAACCTAAAAAAAAAAAAAGGAATGTTCTGCAGAGTTGTGTTAGGTCTGTGTCTACTCTCCTCAGACGCAGAGTACTATAAAAGCAATATATTTCCCTAGAGGCTGAAGGAAACAATTGTGCTTCTTTTTTACATATCTTGGCAGGAAATAGTTCTCTGTAACAGCTAACTTACAGGCACTAGAGTAGTAGGGGTAACACATACCAGGGCTCAAGACAATGACATTAGAAAAAACACCCCAACCCCTAACAAATAACAAACTTGTTCTTAGAGAAAATAAATTCAAAGTATTCTATAACGCATCTTCTCCATACATTTTAATACCTGTTGAAACTGTATATGCTATCATTTTTAAAAACTATCACTATTATCATTTGATTTGACATAAAAATAATTTATATTCACATAGCTCATGAAGGTTTTTCAAAGCATTGTGCATATATAAACACATTTTGTTTTCATAACTTTGAGGTAGCTGCTATTATCCTCAATTTACTGTTAAATGAGTTACCCAGGGTCATACAGTTAGTACATATCTGAGGTCAGATATTCTCAACTCAGAACAAAAAGGTCTATTAACCAATTCACTTAGTTGCCTCACATTAATTTCCAAATATTTTCCTCTCCTACTCAGTAAGTCTTTTCTAATAAATATTTTTAAAATAATTGCACAAAAGAAACTAACAAATTCATCTTCTCTCAAAACATATGCAATATTCCATATCTGAAATTCTGTGAGATGATTACTAAATAACCAATTGTTAATAATGGAGAGAGTTGGGGTTTTTTAACTTCCTATTTCCTCATTCTCTAATAGTTGAAATCAGCTTCTAAGGAATAGGGCTGATAAGATTAGATTTTAGATTATCTTCAATCTTGTTCAGACTCCACAGAACTGGGGAAACTCAATTCTGATTAAAGAGTAAAATAAATCTAATTTAAGTGAATTCTGACTTATTGTTTTATATTCAGGTTTGAAGAGGTGGGAAGGAAATAGATTCTTTTTCTAGCAATGGTTTTGGAGTAAGAGTTACACAATCAAAGTCACATCCCTCAGCCCTTCTTTAGAATAGGTCTTATCTCTCATTATAATATTCATTCTCTTTAATTGCTAACCAATCAGAATTGATTGCTGACTGTCAAGAATACACACACATACACACACACACACAACACACACACTCTTCCAAGGGTATATAAGTATCAAGGGGCTGCCAGGAGGGGTCTTTGGTTTATGAGAGACAATCTCACAACTATCCTTTTGTAAATTATTCACTAGTCATAATTAATTTTAAAAAGCCCAGAAATTAAGGTCTTCAATCTTCAATCTTTTTTATACATCACATTGCCCCATCTCTTCAGCAAAAAGAGAAGGTGTATTATTTACATTCATTCCCTAAGACAAAGTCTAGTCAGTATAATTATTCATTCTTTAGTACTGTTTTCTTGTTTTTTTTAATTTATATAGTTATCATTGTGCATAATATTTTTCTTATATACAACCATTTGAAAAATCTGTTAAATCGATTCATTTTTACTCTCCCTGAGAGATCACCAAATTTAAAGATGGAGTGGTCCTTGACCATCTTCTAATCCAACAGGCATGTGGAAACTGAATCTGAAAGAATTGATTTCCTCAAGATCACACAGGTATTACACAAAGCAGAGCCAGGACTCAAATTCAGATCATCTAACTCCAGTTATAGCATTCTTTCCACTGTGCCATAATTAATATCTCATGAAGAGAAAAAAAAATTTTCTGGTTAGAGGAAAAACTGCAGTGTTAAACTCAAAAGACCCTGAACTGAAAAGTGTGATTCTCATTGGTGGCAGAATATCTACATATTACTGCTTAAAAGGGAAGTGCATGAATGTGACCTTAGTTTGTGAAATTCACTTTTTGATTGGTGAAAGAGGTAGAGGAAGAATAAAGGAGGAAAGGAAAGAGATCACAAGGTTGTTTAGGTTCTGCTACTTCCTGACTGTAGTGCTTCTGAAGGAGTCCTCCTACTTCTCTGATTTAGGGTTTTCCCAAACGTAAAATGAGAAGGTGGAAATGGATGATCTTGAAGATTCCTTCAAGCTTTGAAATTCTACAGTTCTATTCTAGAGTTCAGCTGGCATTATCCAAAGGATGACACTTTCCCTTACTCAGGAGTCTTAATTTAGTAGCTTCCTTCTAATAACGAAAGACCAAATCCCACTATTTCAATATTCATTAATAAGACACATTTTTCTTTCCAGTATGAAGCATTTTTCTTGTTGGAAGATTTTCAATCATGTAACTGAGACTGAAGACAAACTTATAAAGTTAATCCATAGCTTTGAATGGGCCTTCAATGAAGCACTTATAAATTTCACATATGTAGAATTCTACTAATTAATTCCATTTCATTCCATAACCAGACATGGTTGAAATAAATTAAATGGCTGCATGTATCATAAGAAGAAGGATGAATAGCTTTTAAATACTAACTTAATATACCTTCATTGGTGACCAGTGATTCAGTCCTGTTCCTGGTAAAAACAACAAAACTGAAAACCAAACTATTACTTCATTTAGTAATTGAAATTTATATTTCTTTAAAAATTTCAAACAAATAAAATTATGTTGTGAAGCAAGTGAGTGTCCTTTTAATTGCCATCTCTCTTGCTTCCTAGCAATTATACAAACCAATCAGCAAGATAAATGCCTTTCCTGATGATTCTAAAAAGTATTTATTTTTAAAAAATACAACTTACTCAAAATGATCATTTCAACTCAACACTTATTAAGGAGGTTAATAAATGTAAAATACTATATCACATACTGGTTAAGGTATAAAGTTTAAATTGTACAGAAGATTCTTTGACCTCACAGAATTAGTAATAATAGTAATAACTTCAGTATTAATATTACATCATTTATATAGGGTTTTAGCATTTGCAAAGTACTTACTTGGACCATCTCATTTGATCTTTACATCAATCTTGCCTATATTGTTGCCTTTGTTTTATAGGCAAGAAAAATGTAGTTGATAAAGTTGGGTGTCTTGCTTGGTAAACACAGCTAGGAAATGTCTGAGGCAGAGTTAAAACCCAAGTCCTCCAAACTCAAAGTCCAACCCTTCATCTGGTAGAAATAGACCAACTATAAACACATTTTACTATGTAAAGTGCTTTCCTTACAACAATCCTGTGAAATAGACAGCTCACATATTGCTATTACTGTTGCTTTACAGATAAGAAAAACTAAGTTTCAGAGAAGTTATATAGACCTACCCAAGATTAAAATAATAATAGTCATAATAATGGCTACCAAAGAATACAGAAAGAATTCAAACCTATGTCTCTTGATTACAAATCTGTTTTTTTCCCCCAACTGTAACATGTGACCCATATAAGACAGGGACAAACACTGACTTGTGACTTTGTACATGTTTTGGATAATTAGCTAAGGAAATCAAATAGTTCTATTTTTATAAGTAAACCAATCAACTAGCATTTATTAAGCTTCTCCTATAAGTGACTGTTGACTTCTGTTCATTGAAAACCAAATCAGGCAATTTAAAAAATTATTATTGTAATAATAACCAGAATACAACTCAATTTTAAAGGACAAAAATGCCTTAAACTGTTTTTCAGGGTTAATTGAAAATACTACTCTGGTTTTAAGATATATTATTTGACACCTAACGCTAATAGTCTGTACTCTGGAGATATTAATATTGAAAGCCTTTCTTGTGCTGTAAATGACATGTGAAGACTGAGTGTTATGGTTTAAAAATACTCTCTAAGATGACAAGCCAAATGACTGTAGGATTATAAGTTCTCTCTCCCAGTTGTTCAGGTATTAAAAATGGCAGCAAGTAAGAATAGCTCTCAAAAAAGTCATAAACAGCATACGTGCAATAGAAGGCAGTACAACAAGTAATTTTTTCCTTGTTGACTAGCTCTCCTAAACAGCCTTGTGATCTCTTTCCTTTCCTCCCTTATTCTTCCTCCACCTCTTTCACCAATCAAAAAGTGACTAAGGTCACATTGCACTCCATTATGTGTCAGTAACTGCCAGATATTCTGCCACCAAGGAGGATCACACTTTTCAGGAGACCTTTAGACTTTTGGTTTAGTTGCTTGAATTGCTTTCATTTTTTTGGTGGAAGGGGCAGGACAGTTCAAAGGCAAGAGCAGTGTCATTCAATTGCCAAATAATATCTTCCCAACTTCCCACTCCACTATCATCAGGGATACCATATAGATATGTTTGGTTTTTTACCATATTCAAAAAAGACCCTAGTATATTTTGGGTAGTTTTTTCCTCTCCAGCCAGCAGATTTCTCTGGCCACACCTCTGGAGTCATGGCAAAAGGCAGATCCCACAATTAATTTCTAGAAACTCCTACCTCACTTCCTTCCACCCTAGCGTAGCCCCTTCAGTGACCTGACATCATGAAAACAGCCTGGTCTATTGGGTAGCTGTCTAGCTTTTCTGTTAACATTGTTCCATGCTTCCTTCCTTTCAAATTCACAATGTTCTACTTATTTCAGAAAACAAAAGCAAAGGGTAGTCTATGTCAGCTATTATAATCCTTGCAATGTGGTATCTATTGGATGCCACTATTTACTATCTAACACTACTGGAGTCCACTATTTAATGATTTCCATTGACTTCCATCTTGTAAAATCCATTTCTCATCCTCTCTGATTTCTCTTTAGTATGAGACATTATTGGTGGTGGACTTGGGAGTCGGAAAGTTCAAAATTCAAGTCCCTTTAACACTAACAATGTGCCCTGGGCAAGTCACTCATCCTCAGTTTCATCATCTATAAAATGGGAGTGATAATACTTGCTTGGTATTTTATATACATATATATGTCTATATATTTAAATTAAAGAAAGACTATATATATATTTTAAAATATATATTTTATATATTTTTTTTAAATTTGTAAACTGTAAAATTTTAACTTTCATGACATTATTTTCATGGCTTTCCTTCTCCCATCTTCCAACTCCAGGTTTTCTTTTTTGCCTATCTTAATTATGGATATTTACTGAACTCTCTTCACATTCTTTATCTTGGTAAACTAACTTAAATAGCTATCTCTATGAACTTTTACCTAAGCTCAAGCTTCACATTTGCAAATGCCTACTGGACATTTTCCTTTGCTATGACTTCAAATCCAAAATATATTTCTCTTTTAGTGTTTCTATTCCCATCAATATTAACACCATTCCTCCAGTCATTTGGCGTAACACTACTGATTTGGCATTAGATTTTTCCCACTTCTCTTACCCTCTATTCAACTAGCTATCAAGTATGTTTAATCCTTTGTCAAAATGTCTCTAATTTAAATCCCTCCCTCTTCCATTACCAGGCACCATTTTAGTGAAGGCATTCCTCACTTCACATCCACAGCCATGCAATAACTCCCTATCTCCAATTCATTGTCATTAGACTTTACCTTCATTGGATCCATATATTTGGCAATTCCTTCTAATAATGTAGTCCACCACCTTATAGATCTCATCTAACTGTTGTTCATACTACTATAAATTCCATGAATCCTTTAAAATGATACTGATATCAGTATAGCACTTAGGCTGTCCATCTCTCATCTCTCATTCTTTCTACATGACCGAAAAGTACTTATTTAGTAGGTATTACAGAATAGTTAACAAGAAAATAAAAGTATCTAATCTTCCTTTTTATCCTCCTACTCTAAAATTCATTCAACTCAGTTTCAATGTAAATACAGCACCAACTTAGTGGTTTTTAGACTCCTTGGAGACCATGGCCTGACTCTCAGGGATATTATGAGTCAGAAGAAAAATGGAAATATGAGTATCATCACACTCTCCCAATCATGAGATCTATCTCCAATACATACAACTACCTTTACTATTAATATTCTCCTACTCTCACCCCCAAACACCATTCACCATAGTTGCAGCTGCAAACAACCATAAATTGGACAAATACTCTCCCTGTCCATCAATATACTGACTCCCTGAATCCTAGATTACCCCATGACTATAGCAGGCTTCCCTTGAAGGACAAACTCTGTGCTCTAGAAGAGTGATCAGTGAATATATTCCATGACCCCCACTCCACCACCTTTTTGTTTATGAGTCATACAGGATAAGTTGATGTGGATAAGTAGTGACATACCATAAAAGATCTTACATTCTCTTTCTCTCCAAACCCACCCCTTTCCCAAACTTCCCTCTTACTGTCAAAGACACCACAATTCTTCCAGCCATACAGGTTTATAACTCAATGTCTGATTTCTCACTGTCCCTTTATCCTACTTTTATTCAATGAATCATCAAATTCTTTTGTTTTTCTACCTCCAGGACAATTCCATCAATACCCTTCTTTCTCCCCACACAGCTACCAACCTAGTTCACATTTTGAAATAGCCTCCTGATTTCACAGCCTTCTCTTTCCAATATATCCTCCAAACAGCTGCCACGGTATTCCTTGAGTTGAGATTTGACCATGTCACTCAAGGTTATTCAATAAATGTTGCTTCCTATGGAATCTAGAATTAAACAATCATTTTTATCTCTTCTATTTAGTTACTATTGAGTGTAAGTTTTGTAATATTTCTAACTTATTATTGCAGTAGTATACACACATAATTTGTAAACAAAACACACACCTGTTGCCCATACATGCTCAAAATATTTTTTTACTAATGGGGTCAAAAATATTGGAGCCCAGTGCTCTCATCTGCAAGTTCAGAGAAAGGAGAGAAATATTCTTTGTTCAGTACATTTTGAAGATCTCTCTAACCCAGCAAAGCACATTAGGATCCAGCTAATTAAAAGCAGATGTTCTACAAGGGTTATGTGGAGGTTGTTCTAGGAACAAGGGAAGTTATTTGATTATACCTCCCTTTAACATTTTGAGTAATATTAACTCTTTCACATTTTATGTCATTAAAACTGTGAATACCCAATGATATTTTTGTTAAATTTTTTCTTTGGTACCCCTTATACAGAAGTAATGCAGACAGCAAACAATCAATGTATCTATTAAAAGAAGGCATGATGGGCTAATTAACAATTCCTCTCCCTAGACAGAATTAAGCACTATCTATTTTCCTACTAACAATTCCACTCATTAAAGCCAAGATGCACTATCCGTGGGAAAAAACACTGGTTCTAGAGTAAAAGAGCCTGGGTTCAATTCATGTCTTTGACAATGCCTATGTGATCTTGGGAAAATCACAACTCTCTGAGAGACTTTAGCTTTTTGCAGCTCGGGGGTGGTGGTGCAGTGGACAGAGTTGTAGATCTAGAATTGAAAGACCTGAGTTCAAATGTGGTCTCAGACATTTAACTAGCTGAGTGCCCCTGACCAAGTCACTTACCCTCTGTGTGCCTCAGGTTCCTTAACTGTAAAATGATGATGATAATAGCACTTAAATCCCATGGCTGTTGGGAGGATCAAATGAGATAAGATAATATTTACAAAGTGCTTAGCAGTGTCTGGTCTATAAATGATAGCTATAATTATCACATACAAAATGAGAAGAGCTGGCCTGGATGGCCTCTAAGGTTTCTTCTAGTTCTCTTTGGGCTCCTAAGATCTATTTCAGAGTCATGTCATAAGGAAAGTACTTTTATAATAACATAAAGGCTCTAAATGAACATAAACTGCCAGTCCTACAGCATTATCCAATAGCATTTTTTAAACCATTTGAAGAAATTTAAAGTGAAGCAGATTTTCTGGAGCTTAGGATTCACTACTAAATAAGAAACCTGGCTTAGTGGATAGAGAGCTGGCTTCAGAGTTAGGAAGATCTGGGTTTAAGTTCCTGTTAAAAAACTAGCTGTGAGATCTTGGAAATGCCTCTAAAACAATAAATTACAGAGCAGGTGCTGTTTTAATAAATGGAGTTTTCCCTCTCAAGAATCCCTTACTTCCTTATACCTACAATCTCAGGTCTCAGTCGTGAGAAAAAAAAATTCAATGTTAATTTAATTATAAAAAAAAAAGATCTTATCCTTGAAAAGGTCAAGAAAACAACAAAAGAAGATTGCTATTTTGGACCCAATTCCCAAGATCAAGGAGGAAAATATGTCAAAGAAGAAACGACAACTCAAAGGAAGGGAGCACACCATCTGAAGAAGTGGGAGGGGGTGTCTGTAGGTATTTGGGAGACTAAACAGAGATCCCATTGCCCAATTTGGATGTGAAAGACTTGTAGAAAAGATAAAGGTACATAACTGAGAAAGAACATAAGGAGCAAATTAAATACTATCAGAATCTCAGGAACATTAAATACCAAAAGAACCTAAGGCACAGAATGACAAAGACAATAAAAAGAGCTCTCTATTCAACTATACTGAATAAAAGATCAAAGTGATAGAATCACTTCTTGGTGTGAATGGGATGAGAAAATGGATGAGAAGAGATACCAGATATTTTTTTAATGATGAGAAAATGTGCCCAGAAATATAATTTTAAGAATTTATGATTTTTTGTTTTGCAAGGCAATGGGGTTAAGTGACTTTCCCAAGGTCATATAGTTAGATAACTATTGAGTGCCTGAGGCCACATTTGAACTCAGGTCCTACTGACTCCAGGGCTGGTACTCTATCCAAGGCACCACCTACCTGCCCCAAGAATTTATAATTAATGTAAATTGATTTAAAGATTGGATCAAACAACCAAAAAGAATTTTATTATTAAGTTCCACCAAGGGTGGTACAAAGGATAAAGTGCAAAGCTGGGAAGCTGAAAGGATCTGAGTTCAAGGCTGAGGGCTAGGGGCAGCTAGGTGGCACAGTGGATAAAGCACTGGCCCTGGAGTCAGGAGTACCTGGGTTCAAATCCGGCCTCAGACACTTAATAATTACCTAGCTGTGTGGCCTTGGGCAAGCCACTTAACCCCATTTGCCTTGCAAAAACCTAAAAAAAAAAAGTTACATCAAAGCTGAGGGCTGAGAACACAAAGTTCAAGAATTTAAAATACTCACTATCTATTGTCAAAGAAAGTAGAATACAAGCCCCCTCACCATATTTGGGATACAAAGAAAAAAAGCAAAAACTCTCCTCTCAAGGAGCTTCCATTCTACTAGGGGGACCACTACACAAATAGGCACATTCAGGCCACACGGAAGTAAATGGAATGGAATTGTAAAGGGGAAGGCAGCAGCCGAGAGGACCAGAACAGGACTCCTACAAAAGACAGGGTTTGAATAAGTCTTGAAGGAAGCCAGAAAGGCCAGGAGACAGGTGTGTGTGTGTGGGGGGGGGGGGAGATTTTCTGCCAGGAGGGACAGCCCGTGCCAAGACAGAGAGAGAAGATGTGGTCTAACAAGTAAGGAAAAGAAACACTATAGCTGTCCAACAAAGCATATGGAGGGGAGTTGGGTAAAGAGATGGACAATTAACTACAAGTTACTTTTGGGAGGGAGGACAGTTGTAGATTAAAAAAAAATCAGGAGATGCTTTAGGTGGAAGGATAGAAGGTGATTCTGGGAGGGCTTCTGTGAGGCAGAGGGAAGAAGGGCATATATTCCAGACATAGGGGACAGTCAGTATAGAACAAAGATGACAGAAGATGGGAGTGTTATATAAGAGGAAACAAAAGAAGGCCAGCTTAATTAGCCTGCAACAAGTAGAAAGAAAAGTGTGAAGCAGACTGGGACAAGTTATAAAAGCCAAACGGCAAAATTCAAATTTTATCCTAAAAATAAGAGCTACCTATTTATTAAGCAGGGAAATGAAATTATAAGATTAACTTAGGGAATTCACTTTATCAGCTGTGTGGAAGAGAAATTAGAGAAGGGAGAGACTTGAGACAGAAAAACCAATTAGGAAACTATTACAATAATCCAGATGGGAAGCAGATGAGAGGGGGATGGATGCCTTAAGGAATACCTATATATTTGTCATTTGACTGAATATGTGATCTAAGGCATAAAGGTGGGGGTGCTTAAGTAAATAAATCAGGTCACTTCACATAAAGTGATAAGATGCTCAATCATGCAATTAAAATCAATCTGTAACTGCACAAGAAAGGCTGTGGAAACTTGGCTAGGCCCTAAGGGCTGTCTGTAAATTATTCAGCCTAGTTAGAACCATTCATTCTGAAGCTTTGGCCAAGAGTGGTGATTGAGTAAAATCCAAGGAGAAACTATTGGGGTTGGTAGGAGGAAAATAAGGAAAGAATGTAGTTTTGGCTTCTCACTCTAGAACCACTCTTTGGTCTTTTAAGATTCAAAGGGATTTAGAGTATATGGAACTTCCCATATTTTCAACAATGCCCTAGAAGCACCTCAGCATACCCTAGCAGTGTCTGCATAGGAATATGAAACTGTACGTGAATTAATGGCTCTACCAAAAACCCAGAAAAGAAACTACTCTTGAGTACCCTTATGAATGAGTTATGTCAAACATAGAAAGCCCCCTTTCTCAAAGCTACTTTAGGCTGTATGACTAAAATAATCTTGAGAATCATACCAGTGGGGGCTTGAGCTAAAGGCAGGAGAAAATCATCCCCAAATCTCCTGAAGTACCCCTAATAATCTGGGTGGCGATGTGGGGTGTGTGTGTGTGTGTGTGTGGATGTAGCCTTGCTCTGGGACCCAAGACTTATCTGTTAGGAGTTGTAACAAGGATTCTTAAGAGTTTAAAAGGGCGACAAAAGAACAGTGAGGAGAAAAGGATTAATACTAAAGTTGTAAAATGAAAGACTAGAAAGATGGTAGCATACAGATACAAATAATCAATATAAGAATTAACAAAAGTCACATAACCATTGTGATTCAAATATTCACCTACTCTTTGAAGACAGAACTATCCAAACCAGCAATCAATGAATCACAAACTGCCATTTGATTATTTCTTACAAATGCCCATTTAATTGTAAGTATCCTAATTATACACGTGCTTGCTCTTGAATAATTTTTCATTATTTCAGCTCTATTCCCCATTCTCAACTTCTCAAAGAGAACAAAAGTGTGAGACTATAGATATGTATGTGTGTGAACAAGGATGGAATTTAAAATGTTGATCATGACATGGTCAATGGAGAGCAAGTTCCAGAGTCAGAAAGATTTGCGAGTGAGTCTCACCTCTGATAAACACTGGCTAAGTAACCTTGGGCAAACCACTTAATGGTTCAGTTACCCAGGTTGTAATGCTGTAAATTGCAGAAAGATACTGACTTAATTAATGTAGACATCTCTCACTCATATCTCTTTCAATACTCATGAAATCATATGCCTGATCAAAAATAAAATCCAATGGCTCCCAACTGCTTCCAGTGGCAAAACCAAAATGCTATTTGTTATTCAAAGTCCTTCATAACTTGTCTTCTTATACTTTATTCTCTAATGTGTACTTCAATTCAGTGACACTGGCCTGCTGTCTGTTCAGAAACTAGAGGCTCCATCTCTTGGCTCAGGATATTTTCTCTGACTGTCCTCCATCCTTGGAACAGTGACCTCCTTAGCTTCCTTCAAGTCCCAACTAAAATCCCACCTTCTTCAGGAAGCCTTCCCTAACTCCTCTTGATTCTAGAGCTTTCCCTCTGTTAATTACTTTCTATTTAGCTAGTATACATAGGCTGCTTTGTATATATTTGTTTGTATGCTCTTTCCCTCCTCAGATTGTAAATTCCATGGAAATTGTTTTTTGCCTCTTTTTGTATTCCCAGGGCTTAGCATGGTGACTGGCATATAAATGGTACTCGATAAATATTCACTGATTGATTTAAAAACAAAATTATTTAAGAGTTGAAATTTTCCTTGTAGTAACCTGTTATTCATATCATCTCTCTCCAATTTGCTAATGGGAATAGAAAACAGCCCAAAACTAAGGTGAAGGTGATTCCTGAGTTCTAAAAGATTATGCTAGTGAAACATAGGTTCTGGCTTGGATGCCAGACTATCATCTGAGGAATGGGCAAGTAAAGTCCAGAGACACTTATTAGAAGGAAGCGGCCACCAGGAAAGTGACTACTAAGCAACACATGAAAGTGACTACTAAGGCACAAAGTTCTGGCTGTGTGTCTCCTCATCGCTATCCCTCTTTATATCCTCCAGAAAGTTAGAGGTGGCAGGCTCAAAAGGCTCTGAAAAGGATGAGAGGAAATGTAAACTTCTACCAAAACCTTTCTGTCTTACAAGGTGGTAGAGAAGAAGATCTCTCTCAAGCTCCTTCCAGTTTTATTACAGTATATATTACTCTATTACTTAACAATTCAAATCCATAATTTTACTGATATGCAGATGAGATTGTATTCTAGATTGTATTATTCTAGATGAGATTGTATTAGAACTCCTCAGTTTCATTTAGTGCATATTCAAGAATATAGACTAAAGCAAGAGAGAGAGAGGAGTTTAGGAAGCATAGGTTCCAAACCCACTTTTACTACCAAGGCTCCAGATTATCTTAGCTGATCACTTCACCTTAATGTTCTTCCACATGTATGCCTGTAAAGTGGCAATCCTGCACACCAAACAGGGATAATGATGATAAAATGATTTATGTCTAAGGAAACTTCCTGGGGAAGCCAAGAGGGCAACATGAAGTGAGCATGCTCTGGGAGCTTTTCCCTAGACATTAAAAAAAAAAACCCATCACACAGACATTAAAGTTACAGATCCCACCAAAAAAAAAAAAAAAAAGCAAAACAAGGTCTCATCTCTAGGCATCATGGAGGATCTTCAGTGAAGATCTGATCTGTCTCTTGTGGGGGGGGGGGGGGGTAGAACCTAACAAGGCCTGAGAATGGGAAAGCCTGGTTCAGTTAGCTAGCAGACCAGCAGGGAGGGTCCCAACCCCAGATGAAGTCTGAGCCTTGGGAACACTGGGGCCAGACAGGACTGTGATGGGAACAATGCTGCACAGAGAATTCTTGGGCTGAGGAGGCAACATCTTGGCAAGCTACAAATCAGGAGCCAGGGACCAGCCCTCAACTCCAGTACCCTCAACTCCAGTACAAACAGCTTGGGACTACACTCCCTACACTCCAGGAGCAGAGCTTAACTATCAAAATGAGCAAAAAAACAAAAGGAATTCTAACTATTCAGAGAGAGAGAGAGAGATGATAGAAATGCCACTTTAGAAGAAGAAAGCATGGGGTAGTTAGATGGCGTAGTGGATAAAGCACCAGCCCGAGTCAGGAGTACCTGGGTTCAAATCCAGTCTCAGACATTTAATAATTACCTAGCTGTGTGGCCTTGGGCAAGCCACTTAACCCCATTTGCCTTACAAAAAAAAAAATTCCCTATGTGGCAAGTCTCAAAGGAGTTTATGAGCTGGACTCAAATCCATAACTTCATGGAAGAGCTTAAAAAAGGATTTTAATAACCAAAGAAGATATAAAGAAGAAAATATGGAAAAATGAAATGAGAGCCATGTAGGAAGACTATGAAAAACTGACCAAAGAAATTAACTCCTTTAAAAGCAAAAATAACCAACTGGGAAAAGGATGTGTAAAACTCACCAAAAATGAAATTAACCAGGGCAGCTAGGTAGCACAGAGTCCTGCTGGAGTCAGGAGGATCTGAGTTGAAATCCAACCTCAGAAACTTAATAATTACATAGTTGTGTAAACTTGGGCAAGTCACTTAACCCCACAGCCTTGCAAATATCAATAATAATAATAATAGTAATAGTAATAATAATAATAATAATAATAATAATAAATTAACCAACTATAAAAGGAAAACAACTTATTTAGAAAACAGGCTAAGGGCAGGAATCACCCCATCCATTCTCCCTTGGCACAAACAGAAGAATAAACAGGGATTCAGTTGTTTGGTTTTTGATTTTGGTTGGTTTGGGTCTTATTTTTTCAATTTGAAGAGATGGATATCATTTATTCAGCAATGAGGTCTTAAAGGGGTTTTATTTACAAGGTTTTTGCGATTGTTAAGTCATCTAAAAGGAAGCTGACAATCATGGAGGTAATACAATTCAGCAGAAAGATTATAAGATTTACAAAAAGAAAATTTGGGTTCAAATCCCACCTCTACTACCATTTATTATGGTGACTTATGGTAACCTTTGTAAGCCTCAGGGCCCTCACCTGTAAAATGTAAGGGTTGGACTAGATGACTTTAAAAGATTCTATATATCTTTAAAAGATGCAATAAACGTCTTTGGTAATTTCTTAAAAGGGATTCTTCTCCAGAGATTTTACTTAGAATTTATGTTGTGATATTAAAAAAAAATCAGTTATACAGCTTCCTTTCTCTGGAGTAGTAAGCAAACCAAGCAGCACATATGGTTTATTTTGGATGAATAAATCTGATCTACAAAAACTGATTTCCAATTAAATATATAATCTAAATATAGGTGCCCAAGTCCTAGTTTCTATTCCTAGGGCAGCTAATAAACAGAACTGTTTTTCTTCACTGAATTTATGGCCACCATGCCTTTTTTATCCAATTAAATTCCACTTAAAGACCAATTAAAATGATGGGTTCAACATGAGAACATAAAAAGTTTTTACAATACTTTATTCTAGTCTGTAGAATAATATTTCTTTTTACAACTAAAATAAAGCTTCATTAATTTTGGCCTTCATAATAATTTAGCACAGACAATGTACCTTTGCTATATTGATGAGGAAATGGAACATGTTAAATAGTGTAAGGAGAAAGCTTCTGAAGCAGCTGAAATATTTATAAAACACTATAATTATATTGTCAACTGAAACCAAGTGTTGCTTAAGTTATTGCGTTGATATTTTAATTATAAATTATTCTTACTAGTCACTAATTTATACTCATAAAACCAGGACTTCTAATATAATGTACTTCGTTAACTTAGCTTTAGTTAATTTATGAAAATTATAGAATTCCACAATCTTTGAGGAATCAAAATTTGAGGTCACTTAAAGGGAACTGTTGAACAAAAATATTATGACCTGTGAATTAGGTGAACCAAACCGGTAAAAGATAACATCAATAAGCTGTTTAGCTAGAAAAAGGAAGCAGAACACTCATGTGGAGTTAAAGTATGAGATAAGTTAAGAGATACAATGAATAGGACACCAAGTCTCAAGTCAGGAAGACCCGAGTTCAAATTTGACTTCAGATACTCGCTATGTGACACTGAGCAAGTTTCTTAACCCATCTGCCCTGGTTTCTTCATCCATAAGATAGAGATAATGATGTATCTATTTTCCAGAGTAGTTACAGGATCAAATTATAGAGTTCAACACAGTGTCTGGCACATAATCAGCTCTATTTAAATGTTGATGATCATTTTTATTATAACAGATAGATGGAATTCATGATACATTGATATGCATTTAATATTAAGAAAATTTTAAAAAGAACCCAGATAAATTTTGCAGGATCCTTATGAAGAGCATGAACAGAAGCCAAGCAAGATGAGAATATGGATGGGGTATAAATAGAGGATAACCATAATATGGTCACAAATCTCTTGAAAAATCTATCTAAAAATAATAAAATTGCAATTTTCTATAAATGTTAACTCTTGGGGGAGAAAGACTGGTCTTATTTATAAACTATAATTTTATTGTGGCTCAGAAGACAATATGAGGCTGTCACAATCAGGATTGTATTTTTTTTTTGGTGTAGTTATTTGACACCCAAGACACCCTCACAAAGACCTATATTGTGACTGTTTAGTTATGTTAAGTATCAAAAAAGGGTAGAGAGGTTATTGAACTGATGATGTCAATCTAGGTAAATGTACCAGATATTCAGGAGAACTATAAAATACATTTAAAATAACAATTATAAAGATGTTCATGACAAAACATATGTGTAGCATAATGTTCCCTTTAGTATCTTTGAATACTATCTAGAAGAACAGTAGGATCATTGGAAAATTAAATCTGGAAGTGATTCCATGTGGATAAATGATACAGAATACTGAACTTAGAATCAAGACTGAAAATATCTGGTGCCTGGTTTTGAATCTTGGATCTGTCATCTATTGTGTGGCCTGAAGTAGGTTATTTAAATCTCTGGGCATCCATTTACTTGTCCTTAAAATGAAAGGTTTAAATTAAAGCTAATTTAACATCTAAATATTTGGGCACTGGTACCTAAGGGTGATCTTGGTAAAAATATGACAGCAGGAGGTGAAATGCTAAATTCAGAGGCTAGGTAATAATAAAATTTTGTGGGAACGTAATATGATACTACATGTGAACAAGATTAATGTAAAAAAGGACTGAAGTTATCCTGTGGAATTCCTGAATTGCCAGAATGGGGGAATGATCCAGCAAAGAGGATGGAGAAGTCAGGCAAGTAAGAGAAGAACCAGGAGGGAAAACCTAGGCAGGTGAGAAGACCTGAGAGTGGTTCAAGAGGACTTGATCATGGAGATCATGATCATGAGAAAGGATCACTAAATTCAGAAATTAAACATCAAGTGGTAAACATGAAGAGCATTTTCAGTAGAATGGCAACTTCCTACAGCCATGCAAAATTTATGATCTCTCAGGTTCCTTCTAGCTCAAATATCCTATGTAACCTGCTTGAATTGAGAGGCATTTTAGACTTGAGAATTTAACTTGCTAAACTACCAAATGTGAAATTCATTACTAATAAAGAAATCTGCTAATACAGGCTCACATAATTACAGAGACAGAAAAGTCATTGTAAGTGACCTAATCTAATCCCTATCTCCAAATACAAATAAATTCTAGGACTTATTTTTCTTCCTCTTATGCCACCCCCTCCACCATCCACTGCAAAGTCAATAAATTTACTCTAGAAATATGGCTTCTATTGACCAGAATGTGTACTTCAAATTTAGATGGCGGAGAAGGATTCAAGCTTGCTTGCTTACAATTTTCAAAATCTTCTGATGGAGCTTTTAAAGTTACTTATAATTCAAATAATGAATTCTATATCTATTCCACTGAAAGCAAGGGGAAACAATTAGTTCCTCATTTCGAAAAAAGGAATGTTTAAAGTCACATTGTCATCTCATTTCTTTCTAGCTGATCTAATTTTCAAAATCAAGTGAAAAATTAAAAAACAATTATTAAAATCAGAATGTACATTTTCAGAAACCTCTCATCAAAATCTTATGATTCTGGTACAGTCAATGAATAATGTACAATCATCTCTTATGGAAAGGAAAAAGTACTACAAATATTGCCACTGAACAATACTAAATGAACTAAATAATTAATATTCAACTGCTATGAAAAATGAATAAAGATTTGTTTTGATTTTCATTAAGATTCTCTGACCTTAAGAGTAACTCTGATCATAGTCTATACCCAGCATTTTCCTTCAGCTTTTTATGATAAAGACAATCTTATTTTAATCATTTTATTTCAGCATAATTTTAATCAATTAAAGAATCACTTTGCAGGGAAAAACAACTTTGGAGGGAAAAATGAAGTCTTTTCATCTCTCCCAAACTACTCTTTATTTAGCTATTTTATATATATATTCATGTTTTTCACTTAACACAGTATTTATTTATAGACAAACTTGTTTCCATTGGAACATAAGTTCTTTCAAGGAGAGAATTTCATTCTTTGTACCTGTATTTCTCAGCATCTGGCTCACAGTAGGCATTTACTAAATAGTCATTAGCTAATTGATTTCATTTTCAAAACATATTAAGTTCTAGATCACTACAATTCCAAATGAAAATCATCACAGGAAATATGAATTTTTAAATTATCATAGTAAATATGAATTTCTAAGCATGTCTACATCAGTCTTAATGCAGTTCCAATAATCTCACTTTATCACGAAGAAACATAAGTTGACAAAGCAAAAAACTCTTGTTTTTTATCTGAAAAATACTTTTAACTAAGTTAAGGCTTTTATACTATAAAAAGAATCAAGAGTTTTAAAGCACAAGTTCTAAGTACTGCTGACCCTAATTTTCTTACTGGACAACTAGGATTAACTTTTTTGAACCACCAAGAATTTAATGCTTTACTTTTTTATTATAAACCCCTTTTAAATCTTTGAAATTCCATCCCAGGATGTGTGCATGTATACATGAGGTAAAGCTTATGCATATACACACACATACATATACACACACACATACATATATTATATCCAAACTATGATGATGATTTCCAAGTTTAGAAAGGCAAAAATATGTCACTTTTTCAGATAAAAAAAAGCAATGATTTTACTGTTCATTCCCGTGACTTAAGACTCAGTGTGTTCATATTCTCCCTTCAAAAAGTTTGGGAAGATCTCACAGGGTTCAATATATAACAATAGTCAAGCTTGTTTCTCAATGATCTGCATCACAAATTGGTTCAATTCAAACACCAAAACAGAGCACCTTTTGTGCTCATTTGATGAGTGAGTCGGGAACTCATCATGTCCTAGATGACGGCACCAGGAAGCAGAAGTCAAAAGCTTGGGACCCTTGTGAATTGAGGTACAGAAGTCAGGAACATGGGAGGATATCGCTTGAGATGTAAATGGAAGTTGAAAGATTTAATGCTTTCTTGGTGTCAAGTGGCTTTTTAAGTGAATGATTATTATTCTCATTATGAAATGAAGATATGTGATTAATCCTGAATTGTCTAAAAAGGAAGCAATTCAGTTGGCAGGGGTCCATGAGCATCAACATGAGCAAACTGAACTCCAACCAGGTTTTAAAATCCTGATGGTAAACCAGAAGAGACTACTCAACATTTAGATTTCAGTCAGCCTAACTGTCTATATAGTTTTCTTGTGAATAACATCTGCAGGAATTATATGGTCCTGTTTCCCAAATCAGGAACCATATAGATTTAATAACTACAAATGTCAAATGTAGTTATGGTCCTACGGAAGTTTTTCTCATGTTTAACTGCATGAGACTTTAAAGATTCTAGGGTACAAACTGAACATGTCTCATGAATTTAAGTTTCTGTAGAATAGGAATTGTTTCATTCTTTGTATTCATAGAGTAACAAGTACCTGTTGTTTGTTATTGTTGATTGAATGTACTTAATGTCAGAACTTTGATCATAAAATCTCTTCTTTCATTTAAGGCTGAGATGGAGTTCAAGATTTGAGGTTTATAAAGCCCAAGGATATCTTACTCTTCCCTGAATCATATCCAAATTATGACAATGATTTCCAAGAAAGCAAAAATATGCCATTCTTTCAGAGGAGAAGATCAATGATTATACTGCTCATCAGGTATATTCCAAAGAGAAGTTAAGCCCATTAATAGCTCCAACAAAGTGATGTAAAGTCTCCTAGATGATGCTGGAAAAAGCATCCTTGTTCATATTTTACTACGCCATTTAAACAGGTCAGTTTGACATGGCCCAGATGCAGCTAAGGGATAAAGCAAATATGGCTGGGATACTGCTGCCATAAAAAGGATGCTATTTTGGTCAGAGGCTTTGTGTGAGAAGACACACACACACAATGTCTTTTTCATAGACACATTGGTGCTGTTTCTTCCATAGTCTGAGGTCACATTTCATGTCAAGCCTCCCCCCCTTGGTTTCAGCCTACAGCTCCAACCTGAGTTCCATGACTTCTACCTAACCCTTGCAATTTAGTGACCAGAATGAACTCACTTTTTGGCAAACATGCAGAATGACATTCTGATTACCCTTTTGGATTACCAGTTGGACCACATTCTTTTTCTCTAGGGATATTTTCTATCACAGGGCCCATTAATTGAACCATTTGCATCCTAAGGCTACTAATTTCTTATTGCAGAGGAACCTAAAATAGAGGGTTAACAAAAGTCCTATGACTCTTTCATTTTGGGTCAGAAAATGGTGAATCCATTCTCTGTGATCCAACCCTTGGATCCCTGGAATTTTTATTTAAAATTCCAAAAAAGCTTAGCAATAATTTTCATATACCAAATATTTTATTAACATATTTTTATTTGAAATTTTACTATTTTGTGCTAAATTTAAGAAATTGTATTACTCTTTGAAAAATAACTTTCACTCATCATAAAACAAAACAAAAATAATGATAAAATAAAATCACAATTGGGAGAAGGGATGTTTTTGGAAAAAAAATGACCAAGCTAAAATCAATTTTAAACCTAGACTATTTTTCATTTTGGATAAGTTTTGAGGACTTTAATAAAAATCATTTACACTAATCTTATATTAAAAACAATCCTAATGACATTTTCAATTAAGCTGTCTAAAGAAAATTTAAAATTAGTATTAACAGCTTGGCTTTACAGGCAGAGACCACTTTGGATAAGATTACTATGCCCTGCTGTGTTAGCTGCCTATCATTCATAAAAAAAATAGGTCAGCATACATACTGAGAACCAAGTTCAAATAACACTAATTTTCCAAGCCTAAAGATCAATTCTACTTGGCATTCTCTATATAAAAGTTATCTCGATTTCTAAACATCCAAAAACATTCTAAAATCCAAAGATTTTAACATACTCTAACAGGCTTCCTATTATAATTTTATAAAAGAAAATAAAAAAATCTTTCAGAAACATTAATTAGAATGGCTCTAATAGTAATAAATTAGAATATAAACATATGTCTTTCAAATCAATTTTTCTTATTTCTACAAAATTTACACACAAATTTTTATGCACATGTACTTATAATGTAATTATATTATAAATCACAAATTAAAATGTATCTTTAAAGATTTTAATCTATTAACCAACAGAAACTCATTTTCCAACACAGTAAATAATAGACCTATAAAATGTGAAATAAAATAAAGCCCTGAGGTAGTAATCCACTTATATTTAAAACTCTGAAAGTGTAATGCATGGTCCAAAACTTCATATCTTTTTCATGAGATTAATGTTGACTAAATATATCAACCTTAACTCCCCAGGAGACCCAGCTCAAATGAGACCAGCAATTGGGGAAATCCTGATTATTCAAAATCTGGATTCTCTATTAAGTCCACTAAGACAGATTCCAATTATAGCCAAATCAGTGGGTGACTTCTGAGAAGCAGATAACTGAGAACTAAGATGCCTAAAAATGTTCATCTCAAATAGCTCACAGAGAAGATAATACAGACTTTATGCCACTGATACTTCTCTTGCACCCTATCAGATCCCTAAAAGAAAGGACAAAATTTTAGAAATGCATACCTACCAGAATATGTCTGAAGTTAAGTATTACGCATGAAGGAAGAAACTGAATTATTAATGTAAAGGAATAAATGTTTTACTATTAACTCTAAGTTTTGAGACCGGAACAAAATTTAAACTTCTCATAATAAAAATATGACAAGAGATACTTAAGGGACATATTTATATGTATTAAGTATTTTAAGAGTCATTCAATTAATATTTATTACTGATGTTGGATTTGTGAGTTCAAATGAGTTTTAGAGATGGACAGGACCTAGAAGATCATTTATAAACAAAAGAATATGTTAACTAAATTCTCATATGAGAATCTTTATGCTATTTTGTTTACATATACACAGACATATATATCTTTCCTTGATCGTATCACATCTCTTCAAACTTTTTGTTTTATAAGATGTCATAGACAAAATTTGTATAACCATTAGCCAGTCTCTCCATACTTAAGTTTAGGTTGATCCATGAATGATAAGTAGACTGTCTCCTCAGAACTAGATTCAAAAGACTTCTGAAATGGGAGAAATTGGTCAGAATTACACAAACTATCATCTTTGAATTTCTCATAATTTTCACTGCTAAACCTATAGAAATAATATTTTTATTCACCTACTAATTCATTGCACAAACCTCTGAATTCTAGTTTCTATTCTAATATTCTAAATGAAAGTGCCTTCTTCCAAATTACCAATAATATTTTAATCACTAAATTTATTCTTCATTCTCCATGACCTTAATTGTTTATTTCTTCTAGGTTCCCTCTCTTCATTTTCTTCCGTCTTCTATTACCATTCTTGGAATTCTTTTGAAGGTTCAGCTACCTTCTTGTCACCGTGTGTCCTCAAGGCTCACTTTTCTCTCTATGTATTCACTCTGATTGTGAACTCATCCATTCACATGGCTTCAAGTCAGAGCTTCCAAATAGACAGTTTTCAAATATATGTATCCAAATTCAAATACGGTCCTCAGGATTCAACAGTCCTATATCTCCCAAACTAGATGCCTCACTGGAACCTGAAGCTCAACATATACATAATGAACTTATCTTTTCCAACTAAACCTGCTCTTCTTCCCAGGTTCCCAATTTCTGTTGAGGACAGTCCACTATGTTAAGAACCTCAGAATCATGTTGGACTCTTCCATAGCCATCCCTACTCCCCAGTATCCTATCAGTTGCCAATTCTTTTTCTATACTCTCTCTCTTGAATATCACTTTATACTCACACTACTGTCATCTAATGAGTTAAAGTTTATCGTGTGTGTGTGTGTGTGTGTGTGTGTGTGTGTATGGAGAGAGAGAGAGAGAGAGAGAGAGAAAGAGAGAGTTTTAAAGGTTTTTTGATTATTCATGGTTAACCTTTTTAATTTTTATAAAAAAATAACAAATTAAATTCCACAACAGAAAATTATTTTCCTTAAGACTACAAGGTAGAATTTTGTAGTATTAATCATACTGCTATGACATATGCTTCTATTCTCTATGGAGCAATCCCAAATCATTCTTCGTTTTTACATCCTTGAAAATACTTATAAAAATTTTTAAAAGACTATAGACTCAAAGGGTACTTTAACCAAGTAAAAGAAACATTCTAATTGTTTTTCTGGGAAAGTACTAAAATAAAAAACAGGGATCTGACCTACTGAGGGGAAGTATCAATTTGCTTCAGTGATCCTTCATCAAACATTGTAATCCCTCTGCATCCTACATTATGCAAAATCACTCAAAAATATTTTTTTACCTTATTCTAGTTATTCATGTGCAACTGTGCCTGGCAAATCATGAGGAATAATTTTGGAGCAACTATGATTTACCAAAAGAGGTAATTTTCTGTCTGTTCTTTACAAGTTCATTTCTCTCAACCTTTCAAATTACAGCAATAACTCTCTGAGAGATTATCTTCCAGATATACCTACATGTCATGAAGAGACATGTAAGTAAATGTTAAAAAAACTAAAAAAACAATTAAAAAATCAAAATCTTTATTTGAAAGACAATATTCCTTTCTCAAGTTGACATTAGTAGTTCTCCTTTTATAAATTCATTTTTTCTGTCCCCTTTCAGTAAGCAAAATGTCCATTATATAATAGGTTGGTACCTTACATTTGCTCCCAAATTATTTCTCACAGTTTGTATAGATCCAAAAACACAATTTAATTAAAAAAACCTAAAGATAATCCAGTTTACCCCTCTAAATTTGGAGAACATGTACTATTATGAAATTTCAAATGGTATCTTAATTATGACATGTGACTTTCATAATATCCACTTTGCAAAGTAACATATGTGTACATATCCAATTCAGGAATCTTAGCAACATTCAACTTAATGTAAACATTTATAAGTATCTATGATATATAAAGTATCATATGAAGTTTGGAAAGACCACAATAAAAATGAAACAGTTGCTGCCCTCAAGTAGCTTTATTATTATAGATTTGCACAAATAACTAGATTTAAAACAGAAGCCTCAAAATAAATCCAAATATGTGGTCAGAAATTACTGTATTGCCAACTGAAAATTCCTAGTGCCATATTAGTGGACTACTACTCATTTCTACATTTTCCCAGTTTCACTCAAACACCTTCGGGGGGGGGGGGGGGGGGGACGACAAGAAATATTTCTTTCCCAGAGTAATTCCACCTTACTTTTTCTTAAACGAATAAATACATATCTAAATTTTATTCTTTGGAGACAGAAATGCAAATAAAGATATCTTTAAGACATATGTTTTAAGCCATTTTGGCTCATTTAGCCTCAATTAGTCAAGTTAAGTAGCTAATCAGAATAGACTTTTTTTTCAGGAAGAAGATCAGTACTTTACCAAAAAAATTACTGAAAAGACTTGAAGATGCAACCTACTTTTCAGAACAATCTTCATCATAATTTTGTTCCCAAAATCAATTGTGTTGTTAGGACATTTCATTTTTTGAACAAGGTCACAGAAACTGTGTCCTTGTCACTGAGGCCCTGAACTATGCAGAGAGAAGAGAAATCATGGTTGAGGTTTAGGTGCTCATCCTTAGAATCCACACCTGAAAATTAATTATTATATTAGACAGATTAAAAAGGAAATCCCCTACCTTTCACTGAGGCTCCTCCACAATTGCGCACCTGAAATAAAAAATAAAATACAAAACTCAAATCTAGTACTTTCCCTTAACTATTTTTTTTCTGTTTAGTAATTTCCAAACAACTTAAAATTTAAATCTGAAAAAAAAATCAACTAAAAATTCCAAAAACTGAGAATTGACTTCTCATACAAGTTTTGTGCTTGTAGATAAATGAAAACTCAAGTTGCCTTGTGGATAGAAAGCTGGCTTAGGAGACAAAGTTTGTGACCATGGTCAGTGCTTCAGTTAATTTTCTAGGACTATAAATTGAGTTGTCTATGTGCAACCATGGAGGAACTTTTCACACAAGGAATTCCCAATTTCTCTCTACCCCCCCCACATTTACCCCCCCCAACCCCAGTTTAAAAAATAAAATAAAAAAACTCCATAAAAATTTGTAATACAGAACCAATTATAAGACAAAATATTTACCTTCATTTGCTCCTATGCCGTAATGAAAGTTTAAAATTAAATTAGAAAATCTAATAATTTTTATGTTCTAATTATATTCTAATAATTTTTATATTCTTACAAGTAAATTTTCAGAAATGAATCAATGAATAATTGAATGAATCATGAATAATTATGGAATATAGCAAAGGGGTCAAAGAATAAAAATGAAGCTACATTATACTTTAAAAGGTCAATCAGGGGTGGCTAGGTGGTATAGTGGATAAAGCACTGGCCTTGGAGTCAGAGTACCTGGGTTCAAACCGTCTCAGACACTTAATAATTACCTAGCTGTGGCCTTGGGCAAGCCACTTAACCCCATTTGCCTTGCAAAAACCTAAAAAAAAAAAAAAAAGTCAATCAATCTTCTAATTTAATGTTTATGGGCCAGGGTATCTGATTAAAAATGACTCTTTCTTGGATTCATGCAAAGACATATTAATTAAAGACAGACTCTATTAGATATTTATAGACAGTTTTGTAGGAAAATGTCTTTCTTCATCAACAGGACTTGGAAAACAGCCACGTGCACAAGAATTAGTAAGATTTCTTTCCCTTTTCTCAAGAAGCAGAAATATCATTTTCAGATCTCTGCAGTGTTGATTCCTGGTAACACAGAAGGCATTTTAATTTGCATCTACCTATTGAAATAGATTCCAGGTTCATTTATTTTTGCTTCAGAATTTAAAAGGTCTGCTCTATTAGGCCAAAAGGGAAAAAAAGGCTTTTAGTGGGTTATTTTGCTGAAGTCTTCAAGTCCATCTATGACAAAGAAAAATCTTTGAGTATTACAGAAAAGTTAGCAAACTGACCAACTAAAGTGAACTTTGGTTATTAACTCAGGAAGTAGTTAGTAAACTGTTCCCTAAAGACAGCAAATCCAAAAGGCCCATAAAATGTTATATATGTTTGTATTTGTGGAACAACAAAAAACAAGAAAAATATCAAAAGCAAAAAAAAAGAAAACATTATTCTACCATTGTGTAAAACCATTGTATGTTTGAACTTGGAACATTGTGTGCTCTTGGGATATTTGCACATAAAGACTGAAATAACTAAGCTGAATGTCTGCTAACAGCATTACAACCTATCTGGGCAGATTTTAAAAATTAGGACTTATAACTTGGAAACAGAAAGGAATTATAAATGAAATATATCATATCATGAAGATATGACTAAAAATTGATAGGCATTTATCAAATCTAAGAATGTCAACTCTTAAAGGTGGTCCTGAAGTTTTAAAGCAATATAGAACAAATAAAAGGAAGGCCTACCTCATATAAGATAGTAAAATAATGGAATTCACTTATGTGATACTCTGGCCCATTAATCACAAATCAGAAGATTGACCTTTCAAAGCATAAAGAGTATATCATTTTAGTCCTCTTTGGTCCCTCCTTTACCATAATTTAGAACTGTTCATGTTACTTTCATATTTGAAATTTTTATTGCAAGAACATAAAAAATTTCCTTAATTAAAAAAAACGTATCATTAGCTCTCAGCAGATAATCTGGAATGCAGTCATTTGTGCAATATATTTGCACACATATTAACAGAAGATAAAGTTTAGAAATGAGATTTTTTTAAAGAAAATTAAAATATTAGCTTAACCTGTTAACTTCTTAAATGATAACTCATCCAAGAGAATGGAGAGTAAAAATATAGATCCAAAAGAGATTTGGATATAATGAGTGATAGATACCTAATCTTTGAAGCTGACGTCAGAGCAGTAGCATTATAAATGAAGATATTTATATAGTGCTTTTTGGTTACAAAGTGATTTCCTGCCAGTGATACTGCTGGAGCCAGCTAGTAAGGGCTCTTCAAAATTGAATGTTAAATTTTCAAGGTTATCATTTACATCTTAGAAACTGGCATATGCTACAGATTAGGGCTTGATTTTGAGGCTTAAGAAAATTATGGATAAAATGGTATTTTAGTACAAATTAAACTTAATGTAAAGAGCCTTTTCAGAAAGCTGGTTATGGGTATATTCCTATTTATAACTTCACAATAACCCCGGTAAGACAGATAGTATAAGTATTATACCCATTTTACAGAAGAGGAAAGGTGCTTAGAAGGATTAAGTGAATCAAGATCCTAAGATTTAGAGCTAGAAGAGATCTTAGAGAACATATGTTCCAATCTCTTGATCATACAGATTAAGGAAACTGAGGTCCAAAGAGGTTAAAGTCACACATTTTAGGAAATGAATAGAACTTTCAATCAAAGCTAGCTTCAAGGCCAATGTCTTTTCTGCACTGTGTTGGCTCTATGCCATCAGGTAGAATAGCAATACATGTCCAAAAAACATCCTTTGTCAAAGGTGGAGGATGGATGGTTCATGCAGTAATTATAGGATGAAACATTTAGAGATGTAAAGGACCTTGGAGATCTGTCCATCTCTAAATGTTTCCCTCACTTTTAAAGTGAGGGAAATGACACTTAAGATTAAAACCCTTGTCCAAGCTCAAGCAGGTAGTAAAATGGTAAGGATGCAAATCTAATAAGCTTTTGACTCCGAACTGTTTTCCTTCAACCATAAAAAAACCTATCTAAATCAATTTTAATACTTTAATTGGAAATCTTTCCACAATAATTTTTCAATTTTACAAACATGAAGTAAAACTGTCTAAACCAAATTCTCTCCTAATTATTAACCAAAGGTATTTAATAATCAGCAAAGTGTACCCCCAGCTCTCTTCCTAGAACAGTCTATATCTATGTATCAAAACTAGTTGGCTCATTTACAAATTGACAAGTAGGCCTTACAGAGTACAGAGAAAGTTTGAATCAGGATTTTAAAATATTAAATTAAAAAATACATTTCAAAAATTGGTCAAAATCAGTGTCCCTCAATAATTTTACTTTTTTTTTTTACTATTAATTTACACTAACTAGCTTGTACTCAATCTTTTAAAACTAATAAATGATAATTTCTTCCATTTAAATGCTTAATCATTTTGAAACCATGATTCAAATGTTCCTCCATATTTGGGCAGAATTTGTTGGCTCATTAACACAGAGAGATGTAGTGAGAGTACTAGTTTTTTCAAATGGGTAAAATATATATTTAACTGTTATACTCATTAGAGGTTCACTTTGGAAAGGAAAAAAGATATTAAAAAACAACTGACCTCCTGAACTACAAAAATAGTAAATTATAAAGCACAACTAATCTCCTTGCCAATATCTAATAGGGCCATCAGCTATCAGTGAAACCACAAAGGGATGGATGTTAGGTATATTCTACTAATTCCATGATATGAAACCACAATGGGATGGACAATAATTATGTTCTACTGATTCCATGACAAAGACATAGGAAGGTTAAGTCCTAGAGAAAAATTTCTTGAGAATTAAGGAAGTAATTAAGTTAAAAGTTTCCTTACCTTTCATTCTAGATAATACCATATCTTTTATTATCTGCAAAATTACACGCCCAAGTATTATGACTGAAATCAGGTGATACACTCTCCACGGTGTCAGTGCAAGAAACCTAAAATATTAAAAAATGAATAATTATTGCAATTTCAACTTAAGAGTCTTAAAGTTCTTTTAGTTATCATCCCAAAGTCACAACATTACTATTGTGTGGTCAATATTTATACAATATGTCAAAGAAAATTTTGCTTGGCTCCAAAATACAAAACTACTCCAAATTTTATGCTGAATTCTCTACTATAAAACCCTAATTTGGTTAGAAAGTTTATCTCTAGTGTGATCTAAATTACAAGCACAATTCTCAATGAGTTAGACATAACAAATTCTAATAGGGTTAGAGAAAGGGTACATAAACCTTTGTTGTAGCATGGACCCTCCTGAACAGTCTAATGAAGCTTATAGATCCCCGTCCTCAGAATAATGTTTTTAAATGTATAAAGTAAAATGCAGGAGATTATATCAAAATAGTTATCAAAATATTTTTTAAAACAAGTTATGAACTCCAAGTCAAAAATCCTTGGCTTAGAAGCCCAGAGATACAGGAATTCTTAATAATTGCTAGATACTAGTTGTGATGATTATTTGTTAAAACAATTTCCCTATTGGTTTATCTTTTCCTAACCAAAACATTCTCCAACCCTCTTGTTATAAGGACATATTTAGTACAGAATTTAGAGTTGACAGAAACTTCAGAAATCATCTATAGAACACTCTCCTCATTTTATGGAGAAGGAACTTCAGTCTCCAAAAAGTTAAATCATATGCCCAAAGTCACATAGGGAGAAGAACAGAGCTGCAATTCAAACACAAGTCTTCTGAATTTAGTCTATCACTTCCCTCTTCCCTATTCTGACAAATGTTTATGAATTTAATTGCCAAATCTGATGTCCTTTTCTCAGTTCCTGTCCTGACCTGGACAGGACCTCTGAGTATTTGAGACAGCTAACCACCCTTCTGCCTTCTGGCTGCTCTCCATTCTCTAGGACTTTGTAGCACTGCTCTCCCTTGGTTTTTCTTCTACCCCCACCTGATCACTCCTCATTTTCCTTCTCTGATTCACACCCCTATCTCTAAGTATTCCTTCTTCTTCTTTCTCTAGACTCCCTCACCTAGCGACCACATCAGCTTCCATGAGTTTACTTATTTCTAAAATCATGCTGCCACCACTCTAGTTCAAGCCCAAATCAACTCACACTGAGGCTATTATAATAGTCTTCTAACTAGCAGCCTCCATGACTCCCCACTCCAATTGTTCCTCTACAACATAGATCTGACCATGTCACTCATTCTCCTCTTCAATAAACTCCAGTGGCTCCTTATTATCTCTAAGATCAAAGGTAAAGTCTTTTGTTCAGCTTTTGAAAACACTATACAATCTGGCCTTAATCTATCTTTATTACTATTTCTCATAAGAGTATCTCCATTATCCATCTTTAGGAAGCTGTACTAGATGTCCCACATACCTGATTTCTCCTCATACAACCTCTTAAAAGCACAATTAACCTTCAAGATTCAACTCAACCACCACTTTTAGTGCTACACTCAATTTCTGGTGGTTTCTTTTCCCTCACATTGCATTATTTTATACATACATACGTATATAGTTACATGTTGTTTTTCCAATAGAATGTAGTAAGTTCTCTGAAGGCAGAGATTATTTCACTTATCTGTCTTTTCATCTCCAGAAACTGAACTATGTATAAGAAAGGCAGCAGGGACAGTGCACAGAAAGAAGATCTTGAGAGTCAGGAAGGTTTGGTATTCAAGTCCTGACTCTGTCACAAAAGAACTGTAGGACCTTGTCAAATCCCTAAAACTAAAAATTAGAAATGAACTGGTGATCTATGGTTTCCTACCCTAGACACCCCAGGCATCTCAAATTCAACATGTTCAAAACAAAACTCATTTTTTTCCCCAAAGCTCACTGTCTTCCAAAAGTCCCTTCCTTCTAGTCACCCAAAAGTCTGCAACATTAGAATCATAGTCAACATCACTTTAGGTTTCAAGATCAGTCCAACTCCCTAATTTTACAAATGAAGACGATGAGGTTCAGAAAGCTTCAGGTCCCAACAAGATCAAGTGCCACATCTGGGGGAGGGGGCCATAAATCGATGACAAGATACATTTTCTGACCTTAAGAAACTGACAAATAAGAATGTGGCACGGCAACAAGAGAGACACATGCAGAATCCAAGTGATAACACTGGAGGGGGAAAAGCAGCTTGGAAGGAAAAATTTTAATGAGGATCCGGCACAAATAACCCCATTTGGTTTGATCAGTTGATGCATCTACCAATACAGAGTCCTGGGAAGCATAAATCCCTAGTAGAGAATATGAAGCACATTTACATTTTGCAAATGGTTCCAGATGACTAAACATGTGATTAGGAGGTTTTGTTTTTAAACTGGCTGCATAGCCAGAACTGTAAGTGCCATCAAAAATGCTTGAGTCAGCTTTAGCTATTTAGTTCATTTATTTCTAGGGTAAGTCAATGCCTTCCTCTCAAGACACCTAGAAGGAGAGTTAATGTGAGTCGCTCTAGGCCTTCATCCTCTCTGAGGCCCCCAAGAAATGGGCTTTGGTTCTTGGCTTCCATGTTTGTTTTCCATTCTAGATGAACTGAGTGGAACCTCCTCAACTTTGTAAGTTCAAGGGATATGTGTAGGGTATTCTAATGTTCTAGAATTTCAAGACAGAACTGCTGGTCAGGACAGCTTCAGTAGGAACAAGGAGTAATCTTCAGGAGTGACCTCTAGGATCCCAGCCCAGACAAAAGACTCATTTGTTAGTGACATACCTATAATAAGAATTTGGTGAGACAATGCCATGTAGGAACTGTGCTAAATTTTGTAAGTCTATCCACCAGACTTAAGTAGCTATAGAGGGGGATATATATCCTAGAGGTGTAGGTGAAACAGTGTACATTTTTCCTAAATATATCTTCAAAGTAAATATGCTTTGTAAAAGTTACCTGATATTAATTAAGTGAATAAGTGAATTTGTGATGCTACTGGAACCCCCTAAAAATAAGAAAAAAACAGCCAACGAGGGTTCAAGCTTATAAACTGGATAAAAGACCCCTAACTTCTCAGAGTGGCCCCTTTGAAATCTGAGAAAGGGTCCCCAATCTTAGAGAGGGTCCAGGGCATACATACCACAAAATAGTAGGATCATAGATTTGAAATAGGAAAGGAATCTTGGAGATTATCTAGCACAACCTTTGCTTTTTACAGATGAGAAAACTGAGTCCCAAAGAATTTAAATACTCAGCCCCAAGATTACAGCTAGAATTAAATGATATTAAAGCTAGATCTTAAAGATCAATATGAAGTAAAAGAGGCAGAGTTGAGGAGGTGGTGAGAAAGAAATGTCAGAAGGAATGGAGAATGAATGGAGTACGAAAAGAATGGAGTATGAAAAGAATAAGATATACTTAAGTAATAGTTGGCCTGCGAGGGGCGGCTAGGTAGTGCAGTGGATATAAAGCACAGGCCCTGGAGTCAGGAGTACCTGGGTTCAAATCCAGTCTCAGACACTTAATAATTACCTAGCTGTGTGGCCTTGGGCAAGCCACTTAACCCCATTTGCCTTGTCAAAATCTAAAAAAATAAAATAAAATAAAATAGTTGGCCTGGAATATATGGTACATGGAGGGAAATAGCAAGGAGATAAAGCTAGAAAGGTAGGTGGGGACACTTCAATCCAACCCAACAAGTATTTGTGATCTTTCAGTTTATGCCACTAAATTTAGGTTAAAAGTCCTTTAAATTCCAGTTGCCAAGTTGTCAAACTCCTACTACTGCTTTAGATCTTCTTAGAACAATTTTTCTTGATCACATTGCTTTAACTCCATTCCCTGTAAACTGAACATGACAACCATGCTGACCTCAGGTCTGGACAGTGGCCCTGGCTCTGGCTGTTTTCAAGCTCTCTAGTAATGTCTCTGTTCCTGACTGGTTGTCGATTTAACCTGTGACTCCTGAATATATCCTGGTCTTCCCCCTACCATACCTTAGTGTTTTCAAAAAGCTTTGACATGGCTTTCTCTTTCTGGATTACAGCCCTATTCTGTCCTTTGATTTCTAAGAACCAGATCTGAACCTGAACTCCTTTTTCATATGGGGAGCTACTCCAGGAAGGCCCAACACCTGTCCCTGGCTCTCAGATGCCCTCCAGTGGCCTATTTGCAACACTATCTTCTCTTGTAACACAACAACCCCCTACTATGCTAGAATCGAGGAGTACCTGGCTGTTTTCGTTTCCCTGACTCTTCCTTAGTGGCTTTTTTTTTTTTTGCCTTGCTCTAAAGAAAGAAGGAAAAATTACTCTCACTCTCCAAAATAAACAGCTCCACTATAATTAGTTTTAAATAGGACAAATGATGTTACAAAATCACTGCCTCCTCAGAGACGATTTCCTACTTTTTTTCCCTTTTAGGTTCATTTCTCTCATCCTATCTGAAAATGTTTATCACTACAGCTATTCATACTTACAGGGTAGCACTTTGAAGTTTCCATAGCATTTTCTCTTCATCTACTTTAAGTGGAAGGCAAAAAACAAGCAAAATCCCTTTACATTCTCTAGCATTAACTATATAATAGAGACTAACTCTTCTCCTGGTTGCTAATCTCTACTTTGGAAGGCAAAGTTTCAAAAAGACACAATTTAAATATACTTTGGTTCACACAACATCAAAGTCTAATTCCTGTTTTGATCAGCACAGATATATCACCAATTAACCTCCTAGTACCTACTGACAAAAAGCAATGGAATCCCTCTCCAGAGGCCTCCATTCCCCAGACTCACACAGACCAGGATGTAAAGCCCAGGAATATAAACTCACTTGCCTAAGAGGGACTATGGGAACAAGAATCTGCCACCCATAAACAGCATTTCACGGACACAGCACAGATCACCAACATAATAAGCAAGTGTCTTCATAATACTTCTTGTATCTTTCAGTCTCTCTCTCTCAACAAACAATGACTGGGAAAATCTAACCCCACTTCTATCGTTATTCCTTCACATTCCTGGATACCCACTTTTTCACACTGCTGACTTATTTGGGAGAAGAAAATAGAGCAAGATCACATCTAATCTCCAATTGTCCAAGCTGCAACCAATATTCCGTTTTGTTTTGGGGGCAAGGGGCACACATGGCAATCCCTATTTCCTATGTATTACTAATATCACATGGTTACTGACTGATCATATAAGAAATATGGCATAATCATATCAAGAAAAATGGCACACTTCTCTCATTATGATGAATAAGTCTGTAAAGTAAAGCTAGTCAATAAAAACTCTTATCTGGTTCTCTAACCACATAAAAAAGATACAACTCTGAAAATGGGTTGTATGTCTCTCATCTAAATGCTAATCAAGATAAATAAAAAAAGGCTCATTACCAAAAAGTTAGTCACCATTTTAAATGCTTTAGCCTCAGCATTTAACAAATAATATCCACTAAGATATTATTATTGCTGTTCAGTCTTTCAAAGGAATCTGACTCTTCATAATTCCAAGAGGAGTTTTCTTGGTAAACACTTCAGTGGTTTGCCATTTCCTCTTCCAGTTCATTTATATAAGAGTAAATAAACTCAGGCAAACTCAGGGTCACACAGCTACTAAGTATCTAAGGCCACATTTGAACTCGTCTTCTTGATTCCAGGCCGAGCACTCTATCCAATGAACAGGATGCAATCCCCTACTAAGGTAAAGTCTATCAATGGAGGCTGTATCCATAATTAAGTCACAATTTTTTTGATTTTTTCTAATTACATGTAAAAATAGTTTTCAACATTCATTTTGTTAAGACATGGAGTAACAATTTTTTCTCTCTCCCTCCTTTCTTTTCCCCTCTCTCTCCAAGACAGCAAATTATCTTGTATCAGTTGTACATGATTTCCATATTAGTCATGTTGTGAAAGAAGAATCAGAACAAAAAGGAAAAAAAATTTGAATAAGAAAAGAAACAAAAAATTTTTAAGTGAAAATAATATGCTTTGATATCCTTTGATCTAGCAATACTACTGGGTCTGTATCTTGAAGAGATCATGAAAAAGGGTAAAAATGTACTGGCAAAGAATTGGAAATTAAGGAGATGCTCATTAGTTAGGGAATGGTTAAACAAACTGTGGAGTATGTATGTGATCAACACTATTGCTGTAAAAGAAAGCATAAAGGGACAGGACTTCAAAAGTTTGGAAAGACTTGCATGAGCCGATTCTCAGAGAAATGAGCAGAACCAGAACAACACTATACACATTAACATGGGAAATGATCAATTATGATGGACTTGTTCATTTTAGCAGCACAATAATCAAAGACAATTTTAAAAGACTTTAAAATACCACCCATATCCAGAGAAGGAACTGTGGAGTTTGAATGAGGATCAAAGCTTACTATCTTCAAATTTAAAAGTTGTCTTTATGTATTATCTTTTTCTCTCCAATATTTTCTTCCATTTGAATCTGATTCTTCTCTCACAACATGTTCAATTATCAATCTATGTTTTATATGGTTATAAATATAGAGCTTGTATCAGATTGCTTTCTGTTGGGGTAACAGAGACAGGAGGGAGAAAAACACTCAAAATCTTGTTGAAAAAAAGAGATGGGTAAAATCTACCATTGCATGAAGCTGGAAAAACAAATAAATGAAATTTTTTTAATATTTATTCTTATTTAGTACAAATAATTTTTTATACATTAATAAAATATTCTTGTTTAAGAGTAAACAAAATACCCACTCCCCCCAAAAAATATAGACTTGCTTGAGCGATAAAGGGGAGAGAAAAAAATTAAAATTAAAATTAAAACATAATAGTAATAATTATAGGTATGTAGGTGGTGCATTGGACAGAGCACCAGCCCTAGAGTCACGAGCACCTGAGCCCATATACAGCTCTGTACACCCAACAATCACCCAGCCGTGTGACATGCAAGCCACCCCAACCCCACTACCCTGAAAAAACCAAAAAAAAGAAAAAAAAAGACCCAAAATAAAATAAAATAGTAATAATAGTAGGGGTGGCTGGGAGGTGGACAGAGGATTGGCCCTTGAGCCCAGAGCACCTGGGTCCAAATCCGGCCTCAGACACTCAAAGATCACCCTGCTATGTGGCCCCAGGCAGGCCACCCAGCCCCCATTTGCCCTGCATCCCCCAAAAATAATAATAATAAAAAAATGCGCTTCAATCTGGGTTCCAACACCATCAGTTCTATCACAGGTGGATCACATTCTTTATAAGTCCATCAAAAAATTTACTTCCATATTTTTCCACCCTTGCCATTGCTGATCGCCACTCCCTCCTTTCATATTTCTCCACTACCATGTACTATATTTTCTCTCTCCTTTCACTCTGTCTCTGCTGTAGGATAGCTGAATAGCACAGCAGACAGATCTCTGGCCCTGGGGCCAAGAGGCCCTGAGCCCACATACCACTGCTTACCCAGCATCCACCCTGCCCTATGGTCCCAGACAGGCCATCCAATCCCAGCCCCTTGCAAGAAGTAAAAAAAAAAAAAAATGTGTTATATCTGATCACTCTCCCCTCATGGTACACCCTCTCCTCCATCACTCACATCCCCCCCTTCCCCCTGTCCCTCACTGTCTCTCCTTCTTACTCCAGATGTCTATACCCCATTGAGTATATATGCTGTTTCCTCTCCTAGCCACCTCTGATGAGAGCGAAGATTCCCTCATTCCCCCTAGCCTTCCCCCCCTCCATATCATTGCAATAGCTCATTGTAACAAAGAAAAATCTTACTACGTGAAATATCTTGGCCTATTCCCTCTCTCCTTTTTTTCTCCCATTACATTTCCCTTTTTCCTACTGACTCCATTTTTACACCATATTTTATCTTCGAATTCAGCTTTCTCCTGTGCTTCAACTATAAAAGCTCCTTCTACCTGCTCTGTTAACTGAGAAGGTTCATGAGTATTATCAGTGTCATTTTTCTATACAGGAATACATGCAGTTCATCATCATTAAGTCCCTCATATTTTCCCCTACTCCTCCAATCTCCATGCTTCACCTGAGTCCTATATTTGAAGATCAAACCTTCTGTTCAGCTCTGGCCATTCCAACAGAACATTTGAAATTTCCCTGGTTCACTGAAAGTCCATCTTTTTCCCTGGAAGAGGATGTTCAGTTTTGCTGGGTAGTTGATTCTCGGTTGCATTCTAAGCTCTTTTGCCTTCCAGTATATTATATTCCAAGCCCTATGAGCTTCTAATGTAGTTACTGCTAAGTCCTGTGAAATCCTGATTGCAGCTCCACAGTATTTGAATTGTATCCTTCTGGCTGCTTGTAATATTTTCTCTTTGACTTGGGAGTTCTGGAACTTGTCTATAATATTCCTGGGGGTTGTTTTTTTGGATCTCTTTCTCAGGAAGATCGGTGAATTCTCTCCATTTCTATTTTGCCCTCTGCTTCAGGATATCAAGGCAATTTTCCTGTAATAATTCTTTGAAAATGATGTCAAGGCTCTTTTCCTGATCATGACTTTCAGGTATTCCAATAATTTTTAAATTAGCTTTCCTAAATCAGTTGTTTTTCAATGAGAGGTTTCACATTTTCTTCTAATTTTTCATTCTTTTGGTTTTGAAGTATTGAGTCCTGATTTCTCACAAATTCAGCAATCTCCCTGAGTTCTATTTTTTTGTTTGAAGGATTTATTTTCCTCAGAGAGCTTTCTTATCTCTTTTTACATCTGGTCAATTCTGCTTTTTAAAACATTCTTCTCATCAATAACTTTTTGAACTGTTTTATCCATTTGGCCTAAGCTGGTTTTTAGCATGCTATTTTCTTCAGCATTCTTTTGGATCTCCTTGACTAAGCTGCTGACTTCATTTTCATGTT
Source organism: Macrotis lagotis (assembly GCF_037893015.1). NCBI lineage: Eukaryota > Metazoa > Chordata > Mammalia > Peramelemorphia > Peramelidae > Macrotis > Macrotis lagotis. Next base: position 355,297,628 of record NC_133666.1, read on the forward strand.
TTTCCTGCATCTCTCTCATTTCTTTTCCCAATTTTTCTTCTATCTCCCTCATTTGATTTTCAAAGTCTTTTTTGAGCTCTGTCATAGCCTGAGCCCAATTTCTATTTTTCTTGGAGTCTTTAGATGTGGGAGCTTGTGCTTCCTCATCTTCAGACTGAGTGTTTTTAACCCTTCTTGGGCTCATAGGCAAAATATTTCTCAATGGTCTTCCTCTTATTTCTCTGCTTGCTCATTTTCCCAGCCTAAGCCTGGTTTTGGGGTGCTTCATGAGCTTTTGGGACACTCACAAGGATCTCAGTGTGTGAAGCTCTGTCTTCCCTCCTGGTCTGTGAATGAACATAAGCGCCTCCCTCTGCCACAGGGCTGGGGGGAAGAACCCTGCTGTTCTATGGGGGGGCCTAGACTGCGATCAGGATCTGAATGTGGTCAGAACCCCAGCGTCCTGTTCCAAGGGAAGAAGACAGAACTCAGCAGTCTCTCTCTGCTCCCTCCCTAGGCTCAGCATGCTTATGCCCTGGGGACTCTGCTTACTGGCTCTGCCTGCTTCTGTTTTCTGGATCTGGACTGCTTAGATAAACAAAAAGAGAAGTCATCAGATACTTGTGACAGAGCTGGCCTAGAGTACACAAAAGAGCCCAGAGCAAGAATCATTAGGGCAGGAATATATACCAGGGGAATCCAGAATTAGATCAGAGCACAGGAACTTGTGCCATCTTGCTCACTGTGTGCCCTGAGGGCTGGACTTCACGTGCTCCCTTTGGCAGAGGTCCCCTGCTGTTCTCCCAAGTTGTGCCCAGTGCTCCCTGGGATACAGGTTAGCTTGAGTAGAACTGCCTCACTGGATCCCTCTGTGAGTTCTGTCTCTCAAAAATTTAGTTAAGAGTCCATAGTTTATAAGTTTTATGAGAGAGCGCCTAAGAGACAATCCTCTCTTGTTGCCATCTTGGCTCCGCCCCGAAATTTTTTTAAAAAATAAAAAATAGCATATTTTGGTCTACATTCAGACTTTCTTTGGATGTAGATGTCATTTTCTATCACAAGGCTTTTGAAATTGTCCCTGATTACTGTATGGTTGAGAAGAATTAAGTCAATCATCACACAATTGCTTTTGTATTACACAACGTTCTCTTGGTTCTAACTCACTTCATGCAGCATCAGTTCATGTAAGTCTTTCCAGATTTTTTTTAATCTCCCTGCTCATGACTTCTGACAGAACAAGTTATTCAGCCATTCCCCAATTGATGGGCATCCCCTCAATTTCCAATTCTTTGCCACAACAAGAAGAGCTGCTATAAATATCTATGTACATGTGGCTCCTTTTCCTTTTTTTTTTTATCTCTCTGGGATACAGACCTAGTAGTGGTAATTGCTGGATCAAAGAGTATACATAGTTTATTTGCCCTTTTTCTCCAGAATGGTTGGATCAGTTCATAATTCCATCAACATGTATTGATGTCATAGTTTTCTCACATCCCCTGCAACATTTATCATTTTCCTTTTCTAGTCTATGGTCAATCTGATAAGTATGAGATAGTAAATCCACAGGATCATGAAGTATCTCTCATAGTACCTCAGAGTTGCTTTAATTTGCATTTCTCTAATCAATAATAATTTAGAGTATTTTTTCAAATGATTACTTAATAGTTTTAATTTCTTCATTTTAATTTCTTCATCTGAAAACTACCTGTTCATATTCTTTGACAATTTATTAATTATGGAATATACATCATAGATTTTTTTTTTTTAGTTTTTGCTAGGCAGTGGGGTTAAGTGGCTTGCCCAAGGCCACACAGGTAGGTAATTAATAAGTGTCTGAGGCCAGATTTGAACTCAGGTACTCCTGACTCCAGGGCTGGTGCTCTATCCACTGTGCCACCTAGCTGCCCCCATTTAAGATTTTTAAACAGGGAAGTGACATAGTCATATCTGTATCTTAGGATGGTAATTCTAATAGCATGGGAAGAATATATTGGAAAAAGGGGGATGGAGATAGGGAGATCTATTCTAGGGAGTCAAGTTTTGGAAGAAGTACAGAGTAACTCCTCCCATCAAACTCTTCCACAAAGATTTAGGGAATACACCAGCCTAAATTCTGACCAAAATGAAAGAAAAAGTCAGTGGGTCTTTTTTCCCCAGCCCAGGTCTGCTTAGATAGACAAAAAGAGAAGTCATCAGATACTTGTGACAGAGCTGGCCTAGAGTACACAAAAGAGCCCAGAGCAAGAATCATTAGGGCAGGAATATATACCAGGGGAATCCAGAATTAGATCAGAGCACAAGAACTTGTGCCATCTTGCAGTTCTGTTGTCCTCTACCCAGGTACTAGTTATAGATCCAGGACAGGCTAAGGAGAGACTTGCACCTATGGGTGTCTCAGAGGAATGGTCTCTGAAGAAAGTGAGAGAAGATAAAATGTGAAAAGAAATGAGAGACTGAAGAAAGAAGAGGTACAAAAATCTTACCAAGAAAACAATTCCCTGAAAATTGAAACTGAACAAAAAGAAGTTAATGATTCAACAAGACATCAAGAAATATCAAAACAAACAAAAAACTAAAAGAATAGAAAATGTGAAATATTTATCAGGAAAACAAATCCAGAATTTAAGCCTTGACCAAAATAACCTAGATATTTATTTCAAAAAATCTTAAGAAGAAAACTGCCCAGATCAGTTAGAATCAGAGGTCAAACAGAGAATACACTGATCAATTCCTAAAACCTTAAAATTAAAAACTCTCAGGAATTTCAGGTCAAAGAAGAAAAATTGCATGACAGAAAAGAAAGAATTCAAGTACTAAGGAAGCAGTTAGGATCACACAAGCTTTAACAGCAGCCACAATAAAGAAGTGGAGAGTCAGATAGCTGAAGTTGTAGGGAATTATGAATGTAGCAGAAAACAAAATCTGTAATCTTTTAATGCTGTTAAAATCAGGTAATCTTGTTAAGGGCGTGGAAAGGTCTTTGCAGTTGAGATGAAAATCGATCCCTATTGTTTTAGTGTTTAATGTAAAATTTGTATCCTGAAATCCTTATTTCCAATCCCCAGTCTTCAGCCCTCTACTTGGTTCTGGTCACATAAAGGGGAGAAGGATTTTCCCTTTTGCCGTCAGTGCCCAGATAAGGGAAAACCTGAGCTGAACCTCCACTCTGGGAAGCCCTCGTTCTCTGGCCCAGTCAGTTCTCTCTCTGACTTATCTCCCTCTCACTATCTCTGTCTCAGTCTCTGCCTACCAGGCAGCAGTGCCTACCCTTTTTTTATTCATTCTACCTTAAGTGCTTGTTGACCATTCTGGAGAAAAAGGGTTTTTTTTTAACCTATTTGCTTTGTTATATTTCATAATAAAATCCTGAGCAGTTTTAACATGCCAGAGAGTGGGCAGTGGCCCCCAAATTCCTATGCTTATCTGCCTAAATTCACTGTTAATAAAAAAGAAAATTTAGGAGAAAGGTTGGAGATAAATTGGAAGCACTTGATAGCAATAAGAGGGAATGTTCAGACTTGGGAGGGCTAAGAGATTAATCAGGTCCAATAAAAACATGAGCATCACTTAAGTCTTTCAATGCTTCCTCTGGGGATGACTATACTGAGCAGGGCTGCTGGCTAAGAGGTACTTCAGGAATAATATATTCTAGATAGTATTGCCCCAGTATATATACCAAGCAGTAGAGATAGGGGAAGCAGAAAAGGACTGATACTACTAATTTGTACTAACTGAATTGCAAACAGTTCAAAATAGATTTTAAAAAATGTAATTCTAGTTTCAGTCTGTGCAGTGAGATAATGTCTGAATTTCCTATAAAAGAAAATTATGTCTAATCTGCTTCCCCCCCTTTTTTCTGGAATTTATACAACTCAAAATTAACTTAGATAGAATCCTTAATTTCAGAACTTTAACATAAGAAATGTTTTCTCTAATCACAGTAGAAAGTACATCTTCATAAAGCATAAGGATTTATCAGCTCTGTTATTTGTATAACAGAACCTTGAATTTTACTGACAATTGATTCTATTTTCTTATCAACTCTTGGGAACACTGGCAGTCCCTCATCCAATTTAATACAAGCAAGCCAGACTCAAACAATGCAGTCTTTAGTCTTTGTCAATCAACCATTTGTAAAGAACTTTGCAAAACATCTGAAAAAGGATGCTGGGAGGAATTCAATGCTAAACAGAGCTCTGGGATTTGGACTATTTCCTACTGCTCTTTCACTTTTTATACTTTTATGTAAGTTCTGAATAATTCATATAATGGGAAGGAAATGACAAAACTGGGGAAAAATAAGAAGTCTGTGTTTTGCACATGAACCTCATGACCTTGCTTAAAAAATAAAGTGGAAAATCTTATATCATTGACTACAAGAGGGAAAAGATATCAAAATGATCTTATACTTTTATAGAAATTAGAAAAATTACCTTAAGTTTGTAGAGAATTATTTTTGGAAATGATATGTCTGTCAGTTTTTTTTAATATAACACCCACATTTTCCAGTACCAACCACTCATTACTTCCTCTAACATCCTAACCCCTTTTCTTCTGACTGCTCTCAGTTAATCCACACATAACTTGGCTTAAGAGGGAAAGTTAAGTACTGTCTACTTCTAAAGATAGGTTGTCAAAAAAATAGCAATATCCATGAAAATCTAATGAGGCACTGTTGGATCATATGCTTCTGTCACAAATTCTAATATAAGATGTAAGGAGAGATAAGACAAGAACAGTGAGAGATAAAGAAAGTGAAAACTAGGAAAACAAAAAGAGAATGAATACAAGGAATCAAGGAAACTAAAGTGGGGAAAAGAGAAGAAACAATTAAAATTTTTCTGATCCACCAACTTATTTAATTTTATTTTAGTTCTTAGGCACTGAAGCATAAGATTATTTTTCAGGCTATGGGCTAAATAGCATAAATTTAAATTCTGCCCCCTCCTCCAAGCAAAATTTCACAATAGCCTAGGTCCTTCATCCTGCCTACTTATAAACCCCAAGAACCCCTTTCCTACACCCACAAGAATGCTGCAAATATGAACAGTGGTGATTTCCATGAACTTAATTCTTCCCTCATTCAGCAAACACCTCTTGTCTATTAAAAGCACAGCACAGCATTCGATTCTAAGAATATGAAGGAAATAAATGACACATAAGGTCCTGCCTTATACTTAAGAGTATACAATCTTGTTGGCAAGATTAGATCCTTGCAAATGTGAATTTCCTTACAGTATGTACGAAGCAGGAAAAATAGCACAGAAAGAGCTGAAAGACACTAGCTATTCAATTGCTTTCAGTCATATCCACTTATCCTGACCGCATTTGAGGTTTTTTTGGCAGAGATACTGAAGTGGTTTGTCATTTCCTCCTCCAGTTCATTTTACAGATAAGAAAACTGAGGCAAACAGGGTTAAGTCACTTGCCCAGGGTCACATACCTAGTAAGTATTTGAACTCAGATGTTCTTGACTTCAGGCCAGGCACTCTTAACCACTGTGCCACCTAGACAGATCCTTAATCCTATTATCTCACTTTACTCATGAAGAAAACATGTACCAAATATGTACCCAAAGATATACAGAGATAGGCACCTAGGTGAGACAGTGGATAGATTGTTAATTCACCCAAATTTTCTTGTCATAAATCTCCCCCCCCACCATGGCCAGCAGTAATAGAGGCATAACTAGGAAATACAAGGAAACTAAATAATAAATATTAAACAGGGACCTCAGTCTCCTTTTAGCACTTTGACCTAAACTGATAAAATTATCAGCAAGGATATGTTAAAAAAAACAATAGAGCTTAAGTAAAACAGGATAATTCTGAAAGTGGAAATGTCTTTTCACATGAAAAAAGAAATATAAATTTAATAATACTAATAGCAGAAGAGGTTTAACAGACTAAAACCTTGCAGTTACTCAAACCTGCTTATTCTCAGTCACATTTTTCCCTGCTCCAAAGATTATATAACAATATAAACTATTTACACAGGAAATATCAAAGACATAATTTACAGAAGCCATGTTGAAATGTTTCATTTAATAAACTAAACCAATAAAAAATATGAAGGCCGCATTGTCTGTGAAAGTTACGTAAGAGACTGGTTTGATCCAAGTATGAAGGACTTTGTGAGGAGTCTTATTTTAAATTAAAATTACGCTTTGATAACCACCATTCATGGGACATTTTTAATTGTTTGGGATTGCTGTTCATCTGAAAACTAAAGCTAAATGACAGAGTCCAGCTTTTTCACAATTTGATGAGGTTAAAGGACCCAAGTTGTTGTTTAGTTGTTTTGAGTTGTGTCAGACTCTTTGTGACCCAATTTTGAGTTTTCTTAACAAGACACTGGAATGCTTTGCCATTTCCTTCTCCAGCTTAGTTTACAATAAGGAAACAGAGGCAAAAGGGTTAAATGACTGCCCAGGGTCACACAGCTAATATCTGAGCCAGGTATGAAGTAAGGAAGATAAGCCTTCCTGACCCTAGGCCTGGTACTCTATACAAAAACCCCAGAAGGACATGTGAATCTTGTATATCTATATCTATATCTGTATCTATATCTATATCTATAGCTGTATCTATCTATCTATCTATCTATATATATATATATATATACACACACACACATACACACACATACACACACAAACACACACACACACACACACACACACACACACACAAATATGGGGGGGTTGGGAGTTCAATAAAACCTAAGGAGCTGAAATAAGCCTTGAATGACTAGAGGACCTACAAATCAAAGAAAAGATGATGAGGGAAAGTATTCCAGACACAGAAGATGGGCAATGCAAAGAAAGGAGCTAACAGATGAGATACCAAGTTCAAAGAACAGTAAAGTAGACCAGTTTTGCTGGGACACAGAACAAATCAATAAATTAGGAGGCTACAGCAGGAGATTAAGTGAGAAATGATGAGAGCCTGAGTCAGGAAGAGAAGGTGACAAGTGCAGGATACATAATTAAAAGAGAATCAAAAAACAAAATTAGCAATTGGTTGGATATGGAGGCTGGGCGAAAATGAAGAATTAAGAGAGACTGAGTTTGCAAATCTAAATGATTAGAAAGTTGGTGTCCTCAATGGTATTTTAATAGCCAAATGTAGTTATTATCAATATTTATTATTTCCAGATGTCTAACATTCAAGGTATCATATAAACACAAAGCTGGGCATGGTTTTTACTATAACAAGGTTCAATTAAAATGAACTGGAAGATAAAAAAGGGAAGGAAAAAATATAGAAATTTAGTCAATTCTTAGCTATGACAATGAAAGGAAGCATTGGAATAAATAATTCAGAGTTGTGAACAATACTACCAGTGGGATTGCTACCACAGGTTGGGCCACAGGCTTGACTAACACAAAAAAAATTAGTTTCCAAAATTATAACTTTACTGTAAATTTAATTACTTTTGTAAAAGTGTAAATTATTCACTATTTTCCTGAAAAGGAAAGGTTTAATGATAGTCTTCAATATTATATGTACATGAGAAATTATAATCTGCTGAATCTGATTCTTGATACTTCTAGCATAATTCCCAAATGATAGGGAGGAAGTATGATAAAATAGAAAAGGTATATTTTAAGTCAAGGGATCTGAATTCAAGTCTTGTCCATTATTAGTTGTGTGACTGTAATTAAGTTACTTAACCTCTCATTTGTTAATCTAAAAAATAAAGGTATTAATATTTGGACTGGTTATGCTAATAATGTTTGTCAAAGAAGACCATGACATCAGGGAGGTGATGACAAGCAAGTGAATTGAATTGGGGGGGAGGGTGCTGTGCTAAGTCACCAGCCTCACTTTCTCCTCCAGAGTCATTCAGGTCCAGTGGTCAGAAATGAATCAGGACGACTGGAGATGGCCCTGGATGTGAGGCAATCAGGGCTAAGTGACTTGCCCAAGGTCAGACAGCTAGTAAGGGTCAAGTGTCTGAAGCTGTATTCAAACTCCTGTCCTGATTCCAAGGCCAGTCAGTGATCTATCCACTGTACCACCTATCTGCCTCTACTAGTTATACTATAGGCTTGCAGAAAGCAAAAAATATTAGTAATATAATACATATTATAATATGTAATACATAAGTTATGGTAATGATGAAAAATAATTTCATAAAATAATACAATCTCATGAGTTAAAAGGAACACCAAAGGCCATCTGTTCAAATCAACAGTGTTCAAAGCAACAGTGCCTATCTACTGTCCTTTTGCATTGTCTACCCAAAATACATACACTGAAGAATGTGTTCTCCATGTTGTTCAACCAATGGTACATCAGAATCTAGATAACAGGCATTCTTCATCTAATATGTTAATCAGGGCAGCAATAGGGCACAATTGTACAGGTACCCTTCATCATCTAATTCCAGGCATTTTCTCTGACAGTCATCCATGCCTGAAATGCTCTCCTCCTCCTCATCTTCTCACCTTCTGGTGTTCCTGAAATCCCAACTAAAATTCTAACTTCTACAGGAAGCTTTTCAAATCCCTGGTGATTTTATCCAGTCTATACTGTATATAGCTTTGTCTGTATATAGTTGTTTTCATGTTGTCTACCCTATTAGACTGTGACCTCCTTGAAAGCAGAAACTTTTTCTTTCTTTTTATCTTATCTATGTCCTATGTATTAGAACAATGCTCCACATTTAATACAAGTCTAATGATTGTCAACAGAGAGTGGAGTCTGAGAAGTACAAATTACATCTCTAATATTACTTATACAGACTTGGGCAAATCAATTAACCTCCCTGGGACTCAGTTTCTTCATCTCTGGAAATAAGGTATGTAGATTAAAATGGACTCTGAAGTCCTCCAGTTTCAAATTTACAATCCCTATGACCTTAATCAACTTGCTCCAATTTAGGTCTATTCTGAGGTTCCCTTTATCTACCAATCTAACTAGTCAAAAGAAGAATGATGTTAGCCTGGCATGAACTATTCTTGATAAATATGTACTAGTTGATGGTAATCAATATTTACTATTTTTAAAACAATCTATCTATCCTTTTTAAACTAAAGTGGAATTCTGCCAAGAATTGAAGTTATGGTTCTTCCCATTTTTGAAACAATGTTTCCTGTATTCATTTTTGCAGCACCTTTCCCACATACTCTAGTCTCAAAAATGTCTAATATGATCTAACATTTATATGCAAGTTCTTTCAGTATCACTGCTCATAGATTACTAGTGATTTACATTTATCAAATGTAGCTAATTGTTCCTTTATGTCTTTCTCCTCATTTTTTGTCCACATTTCTCAGAATCACACTCAGTTTTGAAAGGGACTTCAAAAACCTCAATGTTCCAAAAATCATACCAGACCAAAAAGTCCCTTCTCCAACACTCCCAAGAGGTGGTCATCCAGTCTTCACCTGAACACTTCCAGGAAAGGGAGCCTACTACCAGGAAAAGGTAGCCCATTCAAACAATAATAAATCCTAACCCTAATTATTAGGACAGGCAACTAAGTGTTGCAACCAATAGAGTACTTTACTTGGAATCAGTAAGACTTATCATTAGCATTTCAAATCTGTGGCCAGACTGTGACCCAAGCAAGTCCCATAACCCTGTTTGCCTCAGTTTCCTCATTTGTAAAGAAAGTTGGAGAAAGAAATGGCAAACCATTCAATATTTTTGCTAAGACAGCCAAAGTTAAGTCACAAAGGGTTGTCATGACTGAACAACAATTAGCAGGAAGTTTTTCTTTACATGGTATCTAAATCTGTTTCTTTGCATTTCTACCTTCTTAAGGATAAACAAAACATATTTGAAGAGCTTTGTTCTTAGAGTAAAAGGAGCAATAACATGACTTTTCAAGGTTGTCTTCTTTCTGCCTTTTCATTTGTCCCACAAAGAAATTCTATCCATAGCTTGATCTTCCTTTTGCTTTCAACCTAACTTTTTTTTTAAGTCTTATTCCTATTGTACTTAGCATTCATCAGATTCAGCTCATTTTCTGTTTCAGCATTCTTAACATTCTTAAGAGGACTGTGCCTTCTTTTTACATTCACCTTCAGAAAACCACCCTGGATTACAAAATTTGTTTTCCTTATTAAAAACATTGAATTGGTTGATGAGTTTCCAAAATAAATCTCTTTTTCCTTTCTAGAAAAATTCATGTTTCTTTTCTTATAATTTAATTTTTGAGAGTTCTTGAGCTGACTTTTTTTTGCAGAAATTTAGGTCATGGAATTATGTCTGAACTCTCTATAAAATATGAAATAGGTCTTTCCAGAATTTAAGGTAGACATCAAACTATGATATAACCTTCTCTATCACAACCTTTCTCCCCCTAAGGTGATATAGTCATTTCCTACTAAAGTTCCCACTATGTATACATTAGCAATCATTCTCCTTCTAATTGGTCAGAATCAGGTCTAGAACACCAATTGAAGATCAAAAGTTTTCATAAGATCTTGAAGAATGAAATTACTGAATAGATTTAATTATCAAGTTATCCTCCATTATTTAGTTCCTCTTTCTGGTCAGGTGAAGCACTAGTTTCATAAAATCCAACACAATTATCACTTCTGTTTCTCCTCCCACTAATCCTCACCCAAATTTCTCTACCATGTTTTTGCTCTCTGATTCCTAGATTTCCTCACAGAACTATATTTTTTTAATAAATAAAAAGGAATGAAAAAAGTGTTGGACCTGAAATCAGGAAGAATTAGATTAAATTTCTGATTCACTTACTATGTGGTCCTGACAAAGTCACTTAAACTCTCCCAGCCTCAGTTTTCTCATCTGAAAATGTGAATTATTATTTTCTATGAGTAATTAATTTTTTCCCCTTAAAACTTATGCTTGAAGAAAAAGCAAGTTAAATTAGAAGAGGAAGATGGAGTCATTTGTAGAGACTATGAGGGAACTTGTAGATACTTTCAAGGAATTTAAGGTTTAATGGATCAAGTACTTATTCATACCTAATTTTCCTTCCAAATATCTAGGTCTTCCACTTTGGAATTATGGAAGGAAAATAACAAAACTGCTCATTACCTTTGACCAAGCAATCCCACTACTGACTGGGTTCATACTATCAAAGATCCAAGAGGAAGTACAAGTAATAAATGAACTACAAACATGAACTGAAAGAAATATGGGAAAATCTGTATATGACTCAATGAAAAAAAATGGAGCCAAAAGAATGCCTACATGTGTGTAAATTAATTAACCACATTAAATAATGGTGAAACTATTATCCATACAATACAGAATATTGGTGGTGTTTCCTTTTAACTTCTCCAGAACAGTAATTAGTCACCATCATACTTATAAACTATTCTGCCTACCTGCTGGGAAGAAATATACTTTATAGGTGATTTGTGGATTTAGTTGGGTTTATCCACATTTCTTTATCAATAAAATATAAACCTCCAGTCAAAAGAGGAAAAAAAAACCCTTAAGAAACAGGTTTTACAATCTTTACAACTAGTATTCCTGACAAAGGACTCATTTCTAAAATATACAGAGAAATGAGTCAAATTTAAAAAAAAAAAACCTGTTTCCTCAATTGACAAGGAGTCAAAGGATATTCAAAGGTAATTTACAGATGAGGTCAAAGCGATCCTTAGTCATATAAAAATTACTCTAAATCATTACTTATTAGAGAAATGCAAATTAAAGTTTCTCTGAGGTACCACCTCACACCTCTCAAAAACTGGCCAATGACCAGAAAGGATAATGATCATTGGTGGAAAGGTTGTGGGAAATCTGGGATACTATTACATTGCTGGTGGAGGTATGAACTCATCCAAGCTTTCTGGAGAGAAATTTGGAACTATGTCCAAAGGGCAACAAAAATGTGCATACCCTTTAATCCAGCAATTACCACTACTGGGTGTATACCCTGAAGAGATGATGAAAAAAGGGTAAAAACATCAATTGTACAAAAATATTCATAGCAGCCCCTGTTTGTGGAGGCAAAGAATTGGAAATCAAATAAATGTCCTTCAATGGGGAATGGCATAGCAAACTGCAGTATATGTATGTCATGGAACACTACTGTTCTATTAGAAACCAGGAGGGATGGAATTCAGGGAAGCCTGGAGGGATCTGCATGAACTGATGCTGAGTGAGATGAGCAGAACCAGAAGAACACTGTACACCCTAACAGCAACATGGGGGTGATGTTCAACCTTGATGGATTTGCACATTCCATCAGTGCAACAATCAGGGACAAGTTGGGGCTCACCACAATGGAGAATACCATCTGTATCCAGAGAAACAACTATGGAGTCTAAACAAAGACCAAGGACTATTAACTTTAATTTAGGAAAAAACTGATATCTTGATATGATTTTTCTCTCATCACATTCAATTTGGATCAGTGTATAGCATGGAAACAATGTAAAGACTGGCAAATTGCCTTCTGTGGGGGGTGGAGGAAGGGAAGTAAGATTAGGGGAAACACTGTAAAACTCAAAATAAATAAAATATTTTTTAAAAAGCTAATGTTGAAAACTATCTTCACGTATAGTTGAAAAAATAAATATCAAGCAAAAAAAAAAGAAATGGGTTTTCCTTCTTTGATAAAAGGTACATCCCTCACATTATTTTTAAAATTCTATTATTTAACACTTGTTTCTTTTTAAATTTTGAATTCCATATTCTCTTACTCCTTCCTATCTCCTTCCCACCCACTGAGAAGTTAAGTAACATATTATTTGTTTTTTGGAAGGCAAAGCGGTTAAGTGACTTGTCCAAGGCCACACACATCTAGTAAGTAACAAGTTCCTGAGGTTAGATTTGAACTGTCGTCCTGATTCAAGGGCTGGTGGCTCTAGGACCACCTAGCTGCTCCCACATAGCTTTTTAGTTCTGTTTTTCTGAAACCAGCCCCCCCCCCCATCATCTCCCACAACATAATAGCATCCCATCACAATTATATGCCAAACTTGTTCAGTCATTCCCCAATTGATGAATATTGTTCTCAATTTCTAATTCTTTTTCATCACAAAAAGAGTTGCTACAAATATTTCAGGAAAGCTCAGTGAGAGTGCCAGACTTGGAGTGAAAAAGACTAATCTTCCTAAATTCAAATTTGGAGTTAGACTCTTACCAACTGTGTGACCCTGAGCAAGTCACTTAACCCTGTTTCCCTCAGTCTCTTCATCTGTAAAGAGTTGGAGAAGGAAATAGCTAATCAATCCAGTGTCTTTGCCAAGAAAACCCAAATAGGGACACAAAGTCAGATATGACTAAATATAACAATAAATATTTTTGTATAACAATAGATCCTTTTATTTTTTTTAATTTCACTGGGATATAGACTTAGTGGTATTGCTGATTCAAAGTGTTCCATAATTTTATAGCCCTTTGGATCTAGTTCCAAATTATTCCCCAGAAGACTGAACCAGTTTACTACTAACAGTTCATTAGTGTACCCATTTTTTCCTTCATTCTCTCTAGCATTTGTCATGTCTGATAGGTATAATCTCAGAGTTGTTTTAATGCCTTTCTTTAATCACTAATGATCTAGTATACTTTTTCATATAACTACAGTTAGCTATAGTTTTTTTTCTGAAAATTGTTTTTTTTGCATCCTTTGATCAATTATTGAGGAATGGCTTTTATTTTATGAATTCAATCAGTTCAATACCCAGTATAAACTTGAGAAATGAGGCTTTATCAGAGAAACTTGTAGAGGTTTTTTGATATTACTTTACTGTCTATAGTGGTCAAGCCACTTCTTGAAGTCACATCCAACTCTCTGCAATCCCATTTGTAGTTTTCTCAGTATACAGATGGTTTTTCTAGAGTGGTTTTTCATTTCCCTCTCCAGTTCATTTTACAGATGAGGAGCTGAGGCAGAAAGGATTAAGTAATTTGTCCAGGGTATCTTTAACAAAATGTAGTTTCTCTGATTATCTCTTTTAATTATGTCTCCTTTTATTTTTGCTTTGGCTGATATCATGATTGTTACACCTTCTCTTTTATCTTTTTGGTTCAGCTGAAGCATATAAGATTCTGATCCAGACCTTTATTTAACTCTGAGAGCATCTTTCTGTTTCAAGTGTGTGTCTCTGGCAAACCACATACTGTTGGAGTCTGGTTTCTAACCCATTTTGCTACCTGTTTCCATTTTATGAGTGAGCTCATCTCACTCTCAGTTATGATTACTGTGTATTTCTCTTTATCCCACTTTCTTTCATTTCTTCTCTTTTTATCCTGTCCCTCTTCAAAAGTCTATACCACTGCCTCTCTTAATCTATCCTACCTTTTGTATCCCTCCCACCTTTTCCTTTTCCCTTTCTAACTTCCTCTCCTATTTCCCTATTGGGTAAGTTAAATTTCTAGACACAACTAAGACATATATTCACTCCCAATGAGAATGAGGGTTCCAGTATTGCCTGGTCCCTTTCTTCATTTTCCTTCCACTGTATAAGCACTTCTTTGCATTCCTCTTAAAGTGAGAAAAATTTCCCCATTCCACCTTCTCTCAGTACATCCTTCTATCTCGAGTTCTTTTCCTTTAGAAAGTACTTCAACATAATCAACTCAAATGCCCTTAATGTAAATTCCTTTTAATTGCCCTACAGTTATAAAGTTCATAGGCATTACATGTTGCATCTTCCCATATAGGAATATAAACAATTTAACGTTACTGAGACCCTTAAGATTAATCCTTTTGGAGCAGCTAGGTGGCACAATGGATAGAGCACAGACCCTGGAGTCTGGAGTACCCGAGTTCAAATGTAGCCTCAGATACTTAATAAGTACCTAGCTGTGTGGCCTTGGGCAAGCCACTTAACTCCATTTGCCTTGCAAAAACCTATTTAAAAAACCACACAAGATTAATCCTTCTGCTCTCACTTTTTATTCTTTTCTTTAGTCTTATGTTTGAATATCAAATTTTCTATTCAGCTCTGATCTTTTCATAAAGGAATGCTTGAAAATCTTCTATTTCAATGAAAATCCATTGTTCCCCCCTGAAAGATTTTATACTCAATTTTGCCGGATAGATGATTCTTGGTTATAATCCTAGCTCCTTTGACCAAAACCCTCTGATCCTCTACTATGTAAACAATTAAATCTTAGGCAATCCTGACTGTGGCCACACATGCAACAATCATACATTTGCCTTGTTTTCAGTTCAAACAACATTTGAATTGTTTCTTTCTGGCTGCTTGTAGTATTTTTTCTTTGATCTGGAAGCTCTAGAATTTGGCTATTATATTCTTGGAAGTTTTCATTTGGGGGTTCTCATTCAGAAGGTGACTGGTAAATTCTTTCCATTTATATTTTCCATATTTTACCCTCTGGATTGAAGATATCAGGGCAGTTAGCCTTGATAATTTCTTGAAATAGGCTCTCAGAGTTTCAGCTAGTATTATAATTCTTAAATTATCTCTCCATATTTTTTCCATGTCAGTTGTTTTTCCAATGAGATATTTCATATTTTCTATTTTATTCATTCTTTTGACTTTGTTTTGGTATTTCTTAATGTTTCATGGAATCATTAGCTTCCATTTATCCAATTCTAATTTTTAAGGAATTAATTTCTTCAATGAGCTTTTGTACCTTTTTCCATTTGGTCAAATCTGTCTTTTAAGGTGTTATTTTCTTTACATTATTGTGCCTCTTTTACCAAGCTGTTAATTCTCTTTTCATAATTTTCTTACATCATTCATTTATTTTCTCAATTATTCCTCTACCACTCTTATCTTTTTTTATCTCTTCTAGAAATTCTTTTGAGGCTTGAGTTCAATTAGCATTTTTCTTTAGCTGTTTTCACATTAAAGTCTTCTACTGAATTTATCTTGTCTTCCCTGCCACCTTAGTAGCTTAGTAGATATTTTGTTGTTGCTGTTATTTATTTCAAGCTCAAATTTTTTCATGCTGCTGTTTCCAGGGCTCTTTCTGGAGGTCTGCAAGTTTTTTGTGTTTCCAAGGTGTTGTGTTGTGGGGAGAAATGTGGTCACTGGTCTCCTGGTCTCACTCTGTCTTTACCCAGGTCAAGAGCCTCTGGTCCTTCCACAGCATTAGCACTCTATTTTATAACTGTGACCAGGGATCTTGATTCCTTGTGATCAATAATCTCCATTATTCCTTTCAATCCCAGAACTAAAACCCAGAACTGCTTAGGAGCAACAGAGTTGCCCATCAGTGCCAGTCAAACCCAATGCAATCAAAGGAGTTTCCTGTAATTTCTTTCTGACCAGCTAGCCAATCTAATTACTGTCTCTAAACTGCAAAGTTTTGAAGCCGCCACTGCATATGTGGGCTCTGGACAGGCGTCCAATACAATGTCACAAACTCCTTTTATCAATCTCCTAAATTTTCATAAGTCAAAAAATTACTCACCCTGACCTTCTGTTGGCTCTGTTGCTCCAAAATTTTATTTCAGCCCTTATTTTAAAGTTTGGAAGAAAATGTTGAGAGCTCAACTAGACTGCATCTAATCCATCACCCAAAATGTGAATGGTTATAAAAGTCTACCTGTCACGTGTAGCTGCTCCGAAGAACAACTGAGATAAATATGTAAAGAAACTTGCAAACCTAAAATTCTAGATGTACAGTCACTGTAATTTGTATTTATGTATTTTTAATCTAACATTTACTTATTAAGTCTAATTTGTTACTTTGGAATTAGCAATACCCTTCCATAACCATAATTCCAGCATTGAGCCACATTTTATAGTTAGTCAATTAGCATCTATTAAGTATCCACTATAGGCACTATACTAAAATGAAAACAAAAACAAAAACCAATCCTCAAACTCAGAGTTCACAATCTAATGTGTCCAGTGAAATCTATGAGAAAACTTTGTGCTTCCTTGTACCAAGATCTCTAGTTAATAGATTCTAGGTGTCAGATGTTAACAATATAATGGGGTTAATTAAGCAAGAAAGGGTCACCTGGCTCACTATCTTCTTGTGCTCCTAAATTCTTCCCCTTAAGAGCCTGAGCCTTCAAAATTCACACTGATCTCTCAGATTTATAAAAATGTACTTCAGTCACATACAAAAGTGATCATAATCTGCTAGGATTATGTTTTCATAATAAAAAACACTGACATTATGGTTTATGCCTTGTCCCTCATCATGTTCTCAAACTATTATCCCCTGCTCTTACTTCACTTTTCTCTTATTCCAATCTTGAACATAATTAGCCTGTTCAACTCCACACTTTTATCTATTCCAGAAACCGTCACTGCCTGATCCTTTTACCACTCATCCCATGCCAAACCCAGCCCTGTATTAATCTTCCTTACTCTCCTTCCCCTCCCATTCTGGCATCACTGAATGGAACTTAAGGGAATCACACAAGCTTATTTAAGAGGATTTACTAAAAATTCATGATAACTTCAATCTAGCCCCTACTAAGGAAAAGTAGAACTTATTTCTCCCAGACTGATCCCCTGCATCACTCCCCTCAGAAACTATCTCAAACCTTCTCTTCTAACCTCATGCCTCCCATACCTCTCTTCCTCACTCTCTCAGATAAGGACCCCACCTCTTACTTTACCAAGAAACTGTGGCCTTTTTACTATGAGCTCCTTCTTTTCTCCTCTTCATCTAAAAAAAAAAAAAAAGAATTGACAAATCCTACTTCCTCCTTTTGTCCCAATCTCTGATAATGAGCTGGCCCTTCTCCCTGATAAGAACTCTGTCCTAAAGTGCATTCCCTGCAGTCTTCTCTAGTATATTGTTGTTTCCTCAATTATCCCACCCCCCACTATTCAATTCTTGAATACTTTCCCCTGCCTTCAAACACGCCCAAGTCTCTCTCACACTTAAAATTTTTCAATGGACCTACATACCTTTATGCTATGATCCTATATCTATATAGCTATATCTATCCATATATCATATATATCTTCCCTTCTTTTTCAGTCAAGCTCCCAGAGAAAATTTAAACTTGCTGGGTCTGCCTTGCCCTTACTCACTTCTCAACACACTGAAGATTGGTTTTCCAATCTCAACAATGAACTGAAAGGGCTCTCTTAAAAGTTATCAATGATTTCTTAATTGCCAGATTTGATAATTTATTCTTGATCATCTTTCTTGGGCCTTTAATATATGACTCTTCCTCTGAACCCTTTTTCTTCTCTAGGATTGAGCATATGACTGTTTGCTATTTTTCTTCCTTTTCACTGAACCACTTCCTCAATCTCATTTTTTGGCTCATCATTATCATGCTTGATCTCTAAGTCGCTGTCCAAAGCCCTCTTCTTTTCTTTATATATCATCTCTTGTTAACTTCATCAGCTTCCAAAAATTTAACTATCATCTCTACAAAGATGACTCACAGGGCGGCTAGGTGGTGTAGTGGATAAAGCACCAGCCTTGGAGTCAGGAGCACCTGGGTTCAAATCTGATCTCAGACGCTTAATAATTACCTAGCTGTGTGGCCTTGGGCAAGCCACTTAACCTCATCTGCCTTGCCAAAAACCTTAGAAAAAAAAAAAAGATGACTCACAGATCTATATATTTAGTCCAAGTATCCCCTTAGCTTACATAAGAAAAATTCTTTGAACTCCCAATGAGGAACATAGATTGGCAGTCTTCTCCCTGGGAGTTACTTTCAGCAATGAAATCACAAGTCTGGTACAATTAGTAGTTTATATCATGTGAATGAGGAAAATAGCCATGAGATACAGCAAATACAGGGTTTCACCTGATCACAATTTATTGCAAACATAATTTATATATTACATACAAATATATCGAGCCAAAGTTGGTCTCTTTGCTTCCCAGATAACTCCTAAGTAATTTTATACCAGTAGTTGGCAAAACTAAGGTCCTCATGGCCAAAGCTGGATTAAATACAATAAACCTCTATTTTAAAATGTAAAAAACATTCTTGGTTGCCAGACAGTACAAAAACAGATGTCTAGTCTTAATCTCTGAGTTGGATCTGGGTCTGCTTAGTAAGGTGCTTTAGAAGTCACTTCACAGATCAAAACCTTCATTTATACAAATGAAGAAACTGAGTCAAGTTCACTATACTAAGTGGTCCTAGGCAAAGCAAGGACTAAAACACAAGCCTCTGTTTTGCTTATTCCTCTGAACATCTGTGCATAGAGATCTGTAAGAAAGCTTTTACTAGATAGTGCTCCTCTATTCTCTCCTGGGAATTAATAAGCCTCTCCAGGGATTTCAATAGTAATTCCAAAGGACAACACACCCTTCAAGTATATATGTTAATGATGATGATGATGAGCATCCATTTCAAAGAAGACTGTAACATCAGGGAGATCCATGATGCCACAACCACATGAATTGGGGATCTGAGTGAGGGGGTGCTGTGTTAAGTGACCAAGCTCATTTTCTCCTCCAGAGTCATCTGGGTCCAGTGGTCAGATAAGAATCAGAACAGCTAGAGATGGTCCTGGATGCAAGGCAATCAGGGTTAAGCGACTTGCTCAAGGTCACACAGTTTGTAAGTATCTGAGGCTGGATTGGAACTCTACTTCACCACCTAGCTACCTCTATATCAGTTATCTATTAATGGGTCAAAGATCTAGAGAGACTTTCCATCTCCAACCCCCCCGATTTTATAGATGATGAATTTGAATCTAGGTCCTTTTTCACTGTATCATACAGGCTGCCTCAGACAAAGAACATACAACAAAGCCAAGTTGCTAACTTTCTTTTGGGTTTTTTTTTTAACAAGGCAATGGGGTTAAGTGACTTGCCCAAGGTCACACAGCTGGGTAATCATTAAAAGCCTGAATAAGGATTTGAACTCAGGTCCTCCTGACTACAGGGCCAGTGCTCTATCTGCTGTGCCACCGACCTGCCCCCAAAATTACTAACTTTCATCAACATCCCCAACCATCTAGAGAGATGGACAGATTTACCAAAGTCTTTTCCCAAAAAGTCTTAGTGCAATTTTAACATATGAAAGCTGAAAATTAAGACAAGTGTCTTAGAAACACCCCAAACTTGAAAGAAGAACAAGCTATAATAGATGGGATTTCTTCAGGACTACCTAATTTCCACCTCTAGTCCTGAGGCTACTCCAGAGCCTTTGAAAAGTCTAGAAATGCAAGCAGGAATTTTATGGCATGGCAGAATGCAAAAGAGCATTTTAGCTCTTTTTCCCCCCACTAGTATCATGATTTCAGAACTAGGATTAGATAACTAGGTCTAATGTATACTCTGAGAAATATACATTCATAGGTTCAGTAGAAACAAATGTCAAAGGGAATATATATATATACATATATATATCAATTCTAAAGTATAACATTAATAACTGATGAACATACCATGTCTTATTTATTTTTCTATCTAGCACATAAGCATCAAATACTTAATTATTTTCATTAGCATGAGCAAGTGCACACACGCGCACACACACACACACTCTCTCACAGAAGCAGTCCCTATATTCTGTATTAGAAATGTATTCTTCCCACTTCAATTTTATAAAACATAAGCAAGTCTTTGAAATTATCCACTATGTATTATATACTTCAAAGGAAAGCAAACTACATCATGGAGATTCAGTCTTAAGTATTCCCTTTTTGTCTTCTACTATATATATGGAAAAATATAATATAAATTCATGATTTTAAAAAAAAACTTGGGGAAGAATAAGTAAGATTAACATGTTATCTTAAAATATAACTGGACATATCTTAGCAAATAATCTTTATACATACTCTGGATCAAAGGTCCTTACTTGGGATCCATCCTTTTAATGTTTTGAAAATTATTTAAAAATAAATTGTTTTCTTGATAATCCTATGCATTTTATTTAAAAACATTATTCTGGGAAAGAGTCCATAGACTTCACCAGATTGTCAAAGGGGTCATATAAAAAAAAAGGATAAAAATTCCTGCCCTAGATTATTTTAAAGCCTCATCAAATTTTTAATTTCATTTTTAAATAAACAATAAAAACACTAAGCAGGTAAAATGTAATCTTTGAAAGGGGAACAACTGTGTGATCCTTGGTTTCCTCAGGATGTCAGAGGATTGCTTTCATTATCTAGAAACTCTTGACTCTGGAATAAATTCTGTAATGCAATAGGGAGTTTTTTTTAAATCTTGATTCTCATCTGAAATTCATATCTGAGATATATTAAAAAAATGAAAAAAATCTACCAAGATAAATGATTTCAGCAACCCAGACTTATACTAATAAGCAATAAAAATCTGAAAATAATAAATAATTTGAAATTGTGATAGTGAAAAGGTTTATCTGGGGGCTGTGAACAAAGATGTGGGAAAAAATCAAATCTTTATTTCAATAATTGGTTTTCTTTGTAATATTGCGCATTTCATTTTATGCATTTAGAAATATTATTCTGATTAATCCAGCAGTTTACCAGACCACTGAAAACTATCATGATCCTAAGAAAAGGTTAAGAATCTTTGTACTAGAGAAAAAACCTTTTATGCCTTTAAGCTAATTTCTTACGATTGTGTTTTTTGGGGGGTGTTTGCTTTCTCTACCAATTCCCCATTTTTCTTAAAGAGAAATATGCCTTAATTGGTAAAACCAAACTATTAATAAGGAGATGCTTACATTTAGACAAGAGTGTCACCTTTATGCTATCCGTTAAGTTACCTCCTTTTACTCCAAAGAAAAGATCATCTTTACACAATAGCTTTATCCATACTTTTTTCTCTTTGTGTGCATCTAAATTGTATATGTAATGGTAAGGGGACAGTAACAATTTTCTCTAATTAAGCAGAGAAGACAATGTATTCCCTTAGCACAAGACTTAACTAGGTTCCAACAGAAAACATATGTCTCTCCTGATAATAATACCACCAGAGAATTCTAGGACCATAGTAAGTATTCAGGCTAGAAAAATGAAGCACATGGTCAACAATACAAGAAAAGGGACTTAAAGAAAAGTAATACAACTTCTCATTAAACTCTAAGTGAGATAGTTCCAAATTTAAGAGCTTTAAATATAATAACAGCTTTCAAGGCAGTCTTCTTAAGAGGAGAAATTTCCATTTTATAGGCCATTCTTACATGTGACATTTCAACATTTTTGTAGGAGAAATAACCCATACATAGAATCTCCACTCTCCCAGGGAACTCTTATTCCTTTAAACCCCCAAAGCAGTTTATGATTCTCTTCCATTATGCTTTCCATTATAGTTATCTATGACCTATTCTTATCCCATTCACTAGACAGAAATCTTCTTGAGATTCAGTATATTTTTCTTTTTTATTTTCTTTTCTTATTTCCCAGTCTCTAGCACAATTCAACACACAATGGTACATTGCCTTTGAGAGTTGACTAGAATCAGGAAGACCTAAGTAAGAATCCTACCTACATATAAATATTGGTTGTGTGACAATGAACAAAAATCACTTAATTTTAGTGCCCCAGGATGACTTCAAAAACAACAAATGACAGAGGAGCTGTCCATCTGTATACATGCATAGTTTCTACTACATGGAGCTTCTAATGTAGATAAAAATCATGTGTCTCTAAAAGGAAAAAATACAACAACAATAGCCTGACTTAAAATGTTTACTGGTAAATAAGTTAATGAATCAACAAATGAAGAAATTAATATCATAAATATGCAACACAGCAAAACCTGTATATAAGTATCAATTATAAGAATTGCCAGCCCCAGCTTATTTCTTGCTTTGATTGAATAATTACTTGATAAATGCTTAAAAAACAAATGAAAACAAAAAAAAAACTTCATAAAAGTCCCACTCTGAAGGCTTATGGAAACGACTGGGCTCTCAAAAGGTTCATGTCAGCCAAGTGAAGAATGAATTGAATATACAAGCACTGAATTGCACTTTAAGACTAGGAAAACAAAAATGAAACATTTGCTGCCCTCAAGGGGGTTATATTCTTTTTTTTTTTTTAGGTTTTTGCAAGGCAAATGGGGTTAAGTGGCTTGCCCAAGGCCACATAGCTAGGTAATTATTAAGTGTCTGAGACGGATCTGAACCCAGGTACTCCTGACTCCAAGGCCCATTATGCCACCTAGCTGCCCTAGGGGGTTATATTCTACAGGGGAAATAACAGTATCTAGACAGGTAAGCAGAAGGCAAACTTAAGAACAAAAAAACAGTAATGCATGGAAAAATCAGGGAAAGCTTCACAGGAAAAAGTAGGTGAGAAGTGAAGGAGGATGAGGGCTGGGAAAGGTAAAATTAGTTGAGAGCACATTCCAGGCATTACAGAAAACTTGAGAAAACAGAGGCAGAAGATGAAATCCTGAGTTAGGAGAAAATCCTCTTCAGGTTGGGTGGAATGTGGAGTACACAAAGAGAAATGTGAAAACAGGTTAAAAATGTAGATTGGGGCCAAGCTGTAGATAGCCTTAAATGTCACTTTGAAGGATTTCTATTTTATCCTAGGAAAAAAGGAGAGCCCAAGATGGTTTTTGAGTAGTGAAATTACATCCTCAGTAATGTTAAGACTACTTTGACAATTGTTTGAAATAGGGTTTGGAAAGGTGAGAGGCTAAAACCAAAACACAGGCAAAAGATGTGGATCTGGAAGAGGGGGAAGAGATTGTGATTGAAGAAAAATCCACAAGATTATGGAGGCAGAATTGTCCTGTCAGTGCTTGGCATTGGACTGAAGGGTAGAAGAAAAGATAGGTGAGGGAAAGAATGAGAGATGACTATAGAGATATCAACCCAGGTGACTGGAAAGATGGTGGATCCTCTGTAAAAATGGAGAAGTCTAGAGAAGGGATTTGCTGTTTAGTCTTGGTTGTGTGACTCTCCATAACTCTGTTTTGGGCTTTCTTGGAAGAGAGAGAGTAGAATGGTTTTTGCCATTCTCTAGCTCAAGGCTGTCCCACCTTACTTTTAAAAGTTTTTATTGAAACAATAGACAATATAGTTTGTCATTTTAGTGAGAGCTCTGTGGTAACTCGCCTTCATTTACTGAAGCATTTAGCAAACCCACAGGGGGCCCACATAAAATCACACTGCAGGCCCCATCCTGGGCCACATTTTGGACAGCCCTGCTCTGGCTCATTTTACAGATGAGGAAATATACAGGGCTAAGAGACTTGCCCAGGATCACACAGTAAATGTCTAAGACAATCTGAACCTAGGAAGATGAGTCTTGCCATTAGGCCCAGTCCTCTTTCAACTGACCCATCTAACTGCTCCTTAGAGAAGGCATAAGAAGATATATAAATCCTGTTTTAGATTTATTGTTTCAGATGCCAAAAGTATATCTTGGAGGAGGAATAATATAGTCATCTGGAAATATGGGGGTTAGGATTTAGGAACAGAGACTAATGTTGCTTTATCCAGATTTAGGAATTCTCTATACAATGCATGAGAACTGAGGATGTTTGCCTTTCATTCTCAAAGTAGACCAGGATATCAGGGAAGTGATGCCATGACAAGCACATGAATTGGATTCGGGTTGGGGGGGGGACTTTCTCCTCCAGAGACATCTGGATCTAATGGTCAGTTGTAAATCAGGACGATTGGAGATGGCCCTGGATGGAAGGCAATCAGATTTGAGTGATTTGTCCAAAGTCACCCAGCTAATAAGAGTCAAGTGTCTGAGGTCAAATTCAAACTCCCATCCTCCTGACTCCAGAGCCAGTGCTCCATTCACTATACCACCTAGCTGCCCCATAGGAGCTAAGATCACCAAGAAAAGGGAATACAGAGAGAGAATAGAATATACAGGACAAGGTCTTCTCTAAACTTCATTTCTACTGAGGATCCACCATCTTTCCAGTCACCTGGGTTTAGAACTTCGTAATCATTTTTCATTCCCTTCCCTCACCTTACACCATTTTTCTCTATCCTTCTGTCAGGGGTCAACCCTTGACAGGACAATTGCACCTGGTAGATGGATGGATCATGATCCAAGTAAAGAGAAAATCAGTTTCAAAGAAAAAAAAGGACATAGACATGAGCAAATGATGGTCAATAGTGGAGAAGATTGGAGAACAAAAAGACAAGACTGAAAAAAAGGACACTGCATTTGTTGTTTTTGTCCTTCATTCTCTAAAAGGACCATAAGGCACTAAAAAAGCATTAATAGCCTTTAAGAGAGCAATTTCAAGAGAATGGTCTAGTTGGAAGCCAGATCACAAAGAAATAAGTGTAGATGACCAAACAATTGGCAATGAAATGCAAGAGATGGTCAGGAAGATAGCTTAAGGCAGAGGTTCTTTTTTTTTTTTTTTTTTTTTAGGTTTTTGCAAGGCAAATGGGGTTAAGTGGCTTGCCCAAGGCCACACAGCTAGGTAATTATTAAGTGTCTGCGACCAGATTTGAACCCAAGTACTCCTGACTCCAGGGCCGGTGCTTTATCCACTGCACCACCTAGCCACCCCCTAGACAGAGGTTCTTAAGCTAAAAGCTTACGAATTTAGAAAATTAAAAGTGTCTATTTTTATTTTCACTAGTCTCTAACAAATTTATTACTTTCTGTAACTACTTTTAAACACTATTTTGTGGAAGGGACCACAGACTTCACTGAGTGCCAAAGGAGTATATGACTCACCAAAAAATTAAACCCCCTAGTTTAAGAGGAAGTCAGGGTTAAATGAAGTAAACTTTAATATATTGAGAAAAAGGCATGAGCACCCTGTGTGGAGAAACCAAGAAAGAGTTAGTAGGATTAATGGGTAACAGAGAAAGAGGAAAAGAGAGAATGTCAGCAAAATAAAGAGAGACACAATAAAATATACAGAAACAAGCAGTAAGAGAGTCACATCATGACACGTTTAGAATTATTTATAAAATAAGCTCCCAGAGAAGAGGATAGGCAGTCAGAACAATGGTGACAGAGAGAATTGCAAGGAATACATTCACTTCTACTTCAGAGATCAGATTAAAATAGAGAGAGGATAGGGAGATTTGGTGAAGATGAAAAGGGATTATGAGGTTTGAGGTATGGGAGATGAAAGAATTCAGTGGATGGCCTTGAATTTTTTCAGGAATAGAAACCAAGATCATATGGTGGGAGAAAGAAGAATAGTTGGTTGATTGGTACTTGCCCTTTGTTATTGAAGACCACCAAAATGACATCACTATGTTTAAGACAAGTTACGGTGTGTCCAACTGCGACTAATCAGACCAATATGATCTTACTCTATCACATTTTGGGTACAAATAGTCCATGTGAACACCTGGGTAGGTACTCTAAACTTACAAATGTCACATTTCCTTTGAGCTGCTTCAATTCTGCCTTCCTCATAGAGTGCAGCCCCCTCACTGATGAGGGCATGCCATGCTGGGTGGTTCTATGCCAGTGTCTCCCAGGCTGTGCAATTAATTCTAAAGTTCTTCAATGAGACCTGTAGGGTGTCTTCAGTATCAGTTCTTCTGACCCCAATGTGAGCCCTTGTCCTGTGTGAATTCTCCATAAAATAGTGTTTTTGGCAAGCGTAGGTCTGGCATTCTAGTATCATGTTCAGTCCATCATAGTTGCACTTTCTGTAGTAATGTTGGAATGCCAGGCAGTTTAGCTTGAGGAAAGACCTCAGTGTCTGGTGTCTTCTTCTGCCAACTGATCTTCAGAATCTAAGACAATTTAATTCAGCTTCCTAACATGGTACTGGTAGACAGTCCAGGTTTCACAGGCATATAGCAGTGAAGTCAGCACAATGGCCCTGTAGACCTTCAGTTTTGTAGTCTGTCTGATACTTCTTCTCTCTCACAATTTCTCTTAGAACTTCCCAAAGGCTGAGCTAGCTCTAGCAATGCGTGTGTTGACAATGTGCACCTCCATGGAAAGTATCCTGCCAAGGTAAGTGAACTTGTCCATAGTTCTCAAAACTTCTCCATTTGCTGCAATTGATGGTTCCACATATGGATGGTGTGTGGTGCTGGCTTATGGATACCTGTGTGTTCATTGTTAGAACAAAATGAGCCCAAGCAGCCCCACTGCAACTTGGCAGTGGTGGCAAAGGTTGAAGAAAGAAGTTTGTAACAATGTAGAACATGAGAGCTCAACAGAGAAGAATATATGATTTGCTGTATTTCCAAATGAGATTGTGAGGTTGTGGTTCCATGACCTCCTCCAAGAGAAATCAGCAATTTGGAAGGAATGAAAGAAGCAGATGGCTTGGGTGACCAAAGTTGAGCACTGGCAGTGTTGAGTCCACATCTATGAGGAGTGAAAAAAGCCAGGTTTCCCAAAGAGTACAGCTATTGGGATAAAAACTCTCTCTTTGATAAAAACTGCTGGGAAAATTGGAAGAAACTTAGATTAGACCAACACCTCACACTCTATTCCAAGATAAGATCCAAATGGATACAGGATTTAGACATTAAAAAAACAATACTATAAGCAAATTAGAAGATGAAGGACAAATTTACCTGTCAGAGCTACAGAAAGGGGAGCAGTTTATGACTAAGGAAGAGATGGAGAACATCACTAAAAACAAACTAGATGATTTCGATTACATTAAATTAAAAAGCTTTTGCACAGATAAAACCACTGTAACCAAGATGAAAAGAAATGTAGTAAACTGGGAAACAATCTTTATAACTAATGTTTCTGACAAAAGACTCATTTCTAAAATATACAGAGAACTGAGTCACATTTAAAAAAAAAAGCCATTTCCCAGTAGACAAATGGTCAAAGGATATGCATGCAAAGGCAATTTGCAGATGAGGAGATCAAAGCAATCCATAGTCATATGAAAAATTGCTCTAAATCATTACTTATTAGAGAAACTCAAATTAAAGCTTCTCTGAGGTACTACCTCACACCTCTCAGACTAGTCAATATGACCAGAAAGCATAACAATTATTGTTGTTGAAAGGGTTGTGGGAAATCTGGGACACTATTACATTGTTGGTGGAGCTGTGAACTCATCCAACCTTTCTGGAGAGAAATTTGTAACTATGCCCAAAGGGCAACAAAAATGTACATACCCTTTGATTCAGCAATTCCACTACTGGGTCTATACCCCAAAGAGATGATGAAAAAGGGTAAAAACATCACTTGTACAAAAATATTCATAGCAGCCCTGTTTGTGGTGGCAAAGAATTGGAAATCAAGTAAATGTCCTTCAATTAGGGAAATGGTTTAGCAAACTGTGGCATTATGTATGTCATGGAACACTACTGTTCTATTAGAAAGGAAGAGGGATGAGAATTCAGGGAAGCCTGGAGGGATTTGCAGAACTGTTGCTGAGTGAGATAGCAGAACCAGAGATACACTGTACACCCTAACAGCAACATGGGGGCTATGATCAACCTTGATGGACACATTTATTTCATCAGTGCAACAATCAGAGACAATTTTGGGCTGTATGCAGTGGAGAATACTATCTCCATCCTTAGAAAGATCCATGGAGTCTGAACAAAGTTCAAGGACTCTCCCCTTTAATTTAGGAAAAAACCCAGATATCTTATTGTCGGATCTTGTTATCTCTAAGACTTTTTGTTTCTTCGTTAAGGATATGATTTCTCTCTCATCACACTGAATTTGGATCAATGTACAACATGGAAACAATGTAAAGACTGACAAATTGCTTTCTGGGGGGGGAAGGGAAGTGAGATGGGGGAAATTGTAAAGCTCAAAATAAATAAAATCTTTATAAAAAAAGAATTACAATGCAGTTAGGAAATCAATCTCAATCTTTTTTCAAAAAAATAAAAGGTAGAGATACTCTTAAGATCTCTTCCAAGCCTACATCTATTATTATGCAACAAAATCTGACTAATAAAGGAGACTTCTATGAGTCTTTATGTTTAATCATCCAAAAATAAAAAAAAGCCAGATTTTTCACCTATAATATACAAGTTTGGGCTAGCTTCCAAAATTAGTAGTGATTAAAAAAAATAGTGATAGTTTCATTGTATTCTGATCAGTCCCCATTGTGTTCATTCTAAGTGCTATGTTTTAGAAAAATGATAAGCTGGAAAACATTCATATCAGAATGAGGAAGACTAGAAAAAAAAAGGGGCTAGGAGATCATGCCAGGAAACTGAATGATCAGTTGAAGAACAAACTGGATGGGTTCAGAGAATACTGTAATATGCCAGCATTTTCCCATTACAGAACTCTAAAAAAGTTATTGATAGGGTTTATAAAATCCTATGTCTCAATGCTTAGGAAAAATGGCTTCCTTTCTATACTTCACAATGATCCCATAACATTACATAAATTGGAGGACTGCCCTATAGCCATCAAAGTCTATTCCAGGACTGAATAACTCTTAATCTAGAAAAATTCCTTATGTGAGTAGGCCAATTCTAATTTATCTTAACTTCACAGTATCCAGGATTTTTTTTTTTTGGTTTTTGCAAGACAATGGGGTTAAGTGACTTGCCCAAGGTCACACAGCTAGGTAATTATTAAGTGTCTGGGGCTAGATTTGAACTCAGATCCTAATGACTCCAGGGCAGATGCTCTATCCACTCTGTGACCTAGCTGCCCTTATTCAGGATTTTAAAAAGCCTCCAAGGAGCCTATTTTAGTTTGATTTCACTGCCCCCCCATCCCTACAGAAGGGATCTGAATCTTCAGATCAGGGCACATATGGAAGTCTGGCAAAGGTGTGGACAACTTCTCAAAATTGTTTTTTAAATGTGAAAAATAACTATAAAGGACATTAAATAAATTAAGTTTAATTATTAAATTAAATGTAAATTTCTGTTATTGAAATGTTTTAAAAATAAAATCATGGATGGTAGATTAAAAATTCTGTATTTAACAGTGCTCTGAATCATTCTTCCAATTCTTTCAATCTAAAATGTCTGATCAGGAATTTTCAACAGCTAAGTCCCAAATAAGTCTTTCCGCTTTGTCTCCTATTCTCATCACCCAAGGTTTCCCTAGGGAATCCATAAATACCCATAAATACTCAGAGCCTGAGATCAACAAAGTTCAATTTCAGTAATTATAAATCCATTTAAATGTTTTCATTTTTTTTATTGTGTGTAATTTGTGGTTCATATTAAAGAATACTCTTCAGATGTTAAAAATGTGAAACAAATCTAAACTGAAATTGATAAATATTGCATTTACTCAATTGTTCACAACTCAAGACATACCTAGATTTCATGCAAACTATCAAATTATATTTTAAAATTATAGTATGCAATACTTGCGTGTGGAACTCTCAAGATCTACAAAGGGAAGAGAGAAGGGTGGTTTTGTTATTTTAAAACTTTGTTTACAGAAGATAAAAAAGAATAAATGAATTAAAAGCTTATTCTCACTGATTTTTTAAAAAATATTCTGAGTTCTTCTTTATGAAGATTCACTACAAAGTATGTCTATAAAAGTTTGTCCAGTTTTCATTTTCCTCAAAAATTCATAATGGGCTAAATCCTAAACACTTCTTTATATACATTATAGCAATTCTTCCTTGTTTAGATGTAGGAGATTACATGACTATATTAACCTATGTTAAATTGCTTCCTGTCTCAAGTACAGAAAAGGGGAGGGAGAAAATTTGGAACTCAAACTTTTTAAAAACTAAATTAAAAAAAATGTTTACATGCATTAAAAATATTAAAAAATTTTAAAAATAAATCAAACTCCCTTTCAACTATTAAAAGCAAAACAAAAAATATAAAGAGATCATAAAAATGCCATGTTTGCCAAAATGCCCCCAAACTATGCCCATTTCAAAAAGTAAAAAAGGCAGCGCAAGTATTGACATCTTATACTAACACAAGCCTCTATAGAAAATTTTGCTGTGTTTTAAACTATATCTTAGAAATTTAAATGGAGAGATATGATCTAGTGGAGCAGAGGAATGTGAAGGCCTCACTGAGTGGCTTTTGTTTGTTTATCAACTTAGGTATTCATATTTAATTCATTTATTAAACATTTACTGAGTGCCTACAGGCAAAGTGTATTAAACTATGGAGAATAAAAAAAGTAAAAACAGACAACTTCTTCCTTCACAGAATTTATACTTCAATAGCAAAGATGCAAACACAAATAATTTTCACATAAAGCAAAACATGAAAAGAATGACCAGTAAGATATAGAGGGATATATAAGTCACAAAAGGGAAATAATGGAACTGCTAAAGTACAATGTCTGTGCTATACAATGAGAAAAGATCATTGGTTGATACCTGAAATTTGAATCAAGTCATTTATTTTTTTTTCCCCTTCTTGGGCACTATTTTTTATTCCAAATTATACTCGAGACTAGCATATTACCTAATTTTTCTCTACCTGCTCTAGGACTGGCTGGCCAGGACCAGGAGCTAGAAATCCATTAATAAATACTTGTTGATCTGAATTAAATTCAATAAGGAGCATAAAGTAGATGCCTAGATAGAGGCTTGCAGAGTAGGATCCAGAGAAAAGTAGATTGCTCAATCAGTAAAAAGTTAACTAATATATGCTAGGCAATGAATATACGAAAATAAATATGAATCACTTCTGGCCTCAAGTCGCTTACATTCTATCAGGAGAAACGTACACAAGTTTATACAAAGGAAAAACAAATGTAAAGTAGATGCCACAGTGTTTGAAGTTTTGGAAGAGTGTGTTAACTAGTCAAGAAGTATTCTGGACAAGGGAGAAAGCCTGTGCAAAGACATGGAGAAGAGATAAAATTTTGAGTGTGAGGAGTCAGTTTTAGTGAATAGATGTTTTGGAAATAAATTATTCTAGATATTTAAAAAAGTTTTCAGTTCAGTAAGACATGTAGTAGAGTCAAAAGAATGTTAGATTTGCAATCAGGAAGACCTGAATTCAAATCCAGGCCCAGGTACTTAGAAATTGTGTGATCATCCTAGGCAAGCCATCTGACCTCTCTCACAGCCTCAGTTTTCTCATCTGTAA
The DNA here is from genome assembly GCF_037893015.1 of Macrotis lagotis. Lineage (NCBI taxonomy): Eukaryota > Metazoa > Chordata > Mammalia > Peramelemorphia > Peramelidae > Macrotis > Macrotis lagotis. The sequence goes on from NC_133666.1 coordinate 355,329,323, forward strand.
AATGGAGATAATATCAACTATCTTGCAAGATTGTTGTGAAAATTAAGTGAGATAATGTAAAGTACTTTGCAATCCCCACAGCAATATATAAATGTTAAATTATGTGACTATTATATATTTTAAATATAAAATTATACTACATAAATATCATAATATTTTTAAAAAATAAATTCAAGGACTAGATTATTAGAAATGTTCCTAAGACAAAGATCTTATATATATGATATATATCATATATATAATATGTGTACAATATCCTCTACCTTCATCTTATACTGTAATAGTCTCACTGTCCTACATACTTTATACTTTAGAATCATCACCTGAAAACTATGGCATCAATAATGAAAACTACCAATAAATTACTTTTTAAAGTAAAATATTCTATCCTAGTTAAATGATATTTCTAGGTAATTTAGCTTTATATATATATATATATATATATATATATATATATATATACATATACATATATATATATGAATATTTAACACCTCATGCTCACATTTTTTACATAGGTTCAAATCTGCAATAATAAAAACTGTGATCCACGCTTGAGCAAGTTAAATGTAAAGTAGTAGTTGTTGTTTGGGCAACTTTTCCCTCAGTTCTAAACACAGTCAGCAGGGCCAGGAGTATAAAGTGGGCCCCTCTGGAATCCTTCTGCACTAATGATTCACTACTTCCAGCTGCAAACCTGATATATATAAGTGCTGATAAAATATTTGGAAAAGAATTGTTTGCAAAAATTTGAAATACAGCAAACTGGAGAACATTAAGACTACACTTTGAAGTATTCAAAAAAATAGAGAGTTCACACATTAAAAAAGTATCTCTATGCTGGCATGTTTATTTATTTAATCATGCAACTTCAAAAATGAAGAATTATATATAAAAATATCCAATATAAAAATAGCAGAATGCCAGTTGTAATATTAACTTGATAGATAAAAAAAAATTTTTATCTAAAAAACCCCATAGTTTTATCTAAACTATGAAAAGAAAAAAAATTAATAAATGAAAGCTAGAATAAGAATTAAGTACAAATTGTCTAAAGTGAGGTACATCTGGTCTAAAAATGCCCAGTCAAGAAAAATCATATAGCCCAATAAGATTTCTCAGTATTTTTTCAAGCTACTCTCTGACACACATATGAATCAAACTTTCAGTAGCTCCCATTATAATATAAGTCTGTATGGTTACAATACCTTGGACAAATCACTTTCACCCTCAATATCCTCCTCTTTAAAGAAGGTTGGATTATGATGGCCTCTCCCTTCCAGCTCTAAGGTTACAGTCCTATAATGCCAGATATCCAACACATATGTCCCACACATATGGAAAATTTTGTACTATTTTCTAATTAATTCCTGTATATTAATTTTATTTCCCCAATTATTTTGCAAGCTTCCTGACTGCACAGAGAGTGAATAGTCACTCAACAAAGTTATTAACTGTTACATATCTATTAATGTGCTATGTGGTTCGCTAAGGTAAGGGATAGGAGAAATCAGAGCATTATTTCTTTAGCAATATGGCATGGTGGGAAGAGCACCACACTTGAAATATCAAGAGAACTGAACCTGACTTTCCCAGATACGACATTTATCAGCTGTGTGTATTTGAACAAATCAGGTCACCTCTCTGAGCTTATCTGTCAAATGTGGCCACTAATAACTGTACTCATTATCCCACAGAGTTCTGAGCAGAAATAATTTAAATAAACTTAAGATGCTACAGAAATGTGAACTATCATCTTATTATCATTAGTCTTCACTGAACAGAACACACAGTATGTACTCAATACTTGCTAATCAACGATATTGACTGGGACACCCAAGAGATGTCAGGACAAAAGTTAATGACAGATCAACATATGATGGGGAACTACATATTACTTTTGATGCAGAAGGAATCCATCACTCAACACAATCTGTCTCTGACAATGAAATGCTCTAGGGAAACTATTAGATCTAATTTTGTTACATGGGTATAATATTTAATCAGTTTAAGGTTGCTCACTCTAATAATCTCCTTACTTTGATTCCTTTATTTACTTATATATTGCTTTTCAAACAGATTTTTTTTCTGATTTTTGGCTTCACCAAGGGTGATGATTATGTGATGCTCCAGTCATATGGTGGATGGACACGAGCAGCCAACTGGAGTAAGGAAAACCAGCTTTACCCAGTTAAGGCAATGTTTGGATCCATTAATAAAAGTTTAAGTGTCTAGGACAAGGAAGATAATAATCCTACTGTTCAGATCACATTTGAAGGGCTGAGTTCAATTCAGTGCATTACACTATTAGAGGAACACTGAAAAACTTGAAGTAAAAACAAGGGGGGGGAGGACTTAGAAACCATGTCACATAAGGAATGACTTAAGGAATCCAAGACTTAATATTAAAACATCCTAGCTCCTTTCAGATATTAGAAGCTTATCACATAAAGGTAAGGATGGACTTTCTGTATAGTTAAAACAAAGCTATAGGTTTAAAGCTAGAAGAGATCTCAGAAATCATCAGTCCAACATTTTTATTTTACAGATTAGGAAACTAAGGCCAAGAAAGATTCAGCAATTTAATCCAGTTATACAAGAAATAGAGGAAGAATTGGAGCTTGAACCCAGCTCCTACAATTCCTTTGAGTCAGAAGATCTGGATTTTGAATATGATATTCCTGAGAGTTTTTAACTTGGGAGTTTCTTTCAGGAGGTGACTGAGATTCTGTCTTCTAGTTCCAGTAAGTCAGGGCAGTTTTCCTTCCAAGATTTCTTGAAATACATATCTAGCCTCTTGTTTTATTCAGATAATTCAATGAGCTCAAATTGAGCTTTTTCAACAATTTTTGATAGGAAATAACCTTCATTTTCTTTTATATGGTTCAATCTTTTGATTTTGTTTAAAAATTTCTTATTGTCTTATATGGATATTAATTTTGGTTTGGTCCATATAATCTTCAAGGAACTGTTACTTGAAGGTTTTGCACATTTTGTGCTAAGCTGTTAATTTTTTCTGAATTCTATTTCTCATTTCTTTCCCAGGGCTCATTATGATGCTGTTCTTAGGTCTTTATTGGAGTTGTTGGAGGGGAGGCAGTAGGGAGAAGCTGGGCTGTATTGCTTCCTCCTACTTCTCCATCATGGGTGGACACCAAGGTCTTAGGATCCCAAATCCAATACTCCCTTCTAAGGCATAGTACTGCCTCCAATCCTCTACCAGAGGTTAAAGGTAGATATGAATTCAGTAGGAAAAAAACTTTTCAATATATTCAAAAGTGGAACTAACTGCTTCAAGAGATAGTGACTCCACAATCATTGGGAATGCATACAAAGTTTTGGACCACCAGTTACAAAATTTTGTAAAGGGACTGTGCTGAATAGGAAGTTGGATGAAATGTTGTTCCAAGATGCTTTTCTTCTCCAAAAGTCTCTGATTCTGACTATTTTGCATCTTAAAAATATACCTCAGTGCCAGAGAAGACCTGCCTGAATTTTAGCAACAAAAGTGGGGATTCTATTTCTAATGACCAATTTAGCTATCTAAAGTGAGTCATTTTCTCTAAATGTATTTCAGCTTCCTCATAAGCATAGGATAAGGATAATATTATGCTGCAATATTCTGAAGTCTGAGAACACATTAAGAAGAAATTGGAGCTGCATTATTTTGTGTATCTGTTCACTATTTGAATACATCAAAGTTGCAATAGGCCACAAAAATAATGCTATCTAGTAGGTCATTATACTTTAGCATTAAGGCCAGAAATAAGACTAAAACTCATTCCACAGAAATTCTAAAATCATTCATCAATACAATTGTGCAAGAATAATACACGATCAAGATTTGTGCTTTTAATCAAAACAATATAAATACAAATCTGAATTGATTTTAAATCCAAATGACATTATTTCTTAAGACTGGCTCTCATCCGTGCCTAAGCTTCAACATCTTTTCATAGAAAAAATAAGGACAGAGAATTGATATTGGAAGGAAAGAAGAAAAGGAAAAGCAGAGTCATAGATGATATGATTTAAGGATATTTGAAGAGATGTACATACACAAACACACATACAGAAAATGGATGTTTAAAATCAGTTACTGTCATTAACAACAAAGGCTGAACTTATTCCAACCACAGAATTCTTTTTTTTTCTTTTTTAGATTTTTCAAGGCAATGGGGTTAAGTGGCTTGCCCAAGGCCACATGGCCAGGTAATTATTAAGTGTCTGAGGTTAGATTTGAACCCAGGTACTCCTGACTCGACAGCCTGTGCTCTATCCACTGTGTCACTTAGCCGCCCCAACCATAGAATTCTTAATATAAGAGGTAGATGAAAAGAACCAAACACTAAGAAGCTGGGGAAAACGGGTCAAAAAGACAAGAGATCATGACACAGAAAAAAGGAGAAAATATGATTATTTCAGAATCTGAAGCAAAGAAATATTTCTGTCAAAAGAAATTCATATAAGGAGTTTAGTCACAAAATAGTAAAAAACAAAGGGTAACTCCATCAGCTTCATCTAAGCAGAGTAATGAAAATAACTTTGCACTCAGAAATCATGTAGCTAAACCCTTTTCATTTTACAAATAAAGAAATTAAGGCCCAAAGAGATAAGGTATTTGGTCCATCAAGGTAGTAACTTGGAAAATTAGAACCAGTCTCTACTACCAGCTATGGGATTTTGATACTACACAGGTCTCTGTCTATTTCTTAAATCTGGAATGGTTAGGTTTATTGGATTTCAGGAAATATGACTGCAATGTATCAAATGCATTGCCTTATAATTTTATTCAGACTACAGAATGTGATGTCATTTTCAATAGCTAACCAGCATCCTTTACTCAAGCCTTCCTACAATGTCTCACCATAAAGCAAAGGTGTCCCAGAATTCCTGAAGGCCATCCCAGGACAGCCCAATCCCTCCAGCTCTTAGCAAGCTGGAAAAACTTTGTATCCAATATTGTCTGCATTACTATTATCTGAGGACTGGGTAAGTGCAGAAAGGCTTATTTTCAGAAGGCTGGCCAATAGCAACTCAGACTTCTACTAAGTGGAAAAGGGGCTAACAACTGGAGTAACATTTGTTATTCCATGAAGTATTGGGAGTTTTGTTCAGAATCCATTTTGTCTTTTCTATAAAAACAAGAAGCAATATGAGGTAAATAATTATTTTTATCTCCCTTTTTACAGAGGAGGAAACTGAAGCTCAATAAGGCTAAGTGACTTGTCAGCATCCCAAAGCTGCAAAGTAGGTAACAGGATTTACATCTTCCTGACTCCACACCTAGTTTGCCCAATAACATTTTTTTCCTTAATCTGCCCTGCTATGTCACATAGTGACAACACTGTAAATGTTTAGTATGTATATACATATATATATACACATATATATCTAAATATAATACATGATCATATAGATGTTTTATATATATTATATATATAAAAAATACATGATTATATATATATATGTATGTATGTATATATATTTTACAAGGCAATGGTAATTATTAAGTGTCTGCAGCTGGATTTGAACTCAGGTACTCCTGACTCCAGGACTGGAGCTCTATCCACTGCACCACCTAGCCACCCCCCACTGTAAATGTTTAGACACTGATACAGAAGAAAAACAGAGCCAAGGACAATAGAGCGACAATGACATTACCAAAGTGACAGTTTCTCAGACAGGTATGTGAGATTTAGCTGTTTCCATTTGCTGAAAAAAAATCTCTTCGGATTTATAAGTATCTAAGAATTGGCAGCATGCTTTTAACTACATTGATAAATTTGAAAGCTAATTTAGCATCGGTGTACTTTGCATTATTCTGGAGTACTATGCTCAGCTGGGGTGACACACTTTCTGAGGAGCCCTGACAAACTGAAGCAGGGGCAGAAGAGACTATAAGCCAGATAAGGAAGGACCTGGAAAAATTATGTCACATGAAGCACTGCAGGGAACTAGGGTAGTGCGGCTCTGGAAACACTTTTCAAAGGAAAAGGTTCATCCTGTTCCTCTTAGGCATGGAAGGGCCACACCCTTAATTATAACGTGGCATTTATTCTAACGAGGCATTTTATTCTAGGTTAGATGCTGTGGTTAGATGGCATTGGGTCGTCATTGTTCGAGTTTATGTGGCCAATTAATCAGATGACAAAGCACTTCTATAGATTATAGAGTGAGGGCCTTCTTTTGGAACAATTCTGAAACAACCATCCCTGTTTTCCATTTTATTGTTTGGGGGTTTTTTGGCAAGGCCACGGGTTGAGTGGCTTGCCCGAGGCCGCACGGCTAGGTGATCCACTTTATTTTTGCAGATGTAAAAGGCGACACTCGCAGGCCCACGGGTAGGGTTGGCAATCTACCTGTTTGCTTGCTTTGTCTGCATTTTCTCATCAGGGAGCAAGTCCTAGAAACTGGATCCCGAGAGAGGAAAAGCCAATGAGTGAGCGGCTGCCTCTGGGGCATCCCGCGCGGCGGCACCGAAGGACGCAGGGCCTGTCTGTCTGTCCGGGAGGACCTGGGGGGGCTGGCACTGGGGGCCGCGGGGTCACAGCTGCCGGCTCCTGCGCCGCGCAGGGGAGTCAATGCGGGCATGCGAGGGGGCACCGCCCCGGCGCCGCCGCTCGCCCCCCTCCCGCCCCCGGCCGGGCGCGCTCACCAGAACAGCAGGTTGGCGCAGACAAAGCCCGCCAGGCTGCGGAGCGGCCTCCGCCAGCTCAGAGCGTCGCCGACGCAGCGGCCCAGCAGCAGCGCCGGCTCCTCCGAGGCCCGGGCCGCGCCCCCCGCCGCCGCCGCCGCCGCCGCCGCCGCCTCCCGCTGCCGCTGCTGGCGGGGGCCCGGGCTCGCCATGTTCCGTCTCCGCTGGTGCTGGCTGGGGCCGGCGGGGCCGGTGGAGCCTGCGGGCCGCGCGGCGGTGGGTGCGGGCGGCGGCTCGCCTGCGCCGAGGCTCCCTCCGAGGCTCCCGGGCCGAGCGGGGCGGGGGAGTGGGCGGGCGCAGCGGCCGGGGGCGCTGCCGATTGGAGGGCGCCGGTGACGTCACAGAGCGCCCGGAAGTGGGCGGGGCCGGCCGCGGGGGGCGGGGGGCAGGTGGCCGCCTGCTTCCTCCCGACCCCCTCCCCGCTGGGCACCGCCGGCGCGGGGCCTGGCAGAACCCGGCCGGGCCCGAGCGACCACTCTGCGCCCCCCCTTGGGCCTGTGATGGAAGGGCGGGGACCCCGAATCTGCGATGGATGGGAAGAAGCCAGAAGGTTCTCCAAAGTCCCAGCCTCGAAGCCCGGCCGGGTTAGAGATGGAATCGCGGGGCATTAAGCGCCCCAAGAGGCACACCTGTTTAAGGGAAGGGCCTGGGCCCGTGGTTGCACTGCCAGGGAGGCTTGGCACCGGCTCAGCCACTGAGAGCCCCCGGTTACCTGGATCACCCAGAAGTGACTTCAAAAGCAGCGCTTACACCCAGGCCTGCCCGGCCATCCGCGCCAATAGGTATCAAAGCAACGGTCCGGAAATTGAGTGGATGTCCATCAAATGGGGAACGGCTGAACAAATTTGTGGTATAGGTTTGTGACGAAACACTGTTGTTCTATTAGAAACGAGGAGTGACGGGAATTCAGGGAAGCCTGGAGGGATTTGCATGAACCCATGCTGAGTGACACAAGCAGAACCAGAAAAACACTGTACACCCTAACAGCAACATGGGGCGATGATCAGTCTTTTATTTTTATTTTTTAGATTTTTGCAAGGCATTGGGGTTGTGGCTTGCCCAAGGCCACACAGCTAAGTAATTAAGTGTCTGAGTCCAAATTTGAACTCAGGTCCTCCTGACTCCAGGACCATTGCTCTATCCACTGCACCACCTAGCCGCCCCGATCAGTCTTACCAGACTTGCTCATTTCATCAGTACAACAATCAGGGACAATTTTGGGCTATCTACGATGGAGAAGACCATCTGTATCCAAAGAAAGAATTGTGGAGTTTAAACAAAGACCAAAGACTATTCAATTTAAAAAGAAAAATTTATTATGTAATTTTTCCTATCTCATATTTTATTTTTTCTTTAGGATATGATTTCTCTCTCAACACATTCAATTTTGATCAATATATAGCATGGAAACAATGTAAAGACTATCAGGCTGCCTTCTGTGGGGGGCAGGGGGAGGGAAAGGAGATGGAGGGGAAAATGGTAAAATTTTTTAAAAAAAGGAATTCTAATTTTCTCCCCAAATCAAGGGCTTTGTCTATTGACTGTATAACCCCACTTTTGAATGGCAGTTGAGACAGTCTTACTAGAAATTTCTCTTCACTAGTGAATTCCACTGTTTCTATTTCTTTCCTCATTTATGAGGTCCAAAGTGAAAAGCTTCCCCAAACTAGAGAGCAAACAGAAGCAATCACTTCAAGTCAATTTTTTTGGTAGTTTTTGTGCTATTATAAATAGCATTTTTACACAAACAGAAATTTAGAAAATTCAAATTCAATAAACATCTAAAATAAGCTTTGTATGTGTTAGACACTTGAAGTGTAAATATAACAAACAGCCCCTGTCCTCAAGTTGTTTAAAGGTTGTTGGGGGAAAACAGGCTAAGTGACTCTGATGACTCAATGGCAGGAGATAATACTCATTTGGGAGGAGTAATATGCCTGTTATTAAATCAATATTACATTATGGTTATACCTCATGTATTGAAATTTAAAATTTTTGTTTTATTGTTGTTGATGCCATTTTTTATACATCCCATCTATTTCAAATTATATCTCTCTACTTTTCCACTTAAGCATCCCTTGCAAAAAAGATCCTAAAAAAATTTTTGTTTGTTTTCTTTGTTGTAAGGGCTATAGATTGCTATGTTGGAGAAGGATGTATTCAGAAATGAAGACTATATGAAAACAAAAACAGCAAAAATATTTAAAATTAAAAGGATCAAAGTAATTTAGCAAAAATTAGCATTAACTATATCTGAGAGCATTTGGAGTATTTCATGCCCATAGTTCCTTAGTAATGCATCTCATCTTTTCTTGATCTGAATTTAGTCATTTTAATTATATCTTTCAGTTTCATTTTTTTTCTTTCCATTGAAATTGAGGTTCGGCCAATTCCAAGTTTTCCTGACCCTGTGGACCAAACTATCCTTGCAGGGGTTTTCTTGGCAAAAATACTGGAATGGTTTGCCATTGCATTTTTCAGTGGATTAAGGCAAACAAAGCTTAAGGGACTTGCCTAAGGTCTGTTTTGAACTCTGGTCTCCCAGTGACCTGAGCCATTTAATTGCCCCAGACATCATTATAGTCACTGTTGTTTTTCTCATTTTGCTCATGTTGCTCTGCATTAATTCTTATGTCTTCCCATTCTTCTCCAAATTCTTCATATTCATCATTCTTCCCATTCCTCTGTGAATTTTTCATATTATTTTCCATTATAGTACAGTAAAATTGTCTTCCATTCAAATAAAACCATTTGTTTGTCCCTCTTCTCATTCAGTGGATACCTTTTGTTTTCAAATATTTCCTTCTCAAGTCTTTATTACTAACTGTTGTCCACTTCAGAGTGGACCTTGGGAGGCTTACTCCAAATTGCTAATATTAATCAAACCCATGTTGAAACAGAGGATGCCTTCAGAACTACTTCACATTCTTTTGAGTATTCCTAAAGATAACAAATCTTTGCTGAAAATGGATCTGATTTTTGAAAAAAGTCAAAAACCATCAAAGTCAAATTTGGCATAAGGTCTTAAGATCACTGATTTAGAGCTGGAAAAAGGGGGTAGCTGGGTGGATAGAGCATAGGCCCCAGAGTCAGGAGGACCTGAGATCCAGCCTCAGATAGTTAATAATTGCCTAGTTGTGTGACCTTTGGCAAGTCACTTGATCCCATAGCCTTAAATAAATTTTAAAAATTTAAAAAATTTTTAAAAATTTAGAGCTAGGAAAATACCTTAGAATGAATGAAACCAATTCATTTATCAGATGAAGGAACTGAGTCACTGACTTGCCCATGGCCTCACAGGCAGTAGAAGGTGAAGCATGATTTACCCATACTGTGTGTGATGCAGTTAAGTATCCCATCTTTTGTGTTGCTTTTGTTTTTAAGTATGATTATGAAAAACCAGTACTGGTTTGGTTTTATGGCTCATGAACTAGCTGATGATATTCCAAAAAAGATGAAAGTACTTAATGCTTCAAACATATTTAGAAACATGTTTGGATAAAAAATGATTTAAAACCTGATTTAATAACAACACTACTCTTCAAAGCCTGCTTTAATAACTCTTCCCAGAACAACATGGAATTTATCCATAGACATTCTAAGTTAGTCTGAAATAGCATCCTATCATTAAGTAAGTTATCTTTCCTCTCCAAATGTCTTGTTCATCTCAAATTTACCTTTATGACCCAGAATCAGAAATGAGAGGAAAAGTAGCTGTAGAAAAAAAATCATTCATTGATTCATTTTTAAAAAATCAGCAAAAGTGTCTTCCCATCTAGGCTACTCATGATAAGCACCTTAACCTGATTTTTGCCTACATAACAATGTGGGCATGAGTGGGGGGGCAGCATAATGCAATTTGTCCTGACCCCAAATCCCTAGGATTGATCAAGAGATCCAAACATCTACCTCATTACATTCTACCCCAAAGGCAGCCAAGCCTATTTACCACTTTACCAATATCCGGTGAGCATTCCAAATTCTACTAGTGATTCTCAGGACTGATTAGGTTGCTAATTGCTGGACAAAAGTACTGTCCACATCCAATGAGGCATATTTTATTATTTTAGCAGACCCTTAGACCTCTAAAATGAGATTAAATCCTGCACTGCACAACATGGAAAAGATCACCTTATTATTAGAGCTATAAACACTATATACCATTAGTTTTATTCAGAAAATTTACCACCACAGTCATAAAACTTGATGTTGAGGAGACCTAAATTAACAAATACTCTTGGATCATCTCAATGATGGGTATTCCCTCCAACAAACAAATGGATAACTCATCCATACTTGCCTTTTCTTTGCAGCTCTGTACTCCAAATTGGTTTTTTGTTATTATTGAGTAGATTTTTTGTGACCCTATATGGGGTTGTTTGAGCAAAGATACTGGGGTGGTTTGCCATTTCCTTCTTCAATTCACTTTGCAGATGAGGAAACTGAGGCAAACAAAATCAAATGACTTGCCCAGGATCACACAACTAGAAAATGAGTGAGGCCAGATTTGAACTTAGGAAGATGAATCTTCCTGATTCCAAACCCATTACTCTATCACTGCATCACCTAGCTGCTCCAATAAGTTTATTGGCCTCCAATAAATTCAACACCAGGACCCACCCAAAGTGCTAGAGCACAATGAGTATCTGTCACTTATTCTTCACTGTGCCTTACTTGTATCCCCAACTCTTCAGATTTGTGGTCTCCTTTACTTATGCAATTGGGTTTTTTATAGTTTTTTTTAAATATTTATTCTCTTTTTGTACAAATAATTTTTTATACATTAATAAAATCTTCTTTAAGAGTAAACAGAATACCCCCTCCCCCCCACAAAATATAGACTTGCTTGAGCGATAAAGTAAAGGGGAGAGAAAAAATTAAAATTAAAAAAAATAATAGTAATAATTGTAGGTATGGCCAGGTGGTGCAATGCACAGAGCCCCAGCCCTGGAGCCAGGAGCACCCGAGCCCATATCCGGCCCCATGCACCCAACAATCACCCAGCCGTGTGACATGCAAGCCACCCCAACCCCACTGCCCTGCAAAAACCGAAAAAAAAAAAAAAAGACCCAAAATAAAATAATAATAATAGTAGGGGTGGCTGGGTGGAGGGCAGAGCATTGGCCCTTGAGCCAGGAGCACCCGGGTCCAAATCCAGCCTCAGACACCCAAAGATCACCTTGCTATGCGGCCCCAGGCAGGCCACCCAGCCCCATTTGCCCTGCAACCCCCCCCAAATAATAATAATAATAATAATAATAAAAAATGTGCTTCAGTCTGTGTTCCAACACCACCAACTCTGTCGTGGGTGGATCACATTCTTTATGGTAAGTCCATGGCAAAAGTTACTTCCATATTTTTCCACCATTGCCACTGCTGATTGCAACTCCCTCCTTTCATATTTCTCCACTACCTTGTACTATATTTTCTCTCTCCTTTCACTCTGACTGTGCTATAGGGTAGCTGAGTGGCGCAGCAGACAGATCCCTGGCTCTGGGGCCAAGAGGCCCCGAGTCCCTATACCACCCCTTAGGCCCAGCATCCACCTGGCCCTATGGTCCTGGACAGGCCTTCCAATCCCAACCCCTTGCAAGAAGTAAAAAAAGAAAATGTGTTATATCTGACCACTCTTCCCCCCATGGTCCATCCTCTCCTCCATCACTCACATCCCCCCCTTCCCCCTGTCCCCCTCCTCTCTCCTTACTCCAGATGCCTATACCCCATTAAGTATGTATGCTGTTTCCTCTCCTAGCCACCTCTGATGAAAGCAAAGTTTTCCTCATTCCCCCTTGCCTCCCCCCTTCCATATCATTGCAATAGCTCATTGTAATAAAGAAAAAACTTATTATATGAGATATCTTGGCCTATTCCCCCCCCCTCCTTTTTCTTTCTCCCATTACATTTCCCTTTTTCCTACTGACTCCATTTTTACACCATATTTTATCTTCAAATTCAGCTTTCTCCTGTGCTTCAACTATAAAAGCTCCCTCTACCTGCTCTATTAACTGAGAAGGTTCATATGAGTATTATCAGTGTCATTTTTCTATACAGGAATACATGCAGTTCATCATCATTAAGTCTCTCATATTTTCCCCCTCTCCTCCAATCTCCATGCTTCACCTGAGTACTGTATATGAAGAGCAAACCTTCTGTTCAGCTCTGGCCATTCCAACAGGAACATTTGAAATTCCCCTGGTTCATTGAAAGTCCATCTTTTTCCCTGGAAGAGGACATTCAGCCTTGCTGGGTAGTTCATTCTTGGCTGCATTCTAAGCTCTTTTGCCTTCCGGTATATTGTATTCCAAGCCCTATGAGCTTCCAATGTAGTTGCTGCTAAGTCCTGTGTGATCCTGACTGCAGCTCCACGATATTTGAACTGTGTCCTTCTGGCTGCTTGTAATATTTTCTCTTTGACTTGGGAGTTCTGGAACTTGGCTATAATATTCCTAGGGATTGGTTTTTGGGATCTCTTTCTCGGGGAGGGGGGATCAGTGGATTCTCTCCATTTCTATTTTGCCCTCTGCTTCTAGAATATTGGGGCAATTTTCCTGTAGTAATTCTTTGAAAATGATGTCAAGGCTCTTTTCCTGATCATGACTTTCAGGTATTCCAATAATTTTTGAATTATCTTTCTTAAGTCTGTTTTCCAGATCATTTGTTTTTTCAATGAGATATTTCACATTTTCTTCTAATTTTTCATTTTTTTGGTTTGAAGTATTGATTCCTGATTTCTGGTAAATTCATCAATCTCCCTGAATTCTATTCTTTGTCTGAAGGAGTTGTTCTCCTCAGAGTTTTCTTATCTCTTTTTTCCATCTGGCCAATTTTGTTTTTTAAAGCATTCTTCTCCTCCATAACTTTTTGAACTGTTTTATCCATTTGACCTAAGCTGGTTTTTAGCATGCAATTTTCTTCAGCATTTTTTTGGATTTCCTTGACTAAGCTGCTGACTTCATTTTCTTGTTTTTCCTGCATCTCTCTCCTTTCTTTTCCCAGTTTTTCTTCCCACTCCCTCATTTTATTTTCAGTCTTTTTTGAGCTCTGTCATAGCCTGAGCCCAATTTCTGTTTTTCTTGGAGTCTTTAGATGCAGGAGCTTGTGCTTCCTCATCTTCAGACTGAATATTTTGATACTTCTTGGGCTCATAGGCAAAATATTTCTCAATGATGTTCCTCTTGTTTCTCTGCTTGCTCATTTTCCCAGCCTGAGACTGGTTTTGGGGTGCTTCCTGAGCTTTTGGGACACTCCCACAAGGGTCTCAGTTTGTGAGGTTCTGTCCTCCCTCCTGTGTGTGAATGACCATAAGCTCCCCCCTTGCCACGGGACTGAGGTGGAGGGGGGCCCTGCTGTTTTATGGGGGGGCCTAGACTGTGATCAGGATCAGAATTTGGTCAGAGCCCCAGAGTCCTGTTCCAGGGACAGAGTACTGCAGTCTCTCTCTCTTCACTCCCCTCCCTCAGCTCAATGGGCTCATGCCCTGGGGGCTCCTGCTTACTGGCTCTGCCTGCTTCTGTTCCTGGATCTGGGCTGCTGAAAGACTAGGTTGCTGGCTGTGTCCCCTGACGGCTGGGCTTTATATGCTCGCTCTGGCAGAGGTCCCCCACTGTTCCCCCACTTTGTGCCAGTGCTCCCCGGGGTGCAGCTCAGGAGACTCCGCTGCTGCAGCTCCCAGTGCCCTGGGGCTGTCTCCAGGAAGCTGAAGTTCTTTCACTCCGGCGGGCCACCCCTCTGGCGGCCCCTCCAACCCCAGGGAGCAGAGCCTTTCTGCTCTTTTGCAGGTTACCTTGAGTAGGAGAACTGCCTCATTGGGTCCCTCTGTGGGTTCTGTCTCTCAAAAGTTTAGTTAGAGTCCTTAGCATAGAAGTTTTTTGAGAGAGCTTCTAAGAGTCGTTGCTCTATGCAATTGTTTTTTAACTGAAGTGTTTTATCATTTTAAAAGTTCTCATTAGGATCATAGGAACACATATTTAGATTTGGCTCATTAATCCAGCTTAAGATCTTCTTGAATTTTGACCTCATCCATCTTGTAATAAACAAACAACATTTGAGCACATCCCTTCTAGTTTAGCATCATATGAAAATTTGATAACCTTTCATGTATTCCTCTATCAATCATTACTTAAAATATTAAATAGAACTGACACAAAAAAAGATCACCAAGTCATTCCACTTCCACAGTGACATCAGTATTCCTTTAGTATTGGTTATTCAACCATTTTTAAATCCACCCAATTGTATTGTTAAAGATTGTAACTTGTCCAAGGGCACACAGCTAATTAGTATTAAAAATAGGACACAAATCCATGTTTTCTCATTCTAAGACACTTTTTCTGTTACTCCAAGCTGAAAGCTATTGGACTATTTTCCCTGAATGTTTTTTTTAGGTTTTTTTTTGCAAGGCAAATGGGGTTAAGTGGCTTGCCCAAGGCCACACAGCTAGGTAATTATTAAGTGTCTGAGATTGGATTTGAACCCAGGTACTAGTGACTCCAGGGCTGGTGCTTTATCCACTGTGCCACCTAACTGCCCCCCCCTAATGTTAATAATGTTATTTTTCTTTAATATTATTCCATCCTGGTGTAGAAGTGATCAGAGTTTCCTAGACTATACCAATAAAATTCAAGCTATGATGGATCTCACCAAGATTAAAAATGTTTCAAATGAGGCCCAGTGACCCACAGTATATCTGTTTGTTGTTAGCCAACTAAATGAGTTCTATAGAATGTAGACTTAACAAGTCATAAAGGATGATGTGGGAATGGGGGAGTGAGGAGAGGTTAAAGGAAGGAGAGAGGGAGAGAAAGGAAATAAGGGAAGACAGGAGAAAAGAAAGGAAGGAGGTTGGTTGGTTGATTATCCTTCATTCTCAAAGAGGAACAAAGTGATATTATGTTGTCTGACTGTCATTGCTTAGACAATATGAGCTCAGAAGACTACAATTTATTGAGCACAAATAGTCCAAGTGAACATTTGGAGTAAAGAAGTCTATAAATTTGCACATCTCAGATTAATTTGGAGTCACTGCATTTCTGTTCCCTCTTAGCACAATGTCTTCTTTAATGCAGGCAAGGGATGCAGGGTTGGGTGGTCCCTTGCCGGTGTCTCCCATATTACACAGTTCCAAAGTTCTTAAGAGTGACATTGAGAGTGTCCTTGGGTTGCTTCTTCTGACCAACATGTGAGTGCATGCCTTGTGTGAATTCTCTGTAAAACTAGTCTTTTAGGCAAATGTATGTTTGACATTCAAACAACATGGTTAACCTACTGAAGTTGTGCCCTCTGCAATAGAGGTTGAATTCTTGGCAGAGGATCTCATTGTCTTAACGCCTTATCTTGCTAAGTAATCTCTTCAGAATCTTCTTAAGACAATTCAAACAGAAGTGGTTCAGTTTCCTGGCATGTCCTGATAGGCTATCCAGATTTCACAGGCCTACAGCAAGGAGATCAGAACAATAGCTCTGTGGCCCTCAGTTTGGTAGGGAATCTGATACCTCTTCTTCCCCCCACATTTCCTGCCGAGTTAGCTCTGGCAGTGGGTGCATTAACTTCATCATCCATGTGTACGTGCCTAGAAAGTGTACTCCAAAGGTAAATGAATTTGATCCCCAGCATTCAGAATTTCATTGATGGTTCCACAGGAGAATGGTATGGCACTGGCTAGTGGAGAATTTGTGTTAATCTGGTGTTAATTTTTAGGCCAAAATTAGCATAAGTTACAGAGAATCAACCCATACTTTGTTGTGTCTCAGCTTCAGAGACTACATTGAGTGCATAATCATCTTTGAACAAAAAGACCATGTGTCAGTTCTCCACTTTAGTCTTGACTTATAGCCTTTTCAAGTTAAATAATTTGACATCAGTATAACTGACCTTTATGCCATTTTTGTCCTTGTTGACTACTGGCAACATTGCTGAAAACATCATGCTTAAAAGTCATTGGAGCAAGCCCACAGCCTCGATTCACTCCATTGGTGACTAGGAAAGCTCGAGAGCATCATCCACTGTCCAGAACCCAAGCAAGCATGTCATCATGAAATTGGCATACAATGCTCATGAATTTCTTGGACAATCAAATTTTAACATAATTTTCCATAATCCCTCCCTACAGTATCAATGACCTTGGTCAGATTGACAGATTCTGTGTCCAGACTTCTGAAATTACTAGATAGGAAATGAAGCTTTTATTTTCCATTTGTAATAAGGAAAATTAGGTCTATCCTCTCCTTGAATGAGGATCTTAGAGGCTACAGCTCCATAGGAAGCACAGACCTAAGCAGGTCAGGAGAATCTGCCCCACTGAACTTTAGCATCCCAGACTCCTATCGATCATTCTGTCTACCAAGCTATACTGCATATCCTTTCCCTCTTCCTCTGTCCACAAATTCTACCCTTCCACATAAATTGGGGGGAGGACTACTTTTTCTGTTCCAAGGGTATGGTACATAGCAATTTTCAACTCCATTTATAGAAAGGAAGCAGAATTTCTATAGACAGAGGAGGTGATAAGGAGAAATAAAAGATTCCGGGAAGTACAATGAACAGCCTAGGTAAGTGAATAGAAAAAGTTAACTTTCAAAAGACCCTAGGATATAAAAAGAGAAATTCAGAGAAGGCAAGGAAGACTTGTATAAATTGATGCAAAGCGATGTGGGCAGAACCATGAGAACAATTGATAGAGTGACTACCACACTGTAACAAGAAACAACTTTGAAAAACTTAACTGTTCAATCAATGAGAATTTTATTAAGTACATACTATGTGCTAGGCATTGTGGATAATGATGATATTTGTCTTTTGTTCTCAAAAGCTATGACATCAGGGAGGTGATGCCATCTGGGTCCAATGACCAGAAATGAATCAGACAACTGGAGAAGGCCTCAATTGAGAAAAATTAGAGTTAAGTGACTTGTTCAAGGTCACAGAGTTGGTGTTAAGTGTCAGAGGCTGGATTTGAACTCAGTCCTCTTGACTCCAGGGGCAGCTAGGATGCTGTATCCACTGCACCACCTAGCTGCCCCAGCATGGTGGCATTGATACAAATGTAATAAAACAGGCTGGACTGGAGGAGCTTACCTTCTAAAGAGGGAAACAGTTGCATGAATATATTTACACACACACACACATACACACAAATGAATATAGCATAACTATTCAATTCAAATATATACAATGTGGTTAAATACATGATAGTTTAGGAAAGATTGTCATTAGTTGGGAGAATAAGGAAAAGTCTCCTTGTAGAAATTGGTGATTGAGCTGCCTAGTAAACGTAGAGAGAGACTCCATGAGGTGGAGGTAAAAAGGGCTGAGGAAGGACCAGTGCAAAGGCCTAGAATGCTGTGTGGACGAGCCAGTCAACATGGCAGGATCTCAGAGGGCAGGAGGGAAGGAATGTCCAGGGAGTCTGGAAAGAGCAGTTGAAGCCAGGTTATGAAGGCTTTAAAAATTAAAACAGAAGAGTTTATATTTTATCTAGAAACAATCAGAAACCACTTAAGTTGCCTGAGTAGGAACAACACTTAAGGAAAATTGGTGGATGTTATAGGATGACCCAGAAGGGCGAGAAATTTGAGGTGGGAAAACCAATTAGAAAGCTGTTGCAGTGATTTAGGCCAAAGGTGATGAGAGCTTGAAGCAACCAACAGCAAACACTCTGGGATCCAGGACTTCTGTTTCCTTTTTTCTCTTATGAAGTCACTTAGCTTAGAAAATTTGTTTGAAGTCAAGAGCTTTCCATATATTTTATATCTCCCCATAGGCCTGTATATGGTAGATGTTCATTCAATACTCCTTTTTTTTTTTAGGTTTTTTGCAAGGCAAATTGGGGTTAAGTGGCTTGCCCAAGGCCACACAGCTAGGTAATTATTAAGTGTCTGAGACCAGATTTGAACCCAGGTACTCCTGACTCCAAGGCTGGTGCTTTATCCACTACACCACCTAGCTGCCCCTCAATACTCTCTTGAATTCCAGGGATACTAAACTATGATAATCACTAGGATAATTACTATTGTTTTAAGTTTTAATTATGAATATGCATTTAAAAACCTAATTTTGCATTTAAAACTTAAATTCTATGGATAATTATAATTTAGTCATAAGTTACTAAACTATTATTGGAATACTAATTTATGTTAAGAAATCCAAGTAAAGTGCCAACGGAAATGCAAATGTCAAAATGCATTTAAGAGTCAGTATTCAGAGTTCAACAAGGAAATTAGCTACCTAGACATTACTTAGGCATGTCTAAATAATCATTAGTCATAGCAAGGTTTTATAATATTTATATCCATCTTCTAAAAATGCACATGTAACAGGTTGATCCTGTCAGCTGGGATCCTGGGGATTTGCACCTTGATTAAGAACCCCGGGCAGATGACAGGAAGTATCCTACAGGCACATTTTCAATCACCCAGCACTCAGTTCCTCTCTCTCTCTATGCATGGTTTTGCTGGGCTAGCTGCTATCCTGTCTATCAGTCAGTCAACAACCAGGTACTATAGTAGGGGCTACGGTTGGAAAGACAGTGAATAAGAGCATGGGCCCTGGAGTCAGGAGGACCTGATTTCAAATGTCACCTCAGACACAACACTTACTAGCAGTAGAACCAGGCAAGTCACTTAATCCTAATTGCCTCAAGGAAAAGGAAGAAAAATTCCCTAGTACTGGCAGTTTCTTTAGAAACAATTCATAATAAAACTTCCTCCTTTTCAACATAGAAGTGGGATACTATGGGTGTGGGATGCTTTATATACTTCCAGAGTGTGGATACTATGTGGTTTATTTAACTGCTTTTCTTTCTAAGCTCATTGGCCAGAGATGGAAATTGGATGAAAGTAAGTAGAAGTAACTGTGATATAAAAACAAGGAACCAGAACCACTAATTTTTTAAGTAAATTAAAAATAAAAAAGAAGCATTGCCTGATTTGTTGTGGAAGCACTAACTTCTAAGGAACATTACAGGTCCCTTCAAGTCCTAAATTTATGATCTTACAATTTTAAGATCTATACAAATATTCAGTCTTTTCACCTGTAAAATTAGAGTGGAGGTAAGACTAATTGACTCCAACGTCCAATCCAACTCTATGATTCTATTATCAAACAATTTTCAAAATAATACCTCTAAACAATGAACAATGACATGGAATGATGTAATTTCATCATATGCCGATGTCCTTGGTTGATCTCTTCTGGCTTGTTAGGACACAGAGATCATAACTGTCCTGGGCTGGACTGTTCTGGATTTCAGGGGACCCTTCTTGTCTATAGGAAACAGAAAGGCTTCTCCCTGCTCATCCATCTCTTCCCCTGGCCTGGTTCACCTGAAGGGATAGGAGAGAAGCCTAATACCCTGAGAAGAGGATTCAGAGGCAGAAACCCTCTGTTCTGTTGCCAGGACCAGCTAGTTACCAGACCTGCCTCAAGTCGGGACTATTTCTCCATCAGTTCCTAAGAGAATACTGACCTTCAGCTCATCTAACCTTTCTCCTGAAATCAATAAAGGACAAGAAAGGAAAGGAAAATCCTAGAAATAACTTCAGTACCATCTACAGGCCAGATGTGAAATCCTAGACAATGTTACTTATTCCCAAGGGCTTCAGATAAAAATAAAAAAAAAAAAGAATTTTTTTTGTTACTACTGTATTAAACTGAACAAATACTTTTCAAACACAAGAGGAAAAGAAATGTTTATAATGTTATATGTAATCCTATTTTTGTTCAAATTTTTGAAATATTTGTTTGTTGTAAAGTTCATAATAAAAATAAGAGAAAACATTTAAAAGATACTAGGAAAAGTGGGTTGTGATTCATTGGGCTCAATTCTGTGCTTCCAGGGGAACATAAATGCCAAAACTCTTTTCCAAATTTATTATGCTTTATTTCTTACAAGACTTTTTCTTTTGTTCCAAATGTGAGCTGGAGATGAAGGGAAAGAAAATAGATTTTTGTTTTTTGAAAAAGGAAAATTAGAACAGAAACTTTTTTTTACTGTGCTCTAGTGTCTACATTGCACCTCCACTCTGTTGTCCTCTGCCTCAAAAGGGAATATTGTGGACACAATATATCACTAAATATTAAGCAGTTATTTAGAATTAATTAAAATGCTAAGCTAATACTAGGATAGACAACTACCTGTATAATATATAAAAAAGAATGGTCTTTCTATAGTTGATATTGTTAGACCCTTGTTCATATGTCCCTTTTTTAATCTTCATATTTTTTTTGGCAAGGCAGTGGGGTTAAGTGACTTTACCAATGTCACAAGCTAAGTAAGTATTAAGTATACTTACTTATTAAGTAAGTATTTGAACTTGGTTCCTCCTGACTCTAAGGCTGGTGCTCTATCTACTGCATCACCTAGCTGCCCCTCAGTCTTCATATTTAAAAGAGATCTGGAAAAAAAACTAGATATATAATAGTAAAAGGAAGCAAAAATAATTAAAAGATGGGAAATAAGCAATTTTTCTTGGGAAAAATGGGTAGCCTATGTATATGAAACATTAATAGCAACTTTTTTGTTAGAGCAAATAACTAGAATTTCTTCATCGGAAATGACTAAATTATGTGAATGTAATGTATAGTGGTAATGAAATATATAATGTATTATTAATTATGTTATAATCATTTCTTATTATTAAGAAATGACAATTTAGAATTGCCCTATATTTTAGAAAAGCCCAGAAATATTTGTATAAATGGATTCAAGGTGAAGT
The DNA here is from genome assembly GCF_037893015.1 of Macrotis lagotis. Classification (NCBI taxonomy): domain Eukaryota; kingdom Metazoa; phylum Chordata; class Mammalia; order Peramelemorphia; family Peramelidae; genus Macrotis; species Macrotis lagotis. Next base: position 355,350,731 of record NC_133666.1, read on the forward strand.
GGGCAGAACCAAAGAGGAGAATTTATGACTTTTAATACATTGTAAAGAAAAGGAACATTTGAGAGATTTAAGAACTCTGATCAGTCACAATTTCAAGGGCCTGAGGATGAATCATGGCACCTCCCTCCTGGGCATGGGGGACCAACTAACTTAAGATTTCTCATTAGAGAAGCTGTTCAATCATGTCCAACTCTTTGTGACCCCATTTGGGGTTTTCTTGGCAAAAATACTAGAGTAGTTTGTCATTTCCTTCTCCAGCTCATTTTACGGATGAGGAAACTGAGGCACAATGAATTACATGACCCTTACCTAGGGCCACACAGCTTGTAAATGGCTGAGGATGGATCTGAACTTGGGTCCTGACTTCCAGCTGAAATCTGTCTCCACTGTGCCACCTCACCACTTATATCCCTCCCAGTGGAGACCAGAGGGGTAGAACCAGAGAGAAGACACACCATTCCAGCCTCTCTTCAGGTCTCAGGGATGGGGGGAAAGACTCAGAAGACCCCAATATATGGAGCAGTTGGCCCATCCAATAGGTTCCCAGCCTACTACCTTAAGAGACTTCAGGGAATGTGCCTCAGGTAAGATCTGGGGCTCTCCCTCTTGGCTGAGCTGAGTTATCTTACTCCCACTGGGAAGGCTCATTCACTCTCTGAATTGTCTGTGTGTATTTTCATGTGTTTGCTGTCTGATAAGATCAGTGGGTTTATTTGACATTTGCTATGGATGTTCTGATGGCAAGGGAGTCAGACCTTGGATATTTATAACTTCAGACACATCTTCCCATTAAAGACTAGTGATCAGGAGCATAACAAATCTAAAAGAGAGCATTTATAATTCTAGTCCAAAAACCTCCCTCTGAGGAGAGGAGAGGAGAGTGGCTCATCTCTGGTCCTCATCTCCTGCTTCCCCTCCTGAAGGAATCAAAGTGGAGAGGAAGACTAGGAGGAGCCTGTAGGTGTAGCTATTCTTGTCTACAGAGCCCATCTAGAGAGACCCACGTAGACACACGTAACCTACATGGGGCAAAAACAACCCCATGCCGTGCCATTTTCATAAGCTGATGAACTACCATGTACTCCAGGATAGTTTTCCCTCTAAAAATCAGGGAAGATCCAAAGGGACTAAAGCTTAAGTTCTTGATGCAATTCCCAATTACACAGGACATAAGGTACTAGCCCATGAAGAGCGGATGCCTTCCAGACTGGGTGGGAGAACTTGTGGTAGTTACTACACTCAACATATCCTGCTGACCAAAAATCTCCATCTGGACATGAGGCAATCATATCTCCATGAACCAGTGCTGTATAATTGCTGAGTAACCTTTCCATGCTATGGATAAATAAACCTTTTGTTAACTGACAGATGGCTTGTGAATGTCTCTTTTTATTCCAGCTCAAGGCTTGAAACACCAGACAGTCTGAATTAGACCCAGCCCCTTTTGAACTTCTTTTTTGTTCTGTGTCTTTTTAAATAAATGTCTCATTAATGCTCTTTTCCTTTTTTTTCCGCAACACTCATATTCACCAACTTTCCTTAAGGCCACCCCCCATAGAAGCTCTTTCTTCTAATTAATAAGTATAGTCAAGCAAAACAAATTAATACACTGTCTATAAATATGTTTCTTTGTGATCTCCAACCCATCACTTCTTTGCCAAGAAATAGGAAGTATATTTTGTCTTCTGAAGTCCTAATGGTCACTGCATTATTCAGTGTTCTGAAGTCTTTCAAAGTTGTTTTCCTTTACATTATTGTGGTCATCATGTAAATTATTCTCCTAGTTCTCACTTCATTTTGCATCACAGTTCATACAAGTATTCACATGCCAGAATATACTGCCCTTCAGAATTTTCATAGTATTTTGTTTAATTACTCCAGTTCACTTTTTGCATATTATAATTTTGTCTGTCCTTGTTGTGTCTTCTATTAGAATGTAAACTACTTCAGGGTATAAATTCTGTGTTTTCCAAACTATGCATCGCCTTAGTAAATACAGTGCCAAATTAGAATTACCAAAGCCAGTTACTCCAATTCTATTTTCAGATTCATGCTTCATCCATTCATTTGATCAGGCAAATTACTATAATTCCAGGTCATTAGGTAACATTTTCATGGAGAGAGACGCTCCAAAAGCAAGCTGTGTTGGGATGATTAGAATCTTGAGGACTGATGGAACAGCTGACTCTCATCACTCTTTCATAAGAAAAGAGTAAGGTACAGATCAGTCTGACCTTAAAGATGACTACATTCCCTCTTGAAACCTCACAATTGTAAAAAAAATTATAGTGATAATCACATTGATACAGCATTTTAAGGTTTGCAAAGCACATCAAAAATGTTATCTTATGTTCTTCGCAGCTGTGGGAGGTAAGTGCTATTATTGTCATCTCCATTTTACAGATGAGGAAACTGAGGTAGACAGAGGGTAAATGACTTGCCCAGTTAGGAACCACATTTGAACTCAGTTCTTCATAAGCTTTTAGTACCTTAAGAACTTTTGCCTAGGTGCAGCAACATTAAAATAAAAAGTCCTTGGGGAAAAATAAAGGACCAAATCTTCTCCTCTGAAAATTTCTTCAAAATTTCCTCAACTTTAGGGGCAGCTAGGTGGTGCAGTGGATAAAGCACTGGCCCTGGAATCAGGAGTACCTGGGTTCAAATCCAGTCTCAGACACTTAATAATTACCTAGCTGTGAGGCCTTGGACAAGCCATTTAACCCCATTGCCTAGCAAAAACGTAAAAAAAAAAATTTCCCCAATTTTTAGTAGGGTGAAGAGCATACGGGCCTGTGTAGCCTACTCACATTTCTTCATCTTAGGTATTAATAGAAATGCAATGTCCAGAATGAGGAACATTATAATTTAAATATATTAATCAGCATGTTCACTATGGGACCACATTTTGCCAAACTGAAATTGCCCCCAGAAGAGTATATTCAGTGTAATAAAGGTATTCACTACCACACAAGAATAAGTTGAAGGATATGGCAATATTTACCCTGAGAAAGAGAAACCTCAGAGGATATATAGATATGGATATGGATATGGATATGGATATGGATATAGATATAGATAGATATAGATACAGATCTCTATATAACTATATATCATTAGATATCTAATACACCAATTTTTCACTATTCGAAAGGAAAACAGAAGAATTATCATAGATATTCTCTCAAATTATAGCTCCATTTGACAATTTTTCTCCCCTTTCATTAGTATAAAGACAAATATGGAGGATTTTGTAATTGATACATTGATTGTGTTTGCCAGAATAATAATGTTTTAAAACAAAAAGATGGGAGCCAGCATGGTTCAGTAGGAAGAGCATCCAATTTGTAATCTGAGGTCCTAGGTTCAAGTTTCAGCTCTGTTATTTGTTAAATGAGTCAGGGCAAGTTATCTTCTCTGGTAGACCCATCTGGTTCTTCATCTTTAAAATGGTAGATTTCACACAAATAAAGTCAGATCTAAACAACTGGGAAAATATCAATTATTCATGGGTAGAACATGTCAATAAAAAAATGACAATTCTGACTAAACTAATTTACTTATTGATTGCCATCCCAATTACACTACAAAAATTGTTTAATAGAGCCAGAAAAGGACTAGGAGGGAGAACAGAGCCTCACATACTGACACCCTTGTGGGAGTGTCCCAAAAGCTCAGGAAGCACCCCCAAAACAGGCTAAGGCTGGAAAAATGAGCAAGCAGAGAAAAAAGAGAAACATCATTGAGAAATATTTTGCAAATGAGCCCAAGAAGAATCAAAATACTCAGTCTGAAGATGAGGAAGCACAAGCTCCTGCATCTAAAGACTCCAAGAAAAACAGAAATTGGGCTCAGTTATGACAGAGCTCAAAAAATAAAAGACTTTGAAAAGAGTTAGAAGAAAAACTGGGAAAAGAAAGGAGAGAGATGCAGGAAAAACATGAAAATGAAGTCAGCAGCCTAGTCAAGGAAATCCAAAAAAATGCCGATGAAAATAGCATGCTAAAAACCAGCTTAGGTCAAATGGATAAAACAGTTCAAAAAGTTATTGAGGAGAAGAATGCTTTAAAAAGCAAAATTGGCCAGATGGAAAAAGAGATAAGAAAACTCTCTGAGGAGAACAAATCCTTCAGACAAAGAATAGAATTCAGGAAGATTGATGAATTTACCAAAACTCAGGAATCAACACTTCAAAACCAAAAAAATGAAAAATTAGAAGAAAATGTGAAATATCTCATTGAAAAAACAACTGATCTGGAAAACAGACTTAGGAAAGATAATTTTAAAATTATTGGAATACCTGAAGGTCATGATCAGGAAAAGAGCCTTGACATCATTTTCAAAAAACTACTACAGGAAAATTGCCCTGATATTCTAGAAGCAGAGGGCAAAATAGAAATGGAGAGAATCCACCCATCCCCCCGAGAAAGAGATCCCAAAAAACCAACCCCTAGGAATATTATAGGCAAGTTCCAGAACTCCCAAGTCAAAGAGGAAATATTACAAGCAGCTAGAAGGACACAGTTTAAATATTGTGGAGCTGCAGTCAGGATCACACAGAACTTAGCAGCAACTACATTGGAAGCTCATAGGGCTTGGAATATAATATACTGGAAGGCAAAAGAGTTTAGAATGCAACCAAGAATCAGCAAGGCTGAATGTCCTCTTCCAGGGAAAAAGATGGACTTTCAATGAACCAGGGGAATTTCAAATGTTCCTGTTGGAATGGCCAGAGCTGAACAGAAGGTTTGATCTTCACATACAAGACTCAGGTGAAGCATGGAGATTGGAGGAGAGGGGGGAAATATGAAGGACTTAATGATGATGAACTGCATGTATTCCTGCATAGAAAAATGACACTGATAATACTCATATGAACCTTCTCAGTTATAATAGAGCAGGTAGAGGGAGCTTTTATAGTTGAAACACAGGAGAAAGCTGAATTTGAAGATAAAATATGGTGTAAAAATGGAGTCAACAGAAAAAAAGGGAAATGTAATGGGAGAAAGAAAAAGGAGAGGGGGAATAGGCCAAGATATTTCATATAATAAGATTTTTCTTTATTACAATGAGCTATTGCAATGATATGGAAGGGGGAAAGGCAAGGGGGAAATGAAGGAAACTTCGCTTTCATCAGAGGTGGCTAGGAGAGGAAATAGCATATATATACTCAATGGGGTATAGGCATCTGGAGTAAGGAGAGAGGAGGGGGACAGGGGGAAGCGGGGGATGTGAGTGATGGAGGAGAGGATGGGCCATGGGGGGAGAGTGGTCAGATATAACACATTTTCTTTTTTACTTCTTGCAAGGGGCTGGGGTTGGAAGGCCTGTCCGGGACCATAGGGCCAGGTGGATGCTGGGCCTAAGGGGTGGTATGGGGGCTCAGGGCTTCTTGGCCCCAGAACCATGGATCTGTCTGCTGCGCCACTCAGCGACCCTACAGCAGAGTCAGAGTGAAAGGAGAGAGAAAATATAGTACATGGGAGTGGAGAAATATGAAAGGAGGGAGTTGCGATCAGCAATGGCAATGTTGGAAAAATATGGAAGTAACTTTTGCCATGGACTTATCATAAAGAATGTGATCCACCCACCACAGAGTTGGTGGTGTTGGAACAAAGACTCAAGCACATTTTTTATTATTATTATTATTTTGGGGGGGATGCAGGGCAAATGGGGTTGGATGGCCTGCCTGGGGCCGCATAGCAAGGTGATCTTTGGGTGATCTGAGGCTGGATTTGGACCCAGGTGCTCCTGGCTCAAGGGCCAATGCTCTATCTGCCACCCAGCCACCCCTACTATTATTGCTATTTTATTTTATTTTGGGTCTTTTTTTTTCTTTTTTTTTGGTTTTTGCAGAGCAGTGGAGTTTGGGTGGCTTGCATGTCACACAGCTGGGTGATTGTTGGGTGTATGGGGTCGGATGTGGGCTCGGGTGCTCGTGGCTCCAGGGCTGATGCTCCGTCCATTGCGCCACCTGGCCATACCTACAATTATTACTATTATTTTTTAATTTTAATTTTTTTCTCTCCCCTTTATCGCTCAAGGAAGTCTATATTTATGGGGGGAGGGGGTATTTCATTTACTCTTAGACAAGAATATTTTATTAATGTAAAAAACATTATTTGTACAAAATGAGAATAAATATTAAATTAAAAAAACTTTTCTTGGGGAAAAAAATAAAATACTATTAAAAATAAAATGCTTGTTGTATTGTGTTTAACTCTTCCAAACCCTATTTGTGGTTAGTTTTCTTGGCAAAAATCCTACACTGGTTTACCATTTACTTCTCCAGCTCATTTTGCAAATAAGGAAACTGAGGCAAACAGCATTAACAGATAGTAAGTGTCAGAAGCCAGATTTGAATTCAGGAAGATGAATCTTCCTAAGTCTAGGGCCTGCACTCTAACGACTGTACCATCTAGTTGTCCCTGGAGGTTTGACTAGAAGATCTCTAAGGTCTCTTTGAAGTGTAAATCTCTGATTCTCCAAATTGTTCTGTTAGATCCCATAGAGTAGATGTGTTTCCTGCAGGTATTGATTTGAGGAGATGATCTCGGGATTTCTGTCAGATTCTGAGATTTGATGATTCTATTTGAGGTTCATAGATCTAGAATTTGAAGGGACCGCATTTGGTTCATACTTCTCCTCCCCATCCCCCATACCTTCATTTTACAGATGAGGAAACTGAGGCCCAGGGAAGTGAAATGATTTATCAATATGAAAAATTGTGCTAAATCATTACTTATCAGAGAAATGCAAATTAAAGCTTCTCTGAGGTACCACCTCACACTTCTCAGATTGGTCACTATGACCAGAAAGGACAATGATCATTGTTGGAAGGGTTGTGGGAAATCTGGGACACTATTACACTGTTGGTGGAGCTGTGAACTCATCCAACCTTTCTGGATAGCAATTTGTAACTGTGCCCAAAGGGAAACAAAAATGTTCATACCCTTTGATCCAGCAATACCACTACTGGGTCTATACCCTGAAGAGATGATGAAAAAGGGTAAAAACATCACTTGTACAAAAATATTCATAGCAGCCCTGTTTGTGGTGGCAAAGAATTGGAAATCAAATAAATGTCCTTCAATTGGGGAATGGTTTAGCAAACTGGTATATGTATGTCACGGAACACTATTGTTCTATTAGGAACCAGAAGGAACTGGAATTCAGGGAAGCCTGGAGGGATTTGCATGAACTGATGCTGAGTGGGATGAGCAGAACCAGAAAAACATTGTACACCCTAACATAGGGGTGATGATCAACCTTGATGGACTTGCTCCATCAGGGCAACAATCAGGGACAAGTTGGGGCTGTCTGTAATGGAGAATACCATTTGTATCCAGAGAAAGAACTGTGTAGTTTGAACAAAGACCAAGGGGAAAAAACCTGATATCTTATTGTCTGATCTTGCTATCTCTTATACTTTATGTTTCTTCCTTAAGGATAAGATTTCTCTCTCATCACATTCAATTTGGATCAGTGTATAGCATGGGAACAATGTAAAGACTGGCAAATTGCCTTCTGTGGGGGGTGGGGGTGGGGGGAGGGAAGTAAGATGGGGAAAAATCGCAAAACTCAAAATAAATAAAATATTAAAAAAAAGAAATGATTTATCGAAGTTCAAACAGTAATCACTAGAGACAGTATTTGAAGCCAGGACCTCTGCTTATTCCATTCTATCTCCGAATGTGCAAATGAGCTCTGAGGCCATCTAGGAAGCCTTAGCTAAGCATTCTAGTCCATTCTGTCATCTTTTCCTTCCTCTGAATCTCTAACCCTTGTCTGTATGGATTATTTGCCCCTCTCTTCCCTTCTTAATGCCTTGAAGTGTTGATCTGCCTGTCTTGTCTTCCAGAGGACCAGGACAGGACCTCCTCCTCATAAGCCTCTTGATGGATTGGGGAAAAGAAGAGCAGAGTGAGAGTGGTAGAGACCAGACCCAGATAGACCAGTAGGGACCAAACCCAGGAGGAGACTTAGAGGCAAGATTAATGACTTAGCTCAAACTGGAGGTAGAGACACTTGGAGGCCTTTATTAAGTTAGAGGGAGGAGAGAAATGAATCCAAAGGATGTAAAAGATGCTATTAAAAACACTTCACAGGAATGTAGTGAGGCATGGGGAAGAGAGATTTGAACTTCTTGAAAGGAAGGCCCACAAAATATACACTATTATTATCCTCACACAGAAATAATAAGCTTCTTTGACTTTAATGGAACTGGAAAACTGAGTTCTTGAGGCTATAAAACTACAGCCTTCTGACGACAAGATACCAAGCTCATCTAACCACCTTTTTTCCCAATTTGGAACTTTAACCTACTTTTTTTTGTTTTGTTTTGCAAGTCAGTGGGGTTAAGTGACTTGCCCAAGGCCACACAGCTAGGTAATTATTAAGTGTATGAGGCTGGATTTGAATCAAGGTCCTCCTGACTCCCGGTGCTCTATCCACTGTGCCTCCTAGCTGCCCCTAGCCTACCTTTTTCTTAAACTTAATATTGTAAATTTTGTCTGCTCTAAGGAGGGGATTAGTTTAATATTCTAGTTGCCTGACAGTCACCCCATATATACTATATACTTACCCACTTATATGAGCTAAAATGAACTCTAATAGAAGACATTGCTTTTTGGTTAATGGTCTGTCTGATTCTTTTGCAAAATGCCCTCTAAGTACCAGAACTGCTATTAAGAACTAGGACAATTACAATTATTTTTGAAAAGAATACATATACAATATATAGTATACATATAAACATTTATACACACATATACCCATATATAAATATGCAATGTATATACAAATATAAGTATATGTACATGTCCTCCACCCTCTCCATCCTTCCCTTCTAAGGCTGACTTCTCTCTCCTCTGTATTTAATTTATCCTGTTTGCACCAATTTATGTGTATTTGGTCTCTTACATTAGAATTTAAAGCTTCTGTAACTCAGGAACTGTTTTTTACTTATTCTTTTTATTTCCAGCATAATTCATAACATACAATAAAAACTTAATAAATGTTTACTGATTCACTGATAAGATCAATTATGTCACATCCTTTATTTCATTCATGACAATCCAGGAGTCCATGAAGGAATATAGAAAGTATTCAGCATGATAGACTTTGTCCAGAAGAAAACAACATTTTGTGGAAATGCTAAACAAATACTCCTCATTCACCCCAGACTTGCTCTGATTGAGCAAAGGATAGATCTCTTGGCTCCTCATACTTTGGTATTAGTTCATTAGCAAGAAGGTTATACTCTTCTCTCTCTAAAATGCACACAGTTGAGAAATTCTTTTTTTCCATAATGCTTGTGTCAAACCATCAAACTTAATAACTTCCAACATCTTGGGAATGATAGAACTTAGGGATTCTTGAACTCAGTTGACAAAAGGATTAACTACTGGGATGGAATTATCCATTCTCAAGATCACTTGTCTCTGCTTTGTCCTCAGAAAAAAGAAATAGAATGGTAGCAGTAGACAAGTAAAAATCCAGAAACTCCCCTAACAAGTTCACTTGGGCAATCATGGATTGATTACTATGTGCTTCTCTGCAGGTCTCTATTCCCATTACCTTTGGGAAAGGAATGGAAAAATTCCCTTCCTTCTCTCTCAAAGAAAAAGAAAACCCTGAAAAAAAGGTTTTGTAGCAGTTCTCAAAAGATAAATTGTGAATTATTAGCAACTATTTGAAATAATGTTTCAAATCATCAATAATAAGAAATACTCAAAATAACTCTGAGGTTTCATTTTATACTCAGAAAACTGGTAAAAAATGACAAAAATATGAAGGAGGTGTGGAAAGATGAGCACACTAAAATACTAGTGATAGAGTTATAAATTGTTCTAACCTTGAAAATCAATTAGAATCCTGAAAACAAAGTGGTTAAAATCTCCACATCTTCCACTGCTAATCATGTGTCCCAAAAAGGTCAGTGATACAATGAAGGGTTACTTTTTGTTATAGGAAAGAACTAGGAATAAAGAAACTTGATTTGGTAATAGTGAAACAGATTATAATGCATGACTATAATGGAATATCATTATGCTTTAAGCAATGATGACCTACTATCTTCCTCTTTTCCTGCTGTGAAAGATGCCAAACAGAAAGAAGACCACGGAGAAAAAGGTGATTCTTACCTTTGCTGTTGTAAAGGAAAAAGCAAAGAAAAGTGGTCAATCCATTGGTCAAGGCATCTAGACTGAAAAAGACCTAATGTGCTTTGTCTAATGCCCTCAGTAACACTGGTTTATCCATATCAAAGGTTTATCCTTTATAACCATTTGAAAGTACCTCCAGCAATTTTTAACCAGGGTTGTTTTATGTTTGTTTGTTTGTTTTTAATCACTAGACAACTACTCAACTGTTCCACAGGCACAGACCTGAAAAGATGCAAGAAAAGAAACCAAAGTTGCTCTTGTAGATTGAGTGGAATGCTTCAGACAAGGAGGATATGACTATCAAGAGACCACCAATCTTCAGTCTTCTTTACTATTACTATCTTGGTAGTGATAGTAGAACACCATGAAGATTCCTCTTAAGAACTTTAGAATTGAATGTACAGCATGGGAGACACTGGCATAGGACCGCCCAGCATGGCGTACCCTCATCAGTGAGGGGGCTGTACTCTGAGGAAGGCAGAATTGAAGTAGTTCAAAGGAAACATGATATCAGTAAGTTTAGAGTACTCACCTTGTTGTTCACATAGACTATTTGTACCCAATCTGTGGTAGAGCATCCAAGCTCATATTGATCTGATCAGTCAGTCGGACACACTGTAATTTGTCTCAAATATAGTGATGTCATTTTGGTCTTCTTCAACAACAAAGGACAAGAAACAACGAACTTTGGTAGAAAGTCAGAAACCTCAGTTGACAATGAATGTATATGATATGGACCTCTCATTGAGCTACCTTCCATGTACCCAAAAAATGAAGGCTCCTTATAGAATTATCAAAGGAAAAGACAAATTGGGTGATTTGATTCCTGAAAAGATAGCACACACAGGTTAATGCTGTAGACAAAAGTAGCCCTGGTCAAACTGACAAAAGCTATTAAGATCAATTATAATATCAAATATAAAATCAGATATCAAATAGGATGAGATCCATCATCATTGGGGTGGCTCATATTGCCAAGCTAGAAAAAACAAAAGCTAAGAGAACTTGCAATCATACTGGGTTAAATGTGTCAGCTTGATTTTTTCCCTACATTAAAAATAGAAATTTCAACTCCAAAAAAGAAATGATTACAGATGAATACAGAGGAACACAGAAAGACTTATGATAATTGATGCAAAGTGAAGGAAGTAGAGACAGGAAGACAATATACACAATGACTACAAAAATGTAAATGAAAGAATAAAACAATTGAAACTAAGTTCTCTGAAAGTGTAATGCCCACACTTGACCCAAAGAGGGGACATAAAAACTCATGAGTGTGGGAGGCGATGAGTGTGGAATGTAGCATATGATATCAAACATCTTTTAGTATGTTGGTTAGTTTTGCTAAACCGTTTTTTCTTTTTCTTTTTTCTTATAAAATTTTAATATTAGGAGAGGGAAGCAGGATATATTGAGGAATATTGCTATCATAAAAGATAGCAACACAATATACTTTAATAAATTTAACAAAATTGATTAGGGGACTCATTGAATTCATCAGGGACTTTTTTGATATCCCTTTACAATGATTTTTTGGGGAGACAATTGGGGTAAAATGACTCCCCAAGTCTAGTAAATGTCAGAGGTCAAATTTGAACTTGGGTCCTCCTGACTCCAGGTTCGGTGCTCTCTATCCACTGTGCCAACTAGCTGCTGAACAATAACTTTTATAGGTGTGATGACAGATTCCTACTTGTGTGGTTGATCTCCTATCTCTGTCTGCTATCAAAGGCAGGGAGATGTTCAGTTTTGGCAGTGGAGCCAGGGGCATCAATCAGAGTTTGAGCGTACCCATTAATTGCAGAGTGGTAGAGTTAGATAGGAAGAAGTTTGGCAAGAGTCCATAATAGTTACAGCCTATAGTCAGTGAGCCTTATCTAGGTTTTTTTAGACTATCAAAATAATTAAATTCATTTAACTGCTAAGACTCTTCAGAACATTTAAGTGAATATCTGTGCTAGACCTATTCCCTGCCAAGGTTAGGCTGACATAGAACTGGCAGATAGCACACACCTATGTTTCAGAAACAGGAGTTAAAAAAGCCACCACATGTAATTTATCTCTTTTCTGTGCTTCCCCTGCTCCTCTTCCCCCAGGTCTCGGTTTCAATAGCCGGATAAGTGATTCACTAGGCCACTAACAGGATAACAAGCTCCATGGAGGAAGGAAGGAGTTATAGCTAAAAAATCCTGAATTGTTAAGGCACTTTGGGAAAGATAAGATTTCATGCGGATCCCTGAGAGTAGCGCTCTGACCCTGAAAAAGGTCAGATAATAAAATTAAAAATAGGAGAAATATAGGATGGGGAATGCCAAGCCAGTATGGTGAGGAGTGAAGGGAGGGAGTGGAGCAGGCTTAGACAAACTACTGCCAGGGTGCAAGGAAGGCCAGTGAAATCATTATACATGGGTAGGCTGCATTGCAATTTTTACAGCTAGATCATAGATCTATCATGATTCATCACTAGAGCAGAGTTACTAGAGAGCCCTTAGTGAAAGACAAATCCAAGAAAACTAGTGGAACCTCATGCAATAGAGGAGGAAAAGTGCAACATCTCTTTCCCTGTTCTGTATCTAAAGCAGGTTGAAGGTTCCAATTGTGTTCACCTTAACTGTCCAGATAGGATCCATTTCCTCAAAGCAGGATAATCACTGGAACCAATGGTCCTGATTCACGTGAAAAGCAAATCCCATAAAGTGTTGACATTATTTAAATTTATGCTAATAAAAATTAAAAGTTTAAGTAAAATATAATTGGTTCTAGCCCAATGGAAACATAATAAAATTTTAAGTAAGTTTTTTTTTTATCTTTAATAATATAATCTAACAGCAAAGGATAAAATGTATTTCTGATTCAAGATTATTACAAAGGAATAGAATAGTTAAACAAAATGTAAAGAAAAATGACTATTTTACCTAAAGATAAACCTATATTGAACAATTCAATGAAAACAGCATTATAGTTGTTTAAAATGTTAGCCATGTTAATTGAATAGCCTTTTCTTTCTTTAAATCTTCATACATTTGCTGGGAAATGCAGAGTTTTATCCAAATCTTAGAGAATTTTTTGTTTGATGTTACAGTCAACATCCATAATTTTTTGTTTTATAATTTCCAGAGCTCAAAAGAGACCTTTTTTTTTTGAAAAAGGATTCATTTATTTGCACATCATCAGTTTCTTCAAACACTTGGCTTATCTAAATGAAGATCATCATTGATCAATTTTTTATTTATTCAAACCAAGATTTCTTCCATTTTTTTGCTATTTCTTCTGTAATTCCTTTTTTGGAGACAGAAAAACCTTCAAAATGACTATTTGCACTATGTGACAAAATGTACTTCCACACTGCTGCTATCCTCACCTTTCTGGCTGTCTCTTCAGTAATTTTGACATTAATGCAGAACAATTTTTAAAGTAATTTCACTAATCAGCTTGTAGTAAAAGTTTCTTCACTACTAGTTCATTTCTATTTTCTTTCACTGCCTTAAATGAACATAAAGCTTTTGTCCATTCGGATGCTATGTCAAGAGAAATATGTTTTTGAGTGTGCTCTTCAATCCATTTGGGTAAAAGACATTCCATTTTTATCACTGTAATTAATACTTGTTCTATTCCTTAGTATTGTTTACAAACCACAAAAGTTGTAAAAATCCCTTTGTCTTTTACTTGTTTTATGCTTTTGTTTATATATAAATTTTATATAAAACAAAAATTATATTTTGTATTTTTCATGTTTCATAATAGTCTGTATTATAGTTTTAGGCATTCTGACTTCTTTTTTGGAGTTGGTATGAATTCACTCATGCTATTTTAATTACATCAAGTTTTTGATCCTGACAATATTTCAATCTGAAGATTCTTCTTTTTTGTTATTAGTTCTAATTTTAAAAATTAATATGATTGTTGGCAATATAATATATATCATGGCCACACAGGAAAATAGTCAAGTATAGATTGAAAACACAATGGTGTATTAAAACTTGTGAAAACACTGCATTAATTGAATTGTTTCAATTAAATGTGATCTGTTGTAATTTTATAATTCACACTAAATTGAATTTTGCATTATTTGAATGTAGCTGTACTGGGTAAACCATGAACCAGAGGGATTAGAAGGATACAGAATAAGGAGTAGGAGTAAGTAATCAAGGAAGGCATCCTAAGATACAAGAAATAGAGAAACTTGGAGCAGAACTTTTAAAAATTCTGTATAGGGAGCTCTAGATGAGAAACTCACTACACTGAGAAAGAAAGGAAGGTGCCTGCACTGGCTGAAATAGTATCAGAGTTACCTGAGGACTATAGTGCAGCTAGTGGATAGCACACTGGCCTTGAAGTCAAGAAGACCAGAGTTCAAATCTAACCTCAGACACTTGACTCTTACTGTGTGACCTTGGGCAAGTCCCTTAACCCTGACTGCCTCACTTCAAGGGCCATCTCCAGTCATTCTGATTCATTTTTGGACTCTGGACCCAGCGAGAAAGTGAGGTTAGTGACTTAGCATAGCACCCCCCCTCACTCAAATTCAATTCACGCTTGTTGGGGCATCACCTCCCTGATGTTGTGGTCTTCTTTGAGAATGAAGGACAGTTGCCTGAAGGTTTGGAGTTGCCCAGTCATTTTCTGTCATTGGCAAGTCTCCTTCCATACTGACTGAAGTACTCATTATAGGCCCTTAATTCTTCTGTTAAACACATAAAATTTTAGTGCCAGAAAACTACTCCATGGCACACATATTTGTTTTGAGATGTCATCCTGTTAAAATGAAAGACTCCGGTGCCTAGGAAAATATGGCACTGCAATTTCCAAACTTCTGTCTCCACTCCTCTCGATGGAAAGGCTTGTTTATGTGGAGCTGATCTTCCTCAAGTAAGATTATGACCTATACCAAAGCTTTAGCTTCCAAAAGAAACCTACTTCAAACCCCAAGGGAAAGACTGTACCCTTCCTGGATCAACAATTTGGAAACTCAATCTATAACAATTTATTGGAAGCCTATTATGCACCCCCTGAGACTAAAGGCCAGAAGGTTCCTCAGTCCGTTAACTTATTGCTTTTCAAACACTGATCTATCATATGTTTTTGGCAAATGATATTCTTGGAATAATATCAATCTTTGAAAATGAATGATGGCAATTGTTGGCTTATGGCCATGGACATTAAAAAATTCTCTCAGCATGTGGGTAGGGGGGTTCCTTTATAAAAAAAAATACATTTAATCATCCACTACTAAATGAGGCTTCAAATTTAAAAATTCAGCACAAACATGTACTTAGGTCATTTCATTTTTGTGGGAACTAAGAAAGCATTTATTGATATTTTTGGGGGTGCCTTTGTTGACAAGGGCATGACTGTTCCTTCTGTTACCTTTGCCAGGATGATCACTTGTGTCCCCACCCCCTAAGTGTAGTCATCTTTCAGCTGGTTGAATTGGGCTTTCTTCTCTAATCCCTTTATCTTGCACAATGATCAACTATTTTACTCTAAGCTGATGATTTTCAACTATATATATATATATAATATATATATATATATGCACACACATACTCCTCAGTTCTTTACCTCTCCATTGGTCTACTGGATATCATTTGGCTATCCAATAAGTCTATAAGATCAATGTAACCAGTTCAAAAATTATCTTTTCCCCCAAACTAACTCTTCTTCCTAACTTCCCTTTTTCTGTAGGTGACCACCACCCTTCTGGTGACCCAGGTTTCAGATCATTCTTATTCACTCTCTTATCTAATGATTTGCCAGCTCTTATAGATTTATCTCAACAGCTCTCAAATTTGCCTTTCTCTCTCCTTTTGTACCACAAACACCCTAAATTCAAGGCCTCAACTCTCACCTAGTCTATTTATAATAGGAACCCAATTGGTCTCCCCAACTCCAAACTATCCCCTTAACAATCCAAACCTCTACACAGCTACCCAATTGATTCCCTAAAGCCTAGCTTTGACCTTAATATTCCTCTCCTTGGGTGGCTTCAGTGCTCTCTTGCTCCTAAGACAAAACATAATCTCTTACTTGACTAGTAGAATCCTTCACAATCTATATTTAAACTACCTTGCTAGGCCTACTGCACACTATCTTCTTTTACATACTATAGATTCTAGATAAACTGGCTCATTCCTCATTTGTTTTTGCCTGTTACCCCATATTCCTGAAATGCTACCCTTTATTTCTGCCTCACAAAATCCTTCAAAGCTCAAGTACTACCTTCTGTTAAGCCCTTTCTGATTACCCTAGTTATTAGTGCTAACTGTTCCTCCTCCCTTTCCCATGAAATTATTGTGTATTTGTTTTGTATTGATTTAACTGGGTACATGCTGTTTTCCCCCAGCAAAACACAAGTCCCCTGAGAACAAAAGCCATTATTTCTATCTTGCTATCTTCAGAAGCTAGCACACAGTAGCTACTTAATAAATGTTCACTTGTATTAAATAAAAATCAATATCTTCTGAATCTTAGATGAAGTTATTTTTTCCAATAGGGTTTCCAAGGCAAATTTAAATATATTGAAGTCCTTGTTAATGTCCATCAACCAATTAGTTTTCAGGGAAGCGATATAGTAAATGAGTAGTTGTCACCATGTGAATCATTAAGGAACAGAGCTCTGAGGGGGTAAGGATGTTTAAAAAGTGGATACTAGGCAGAGCCCAGGCATTAAGCAAGCCTACCCTGTCTTTGACTTCACTGAGCTCTCTCCTCTTAAATCACTGTGATTCTTTTGGATCTGTATGTCTTATATATATGTGCATGTCCGTGCATACATATTTATAGATACAAAAAGTAACTACATTTGCTATGTACAGTATAGCTAACTATATATTATAGTACTAGACTGTTAACTCTATATACAGAGACGTGTGTGTGTGTGTGTACACACACACACACCCTGGGGTAGCTATGTGCAGTGGGAAGAGTACAGGTCTGATATCACACGTCATTCTGAGTTCAAATCTGGCCTAAGACACTTGCTAGCTATGTGACACTAGGCAAGTCACTTAATTCTCCTCGTTGCCTCAGTTTCCTCATCTGTAAAATGAGCTAGAGAAGAAAAAAGCAAACCACTCCAGAATTTCCACCAAGAAAATCCCAGAAAGTCAGACATGACTGAAAATGACTAAACACTTGTTCTACATATGCATTACATACATATGCATACACACATCAGCATATAATTTGTATGTAGTAATTTGCATGTTGTCTTCCTTATTAGATTGTGAGCTTAAGTGCAAAGACAATCTTTTCTTTGTATCTCCATCACATAGTGCTGACCCCTAATGGAACTTAATAATAATAATAATAATAATCATAATCATCATCATCATCATCATCATAATAATAATAATAAAGCTATTCCAGCTTTGTTACCAGACCAAAGAGTACTTAATTCTCCTTTTTAGTCCTTCTCTTCATTCCTCTACTTTGCTATTCTGCTTACAGGTGACTGCCTTGATGCAGAACTTGATCAATCATATTGGAAACCTAACTCTACCATCTGGTGCAGATCTAGGGGATAGGAAACTAAGTAAGGGTCTGAGAAGCTACAAGACATGCATATAGCCCTGGTGCTATAACAAACCAGCTGTTAACACCTTGATCAAATCACTAACTTTCTGGGTCTCATTTTCCCCATCTGTAAATTGGGGCAATTGAACTAGATGACTTCTAGATATGTGACTATTTTTTCTACTTTGTATATGCTATCTGCAGTGCTGCCATAGAAACAGAATGAACGGGCAAGGGCCCCAAGAAATGAAGGGCTAAAGGAGAAGAGCCTCAAAATATGAAGCTCAGATGGGAATCTATCTCTACGTTGGAGACTTGACTAGGGAATGCTAGTTTGGTGCCTTTGCTATGCTACCTCCTTACAGATGAGGTCCTTTTGGAATTAAGCCACTTTATGCCCCAATACTGAACATACTAGGTACATGTCATTTCCCTCCAATAAGATGTGGTAAATCCTCTGAGGACAGAGACTGTTTAGTTTTTTTTTTTATTGTGAATGCCTAATGTACCAGATAAGTTGCTCCAAGTGTTGAAGGAAGGCTTTGACTATCATGAATATAGCAGTTTTTGAGATAAGCAGTACATGAATCCTGAATACAAATATAAACTCTTTCCCTCTCTGCATTTGTGTTTAACTAAAATATTGTAATTCTCTGCATTTCTTCTACAGATCAACTAGAATTTCAAACAACATAGATAAGGGGAACAAAGTATATAATCTAGTATATGATGTGTGCACTCTATGCCACAAAAAAATTAAAAACCAAACCCAAAGAATTACTTAAGAATCACCAGTTAGATGTGCTGATGACAAAGACAAGAGATAAAACATGCAATAGATTAACTAGGATCTTTTATTGTCAGACTTCCTTTGAGCAAATATGTAATATTTCTTAAAGGCTGTGGTTTGTTGCAAAGGCCCACAATGGCTTCCATTCATTCTTGTAATGCACAGATTAATGTTGATGTAAGTTTGTCTTATATTACAACTTTTCCATACAAAAATAAACGTCCTTAACCAGATTTTCTTTCTGGTTATAATTGCTTATTTATTTACAGGTGCTTGTCAAGACCACTATTAAGAACCTGGTATAATGTATTTTAAAAAATTAAAACAACACAATATAATTTCATGCTCCTTTAAAAGATCTCTTCCATTTTATAAGAGTTTGATCTTTGCCCCAACCCCAACAGGGTGCTTTATGTAATTGCTAGCCGGAATTTTATAAGATAGTGCCCTTTAGAATACCATTTAATATTTAAAACTTTTAAACTAAAGATCCACACATATTGCATAGGGTACTGAAAATCATTTTTCTGTATGAGGGTAGTGTATAAATACAATTTTATCTTATCAGCCACCTATCTGTATATAATACAGCAGATACAGAATGCAGACTTGCTACATATAAAATAAAACTGTCAAAATGTGGTTTAGAAATACAGTCAAGACAGGAAAATCTGGAACTTTGATTTATTAATAAAACAGCCTTATAAAGTAACCATAAAATTGAAACAACTATAACTCTGAAGAACTATTAAAATGTACAGAAGGACTGTTTACACCATTGCACATCATTATTCCCTTTGCTTTTAATGCTCAGAAATGAAATAAAATTAAGAGTTTCTATAACATGCATATATATGCAAGTACATCTCCTTAGAAGAATAAACAAAACAGCTAAATGTCTGTGAAGAAGGCTGCCAGCAGCACTCCAAGCAGAATAGACGGGTCTGGTTCCCTCCCTCTCCCTCTCCCTCATCCCCCAGATTCCTCATTGTACCACTAGCAAAGGAAGTCTGGCTGGGAGGTTAGTGCAGAATTAGATTAACTTCCCCTCTTCCATGTTTTCTTAACTTTTCTGAATGGAAAGAGAGGTTTTCTCATCAGGAGCACAGTTAAGGTCAATTAGTATTGGTTTACAAGGTGAAGGCACTTTTCGCCATCTCAGTGGCAGCTCGCTCGCTCTCTCTCTCTCTCTCTCTCTCTCTCTCTCTCTCTCTCTCTCTCTCTCTCTCTCACACACACACACACACACACACCTCTCTCTCTCTTTCACGCAAGTACACATTGCTTATACACATATTTAAGGCAAGTATCATCTAAAGTAATAAAGCTTTGGAAATTTTGCAGGCTGTGAAGCTGACAGTTTAATACAGGATTTTTCAAGTTGGCATTGGTAAGGACTTGTGGAGAAACCTTCCCCTGCAAGGGTCTTCTACAATGTTCCGTGTTGCTTTGCTGATGGTGGGAATCAATCAGCATGGCGGAGCCTCTGGGACAGAAGGTGATATGTTCAGATGCGAAGGTCCTGGTGAGGGGCCGGCTCCTTATCGGGAGCTCCCCTGACTCCCATGGCTGCTCACCGACCGTGAGGTACTGTAGCGCTTCTTCACAATCATGCTAATGTAGGCCTTCATCAGTTTGGCCACGTCTACTACCTGTCCAATGACACAAAGGGAGTCCCGACCCGATGGTGAGTTTTCCATAATGCACCAACTCAACAAACTATTCAATGATTTTCCAACCAAATGGACATTCCAATGCTCGTCACTGAACAAGAAACACTAAGGTGTTCAAGACCTGAAATCACTGATTCTGACTTAGCTCAAACTTTGGATGGATTGTTGGCAAAACCTTAGTTTTTGTTGTCCTAAGCTGAGCTGAAGGGAAAATCATGGTCATGCAGGAAACATTCTCCCCACTTGGCACTATCATATTTAAACTAACCATTAAGCACATTCAAAAGAATTGAAATAGAGATATTATAGCTCCAATGATATTAAAATACATGGGAAATACTACATGTTCAGGTTCAGTTAATATACTATTTAACTGAGCAATCATGTTCTAGGGACATGAACATATAGATTTCTTTATATTATTTTCCTGTTTTTTGCATTGCTCTTTCTACTCACCAACTTGAATAATAATGTTTGCTCTTTAGAGTACATACTAAAACAAAGATCTTAATGACTTTTTTTTAAAAGATGAAATATATTTAAGTTCAATGATTTGGTCAATGCTAATGCAATGAATTAATTGTAAATGTTTTATTTCATCAAAAACATTTATGATTTTAATACTTATTGTCATTTCTTACCTCACTGGTTTCAAAAAGCAGTTCCCTCTCATCTACCACGATCTTGTATGTGTTTGCCAGCGGTGCCCCAAAGGACAGGATATGTTCATATTGGAATACCTCCAGAGGTCTTCCCTCCCCACGCTTGTATACAGATACGGCTTCAGCACTGACTCCCAACCAGAGCTCTTGTGGAAAGCCACCTTCTTTGCACTATCATAAAGAGAATAATAAGGGAGTTATAGAGTCATGATTATTTAAATATTGTGATTCCCTCTGAAGAATTTATAAATGTTTTATATACATTAATGAGCTTGTTGGAACCTTATTCTCTTAGGGAAAACTGGGAGATGAAAGGGAGACTTTTACAAGAGTTGTTGAATCAATCATTTTGATGGCATATTAACATTAATTCAGTCAAATAGTCAACTAATTCAAATGATTTTTTAATTTTGGTGGTGAGGGAGTAGTTTTGTTTTACTGAATCTAATAGTTGTTTGATTAAAACTAAGCAATTATTTTGGCAACACAATATGATTTGCCAAGATTCCCCCAGTGAACCAAGGAACAGGGATTAGAAGGCAGAGTTTCTGGCAGAATTCACTGCATAGATCCTTGCTTAACAGATTGTTCCTCAAACATAAAATCTACAGGAAGAAGAGCACCAAAGGACACTTCCCCAAATAATTTTGTAATTCAATATTTGAACTTTTCTTGAAATAAGTAGGTCTAAGTGATCTTTGTGCATCATATTTGGGATGATGCTTATTCAAAATATTTTCCATGTCAAATTAATAACATGCTCAGCTTGTAGTTTACTTCGCCATAACTCCCTTATACAGATGTTAAGGATAACTAGTTTCATCTGAAATGTATTGGATATATTGCAAAATGGATGTGCACTAATGAGACCTGACTATGACCAGTAAGTTTTAAAAAATTGTTTTAAAAATAAATTAGCAGTTAACTCACTTTTATATGCTATTTTTTTAGAGACTGTGATTAAAAGCCTAAGATTCTTACTTAGATAAATCAGATGATCTAGGACATTATTAAGATCCATCGATTACTTTAAGATATTAAATGCTATTGGATTAATGGTAATAACGAATTACAAAGCTAATAAAAAAAGAAGTATAAAATTCAGGTATACAATTTGTGGAAACATTCAGAGGTAGGGTTTGGCTTCTAAAAACTATGACTACATTGGAACTACTTGAAACTTCTAAGAGAAAAAAATCAAATATTATTTTAGAAAATATTTCTTTCCTCACGAATTTATTAGAACTAAAGAATTCTTTTATCCAGATCCACTTAGTATTGGCAGAACAAACTGTTACACATTGCTGTTTTTTTAATCTACTCAACTATCTTCCTTTATTAGATGAATGTATTCTATTAACCTTGAATTACTCTTACCATGTTTCAAGTCCTTAGCTGTACATGATCCTATCTTATGCTCTCAATTGTCATCTGTCATTTGTACTTCCTGAATAGTATCTAGAATCCTACTGTTTCACCACTCCCAGCCCCCTTACCTCCACATCAAAGAGTGTAGATCCATATCCTGGCCACTCTTTAATCAGGGCCATGTATTTAGCCATGGCCTGTTCTTGATTCATGCCCTGTAATTTTTTCCACTTATCAATGACACTGGCTCGAGCAGATGAGACTTCTTCCTTAATCCACATATCCAACATCTGTTCTTCTTCAATCTTTTGTCGGCTGACAGAGCCTGTCCGGAAGCTTCTTCTCAGTGTACCTTCTAAAAAGCTAGTGCGTCTTTTCTCCATCCTTTCCAAAGGTGAGAAGGTTTTAGTGGACTGTGTAATGCGAGACTTAAGTTTTTGTAATGGATAGACTTCCTCTAAGGCTGGGACAGCTGTATGCATTGTATAATCTCCTTGAAGGTATTGAAGTCTCAAGGCAGCAAGAACTTGGAGGTTTTCTTCAGGAGCTGGATAATGTCCTCGGATAACTGCTTCATGAGCCTAAAAGGAATGAGAGCAATGCAAGAGGCCCTATATTGAACACTGAAACATATTTAACATCTTTCACTTGATCCTTCTTGCCCTGAGACCAAGCTCTAGAGAACCTCTCCCTGGGGTCAGGTTGGCTTTAACTTTAACTGGTAAGTATCTTTTATGTTCCACTATATTCCAAATATCCGAAGTCACCTTGCCTTCTATCTCACATGCTCATATACATGTAATTCTCTCCAGCTTTCAATCTCTGGAACTATAATGAAGTTAACAGTATCATTCCTTTTTTTTAATTAAATTTTTTTTTAAATTCAATACTTTATTTTTACAACTACATGCAATAGTAATTTTCAACAATCATTTTTTTGGCAAGGTTTTGAGTTTTACACCCCCCCCCCCGACAGAAAGCCAATCTAATGTAAGCTATACATATATAACTAAGCTAAACATAAATCCATAGAAATCATGTTGCCACTACCATTCTTATTGGAAATGTTTGTGTTAAGACAATATTCTAAGGTTCTCCTTTCTACTCTTATGAAGTCCTTGGTCAAAGCATCTCTCCCTGCCTGTAACTTCCTTACATGTAGTGACTTCTATTAGAATCTAAGTTCCTAGAGGCAGGGTTCACCTCACTTCTGAGTTCTTAATCCTGTCCTTTACATTTAATGGGTTTTCTTTCATTCAGCTAAGCCACTAGGTAGCAGAGTGGATCAGAGCACTGCACCTGAAGAAGACTTGAGTTCAAATTCAGCCTCAGACTAGCAGTGAGTTTGACAAGTCACTTAAGGTATTTGCCTCAGTTTCCTCAACTGTAAAATGGGGACAACAATAGCACTAATTGTTGGCACTATAGAAATGCTTATTACCTCTCATTATTCACCTATTGATTAGTAGTTTATTAGATCTATCTCTCTATGGGATAAATTAGCAAGGTTTCCCATTCTTTGCTAAGGGATGAAAACTATCTGAAAACAAACAAACACTCTCTCTCTCTCTCTCTCTCTCTCTCTCTCTCACCTGTTCAAACATAAATGCAAATTCCACACTGTCTTTTGGGACGTTATCTGTGTCCAAGAAGCAGTAAAGTTTGAAGTAGAACTTC
This sequence comes from Macrotis lagotis, assembly GCF_037893015.1. NCBI lineage: Eukaryota > Metazoa > Chordata > Mammalia > Peramelemorphia > Peramelidae > Macrotis > Macrotis lagotis. Next base: position 355,374,582 of record NC_133666.1, read on the forward strand.
CAGGGTAGGTCGCCGACCTCTGAAGTGGCGGTAAGTCTGCAAGTACAAATGAGGATATGCTTTTAGAGATCAAAATAACAGTCAATAGCTCTCATAAATATTTTTACATAACAATTATCTCCTTATATGCCTTTATCAGAATCATCTTTTATTAAAAATAATTGTCCAGTAAAACTGACCAATATAGCAACAAGCTATAATGTACTCCCACCAGGCAAATTAAGAATCTGACAGGGAAAGGAGAATGAGATGTACAAGTGAAGATGAACATTTTTAAGCCCACTGCCCCCCATCCCTGCCTTAGAGGAGTTTTTTCTATTAGCTGTTTTCTAGAATCAATATTTGATTTCTTTACTTTTAAATCAACTTTACATGGTTATCATTTCACACAGTAAAATTTTAATACACACATATCTTCATGAGATAAATTACACACACACACACACACACACACACACACACACACACACACACACACACAAAAATGGTACAGTAAAGAAGATCATTGTGTCTAGAGTTAGGGAAACAGATTCTAATCTTTCCTTGGATACTTCCTAGGTGTATGACCCTAAGTAGGTCTCTGCTTGCCTGAGATTCATCAAATGTAATATGGTGATCATATTAGTACCTAGCTTGTAGGGTCAACTCTGAGGAGCAAATGAAATTTGAATGAAATGAAATCAAATGAAAATTGAAAAATTGCTCAATGGGGTTGGATATCTAGTAGGTGCTATGTAAATATATATTCTCTTCCCCTTCCTTCTCCTTTCTAAGACTTTTGTGACCCCCTATCTATCTATGTATCTATCTACCTATGTATCTATGTATCTATCTATCTATATCTTAACAGACATTATCTTCTCATGCATTTAATATAAAATAATTTTTATTGTTATCAGTTTTCAAAAAATAATACTTAAAAAATTTAAATAAGTATTTCTTGAATACATACTATGTATTTAGCATTCTGTTAGCTATTGGGTCTATAAAGGGAGCAATTAAATGGCACAAGAAAACTAAGAATGCTTCTCTTTTATTCCTTTCCAGTTTCTTTTAAAAAATAAAACACCTCAATCATGTACCCTAGTACATTAGCATAGGGTTTGTATTTTGGTAGTTTATGTTTATTTGCTCTGAATAAAGAACTTATGGTAAGTTATAAATCTGATTTGAAGTTATCTAAAATTCAAGCAGAGGGACAGGGGCAGCAATTAGCATATTAAGTATAGCTTCAAATCTAATTAATACAGAAAAACCAAAATGAGATCAAAAGAATTTTGAAAAATTAAAAGAAGCATCTGGATGTTAATAGAGTGCTGAGAGAAGTATGTCTGGAGGAGGGACAGGGAAAGGAGAATGAGATGTACAGATGAAGATGAACATTTTCAAGCCAGAAAGACAGTTAAGTTATGACCACTTAAGACCAAAGACTGCTTAATTTCTGTCCTTTGTATTTCTAAACCCTAGCAATGTAAGGCACATAGTATCTTCTAATAGATCACCAATTATTAATAATAGGAAACAGGGTAGCATTAATGGTCAAAAAGGTAAATAAGATATTCAAGTTATTTGATGTTCTGAAGGTCATAGATGCATACAAAGTTCAAATTATTGAGTTTTTTTTGGCAAGGCAAATGGGGTTAAGTGACTTGCCCAAGATCACACAGCTAGATAATTATTATCTGTCTGAGGCTGGATTTGAATTCAGGTCCTCCTGACTCCAGGGCCAGTGCTCTATTCATTGTGCCACCTAGCTGCCCAAAATAGGTGACTTTTAATCACAACTACAAAACCCTTATAATATAAGATATGACACTGTATATTTGGGATACATTCAATTTCATAAAAACCGTATCTCCACCCCCAACTCTTCTCCTACAGATCTTTCATATAAAATATTAAAGGTATATAGTTGGTTATTAAATTACCCCATTTAATATTTATATGATTTAGAAAATTTATATTACAGCATGTATGAGTATATCATGAGAATTGATTAGATGACAGAAGTATGATTTTAGTGTCATTTGTGAAGAAAATTAGTCAGCATCTCTTGGTTAGGAAAATAACTTCCTATGATAATATATGGAAAAATCTGAGTTGGTACAGATTGGAAAACTTGATTATTAAGGAAAAATTAAGAAGGCAGGAAAGAGTTATAATGTCACAATAAAAATGTCAGTAAATAAATATTTTCAGAATAAAGCAAAATATTTACTATTCTATTTAATTTCTATATGATACCAGTGTATGTAGCTGTATTTTATTTAATGGCTATGCAATTGGACTACAACCAACTAACAATGAACCAGAAAAAGTAACATAATTAGATTACTACATGCCAGTTCATTTTAGATTTGCTATTGTGAAATTTTTAAGGAAACTTACTTTTCAAATTTGGCTAAGACATCAGCTACTATAGTTCTGCTTTCAATTGCTTTATCAGCAGTCCCATTGTACTCAAACAGAGCAAACATGTTTCTGCTATCCTCCATGGCCAAACCTCTAATTAATTTTTCAACAACCTGAAATACAAAAATTTGACTTGTTAGTGTCTTTAAGTTCTCCAAGTTGTTATTTAAAAACTGTAATAAGCATACCTTTAACTGAAATTCAAATTAATTGGTACCTCAATTTAGAAGCCATAACACTTTTAATTTTTTGTTATAAGGCATCTTTGTTGGATATGGGAAAGGAAAGGAATATTTTCAGAAATTAAGATGTTTTTAGTTATATCTAAATCTTGACCCTATGAACCATTGCACACCAGGACCTTAAATCCTTCACTTTATCTTAAAAGTCTGTCTAAACTCACATTCACTGTTTCCACGAAACTATCAATTAATCTCATTCTCTGTTGTTCCCTTTTTCTTTTGTCTTGTTTTGTCTGGGTCTTTTCCTGTCTTCTCAATATGTGTCCAAAGTATTTGTTTCAGCACCTTCAGTACCTTCCAGTGAATAGTCTGAACTAATTTCTTTAAATACTCTCCTCGCTGTCCAAGGGACTCTCAAAAGTCTTCTCCACAATTTGAAAGAGTTGATTCTATGGTTCTCAGTTTTTCTTCTAGTCTATTGGGAAAAAACCAAAGCTTATGCTACCTGGACCATTGTCAGCAAGGTGATTAGTTATATTTTTTAGTATGGCATTCCTATTTGCCAAGGGGCAAGTGTCTTTTAATTTCATGGTTGTAGCTTACAGTGATTTTTAAGCCTCAAAAGAGAAAATCTTACAGTGCTTTCATTCCTTCTCCCTGTATTTACAATAATTGATGGGACCAATTGCAAAAATCTTAGGGTTTTATTTATGTTGTTTCGATCCAGTTTTTACACTTGCCTCTTTCACCTTTATCAAGAAGCTTAATTGTTCTTTACTTTCTGCCATCATAGTGGTATATTCTATATGAAGGAGATGGTTGATATTTCATCTGACAACCTTAATTTCAGCTTTTGTTTCATCCATACTTGCAGCTGCATATAAGTTAAATGAATAAGGTGATAATATATAGCTTTTTAATATTCCTTTTTTTCAATCTTAAACGATAAGTTGTTCCAGGTTTGTTTTTAACTAATGCTTCTTGATCTGCACACAGGATCCTTGTAGACAACTAAGATAATCTTTACCCCTATCTCCTTGAGGTCTGCCACATTTTATTTAATCCACACAAAGGCTTTGGTGTGACAATGAAGCTTAAGCAGATGTTTTTTCTGGAACTCCTGTTTTTCATAATCCAGTGAATGTTGGCAATTTGGTATCTAGTTCCTCTGCTTCTTTGAAAACCAGCCTGCTCTTCTGGTAATTCTCAGGTGACATTTTGCTAAAGCCTAGCTTACAGAATCTTAACTCACTAGCATGTGAAATAAGTGAAATTCTTTGGTAATTTGACCTACGGTAATACTCTTCTTTTGAGTGCAGAATCATCACTTAGAGCTCAGGTGGAATTCTAAGACTTCTACTAATCTTACTGTAAACAACTAAGGCCCACTTCTCTTCATTTTTCCAGGATATATGGCTCTAGATCAGTAACCATGTCATTGAGATTACTTAAGACCTTTCTTGTTTGGTTCTTCTCTAATAAGTTTTGCTGTCATTTTTTAATCACTTCAATTTCTTTTAAGACCTTACCATTTTTGTCTTTTATTATGTCTACTTTTTCATGAAACATTCCCATGACATCTTTCACTTTCTTCAAGAGATTTCTTGTCAATTCCATTTTGTTTTCTTTTGCATTTCTTTGAATTGCTCATTCAAGAAAACATTTTTATTTCTCCTTGCTATTAGGAATTCTGCATTCAATTGGGTATTCTTTATATTTCACTTTCCTTTTTTCCTCAGCTACTTAAAAAGCCTCATTAGACAGATAGCATTTTGCTTCCTAGCTCTTCTTTTTCTTTGGAATTTTTTTGGTTGCTTCCTCCTGTACAATTTTGTAACCATTTTTCAGACACCTTATCTATTTTCTCCAATCCCTTAAATCTATTCTTCATTTCCACTTATATTCTTAAAGGATATTATTGAAGTAATACCAACACAGTCTGATGGTTTCCCCCTATTTTCTTCAATTTCAGTCTGAATTTAGCCTGATCTGAGCAGAGTTAGTTCTTGGTCTTGTTTTAACTTACTCTATAAAGCTTCTCCTGCTTTGGCTGAAAAAATATATAATTGATTGAATTTCTATATGGATCATCTGGTAATATCCATGTGTTCAACAACCTTTTGGGTTGTTGAAAAAAATTGTTATGATCATCAAGTTATCTTGACAAAACTCTTATTATTCTCTGTCCTGCTCCATTTTGTACTCCATGGCCAAAACTGCCTGTTATTATAATTATCCCTCCTTTAGCATTCCAATCCCCTATGACGAATGATGTCTTTTTTTTTTTTTGGTTTTATTTCCTTGATGTTGTAGGTCTTTGTAGAAGAGATCAACTTTGGCCTCTTTGGTGTCAGTAGTTGTAACTGTATTATTGTGATGCTAAATGATTTGCGTTGGATTAGAACAAATGCTCTGCTTATCATTTTTGAGACTATACCCCAGGACTGCATTTCTTTCTCTTTTATTGACTATGAGGGATACTCTATTTCTTTGGAGGAATTCTCCATCCCCTCCCCACACCTTGCCTGCTTTCTAAGTTCTGAAACCATAATGAATCAATAAAGCCAAATCCTCGAAAAACCACATCAATCTATCCCCCTATGTCTCTTATTCACTAAAACTGTAACTTTCTAAGCCAAAATTCTTCTCCTTGGCCATGTTCCCTGTTTTAGAATGCATGTTCCTTAAGGGATGGGACAGTCTCTTCTTTTAAATTTGTATTTCCAGTGCTTAGCAAAAAGTAAGCACTTAAAATTTTTGTTCCTTCCCTTCTCTTCCTTCCTCCTCCCTTCCTTCTGAGACTGTTGATGTCATAGTGGGTAGAACACTGGGACCTAGAGTCAAGAAGATTACAAATTCAATGAGGGAATCTGGAGGGCTGTCTTCTATCCACTAAATTTATTAATTTTAAGGAATTTTAGTAGCAACTTCAGTGAGTTCTTTGTGAAACATTTCCTGTATATTGGAAACCATTATGGATTTTCTATTGCTCCTTTGCTTACTTTTAAGATTAAATGGAAAATGTGGTTATTGGCCCGCACATCCCATAGCTGTGGTCACTGAGATGACAAGCAAATATTTATATTTCTATGCAGATATGATATAATGAAGTTGGGCTACATTGTACCATTTGTCAGTACTATTTGGTTCCTTTGTAATTATAGAAATTCAAATATTCTAAGTTATTTATTGACTTGGCACATTAATTTTGAGAACATAGTTTGCCATTCTTTCTACATTATCCTTAGAGTTTTCTCCTTCTATCTCTAATAAGTATCTGACTTTTGTTTACATTTGGTTAACTTCAGGCACTCATTTCTAAATCCATTAAAATTAGCATCTTCTATGGATGTATGATAATTTAATACTATAGACCTGCATATGTTAAAATAACACTGTAAAAGGAGAAAACAACACAGAAGAATGTCTCACCTCTCCAGCTGTAGTGTGAGAGTTGATTGTGATCTTGCAGGATCCTCCACCATGGCAATAAACGGTAGACGTCATTTCCTGCCTATTAATGAGGGCTTCTATTTCATCCCGGGAAGGCACAAACTCTCTACATTTGGTTTTTTTAAGAGATTCATAAACAAAGGCAGCATACTTTTCCATTTCTGTTCCTGGAAACTGTTCTCGTATCCTAGGAGACAAACACTGGCCTTTAATTATAAGTTTTAAGGAAAAATCTTGATGGAAGAATTGGTATCCTGTGTTCCTGAGGACTTCTCTTAAGATCCAAAAAATGCCAAAGGGCGCCAGAGGCCACCAAGGCCAGCACAGGGACTCTGGCATGCTGTCTGTGACCATTTTATATGAAATTAATTTAAACAAGAGAAAAAAGCCAGAATGTTTAAAGGAGTACAATTTTTATTTCAGCTCACCTTTGAATCATGGTACTTGCCCTTTAACACCTGATGCTCTCATTTAAACACAAACACATGGGGAAAAGATAAATACCGACAACCTTCACTCACAGTAATATAAAGTAAATAAAAACAAGAATCAGATCTTTCTCTGTGCATTATGAAATGCCAAATCATTTTTCTTATTAAGTGGCACAAGTATAGGCTACACTCACTGATATGATATACTGCCAGAAGACAATGTGAAAATGAAAATTACAAAAGTATTTCTAAGACTGTTTTTTCTTCTGCATTCTTCATATTCTTGTACTGAGGTCCTGAATACCCTTAACTCCCCTCCAAATTCTTATGCTTTGACTTGCCATTGCTGGAACTTCCCAATCCAAAATACATCTCCCCTGGTCACCCACCCATTATTAGAAAGTATAAACTCATTGAGAGAGAGGGCTCTTTTTTTTTTTTGGCATTTTGTGCTCTTAGCACCTCACAAATTGCTTGCCAGAATCCTTAATAAATGTGGATGATTTTTCTTTTTTTAAAAACTTTTAAAAAACATTTTATTTATTTAAGGCAATGGGGTTAAGTGACTTGCCCAAGGGTCACACAGCCAGGCAATTATCAAGTGTCTGAGGGCCACATTTGGACTGAGGTCCTCCTGACTCCAGGGCTGGTGCTCTATCCACTGCATCTCCTAGATGCCCCCAGACTTGTTTTTTCATTCATTAAGGGGGCCTCAGAACCTGAGGGGAGCTTAGGCATCTTCTTCAGGGCTCTCCATCTCTTTGGAATACCCTGCTGCCTAAATGAACTGATACCTGCATTCAACTCTTATTTGGGTGGGGCAATACAGAGATAAAATGAAAAACCACCTAATAATACAACTCTCTTCACCCCCCCCCCCCACAATCACTCTAAATAAAGACTTTTTCTGCCTTTACCTTTTCAGATGGAACTTTAGATACTTAAGAATCCCACGACTGGGCAGGAAGGTGCAGCTAAGACAAGTCAGAATCTGCCAGCTGTACAGATTCCCAACACTGCCCGGGTGGGGTACTTTGTTGGTCTGTTTAATAAGTTGACAATAAAGCTCATCTCGGAGAGGTCGGAGGTCATGTCCAGTCTGAAGGATGCCTTGAATAATAGGGATAGGATCTGACATGGACTCAAGTTGTTGGAGGGAATTGAATATCTTGATAGCTTCATCCTGAAGAGTTGTATAGCCTTTGTCTTTCAGCACTGGAAAAACAAAACAAAAATTACGAATAGTTTTTAAAAAGTTTTTAGTGAATATATAAATTGAGCAGTAGACAAATTATGTGGAAGCTGACAAGATTAGGCAAGGTAGTTGCAGTGAAAAGCATGTTGAATTTGACAGCTTTGGGTTAGGGTTCAAAACCTGCCTCTGATTATTACCTGTGTGACCCTGGGCAAGATGCTTATTTTTTCTAAGATTCATTTCCTCATATATGATTTCTCTCTCATCACATTCAATCTGGATCAATGCATACCATGGAAACAATGTAAAGACTAATAGAATGCCTTCTGTGGGAGTGGGGGGGGGAGGTAAGATTAGGGGAAAAATTGTAAAACTCAAAATAAATAAAATCTCATCTATAAAATGGGGGAATGAGACTAGAAGACCTTTTGAATCCTATCAAGTCCCAAAATCTAAGAAGATAGGTTAGATTAATTTTTAGGAAAAATGTCATGTCAGGAATAAATAATATTAAGAATAAATATTAAAGATGTAGATAAATAACTTGTGGATTGTGTAATAAATTCAATTATAAAGAAATGATGTATCTAATCTCAGTACCATATAGCTTTATGTAATTCATCTATTTTTCACAGTATCAGAAGATTAAGTGATAGAAGGTCATCTTAGAGGTCATCTAGTTCAACACCTTCATTTTACAAATATAGAAACAAAGGCCCAGGGATGGTAAATGACATAGGGTCACAAAAGTAGGAATTAGCTTATATTTAGTATTTGGCTTTTCAATCTGCTTTTAATAGTTTTTGGTGTGTCCTTTCAACTCTAAAAGTACCCTAGTCTAGCACTGGGAATCTTTTTTTTTTTTGCAAGGCAGTGGAGTAAAGTGACTTTCTCAAGATCACACTGCTAGGTATTAAGTGTCTGAGGCCAGAATTGAACTCAGGTCCTCCTGACTCCATCTAGCTGCCCCAAGGTTTGTAAACTTATTTTTAAAAATATTTTTGATAGTCACTTCAATATTTTGATAACTGTATTATAAAAAAACTTTGTTTCTTTTGTAAATCAATCTTTGTGACTTTGTATGAAGAAAGATGTAAGAATGCAGCAGACAGCAATATCACAAGTGCATTCTAAGCTATATAAGAAATAAGTATGACCCTGTATAAGTGAAGTCTATAAATATCATATCAGTTCTGATGAGTGGACCAGTCAGTTGAACGAAAGATGATTCTTATAATGTAATGTTCTTAGAACAACACAACAATTGAGTATGCTGCCATACCTTGCATCATATAAATCTAAAAACCACATGAGATCACACTCAATTTAAGATCTGGCTCTAGTTTCTTTCAGATTATCATTTTTAATAAGGGAAGCATTATAAATTCTGATGTCCAGGCATCTAGATTTACATTCCCATTTTTCTTTTCATTATTGAAACTGGCCTCCTTGCTGATCCTTGAAACAGATACTCCATCTCTTAATGATGAGGGTTTTCATAGGTATCCTCCCAGACCTGAAATGTTCTCCTTCTGCTAGGTGATTTTCCCTGGCTCCCTTCAAGTCCCATCTTACCCAGAAAACCTTTCCTAATGCTCAGCTCAGTATTTCTAATTCAGCCTAAGTATCTTGTTTGTACGTAGTTGCTGTAAGCTCCTTGATAGTAGGGATGGTTTCTGATTTTCTATGTATCCACAAGACTTAGCCCAGTGTCCAAAAGTTAGTAACTGTTTAAGTTAGTCTTAAAAATACACAAAAAATGTCTTTGAATATTCTATATTTAAGTCTCTACTTACAGTTCAGATTTATGTCCCCATATGGCAAGGGTAGAAGTGGTGAGTGCAATGGATGATGAGTATAACGTAGAATGGGGTTTCTCTTGTAAATTTGCTCTACTACATCCGAATTCAGGCAGTTCTCCTTGAAAAATTTTTAAAAAATCATTTGCATTTTATTACAAAGAAATTACTAAAGAGTACAATGTATGTACTTAAAAAAAAGGATTCATTGCTTATTAAGTCTTTGATCACAAAAAAAGACTTTAAGAAAATCAACATTTAAAAACACGAAGAGAGAAATTATTTGCCTTGGAAAACCAATTCTCAATATGAATTTTTTTAATACCTCTAATACTATTCCATATTTATATATTACATACTTTCCTTTCTCCTACAGTGTAAAAATATATTGGCAGAACAACACATATAAGTATTTTAACCATGCATTTATGTAATAATATACTGTATTTCCATTGGAATGATGGAAATCCAGTTATTTTTCCCTGCTTCAGTTTTCAAAAGTGGTGAAAAAAAGCCAATGAATCACTTCATCACAGTCATTTTAATATTTTAGGAGGGTTTTCTATTAGTATTCCTTTGTCAAATGTTATTCTTTTTATCTAAAAAAAGTAAAATGAAAAGAAAATCATCATCATTTCTTAAATTCTTTCAAATTTGAAAAAAATTTAACTTCTTTATAAATCTGTTTATTGAAGAAAAAGGATAAATGGTGACCAATATTTAAAATTAAATTCAACAGCTCATTTTATTTTCATTGCTCATAGTCAAAGATCTTCAAAAATAATGAAGACTACCACTGAAATTAGCAAATCAGAAGTTCTAATAACAATTCCTGGTCCACAGATAACTACAAAGTTTCACAGAATGTTTCCAAAATTCCTGGCATTTGGCCATCAAAACCCTTAGACCATTTTGTTATCTTAGAGTGCACCCACAAGAAAGTAAAATATGGATATAGTAGAAAATTCTTTTAATTAACCCTCTTTAGGTTCATTGGAATGAAAAGTAGTTTTAGGAAATAAGGGACAAGTCCCAAAGGTTAAGTTTCACTAAGGTTCCTGTTAAGCCACCAGCACATCCTCTTGATTTTGCTTTAATAAAGCAATCAGGCCAGAAATTTTGTTTTTATTTACTATTATTTTCACATTTTCCTTTTAATATTTTCCAAATGCATGAAAGTCAATAAAAATATCCTGTTATTAAAAACAAAGAAATTTAATTAATGTTCAGCTTTGGTTCAGAAACAGGTAAGCAAATCATCTTATACCTTCCTTCTGTGGCTGGATTTCTATGTCTGAGAAACATGGATAGTGCTGCTTCCATCCTTTTGATTTCACAAAAATGTCAGGAAAAAAGATTTGACTTAACACACCCATGAAAACTTGCTTTTGGCCTGATAGGTACCAGAGGTACAGAGGGATTCTTGCATATTTTAAGTAACTGCCCATGGATCAAAAGGTTCTGTATTCAGTTGGGAAAAAATACCAGTAATGAAATATCACCAGTGCTTGATATTTCAGAATACAAGTGCAACCGATAAGTTACAGCTGAAACTAAAAGGCCTTCCAAACACCCAATGTGGACTTCTATCCTTAAGAAGTCCAGAGAGTCGGGACCTACAGAACAATAATGGAAAATTTCACACATCTTAGAGAAGATGGGCTTAGCAGATCTCACAATTTTATATATCTCTGATATCAAAGGTCATTTCAGTCAGCATGATAATGTTCAAATTGCCAATGAAAGTCTTATAGTCAACTTTGTCCAATCTTGTCTAAAGTGTATATTTTTGGCTGAAAGATGGAAATTCAGATAAAAAGTAATTTCATTTTCTTCTTTAATCAATCAACTTATCTATCCTAAGGTTTCTGATCAAAGACTAGTAACTGAGCACCATGTGTAGATACAGAGTCTTTAAGCCAAAGATAAGAATATAAATAAAATTCCTACTGTGTGTTTATCTTACCTTGATATCCTGTATAAGCTGCTGGGTAGGAGTGTCAATGGGAGCTTTGGTCTCAGTCACATTTTGTATGGCACTGGACCACCGGGTGGCCTCATTGAGCAATTTGGTGTAGAGCCGGTAACAGTGTTTTCGTCCATACACAGTAACATTCCAGTAGCCTGAAGTATCAGTGAATGAACAATTATAAACCTCTCTGAACTAAGGAGTCTGAAGTCTGTCTTGAATTAATACTTCTGTGGGAAAGCTATCCTCACAAACGTGAATAAGGGTCCTAATCCTCCCTCTAAAATTAAGACTAATACTCTTGGGACCACTGATAGCTGGGAGTGGAAGATGGACTTTTCCTTCAATTTCTCATTCTATTCCATTAGACCCACTTTAATAAACGAATATGCCAGGCAAGTTTGTATGGGTAGATGCTGCTTAAGTCTATTTTCTTTCTATTCCCTCCCCACTCTCTTCAAACTCTTATGAATTTAAGACAAAAAGAATGAAAAGAAAAAAAGATGACCACCAAAATTAAAAATAAACAAAACAAGAAAGGTTACTAACCCTCTTCCTCAAACCCAAAGAAAAAAGTTTCTTCTGTATATCCTTATACATCTTGCTTTTCTACTAGATAAATCTCACTGACAGTTGGGACTTTGTTTGCTTCATGCTGCATGTACCACTGATAATTATGCTATATATTTTTTAACGAAGATGAATGAATAAACACAAGAATAGATGATTTAATCTCATTGCATTTGTAAGAGAATTTGCAAACTGTGCCGTGTCAATTATTCCTTCTCCCACTAAAAACTAGAGCATCTTTAACTGACTGCTTTCTGAAGATAGGCAATACTGATGCATACTTTGTTCTCTAGTGGAAAAAAGACAACTGCAAATTTTTAAATTAAATAATTATTCTTTGGCCACAGAAACGGATAAAACTCAATGTAATCCTTACATAAAATAGTATGTAAGAAGCTGTATGTAAAGGGACACACAGGTATGATACATGATATAAAGAAAACCTGTCAAAATTTGCTTCTATACTACACAATCTTTACATCAATCTGTTAACTTAAAATTAATTATAACTTAGCTACATCTAATGGCATGTATCATTAACAGGTATAATAAATAAAACTGATGCTTATGGACAGTGTTTAGAATTTAAATCTCAGAAAAACTTTATCCACTCCTTTTCTTGTCTTTTCTACAACTCAGATAAATAAAAAAAGTATTTTGCATCAAACCCACAGAAATAGTCTAAGAAAATGCAAAAGGTAGTAAAGAAATTTCTGAAGAGAAAGACGAGACCACAGTCCAATGGTAGTTTTAATAAGAGGTTATAATGTAAATGAATCAGTTACCTGTTTCTTTGAAAATTTTTTCATCAGGTGGGACAACAGAACAAAGGCTATTTAGGACCAGGGTGCCCAATTTCAGAGCATTCTTCTCTGAACTTTTGTAATAATCCAAGGAGTTGTGTGTTAGAACAAACCAGCGCTTCTTTAGCTTGAGTGAAGACACCTTGGGGCTGTTTTTTACTTCCTTGTGTAGCCATCCTTGGGAGGAAAAATTATTTATATGATAAGCATTAGATGTCTTGACAATCAAACATAACAGTTTGAAATTATTTTTATACTTTCTTGTGTTAAGAAGAAAACTTTGAAAGACAAGAAAATGAGTGTCAAATTAACTTTTAGACAATGCCACAAATCAAAACACTATTAAAGAACACTTTTATAATACGTGTATGCTTTGAGAAATATTTTTCCAATCCATGATCATTACCTCTCACAATAAATTCTTGCCCCTCGACACGAGTATCTCCTTTTGACCTCTGCAGCAGAGTTATCCAGTGGTGCATCTCCTCTGGTGTGTCGGCATTACAGTGGAGGACCCGGTTAGCAGTGATGATCACGAATGAATTAGGCCTATGCCCAGGGAAGAGAAAGTGGAAAAATCTTTTAGTTTGACTGTCAACATAACCTTTGTTTGAACCACAACTGAAATGACTTTTTCCTGTCTTACCAATCATAGGTATAAACATTGCAATGCTATTTGTATTTTATATTAAAGCAAACACTGCTCACTTTTGGAGCATTTATTTTAAGCTTGATTAACCTTTCCACTTGGAGCAACATATTCTGAAGATTCTGGGAAGGGAAAACATTTTTTAATTCAGAATTTTCCAAATGAAAACTTGGCTAGTTCTGGGAAAGCTAAATAAAGTGACTTCTTTTGGGGGGGGGGATGATGATTTTTACAAAGTCAACTTTTTCTCTGCTTCTTTTGGATTATATTAGTGTGCATTGGTAATTAATAACAGGCTAGTAGTACCACTGATATAAGTAGATAAGGAAAAAAAGGTAAAAGAAGTGAAATGTCTTGACAGATTTTTCTAGTCTTCTGTGAAATATATTTCATATTAGCAGTGGGATGAGGTCAGGAAGAGGGGTCACAATGACAGATTGTTTCTCTTGTACTTTTCTGTTCTAGAATATTCTGATTACTACAAGCCTGTGTTACTACTGATGGACTTAGTTTAATCTACTCATTATGCTAGCAAATGAGTCTACACTCAAATTGCTTTTATGTTTTCAAAAAGAAGAAAATTATTGCTTGAAAGACATTACTGTGTAAAGAGGTAGAAAATGAGATGCTGTTTTGTATACATACTTAATATACTCCATTATTACTAAATTATTGTAATATATAATTTGTTATATTACTTTTTATTATTATTGTTTTTTCAAACAGGATCACTATCTTAATAGCAATATTCAATTAATATAGAAGCAGCCAAAAAGAGAAGGAAACACGTTATTTTTAGATTTTTTTTGAAGTGAAGAAATAAGAAATAATAAGGAAATGAATTCCAGAAAACAATCTGCAATACAAAATTGTTTTAGATATCAGGACTAATATTAAAAAAAATAAAATACTTTGATTAAATAAATACTCTGAATGGTTAAAATAATTGACTGAAACTTCCCTAGTAAACAGTTTTATACACAGTCAATATACAATGAGTATTTGCTGAATATGAGTAAAAGATTTCACAGATTAAGTCTTGTGAATTTAATTTGGTTGGTTGCTATGGAGCACTAAGAACCATGCTGGATCCTTTCCTTTAATTATAATCTAATTGGGGAACTAACATTTATAGATGTCAAACTTATAACATTAAAAAAAGTGGATCATGCATTATAATGTAATAAATGCTACAAAATTTAAAGGAGGAAGAGAAATGTGAACAATGGGAAATGATTTCATGAAAGTGTGAAACTACTAAGCACTATATTCAGAAAACAGCATCACTAAATGCTGTCTGAATTTGAAACTCAAAGCCAGGAAGACCTGGGTTCTAGTACTGTGTTCAAGACACATACACAGGTTAGGTGACTGAGCAAGACCAGTTCTCAGAGCTCAAGACAACACTCTAAGGGAATAAATTGCAGAGATGGTATCTTTACTAGTAAAGTCATCCCTGACTCCCTACCCTGAATGCTACTGGGGGACGGATGAAAGGTAGAAGGAGCAAGGGAATGTTCTACAATGAGCAACTGTACAAAACTGTTGAGAAAACTGTGAGATGGGTGGCATGAGTAAACACATCTTACTGGGAAGCAGCAAAAAAAGAGATAAGGTTGGATGGGTAGAATAGCCCACATTTTGGAGGTTGCCGGGTTGACAGTCCTCATACCTCAAAAAGGGTATTCCAATCTAAATCTTAAAACTTCTCCAAAAATATCCTGACTGGGAATAAATTATAAGATAAATTCCATTCCCTGAAAGATCTATTATTAGAAAAACTAATTTCACTTTATCTTATTTTATTAAAGTTTCATTTTCTGAAATTTTATCTATATACCCTCAAAGAAAATTTCTAGGCAGTAGGGGAAAAAAAGATGGCCATAATTTAAAAATCTATAGAATATCTCTCTAGGGAATAAACAAAGTTTATTCCAATTACATAAAGAAAGTTATTTTTCCAAAGAAACTTTTTCTTTAAAGGAACTAGAAGATTAAAAAGGTTAATGTCCTATGTTATATAAACCTCGCTATTTGTTCATTAAAAGTAAAACTTATTAAGGGAATGGATAGATGGAAAGGTGGGTCAGGGAAGTCCAAAGTAGTACTTGTTCCAGAATGGTTTTAAATAATTTATAAATCCAAATTCAGTTTTACTCATGCCCAAAAGGAGATAGTAAAAAAACAGAAAAAAAGAACACTATATTTTCAAGTTTATTAAGATAAGAAAAAAAGATTAAAAAAGAAAATGGTTTAAATTACCTATCTGGATTGTCAGAAGCACATACAGAATCAATCAAGCCTACGTCCAAAGTTCCCTGCAAGGGAGTATGAGAGAGGGAATTAGTCAAAAAAAAAAAAAGCATTAAAGTACTCATGTACAGTAGTTTGCATATTTTAAATAAAAAGATATCCCATCCAAGAGGTATTTAAGCTTTCAGAACTCACCCATAACCTCTATTTATGCTTCACTTCTGAAGTCCTCCCAAGGAAAGAAATTCTGAAATTTTTATAAGTTCATCCTTTCATTCTAATCTTGGTGATGAAGAGGAATTTCCTGATTAGCTTAAACTGGATGCCTCCTCTATGAACATCCAAAGTAATACCTAATGGGTTATAACTGATTTTAGGTAAGGTGATAAGTCATTAATTCAGCTCTTTGGGAAAAAAAAAATTACTGTATCTTTTTCTAGTTCATTCTTTTTTGTTTTCTGCATGATTTTCTGGTCATCAGTTCTACTCATTATCTGTTAAAATTACAGATCCATCATTAAAGATAATGGGAAAGCAGTTATTATCTTTGGCACAGCCCAGCATCATTTTTATCATGTTATCATCCTTTTATGTTCATTAAGTAAGAGACAATTGTTTTCTTTTATTTCCTTCCTGTTTACCTCAGCACTGTGAATTTCCTCCATCTATGTTAGCTGCTAAGACAAACTTTTCACTCACCACTGCATTTTGGGGATTTGCTTGCTCATCATGCATTTCCCGAATCTCCTGGTCTGTGGATGCGTGGACCTGACTCAGCACACTGAACCAGTGACTGTAAGAAGGAAAGAGTGGGTGTCATTTTTTTAAAAAGAAAGGTCAAACTCTGAATTTATAAAAAGGTTGAACTAGAAGCAACTTCTTGGAAGGGGCCTCTGATTTTTATTTCTATTTCTATGTAACATAGAAAATCACCAGCAACAATTTATGTTTTATGGCTTGTTTTTGTGTTCAGGAGCACTAAAAAATATAATCAATGGCTTTTAGGCCCCCATAGCCACAATTGCAGGAGGTTGAGACTTCCCTCTTCCCACTCCCCCACCCATCCAATAGAGATTATTCAATATAGCAGGAAATACACAGCAAAACAAAACCAAACCACATGATAATCTTACATAATTAGTAAACTTGGTAAAACATTTTCTTAGTCATTCCACTGAAAATTTTTTTTATCAAATATATTTATTGGATTTTCTTTAAAAATGAGTAATAAAAAAGAAAATGAGTACAAAAATATAGCAACACAAATGAATATCTTTGTAATATGTAAGGATGGAATGGGGATACCGAGTATCTTTTAAGTGTTCAGAAATATTCCCTCAGGATAACTATTTAGCAAAATTGTATCACTCCCAGGCCATGAGTTATCCTGACAAGATATATTTTAGTCAAGTGAGTCAAATTACTTTACCCTAATACTGTTAGAAATATAAAATTATTGGGTTGGTTGAAAGCACATCTCTAATGTTATGTTATAACACAAAAGTTCCTTAGAACAGGTTCAGCTTTAAAATGTTTTTCTGCTTAAATTATCATCAAAAGCAAAAAGGGATCTGAGCCTTACAATCAGTTTGTTCCATTGAGTTAAGAGGCTGTGGGGGTGTTTAAAGGTGTTTGATGGGCACTATCTGTTCTGTCAAAATAAAAGGTTATCAGTACCTTAAAAACAAAACAAACAAAAAAATCCAGGAATATAAATATGGGACCCTTTACCAAAGTGCTATCTAGTTTAATTTACTTGGGGGGTGGGTGGTGAGAGGGTAAAAGAGAAATTATGATAAAACAAGCCAGTAAATGCGTAGTGTCATCCAAGTGATGCAGAAAGTCAATGCTAAAAGAATTTAAGGGAGTATTATAGAATACGTACATTTATATTTTTATGTAAAAATATCAACAAATATGTAAAGAAATGAAAAATATTAGCGATAAACAGACACAAAGGGATAAAATGAAAGAATCTTCACTGATATTTCCTAAAGGAAAGATACTTGACTAGGAGCATGAAGTCTCAGAAGACATAAGCTTGTAACAATAATTAACTCAATGAATTTCTGAACTAACCAAGGGACAAAATTTCCAAATAATTTATTTACAATGCTCCAAATGCTTTTACACAAATGTAGGAAAACACATATGCATTTCAGTTTTAAGCAATTAGATGAATATTTTCAAAAATTCAAGATGACAAGGGAACGTATTGTTCTTTCATAGCCTCTGGAGAAGACACTGTTCAAATTACCCATATATTTTTTTTTTTACTCTTAATCAAATATAATTTGGGACTTGAAAAGTGCTGAACAACAACTATTCTATGCACTGGTCAGTGGGAGAAAGAAAGCACTTGGATGAAACATCCACAAGGTTAAATTTAGCTGATTCAATATGGTACAAAGCAAACAAGGGAAAGTTGCCAAGGGCAGGGGCTATAATTCCACTGAGGAGTTGTGGTCATTTTTGTTATCCACAAGAAACCACATGCAGTCTCCAGGGCCATGAAATGGAATTACAGGACCATAATTCCAAGTTGGTTTGCTTTTCTGTTTTATGTATAATTTATGGATCTAACTGAAGTTAGAGTCTATTCCCATGGGAAGACTTCCCCCCCTTCTGTCCTTTCCCTTCATGGCTGCTGCCATGGTGCTATGTCAACTCAAGATTTTTTAAAAGGGCAAGTGGTAGGATGAGACTCTGAGAACTTGTCACACTTACTGAAATCATTTTCAAGTAAAAGGGAGGAAAAATGTAGGCCAGGGGATGTTATCCTTAGGAATTATAAGCATGACAATTTTGGATCTTTATTTATCAGGACCATATTTATTTTTAATGTAATTCAGAAAACACCTTGAAAGGACAATTCATTTCTAAATAGCAGCACTCATACTATCTTATTCTTTGTTTTTAGAAAACTTTTATTTTGAAATGATCAAAACTTTTTTTACAGAAATTATCTAGCTGGTTAAAAACAAAAGTCTTTGAAGTTGTCAGGAGTCTATGTCATGGACCCTTTTGGCAGTTGGGTCAGAATGTTTAAAATGCACAAAATAAAAGACAAAATATTCCTAAGAAAATAAAATTATATTGAAATACAATTTTAAAAAGAATAAGGAAAAAACCAAGTTCACAGGTTGACCCCTTTGGCATATGCTAAATCAGTCAATGGTGAAGCCCAGCCTTTCAAAGGTGCCTCCTAAAAGTCTAAGTGTGAAGGTTTCTACTACTGTGGTTGTTGTAACACACTACCAATAACACCTAACTTTTTCCCACCTTCTCTAACTGTTGCAATAACATGAAAATAAGATGTTAAAATTCACCTTAGTTATCATAATTTATATGTACTGTGTAAATCTATCCCTTTATAGTAACCCTTATCTTCCTCATCTGAAAGCAAGTAAAAGTTGCCCCCTTGTTTCATACCAAGATAGAGAAGGGGTAGCTTGCTTTCTTGCATACCTTTGCCCAGTGTTGACTTTCCCAGACGTGAAAATTCATGTCTTTTGTCTCGTGTTCAATTTCCTCAAGTCCAATTAAACATTGACTCAACTAAACACTTTTCTATGACTATTAGAAAAAGTAATCCATATGACAACAATGATTCCAAATTATCAGGGATCTCATAGAAACAAAGCAATAATTCAGACTTCTCACCTGGCATCTTCTGGGGATTCAGCAATCAGATGGAATACTCTGTCAGTCATAATAATATCTATTCCATTCTCTTTGCTGGTGTTATCTATGATCTCTCTGAAATGAAAACATGAAACTGATTTTAAATCAGGAGCACTGCAATGTTAATAATATTTAATGAAAGTATGAGTTGGAAATGATCATTTCAAGACATTTTATAGTTAGTCATGCTTATTTCTGATGTCTTAGAAATAAAAATAACAAATTCACAATTCATACTATGGTATGTACATGATAATTTTCGGGTACTGATTTGTTCCAATATAGTGAGTGAAAGACATATACAATCCCACTCTGCTCCTATGGAAGGTGTAGATGTTGAGGATTAGGGGCTGTGATAAGGTGGCAAAATTTTTTATTTCATCTTAAGGAGATTCCCTCCCAAAAGAGCTCACTCCTACTCCATGATTTCTAAGGACATATTCCTTACCTTAGCAAAGGCAATAGTGATAATATGATCTCATTTGATCCTTGCAACACCTCTGGAGCTATGGCCTATAATTACCATTTTACAAATGGGGCAAATGAGCCCAAGGGAGGATACATGAATTGTCCAAGGTCTCAATGCTAGCAAATTCCTAGGGCATGATTCAAATACAGATTTTGCTCCAGATCCAATCCTCTGTCTACAGTTCCATGCTGTTTCAGGGTTGAACTAGGACAATGTAGTAAGATCATTCTGGTAGCCCAGGAAACAAAAGCAGTCACAGGCAAGTCCTAAGCAAAACTGGGAAGTTGGTGTAATCTGTCTCTGGTGCTTTTCCAGCTCTCCTCAGTGACTATTTCTTTGGTGTCTTAGGCTCCCCTCAAGTGGAGAGGTCTCTTTTCTACCCCTGCTTCCCCTCTATAGAAACACTTTTCTCTATCTTATTCCTTAGGAACCAACTCTCTATAGGATGGTTTGCTAATTAATATGATCATGGTAAAAACCTGATGAGTTAATAGATACTGGTTGCCTAAGTAACAATATATGCATTTCAATAAAGGTTTTTCTGGAAGCAATGACTGTATCAGAAATAGTTACTTATGGTGAGACTTTAAGATATCATGGAAGGCTGGAAAAAGAAACATTTTTTTAAAGTAGGCTGAACCATGCTGCACTCCAGGCAACCTACTCTGAATAAAACTAGTGCTTATTAAATGGAAAAAAAAAACTTTTCTCAATCTGTAAAACTTTTTCTTGGGAAGGATCCTTTGCGGTAGAAATAGGGGGTCCAATTATCTTTCCTTCAGGGAGAAAGATGGAAGGTGATAGAACAAGGTGGTGAAGCAGTCAAAGGACTACTGATTTCATATGGGAAGCCGAGTAAGAAAATGGATTTATTCTGAAAATATCTTCAGGTGGTCCAGTTCCCTCTCAATTTAGCAATCAGTAGTCAAGCTTTTGTCAGCCTGGAGGTTCTGAAAGTGATATGCTGAAGGATGAAATTGTTAAAAAGATCCTCAACCCAATTGATCCACTTATTCACACCATTATTTCTGAGTGCAACTAATTCTATTTCAAGTTGGCTAATTACAAGTCCAACTGACTAGTCTTTGTCTTTTAATTGAGAGTCAAATGGCTAATTGTGACTACAAAAAGTCTATTAAATATAGTTATGCACAGATGATAACTTCTTTCCAAGGCTATCCATGAAAGCATAATCTGCTAATAAGAACAGCAGGGGTCCTTAAATAAAGATCTAGTCCATTGAATTAAGTTCAGTTTAAAAAAATCATGCCCAAGTTTCCATGGAAATTTTAGAAGAATATTAGAAGTCAGAATCACATGCATGTCAGAGACCTCTATTGTTATTACTATTTATTGATGCCCACCATGTGTAAATGGTTAAGAACTTATAAAAAATAATAAAAGACTGTACTCATTAATGGTATACATAATTTAAACACTGGTTTATGAAAAGATTATGTTCAATAACATACTTGGCAGTACGGACTTCAATTGTGCCCTTTAACTTCTCCTCACTGTCATTTTCAAAGTACATTAGTTTAGACTGCCGGAGGACAAACCAGCGCTTCTTCCAGTTCCTCCTGGACAGCGTGGATGATCCGCCACCTTTTTTGTGCAGCCAGCCCTGTTTAAGGGCCTCTTGCTTGGAGCGGAACCACAAAAAGGTCTCATCCTTGAGGACACACCATCGACGTTTCCATGAGTTCATCAAGCCTCCTGTTCCCCAAAGGGCAGAGACAAGTTAAGAAAAAAGTAGAGTAAAATAAAGCTGGATTGTAAACATACTAGGTTGTGCCTTAAAAATAATAAGAGCATCTTGTTTCAGCCCAAGTTTGTTTGTTTTTTTAATCATATATATAACTCTTCCCAAACAAACCTGTGGTGAATCAAATAATAGCCTAGGGATGGGCAATCACAAAACAATATTTAGTTGAATTTTACAGGATACCAGGATTTCTGGTGAACTCAGACTGTTTTATTAAATAGGTTAGACTATACAATGAGACTTCAAATCTTTCTTTCCTGTGACGTGATGATAATGATGATGTTTACATGTCTTAAGTTCTTGTGTCTCCGATAGGGGTTTTCTTGGCAAAGATACTGGAGTGGTTTTCCATTTCATTCCTCCAGCTCATTTGACAGATAAGGAAACTGAGGCAAACAGGGTTAAGTGACTTTTCCATAGCTAGTAAATGTCTGAGGCTAGACTGAACTCAGGAAGATGTCTTTCTGAATCCAGACCCAGCATTTCTACCCATTGTACCTCCTAGCTGTTCTATCTGCCCTATCAGTTTTGCTATAAACACAAAGCATGGTGTGGAAGAGGAGCTGAACTGTGTCACAGATGCTGTTCTGTATGTCGAAGAAAAATCTTTGAATGTTACATGGATTTCTGCATTAGTTCATGCTTTTTTGCAATTTCCACAGATTTTACAGATTTTCCCCAGAACGACAATTTAAGATATTTTTCCAGTCCCCTCTACTTCTTTTCTTTTTAGGTTTTTGCAAGGCAAATGGAGTTAAGTGGCCAAGGCCACACAGCTAGGTAATTATTAAGTATCTGAGGCTGGATTTGAACTCAGGTACTCCTGACTCCAGGGCCGGTGCTCTATCCACTGGGCAACCTAGCCACCCCACTTTTTTCTTAAAAGAAGTTACTTTCTGAGGAAGTTGGAATCAATATTGAAATTTGGTAAAAACTTATATAAACAAAACATACATCTGCATAGCTTTTGAAAAAAAAAGACAAATGTTTCTCTCAGAAATTTCTTCTTATTTGTTAGGTAAATGATTTATGTTACAAAATACAGCTTTTAGCAAAATCCAAGGGCAGGTTTAATCAGTATTGATACTAATTATAACTCAATTATAGTTTGGTTAGTGGGAATAAAACATAGAGCTAAGATAAATTTGCTGAAATGTCTTTCAAATTTACATTTACATTTCAATTTAAGATTCATAAAACCCTTTACATTTTTTGCCTCTATCCAAAGTGCCTAGTAAAGTAAATATTGTTTTAATATTGCTTTAAAAAAAGCTTATTTATGTTGGTGGGGCTGTGAACTCATCCAACCTTCCTAGAGAGCAACTTGGAATTATGCCCAAAGAGTAACAAAACTGTGCCTACCCTTTGAACCAGCAATACTACTACTGGGCCTATATCCTGAAGAGATTATGAAAAAGGGTAAAAACATCACTTGTACAAAAATATTCATAGCAGCCCCATTTGTGGTGGCAAAGAATTGGAAATTGAGTGAATGTCCATAAATTGGAGAATGGCTGAACAAATTGTGGTGTATGTGCCTTATGGAACACTATTAGAAATCAGGAAGGATGGGAATTTGGGAAAGCCTGGAAGGATCTGCATGAACTGATGCTGAGCAGGACCAGAAGAACATTGTACACCCTCTAACAGCAACATGGGGTTGATGAACAATCTTAATGGACTTGTTCATTCCATCAGTGCAACAGTCAGGCACAATTTAGGGATATGTGCAATGGAGAATAGCATCTGTAGCTAGAGAAAGAAGCGTGAGTTTGAACAAAGACCAAACTGTTACCTTTAATTTAAAAAAAAGAACAATATCTTATTATATAATTTTGCTATCTCTCATACTTTATTTTTTTTCCTTAAGGATATGATTTCTCTCTCATCATATTCAAATTAGATAAATGTATACCATGTAAACAATGCAAAGACTAACAGACTACCTTCTGTGGGAGGTGGAGGGGAGGGAAGTGAGATTAGGGGGAAAATTATAAAATTCAAAATAAATAATTTTTTTAAAAAAGCTTATTTGATTGAATTAGTAACACTAAGAAACTTCTTCTATCCTAAAGAAATAATTCTCTCTCAGCTCTATAAATTCTTAAATCAACAAGGGTAAAAGCTTTATGGTCATTTTTCCTGATTTATTAGTTTATTTTTTTTAGGTTTTTTACAAGGCAAATGGGGTTAAGTGGCTTGCCCAAGGCCACACAGCCTTATTATTAAGTGTCTGAGGCAGGATTTGAACTCAGCTACTCCTGACTCCAGGGCCAGCATGCTGGCGCTCTGTCCACTGCACCACCTAGCTGCCCCTTCCTGATTTATTTTATTGAATATATTGAAGAACACAGCCCAATGATTAAATATAAGATAGGTACACTTGTTTTTCTGATAATGAATGAAAATAAAATAAATTCCCTTCTTTCTCACTTAAAACTTTTTAAAGATACATAAAAATGAGATGTAAAATGTAAAAATATAAAAATGTAAAATACATATAAAATTTGGATTTTCTACAGTTAATTAACTATTGGTTGGCCATTTTTAAAGAGAATTCCATAATGGAAAAGGGGGAAGAGTATCTCCCAGTTGTGTTTGGGTGATAACTATAGGAAGACACTGTTCAAATTAAGGCCCACGACAAACTAACTAAATGGCAACTCAATCAAAGTATCTTGTACTTATCTAAAAGAGGAATCTAGGAAAATGCCAAGCTAAAGAACTGTTTCCTACCAAAAGCAAATAAGTGGTATTAGAAATAAATATGAGACTCATTTTTCTTATGGAATAACTATAGCTATCTCAGATGTAGATCCAGAAGTAATTGTATTAAGTAGATAATAAAATTTATCATTTTTTAAAATAGAAGTATAAAGGTTATTATGAACTAACATAAAATTTAAAGTACCTAATACAACTTCCTCCTAAATGGAATGCAAAGTGGCTTTCAGATTAAGTAATAACACTAAATTATTAGTGCTTCTGATGTTAATGTATTTCCCATCTCTAGGAATTCTTTCTCCCTTGATATTTAATATGTACACATATGACATAAAACAAAGGTGAAGTCATAATTATTCTCCTAATTGGACACATTTTCTTTTCTTTTTTCCTTTTTTGGTTTTTGTAAGGCAGTGGGGTTAAGTGACATGCCCAAGGTCACACAGCTAGGTAATTATTAAGTGTCTGAAGTCACATTTGAACTCAGGTCCTCCTGACTCCAGGCCTGGATGCTCTATCCACTGTACCACCTAGCTGCTCATGGATACATTTTCAATAAGTAACTTTGCTGATAAAATTTAATGTCAAAAGAGAGTAGGATTGAAGCACTGTGATTTTGTTATCAACTGTTTCTTTAAAACATTTTTTTCCTTTTCTCTTTTAAAGAATTGATGTACTGAAGAAATATCACTGCTTCACTGTGAAAGGAGATCAGATTTCCAAGTGTTCTTTTCTTGATTACTGATAGTTTTAAAGCTTTATTTATCTTGCCTTCTCTTTGCTTCCAATTATTTTAACTTGACTATGCAAAATAAAAAATTATATCATGGGCAATCTAGTCTCATTGACAAACACATAAAAGCTGCATACTATATTCTCAGTCATGCTGATTCTATTTTGTAAAATGGGAATAATCAGAACCACAACTAGAGAATCTCCAGGTGCCTTTAGAATGGCATAGAGCCCTGACAAGGATTTTTTAGGCTTGCTATAATACTGTTAGTCATTTTTAATTATAGCTGTCCTTCAGAGAGTTTGTGACTTATTAGGTCAGTTGGTTAGCAGAGCTTTCCAATTTTTTTCATTCTGTGACACACCTCTAAAGTTCTAAATTTTCCATGACATATGATACCAGGGTTGGAAGGGATAGGAAGGTATCTCCTTGAATCAAATCTGGTATGAGGTTAGTTGTGCCCATGCTAGTGTGACGGGATAAAATTAGGAATGAAAGACTTTGAAGAGCACATACTTATCTGAAGTGTTAGTGTGAAAATTAAAGTGAATAAAGGAAATATAATCAAAGAGAGGAATTAAAAAAGAGAGATCAAAGAATAGGGAAATGGCAGGTTCTATACTGGAGTAGAAAAGAGAAAAGTGGAAAGTAGAAGTAAAGAGAAAAAAGATGAAG
Organism: Macrotis lagotis; assembly: GCF_037893015.1. Classification (NCBI taxonomy): domain Eukaryota; kingdom Metazoa; phylum Chordata; class Mammalia; order Peramelemorphia; family Peramelidae; genus Macrotis; species Macrotis lagotis. The sequence goes on from NC_133666.1 coordinate 355,400,348, forward strand.
GAGAGAGATGAAAAAAGAAGCCCCCCCCCAAAAAAAACAAAAGAGAATCAATAATAAAAATTGAAGAGAAAAAAGGAAGAGAAGGAAAGAAGAAAAGGGGAAGAAAGGGAAAGAGAAATAGGAAGAGAGAGCAAAATAAAAAAATGAATGGGGAAAATGATAAATGAAAAGTAAGTGGGGGAAAAAAAGGAGAATAGCGAATGAGGGAAAACAAGTGGAAGAAATACAACAGATAGACAAGAGAAATTAATAAACAGTTTGTTTTCTCTTTTAAAGAGAAGACTAAATACTTTAAAGCTTTAGGCCCTGGAAAATTATACTGATAGAGGACCAATTCTGCAATGCCACCACATTTTAAACTTACTTTCACCTATCAAAGGCAGCTAGGTGGCACAGTAGAAACTGTGCAAGTTTGGAATCAGAACGACTCCACCTCCTGAGTTCAAATCTAGCCTTAAGACATACTAGCTGTGAGCTCCTGGGCATGTCACTGAACCCTCTTTGCCTTGTCTTCACATTTCTAAAACGAGCTGAAAAAAGAAATGGCAAGTTACTTCAGTATCTTTGCCAAGAAACCCCCAAAGGGGCTTATGACTGAAATAACTGAACAACAGGTCTTTTAACTTGATAAGTTTCACTCCAATTAGATTCTGAAGGACAGTACTCTGATTGGGGTGAAGTCTAAGTGAGGTTTCTTTTCATACTGTGTCTTCTTCCTAGTTCTTTTAGGCCTCAGCCCCCACCCTCTGCTTCCTAGTGATTCTGTGACAGCGCAAGGAGTTCACCTCACCTTTCTTGTCCTTTTAGTACACTTTTCTAAAAGTATTTCTGTTTTACTTCTATTTAAGAGAGAAGTGATCTCTGCAAATGACCTCCCACCTTGTAGCAAACATTCATAAAAAATGTGAGCAAAAATATTTGGTAATTCCTTAACAGTGAATTCAAAAAACTGTCTGTAAGGCATCCTCAAGACCAAAATCCCACCAGGGCCTCACAAAGGTGACTGATATGGGTGCAGCAAAGTCATTTAAGTAATCAGGGCATGCCCTTTCTACTACCCACAGCTGCCACACCCAGCTCTTTACTCCTTTGTCCACCTGTGAGAAAAAGGAAAATACTAATAATCAATGCACCTGGCCTCCAAGAAATTTTGTGTGTGTGTGTGTGTGTGTGTGTGTGTGTGTGTGTCTGTCTGTCTGTCTGTCTGTCTCTGAGACTGATGAGAAAGATTTCAGTATTGACCTGAGTAGAAGACTCTAGAAACCACCTCCTGACAGGGAGAAGGGAGAATTCAGGTCTTATACAATGAAGGCAAGTCACCATCCCAGCTGGGCAATCTACTGCTCTATTCTAAATCATAGAATTTGGGTGACCCGAAACATACCTTTCATATACAGAAAGCTGTGGAAGTATGGCAGGCTGACACAACTATAGACCGAGTCTCTTCTATAAGAAAGTTCATCATCTGTATCAAATCTAGAATCAAAGTCTTCTTCACTGTCTTCAAACTGCAGAAAGATGGAAGGTATCAAAACTCAAGCATAAAAGTATGCGTGAACAAAATCATGATGATAGGTCCATGTGAAGGACAACTTTTTTTTTTTGACATTCATCAATGTACACATATTAAGTAGGGACAAGTGTTTATAATAAAGTTAAAATGGGTATCAACATTCTGAATTCAGGTAATTTGTTGAACTATTCTAGAACATACAGACTGATTTCATATAATCTGGAGGTTGTCTATCTTAATATAAACATAATACAATCTTGCTGTTTAAAGGATAAAATGATACTTAAATTAATTTAAAAGTTAATTTATCTTAAGTTACTATGCTAAAAACATTTAAAGATCTTTAAGAGATGAATATATTTAAGACAGGCAATAAAATGTAGGAGGAACTTAATTCATGAACTTAGTATAAGATGAGGACTAAGGGAAGGGGAAGAAATCATATTATTAACCAATCTAATTAAGAAAAGAAGTTGACAAAGCAATAAAAACTAGAGTAGTTACAGCCCATTTCTTGTCTTTTTAACATTAGAAATATTATTCTATTGAGTGAAATGTGAAGTAACTCTTCCAAACTTTTCCCTATGTGCCATTGGCAATTCTGGTGCTGAATGAAGGTATCTCATTTCCTAACTTACTACAAAAGCCCTGGCTGACATTGCTCAAGCTCCAAGTAAACATATGTGCCAGTTTTATTAGGCTTCAGGCAAAATTTAGTAATAGATGTGCATGTAGCTACATACAGAAGTCATTATCAAAGGCTTCTATTTGCTAATGAACATCCTCTTTGAAAAATTAAAGGCTTTAAGAACTTATTATTGTTAGGTAAATAATGAATTTTGAATCTTTGTCAATTTTGTATTATTTGACCTAAAGAAATTGGTGCATGGGTGGGTTGAGAAAGTGGAAAAATTTCAAAACTCTGCACTTAGTAATTACAAAACAGAAGCAAGAGGGACTCACTGAGGACTGGGCTCCCTCTGAACTAAAACGATAGGCTCCAGAACTATTGTATGTCCCCACAGAGCAGCGATAATCAGGGGACCACTGGCTACTGTGAGAGTTGGAAAAGGTCACACTGCTGCCTGAAGTGATGGCCCCGTCTTCATAGTCATCCTGGTCGTAGTCGTAGTCACCATCTGGGGCAATAAGGTCCCCAGAGTTCTGGGGCATGCAGTAGGTAGACTCCCCACTTGACGAGTTGTGGAGACTCGCAGAGTCATGGACAGAGGGGGTCAACAGGACAGTGCTGTCGGCGCTAGGGCTTGTAGGCACCACTGTTTCATTCATGTATGGATCCTCCTCTGAGGAATCATCGCTGGTGCGGATGCCGCTGGTTCTCTGGTCAGAATGGCCATGCTCACTTGGGTTGGGCGAATCTTTAAAGGCATCATCATCAGCCTCGAAGCCCTCATCCACCTCCTCTTCAGGGTACGGCTGGCTGAAGTTGAAACTGGGCTTTTCCCCGCAGGCATTGTCGGCCAGTTCACTGAGCCCAGCAGAAAAGCTGCTGCCCACAGAGAGGGACCTCTCAATATTCCTGACACATTCATCGATCTCATCGAAGTTGAGGGACTCCAGGAACTCCTGGGCTGCTCGGCAGGCTTCATCTTCCAGCCTCCGGAGCTCCTGGTCCCGCAGCTGCTGCAGTCTTTGCAAGGAAGCCTCTGTCAAAGAGAGCTCCTGCCGCTCCTTCACCCGCTGGAGATCCTCTATCTCCTTCTCCAGGCGTAAGATCTCTTCCACTTGCTTGTTTTCCTTCTGCTTCTCCATCTCCATTTTCAGCTGTTCTTCCTTCTGAAGGGCTTCTAGTTCTCTCAGTCTCCTTGCCTCTTCAGCCTATTCAGAAGGGAAATGCAAGACTTCAGTATAGTTCAATATCATGAAGTGATGAGGTGCCGTTACATTTTATCATATGCAGTGAGGATCTAAAGTGAAACATTTCATTGAATGGTGTAAATTAAATGAAATTCATAATGAGAAACTCAAAAATACAAAGTTTTTCCTGATTTAAAAAAAACCTGGAGGAAAGTCCCATGTAACATTTTTATTGACGTCACTTTCTTCTATTTGTTGACTGATTTCAATTCTAAGAATTGAGCACATTATCAATTCAGTGCTCACTTCATATAAGGATACAAAGATGCCTGATGATTGCGATCCCTGTCTCCAAAAGAGCTTACAGTAAGGCAGAGACACAATGAAAAATAAGCAAATAACCAGTGCAAATTATAATAATATAAGCAAAGGAACAGAGAAGTTAGGATAGATTTAGGTGAGGAAAGATAATCTATACTTAGTGATAATCAGAACTAATTTTATATGTGTTAGGCTAATTGAAGTCCTTGAATAAAGGTGGCAGGTTTCCAAGGTTCCTTTTAACTCTCAAGGGCATTCACCATCCTTCTATTCCCCAGGCTGTGAAATCAGTTCAACTTTGACTCCTCACTGTCTCTGGCTACCACCACCTCCATTTGTCCAATTGGACACAAAGACCTGCTAGTTTAACCTTTGTATCTCTCAAATATATCTCATGAATAACCCTTCCACCCAACTCCCCATTTCCCTGATGCTGCCACTACCCTGTTGCACGTGCTCATTTCCTACATCTAAACTATGACAATAGACTGATAGTGGAGTCTACATGTTACAAATCTCTCCCTATTCCAGACCATCCCATGCTCAATGTCAAAGTGGTTTTTCTTAAGCATGAACATGACCATGTCAAACATGGAAATCTGTCCCTAGTCAAACAGCAGTGGCTTCACATCATCTCCAGGATCAAATATAAAATTCTGTTTGCTGTTCAAAGTATTTCAAAACCTGTGCTTTTTCCCCATCTTTCTACTAAAACTCAACATGTTCTTCCCCTGCACATACTCTTCAATCCAGGCTTTAACAAAGCATTCCATCTCTTGGCTGAAGGATATTTTTATTGGTCGTCTTCCATATTTGGAATATTCATTTTCCTAGTTTTCTTGATCTCAACTAAAAGCCCATTGCTAGAGGAAGCAGGTCCTAATTCCTTTATAGCCATTCCTCTGTAGGAAATTTATCTTGCATTAAGCTAATATGTATATAGTTGTTTTCATATGTTGTCTCTCCCATAAGATAGTGAGCTCCAAGTACAGGGCTGTCTTTCCTTTTTTTTCTAGCCACCAGCCCTTAGCAATGTGGAGTATATAGTAGGATCTTCATAAATGCTTATGAATTCCATAATGTATCTTTGAAGGCATGTAATATATATCCCTGGAAGAAATGAAGAAACAAGGGACTAGGGGTGTTTTAAGGTAAGAACAGGAATGCAAGACTATTCACAAAAGGAGTTTTAAAAAAAGGTAGAATAAGATTAAAGAATAGACACTTTTCCATTTTGGCTATCTGTGCACACTGTTTTGAATGCTAGGCCAAGGGATCTATGGTTTATAAAGTCAGCAATGAGGAATTATTGAAAATTTCTGTTCAGAGATACAATGTGTAAGACCTGTATTTTGCAAAGAATAATACCGTACTGGTGCAAAGAACAGGTTGGAAAGAGGACACACTGGAGACAAGGGGATTAGGCAGAGATTATTCCAACACTTTAGGTAATGAGGGCCTTAACTAGGATCACAGCAGTAGAATTAAAAAGGAGTGGGGAGATGGAAGATAGATTGCTGAGGTAGAATCCAAAGTATTTGGCAATAATTTTTATGACAGAAGAAATGAATATAAGTTGACTCCAATATTTCAAGTCTAAGGAATGTGAGGATATTGGTGGTACCATAAACAAAAGCACAGAAGTTAGGAGAAGGGCATTTTGAAGAAGAATAATGACCTCATTTGGACAAGTTACCTTTTAAAACAATTCAATAGATTAGTTGTTAGGAGTGAAAAAACAAAACACAAGAAAAGAGATAAACAGGGAAGTTGTCAAATCATTCTTTACCTTCTGGGCAAGAAGCTCAGCTTCCTGTCTCTTCCTTTCTCTTTCCCTAGAAAGTTAAGAAAAAAGAATGTGAACATAACAAATATAACTTCCCAGACAACTGGGGCAGCTAGGTGGCGCCCAGTGTATAGTGCACAGGCCCTGGAGTCAGATCTGGGCTCAAATGAAGTCTCAGACAAAGTGAAACTAGCTATGTGACCCTGGGCAACTCAACTTAACCCTCATTGCCTCCCCACCCCCAGATACCATAATGTAATAATTATCAAAATTTTTTTTAAAAGAATGAAGGTTATAACTTTTATCTTGAAATGCCCTGACCTCCCTCATGTCAAGCCCTGACCTAACCCCATGATCATGGGTCAGCTTCTTTCCCTCCAGTGGGTCCAGCAGCACTCTAGGTTATTGATTGTGACAAGCATCACTGAGGGAAATTTTTTCTATCAAAAATACTCCACTTGGAAGAAATTATAGAAACTGATTCCAACCCATCAAAAAAGAAATAAATAAAAACAGGCCTACTGCTCCAAGGCAGGACTAAGCTTACTCTAGTCTAAGAAATTTACATACTGACCCACATTCAGAGAGGAATGATTTATAATTGTTGTTTTTAAAAAGATCTGAAACATTTACTCTGAATGTATGCTCCAAAGGATGTTCAGAACGAAATCTAAAATATGATTTTTAGTTAAATCAAAGTCCTAAAGCCCATGGCACCTTTCTTGCTCCTCCTTTCTCCTCTTCTCTTCTTGAATCCGTTTCTCTTCTAGCATCTGTCTGTAAATTCGTCGAGCGATTTGGCCCCTCAGTTGTTTCTGCAGAACCACAGCTGCTTTCTTCAGGCCCAGGAACCTTCTCCTCACAAGGAAGGCTCTGTAGTTCTTTTGTATTATAACTACATGATAAAGGACCTTTCTGTATTGCTTCCTGAAGGAAGAACAACCAATATGGTAAAGAGGGTCAGATGAGTCATGGAAATGGAGGTTTCCTTGAGAATTGTTTGCTTTTGATTTCAGGATGGCCAAAGAATAGAAGAAGCACCTAGCTTTGCAACAATCTTTCCATTAATAGTGATGCCTTCTCCATTGCTCCTCTACTCCAGCCCAGAGTACAAGGCCCATTTTGTGAGGAAACTAACATTATCTTGACAAAATAAGGGTACGCCACCTAGTGCTACATTTTTTATGACTCAACAAGAAGATACTCTGAAATGAAAGGAGGTTTGATGTATCTCCTGCTTCTATAAAAGAAATTACCACAGCAGGATAGCTTTGTCCTACGGAAAAAGGAATGCATGGTGTTTCATGTGACATATTGTTCTGTATATGTGGACAGAACTAATATACACATGAAAAGAAACAGCCTCATTATGCAAACTGCTCCAGAACAGGCCTCTATTGAGTTACCAAGCAAATACAAAAGTAAACAGATGGGTTGTACTACTAGGACTTTAATCCATAATGCATGAACCTAGGTAAGCAAATTAAAACATTTCAGCAGTCACTTAATGTCATTTTTTTTTCTTTTTTAATATCAGCGATGGGCTCTTTTCCCTTGTTTTCATCAAGACTGCACTCACATGACTCATTAGAGCAGTGGTTGGAATTACTTGGGGCTTGGGGGAGGAGGACAGCAGCAGGAACAAAGTTCACTTTGCTCAACCGTTTCTTTCAGAGTCCCAAAGCAATTTTAAATTGAATTCACATAATTATTCAATAACGTTATACAAAAGCAGGAAAAGCATTTATTGTGTATTATGGTTTAACAGGTTACACACACCGTGCCAGATAGCCAAGGATATGAGCACGGATCACCATGGCTGCTCGAAAGACCTCCTCTTCCCGCTGTTTCTCCAGCTTCTGTTCCAAGGACTCCCGAAGGAAGACCTGCTCAAAGAAAAGTCAGATGTCAGGACCTACTAAAGACTAAACTGCCAGAAAAACAGGTTATAATTCAAGGAATAACTCAGAATCAGAGAAGAGAACCTATTGGAATAGAATGAGTTATATTTTGGTTCCACATACACAATATGAAATTTCTGAATCCTTAATAAGAAGCAAAAGATACATTTTTTAATGTAAGGAAATAAAAGGAAATGATCCTCTCACAAAGTCATTTTCCCAAATGTCACTAATGTTTAGCTAAACATTTGTTTTGATGTTGTTCCATTCATTAATGATTATTAAATGATAATGACTAACTCTGGTTCATATCTATTTTTCTAAGAGCATGCATTCACATAATGATTTAAGATTAAGAATTTAATCCTAGAAAAGAGACTTTTGGAGCAAACACCTAAGTGGTTTATGAATTCCTGGTAAGTGATCGAAAGAGAGAAAACACTTTTGATACATCACACTTCTTGGGAAGACTCCTGAAGATAATTCCTAAGTATGTTGCCTACTCTGTGGGGACAAGAACACAAATCCTCCATTGACAACAAGTATTATGTATACTTATCAAATAAAAAATAATATTCTTTAACTAGTAGAAGAAATTAGGCATCATGGATAGTTTAGTGTAAATTTTACACTGTGAATCCTAACTTTTCTAAAGAAGAACAAATATTATGGCTGCAAATAAATGTCATTTTCCTCTTTATTTCTTTTTTCAAAATGAAGGCATAACTCATAGGTCCTAAATTTCTCTCCTAAAAAAAGAGGAGAAATATATCCCTACCTTTTGATTTAGGGGTTAATTTGTAGCCTTTAGAAAAAATTTTGATTAAGTTCTAAACTTCCTCACACAGGACCTTAATTTGAGTGCCTCCCATGAGTCACATAGTGAGGTACACTAAGCCCTAAAATACATTTTCTTCCTGCTTTCAATAGCTTTCAAGTAAAAATATAAACAAACCTCAAAAATCACACTAAGTCCCTAAATTTTCTCCTGAAACATTAAAAATAATACATTATATGAGAAGTTTTTAATATTCTAACATTGGGATGCTGTTTCATTTCATATATAATTGGATTAAATATCTAGTATATTTAAGTAAAAGACACACGACAAAATCTTAAGTAAAATAAATAGGTCCGTTTAATTGTTTGTATTTCCCCAAAGAGTAGTCTCTTTATTACAATTTTAGACTAAAATTAGATTTCTTCATAATGTGACAGCATGCCAACTTATTTTCTTGGTCAATATACCCAGCCCCTGAATCTTTAAGCCTGATTTCCATTGCTTTGTTCTAGAAGTTGTTTAAAAGAAACTTAAAGTACATTCTTTCAGGGGACATAAATTAAATATAAGTATGCACACAAGTAAGCTTTAGCTTTGTTAAGCATGGAGATAACAATCTGGCCAGTCTATTTCCTTTTAAGTGGCATTCATCCATTATCAGAACAAACTCCTCCCCAATACCTCTTTTTTCATTTAAAAGGTTTTTTTTGAGAATACAGAAAATTTGTAAAAAATAAAAGGTTTTTACTTAGAACGTCCTACAGTTTATTGGAGAAGAATATATGCCATATACAGATTTGAAAATTACAATTGAAAACAAGAAATACAAAAAATCTACAGGAAAAAAAAAGGATTATCTCCATTAAGGATCACACACTATATTTGATATTTGTCATGGTTCTGATTTCAATGAGTTTTCTTTTTTAAAATTTCTTTTAATTTTAGTAAAACAAAACAAAAACCTTATTTTAAACAAAGCACTGAAAACTTTATAAAATGAAATTAAGTTTTAGGTAAGAGACTTAATCATGAATTAATGTAACTATAAATGTTATATCAGACATTTCCAAAACTCTGCCCCAGATTGGGGATGATGTGACATTCTCCATGAGAATAAAACCAAAATAATCTGAAGATATGATGTTTCTCCACAGTCCCCAGAGAAATGAAGCCTGAACAAATTTTGGTTAAATAGCTTGGATTCCTCTGGATTTATTGTCAAATGGGTATAACAGCCCCTATATTAACAAAGAGGATGCTTTCCATCTATCCCAAACTGATACAATAGGTATAAGTACTATAGTATGTCAAAGAATAGAGAACTGGAAGAGACCTGAGAGAATCTTAAACCCTCATTTTACAGATGAATAAACTGAGGCTCAGAAAGGTGAATAGACTCCCTCAAGAATAGAAAAATCAGAATTAAAACTCAGTTCTTTGACTAAATAGTCAGATCTTCCTAGTAGAAGAGGTTAAGTATATTTATTTCTCGAAGATCAGAAAACAAATATGACAAGTAACCCCTTCAAAAAACTAAGATATGATCACATCATCAGTAAGGTTCCATTAAACTCTAAAATACTTTTATTCTATAGAAATATTAGAGCAGGGGAATAGGTGGCAGAAGAGAATTATAGATCTTGAAGGAATTTGGTTATATGATTACCATGATCCAAAAAGAGATTTCAATAGACTAAAATAATAGGTCATATCTAATAAAATTTGACTTGATAAAGACAAATGTAAAATCCTATATTTGTGTTAAAAAAGTCAAGAAAGTACAAGATGGGGATGGTGTACTCTAAGTTAATAGTTTGTGTAAAGAAAGATCAAAGGATTTTGTTGAGACTTCTAGCGTTATGAAAATACAACTGTATCAAATTGCAGCATTAAAAGGCAACCTCCAAATCTAACAGCCCCATTAAAAAGAGGCAGCGTCCAGAAAAAAGCAGGTTGATTACCCTACTAGCCTTAGACTCTGACAGATCAAATATGGAATATTTCGGATTGAGAGATGACACATTTTAGAAAAGAAATGAAGAAGTTGAAGTTCATCCAGAAGAGGGTATAAAACTAAAGTACAACTCTGAAGAGGGTGACCGGGTTGATGAAGGGACTAGAGAATGTATGGAAAGGGGATCATTTGAAGAAAATGGAAGCATTTGACCTGGAGGAGATCTAGATGAAATATAGAATTTGATGGGTTTTTGTATAGAAGAGAGATTGGACTATTTTGCTTGTTATCAAGAGGGAAGAACTAGGAATGGATAGAAATTGCAGAGAGATATATTTAGATTTAATCTGATAAAAACTTCCAATAATCAAAGTGTTCACAAATTAATCTAGTACCTTATGAGTGACCAGTATTTATATAGATGTTTCCCATCCCTTGTTTCTCTCCTGAGTACCAGTTCCACATTTCTAATTGCCCTTTGGATGGATGGTAAGTAAGTTGCAAATCTTGTCATTTCTATATTCACAATGTCCATGATATTGTCTCTACTCACATAGCTATGAGCCTGGTTCAATTACTTTTTACCCAGATTATTGAAAAAGCATACTACCAGGTATCCCAGTCTCAAAATTCTTCCCTCTCAAATCCATCTTCCACACAGATACCAAAGAGCATTTCCTAAAGTAACAACTCTGACAGTGTACCCCTCCACCAGCTCATCACTGCCTCTAGAATTAAATATCAAACTTTTGGGCATTAAAGTTCTTCGTGGCCCGTTTCCTTCCTACCTTTTTTCATCACTCATGAATCTTCAGACCAGTCATACTGGCTAACTTGCTGTGCTCTACATGTTCCTGTTTCTGACTCTTACTGTTTCTGCAGTAAGAGTATAACTTGTTGTTACTACAACTTAATGTTCTGAAGCTTGGAGGGTTAATTTACTTCTAGAAGGTAGAGGGCTATAGAAGAAAGAGAACTAGATTAAGAACCAGGAAAACTAGGGACTAGTCTAATTTGTGCCCCTAACTAGATGAATGTCACTCTACAGATGTCATTTCACTTCTTTGTCTTCTGTTTCTATAATTGTTAAATAAAGAAATAGTTTGAGATGATCTCTAAGATCCCTTTGGTGACAATAGTTTTGGAGGAAAATGAATGCTTCTATTATTTCTTAGGAAAATAGTAACTTAGTATATCAGGTGGGAAAGAATTTAGTTATTTTATTTTAGAAACTATGGGTGGAGTGGTGGAGAATGAAAAGAATGAATTAGAAAACAGATATCTGAATAGTCACTATGTGCAGAATGGTTCCGTTGAGGGGAATGGGTTTGGAGACTGAAGACCTGGCAACTTCTAACACTGTCAGTCTGATCCCAAGCAAGTCACTTAAACTCTCTGATCTCAGTTTCCTCATCCATGATGTTGAAATATATAATCTGAAGTCCTTTTCTACTTCTAAATCTATGAAACTACCTACAACTCTCTGTAAAACTATGCAACTCCTTGGGAAGAATTATTTAAAACAATTTTTATAATTTGGAAGCCCTTTTTTAAACTCACTCATCACTCCTCAGTGTATGCCCACTCTTCTATGTAAATAGTCTCCCTTATTATACCCAAAACATAATTCACCCATTAGATGGGACATGATAGCCATGTTTAGTTTTTGAAGAACTTTCATATAGAAGAGAGATTATTTTACTTGTTCCCAAAAAGAAAGAACTAGGAATGGGTAGAAATTGAAGAGACATATTTAGATTGAATGTGATAAAAACTTCCAAATAATGAAAGCTGTACAAAAATTAATCTTGTACCACTGTGACTTTGCTAATATTATTGTCCTACTTTCTCCCTGAACTCTGCCAAATTTTGTATTTGTCATAATCTAGCCACAGAGTTACTTTATTTTTACTAACTTTCCAGATTTAATATACTTAACAATGGCCCTTTTACTTAGCCTGAAATTCTTAAAACTATATAATCACTATAATGCTATTAATACTTGCCTAAATCTTGTCTCTAAAAGGAATTTATAAACTTCTCAAGACAAAGCAAGGACTGTGACCAATATCGTTTTTTTGGCTCCTTAGTATTTTGTACTATAGTTGACTGAAAAATGCCTTCCATTGATTTGTGTCAAACAAACTACAGATATAATATTTCTTTCTGAAAAAGTGACCTAGGAACTCACTTGGGTAATGACAGACAATCTGAAAATAATATGAGTTAGTCAATCTTTTCATACCTCTTGTAGCTAAGGGGATTCTTTGTCTTCCAATATTTTAAGCATGTTAGTCTACTCATTCATCCAGATTAGTGCTTACATGACACAATGAAAACATAGGATTCAATCTGAAGTACATGAAGAGTTATGAGGGAATAGATTGGGAAAAAAATGTAATAAATAAAGAGAAAGAAGATTTGGGGTTACCTAGTATTTGATTTCTAAATAGCCTGCACACTCCAATATACATATTTCTCTTTTCCATTATGGTAAAAGCTCTTTGAGAACAGGGACTATTCTATTTTTGTTACAAATAAAATATGATTATTCTAATATTCTATAACTCATTCTTTTCTTGTTTTGGTAACAGGGAGAAGACTGGAGAGCAGAAAGACATAGGTATCTGAGGGGTGCTGTGTTGTCAGGGAGACTGGGGGGGGGGAATGGAAAACAGAGAGAAAATGAAAGCTGCTGAAGACATTCAAATATCCAAATACAACATCAAATTTTTTTTGGGGGGGGTTGGTCCTGTTTAAATTCAACTTGTTGGCAAAGAAAAGTTATCACAGTTATTTCTATCCTGCATAACTCTATAAATACAGAGGTCATCAGAAACCATGTTGTATCACATCCCAATATTGCTTTTCACAAGTCATTTTTGTTTAACATAGACTCCATCATGAAATAATTTCAATTCCCTGAGTATTCACAATCAGTGTATCATGGTATCTACACAGATTCAGTCTTTATTTGATACTATAATTCAATTCAACTTTTCAACAGACAAGAAATGATTTAACTTTTAGTTTATACATAATGATTTACAATGTCCATAGTGACTTATAAATATAATTTTTATTAGCTGTTTATTTTTTGAGACGAAATGATTAATGCAAAAGCTTCAATAAGCTCTGCAGGCTCTTTTTAGTATAGTCTAGTTTCAAAGTAATGGATAAGCTTCAAAATTGACAACAAAAGAAAAATCACCTTAATAGGTCAACTGAATTTACCTAAGTATTACAAACCATTTCTTTGCTAGTGTTCTTTTAGCATGCAGAGTTGGGTCTAGTAGTACTCAGTTTACAGATATAGAAATGAAAATGCAGAGATAAAATAAAATGGCATGAATAAGAAATCATGTATAGAAAAAACAGGGTGAGTTTTCTTTTTTAGGTGTGTTTAATAAAAGCAACCATTTCAACAAACAGAATAGCAGAACGCTAGGCTGGGTGGTGGGGAAGATATATAGCTTAGATAAGTAACAATGTCTGTTCTCATGAAGCTTAAGAGTAAACATTTAGAGAAAAGAATAATGGAATCTTCATGGATTTTAATTAACAGAACACTGACTTTGAAGATGTGAAAGATGTTATAAGCATAAGGCACAACCAGAATAACTCTTACCTTCGTTTTTCCAAGCTGCCATTCACTATTAGTGTCATCATAATGATGAAGCAGAACAGTGCATTTTCCTTTGACATCTTCAGGAAGAGTCAAATTTTTCATCAGTACTTTATACCTATGAGGCAAATCTCATGTTTAGGTAGTATAATGAATTTCCAATAACTTTCCATTCTCCAAAATCCACTGTAAATAATAGGATACAATGTACTTCAAAAGTCCACAGAACCCTTATTTACCTTTTGCAAAAATCCTGAAAGGGTCTTCGGACAGGAAAGCCAGCTTTTCTTATCCTCACAGTCTCTAGCATCCCAGAATATTTAAGCTGGTTAAGCACTAATGCTTGATCAAACTGATCTGGCATCTAAAGAGAAATGAGTAAACTTTAAATAAGGTTGACACCATTAGACTATTTTACAAAGCATTTTCCTCAAGAACCTCAGAGGCTATCAGGATACCACCTAATTTTTTTGTACCTGCAACCTAATATTAACCTTGTCACTATAGACAAGGAAATTGGGGCCCAATTGAATCATCTATCTTGCATGGCTAGGGTCACAGCAGTGATCTGTTGGAGGGCCAGAAAGAGGAAAAAAAGGACATTCAAATATTTCTCAATTTCCGGCCTGGTGACCAACCTACCTATTAATCTCAAGTTAATTACAGTTATCTATACAGAGAAGAAAGTAACATGTTTATTTAATTAAAGGCCTAAGAAATCAAGCCAAAAGACTTAAAATTAAAACTTAAGGCCTTAAAAATTTTTCCCCATATCTTTTCAGTTACTAAAATACATCCTAAATTCTGACCAAATAGCAATATTTCTACAGCATGAAGCAGACTAGGCAGCCAAGCAAGTTAAGTGCCACATTTACAGTGTATTAGTCAATGGTTTTGTTTGTTTAATCAGCCTTTCCCTTTCATTCCTTTGGTATCTTGCCACCATCATTAACTCTCTCTCTAAAGAGAACTATGGGGCAGCCTCAAAAAACAGCATTAAAAAGTATGAAAAAAGCAGAAACTTATTCTGACTTTGTCTTAAACTAGACAACTAGACGAACAACTTTTTCCAGAGACAATGAAAATAAATAAAAAAATAAAACCTCGAGTCTTGGTGTTTCAGATAAAATAATTGTAAGTTCTTCAATCAGTAGAATATTACATTTCCAAGAAAAGTTATTATCTTACAAAAACAACAAACATAATTCATTTTAACCAGAACAGTCATGTAACTGGCAAAATCTTGAAAATAGTCCTGGTCCTACAATTTTCACTATAAATTATTTAAAATAGACTTAATAAACCAAAGAAAGAAGTAGAAACATAATTATCATTATAACTTAGGAGTCTAAATAGATTTTTCAAACTCAGTTTTTTAAAAGAATCTTATTTTGTGATGCCAAATATCACATATCAAATCATAATGTCTAACAAACTCTTCTTCTTAAGATAGCTATAAAATGTTTAATTGGTTATATATTTCTAATGTTTTCACTAGAAAATTTAATTTGACCAGAAAATTATTTATATAGAAAATTAAATTGGCTATTTACCTAAATAAAAACTATTTAATAACAAAAATAGTACAATTTTTAAAAGACTAAATGATGCAGAAACATAAAGCTCATAATTTTATTAACTTTAATTTCAAACAAACCTTTCAAAAATAAAGATAATAAATCTGATATCCAAATTCTTTGGGAATAAAGTATCATGCTTGGAAAAGGCTCTACACCTGACTCATACCAAGAAAAAAGGCATATACCACTCACTAATTCTCTTTTCTTTCATTCTACTTTTTGTACTCTACAAAGTAGTTCTGCAATTATCTGGCTGCAGAACCAAGAAACCCAACTAAAACAAATTACTCTTACCAACTTCTAATGTAAGGCTCAGAAACACTTACCATCTTACCTTCTTCTAGGTAGTCTCTATTGCCTTCCCTTTGGCTTTCTGGCCAAAATTCATATGGAAAACAACAGCTACACACTGACCTTTTCCCCAGGGCTAAAGACACTGAACAATAATGAACACCATTCCTGTGCTTTAAAAAGTGCTCAGTCACCATGGCAACCCCTCCCATTCTGGGGATAATTAGTGTGGTGTGGTTGTAGGATTTGATACAGGAGAGAGAAAGAACAAGGCAGTGAGATTCCGCCACCAAACACTATTGCTACTTCCAATCTCCCATTGAGAATGTGTTTCTGTCCCCTTTCATAATAATTTAACTGGAGGAAAGGGGAGAAAGGTCTATACTGTATAGGCTGATTGCCACTGTGGGCAACATATATTACAATCATGGCAGAAATATTGCATTTTTAATAGCAGTGTTCTTTCTGCTCTCAACTTTTTTTTTCTCTAGTGAACTTCATGCTGAAAGAAAACACAGTTGGAGTCAGAACAAGAAGCAACTTAAAGGCACTTGGTCTTTCAAAACTTCTCAGCTATGCATTGGTCTTGACTAGTAACTAGTTTTTTTTTTCAGAACAGAAGGCTCAACTAAAGAAAAGTCTCCAGCAGGGAAGAAAAGTGGAGTTTTAGATAGGGACAAATGGGTTAGTTTCTGAGGGGATGGTTGCACGGGAAGCCTATATTCACTAGCTTCAAGTTTCAAGGGTACATAATAAATATCCTCTAGTGCTGATTTACTTCTCTGGTAGCCTGAATTTCAAGTTGCACTTTCAGCCCAAAGGCAGCCTACAAAAATATGTATGAAGCTCACAGGGTAATATAGAGTGAATCAGACCCAAATTTCAGGTTCAATCAAGTCATGACCTAGGCCTATGAAACCTTTTTCTGTTTTTCTTTTGAAAGATTTGATTTCAGTCAAATTTCCATTAGACAAAGGAGTACTTATTAGGACTATGCTTCTATGAACAAGGTTCAAATTTTGAGAATGATTTAAAGGAAAAGGGTTAAGTCAAATTATTGTTTGCTTTGAAATTTTACCTTTATATATACTGATTTAATAATTTAGAGGAATTCATTCAAGTCTTATATAAGATGTGTGCCTGTCTCCGTGCAAGATCCACGGTGAAGCAAGTAAGATCAAGAAATATTGCATTTAGTTAAAAAAAAAAAAAGAACTGATACCTGCATCTTTTATGTTTCAAACTGAGGGGGTGGAGGAGGTAGAATTAATGATAACTGAGAAACTAACCTTAGGATGAAATAATACTTTTGTTTCCTGATAACATGCAACTGTCCCCCAAATTCGTCCTTTCACAATTCTTCAACTTCAATAAGGTAAATGGTACATTCTTATGTTACTGGCTAGTCATTCTGGAGAAAATTATTTATCCCAAGTATATAACAGTTTCTAAGTCTAAGCTTTTAAAAACAAAGTTTCATAGAAAAGTGCTTCCACCATTAATCAACTGAGACTGCTTTCAATGCCTACATTTTCCCCCCTGGCTCTAATATAGCAACTATCAGACATCTTCAAGTACCTCTGTACTGGGCTCAGTTTTATCAGGGCAGTTATTAAATTTAATCAGACGAACCTAGTACCTTAAATGGTTTTCAGTCCTGCCCATTAAGGAAGTTGTGCCATTTTTTTGACCTTCAAAGCACTGGACAGAATAATTAGGCCAGCAAAAGAGTTCATCCCATACTCACAGAACACACCTTCCATGTGCTCCAGACAAGGAGCACTTGGGGGTCTTGAGGCACTTGTGGAAAGGAGGCAGAAATGAACACTCTACTTTCTCTGTCTCAGGAGGATAGAAAGTGAGGAGGAGGAGGGTCACATGACTCTCAGGGAAAGAGCACAGGGTTTCAGACCCCAGTCCTTTTTACATCAAATAAGGCCTTTAGACTGAGCAAATCATCAAGTGATCAATTCACAAGCACTCATTAACAGCCTTCTGTGTACCAGGGTTACCAGAGCAGAGAATAAAGCAATAGTTCTCACAATTAATTGATCTGAGGGGCAAAGGGGAGGAAATGGAAGAGAAGAGAAGAGGAAGAAGAAATACAGATGGCCAAAATATAAAGGGAATGAATACAACTACATACAATGTAGTTAAATTCAAGGTGGTTTAGAAGGGAGGACACCAGCAGCTGCAAGAGTCAGGAAGCCCTTCCAACATAAGATGGTACTTGAGCAGCAGCTTCCGTGTGATTCTGAGGGTCCCTAAAACCCTTTCAAGGAATCCTAAAAAATCAAAATTATTTTCATAATTAAGAAAGCAGCTCAGTGGTTTACTTTAAGTCCCAACTAAATTCCCAACTTTTGGAATCCTTCCTTAAACCCTCTTAATTCAATGTTTTCCCTCTTAATTATTTCCTACTTATCCTGTACTGAACTTGCTTTGTATATTTCTGCTTGCATGTTGTCTCCCCTATTAGACTGTAAGATGCTTGATGGCAAAGACTCCCTCCTTTTGCTTTTTGTATCCCCAGGGCTTAGCAGTATTGCTGGGACCTATGAGGTGCTTAATAAAGGTTTACTGAAATGAAGGATCAAGTTGCATTGGTACAATAGATTGAACAATAGGTCTGGATTAAGGAAGACCTGAGTTCAAATCTAGCTTCAGGTAGTTATTCACTGTATGACCCTGGCAAGTCACTTAACCCTCTGTTTGCTTCAGTTTCCTCATCTGTAAAATAAGGATGCTAATAATTTCACCTATCACAGGTTGCTGTGAAGATCAAATGATTATAGTATTTATAAAGTGCTTTGCACAGATACTTAAAAAAAAGTGATTGTTTCCTTCCAAGAGAGTTATTTTCCTATTAAAATACTCCTTTCTTTTTCAACTATATACATATATATACGTGTGTATTTTATATACACAAAACAATGTATTACTGCAGATTGACTATGTAAAGCAGATGAAAATCCAGTTCTCTTAAGTCAGTCACTAAAGAAATATGCAAAATATTTTTTAAAATGCCATTTCTCATTGCATTTTGGTTTTGGAAAATACTCAAGGTTTAAAGGAAAGGGGATTCCATGGAGTAGAAAGAAGGAGGTAGTGTATTCTAGGTATTAGAGGAAATGGTTAGTAAAAGGCAAATAGATGAATGAAGAAATGTTTTGAGTGAGGAACAGAAAAGGACTCATGTTCAGTGAGGATGGAAATATAGGATGGGGTCAGTTTGCATAAGACATTAAAAGCTAAACTGAGTTTACAGTTTATAACAAGATATGATTGGATATATGGCAAGAAGTCACTGAAGTGATATAATACAAAGTCATTGGAGTAAAATAAGTAGGGGAGATATACAGTCAGGTCTTCACTTATGGAAAATGAGAGGGGAGAAATTGGGGAGAAATTTGAGACAGAGATAAATTAGGAACTGATGCAATAATTTAGAGAAGAAAAGAATCTTTGGCAATTTTTTTTGAGAGGAAAGGAGTCAAATGGTGTCATGAAGGTGACAAAATTTGGCAACTGGCTGACCATAAGAGATGAAAGTAGTGAGGAGTCAAAACTAATGCTGAAGAAACAAGACCTTGGACAGAATGCAAGATAGTGGTACTCTTGGCAGAAATAAAGGGAGGGTTTGGGAATGTGGGTAGGAAGGAAGATAAGGGGGGACATGTTGGGACACGTTGAGATTTAGATTTCTTCTGGACATCTGATGGTGAGGTGAGAATAGACAGTGAAGTTGAGTGTGACACTGATGAATATACTTGTGACTATTTTATTGACTATTATTTATTATAGATTACATATACATACATATATATGCCATATTTACTACAGACCTGAGGAATATAATTGGAAACTTCAAATGATGTCTAATAAAAAGAAAAACTTTACATCTCTATATGTAATAAAATCTGAGGAACTTTGCTATTGCACACAGAGCACCTGTTTGCAAGTTCTACCTCTGATACATAGTATCTGTGTGATTTTGAGCAAGTCACTTAGTCTCATTAAGCCTCAGGTTATTCAACTGAAAAGAATCTGGAGCCAGACTAGATGGTTTAAATAGGTCCCTTCCAAACTCTACATCTATAATCTATTATATAAATTAACCATTTTAAAGACATTGGTTTTTTTCATTCCTGGTTCCAACATGAGACAGTTAATAAAATATTTTTTATAGTTACAAGTCCTCAGCAATTTAAGTGTATTTGAAAGTAAGACTCATTACAATCTAAACTCACCTTGCTGCTAACTTAAGCTTTGACCAACATCAGCTTCCTTACCCTCCTTTCCCCTAAGTCCCCACACTGTGGACCCCTCCTTTGTCTCCCTACTCACCCGCTATTCTGCCTCCTTTTTTGGATTATCTCCCTCCATTATTTCTTTTTATTAATTACTCATTTAGCAATGTAACTGGCTAACAGGCACTCAAAAAATGTTGACTGAATTGGACTGAAATTACATAAATTCTTCAAATGGGAGTCATATGAACTCAAAAGATAAATGCTGCATTCAAGTTAATTTACCAACTGTCCTACCTGGCTATATACTAATACTGACACTGATACTTTGATGTGGTCCGTGTAATCTTGATATACCCTCGAAACAACAGAATACATTAATACTAAAATACAGATCTTAATATATTAGTGTTTTTGCTAATGAAAATTAGAAAATTTTGGCTTTGGAATAATCCTTAGGGAATTAAAAGTTTCAGACAACTATAAAGCAATAAGAAAAATGCTACAGACAGCTATCTATCTACATATGCATAGATATAGAGAGGTATATTTATATAGAAACACATTGCCCAAGTGATTTTTCTTAAAGTGTAGATCTGACCAATAAACTCACCTATTACCTCTAAGATCAAATATAAACTCCTCTGTTTGGCATGTAAAGCCCTTGCCAATATAGCCCCATCCTACCTTTCTAGTCTATATTATATTGCATTCTACATGGAGAGCAACCAAAGTAGCCTTCTTAAAGGCTCATGACACAGTTGCCCCTATAGTAAATGTAACAAATTCCTCTCTTATCTCTCATCTCAAAACACTTTCATCTCTATCTCTGGTCTCTTTCAAAACACAATGCAAACATCATCTTTGACATTAAAAGTATTTCTTGACTCCTCTAGTTTACTAGAACTTTGTCCCTGTCAAATAACCTCATAATTATCTTGTATACCTTTGTGATATGCTTATGTGCATATGTGCATGGGTATATATTTGTGGGCCCCCAATAAAGTTTAAAGTTTAAGCTCCTTGAAGGCAAGGACTAACATTTGGATCTTTTTTTCTCTTCACCCCTGGCACTGTGTTTAAGTGCATGTGAACACTATGGATGTGTTATGACTCATGAAATATCCTGTCTGCAAAAAGGTGTTTTTACCCCTTAATTGAACAGATATATTTTTATACAGTCTTTTCCCAAATTATGAGCTTCATAAATCTTTAAAGATAAATTTAACTTCTCAACCAGTCAATCCAATGAGCATTTACTAAGCACTATATTATCTATCTACATAACTATATGTTTGGGAGCATAAGATAACAGCTCTGGTCTCAGGAATCTTATACTTAGGAATCTTTAATCGACATAGTTAGATTACAAAGTAATCTGGGTTCAGTGTGGATTTATCAAAGTGGACATAATACAAATTATAAAGGAAAGTTATCTTTTAAGATCAAATTTCAGAGTAAAAGTAAAATATTACTGAATATATTCCCCAAATGCTCAATATTTGTGCTTAAACGCTTTTTTGAGGCAACCTACCTAGATTTATCAAAATATTTACCAAGGCAGCAAGTTCCCTGAAGAGAAACCAACTTTGAATCCCTCTCCAATATAATAAATTCAAACAAATAATACTGAACCAAATGAGTACCTAAAACAATTAAAAATAAAAGTAACTGGACAAAGTAAACACAGCTATGATATGAAAATGAGTGGTTCAAATAGGACATGGAGAAACTTTACTAATATTCATAGAGGGATATGCAGAGCAAGGTCTTGCTGTGTTTCCTGCAAGTACTCACATGTAGGGAGTGTTTAATAATTTACAAAGAACTATGCTCACAACAACTGGTTATAAATAAAGTTGGCAGGGTGTATATTAGGATTCCCATTTTTCAGATAAGCAAACAGGCCCAGAGGGATTAAATGATTTATCCGTGATTGCATTGTTAATAAGTGGCAGAACCAAGACATGAACAGTTCTGATTTCAAGTACAATATCTTTTAAAAATCACAATTCTGAGGTGGCTAGGTGGCGCAGTGGATAGAGCACTGGCCCTGGAGTCAGGAGTATCTGAGTTCAAATCTGGCCTCAGACACTTAATAATTACCTAGCTATGTGGCCTTGGGCAAGCCACTTAACCCCACTGCCTTACAAAAAACTAAAAAAAAAAAAAATCACAATCATCCTTTTCAAGGCACTTAGGGTGATGAAATAGAGCACTGGACTGGGAGTCAGGAACACCTGACTTCAAATCTTGTCTCTGACTTAATCATATAATCTTTTTCTACCTCAGTTTCCTAATATGTAAAATAGGGATGCTGATAGTACCTCCCTCCCAAAGCTGTTGTGAAGGGTAAAATGAGACAATATTTATAAAGCATGCTGCAAAATGCAAAGTACTATATAAATGCTAGGTGCTGTGGCAGAAACTGAAGAACATATAAAGTTATTCACTGTTCAACTTTTTTTTTCATGTTACAAAATAATTACATATCTGATCAAAGTCAAATCTCAAAAATAGGCACAGGTTTCTGACCTAGAAGGCAAGGAAATAATGGAACAATAGGGTACAAAATGATTATCAAACATGTAGATTAAAAAAAGAACAGAATAAAAAGAATCATTGCCAAATGATTGTTTCCTAGATATTTAGACTCTCTAATCTACTGTCATGAGTGATCAGCTACCTTTTTTCTAAAACTTCTACAAAGATGTCATTCAATTTCCTTCAGTTTTTGATGTGAAAACTTAGGCCTAGAGAAGAAGCAAAATAAATTCCCAAATATCACATACTTAAATAGCAACACAGGAGCACTCACTGTTCATGCTATGAGATCACATTATAGTTGAGTGGATGCTAGGGTCAGAGATTTAGAGATGTAAGGAAGCTTAAAGGGCATAAAGTTCAAATCTCTCCTTTTAGAGATGATGGAGCTGAAGCCAAGCAAGGGGAAATGATTTTTCTCAAAGTCTTATAATACATATTAAGAGTTGATATGTGAATGAATTCTACTGATGCTATGGCATCCCTACTACATCTCATTTCCAAATTCCAGACTAACAAGCTTTCTTCTGTTCCATGTACATATTTAAGTCTAACAAAAAATAATAACTAGTCACTCATCAAAGAAAAAAAAGAAAATATAAAATGATGAGCAGTTAGTTAATAGGTACTATTCATTTGGCACGTAACTCTGGACATGTTACAACCTTTTCTATACTCAGTTTCTTCAACTTAAAATGGTAAGGGATTAAACTAATCATCTCTGTAATTCCTGCTAGCAATAAAATTCTAAGAGTCCTTGGTCTCTGATTCATAGAATTAAAGATTTAGAGTGGGAAAAGGCATCAGTGGCATTCTAGTCTAACTCTATCATTTTACACATGAGGAAACTGAGGTCCAGGAAAGCTAAATGGCATGAACACAGTCTATGAATTAGAATTAGATATGGGAATTCTAATCATTTCAATGAAAAGTCTAAATATTTATAGAGAAAAGATATAATTCGTCCTATATACGAGATATTCATTCCATAATCACCTATGAATTTACAAAGATGACAACAGCCAATGTTACATGAATAGAAGAAATAGAAGGAACAAATTGGAGATGAAAGCTTGTTCTATTCTTCTTTTGTTTTAATTCATTTGCTCATTTTTTATAGGACCACTGTAAAGTCAAGAAAAAGACTTAGAGTTGAGACTTAAATATTATCTGTTCCAATCTCCTTATATTAGATCTGAGTCAGAAAGATGATATAGCAATGTCCAGCAAACATAAAAGAATATTATGAAGAATTTAGAATAAATTTATAATATAAAGTTAAAACATAAAGTACACTCACAGATATCTATTTCCTCCCCTCCTTCCTCTTGATATACGAAAATATTAGAAGAAGGAAACTTTTTGAGGGCAGGAGGTAGAGGATGGAGACGAAGAGATGGAAAAGGAAGATAGAGATAAAAACAAGAGTTCACTGTCACACAAATTAAGACAGCAAAGATTTTCAAGGAGGAAAGAATATCTGACAAGTTCAAATACTGCAGACAGTTGGGAAGGAAATGCCTTGAGAAAAAACTCTGGTGATTATGAATGGTTATGCTGTTCTTACAATTTAGAGCATATATTGTTAAAAGTCTAATGATGTTAAATTTCCCACCATAAAATTTCTTAGACCACCCAGGGGTCAGGAATTCCATTCCTAAATAAGAATGTGAAATTCAATTGACTAACAGATGAACTGAATAAGATGCTTTAGGTTTCTCCTTATAATATAACAAATGCTAATGGAAAACATAAATGGACAGTAAAATCACCAGGGTACCACCAACCCTGGATCAGCAATTATCTAAGTAAGAGTTCTATTGAGAATTCAACTCCTCAAAGCAGAAATTTCCTATTTTTTTGGTAGGAAACAATACTGGGAAGACATCCTTTGGTTTTTTATTGAATTGACATTACCTGAAAAGATTTTGTGCCTATTTTGTAATTAAAGGGTTAACTAGTGGATTCAATGCTGAGTCAGGAAATTATCTGTTGTAATCCTGTCTCAGATAACTCACTTGGTCTCTCCAAGCCTCAGTTTTCTTCTCTGTAAAATGGAATGTCAGCACTTACCTCATAAGGTTGTAGAGAAGATCAAATGGGAATGTAGTAAAGTATATAGAATCCTTAAATCTTACAGAAATTATTAGTATTAATTATATGGTACATAATACACTAATGGAATGAAGATGTTATAAGGTGATATGGCATATGAGAAGGAATAATTTACCACTTATAATTTCAGAGTTTGAGTACAGTCTCTGCTATTACACAGCTGTGATTTGTGATTGGGCTAACTTATTTTCCTTGTCTACTTTATTTAAAAAATAAAAATGTCAGAACCCCAAAGTTCCATAACACAATAACATTTCATGAATTCTAAATTCAGGATGGGTGAAGTATGGCTAGAGCACATTTTTATAAAGGGGCATGTAGGATAAGTTTTAGTGGTATGTAATTTTAGTTAATAGTGAGACACTGCAGCCAAAAAAAAAAATGTATTCTTGGGTTGAATTAAAAGGATGGTATCCAGAACAAGGGGAAGTGACATTTCTATTATACTCCACAGCTAGAGCATTTTGCTCCATTCTGGGCATCACATTTTAGGGAAGGTACTGAGAAGACAGAGTCTGTCAATATGATGAGCAAACTCAATTCTATCTTTTGATGAAGACTTGAGAGGAGTAAAAGTGAGGAAGAGGAGAGGGACTGGACACACAACTTTCTTCAAGTATTTGAAGGACGGTCATAATGAACAAGAATCAGACTTAAACTACACAATCTATTGATGTTTGATCTTCACTTTAAAATAAGAGGGCTAGACTAATGATCACTGAAGACCCTTCTAAATCTGTAACCTTTTGGATTCTATGATTTACTAAATCAAAGTTGCATTCTCACCAATATTGGGGGTTCTGTATAGTGATGAAATCACAGATGATTTAATTTCAGTTCTGAGCATATCATATTTGTTGGTCATCCACATATACCAGGGATGCATGCCTCCTTCAACAGAATGTAAGCTCCTGGAGAAGATGGACTGTTTTGTTTCTGTCTTGCTTAATAAATGCTTGACTGATTGTATATAGATAAATATATTTATAATACACAGAAAGTTATAACAAACTCAGTGATATCAAAATATAGGGGCTTATGAATTATATGAATTATAAATTAAACTACAATATAATTATTAATAGTTACTATGTAACACTGAATCAGACAACTTTTCTAACATGATTTTTTTTCTTTATAAAGTACAGTCAGACTTGTGACAAGTAAACAACAATGTTCTTCAAAGTAAAAAACCCATACAAGCTTAACAACAATATGAGGGAAGAAGGTGGTCTTAGAAATGACCATGGGGGAAATATAGCGAAATTTGGATGGATTCAGTATTCAGTTTTGGGGGTAAATGAATCATTATGCATATTTTATGAAGGAGGAAAAACATCATCTACAGAAAAGAATAAAAGCTTAATGAGTAAGCTTTCACAGGAGATGCACTTTAAAGATTTTTTATGAATAGAGAAAATAGGCAGGGAGACAGTGAGTTGAATAGTAGTTTGGTCTGGCAAGACTGGGCTGAAATGCAGTCAACCAAATTTTCTTCCAGGGACTGAAACCAAATTTCAGCCAAACACTATCCACACCTTTTCCTCATCCTTTGCAAACCTCTTTGTACTTTACTGGACTCAACAAATAAAAAATGTGATAGTGAATTATGCATATTAGAAATCACAAAATGAGAACTTGAAAGTTCATTGTCTTATACAGTCCCTTTGATTCATTTGCCCTTTGATAAACCTGAAATGCTTTGCTAATGAACTCTTATAGCAGGAAATATTTTAAACAGTGGCAATGAGACAGGCTACATAATTCTAAAGACATGTATCTTTAAATAAAATTCAATTTTACATTACAATATATGCAACTGTTATTATGTAGATGATGACATGTAACAATTTAGTTTTATAGAATCTTATGCTTGAAACTAAAAGAAATCTATAGGCTGAGGTATACATTGTGATAGATGTTTGAGAACTATACATCATACCCACTCAATAGTCTTACACCTTAAGTAGGTTTTCAATTAATACTTTTCAAGTGAATGAATGAATAACAATCAAGACCTACCATTTAAAATATAATATTGAAGATCAGTGTTATTATCCCTGGGAAATATGTAGTCAAAATGAAGGGTGAAGGTTCCAAAAGTTGCAAACACTGACGAAAGGATTTTCCAAGCATAGAAGAAGTTATTGTGACCTGAGAAATGCCAATATGGCAGCAAGAAGATATCTGGGTTTGTGACACTTTTCTCCAACTCTAAAAGGACTAAGCACTGGGCAGCCTGACCTCATCAAATCTTAGGAGGATTTTTCTCATGGGAAATTTTTCTAAAGCTATACCTCTACAATTTGACAGAGGTTACTGGAAAACTAGGGTTTCTTTTATGGTCAACTTTTCTCAGGTACTAAAAAAAGAGGAAGAAATCCAAAAAGAAATTTCTCTGATTTTCTTATCCAAAAGTAATTATTACAAAGATGACTATTACTTAAATATTCATTCACAAAGGAAAAATGAGGACTTCCCCTCCTTCTTTACAGATATGAAGGATTATGCAGACCTAGAAAACTGTAAATATTGTCAAACTTTTTAAATATTAGCTTTACTGAACTATGTTTTCCTTTCTTTTTGTCCTTTGTTAAAATAGATGGTTCTTTAGGAGTGGGAGAAGAAAGAAATATTTTGGTAAATATAGACTATTTAAAAAGGAAGATAGCAGTAAAAATTTATTAAAAGAATTTTCCCCCAATGTAATCTTCATTAGGATCACAGATATAATAATGATGAGGAGGAGGAATATTTATATAGCACATCTAATCACCAGGTACTATGCTAGAGTTTTACAAATATTATCTCATTTAATCTTTATAATAACTCTGGGACATAGAAGATAAGGTAGATCAAAGTTACATTTTTTTAGATAGTTATTACTTGAAGACATATCTCTCTCTCTCTCTCTCTCTCTCTCTCTCTCTCTCAATAAACAAATAAATAAATCAATCAATCAATCCACTGGAAGCACTGAAAAGCCAAAGTGACATCACATTGATTAAGTGGTTTTCAAAAGTTCAACGAAATATAAAAGGGTTCGACTGATTTAGGACATATTCAAATCTCTTTTGAGACTCACTTAAAATGTTTTTTAAAGAGAAAGGTTATAGAGTGGAGATATAAAAGAGAAAGGTATAGAGTAGGCTAAACAAATAGTCTTCTCTGGAAAAGGTGACAGAAGGTTAGACTCAGCACAGCTCCCATCTGGAAATCTCCACAGAACCTCCCCTTTCCCAGTTGTATAGATGTAGTCTGTTGCATTTTTTTTCCTAAGGAAGTTAATTAAAGCTTTTAATCTCATCAAAATAAAATTTAATCTGGCTTCTCTGTCCCTTACTGTTTCCCTCTGTCCACCACATTGTTAAGTGGTCAGCTGTATTCACTTGTACTATAGTTCCAGACAGTATGAAAAGTCATGCTGTGAAATACTAATTAAAAGGACAGCTGTCGTTTGAAAACTGTCACAAGAATGCCCAAATCAAAGTCACTAAGGCCTTATTTTAAGCACTCTGCCAGATGCATAATCATTCTGGTTAAAAGACAACAAGTCCCATAAACTTAATTTTTCTCTATAATGATAGTTATTTATAATATATACTTATATATATGTATGTATGTCTATACACACACATTCTCTCTCTTTTCTCTCTTTCTCACTTATATTTTTTGAGAATTTTTTTCCAATTCAGGTAAAATGAACACAGAAGAATTTAAAAATCATCATAATAGGAACAAGTAGAACTTGCAGTAAGAGTTTAAATCTGGGGGGGGGGAGAAGGAGGGAAGAAAAGAGAAAGATGAAGAAATGAACAAGATGATTTCAAAGAAGGGAAGAAATTAAAAAGTAGCCCCTTCAGTATTTAAGAAAGTTTTTTCTTGAGAAAAATGTAACTTAAGATGTCAACCTGTCATTGCTACATTTGCTTTAAGTCATGTTATTAGATATCTAAATCTAGTAGTGATAACATACATGCACATATGTGATAAAATACATATACATATATGAGTTAATACATTTAATTTTCTTTAAGGTCCTCAAGTCTTCTTTATAGATTCTGCCTAAATAATCTGAAGATAATCTGTAAAATTGTGAGAGCATACCTACTTTGCTAAAATTCAAAAACTAGGCATCCTAAACCATAGGAGAAATATGCAACTGGGGGGCACCAGAGACCCCTTTCTGTTCAAACTCTGAGATATGAGGGTACTGATATGTATTTGGTGAAAACCAGCTACTACAACAACAAGTATTTTATTCTTTATTTATCAAATAGATATTGAGTGGTATTTTGGTTTAAAAGGCATTGTGATTGGTGACTGTTGGATTGAAAAGAGAAGTAACATTCAGTGCCTCCTCTCAAGACTCTTATAACTTGGCAAGGATCATCTCAGTTTGGTACTCAGTTGTGCTAAGCTTTATATTCATCTATTTGAATATTCATGGGGAGTGGAGGGAGAGACAAGATCAACAAAAAAGATTTAGTAAGCAGATAGGAGGGGACAGACAACAGAGGACAGATACACTGAGTTATTCAGAAAAAAAATCTCAACTATGATCATTCTAGGTGTCACCAAAGAGCTGACAAAGATTTGAAAGAGTAATCCTGAATTTATTAAAATTTACAATTATATTTTTTCACAAAATATAATTTAAATCATTAGAGTTTTAAAAATACAATTTTGGAAATCATCTAGTCCCACACTAAGCTAAATACAAAGGAAAAAAATAGGTCCAGAAGAATTAGGTGCTTACTCTTCATTTAAGCCTATTAAAAGGTAATGAATGCCATTTATAAATAGGTTGCAATCTGAACATTTTAAAATATGGTACAATTTTTTACAAAATTTGTGGGTCTACATATTAAGTCTACAGTAAGAGAATAAAGTAGATTAAAGTTAAATTACTGATAAATTCTACTTTAAAACAAGGGGAGCAGAGATTTGGAAGGCAGAATGCAGCTTCCTAGGAATCCTTTTTCCCCCTTTTTCATGTATTAAAGTGACTGCCCACAAGCCACAAGGGGAAATTAGTCAATTTTAGATCACAGCCAATATCTGATAAGTATAAATTAGGAACACCACAAAATATTCTACTGAGCAGCTCTGGGTTGCTAGGAAACGGGAGGGTAGGCAACATTCAAAGGCCGGATTATTCCCATCCTCTAGTACACTTATAGAACTCTATTCATTCTAAATTCCCAACTCTGTGGGTGCAGGGCTGCAAAGACTGTGACCCAGCACTCACGGACCCTAATTGTGATTCTGGTCTTCTGAGTTCCATGACACTGTCCTCACTGAACTCTGAACAAATCTGAATTTCTTTTCTTTCCCCTTCTCTCCCCAATCCCCCTGTCCCAATGTTCCAGTTCTATGATTCCATGATACTTTTATTTGTTACTTGGCAACTTTTCACCAAGTTAATAGCTCTTATGAGTCCATAAGAAAGAATAGTTTTTAAGGTGCATAGCAACTCATGACATGATTGCCAAAGATTTTAAGAACATATTTAAAAATTTTTTCTTAAATGAAAAAGAAAAATGCTGATTATTTGTGATAAAAAAGGAACAGGATTTAAAGGAAACAAAAGAAGTCAATCACCTGGCTAGCTTATAATGAAAAGCTATACGTCAGTTACTATTATGATTTCTATTATTGTATGAAACAACAAGCCATTCTTAAATATGTATCTGGCCAATCTGCTGATATATTTTAAATGCCATTTCCCCCCTGTGGCTCATCCAGTTGAGCCCGTTTAAATTCTTTATTTTCTTGTATGTAAAGAGGAATTTGACAACACTTGAACGACGTGGCCTCCAATTCTCCCATATTTCAAAGCAAATTCTAAAGAATATACTTTAGGATGAACCATTTTCTTTTGTGAAATGAAGGACCTTGTTTATAAATATTTACTAAGAACTTACTCAGTTATCTTATGAAATGAACGCATCCCAGCATACCCACATGACTAGGAATTTTCTGAGTTACATATTAAATCTCTTTACTGTATCTTTATTAATTTTTCAACCAAGTTGAATTCTAAATAGCTTGGGGTCATTTATAAGTCATAATAGTTCTGTTTTAAGGAAACTAAATTATTTAACCTGGAGAAGAGAAAACCTATGAGGAACATAACTATCTAAGTATTTAAATGACTGTCATCCTATGGGATCCAAGAGGATTAGATTTATTCTCTTAGATCCCATAGGACAGAACTAGAAGATGACTGGAAGAAAAAAAGCTTTTAAGAGTTATATATAAATATTCAACTAACTACTTGCAAAGAGGATTTTAAAAATATTCTTTTTCAGTGACTAGATGGTTACTAAAGTCTATCTTAATTCTAAAATGCTATACTATTAGACAAAAATTACATAATTCCATAATAAATTTATTATTTAGAGGATCATTAGATGCCATCTTCAGAACAGGTAGAAGGACATATATACACACAAACATACATACAGAGTAGGTAATGATTTTATGGTAACATAGTAAATCAGAATAGATTTAGAATTAGAAAGGGACATTCCACTCCCTTGAGTTCTAATGCTACCAGTCAAACCAAGAGTATTACAGAATATGTAATGAACATGATTAAGAGATAAGATTATGATACCCAATTTGATTGTTGTCCTTTGTAATCAAAGAAAACTATGACATCAAATGAATGATGGCAGAACACAGTATAGTGATTTTTTGGCAACAACCCTGAGACAACACAGTATAATTTGTTTCTCAATGATCTAATCAACAGTATGGTACATTTACAGTTTTGTGACAATGCAGTACAGCTAGCCTGTCCCTTGTCGGTCTAATCATTATTAAAACTGA
Source organism: Macrotis lagotis (assembly GCF_037893015.1). Lineage (NCBI taxonomy): Eukaryota > Metazoa > Chordata > Mammalia > Peramelemorphia > Peramelidae > Macrotis > Macrotis lagotis. Next base: position 355,431,664 of record NC_133666.1, read on the forward strand.
ATTGTTGGGGTGGCTAGGTGGTGTAGTGGATAAAGCACTGGCTCTGGAGTCGGGAGTACCTGAGTTCAAATCCAGTCTCAGACACTTAATAATTACCTAGCTGTGTGGCCTTGGGCAAGCCACTTAACCCCGTTTGCCTTGCAAAAACCTAAAAAACAAAATAACCCCTGAATTGTTCTAGTTAGCTCTGCAACCATACTCCCCCAGGGGAAACCTAAAGACTGGTTTCCTGGAAGATGCCTGGCAGGTCATGGGAATAACATCACTGGATTGCTAGTCAGTATCCTTTGTGGTCCGAACTAGAAGGTATCTGATCATCTTCGAACCTACAACTTTTTTTCTTGATAAATGAAACTGCTCTGGTCCACCTTGCATCAATTCAAGAATTTCACAATATAATCATGGTTCCAGTTCTGAAAACCAACAAGATAGAATCGGGGGTCCAAATCCAGTCATTCTCTGCTTTGCTTTTCCCTCACTACTTTTAAATAAATCTATTTCTAACTTTCAGAGTGGTTATGAGGATCACATTTGTCAAGTACTTAGACTGGCAGAAAGCAGGCACTTCCTTCTTCTTTCTCTTAACTGATCTATTGTAGCAGGGATTCTTGGTTGGATGAGATGATCCCAGAGGTCTCTCTATCTCTGATATTCTGCAGTCCTTCCCACTGCTGAATGACATAATGCTCAACATAGTGAATAAACCTTAACTGGGATCCTGAATGGCTACTCAAGTAAAGAAAGGATAGAAGAAGCTTCTGGTGGCAGAGCTTCCACATGCTTTAGGAAAAGGAAAAAAAAAATAGGTGAAACTACTCTGGGGCAAATCATGATGGTCTTCTGAAAACAATCTCATCTCTACTTTAACTTGCTACAACGTCATAACAATATAATTCCACCATCAGATAAGGATTTCCTTCCTTCCTTCTTTCCTTCCTTATGGAACTTGAATGCCTATTTTATATCAGCTATTGTTTTATTTGAACAGGAGAAGGGGAAGAATTTTAATAATATAACTGTTGGGGGATGTTATTTGTGTTAAAACAGGAAATACTCCCAGCACAGCTTCAGAGCCAAGGTTAGTTTTTTTCAAAAGGGCTGACAAAAGGTAAGGTCTACAAATACAATGGCTATAGATCCAGTTAATATGAGATAGATTCTATATGGAAATGTTAAATATATAGGATCACAGAAATTAAATCTTGGGTGTTCATCAGATCTACCCCTTAATTTGATAGAAGAAATGGAGACTCAGAAATCAAGTGACTTTGCTAAGTCACACAGGCAAAGTATTTCAATGCCTGTCCTGACTCCAAATCTTTCTGAATTTGCTCCCACAGTGTCCAACAGGGACACCAAGCATGAAATTGCTAAATCAAAGCTGTGTTTCCTTAATCTCCCTACATGTGAAGCATGTGAAAATTGTTTTTGTAATCAGTATTTTATAAACATCAGAGACATTTATTGATATCACAGTGATATGTATTAGATTGTATAAAATGCTTTATAAATATTAACTCATTTGATCACCATAACATCCCTAGGAGATACATGCTATTATTATCATCCCCATTTATAGTTGAGGAAACTGGGGCAAACAAAGTTGAGTGATTTGTCCAAGGTTACAAAACTACTAAGTGTACAAGGCCAGATTTGAACTCAAAACTTCCTGACATCAGACTCAGAGCTTGCTTCATCTACTGAGTCACCTCACAGTCTAATATTCTTTAATGAAAATAATGGAGTGTATTAAAAATAAAATACATCATTATCAGGCAAAAAGAGTCCAAGAAAGTGAAGGGCCATGCAGCTGTATTTTATAGTAAAACTGCTTAAAGATGTCTGAAACAACTCTAAAAATGGTCATAAAAAATGTTTTCACCCTTACTAGCATGTTTTTATAAATTCAAAACTTGAACTTTTCCAAGTCCTATTACATAGTATATAAAACAAACTGCTCAGAAATATTCATTTCTACTCTAAAGACTGTAAGATTAACTGGTAAGATTCAACAGATGAACTCTGACAATTTTTTAAATTGATCGTGGATGTTTTTTGTCTTTCCCTCACTTCACTCTCCATGTTAAAACCAAGACTGTTTTTTAAATGAGCATTTAAGTAAAACTATCAACACAATCACTACCCTGCAATGACATATCTAAAAACTTCTTCTAAAATAGGTTATTTTGACACATTTCTTTGAAAAACCATATTTTAGATTTCAAAATAAACTGCAACCTTACTCATGAGAGCAACATTCTTCTACAACTTCTCATTCTTTAATGTTTTACTTAGGATTTTTATAACACTATAACCTAAGGTCTAGACAGTATTGTCTTGTAGATAAAACAGGGATGAATGAGATATGTAACATACCAAAAATAGTAGGGATGGAGAATGACAGCAGATAGTTTGTTCTTTCAAAGAGGCTGAATCTGGGACAACTATTCATCTGAGAAAGGGGATCTCACTAGAAAAGCCTTTCTTTCCATCATTTCTACTAAATGCATAAAATAATTACAACAATAACCTGTAATTATGGCATTGTAAGGTTTAAAAGTGATTTTCCCAATAGTGCTATGAGAATTTGTAATTTCATAAATGCAGTCTTTCAACTATTCAATGGTGTAATAATGATGATGATGATGATGATGATAATAAAAGCATTTCTATAGCTTTTTAAGTTTTACAAAGCACTTTCTAAATATTGGCTCAATTGATCTTCACAACAACTCTGGAAGGTAGGAGATCTTATCCCCATCGTGTATATGAGGAAACTAAGGTAAACAGAGGTTAAGTGACTTGCACAGGCCACACAGCTAGGGCAAATCATTTACTACTGTTTCTGTTTTCTTATCTTCAAATTCCTTGACAATACATATAATGTGGTTGATGTGAAGATAAATAAAGCAGTTTGTAAACAATAATAGATTATATATCAGTTTGTGGTAGTAGAAGCAGAATCAACAGTAGCATAGCAGCAGTAGGGGTGGTTTTGCAATGATGATGTTTGTCATTTGTTCTCAAAGAAGACCATGGTATCAGGGAAGTGATACCTTGACAAGCACATGAATTGGATTTGAGTGAGGGGCTGTACTAAGCCACTAGCCTCACTTTCTCCTCCAGGGTCATCTGGGTCCAGCAGCCAGATATGAATCAGGAAAACTGGAGGTCGCCCTGGATGCGAGGCAGTCAGGGTGAAGTGACTTGCCCAAGTCACACAGCTAATAAGTCTCAAGTGTCTGAGGCCAAATTTGAACTCAGGTCCTCCTGACTCCAGGGTCTGTGCTCTATCCACAGCAACACTTAGCTGCCCTACTGATTTACCCTTTTGCAATATTATGGTACTGTCTACCCAAAACTGTTGAGGAAAAACTACTACTATCTGAATCTGAATGGGAGGAAACTGATAATTGTCCACCTAAAAGCTGATAATAGTTTAACAAATACTAGTACTAAAACTGAAATATTTTATTTTAAATATTTAGACTAGAGTTGTATTTATACTGCTTTATTTATGAATAAAAATATACATTTAATATGAAAGGGGATTGTTTCTTCTATTCAAAGCAAGTATATTAAATGCCTACAAGCAATGTAATAGAAAGGATACAAATAAAACAGTGTCAACCCTTAAGGAATTTCTAATTTAGTTGGGGAGAGAATTCCTCTAAAGTTTAATGCATGGTTAAAAATTACTTTGGAAAGTTTGAAGAGAGAGAGAGAGAGGGCACTTCTTGGAGATTGATGGACTTGGATGGAGTGAGAAAAGGTTAGTTTGATAAGGAAAGTATTCACCAGACAGGAAGTATCTGATCTCATGGGGTACACATCATGAACAAAGGTAGTAAGACAGAAAGTAGAGGCAGCAAGAATTCAGGGCACATTCAAACAGAAAACAGTTCAATTCAGAGTGTAGGTAGTTAAGAAGGTAGTTGGGCAGCTAGATGGTACAATGGATAGAGCCTTGGAGTAGATAGGTGCCTTGGAGTCAGGAGGACTGGAACTCAAATTCAGTCTCAGATATTAACATTTACTAGCTATGTGACAATAAGGCAAGTCACTTAACCCTGATTACCTCACATTCAGGGCAATCTCCAATCATCCTGATTCAAATCTGGCCACTGGACCCAGATGGCTCTGGAGAAGATGGTGAGGCTGGTGACTTGGCACAGCCCCACCACTCAAATCCAATTCATGGATTTGTCATGGCATCACCTCCCTGATTGTCATGGTCTTCTTCGAGAACAAAGGACAATTGAGAAGGCAAATCAGCTGAAATGATACCAGAGAGAAAATAGGACCAAATCATGGCAAACATTAAATACCATGCTAGAGTTTTATAAGGAACAAAAAGTCATTAAAAGTTTGTGTTTTTTTTAAGCAAGTGCTACTGAAGAAGAGTGATAGAGATGTAGGAGAACAAAGTAAGAAATTATATATATATATATGTATATATATATATATATATATATATATATACATACACATATATATATATGTATATGAGAAAGCCAAAGAAGATAAGTTTCAAGAAGGGATCAATAAATTAAGTGCTAGAGAGGTCAAGGAGGAAAAAAGACTGGGGCAGAGCAATCAGAATGACACTGGTAATCTTTTAAAATATAATTTCAACTGATAGCTAGTAGAAATTGGATTATAAGATGGCAAAATCTGAGTATTGAAGGGAGGGGGGCTAGATGGCTCAGTAGATAAGAGAACTGGGCCTAGGGAAATCCTGAATTAAAAGATGGCCTCAGACATTTCCTAGTTGTGTGGCCTTGGACCAGTCACATAACCTCTGTATGCCTATGAGGCAATCTACTGGAGAAGGAAATGGCAAACCACTCCCAGTATCTTTAACAGAAAAATTCAATGGGCTGTATGGTCCATGGGGTCATCAAGAGTTAGACGTGATTGAACAATTGAACAACCACAACAAGGTTTGAGGAGATGGCTCATCAAAGACTCCATTTTTGAGACTTCTGGTAATAAAAAGGGAGACAGGGTAATACATTGACATAAGATTTTTATTTTAAACAAGGAAATCTTGGACAAATCTAAAGATGGAGGAAAAGGAGCTAGTGAAAATGGAGAAACAGAATTTAAGAAAGTGAAAGGTGCTGACTGAGGAGTAGAATGGGATCAAAAGCATATGGCTACCTCTTCAAAAGAGGAAGGATGAGAAATTCTGAGGCAGAATGGAATGCTTAGCCCCAAGCCAAAGAGCCCCAGTTTCATCCCTTATTTCACCCATAAGCCTGACCCTCAACTCCCTGGACCACAAAGAATTACTGTTAAGGGGTTGGGATTAGAAGAACTCTCAAGTTAGTCCATCAATCGGTGAGTATCAAAATAATATAAAGCAATATTGGGGATCTGGAATCAAGAAGCCTTGGGTTGGATTTCTGTCTCTGTTCCAACATTTAGCTAAGAGACTACTGAACTTCAATGTGATTCTGAACCTTAGTTTCTTCATTTATCAAAAAGGGATAAGATCTAGAGTATAATTATCTTACAAGGTTACAGGGAGGATCAAATGAATAGTAGGTTAAGAAAACATACTGTAAAGCCTCAAAGTGCTATGTAATTAAACTATGAGTGAATATTAGATAGGAGTACAGAGCTGGGGGCCCAAGGAGCCCAGGCAAAGCTACAGCAATGGAGCTGTAAAGTGTAAAAGACTGTAAAACAATTTTTGTTTGTTTGATTTTTGGTAAATCATTTTTCTCCATTACTATTTCATTACACTGTTTTACACATTTAAAATTGATCAATTAGACTTAAGGAATAAAAACTATACTGCTGAGCAAAGAAGAAATACAAAAATAAATAAAATGGTATATAAATACTCTAATGACTTGTTCAAATATATAGATTTAGTCATGTGGTAATCTAAATGTGATACTATATTTAATCCCAACAGCCAATTTCAAATTCTGATGAGAATAAATTTTAACTATATTCAGATGTCAGGTTTGTATAGAATCTTGTTTTATGTTTAATGTAAAAAATCTGCACATTTAAACCACCTATTATTTGTAAGGGTGAAGTTAGTAATTGAACAGAAGGCAGTGATAACCCCTCAAGCTATATTCATTCACATGTCCATCTATAAATTGAGATTTCACACACTCCTTATTATATGTTTTCTTTAACAAAAATTCTCTTTATGATTCTTACTGAACTGGAACAAGTGAATCTCAACAAAATGTGCCTCATCAGGTTTCTCCAGTAGGATTGCAAAATTCAGGCATGTATATGCATGTGTTAAGTAGGCATATGACATGTAACAGATGATTGTTCAACTAAAATCCTTTCCATATTTCAACCTATGAAAAATCTTTCATTAAAATAGATTTTAATAAAAGAACATTAATGTTATTTTTTTAAGTGTGATTCTAGTTTCTTTAAAAGTTCACATAATGTAAAAAGCTCACATAAAGTACTAAACAAGTCAAAAGAAATTGCATGGTACTCTATATTGGCTTAAAAATTGAGAAGGATTTCTTTGAAGTTAAAAGATTCAAATAAAATATTCTCATCAAAAATTATCTATTTTTTCCCCATACTGTCAGTATCAGGCACTGTTCTGTTGAATTAGCAAAACGATTTGCTTCAGATTCAAACACAACTTGAATATTTGAAAAGGGTTTTCCAGTAGAGTAAACTTCTGCAGGCAATTCAAATCTTCACCAACCACTCTGGAGGAAACAGCGAGATTAGAAACATTTCCAGTTCACTTTGAAACAGCAACTCCGCTTCACATCCACTCACTTTCACAATTCCATTGCAAGTAGTTCCCACAAGTCAGATAAAAATCTTTCAAGTCCAGAAATGAAACAAAGCCCTTACCTTTGGATTTCTTTTGCTCCTCTTTCAGTTCAGATTCCCTATGAAGGGCTGCATCGCTAGAAGGGGAAGCTGCTATGTCGTCTGCACTGACAGAGGCACAAAAACGGGCTGTCTTGAGCCTGCTGGTATTTCAAGCCTTTCATGTGGTATCTTAAGCTGCGCCTGTTTAATTCATTCCTGCTTCTACTCAGAGGAAGTCATGCCTGCTGAGGGCTGGCTCAGCAGAACATGCTGAAGATATTTGTGACTGGCTCAGAGAAGGCAAATAGCCTTTTATGCAGCCGAAATGCAAATATTTTAAAGCCAGTGAATTCTAAAATTTCAATAGATCAACTACACATATGTATGTATGTATATATGTATGTATATATGTATATGGACCAGGATAAAAATAAAGTTATTCAGTTTCAATATCAGAAAATTAACCAGAGTTCTAGACTCCTCATTTCAGCTGCACTCTCTGAGCTGCATTTGTGCCTATTTATCAGGGTCTGTGTCTGTACATAGCTTTGCTGAATAGTTACCATGACAACTTAGTAAACAGGATTCAAGTGACCATTGAGAGAGGCTTGGGGGGGATTGTTCTATTTAGTAAGTAGAATGGTCTCTCTTCAATGCCTTCTTTACTGAAACTGCCTGAAAAGGTAAAATTGTCTCTGTGTTTGAGATGTTCTCAAAAGGCAAAGAATAAAATGTTGGCAGCTGATGCACCTTTGACTGGGCACAAACCCACTTCCACTGTGCTAAGTCTAAGAGCCCAACAAAAACTAATAGCAACGATAGAATGAGGGTGGAATGCTTAAAGGTTCCTGAACGGACTTTTTCCTCTTCCATATTAGTGCCAGGTGGGTATTTTTTCAGTAGGAAAAAAAAGGTGGAAATAAACTAATTCTCATAAAGATAGAACGATCTCAAAGACAGAATGGAAAATGAGCCAGGAGGCTGAACTTCTGGGTAGTACCAAGTAAGTTCTAGTTCTCTCTCAGTTTTTTTTCTTTCTTTTTCAAACTTTCTTCTGTAGAGAAGAATAAAATTCACATTCTCTAACATCCACATATGAATTTTGATGTTTTCCCTTTAGAAGTTCTCTGATATGAAGTTTTATTGACCAACATTATTAATACGATAATAAACAGAGATAGTTCTCAATTTATGTAAATGGATTCTTTATGTAAGTGGACACAGACTTCTATGGAAAGTGATTTTTGCGTAATTTGAATTTGGCCAAGGATATGGGAAAGAGAGAGATGTAGGAAGAAAGGGGTGGGTACATGGATCCAGGACATGGTAGGTTGAGACAGAGGAGGAAAATGTGGGTTAGGGAGTCATCTGGGGGTCTGGTCAAAATCCTTGAGGAGGAGTCTTGTGAGGGGAGGAAGATGAAGAGCAGCACAGAGGGGTCTGGACACAAATACATTTAAGAGAGAACAGTGAAAAGTAAGGGTGGGGACAGACATGGTACCTAAAACAGAAGCCAGATAGGTGAGGGTCTGACATGTGGGTGGGTAGACAGAGTGAGACAAAAGTCTCTATCTCCACCTGAGATCTCAAGCCAAGTCCCCAATTATGGGCAGGGATGGGGTGGTATTTCTATCTCTATGCCTCCTTTTGAGAGTGTGGGAGGTTAGTGAATGCTGAATGGAGAGGCAGGAGGAAAGAAAGAACAAGTGTTGCACGGTTAACATAGGTGAGTTTTTTGGGAAATGAAGATTTCTTTAAGAATTTTTTATGTTGGGGCAGTTAAGTGGCACAGTGGATAGAGCACTGGCCCTGGAGTCAGGAGGACCTGAATTCAATTCCGGCCTCAGACACTTAATAATTACCTAGCTGTGTGGCCTTGGGCAAGCCACTTAACCCCACTGCCTTAAATAAATAAAAAAATTTTTAAAAAGAATTTTTTATATAAAGCTGAATTTGCACTGTGAAAATTCACATGAAGTGAGAACTGTAAATATAAGAAAATAGAGGTTCTAAAAAGAAAACTAAGCAGTTAAGTGATCAAGGACAATAATGAGAGACCTGTTATGGAAAAATGTCACCCAAGTCTAGAGAAAAACTTCTGGAATCTGAATGCAGAGCAAAACATACTGAGAGACAGTTGTGATCAAGTCCCAAGATTTCTTGCCACTGGCTTTTAGTTCTAGCCCCTGCAACTGTGATAGAATTAATCTCCAACTTCTGGTTAAGGTGACAAGGGGAAGAAACATTCAAGGAGTCTAGCTCTCATTCACATTCTGCTCTGAAGAAGACTTCAGAAGAAAGTACGCCAATGAATGAATCCCATCTCTCCCATAAAAAGAAGCAAGATGACTAGAAGCCAGCAATGACTGTGATAAGGATCTGACCAGAAAAAGTCTGTCTATACTCTGTTGAACTAACCTGAAGCTTTTGATCTTGGGGAAGGCACTTAACTAAAAAATATTGAAACAACTACTGTACACAGTGAAAACTGTGAATTAAGAAGGTCAAGAGGGAAAGTCAGATTAAGAAAGCAACAACAAAACAAATATTAGCCACCATAACAAATAGTAAAGCCAGTATTTTCTGGGTTGGTCACAAGTACAATAAGAATCGTGGAAGAAATGAAGCAAGAGGTCTTAAATAATGAAATTATAATTGGAACAAGAGCTCCAGAGGGGAAAACTGGAAGAAAACAATTATAAAAGAAAGTAACCTATAGGCTCCCCAAAACTCAATGTATCCATGAGAAAACAATTAGGCTGAAGATCAAAATAGCAGAAGTTTCAAGGAAAAGAAAAAATAATGCAAATAACTATAAAGAAAGAAAGTTCAAAAACAATGGATCATAGAAGATTATACTTTAGATAGAAGAGAGAAAATCTTGGAATAAACTCTTACAATAGGCAAAAGATAAAGGATTATAGCCAAAAACAGTTGCCTATAAAACTGGACAAAATCCTATAGGGTAAAAATGAACCTTTAACAGAATAGAGGATCTGCACAAAGTCCTGATGAAAAACTAAAAACCATAGCTGAATAGAAACAGTAAAATGCAAAGATAGAAAATTATGAGAAATCTAGAAATATCTGTGAAGAATTAAAATGAACTAAATGATGTATATTTTAATAGGGGGAAATGGGACAAGAATTCCTTCAGAATCTCACTGTCCAAGAGAAACAGAGAATGTAAAATAAAATATAAATTACAGGGAGATTGGACAAATCAAGATTTCTTCAAATAAAGATCTAGTATGGATCACTCTTCTCTTTTACCAAAGTCTTAATAAAGAGCATAAAGGAGGGCAAGCAGGAAACAAAATAAAGCAATGGAATGACATACTCAGCTAATACATAATTGTCAGTTGGGAAGTTGGTCAAAAATAGAACAGGATAGTAGGATAAATCGAAATCTAATTCATATGAAAAACTTACACTTGGATCATTAAATATATGGATAATGCCTGAGAGAATTTGTTGGAAAAGAAGGACATATAGGTGGTATATTTGCTTCCTATTTCTTTTGCTACATTCAAACAAGGAAAGATATTCATCAGCAATGTTTAATTTTCTTGGGGAGGACAAAAATATAGTTTACTTAATTGTACATTAAAAACTCAAGATTAAATAATACCTTCACCAATGTAGTACAAATGTTTAGCAGCCTAATGAAGCAAAATAAATCTAAGTGGATTAAAAAAAAAAGAGGAAGCCAAATCTTTTACTACACCCCAACCACAACAGGTTATTGGGTCATATGTTCCCACTACATTTTTCTTAAGAATTTATTAATCCTTTCAGAATACAGCTTTCCTGAGATCCTATTTTTAAAGGTCATGTGTGTGTTTAGAATCTAATTTCTTCTTCATCATATAATTACTCGGATACAAAATCAGAGTGAAGTATGGTGAAAGACATCAGCAGTCTAGCCAATAACACTTCCCAATAATGCAAATTCGTCTTTCAAAAGGTAAGTAAAATTCATCAGTAAAAGGCAATAGTAGCATTGTTTCCCTAGGGAGAGAAAAGAGCTCTGATAAAACATAAAATTATATGTTCTGGAAACTCTGAGAGACTAGTTAGTTCTTGAGCTTATAGAGATTTTGTGATAGTCACCTCTATGTTCCCTTATTTAAATCCATCTTAAAACCCTTATAACCCCTTAGGCGATTTTGTTGAGGAATGTTAATGAGAACCTTTTCTGTCCAAAACTCATTTGCTTAGATACTTTATAAGAAAAGATTGTATATGCCTGACTTTCCTTAGGAAACTGTTCTAAAGAGTTTGCTAAAGCCTGTTTTGAAGGATAAATCTCCTGTGGTTTTATTATATATGGTAGATTATTCTTAGCTGTTAATGCAGCGCATGCCAAAATTATAAATTAAAATACAAAACGATCACTTTTCCATTCCCAAGCCATCTAAGAGCAACAATAAGTGAGGTCTTGTACTTCATTTCTCATCAAATTCTACAGAAATCTTTATATTTCAAACCAGCATTTTTTAAAGTACTTATCCATAGTGTAGGGCACTGGGGAGTGATACAGAAATAAAATGAATCATGGTGTCTACCTTAATGGACTTTACTACTTCCTAGTATAGAACAGGTACACAAATCGTTATGATGAATACTAAGTACATTAGAGAGGCACAAATCCAGTGTGGCCAAAGTATTAAGGAATGAGGGTACATGGAAGGGATGGATCATTCAGGGTTCATTACTAACCAGAAATCAGGAAGAAATTCATACAACAGAAGGAATTGGGACTAAGGAGAGGCAGGATTTCAGCAAGTTAAGATGGAACATTATGTGAAGGTATTGGGGAAGGACAGGATGAAATTGAGAAGTGCACCAGATGACAAGTTGTTCAGGTCAGTTTGGATGGCTTATAGCCATGAGGGAGACAGAACAGGAAAAGTAGGATGATTCTTGGTGACTAAATCCCTGAGTGCCAAGCTAAGGCGTTTGTACTTTATGTTAAGAAACAGGAAGTCACTGAAGAGTTCTGAACAATAGAATACAATCAGATCTGTGTCACAAGGAAAACTAATCTGAAAACATTATGGGAAAAAAATTAGAAGAAGAAAGGTTAAGAAGACTAACCCATCATGGCAAAGGACTAAAAGTAGTAGCCATGATAAGGAAAATTTAAAAAATAGTCATTACCTAACAGCTAGGAAGAAATCTAATATGGGTTTAGAAAGCACACTCTATTCATAAAAGTGGGAAAGTATTCTCTCTCTCTCTCTCTCTCTCTCTCTCCACACACACACACACAAACGGAAAATATCCTATCTATCTATTTGTAGCTATATAAATATATATATGAAAATAATTCAATGACTATGTAAGGAAGAAACCTGTCATTTCCAATATGCTCTTTCTCTACACTTAGAAATAAATACTCTCAATTATATTAATTAGATCAAACCCTCACTCCAAAAACAAAATCAAACTATCTTCCTCCAGGCTCTCTTCATCAAAATCCAAGTAAACTTTAAGAAAGGCAAGTTCATTTTCCCATAGAGAAATCAATCAATATCACCCCCCCCCCCCCAATGGAAACTCTGGATTTGGTCACTGTTCTCAATAACTGGGAACACTTACCAACATTTATCTGTGAGCATAACTTTGTACTTGCTCTGACTTTTTAAGTCTGTTGATTCTAAGGGAATTGAGAAAATAGTACTACCATTCTCTTTTCTCCATATTCAATAAATATAAATTCTTCATAGAATCACAGAGTCAGAAAGGAGCTCAACAATAAGAATTCTTAACCTGAGGTCCATAGATCCCTAGATTTCAGAGGGTCTATAAACTTGGAAACAAATTTTTTCAACTCTAACCTTAGTTTCTTTGAAATCAAAATTATTTTATTTTTCATTTAAAAACATTATTGTAGGGGCGGCTAGGTGGCACAGTGGATAGAGCACTGGCCCTGGAGTCAGGAGTACCTGAGTTCGAATCCAGTCTCAGACACTTAATAATTACCTAGCTGTCTAGCCTTGGGCAAGTCACTTAACCCCATCTGCCCTGCAAAAACCTAAAAAAAAAAAATCCTCTTAAAAAACCCCTTAATTGTTAGAAGGAATCCATAGATTTTTCCAGATTGCTGAACTGATATTGACTCTGCTTCTTTCCCACTTCAAGGAATACATTTCAATTTGGATTATTCTAATTTATTATAAGATTTTCCTTAAATCAAGCTGAAATCTTCCAGCTCCCAAAAATGCTTCTCATTCTACCCTTTAAGGTTAAAAAGTGAAGAATGGGGCAGCTAAGGTGGCAAAGTTAATAGAGCACCAACTCTGGAGTCAGAAGGACATGAGTTCAAATCTAGCCTCTGACACTTAATACATACTTAGCTGTGTGACCTTGGACAAGTAACTTAAATCCATTGCCTTGCAAAAATAAAAAAAAAAAGAAGTGTAGATTCTCTTCTACGTGAAATCCTCTGAAATACTTATATGATCACAGATTCAGAGCCAAAAAGATCCTTAGACTCCTATTACCTAGTCTAGGGTCCTTGCTTTACTAGGAAGATCAGGCAAATTAAGTAATGAAAATTTAGAGTCACACAAGTAATAAACAGCAGAACTACTTAGCAGTCTGTGGAAGTTCAATCTTTTCTAGGTTAAACATCTTTATTTCTTTAACTCTTCCCTGTATGGCAAGATTCTGAGGTTCCTGCCCTGGTAAATAGCGGTTCTCCTAATCTTTCAGTATGTTTTCTAAAGTGTGGCTTCAAGAACGGAACACAATACTGCAACTTAGCATCAAATAGCTTTGGAAACAGGCAACAACTTATTTTTTTTTCCTCTTTAAAGTTTTATCTTTCACATTAAGATAAATGATGAAACATTCATTCATAAAAGACAATTCTGAGAGATTCTTAAATGCAGAGATTGTTTTTGCTTTTCTTTGTATCTACAATAATCAGCATAATGCCTGGCATTAATAAGTATTTAATAAATACTTATCGATGGATTCAAAGTGAACCAAAGGGGAAGTTGCTATACAACTTACAATAATTTATCAACTTTTTTACAGTTTTAAGTAAGAGGCATAAATTACTTTCTGATTTTTACCATCCTGATACTCAAAATTTTACTCACACACTGGACTTTACAAATTGCTAATATACACTTCTTTATACAAATCTGAAATATGTGCTTGTACTTGTAGTTTGTGAGAACCTTAAAAATACAACAAAATTATTTATAAATTCTTCCACTATCTATAATTCTTCATAGAATTAATAACTGACTACAACAAATGAGAAACCCATGAGTTAATGAGATAATTACTGGAAATTATGGAATAACCCTGGATATGTTTTTTTTAAAGAAAATGCAAAACAGTGGCAATTTTTGGAGAAATAAAAATAAGCATAGAAAAATAAGCTAAAACTGAAAAAGGTCACTGCTTTTTACATTGCTGAGATAGAAATACTTTCAACAAATTTCAAGGCTTTCAAACTACTATTTGCATCAGCTATAATAAAATATTTAGAAATATTTTAAGGATTACTGCAGTTTGAAAAACTATATGAAGGAAGTTTAGGCTCCATGATTGAATATTTTCAAATCTGGCACTTTATTTTAACATTAGAAACTATGCTGAGATATCAATTTCTGTATGGATGATTCTGCTAGAATTTGAGGTATTTATAGCTGATCCCAATTACAGGAACCAAAAGAAACTATATCTAAAAGGAAAATGTTCTAATTACAAAAGAGAAATACTGATTGCTTAGTAGTAGTAGTAGTAGTAGTAGTAGTAGTAATAATGATAATAGTTAATTTTTACAAATGCAGTTGTCCTTGAACCTTTGGTCAGTCCCTTTTCTCTACAGGCTTATGGCTCCCTTTCCCACTTCCAATGGCAAATTTTCATTACATAAAAAAATTACTTTACAAAGAGTTTTGCAGAATGGTCTACTTACATAAAGAGAACTATTTATTGCTTACTTCATGTGAGCACTGAGCTAGGCATTCTACAATTATTATCTCATTTGATCCTCAAAATAGCCCTGGGAAGTAGGTACAATTATCACCCCCCATTTCACAGATAAGGAAACTGAGGAGGATAAGAGTTAAGAAATTTGGTCAGAATCACACAGGTTAATCATCACCCCCATGTTGTTATTGGGGTATACTATGTTCTTTTGGTTCTGCTCAAGCTAGATTTGAACTTGGGTCTTCCTGACTCCAAGGCCAGGGTTCTATACACTGGGTCACATGGACAAGAAATTGCTCTTGATGAGCTAATATTCGGAACTGAATTTTAAAGAGTTAATTTCTACAAGTTAATGATCCCTGGGACAGTTAGGTGACTGAAATGGATAGAATTCCACCCTGGAGTCAGGAGGAGGACCTGAGTTCAAACCCAGTCTTAAACACTTAATACTCACATTTACTGTGAGACCTTGGGCAGTCACTTAAATCTTGAAAAAAACAAACAAAAACGTTAAAGATCCCCAAGTGAAGCATAATAGTGGGACTGTCTGGCATAAATTATTCTACTTCAAAGTATTACTAAAAGGACAAAAAGCTTCATTTCATCATAGGTCACTGTTAGGTTCCAAGAAAATATAGTCAGAATATCTTGATGTTATGTGAAAACCCAATTGAAATAATAGTATCACATAATCAGTATCAAGTAATACAAAATATCCTAATCAAGGTTTAATGGTAATTTTCAAAAAAGTTTTTTGTTTGAGCAATAAGGAAACGCTTTACATGATTGTACATATATTACCTATATTTGCCTGCTTGTTGCCTCTGAGAGAGGGAGGGGAAGGAAAGACAGAATTATCAAGTAATTGGGGAAAAATAAAATATATATATATTTAAAATTTTTTTTAAAGGTATTTGTTTGATACTTGGAAAATTTAGCATGGTTGGGCAAGGGAAGACCATGCCCACAATCAAAACTTCATTTTATTAAGTATCTGAGGCAGGATTTGAATTCAGGTCCTCCTGACTCCACAGCTCTCCTATCTGCTGCGTCACCCATAAAACTTCATTTTAACATGGAATGGAAAGTTATATGGAAACATTAAATCATTACAAAGAATGTTAGCTTTGTGACCTATGTAGAAAAACTTTTCAAAAAATGCTGATGCCTTTAAAAATATTTATTTACATACCAAAAATATTATAGAAAACCTCAATGTTTTTTATATTATGTATTGTACAAACACTAAAAAGGGGCAATACAAGACAATATTTTTTAAGAAGCTACATATCTTAGATCCAAATTTTAAAAAACCTCCATAAACACCTTAAAGAGGTATATCTGCTTAATTTATCAAACACAGAAATATTACACATGTGCACGCATACATAAAAATTTAAGATTTTATACTTATATGACTATAACAAGATCCTATGAAAAACTTGTTTATAGGTAAAATTGGGAATATTATGTTTTCTCTTTTAAACTAAATTCTTTCTCCCCATTTTAGTTGCCACCCAGTTGTCAAGTTCTATCCAGGAATTTTTAGTTATAAGTCAACAAACTGAACAGAATATTCTTTTGCGCTGTCAACAAACTGAACAGAATATTCTTTTTGCGCTAACACATTTCTTTAGAGTATACAAAGAATATAGTAAAACTTACTCTACCTTCTTTTTCAACCCATATGAACATCTAGAATTTACTGGAAAAGGTGCCTTCCAGCCACAAAAAGGGGACTTCCAAAAATCAGTTTTCCCAAATCAAACTAACCTCCAAAAATACCAAAACAGAACTCTCTGATCACTTTGAAAAGCATCTCACCCACAACTTTAAATTTCTCTAGTTAGCTTCTGCTTTTCTTTCTGAGCATTTCCCTTCATAGTTACTAACAAAGTAATTATTTTGGACAACTAAAATCATAGGATCCAGATGAATATCAAGCTGATCAAACTGTCTGAAGGTGTTCTATAAAAACACAGATTCAGGTTTGATTTATGAACAAAACAAACATTTCTATGGTACATACAAATCCAGAGGTAATACAAAGGAGGCTGATTAAGAAATTTAAAAAAACCTTTAAAATTGTTCATTTTATTACAACTGAAAAACTTCTCTGAAATATAATGACATTTTCCCAAAAGGAAAATGGAGTTTTGCTTCTATTTTCAGAATAAAAGTTTCCACTTAAGATTTGAATAACACAGACTGAGTATAGGACAAGCATATAATACATTTAAATACATTCCAAGTGACTTAATAGAAACTAAAATCCACCCTCCCACTTTTACCTCCTTCAGAGACTCTCATTCCAAATAAGTCATCTAGATCTGAGAGTACCTTAAATCTTACCTTCTGCATGTTTGGCTTGATACATCGAACAAAGAAAGGATTAGATGTGCTCAATGTGGCCATTAAGGAATGCAGAGAATCCTATTGAAAAAGGTAAAAAAAGAAAAATCTCTTTTATTTAAGTTTCCTATTATTTTATCCTTTTGGTGTCTAAGCACCCCAGGCATTTCTAATAGCAACCTTAAGTTGACAGAGACTAAACTTTTTTTAAAGGATTTTCATTTTAAAAGTCTAAATGAAAAAGAAATCTAAGAGATATCATTATATTATGAGGCAGAGAGAAAGTCTCATAGAAGAAGTCTCATACTATAAAAAAGTATATTACCAGTACCAGTCCAAATAATTATTCTACCTATATACAAAACTAATTAATTTCTTTTTTTTTTTTAACAAAGGAAAGTAGTAAAAGCAAAGCATTTTTTTTTAAAAAAAAGGACAATTGGGGCAGCTAGGTGGTGTAGTAGATAAAGCACCAGCCTTGGAGTCAGGAGTACCTGGGTTTAAATCCAGTCTCAGACACTTAACAATTATCTAGCTGTGTGGCCTTGGGCAAGCCACTTAACCCCATTTGCCTTGTAAAAATAAAAAAGGACAATTTTCCCATTTTAGCAATGTTTTCTAATTTAGTATTTTTCTTCAGAAACATAACTTTATTCTACTTATGAGGAATATGAATAGGAATCTCTGGGAAGAGGATGACCTTTTCAATTGCTCTTTTAATTTTCAGGAAATGGGTATTTTGTTTATAGTGTAAAGCCCATTAACACCTTAGCCATCACAAATTAGTCTGCTCTCTCTCTCTACAGCTTTTTAATTATATTTGCAACTCAACACTTGGCTTTAGTCATACTAGACCATTCCTCATACATTAACTACCCTCCCGACTCTGCTTTTGTTCCTGTTATTTCATCTGCCTAGAATGTACCTTTCACCACTTAACCCTGATTGCTTCACATTCAGAGCCATCTCCAGTCCTTCTGATTCTTATCTGGGCATTGGACCCAGGTGACTCTGCAGAAGAAAGTGAGGCTGGTGATTTAGCCCAGCCCCACTCACTCAAAACTCATTCATACTTGTCATGGCATCACCTCCTCGATATTGTGGTCTTCTTTAAGAATGAAGGACAAACAATAACCTTTGACCACTTAATCAATAGAATTTACTCCTTCTTAAAGGTCAGCTCAACTTTTGTCTCTTGCTAGAAAATTCCCCTGACCACCATAGCCTATGGTACACCTCTACATTTTCTGAATTGCTATGAGTGGGTCACTCATTTGGGACTCAACATATGTTGTCTTGTTAATACTGAATAAAGGTTTGTTGACTGTGTGTGTGTGTGTGTGTGTGTGTGTGTGTGTGTGTCTTCTACCTCCAATAAGAATTTCAGTTCTCTAAGAAAGGACAACTAGCCTTTTATATCTATAAATCTTCAACTGGTAGAAATCATAGGACCATAGATTTAGAACAAAAATGGATGTCAGAGGTTATCTAATCTTACACCCTTTCTTCAGATAAAGAAACTGAAGCCTATGGAACTGAAAGGACTTTCTAAGATCACAAAGGAAATAAGCATCAGGGGTAGAATTTGAACTCGGGTTCTCTGATTCCATGCTCAGGTTTATAAATGAGCTCATAAAACCAGAGCCAAAAAAAGTATACAATAACGCTATTCCACATTTAACTTGTATAATTTTTTTAACCTATTGTTTATGTTCCACATTGCTATTTCTACCATCACTAACATTTGCCCTATTATCACTATGAACAACTTGTTTTCTATGAGGTTCATGCCATTTTCTCCTATTTTTGGTTACTGTCATCTATCAAAATCTTGATTACTTTCTCATGGTTCTCTGTGATTTTTGGCAGCTGACTCACCTATAACCCCTTTTCATCCCATTAGTCATAGAAATTTCTATACAATTTTTTTTTTCTAATACCCTTCTTCAGTTTTCTGAGGTCAGCTATGATGAACTCCATACATGAAACAAAATCTTAAAATTATGCTTCCTCTGAGCCCCTGAACTTTCTCTACCAATGATCTTTGTCTTCCTTCCTTTTTGTTATCTTGTGGGCATGTGCAGGTTTTTTTTATTCTCTCAAAATATTTTTTTTTATTTCTCTATTACTTTAGGAAGAAAGAATCATGGAATCTCACAACAAAAAGGAAATTTGATGCCAGAGTTTAGTCAATAAAGGAATAAGAATAGTTTCTTTTTTTTAAAGGAGAATTATTTTTTATTTTGAATTTTACAATTTTCCCCCCATTCTTGCTTCCCTCCTCCCCCACCCCCCACAGAAGGCAATTTGCCAGTCTTTACATTGTTTCCATGGTATACATTGATCCAAATAGAATGTGATGAGAGAAATTATATTCTTAAGGGAAAAAAAATAAAGTATAAAAGATAACAAAATTACATAGTAAGATAACTTTTTTTTTTTTAATTAAAGGTAATAGTCTTTGGTCTTTGTTCAAACTCCACAATTCTTTCTCTGGATACAGATGGATACTCGATTGCACATATCCCAAATTGTGCCTGACTGTTACACTGATGGAATGAGCAAATCCATTTTAAGGTTAATCATCACCCCCATGTTGCTATTAGGGTATACTATGTTCTTTTGGTTCTGCTCATCTCACTCAGCATCAGTTCATGCAAATCCTTCTAGGCTTCCCTAAATTCCCATCCCTCTGGTTTCTAATAGAACAATAGTGTTCCATAAGGTGCATATACCACAATTTGTTCAGCCATTCCCCAACTGATGGACATTCACTCCATTTCCAATTCTTTGCCACCACAAATGGTGCTACTATGAATATTTTTGTACAAGTGATGATTTTATTCTTTTTCATTATTTTTTCTGGGTACAGACCCAGTAGTGGTATTGCTGGATCAAAGGGTATGCACATTTTTGCTGCCCTTTGGGCATAATTCCAAATTGCTCTCCAGAAAGGCTGGATGAGTTCACAGCTCCATCAACAATATATTAGTGTTCCAGATTTCCCACATCCTGATCATTGTCCTTTCTGGTCATTTGGCCAGTCTGAAAGGTGTGAAGAATAGCTTCTACAACATGAACTGGTCATTCAATATCTAATGAGTATCAAAGATTACTGATTTCCCTCTAGTACAACTCTACTTATTTGTAAGTTTTTGTTTTTTCTTTTTCAGAAAACCTAAATACAATCCACCCACTTAAAACCATGGCTCTTGGTCCTGCTCTTAAGGGTTGTCTTCTGTTCCCTTCCCTTTTACTTTTTGAATGTACTAGAAAAAAAAAACAGTCAATACCCCACTGCCTCACCTTCCAATTCATTCCTTTATCCTTTGAAGTCTGACATTTATCCCTATAATTCCATTGTCCTTGAAAGCAAGGACTTTTTTTTTTCCTTGAAGAGATTGGGGTGGGATTTCTTTGTGTTCCCAGAACTTGATTAATGCAGAATCTTTTGTTTTTCAATTGAATTTTGTTATTATTTTTTTTGGCACAAGGTAGATACTTAAATATATCCTGGTTAACTAAAAACTCTTCAAAGTCACTAACTGGCTTAGAATGGTTTTTCTCTCTCTTCATCCTTCTTGACCTTTCTATAATATCTGACATTATGGAACATATAGATATCCATCTTCCTTTCTCTGGTAACAAAATACTACATTATTTTTATTCTCCTCCAGTCTCTTTCACTAATCCTTCCTGGCCAACCATCTACTGTCTCCACAGAGCTTAAAGAACCCCACTGTCAACAGACTGTTGGAACCTCAAAAACAAACAACAAAAAAAATTGAGTCCATCATTTTCTCCCCTAAATTTTCTTTTCCTCCTATCCTTCTGACTTTCTGTTAATCCTTTCAGGCTACTAAGTTCACAGGATTTTATTAACTTACTACCTTTTCCTTCACTCTACACATTCAAATGATCAAAATCTATTGATTTTACATTTGTAGCAGATTTAGCATTGATTCCCCTCCTTTTAATATCCATGGAAGCTATCATAGTCCATGTCTTCATTTCTTCTCACCTAGACTATTATAATAGCTTCCTAAATCAGTTATCTGCCTCTAGTCTTTCCCTACTCCAATTACTATCATCCAAGTAATTTTCGTGATGCACTCCTATTATGATCAAAGACTTTCAGGGAATCCCATTATTTACTCCATAAAGTATAAACTACTGAAATTGTCATTTTAAGTTCCTCTTTAACTTTGATTTTGAGTTACTTGTACAAACAACCTTGGCTTCAATTTATCTATCCCCTTCACCAGTGAAGTTCCAGAGTGAAATATTATTTGATCCCCATTCTTCCTCCCCCCTTCCCTATCCTGGCTTTCATGACTAAAACAGATAACCAGAAATGGCAACAGGAACTCTTCCCTTTGCACATAACATCCCCCCAACTTGAAAAAATATCCACTGAAATTCCTCTATTCTACTCCAGTTGAAGACAGTCTAGCTTTTCCCCTTCTCCTACACTAGCAAAAAAGGGATTTCTTCCTTCTCAAATTTCACAGCAGTTTTTCATCATAGAAAATTAATTAATGCCTAGTGAATTAAAATACTCTCTCTTAAAAAACTATCAGTTAACTTCTTTTCATCAGAACATTTTTAACACATGAAGGAAAAGGAGATAAATACAAACATAGAAAGAAACGTTCCCCATGTTCAAGTAAAGTACTTTCATAAACAGCACAAGCTGGCAATACTACTTTGACTACAACTAAAATAGTTATCCATTTTTCTTATTAAAAATAAAAGGATTTTACTTCTACAAAACATTCTAGTTTAAAATTAAAGAATTTTTTAAAAAAAAATTGTAACTTTCCTAATGCAAACACACGAACCAATTTTTAAAATGACACTAAAAAATAGGATATCAAAGATACCTTAAACTAACCTTGAACTGTGAGCTGACAGTGGGCTTCTTGTGTTTACTTCCACATTTCAGGGTTTCCTGATTATTTCGGCTTGAAACATGTTCAAATAGATCATAGATGAAATCAAGTCTAAAAGAAACACAACAAAGCTTTCTCAGAAGTAATCATAAAATTATTATGCTTCATCTTCCTATGATTACAACCCTTTTTTCCATCTGATAACTCAAAGTTATTTACTCTAGTCTAAGTTAACACTACTTTCAAAGGCTGCAAGCTTATTATCAAGAACAGGTTAGCCATGGGAATCCTGATATGGTTCATCTGTGTTGAGATGACATTTACTACTTCTGAGAACTTGCTTAACTTCACAACTCCCACTGGCCTCAGTTGACTAATCAGTACAATGTACATCTGTACAAAATGGTTTCTGATGTTCCTTTTGGCTATAAATCCATGATCCTTCCAAGTCTAAAAAAAAGGATTGTGCCCTCATTTTGTGGGCAGAAAACTGTAATTGTGAATCTCAGCTGCAATACTTACTACCTGTGTGTCCTTGGGCAAATCACATCCCCCAAATGGGTCGATGTTTCATCAGTAAAATAATATGGGAGAGAGAAGGGAAAGGATTGGGCTGGATATTACTTTGTGTATGCTTTGTATAAATCTTTGAATACAGTATCTCCCAATACCATGCAAGAAGGGACTATTTGATTTTATCTTCCTATAGTACTCATTTATTGAAGAAAGCACAGCAACAGAGTGAATAACATCTACTTGGTAAAATCAGATAGATCACTACATATAAGGCTATGTGGTTCTGGACATGTCCTTTATCCTTTCACTGACACAGGCAACTCCCCAAGAGAAGTAGTTGCAGAACATGTTGATACCTGCATTGATAAGGGAGTTTCTTATAAGGTAAAGAAAAATCTTGCACATAGAATATATTTATTTTGCCATTTATTGAAGACAATGGAAAACAAAACAAAAAAGTCAACTCCCGTACCTAAAAACAAGAGGAGTAGATCCTTGGAACCAATGTGAATCAAGTAAGATACTACTATCCTATGATACTGTCCAATAATTTTTATAGCTAGGTGGCACAGTAGACAAGAGTGCCAAGCCTAAAGTCAGAAAGATTCATCTTCCTGAATTCAAAATAATGTACAGAATATAATTCAGTAGTAAATCATAAGTGGAATTTGGGGTCTATTACTTCTCAGAAAGTGGTGTTACATACCGGCTTTCCCTTAGTAAATTAAGAAGGTCATCTCGGAAAGTATCTCTATTCTTCTCCAAGATTCCCCTAACATCATATTGCACCTGTTAAATCATCCCCAAAAAGGGGAACAGAATTTGGGGAAAGGGTTGTATAAAACAGAGAGAGGGAGGGAGGGGGAGAGAGGGAGAGAAAGAGAGAGAGAGAGAGAGAGAGAAGCATATTTTATAAAATATAACAATAAAACATAATATTCCTATAGAGAAAACAAATACTTCTTCAAAAAGTATTAACAGAGGGGCAGCTAGGTGGCAGAGTGGATAGAGCACCAGCCCTGGAGTCAGGAGTACCTGAGGTTCAAATCTGGCCTCAGACACTTAATAATTACCTAGCTGTGTGGCCTTGGGCAAGCCACTTAACCCCATTGCCTTGCAAAAAAACAACAAAAAACCCCCCAAGAAAAAACCTAAAAAAAAAAATTCTTCCATTGAAATCCTACTTTGATAATGTACAAAGCAGAGATTACCCTAGGTTCTCAAAAGTTCTGTGCCAGCATAGTACTGGCAGCTCTTACAGAGTTGACAAGGCTTGGAGAACAGCTCCTGTGACAATCAACTTTTTGTCATCTTCATTTGTCATCTTCATTTTAGCCTAGTTCAGAGAAGCTCATTATAGGAAGGAGAGTTACTAAGTGATCAGTTCTTCTTTTGCCCCTAATCCTAATCATGTCTACAAAAGCATGGAGAAGCTGTGATCTGTGTTAACAAAGGAAATACCCACAATGACAAAACTATGGCTCTTTTGAAACAAAAATATCTTACCTCTCCAGCATAGTGTTTTACTCCAAAATTATTAACAGCAACTCTTGGCTTCACATAAAAATGGTTATGCTAAATTAAAACAAAAAGGAGAATGAATAATTCAACAAATATTTCTAGTATTTTTTCTATAGCGAACATTATAAAATACAAAGTTTAGATTTTAAAAATTTAGCTCTGACTTCACAGAGCTAATTGTCTTATAAGGAGATAGGGCACACCTATAGGTACCTACAAAAAAATTACTTAAGTGTATAAGAAGAGTTGTAAACAAAGAACTATGTCAAATCTGAGGAGGGAGAGGTTATTTTCTGTTAATGAAAATCAGGAAAGGCTTCACTGGTATGTGACTTGGGATGAACTGCAAAGATATGTAGAAATGCAACAGTGTGAGACAAAAAAGAAGGCATTCCACATACAGAACACAGTTTGAGTAAAGATAATAGAGGTGGGACCTACAAAAACCTATGAAGATAAAGGAGCACCAAATGGAATAAGACTCAAGAAAGTTCAGCAACATGATTCATATGTCATCAAAATTCCAGTTACCACATACAAAATTAGAAGTGCTGATATTCTAACCTAAAATTTACAAGGTTAGCAAATGTAATTATTTTTATTACTCTCACAATACTGATGATAAAGACAATTGTGTGGTAATGGATCAAATATGAAGAATCCTATAACTATAATAGTCAGTTTAAAGTATTTGTTCGGTGAATGGCTCAAAAAAAGTATTCAGTTTGGAAAACAGATACATTGGTGGTCCCTAAAGAAATACTTTGTTTTCCCAATATCAAGTATATATTTATTCCAAAGATTTGTTATTTCAGATAGAAAAATCTGGAATGATCTTTGACATACAGCATGCTGAGCGTGTAATTTCTCTAATAAAGTGGTATCTGTGGCTTGAGGAAAATGACTTTCTTCATTGATAAGAGCTAGTAGTCCAAGTTTCTAGAGAAGAGGAAGAAGAAAAAAAAAGATTTTTTTTAAAATATAAAAGATAGACAGTTTTCCTATCAAGTCTTTAATTATTTGTGCCTTTCTGTACCTTCACTTATACCACAATAGTTATTTCTAAGAATAGTAAAAACAGCTTTTAATCCCATACTATAAAGAAAAAAATTAGATCATACTAATGGTTTCATTTAACATATTTTTAGGGGCAGGAACAGTGGATAGAGTACCAGGACTAGAGTCAGGAAGACTCATATCTCTGGTTTCAGACACTTACTAGCTGTGTGAACATGTCACTTAATTTTGTGCCTCAGTTTGTTCATCTGTAAAATGAGTTGAAGAAGGAAATGGCATACCATGCTAATATTTTTGCCAAGAAAAATTCCAAATGGGGTCAAAAAGAGTTGCACATGACTGAAAAGAACCGAACAATGGTTTAAAAGAAAAATGAAAAAAAGAAGTTTGAAGGGTTACAAATAACAGTGGGCATGGAGTCAGGAAGATCTTGGCTTAAAGCCTTCCTTTGAGACATACAAACTGTCTAATTCTTTTTCTTTTGGGTTTTTGCAAGGCAAATGGGGTTAAGTGGCTTGCCAAAGGCCACACAGCTAGGTAATTATTAAGTGTCTGAGGCCAGATTTGAACTCAGGGACTCCTGACTCTAGGGCCAGTGCTCTATCCACTGTACTAGCCAGCTGCCCCTGTCTAACTAATTCTTGACAAATCACTTTAACCTCTATGTGCTTCAGACATCCTTTGATTTTTCTTTAAACTACAGATGGCTGGAGCTCTACGTTCCTGGCACTGTCCCCTCACCTCTAGCCTCCAACAGATTCTTGAATTCTATAAAATAATTTGCACTTATTTTCATTAGTTGAAATTTTGGAATTTATTTTTTTTATTTTTTGTTGCATTGCACAGCACTGGCATTGGAAAAAAATTCCAAATATCAAGTTATAATGTAAATTTTAATAAATCATAACCAAATCTATCTGGTGCAAAAACATACATATATGTTCTCTATGCTTGTATATATGCAAATATACACATGTATAATTAATTATAAATATAAATAATTTACATATATATCTGCAAATTTATATTTATACCAGAACTTCAATTATATTGAAATTAAAATCAAAGCAGAAAGTAGGAAATGCTACTAGGATCACAGAATCACAGACAGTCAAAACTGGAAGGTAATTCTAATTAGAATACATTAGACAATTTTAGCTTCTTTCATACCTTTAAAGTACAAGTTAGCACAAGCTATTTTGTTTTCCTAAGCACAAATTTACATAGCTGAGCACCCTGGGGAAGATAACACATTCTCCAACAATGGATTACCTTTTCAATCAGATCTAGACATTCTCCATTGTCAATCCAGTCAATATCTTCCCACACTAGTCCTTCTCTATAATAAAAGCAGATGGTAGCATTTTAAATTTCAAATATAACTTTAAAATTTTGAATTTTTCTTTGCTCATTTTGGAAATGATACTCTGAATCTATGATTACCTGCTATATTCCAGTTGTTCCAAAGAAAAGATGTGCTTATTGAAATATTCCTGAAGTTTTTCATTTGCATAGTTTATACTGAACTGTTCGAAATGGTTAACCTGAGAGGAAAGAAGAAGTATTGGGCAAAAATAGTCACAAATTTCTCATTCATAAAATGTAAGTTAAGAAGAGAAAGAACCAAAATCCACAATGAGTTTCAAATTTGAGGAAACCGAAAAGCAATAAAGTTGCATGTGGAAGAATGATTGAATACCCATCTTCTGAAACATACCTCAAAGTTTTCAAATCCAAAGATGTCGAGGATTCCAATCGATTTGAAGTCTTCTTTGCCTTTGATTCTACTGTTAATTTTCTTAATAATCCAGGCAAAACACTGAGAATAAAGTGCCATGGCCATGGAATCCCTACTATCTTCTGCCTGTGGGTCAGATTGGACACAGTGAGCACACTATTTCTATTTCATGACTTGTTTTTTTCATCAGTAGCAGACATAGTATGTATGAGTCTATCCCCCCTCTAAACAAATCAACGGAGCCATTCTCAAATCTGCCAGTGGATTGTTTCAAAAGTTTGTAACTTGTTACCCTGTAAACCTGTAGGTTCTCAAGTCAGTTCCCAAAATACCTATTTGATATGGATGAATTTAACACTAATGGTCCCAGTTTGAATGTATGGTCTTAAAAGAAAGTACATAGTAAAGGAAAGAAGAAAACATAGGAAAATAAGTTCTTTTTTTCCCTTGGCTCAAAATCTCAGTTCTAAGCAAAATGTTGAAAGGGCACAAATTAGTAACTGACATCTCCCATTTCCTAATATGCTTATCTCAAGGTCATCCCTTAGTGCCCTCCTGCTGCCCACAGCCTTCCCTTCATTTTATAAATTGCCCTAAAAACTCAGTAACTTTCGCAAAGAATTACTTGTTGTACGTTGAGAGGTGTTAAGATCTCTTCTCCCCTGAGTATCATTGACCTCTGTGTCAAGGCATCAGTTAGCTGTGTTGAGTCCAACCCCAGTAACTCTGCAGATCTACCAAGAGCTGCCAAAAAAGGAAAATGAATGAGGAACAAGGAACAAGTGACTTCTTTGTGATGTGACTTGAGGTAGCACTAACATATCCTAAGATATTTAAGCAAGTAATATTCATGAAATGATTTTTCTTGGAAAATACATAATGAGACAAGTAATTATTCCTATAGACTTATGCAATTATATTGAGTGATTGAAACATTTGAAAAATTAATTTTTTGGTTGGAATTATATTTCTATCAGTTAAGACCACAAAAAGAGATAGAATTGCTATCCTGAAACAACCTTAGAAATCATCTATTCAAAGCATCTTAGACTAAGAAACATTTTGAATCCAAAGAGTACCCAAGCATACAAATCCTTATTTCAAATCCAAAACTTCTGATGACTCTAAATCTAGCCAAATCACTTCCAAAAGATGATACTCAAAATATAACCTTTTACTTTTATTATAGAGGGCTAGTATGGAAAGATATTGACTGGATAAATAAGAGAAAACATCTAGATCTTACTGAAAAGGTTGTCCCATTATTTTAAATTATTTTTATAAAAAGGAGATTCTAGAATTCCTCACCTTAAATCATGCTAATTACTTAATATTTTTTTAATTACTTAAGATCCCCTCTTAAAAATCCTTCTGCTATAGTTAAATAGAAATGCTAAATAGGTTAAAGGCCAATTATGGGGTCTTAATATATTTAAGATGGAAGAGATCTCTAGTCTCCTACTTTAAGATAAAGGAGGAAGAGCCTTTAGTCTCATCATTTCCCTAAACACACATTTTTACATATCAGAGAACTGAGATTTAGAAGGGTTAAAAAAAAAACATGTCTAATAAGAGAGTAGAGTTGGTTTAAAGATCAGGTCTTCTTGCTATTAGAAATCCAGCAATATTTTCAGGATCAAAATTTCAAACATGGAAGTTCCTCAGTAGTTGCTTATTTTTTTGAATAAAGCAACCTCACCTGTTTTGAAAGAAACTTGTGCTCCACCAGCAGTAATGAATTCTATGTTTCCAAGATGTAAAATACCAGCAAGTAATCTAAGAACTTCCCGAACTTCTTCTTTGCTGAACTGCATGACTTCCATTGCAGTCTAGAAGAGAAAAAAAATTCATTTATGGTACCTCCTCACCCATTAAGGTGAAGAACTTGTAACAGTTATCATAATCTAATAATGTGCAATCCATATTGAGATCTAACTTCTATCACTGTCATGAAGCAAGTCATTCTTAGATCACAAATTATAGGCACATACACAAAAAAGATCAGATTAGACAATAGACAAGCCTGCAAAGAGAGGTGTATATAATAGCCAGAACAAAGTGATAGCAATCCATATTATTTAAAAACTTTTTTTTAATTTCTGAAGACTGTGTTAAGTTACTATAATTCAAAGTGGTAAGGCTGATGTCAATTAAAACATCAACCTCAACAACCTTTTATTTGTCTATTTCAAAGCACAGGCAAGAATGTTATTTCCACTACATAGTATTAATGTCAAACAAACTTGGGTATAGAGAATTCCATTAATATGTTTCAGTATGAAAATTTAGTAGCTTTTCTCAGGTGTTAAAATAAACAGAAAGGCAAATGGTATAGATAGAATTATTCTCCAGATTTTGGGGCTTTGAGAAAGAAAAGAACAAGACCACTGACGATAAAAGAAAATTATTTTATCTCTTACAATAGCAAATTCAAATAAAATTTAAAGCACAGATTAGGTTCTAGTTCTCTATACTGTAACTTTAATCATTCTAAGAAATATGTATGGTGCTATTCTCATCATATTTGAGGACTGAAAACAAATATGCCACAATGTTTAGGGAAAAAAAGAGAAGCATTTGAAGGTCAAAATCTTGGATCCAAAAGACATGAAATTTTTGTGCATAAATGGTTTCTTATTCTTAGTGAGTAAATACAGTGATTAAAAAAAGTAGAACTCAAAATGCATGAGCAAACATACAAAAGAAAAAGCATGATACCTACTTTATATACCATACTTTAGGATGCTGACTAGAAAATGAGTACACAGTTGACAGACACTTTATAAGTTAACATTTTAAAATATTAACAATTATGTCTCATTATAAACAAATAAGTCTTCACTCAGTGCACAGCACATGAAACAGCAATGTCTATAATCTAATTTCAATGGATATTTGTGATGGATTATAATTAATTCAATATAATCAATCAGACATTTATGAAGTGTCTACTTCTGTGCAATACCCTGTTGAAATAGGTTGAAATGTTTCTATCAAATGTTTATATATGAAATATTCAATTTTTTAGTTAACACACAGATATGATTATTATTTAAATATTTTTCTATAATGTAAAAAGCTGTCCAAGCTGTTATTTGTGACTAGAAAAGATAAGTGGAACTAGGATGGCAGAGCAGTATGAACCTGTACAGTGCACTCCACTCCAAAAAAGTCCTCCAAAGAGTTCTAGAAAATCTATCACCCTGAATCCTAATGGGAAAAATCCAAAAGGAATCCAGTTTAGCTGGCAAAGAGGTCTTTGGACATTGAGGGCAGACACTAGGACACCAGGGAAGGGCTGAGCCTCAAAGATAAGAGGAGTCAGAATAGTTAACCTTCTATCACATACTGGGGGGCACTAAGGTGGGGACAGGTGCCAACTGGAAGCTTTGTTGCCCAATACCAGTTCTGGGCCACAGATTCAGAGCACACTGAGTAGGGGACCTGAGTTCTCTGGTAGGGTGTTCCTGGGCAGTGTCCCAAGAAAAGAGAAATTCAGATGCTGCAGCTGTAGTAGCTGTGTGACTCAGAACCAAGTCTCCCTGAATACATCTAGGTCCACTGCAGAGGAATAAAACAAAGGTAAAAGAGTCTATAACTGTCATTTTGAACCAACAGAGCTTTCCAACTGACTGGCAGCTATTTACTCTTGCATAGACCCAAACACACGTCCCAAAATTGAAGAGTTCAGATCAAGGAAGAGGGATGAGGAGAGAAGCATCAAACTTTGACTGAGATTAGATAACCTTGGGAGCATAGAAAGGTGGCAGGTCCCCAAGTCTTAATACCCCAAGATAAAGGACCTGATCAGAACTTCCTTCCAGAAGTGCAACACAGCCAATTCTAACATCAAATCTTTTTTTTTTTTTTTTGGCAAGACAATGGGGTTAAGTGGTTTGCCCAAGGCCACACAGCTAGGTAATTATTAAGTGTCTGAGGCCGGATTTGAACTCAGGTACTCCTGACTCCAGGGCTAGTGCTCTATCCACTTCACCACCTAGCTACCCCCTAACATCAAATCTAAGGGTAAGAAGTAAGCTGGAAGGATGGGCAAAACAACCGAAAAAAAAAACCCCACAATAAAGAGGGTTAGTAGGGAAACCGAAGACACAAACACAGAAGAAAAGAAAGACTACAAAACATCTACAAGCAGTGCCTCAGAGTAAAACACAAATGCAATTAGAATATCTGGAAGAGATGAAGATTTTTTTTTTAAGTTGAAAAATGTTTTTATAATTGGAATAAGAGATTTTGAGGAAATGGCACTGTCAGGAAGACAAGTGTTCTACTTGCTGTAACATGCACCCTAGTGGTCATAGAGAAAATTGATTACATGGATGAAAGTAGAAGGAAAAGATAGGGCTAAAATTAGGATTTAGATAGTAATTTAAGGTTTGTGACGTACACCTATTATAATATTTCATCTTGACAACAATCCCATGAAGTAGGTATTATTTATTATTATCCTTCTCATTTGACAGACCAGGAAACAGGCTAAGAGAATAAAAGAGGTTTATCAAAAGTCATACAGCCCATCAATGTCTGAAGCAGCACTTCAGCTCAGAGCTTTCTGCTTCCAGGTCCAAGATCTATTCCTCTCTAGCATCTTTTTTTGGACAATGGACTGAGAAGATGATTTTAATAAGATTTTCTGACTATGGATATTACTAAATGATGGAAGGGGTGGTTGAGAATGATTTATCAATAAAAGTGCTTTGTAACAAAAGGTTTCTGAAACCTAAGTAATGAAATTCTCTTAGTTAAATCTATTTCATTCAAGTTTTGCTTCACACAAATATTTTATTATATATACTTTAATTCACAGTAAATGACAGAGCTGGGATTGGAACTGAAATCTTCTGACTAAATTCAATGCATTCTGGAAGACTTGGAATCAAGTTCAAAACTGCACTGACCAGTTAGAAAAGGAATTCTATAAATAAGAGGACTGAAAAAAAATGCCCACTGATAAGATATAAATGAAGTATGCATTAGTAATATTATGTTTCATAATAAAAACTCTGCTGGTAAATTATTTTATCTACATATTTTGCAATATTCAGACTTTACTTAATGTGTCCAGTTTTAATCACTAAACTTGAAGAAGAAGAGAAACTAGGAATGTTTCTTATAAGGTTGACAAAGATGATTAAAAATATAGAAGAGTTCGTATAAGGAAAAGTTACAGAATAGTCTTATTTAAGTTGGAGGAGTCCTAATGAAAAGCTTTTATAATCAAGGTATTCATTACTTCTTCAGTTTATGGGTGATTGGATATAAATTACCATAAAAATACAGTAATTACCCATAAATGGAAAATGATTGTGTCTACAATAAATAGAATCTAAGTGGGAGACAGGAAGTGATTGAGCTTACAACAAAAGGAATAAGGATAAGGACTGGAAACTTGATTTTAATGATTTAAGGAACTCCTAGATGAAGAAACTCTCTCTACCCAAGTAAGTGAGCAAGTTATTTCAGAGTCTTAGAGAACTGCCTCTGGGAGTGGGAATTTAAGTAACTTGTCCAGGGTCACCCAGCCAAGTAAAGTCAGAATCGTCTTTCTGACTCTGAGGCCACCTCTCCATCCTCTCTACTACATTGCCTCTTCTAAGCTCAAAGGAAAAGGAGAAATTTCAGAAATAAGTTTTTGGTCTACTAAAGATGAGAAAGTACAGAAATGAACTGAAGTATGATTTTTATGGCTATAAAGTTTTCAACTGAAAATAAGAATATGCTTGTCCAGAAGAATTCCTCTTTTAGTACAATTTTGAAGGAAAAGCATTGGTCTCCTATCAGAAGACTCGAGTTCAAGCTTCAACACTTATTAACCCTATGATAAGAATCATTTAATGTCTTTGTGAATTAGAATCTTGGGGGGGGGGAATGCTTATGTAACTTAACTGGTTGTATGGAAAATGTACAGTCAATTACAAAGAATGATGCAGATATGAATATTATTATTAAAACAGCTCATTATCTATCAAGGTTCTTGCTTTCAATGACAGATAAGAATAATTATTCAACCTTTACAGGTAAATTTAAAGTGAAAGGGGGGGAAAAAAAGGAAATACTTGCCTTTGAATGCTTGTTGATGAGTCATTATTTCAGTTTTTACTTAGATAACTGACAATACACCAAACCAGAAAAGTTAAAAAGTTAACTCTAATTAGGGAAGTAACTTACAATGACATCTTTGAAGGAATCTTTATCATTGATTGTCACATCTGCTACACACCCAGACTGATTCAAGTAGTGGAAATTTTCTGGCACAGATAAATAAAATTCTTCTGCAATATAAAAAGAAAGAAAATTTTTAAGTCCACAATTTTAATTTGGTATATTTGTCAATGCAGTTTTGAACTTGATTAACTTAGGAACAACACAACACAAAAGGATTACCTCCTACAATTAAAAAAGAGAACCAATTATACCTCACTGCCATCTCCCCTTCGCAGAAACAAAAATGATTTAACTTGTATATTTTCATACATCAGAATGATGTGTTAAAGTTTAGGATTAAAAGCCAACTCTAAGCTGGTGATACAAAGAAAAAAAAGAAACAGTTCCTGCCCTCAAGGAGCTCATATTCTACTAGGAGAAAAGAATCTGCATACAAAAACCAAAATACAAAATATATATCAAGAAATTACTCAAAAAATGGTGCAAGCATCTAGAGGGAGGAAGGGAATAGGGAAAAGTCTTCCTTCTTTGAAAGAAGCTAGGAATTTTAAAGGTAGAAGTACATCTCAGGCACTGAGTATAGCCTGAACAAAGACGTGAAGGTGAAACATGTAATAATCCTAAACAGTAAGCAGACCATTTTAGCTGGATTGTAGAATGTACAAAGAAGAGTGAGCAATTAATCATGGAAATGAAGACTGAAGATAGATCATAAAGGAATTTTAAATGTCAAATAGTCCTTTTTCCAAAGACAAGAAGGAGCCAATGGAGTTTCTTGAGCAGGACAGTTACTTGAACAGACTTATGCTATACAGAAGTATTATTCTGGCAACTGTGTGCAGGATGCATTTGAGAGGGAAGAGACTGAGGACAGGAAAGTAATTAGGATACTCTTTCCATGGTCCATGAGAGAAGAAATGAACACTTGAATTAGAAAGGCTGTAGTTTGGTGTGAGGGGAGATAGGAGGAGTGAAACAGCGTTGGAAGTATCTGATTAGAGATGAGGCAGCCGGGAAGAAGCAAGAGTTACTGATGACTCTAAGAATAGGAGGAGCAGTGAGGTGGCTCAGTGGAGAGGGTGCAAGGTTTAGAAACATCGGAGAAAGAATGGCAAAACACTCCACTGTCTTCACCAAGAAAACCCCAAATAACAACATTAAGAGTTGTCCACAACTGAAAATGACTGAACAACAACAACCAAGGTGGTGAACTTAGGTGTCTGGAAAGATATTGATGACTTAACAGAAAGAAATCTGTTGGATTAGATCTCCTATTGCCTAGTATCTGGGTGACACTGGGCAGGGTACTTCTCTGAATCTGTTTGCCATTTCTTAAAATCTATCATTTTTTTCAAAGTGCTTCTACATGAAGCCTTTACACCCCTACACCCCTACTCCCCACAAAACCCCCTTCACCACCTTCCCCAATTTTGTTCTTAGACCCAGGGCCTAGCACAGAGCTTGATGCAACTTAATGTATGTTGTTAAACAATCAACTATTATTGGCACTACCTCACATATAGTATTGCTGTAAGGAACAAAAATGTTTTTACAACTGAAAAATATAAAGTAAATATCAACTCTTATTATCAGAAAATGACAAAGGGATGTACCCACTAATTAGAGTTGGGGGTTTTTTTTTTTGGTTCCTGGAAATATTGGAAAACATCATTATTCATATTTCATACCAAAAACCCCGCAATCAATTTCAACACTTTTCTTTTCAGAAAGATCTTCTGAATTAAGAGATATATACAAGAAAGGTTTTCAGATTTTTTCAGAAAAAGATTTCAGATTTTCTACCTGTCTTCTTCACCTTACATTATTTTATATACTTCAGTAAATTCAATTTTCCATTTATTTTGAAATAATAACTAATTCCATATTGTAGTTTATTAATCTACCCAACACAATTCATAGTGTTTACACATCTCTTCTATAATTGATTTAAAAAAAAAAAGGAAATTGGTTACAAACACATGTATACCTACTGTTTCTGTCACTCACCTTTATCTTCATTTTCTAGTCCTGCCAGCAGTGCATAGAATATATGATAATTCCTTTCTCCTGGATTCTGTCTTACTACTCGGTTCTGTAAGGATATATAAAATTTACAGTTTTTCCCTTGTTAATTTACAACATCCCTTGTTAATTTACAATTTCTCTTGTTAATTTACAATTTATTTTAAAAACAAAACAAAATGCACATAATCAAAAATAAACTTACTTTTTCTAATAAATCTTCATTTTGAAAAAAATTTCAAGTCAAGGAAAAAAATCAACAATTTTTAATTGTTTTATCTACCATCTTCTGTCCTTTATTTTTCTTTAATGCAGTCTCTCTGATGTGCTATTTGTGTTGCCAGAACACAAATGAATCTAAGATAAGACTGGTTCATCCAGATTTAATTACAAACATGCTAAATACTAGAAAGTTGGAAGCCAAATTATATGACAATAGATTTCAATCACCTATGTTTTTATGGTTAATTATGAGCACAAGGTTTAAGATAATGACACTAGCAACTAGAGCTTTACAAAAACCAATTTGTTCAGCAGCAGGTTCTTCCTCCTTATCAAGGTTAGAGTGAGAAGAAATGAAAAGGAAAACAGGATACAATCTACAATTCTTCCTCCTTGAATATTTCCCTTCTCACAGATGTTCAGTTGAATAAACTTCCCAAAGCGACTGGAATTGTTGTTGTAAACAGTCTTTGCATTACCAAAAGCTTCCATAATTGGGCTGTGAATCGAGAGGGTGACAGAATGGGTTAATTAAGAATAGAAGTAAAAACAATAAAATCATTTCCCCCCTCCCAAATGTCATCTCTACAGAAACCAGGAATAAATATTACCCTTACACAGGTGCTGCATCCTTTAGTCAAATCTAGACATGGCAATTTTTTTTTTCTTTTCTGGTATGGATCTGTGATGCCAATATTAAGGAATTCTCCATGTGGAAACTCCCTTCATCAGTACTATTGATGACTCGTCTGCAATTTAGTCTTAAGAGAGCTATGTGGGACACCCAGAGGTAAAGTGATCACATTGTTGGTGTGTGTCAGAAGCAAGACCTGAAGCTAGGTATTCCTACCTCCAAAGAGAGCACACTATACAACATACTATGTTGCTTCCCAGTGAATATTCTATTTGGAGAAATAAGGTAATTAGACAGGATTTATAATGAGAATTATTTTGATTAAGAAGTATTATAGTTTGAGAACTCATGAAAAAATTCAAAAGGGCAACTGTTTTTCTAAATAAATTAACCTGTTGACTTACATCATGAAGGAAATAACAGAGTAGACATTTTTTAGTTTTTTTTTTGGCAAGGCAATGGGGTTAAGTGACTTGCACAAAGCCACACAGCTAGATAATTACTAAGTGTTTGAGGACAAATTTGAACTCAGGTCCTCCTGACTCCAGGGCTGGTGCTCTATCCACTGCGCCACCTAGCAGGCACTTTTTAAAATAAACATTAACAGTTTAAATCACTTTTAAAATTCTGACATGGCTTAACTGTTAATACTGATAAATGAATGGAATTTATTTTTTCATACATGCAACAAATATTTATGACAATATATGTACTTCCTCCTATTAGAAATTATAGTATAACACACAAAACAAGCATACAAAAATATACTATGTATACATGCACAACAAGGTATAATGGTAAGGTTCAATAATAGAGGTACAGAAGAATAAAATCCAAGAATATTCCTGGCTTGAGGGATCAACAAAGTCTTTGTCAAGGAGACAGGATAGGTAGGAATTGTATATTTGCAGAATGAGTCATTTTTACTCTCTCTGTAGATGTGTATACATGTACCTTATGTATGTGTGTATAAATAATATACACAGAGTCAATAAGTACATTTATTTTCCTTCATTATGAGT
This sequence comes from Macrotis lagotis, assembly GCF_037893015.1. Taxonomy (NCBI): domain Eukaryota; kingdom Metazoa; phylum Chordata; class Mammalia; order Peramelemorphia; family Peramelidae; genus Macrotis; species Macrotis lagotis. The sequence goes on from NC_133666.1 coordinate 355,468,555, forward strand.
ATCTGTTACAAGGAATTTACTGTTCTTTTCTCCTTTTCCCAATATGGTGGGAAGTAGAAGTGAGAGAAAATAGATTTCTTTTCAATTTTTTAAAAATTAAAAACCACAAGAGGGTAAGGGAACTGCTGCAGATGTGTAATGTTGCCAACACTTTCAGAGAAGTCCCTATACTGTCATTGCTAAGATCTTTTCAGGTCTGAAGCTACAATTATTAGATAAGGAAGAAAATGCTTCCAATTCACATGGTATCTGATTATAAAAAATCTATCTTCCTGCTAATGTGTATCAGTGTCCTTTCACATAACTGGCTGCTCAATAATTGCAATATTTTGCTTGTTTATCTTATTCTTCTTGAAACATTAAAGAAAACAAGTTGGTAGTTTACATAGTAGCTACTAATAACAAAACTGACCAATCTTTCTAACAGAAAGGAGACAACTCTCAAAACTGTAAAGCATTTTACTATTAAAAGAGTAGAATAGGGGCGGCTAGGTAGCACAGTGAATAGAGCACCAGCTCTGGAGTCAGGAGTACCTGAGTTCAAATCCAACCTCAAACACTTAGTAATTACCTAGCTGTGTGGCCTTGGGCAAGCCACTTAATCCCATTGCCTTGCAAAAAAACTTAAAAAAAAAGAAAATAAAAGAGTAGAACGGGCAGCTAGGTGGCACTGTGAAGTCAGGAGGACCCTAGTTCAAATTTAACCTAGGACACCTCATAATTACTTAGCTATGTTGTGATCTTGGGCAAGTCACTTAATCCCATTGCCTTGCAAAAAACAAAACAAAAAAACTGAGTAGAATAATTAAGAAATACCTGCTTTCAAGAATAGCTTGTTCCACACAGGCTGTCTTTTCCTTTATTGATAATTCCAAAGAGTGTTGGCTGATGACAGATAGAAACTTGAGGATCAACTTAGTGCTCTCTGTTTTTCCGGCCCCACTTTCACCACTGAAAAACAAAATACATATAATGAAAGATAAGGTACTATACTAATCACTAATAATAACTACAATATAGTGTTAAGCAGTAAAACTTTATTTCTACAACTAATCATATAGTTCTTATTTTTTATATTTTCTTTTATGGTCATGAAATTACTATCTCAATAATGAAAAAGGTGATACTATGGAAACTGAATCATATAAAAGCAAAACTTCTCTCCTCACCCTCTTCCTCCACTGTGGCCAATTCATGTACACATGAATGTACAAATATATTTAGGAACTTGAGAAATAAAGTACAAACCATGATTTATGAATTCAAAGGAATTAGAATCCAGTTGCATAATGAGATCAACATATATGAAATACTTATCAAACAAGACAAGAGTGCATGAAATTCAGTACTAAAATTGAACAGTACATTCCTCAAGGTGAAAATATCCAATAGCTGTTGGTGGTGTTAGGATTAGAGTTCAGGGGAGCCTTAGAGTTCAGGAGAACCTATCTTCTTTTTTATGAACCTGGAACACTTTTTTTAAATCAAATATTGGATTAGTTTTAATACTGAAACAACATCAGAAAAATTATCATGAGAACATTCTATATGTTAGGTGACAAAGCTTTTTGCATTCTTTAATTAGTTTTATTTTAAATAATATTTTTATTATATAAAAATAATCCATCAGAATGATATACAAAATGGGAAAGAAAGTCAAACTGTTTCAAGAAATTAACTCCACAGAGGACAGTAGATCAGGAAACTAGACCAGGAGGGTCTTCTCCTTATCATTATTAATCTTTCTATTTTCTCCATTCTCCCAGACTTGTTTCCATGAAAGCAGTTTCTTAAGCCCAAGAAATAGGAAAAAGATAGGAAAAACTTTGAAATAGGAAGGAGAAAATGGGACTGGCCTTAACTAATATATCTTTCAAATACAAAACACTTCAATCAGTACACTCTAGAAATCAATTCTCAATTTAAACTTTTGCTTTAAGAACAAATTCTCCTCAAGAGTTCTTTGATGGTCCAATTAAAATCTGCAAGTAAGTTCGGTGGTTACGTCTTTTTTTTTATTTTTATTTTTGCAAAGCAATGGGATTTGTCCAAGAATACACAGCTAGTTGGTAGTTTACATAGTAGCTACCAATACAAATGATCAAGATTGAATTTAGGTCTTCCTGACTCCAGGGCTGGTGCTCTATCCACTGCGCCACCTAGCTGCCCCCTAGTTACCTCTTTCTATCAAAAACCTGCATAAAAGTCCAAGAACAGTCTTGGTTGTTAGAAAGTTTCAGACAGTTGTGCACTACCATTCTCAACCTCTTCTAGCAAGTGGACAGGAAATATTATTAAGTTCAGTGGCTAGTGGCTGATTTCTCAATAGAACGTCCAACCCAAGGATTTGTTGTTGTTCAGTCATGTCCAACTCTCTGATCCCAATTAAGCTTTTCTTGGCAGAGATACTGGAGAGCTTTGCCAGCTTCTCCTCTAGCTCCAAGGGTTAAGTGGGTCACACAGATAATAGCAAGTGTCCAAGAATGCATTTGAATTCAAGTCCTCCTGACTCAAGGTCTAGTACTCTATCCCCTGAGCCACTGAGCTACCTCAGCAACACAGAATTTTGGCAAAAAAAAAAAAAAAAAAAAAAACAATTCTTACTCTTCCTAATTACCTCTAAAAATAAAAATCTTGACAGAACCTATGTCAAACTCAACACCAGAAATTCTTCCAGCTAACTAAAGGTTGGACAAAAAAGATCTTAGAGAAGAAAAGCCTCAAAGAATGATGAAGATATGTAGGGCAATTCAAAGAATATTTAATATTCATTTAGCGGCTTACCTCAAAATCCAGTGCTATGCTATATATGTATATATTACAAGTCACCTCGGGGGGGACAGAGGAGGAAGACAATATTCAAAATGTTTAAAAAATAAGTAGAAGAAGAAAATGAGCGGAAGAAGTACTCCTTCATTAAAGCCAGTCTAACTTTTCATTTAATGAGATTGATACTTTTTTTTCACTTTAATCATGAATGTATTTCTCTGCATGTATGTTGTATCACCTAAACAGAATGTAACTTCCTTGAAGAAAAGGACTATTTCATTAGGGGTTTTGCATCACCACTATATGGTTAAAATATATGACACAGACTGAACTTTGTTGTAAATTCAAGTCAAGTTATTTCAACTTGCTGGGCCTCAGTTTACTAATGTATAATCTATGTAAATCGGGTACTTTTTACTGTGACTAATCATTTGTTTGTTAAGTCTGTGATGCATAGCAAGCATGTGAGAAATAAGGTGAAAGGAAGATGCTTTTAAAGAAACAAAACTAAGTCCACTAGAGGGCAGTCTGTTATTTTAAAAGATTATATTTTTCATCTCAAAGAAAAAGCAAAAGATCAAAAAGAAATTTGTATTAAGTAAAATATCCTAATTTAAAATTTCTCCTGAGTCTGAAAGTTTACTGTACTTTATTTAGATAAAATTTTGACGTTCACATTTCCATTATTTAATAGAAGCTTTCTGTAGTTGTTCTATGTGCAATATTTGAATTACACAGGGATATGTACAATAAGCACCTTCTAACTTTTCCTCTAGAGCTCCAAAGCTGTCAGATAGATTTGTAGCCTCTCTTTTTTCCCCCTCTACTGAAATCAATAATTGTTTATTTAGGTATTTAATAATCCAAGACACAAATATAATTGTACTCCAAAAAGCCCTGAACCAATAATCAGGAAGACCTGCGTTAAAATTCCTATTTTGTTCCTTAACTGTATGGTTTTATTTCTTAAATTCTGTTGAATTAATTTTCCTCACTGGGACAGCTAAGTGCCATACAGTAAGACAGAGCACTAAGCTTGGTTCTAGAAGATCCATGACTAACTCTTGCCTCAGATACTTTACTGACTGTGCAACCTTGGATAAGTCACTTAACTCTTCTAGTTCAGTTTCCTCATCTGTAAAAGGAGGGGAAAGACAGCATTGGTTGCCAATCTTAAAATTCATCTAGAAGTAAAACAGGCCAGATTAGCTCTTCTGAGTATCCTTTAGCAAATATTATGCTCCCTGACTGTTTCAGCAAACACTTCAGACTTAACATGATAAATTCACTCTTTAACACTATGGAATGAGATTCAATACTAGGCAAGAGCCAAACCTGAGCCAAACGGTCTCATTCAGCATATGGCTCCAATATGAATAACTGAAATTAAACTTTGATGGCAGTCAGATATAATAAAAGAGAAGAAACCTAGATTTGGCCAGGGGCAAAAGGTTGGTGGGAGTGGGGGGTGTAAGAAGAGTCTGTGGTTTGTTTTCAAAAGACAAGCATTATGGGATTTTGAAGGAAATATATTTTAGTCACTTTCAAGTTCAAGGAACAACCTACATTTCAGGAAATTTTCAAGAGATAACTGTTAGGGGGCAGCTAGATGGTGCAGTGGAGAGGGTGCAAGCCCTGGAGCCAGGAGGGTCTGAGTTCAAATCCGGCCTCAGACACTTAATAATAATTATCTAGCTGTGTGACCTTGGGGAAATCATTTAATCCCATTGCTTTGCAAAAAACAAAACTAAACAAATTCAAAAAAAAAAGAGAAAGATGTTTGTTTTTACCAAAAGAACACTCTATAGAATCAAGAGCACCCATTTTTAATAGTTTATGGGCCAAATTTTTTTTCCCCTCCCACCCTAAAGTAGATCTCATAATAATTATTAACAAATGCCTTTTTCATTAGGGTGTGCTTAGTAAACCTTTTTTTCATGGAAATAAAAAAAAAGTTGAGAGGCAGTATTGTACAGGAGAAAGAAAGTTTGGTCTTGGAGTTCAGATGGCTTGGGTCTGAGTTTTGTCTTTGACATACACTGACTACTGCACGAAATCAGATAATCTCTCAGGGACCCCAGGTTAGGAAGAATATAGGGGTGATCTGCATTGGGTGAGGGTTGTTTTGGTTTTTTTTTAAACTAAACCTGTGATAATCATTGGTGTAGAGTAGGTCTGGTGAGGACTCTCCCTCCACAGATACAGATCCAAAATTATTCTGAAAATCTGCCCTTCAACCCTATGCTAAGCCAGGTAACTAAAGATCACACAGAGTCCTATTTAGTGGAGTATTATTGAATTGGTAAGGCACCTTAGACCAAAAACTTAAATACATGGCATTTTGATTCAATTTAACCTGGGTGGTAAAATAGAGGGGGTTAAGGACATGGATAAGAAGAAAAATGAGAACTTATGGTTACAAAGCTAGACTGCAAGTACATGGTTGAAACAACTCATTTTATTGAGGTGGTTTCCCCTGGATGAAAAAAAGATGAGAGGAAGTTTCATGGATGAGACAAGGGAACTGAAAATAGTTAAATCAATGTGTGTTAATAAAGGTATTTGGCAATCCCTGAGTACCAAATGGCTTTCATTCTGTTTTCCTGACTAGGCACAGTACAGGCAAGCAAAAATCAATGAGATGAATGTTTCTAAGAGAGTAGAAATTGACTCTATAAGAATGAAACACTTTCAACTACGAAGAGCTAGGAGAATGACAGTATTGAAGAGAACAAATGGAATACTACTTAAGTCCTCATAATATTAAGAGCAATTGAAGTCAAACAATGAAAGAAATAGGGTATATAATTATCTTTATATATACCCTAACAAGTTTCTTTCCAAATAAGCTCCCAGAAGTTCTTTTTGATAAATGTAATTTTCAAGCCTAGTAAGATTATCAGACTGTTCAAAAAGGCATACCCAAGTTTAAAAGAGGAAAAAAAGACATTTATAATGAAAGGAAGTAGTCATTCAAAAGGCAAATAGGATGTGGAAGTAAAATATTTTTTCTACTAAATTATTCTATGAAGTATGTAAGCAAAGTATGTTTTCTTTCACAGGATAATAGGAGGATGTGATGGCACTGCATCCTCAGAGACCCAATAATGAAATAGATTTATGGGGAAATATACAACTAGTATTTTTCAGCTAACTTCATTTCATTCTTTCCTGTCAATCCTTTCCCTATTGCCCCAAACCTCCAAATCTCTGGCCTTTTTCCCCCCAGTCAACATTATAATGATGCACTCACTTAGTCTGTTTAAGGCATATAAGTAGAATCATTAATTATTAAACATCCATTTACCTGATGAGAACACATTGGTTGTCATGACGTTTCCATAGACAGCGGTAACATTCATTAGCAACTGCAAAGATGTGAGGTGAAATCTCCCCCATATGGTGTCTGCTGTAGTGCTCCATTGTTGACTGATCATAGAGGCCAGGAATGGTCTTGTAAGGATTCACCGAAGCAATAATGGAACCAATATAGGTCTGCAAATACAAAAAGAGAGAAGAATCACAATGACTGACAGACAGACTTGCAGGTGGCATATTAACAAATTTTGTTCTCTTTTCTTGAAATAATTTCATAAGAGAAAGAATAAGGTGGCTTATGTAAAACATTTTACAAACTCTAAAGCATTATATGAATTTTAGGTATTATTATGAGAAAAGCAAGTAGGAAACAAGTTAACCCTACAGCAATTTTATATAAATTCTATCTCCACATTATAAAAATCAGATGTAGGATGAACACTCATAACCTAAATAAAGAATGTAAATTGTACTACTACTGAAAATGTCTTTTGTATTTTGTATATAATGTCAGGTTTATTTATTATCTACTATTTTCAAAAGGTATAATTACATGTTGTACTTCCTCTTAAACTCATCTTATGCCAATAATTTTTAAAAGGTGCTTAGCTAAATCCCAGTCCAATGTATACATACCATCTAAAACATCTCAGGAAAATGTCACTTACTAGCTGTGTGACCTTGGTTAAATCACTTAATCCCAACTACCTCCCTCCTCAAAAATAGTCCATTCAGTTTCTTATTTAAAATGTCCAGTGATTTTAATATCAATAACTCACAAGGAGCTCAATCCATTGTTGGACTGCTCTAACAATTAGAAAGTTTGTTCAACTACGCCCAAAGGGCCACAAAAAATGTGCACACCCTTTGATCCAGCAATACCACTACTGGGTCTATACCCTGAAGAGATCATGAAAAAGGTAAAAACATCACTTGTACAAAAGTATTCATAGCACCAACCTGTTTGTGGCGGCAAAGAATTGGAAATCAAGTAAATGTCCTTCAATTGGGGAATGGCTTAGCAAACTGTGGTATATGTATGTCATGGAACACTATTGTTCTATTAGAAACCAGGAGGGATGGAAATTCAGGGAAGCCTGGAGGGATTTGCATGAACTGATGCTGAGTGAGATGAGCAGAACAGCAACATGGGGGCGATAATCAACCTTTATGGACTTGCTCATTCCATCAGTGCAACAATCAGGGACAATTTGGGGCTGTCTGCAATGGAGAATACCATCTGTATCCAGAGAAAGCACTGTGAAGTTTGAACAAAGACCAAGGACCATTACCTTACCTTTAATTTAGAAAAAAACTGTTATCTTACTATCTGATCTTGCTATCTCATACTTTTGTTTCTTCCTTAAGAATATGATTTCTCTCTCATCACATTCAATTTGGATCAATGTATACCATGGAAACAATGTAAAGACTGACAGACTGCCTTCTTGGGGGGGGGGAGTAAGATTAGAGGAAAATTGTAAAAATCAAAATAAAATCTTTTAATAAATAAATAAATATAAAAAAGGAAGAAAGACCACTAAAACATAAAAAAGAAAGTTTGTTCATATATTAAGCCAAAATTAGCCTCAATGTTACCTGGTTGCCTTTTCATATAATTTCTAAGCTGTCATCAGCCTTGAAGGCAGTTGGTAGATAAGAGTGGTAGGATAAGGTTCAGGAAGACCTGAGATCAAATCTAGCCTCAGTCACTTTTTTGCTGTGTTATCCTGAGCAAGTCAATCAATGTTTGCCTCAATTTCCTCATCCGTAAAATGGGAGTAATAATACCACCTCTACCTCCCCAAGTTGTTTCAAGGGTTAACTAAGATAATAACTATAAAACATTTCCTTGGCACATAATAAAAGATATATAAGCACTAGTAATAAAATATGGTCTTAAGTGAGCAGAATCAGGAGACCACCATACACATTAACAGCAACATTATGAGATAATCAACTATCACAGTCACAGGTCCTCTCAGCAATTCAGAGATCAAGGACAATCCTAAGAGACCTGTTATGGAAAATACCATTCACATCCAGAGTAAAAACTGGAATGAATGCAGAAAAAAGTATATAATGTTTACTTTTTAAAATTTATTTTATGTTTTTTCTTCCTTTCTCATGGTCTCCCCTCCACCCCAGTTCTAATGCTCTTTCACAACATGACTAATATGGAAATTTGTTAAACATGATTCTACTTGTACAACTTATATTAGATTGCTCACTGCCCTGGAGAAGGGGGAGGGTATTAGAAAAATGTGGAACTCAAAAGGATGAATGAAGAAAACTACCTTTACATGGAATTGAAAAAAAAAAAACAAATACACACACACACACACACACACACACACACACACACACACACACACGAAAATATGAACTCTGGCCTTAGATACTTAATACTTGACCTTGGGTAAGTAAATCACTTTACCTCTGCCTCAGTTTCCTCAGCTATAAATTGGGGGTAATCATAATATCACTTCTCAGGGGTGTTGTATTGACCATATGACATAATACTTGTATAAAGCACCAGATATGTAGCAGGCAATATAAAAGGATTTATTTCCTCCCTCCCTTCTACCTTTACCCATTTTATCCTAGTTCTTACTTTTGGAGCTACAATCAATATGGAATCTAATCTTTTTTCAAATCTTCAGGAAAGGCAAAAAAACCCCCTATGCTCTACTCTTAATTCTTCAATTAAACCAGTGGTGATTCCTTAGGTATGTTTCTGTTTGTGATAAAGTGAGTGGATAGTACTAAATGGTTATCCCCCAAAAGTCCAACAATTCAAATTAATGCTGTTTTATTTAACTAACAAGTTAGTAAAAAGACTGGTCAATCTTAATCAACCATTCTGTACCCGGAATCATACTAGACCCTGGGGATTAAAAAGATAAAAATGACCCAAAGATTAATGAATATTTTAGAAGGAGAAATAATGTATAAATATAAATAAATACAAAATATCACACTAGATAGGATGTGCTAGATCAGTACTAGATATCATATTAGATAGGTGATGCTAGATCAGTACTAGATATCATACTAGATAGGAGGGGTTAGATCAGTACTAGATATGCTAGATAGGAGGTGATGTTAGATCAGTACTAGATGTCATATTCAATAAGGAGTTGAATTTTGAGGGAAATTAGGATTCTAAGAGGGAAAGAAGAGAACATCCCACAAAGAGGGGGGCATCCTAAGCAATATAGAGCACTAAGATGGAATAGTATACAAAACATTCATGAGAAAAAATGAGAAGTCAGATCTATATTCACTAGATCATAGACACATGGGGAAAAAGCAACCCCCTCTTCTGAAAAAAAAAATAGTTCCAATAAATGTTTTTAGAAGTAAGGGAGAAGTAATCACTGGGGCTTTCTGGGTTAGTTATGCTTTGACAGATATGTGGAGGACGGCTTGGAGAAAGACTGAGGTTAGGAGATCAATTAGATTATCACTGTAATCCAGAGAATTAAGAGTCTGAACAAAGATGGTAGTCACATGAGGTGAAATCACAAGATTTGGCATGAATGACTGAGGGAAAATAAAGAATAAAAATAACTCCCAGGTTTCAAACCCGCAATAGAAATGGTCAAGTTCAAAATAGAGTAAGCATGTTAAATCTGAGTTACTTCTGGGACATTGGCAATTTGTGATCAGGAGAGAACATGGCACTGGATACATAAAACTAGAATCTGTAAAAAAAAGGATAACTGAAGCTGATAAAGTCAACAAAAGAAGAGGGCCCAAGATAGAGAGCTGAGATTACACACTCATATATATAGCTACAGTTGACTGATTAGAACAAAAGTTAGACTGCAAAGATTGGGAAGTAAGATAAAGAAGGAAATGGAGACACAAGAAGAAAGTTGAAAGAGAACAAATAGTCAAACAAGAATTTTTTAAGTATACTGGAGACACTGTGATATGTTTATAGGGCATAGGGCAAGCACCAATGGGAAGGGTGGAAGCAATATGTTGGAAGAGAACAGAGCAGGGAGGCTAAGTGCCACAGTGGATAGAGCACCGGCCCTGGAATCAAGAGTACCTGGGTTCAAATCCAGCCTCAGACTCTTAATAATTACCTAGCTGTGTGGCCTTGGGCAAGCCACTTAACCCCATTTGCCTTGCAAAAAACCTAAAAAAAAAACAACAACAAAAAAAAGGCAGAGAATGGAGGAGTTGGACTTGGGGTATTTGAAGAGGGATTGACCTTTCATTAAGGGACACCTCTTTATCAACACTGCAGTACAGGAAGGGAGAAAGGGATTTCCAAATATAGAATAGGGGAGAGATGGAAGCTCAGGGCAAACATCCCTTTACTCAGCAAGGTATAAAGTCTGCCAAAAAGCAAAGGGGGAGGGATGGTGTGGGAGGCTTAAGGAAAGAAACAAATATAGGTCATGAAAAAGAATTCAAGTAAAGAACCTAACAAGAATTGTCTTTTGGCAGTGAAAAACTTGTTAAGACTAGATAATACATTTTTGTGGACAAAGTCAATTAAGGTTGTGTGACATTCTCTAGAACTTTTCTGTAGTCCAGAAAGGAGGAAGTCCAGGAGGAAGATAATGGTGATGAGACGTTGCAAAAACAATACAAGGTTGGAATTTGACAAGGTATGAGCAACACCAAGACCAAAACATAAAAGATGAAAACAAAAACAATCCTCTGTGATGTGTAAAATGTATTTTCCCTGTCATGTTAAAAGAAATAGCAAAGGGGCAGCTAGGTGGCACAGTGGCTAGAGTGCCAGCTCTAGAGTCAAGAGGATCTGGGTTTAAATCCAACCATAAACACTTAATTACTTAGCTGTGTGACCTTGGGCAAGTCACTTAACCCCACTGCCTAGCAAAAAAAGCAAAAAAAAATTTCATCTCTTTTCTAGAAACAAGTGACTTTTTTTTGTATCTGACAAGTCAAATAAATGGGGCTGATCTTTTTTTTAAAGCCATAATTTGATTATATGTTTATGATGTCTCTAAAAAAGGCATAGCAATATTTTAAAATATTGGTTTGGTTTACTATAACTGCTTTCTCTAAAGTAAAAGTGTCTTTTGAAAAGATTTCCTTCTTTATGCTATTGTAATCAATTTATCATATCACATTGCCTATTTTTAAAGAATATCTTCAAAATTTCAATTGATGAATTCTGAATACACATTGAATCGTCATTTTTCCCTTTTTATGGTATTTTTTGTTGTTTTTGCAACATGGTTAATATTGAAATGTTTTATATGACTTCACATTTGCTTGAATTATCAGAAGGTGGAGGAGGGGCTGGTTCAAAGGAGAGAATTAAAAATTAAAAAAAAGTAAAGTTAAAAATAAATAATTCAACTGAACACTTATTTTACTAATCAATTCAAACAAAAAAAACATTTAAGTGCCTATTGTGTGGATGGAGATGTGGAGAGGCATGTTGCTGCTGCTCAGACCTGAACATTTAGGAAGATCACACTGATAGGTAGCTGAACTGAGAACAGACTGGAATGGGAAGAAAGCTGGGGCAGGAAAATTGACTAGTGGGCTAATAGTCCAGGGATGAGAATCTGGACCAAGACAGTGACAGTACCTGAGGAAAGAAGGGAATATATGAGAGAGATACAGCATAGGACTTGGCAAGTTACAGAATATGGAGGATGGGAGAGGGTAAAGATTTGAAGGTGACACCTAGGTTGTGAGTCTGAGTGACTAGGAAAATGGTGTCCTTGGGATATCATGCCTCAGGGTAAAGACAATGAAGTCAATTTTGGATGTATCAAACTTAAGATGTCTATGGGATATCCCATTTGAGATGTCCAATAAACATTTAGGTGAGTAGAGTTGGTTATCAGTAAATTTGAGAATCATCAGTACAATGATGATAATAAATCCATGGGAGTTTATATGATCACCAAAGTTGTAAAAAGGGAAAAAGAAGAGGATCCAGGACACTGGGGAACAAGCACTTTTAGCAGGTATGAAGATCTGAGCAAAGTCCAACAAGATGGAACAGATGAGGAAGATAACATGGAAAAAAGAAAATGATCAAAATCAAGAAAGAAGAGAATATCAAAGAGAAGAATGTAGTTGACAATAAAAGGATGCAGAGAGATCAAGGATAAGGACTGAGAAAAGGAATCACTTAATTACCTTATACAAATATCTCTCTCACAAATTGTTCATTGAATGCCCAAGTATTTGTAACTAGCAAGCCATAAAATAGGGAGAGACATAGACTTGCCTGTTTGACAATATTTTGAAAAATGATCTGCACAGAATCAAAACAGACTAATGTCAGAGTTATCAAAGGCTCTTATTCACAGATAATATTGTATTTAATTGAGTGAAGTCATCAAATACTATAAGGTTTCCTAGATGAGGAATATAAGATTTTTAGGAATCAAAAGTTTATTCTGTTCCTTTGCTATTTTAACATTGGTTATGAGAAAAGACTTTTGTAAAATGTAAAGCACAATAGAAACATAAGCTATAATTATAATAAAAATGATTTTATAGACAGTATTTCACAAAGGGGCTTGCTTTTATGCTTGCCATACATAATTTTGAATGTAAACACACCAAATGTATTCTCATCATACAAAATACTCATCCAGATAACAATGTATCCAGAAAAAGATAAATTAATAACTTATTCATTTTACAACCTTTGAAAAGATGTTTACCTTATATTTTTACATGAACCTGAAACTCATATTTTAAGCACCAAAATTTTTTTTGGATGTTATTTTCTTTAAACTTTCTAAAAATGATGACCTACTGCCATTCTTTAAACCTTGTACAAGAAAAGAAAACATTCCTGTATTGTTATAAATAGTTCCTTATATTTATTTGTATGGCACTTAGTAGTTTATAAAATAATTCTGCACATATCAGTTCCACTGCACTGTGAGGAAGAAGAGGGGAAAGTACTATCTTCTTTCTATAGATAAGCAAACTGAAACTTACATACAGAGGTGAAGTCATATACAATTCAGTAGTAAAGATCAGTCATTTAATAATCAAATCACTAATGACCTCTTTATTATCATATCAAATGATTTTTCTCTTATTTTTACTCTCTTTAGTTTGTCTTAGTATATATCAGAATGTGGATTATTCTCTTTCTGGATATCCTCTTAGTTTCTATGAAATTAAGAGTCTCAGGATTCTTTTTTTTTCTCTGTATATGAACCCACAGTCCAATTTGTATTATAACTATTTATTTGCTAACACTACTACATAAGGAGCTCCATAATTACAGGAATTGGATAGTTAGTACATCATTTTTTATATCTCAACCACAGAGCAGCACAATGCCTTTGACATAAAAGGCTTTAATAAATGTTTCTTTAAGGTCTTCAAACTGGATTGCTGTGGGTCGTTTCTCCCTGTATCTCTGACAAAAACACAGACAGGCAGACACACACACACACACACACACACACACACACACACACACACACACAAACACACACACGACTCTCTCACACACAGTCTTATTTTCTGAGTCACTTTATTCAGTAGCCCCATCTCCCTCCATCTACTTCATCTGTTATAAACAATCACTTCTGAGAGCTTTTGATATAGGTCACTACATGAAGAGGAGTTAAATGTAGTTTAACTGAACATTTTCATCAAATTTCTTGAAATGTGAGTGTTACATTCACAATACTAGAGTGTCCTCAAGTTGGAAAGGGATCTAAGCAAGCCATCTATTTGCTCTTTGCCTAATAAGTATCTTCTGCAGCATCTCTAAAAATTGATAGTCCAGTCAATCTCCTTCAGCATCTCCAATTAAATATAAGTCTCATCATAAATTAAACTGGCTCTGTGGTCCATACAATATAGTAGCATGGGCTGGGGAAATGGTGAATCTAAGGCATTATAGAATATCAAAGTGAAGGTGTTTCTAGAGTAAGATCTAGGTGGGAGGACTGCTTTTATATGTGTATAAAGCTAATTTGAACAAAATTATCCTTAAGTGGAAACAATGCACTCCTATAAAATTTTTGGACAGAGGTCTAAAATGTGTCAACTCATTCAGATAATCAAAGTAAAAACATGCTTACTTATTGGCAAGTAAGCTCTAAGAAAAATCAATATTGTATTGAACTAAAAGTAAGAGAAATTAAAGAGGATAGATTTTAATAAAAAAACCCAAAAATCAAAACAAAAAAATAAGCATATTATCATACCTTAAATATTCCCCTAATTCATATGTAGTGAAAATAATCTGAAGAAATAAACAGATTCAATGTATGAAAAAGCCATGAAGGTGGAAATATTTAGCAGTCATTTTAAAAATCAAAAATTTAATTGAAATAGTCTAAGATCCTTGTTCCTGGTAGCTTTAGAATGTATATTTAGCTCATATGGTAAAAGGATGACTTGATTTTATTCTTTTAAAGAATGTGTTTTGGTTATCATAAAAATGATAGAGTTATCATATTTCTGAGCAATGTTTAATTACAAAGGAAAGCTTAAAGTAACATTTTAAGTTTCACCATTTATTTTTGAATTCTCTTACCTTACCATGTCAAAGGAGAAAGAAATAACTAGTTAATTTATCAAAAGTTTTACAAGTCCTTCACATTAGACACCTAATAAGAATTTCATTTACACTTTTAGGCAAGAATTAGACATACTAATGTGTTTTCCAAATACTGTAATACATTCCTTTGCATAGGAGTAGAGGCACAGATATCTTTCAGGTGTAACTTTTATGAAGGTATTGCCCATGTATATTCACTGTTCCTCTTAGAGAGAAAGTTAACTCTAGATGCCAGTGTTCAAAGATACTCTTTGTTCTAAACTCAAAAGTCACATTCTTTTTTAAAGGAAAAAAAATAGTATTTACCTAATGACTATTTAGTATTGCTTCATTTCCTTCTTGGATACATTTCCAACATGGAAAAAAACCCAACCAAAATATACAATGGAGAAGAGGGTGGAATTATTACCTTCCCTAGGGCATCTATACATTAACTTGAATATAAGTATGTATAAAGATTAAACATATTATCCTCTTATTCATTCACTTAAATTCTATTAACTAATTTTATTTTTCGAAAGCAAACTAAATCTTATTGTCTTTAGAGTCTTCTATTTAATTCACTTAAGTTTTTCAATTTCTTCATTTGAAAATAGATGCCTATTCACTTATTATCAAAATATTTCATTTTTCTCTCTCTTATTTTTTAACCCAAATGCCTTTCTCATGTACTCTGCAATCTAGAATTCTTGGAACTTAAGAGGTAATAATAGGAAGAATACATCTCAAGTCATAGAATCTGTGTTCAAATTCTATCTGTTACTTACTATCTAGAAAGCCTCAGCTAAATCACTTTTTCTCTAAGTATATGAGCTTCCCCTTTTGCAGAATGAGATGACTGGGACTACTTTATCTTCAAGACCCCTTCCAATTCCATTCAAGGAACCATATCTCCATATTTAGATATCTCTTCTGCTTTGTCCATTCTTCTTGGCCCATTTATCTGCCTCAAATGAGAAAAATAAGGGAGGAAGGGACCAAAGAAGGAAGGAAGAAAACTTTAAAGTAATCTTCAACACTGAAAAATGCAAATGGTAAATAAAATAGTAAAAAGAATACAGATTCAACACAACTCATTCAAACAAATAAAGTAACCCGAATTACATGTCAATTTAAGACCTCTTTCAACCTTCTTCTGGGACTTTACCATTTACTATTCTACTGTTTGCTTTCCTCAAGGCAATGATGTTAACACTAACTACATTAAAAGATACATCAATAAGATACTCATTAAAATGAGAAAAAAATGAAGCTGGAGTCTGAAGAAAAACCATTTTGAGAAATGAATTGTTAATTAAGCCTCAGGAATCAAGGCTAAAATTTAAAAAAGATGAAATATCATTGAAATTGTGTGTTGAATGCACACATTACTTCTTCCTCTACTGAAAACAGGCAATACAATGATGCTCTATAAGAAGACCTAAAGCACACATCCTCCAGCACATATATGTACATGCAATGTTACGTAAACCACCTGATTAGTCACATGTGAACTCTGAATCCTACAATTGAAAGTAACTTGACAACTTTATAAAAACTACTTTATAGTAACAGAAAAGCCGAGGTAATTTTGAAGCACATAAAGAAACTCAGAAGTTTCTCCCAATTCATCAAAACACACACACTTATCTGTTCTGTTAATTTTCTGCACAGCTAAAGGCCATGCTGGGAAAGGCTCTGGGGAGGAACCACTTTGCATTCCTCTTACCATGAATACTATACCAATGTGAGATTTGTAAGCAGCATAATGGGGTACTACAAAGCCCACAATTCCAGCTCCAATTTATGTATACTTCACAAGAACCATGGTTCCTTCACTTTGGGTATCCCCTCCAACAATGCACATCTTTACCCCTTAGAAGGAGTATTTCATAAGTTAGAATGGTCAAAAATAATCCTCTCCTGATTCTCAACTCTATGGTGATAAGGTTCTTCAAACATAGTTGTTAGTTATAAGAATGAACCCCAAAATTTGAAATAGTTTAAAAGGAAATTTATTGGGCAAAGAAATGAGCCTAAAGAATGGGAGACTTCCTCTCAAGACTCTGAAAGGTCTATATATAAAGGGTTCAGAGTGCCAGCATAGGAACTGCATGTGTAGTAATTAAGCTATTTTGTAGAGAGGGAAGTTCCCAAGCAAGGTCCTAGATACAGATATTTTATCAGCAAGCATAAATATTCAAATTGAGAATGAGATATAAACATAAACATAAACACAAACAAGGGGTGAACCAACGCTCAGGTAAGACCCAAGCATTTCCTGAAGCTATCTGGCTTCCCAGAGGCCACTTGGATCAGCCTGACCTCAAGAATAAGCTTCTTAATTAGACAATTTCTAGCCACATAAAACTAAGTTCAAATACTATTTATAAATAGTAATGTCAAGGATGGCAGTGCTCTGAGCAGAAAATAGGGAAGTTAGGAAGAGAAAAGAGTCTGGGAGGAAGGGAAGATAATGAGTCCAATTTTGGCCATGTTGAATTAAAGCTATCTATATGACATCCAATTTGAAATGCCCAATGATGATATAGGGTTGAAAAGTATAGGACACATTTGAACAGAATAAATAGACAAGGGATATAAACTCATGAAAGCAGATGAGGTTGCCAAGAGAGCATGGAAAGGGAAAATCTAGGATCCTATAAATATAGATGTTTAGCCTAGAAAGAAGATTCAGTAAAAAGTGGTCATATAGATGGGTGGCAAACTAGAGAGAGAACAATATAGCTGAATGACTTTTGGGAACTCCTAGAATCTCAAAAGATGTGTATCTAACATTCAGACTCATTTCCCACAAATGATATATTATGAAAAAAAAACTGTAATAAATCAAATGATCTTAAATGCATAAGAACCCAATTATTTAAAATCCCCACCACATATTTGTTTGTATACTTGGGTATTTTCTAAAAGAATGGTATACCTGTTAAGTTGCACACATAAGTTTTGAAAAAAAAAAACATTGTTAACAATAAAAATCCATTTTACTAATAATATAAACTCTGGGCAGCAATGAACAAGAATCTCAACGATAAAGATAAATAGTGATATGTGTGTGTGTGTGTGTGTGTGTGTGTGTGTGTGTGTGTAGCACTATACATACATTATCTTATTTTTATCCTTTTGTCCTCTGTTATGATCCTTATTTTACATATAAAGAACCTGAGTCATATGTTTAGGCAACTTGCCTAATGGGTCAAATAGCTAGTAAGTACAGGAATTCAATTCCAGAGTCCTTTTCACCATCTCATGTTGACTATGTAATTCCCCTAGCTAGTACCTGAAGTTTGAAGGGGAAGTTAGGTGGCAAAATATAGAAAGAGCACTTCTCTGAGGTCAGAAGGACCTACACTCAAATATAACCTCAGATATTTGCCACTTACTAGCTGTGTGACTTTGGACAAGTCACTTAATACTGACTTTCTTGCATCTAGGACCATCTCCAGTCATCTTGATTCATATCTGGGCACTGGACCCATATGAATCTGGAGAAGAAAGTGAGGTTGGTGACTTGGCACAATATCACCTCACTCAAATTCAATTCACATGCATGTTATAACATCATTTCCCTAATGTCATGGTCTTCAAGGATGAAGGACAAACAATAACAACAAATAACACCTGCAGACTGGCTTCAGTATATCATCAAGTATTCAATTACGAAATTAAATTACTTCAAGTGATTTTAATATTTTAATGTGAGTCAGCAAAAAGAATCCTTGTCTAAAAATTTAAGAGGTCTAAATTAAAATTCCATTTTCAATCATCAATGCAGACAGAAGTATGAAAAGCGTTGATTCATCTTTTCTTTCTCTATCACTTCCCCTAAATCAGGAGTGTGAACTTTTAAAATATTTATTCTGAAAAGTCTATTTCAATAGAACTGAGTTCTTTTGTAATTCTATGCATTTTATTTTATGCCTTTATTCTGAGAAGACTTCAGAACTATCAAAGGGACCCATGACAACACAATAGTCAAGAACTCCTGCTCCATATAATACAAATTGAATGAAGTTTCTTAATAAACAATGATGTTGAAAAGTAGTACTAATAGCTATTAACAGTTAATCATGAGTATATACATTCACAAACACATATAGTCATAGGCACATATTAAATGAATACAGATGATGGAGAGCATGATTTGGCATCATATCCATTAAATGATAATATATATTATGAGATTTCATGATAATATTTATGAAACTTAAAAAGAAAATTAGATTATCATTTAATTAAAATGTTTTACAAAGATAGAAGCTAATAAAAAGCATTTATTTTTGCCAATAGACATAGCTAGATCCCCAAAGGTTAGTTATTTGCACAGTTAAAGAATTAGAAACTTTGAAAACTTTTTCTCATTTAATTTGACTAAATTAGGGACAGGAAGAATAGAGGGGAGAAAAGAGTTAGAAAAGGAGAGGGGGGAAAAAGGGGAAAATGGGAATGGGGAAAATCATGATAACAGAGCTACTGATTACCATCATTTTTAAACTAATGGTACAGAAGTAGCTGCTCAAGGGCATAAATGTTTGGTGAAGTTTAAAAATACATATTGTCTGACAGATGGTTACAATCATTTTCTGGCAGAGCTTGGGTCTTAATTTCAGATTTTAAAAGCAACAACAAAAAAATAAAAAAAAAAAACCTTAGACCCATATTTTGTTATTCTTCCCTCCCAACTGACCACCTGCCAAGGTTGAAGTAACTATCTGACCTTTTGTCAGCCTTAAGGCCATCTGAAAAGAACCTGAATCAATGATAGACACCACTCCTTGGCACTTCCATTGGAAAGGAAAAAGAGAAGAAGGGCCTCAACTTGGAAAAAAAAAAGCTCTACTTGGAAAACTGCATGGGAAATGAAACACAGATTTAAGACTACATGTCCAAAACAGTAAATTTCACCAGTGTGTTCAAACCATTCTAAAATACTAAATGGAAACTGTAAGTGGTCATTTCAATTCAGCTGTCCAGTAAATCTACATACCTTTAAGTGCCTAGTCCCTTTTTACATTTTGCTTGTCAAGAACCTGATTCAATATTTAATTCAAGAAGAGAGTCAAATGCAACTGCAGACTGTGCTTAAAGTGCCACCGAGTCAAATTTCTGACACCTAAAAATGTAGGGGATGCGAATACATTCCTACTTGACCAACACTTATTTTTAGACACAAGCTCAGTTCTTAAATTCCAGTTTACTCAACTCCTTTTTGTTCTGTTTTTTGAGCAAGTTAACCATTTGACAGGGTGGAACAGAAGTCATTTCCTTTGGGGTCAACTTCAACACCATAATTTCAAGTAAACTGTGCTGTACCCAGATGTGTACCTAGTGATGTGGTTTAGAGTCAGCCCTCAAAGACTGGGAGAGTCTCCTTTATTGTGTACTAAGTTTAACTATAATTTTCCCAAGAGGGAATATTTCCAAATTGCACTAGGACATATTTTATTTCTGATAAATTTTTTTAAAACTGTTATTGACCCTTCTTGTCCATTCATGTAAAAGCTTTTGATAACCAAAATTCTCATCTCTCTCTCATGAGCTCCATAGAACTAGGCAAGTGGGAGCTTGAGAATCTAAGTGGGCAGATTGGCCCAAAGTTGGACTCATCAATTATGAATTTAATTCTTGTTTTTCCCACCAGTTAAGCTCAGTACTCTCTTCCCTCCTCACCAGTACTTATACTGATTTGTATATGTGTTGTGTCTGCTTCCCCTGCTCCAAAAGAGAATATACAATCTTTGAAGGGAGAAACTTTTTCACTTCTCTATGCCTTACATTTAATAAATGCTTGCCCATAATACAGTCTCTTTTCGATACTACTGCAGTAACCAGTGCTACCATTTTCAGATTGCTTAGCATCAAAACCTTAGAATTCATCTATGACTCATCCCTCTCTAGTCACCAATTAACATCTAGTTTGCAAACTCTCTTTTTCATTTCAATGACATCCACCACTCTGGTCCAGATCTTATTACCTCACTCTAAAATGTCTACTATCTTCCAATTATTATCCCCCAATTCTAAAAAGGGGTTTTGTTCACTCTTCTGACTCCATCTTTCTCCACTTAGTTCTCTTTTACATTGTTGAACTTCTCAAAAAGTTATCTAATCTGATATAAGGGTCTTGTCAATCCTTCTGACTTTCTGCCACTTTATTGACTCAAAGGTCACCATCACTCATCTAATCTTCTCCTCAATCTTCAAATTCCATAACTACTCTGAATCATCAGGGAAGGTTATCCACTCTTCTAGATGTTTCTTCCCTTTAGTTTCAGAAACAATGTACATTATCCAGGTTCTCCTCCTATTCAGCTTGAGTGCTGTGCTAATTACTTGGGACAAGCAATAATTCTGTTACAGCTTCATTTTGATCATGAATGTACACTTCTGTTAAAATAAGGATGACTCAGAACCAGAACTCAGAACTCAATCACCTTCACAGACATACCTGAATCTGTTTTCTGCCGCTTTTGGTTAGTTCTGTCACTTGAATGCCAGATTCATGTCATATACGCCTTTTGTTTCATTACTATATTCTTAATTCTATTTTAATGAATGGACATTGTTTCAAAGAAATATATAAAAATTGTAGTATTCTTCAAAGACTGTTAGATATTGCAGTGAATATTTTCTCCAGGCTAAGCAAATCCCAAGAGAGGAATTATGCACCAAAGATAGAGCAACTACAGTTTTTTCCACAGTAGAGGAAAGTAAGAAGCCAAGAAAAGAAAGTTTTATGACTTAACAGTGGAAAATACTAATCCCTAAAGTATTCAGCATCCCTCTCACACTCTGTCAGGGTCTACAAACCAACTCCCTGGCTTATGCTCTGGGACTCACTCAGGGATTTCCTTTCTTTTATAATCTCTGCTGGTTCAAAATATCCCTTCCTTTCTTCTAGTTCTGTGTTGCAACATGCAGCGAGCGGCAAACCTCCGCTCAGCCAGTCATGTAGTCTCCTACAGGATAAGGTGCCAGCACTTTCCTATCTGCTGGAGGTGTGGAGCATTGGAAGCTTATGTGTCCCCACTCCATCCTCTGCCACAAACTGGTAGATACACAGAAAAGGGGTGACATGACATGGACTAAGGGCAAGTGTGCAGGCTGCACTTGGGCTGAAGGAAAGGAGGATGGAATCTAGGACCAATACTCTCCTCCCAGAGGCTACTTGGGGAATCAACATGAAATGAAGCTGAGACAATTCTGAGGTCTAGGCACAGAGTGTAAACTCACCATCAAAGGGAAAGAGTTGGAAACTGAGCAATAGGAGAACAGAAGAGAAAAAAAACAACTAAAAATCTCAGAAGGAACAAAGTTCAGCTAAAAACCTAGACCACAAATAGATCAATCAATAGGGAAGATCATAAAATTTAAATGAATATTAAGCCATCTTTTCGATTACAAATCTTTTTAACAACTATTACAAGACAAACTTGAATCAACAGAGTTCTGTGGATTCCCAAGAGAGCATTCCTGATCTCAGCAGAATATTCCAGAATTGGTTGAAGAAAGAAATAATTTAGATGTGAATAAATGGTAGAATTTACAGTCTGCAAGGCAGAAATAATTATCAAAATAGAAAAGTCTGAATCTACTTATATTTTTCATGATAGCTGGAATAGTCTTCTTCCTGTTACTTGAATACTTTCAAGTCAAATCAAACTGTATCTTCTCTTTTTTAGCCTTTCCTGATTTCCCTTCAGTAACATCTTTTTACCCTCAGAGATCACCAATAACTTTTATTGACATTTTTGAAGTAGATGTATGGGTTAAATTATGCCATAATTATTTGTGAATGTGACAACTGTTATACCTCCTCCTTACCCCACTAAACTCTTAACTCCGAAAAATAAGAGTTTCTTTTTTAATCTAATGGAAGCTCAGTACCTAACAACAGTGCTCTGCATAAAATAGGTGCTTGCTCAATTTTTAAATGTTATTTCTCTGCTTGAAACACCTAGTTTCTTAGTTAAGTCGTTTCTTAGTTAAGTCTAAACTTCTTGGCCTGAATTTTAAAAATCCTTATAAAAAATCCAACTTATAAATACAACTGTATTTTTCTTTATTATGTAAGTCTGTACTCTAGCAAAGTCACTCTCCTCAATACCCCATCACCAAACTATACTCATTGTTACTTCTGCACATTCACTCATATTATTCTCCTCCTCTAGAATATCCTTCACTCTCTTCCATCAACCTAGTCAAGCCCATTCCAAGAGTATCGCAATCCTCATCTGTGCCACAAAGCTTTTCTTTATTAATCTAGCCTAAGCTGATTTTTCTCTTTGCTGAGATCCTATCATACATGTAGTCCAAATTAGATAATTTAGCATAATTTAACATCATCTTTTATTACCATTATGTTTCAGATGAGTTGGTATCTCACCAACCAGAATATAAGTGTTATAAGAGCAGTGTGCAGGTCTTATTCTATTTTTATATTAACACAATACACAAGAATGAGTACAATAAATAGTTAAAGAGTAGATAGAAGGTTAATGAAAGGAATGCTGTAGGACTTTCTGAACATCATTTCTAAAAATTTACAAAATATTTCACATTTGCTGACTTCTCTTGAATATAGCACAGGTTAAATAATAATGACAAAGCACAGGATAAATAATAAATAAAAGATGAGCTTTTTTTGAGACCAGACTCTTTTGGAACCCAGTATTTCTTCTACAAGACCATAGACTCTAGCAGTCATTGATTAGATTTTAAGAAGCCTACAATATTAAGGATATGTAATGTATACCATTCTGAGAGCAGAGAAGTTTCAAAATAGAAACAACAAACCATGGAGAATGTGGCTGGTCCACCTATACAGAAAGTCAATACTAGATGCCATTGGCCTTACCATAAGATTTCCTTTTCCTGGTCTAGCCCACCCACCATTCACATCCCACTGAATGGGCATCCAACTCTATTGCCAATGTCCTCTTCTTCTTTCACACTCTAGACCATAAAATGAGCCTCTATGTTCTTCTCCTTTTCAAAGCCCCTGCTCTTTTTCCAACCTTGGGTTCATTTTTCCCCTTCTCAATCCATGAATCGTTCAGTAATGCCTCTTCCCCCCACCCCATCACCTGCAACATGGATGGCAGATATGACTGTTGTCCTTGGATAAGCAAGGAGTTACTAACTACAATCTTTCTGGTAAAATGGAGGATAACTAGGCATTCCCCAGTTGGAAATGAGAATCTAGGTGGAGCAGTGGATAGAGCAAGGGGCGTAGAATCAGGAAGAACTAAGTTCAAATATGGCCATAAACAATGACTTCTATGTGATACTAGGCAAGTTACTTAACCCATTCACCTATGTTTCCTCATCTGGAACATGAGGAAAATAACAGCACCTATCCCTCCTAGGATAGCTGTGAGGATCATTTGAGATAATAATTGTAAAGTTCTTATGATAGTACCTGGCTCTTATTAAGTACAATATAAATGTTAGCTGCAGCTGTTTAGTCATTTTTCAGTCGTGATCTCATTTGGGTCTTTCTTGACAAAGAAATTTGAGTGGTTTTCTATTTCCTTCTATTTCCTTCATCCTTTTACGGATGAGGAAACATGAGGCAAACAAGGTTAAATGTCTTGCACAAGGTCACACAGCTAGTAATTGTTTGAAGCTAGAGCTGAATTCTGGAAAATGAGTCTAACTCCAAACTCCAGGTCTATTATTACCTTATGCTCTGTTACCATGTCCACCAAATCTCTAAGTATTTCTAGCTGGCATAGACTTTAGTAGGCTATACTGACATACATTGAGAGCAGGACATCTAATGGTCCTGTTGGTCTCTCCACCCATCCTGTGGATGAACATTCCCTTGAGTTATCTCCCCCAAGTAGAATGTGAGCTCCCTCACTTTTCTATTTATACCCCTAATGTTTGGCACATACATTAAATATATATGCTTCTTCACAAATTCATCCAAATGTCCCTTTTGGCATTTAACTTTCTCATGATCTGTCTCCAAGCTGTTCCCCCTCATATACTCTCTATAATCAAAGCTGGTCTACTCAGTACAGATAAGATTCCATCTCCAGTCCCTGCTTCTACAAAAGCTCTGTCTCTACTGCCTAAAATGCTATCTCACAACAGTCTATGCATCTTGGTGTGTCCCTTGCTTTCCTTTAAGATTTCATCCTAGTGTCACTTTCTATGTGATGCCTTTCTAGTTGTTTCAGGTATTTCTCATCAAAAATTACTTTTGCATATACTTTGCATATTTAGCTGTACATGTTAGTTGTTCACCAGCAGAATGTGAGCTTCTTGAGGACTGAACTTGTTACATTTTTTTTAACTTTTTATCTTCTATCTGGCATAAATTAGAAAATAACAAATATTTGATTTTATCTTCGTCCTTAGGCCACAGTGCCATGAACATTATTTTCCTTGAGTTGGAACCTACTGTCAATAGCCTATAAATTGGTGAACTTAAATTTTATAAGACCCTTAATGGCCTTTCAAACTTTAGTTTTCTCCAATACCCGACTTAAGAAATGTTAAATGAATTGAATCCACTTTTAGAATGGAATAGAAATTTAATCTAGTTAATAACTACATGGCCTGTCTAAACTTATTAAACAGTTAATAGCCACGAAGTAAAGAAAATACTTTAGCATCACATTCTTTAAACCACCTTGAGTAAACCAGTTACATTTGTAATGATGGGGTTTTCCCTTTTAAATGATGGAGGCAAAGGATGCTCAGTAATCTAGTAACTTCCAGATGAAAGAGGGAAAGAAATAAGGCTTGTGCTTGACATTGGCTTTCCCTGCTGGAATTCTTGGCTAACTTTAAGCTGTGATGAGTGAAGAGACTGATAGGCCTTGGCATCCATTATAAATATATTTACTCTAATGAGGAAATAATAGTGGCTACTTTACAGATAATAATATAATTACCCCAGACTAAAATCAGGCTATAAAGGCATAATTAACTGAATTGAGCTGCAAATTGAACTCACACAAACATCAGATGAGCATCTACCTCAGTCTGAAAGGGCAAAGAGGAAGTGTTTTATTACAGAAGCAAAAACAAAAGGACCATTCATACAGTTTATTAGGAAGTTTACTGATCGGTGATCCCAAAGTAAGATAAGAAAACTAAGTATTTTTCCCTAAAGATATTTTTTCCAACTGCTTAGCAGTATTTTTTCCTTTAATCTTTATTTAAAAATGAAATTTGAAAATGAATATGTGACAGCTTACAGGTACTTTTCTTTAAAAAAAAGGAAAAGTATAAATGCAGAAATTTTACTCCATGAAGAGCTTCTCCAACAGGAAACCAAAAATTTTCCTTTATATTTTACAGGACATATCTACAGAAAGGTCTTCTGATATGCACTGCAATGCATTTTTTTCCAAGTTTACAGATACTGGTACATAGTTGCCATATTTTAAAAATAAATATCACCTTTACAAAAGAACATATGGAAAACATTTTCACTTGCAAAATTTTGCTTAAGCCAAGCTCAACTAGTCCAAATATGATAGCATGATTATAAAGTTTATTCTCTAGACATCATTGTTTAAAAACATTTGGAAAACATTTAGGTGAGTCTGAAAATACTGTCATTTCACAATATGAAAATTAATGCAAATGACTTTCCTAGAAATATAAGCATTGACTATGATTATTTGTTACAAGGTATTTGCTTTTCTTTTTCTTTTTTCAGTGAGAAGATGGAAGAGATGAAGAAAAAATAAAATCAAAAAATAAAATTTAATTTTAAAAAGTAGGGGAAAATGAAATAAAATATATTTCTAAAAGGAGATAAATCATTCCTAAAAACCAAGAAATGCTACATGATCTAAGGAAATTCTTACCCTAAAGTCTAAAAAAATAAGATTATATAAAAATAAGTTGTATTATATAACTTCAACAGATCAAACACTTGGAAACCCAGCCTGTCTTTCTCAAAAATTTAAAAATATGAAATACTTTAAGAATAAAGCAACATTCCACCAAGATCTAACTTTTTTTTCTTAAAGATTTAAAAATAACTTACATATATTTGAGTTTTCTGATACCGCTGGAATAAATTGTGCAATATGGAGCCCTCATGGAGGTCTATTAATGTAGCCATATTTTCCACACCTTCTTCATTTGATGGATGCATAGCTGTTACCTTTTGCTGTGTAATCGTATTCTGTTTGTAGGTGAATACCTGGGGAGAAAAAATTTATTAGATCTTTTAGTTATCACCATCAGTAAGTTAGCTTTACAAAGGAAACTGGAGATCACCTGAACAATACAGTTGTTACTTAGATCATTTAAAAAAAATTCAAATATTTCACACACTCATTCTGGACTACTTTACATAGCACTTTCTTATTTATATATATACATAATTTCATTTAAGGTCTGTGAATTAAGGCTAGTCCTATCCATATTTTAGATAAGAAAAATGAGGCTAAGTAAATTGCCTGTGGTCACCCAGCAGGACTTAGTATTGAAGCACCATCCACTACAACACATTCATGGAAACTATTAGGATATTTGGATAGGAAGATAAGCTTTCCTGACAATTATTATCAGATGTTTCTGACAGATATTGGTTTAAATGCTGATATCCTCAGGGAACTACAGAAATTGGGGGTATTATAATCTACTCCCTTGATAATATCAGATTAAAACACAGGTGCTTTGACTTTTCAAAGTGTTCTATAATCTCTAACACAATGTGCATGTAGAACTACAGGCCATATTTCTAATAGTTATATTGAAAATAATAAATATAAATGTGCTTGTAAAATTCAGGACATGCAAACATCACAGAAATATTTTGAAGATGTTCTTGGAAGATGGTCTCGGCATCTGGGCTATAAACTTTGAAGTGTTCTTTTGACAAAACTAAATTTTAGATCTAGGGCATGATGAATTTAGTTTTCCTTAGTGGACTTTTGTTTCCCCATTTCTTTCTTAAAGTTCACAACACTGATAACCAGTTGCTCCAAAAGCTAAACAGTTTATTTTTTTCCACTGAAATTTGTTTAGTGGATAAAAATTTCTTTTTTTGAAATTCCCTTTTTAAATGATTATGGTCAGGATTAGCCATACAATGGTCATATTAAAGAATGTGATGTGAACAAATACATAAAATCTGTGCATGGCAAGATATTTCATAATGAAACTTCATCAACTTATGTATCATTATTACTGACAAATTTTATATACCAGCAATATCAGCACAAATAATTTTAAAAAGAAAAGATTATTATTAACAAGGAACATAAGTTTTTTTTTCCCAAATGGCTAGAATAATACTTTTACAAGTATAATATTTACTGGAGATAATAATAATTGGCAATTATTTTTAAAAATTGAGAACCCTATATAGTAACAAACTGCTTGTTACTACAGGAAAGAATGACACATTAGCATACTCTCTGTTACCAAGTGTTATTAGGAGAAAACAAAGTACTGATCAAATGAGTTTTTTCCAGAACATTAAAAATGAACAAGCTTCTTCTTAATCTTTTTTCCCTTCCTATCATGAACCCCCTTAGGCAGTCTGCTCAAGCTTATAGAACCTCTTAGATTAATGGTTTTTAAATTAATAAAATAAAATACAAAGAAAACCATTATTCCAATTCCAATAATATTGAAATTGTTATCAAAATATTTGTAAAAGTTCATAGAACTATGCCAGCATCCTTGAAATTTCAACACTAACGTTTTCTACCACACGAAGACCAAGAACTGCTCAAAACTATTTAAAAAGGGTTGCCCCAAACCAGGGCAGAGTCTGACCCATGATGATGCCTTCTGAAGAAGAGTTACTTTCCTGAAGCAGCCTTCAAGTAGGAAGGAAAAGAGGTCCTTTTTGTGTTCTATACTTGTGTATAGTTGGGTGGGATCAGAAGTACCAGCCGTATGTGCTCTGCCTGGCCATCTCCTCTGTGGTGACCAATGTCAGAGGAGTGCATTGAAGATCCAGGCAATAGACCAAGTTTGTTGGGCAAGAAAAGAGAGCTATGGGGCACTGCCAACACTGCCCACAGTGACAAGCTATTGAAGAAAAGAGCAAGATATCAACACTTAGCACTTATAAGAATAAAAGAATCAAGAAGCATGTTTCATGGATAATGGTAAGAGCAAAGAAAACACAAAAGAAAGAGCAGAAAAAAAAAAGCAAAGAGACTCGGGCATTTGGAACAAACATGACGGTAGGAAATAAAAAGGACTGCTGTAAAATGCCTCCAAGTTACACTCCCAAATCCCTAACTAAAGCCCTACTCTGTTATCTCAGTAAGGATAAAGAGGTGATGTTGGAACTCAGGTTCTGGTAGGTACAGAAAAGTTTCAACACAGTGCATATCCATAGTGATAGACAGGACTAACCAATCTAAGTTTCAGGAAGCAACACTAGAAAATGATTTTTCTTTAAAAAAAATGAACAAAATATCAGCATTTAGAGATTGCCACATCAATGAAATCGTAGCTGGTCTGACTGTTTTTTTTTTTTCTTTCCAATCAGTGGTTTTATTTTTGAATGATTTTTTTTTGTGTTATCCTGAACTCAAACATCAATGAACAGAAGCATTTCAACATAACAAAGATGATCAGATGTTCCAAAGAAGGCAGTGACTGAACACACTGAAGTAAACAAACAGAAAGTTGATTTAGGGCCTACTGGTGTCTGGGACACTTTTAAGAGATTGTGACTGTACTCACATTGTGCTTGTTTAACTTAACACATGAGTCCCTATACTTACTGACACTCAAACTATAACCTTGTGTATGTATCAGACAATGTAATCATCGTGTCCAGCTAAGCTCTCGCTCCTGGAAGCAATATCTGTCCTCTGGTTGCTTTTCGTGGTAAGTATATATGGAAGAGATAATAAAGAATGATATCCTCAAAAATAAATCATAAAGAATGTGTTCAAATGTTTTATGCTCTAGGAATATGGAAAATGTGTATGACTGGAGTGGGGAAGACTCCCTGGAGGCAGGGAGACACCAACCAGAAGGCTATTTTATTAGTCCTAGAGTGAAATGATAAGGGTCCACTGTACCAGGGTGATGGCAATGTTAGAGGACAGAAGGAGGCATAAGAGAAATAATAGCTAGCATTTCTATAGCACCTACTACATTATCAGGCACTGTGCCCATCTCATTTAACTTCCACAACAATCTTGGAAGGTAGATGATATTATTAATCCTCATTTTGCACATGAGGAAATGGAGGCAAATACAGGTTAATTGACTTGCCCAAGGTTGCTCTGCTACTATCTGAGATCAGACTGGAACTGAGGTTTTCCTGTCTCTAGGCCAAATACTCTTATCTACTGTACCAACTAGCTCTCCCAGAGATATTCAAAAAGGAGAATCTATAGGTTTGGAAAACTGATTGCATATGGAATATTATTAATGAGAGTGAGAAGTTGAGAATGACAGCTAAGTTTTGAGTCTGGCTGTCTAGGACAGTGATGTTCCCAACTAGGAAAGTTAGGAAGGGGTAGAGTCTTCAGGGAAAGAACATTAGTTCAGTTTGAATACAGAGTATAGTTATCCTTTCCACATCACAACTTTCTCCATTGCAGTCTCAATACAGTGCAGGATCAGAGTAAAAATTAAATGGAAAATTTGGGGGGAGTTTTGTGGAAGTGGAAGATGACATGTAAAGACCAGAAGCTGACGTGGTCTATGACCAAATATTTAACCCAAATTTTACAATAAGCTACAGAAAATATTCCATAAAAGAAAAGAAAAAATTCAGAATTCTCTGGTACAAAAGGAAGACATTTACTAGTACCAGTTACCATCTAAGTGACATGGTGGAAAGAGCAAGAACTGAAGTCAGAAGGACTCAAGTTCAAATCTAGCCTCATATACCTGATTCTTACTAGCTGTGTGATCCTGGGCAAATCCCTTAACTGTTACTGTCCCCAATTCTGGGCCATCTCCAGTCATTCTGATCCATACCTGGCCACTGGACCCACATGGCTCTGGAGGAGAAAGTAAAGCTGATGATTTTGCACAGCACCCCCACTCAAATATAAGTTACTTGATTGTCACAGCATCACTTCCCTGGTGTCCTGATATTCTTTAAGAATGAAGAACAAACAACAACAACAGCAATCGTCTAGGTTAAGGCACTCAGGAAGGCTACAAATGACTAGGGTTTGCTCTAAACCTGCCCACGGAAAACCAAAGACTGACCATGAACTGGTAGAAAGGTTAACACATTATTACCGATGTATAAGCCCTATTAATCATGTAAGCTGTCAAAATGGTATCATAATCCAAGAAATTTTGCTTTTAACCATCATATGTTTTCACTTATCTTTTCCATTTGCTTGCTATTCAATTTTACATAAAAGAACAAGATCTTTTTCAAGAAATTATATCTTTTTAAAAAAAACTGTCACATATTGGCATTTTCATAGAATATAAAATCCAATAGGCTCTCAGTTACAAAGTAACATGAATCAAGAAGTATGATGTAGGGGAAAGGGCATTAGTTTGTAGTCAAGAGCCCTGCATTCCAGCCTAGGTCCCGTACTTACTAATCATTACTCTATTTTCTAGTCATAGGTTAGCAAATTATTTAAATTGACAGAGCCAAAAATGGGACAGTTAATACACATCCTACATTATGAAGCTGATGAAATATCTTACTTTGTGTTATTATTTTTAAGTCTTCTTAAAATCATTTAGATTTCTAAAAGAATATACGAACTTAAAATCCTCATTCAACTGCCTTAAGAGGAAAGAATATACTATATGTGTGTGTGTGTATGTGTGTATATGTTCTTCTATTCACAAATGCATACTAGATATGTCTTCTCTATTCTGTGCTTGTTTTCTCATTTACTTAAGGAAAAGAAATCCTTTATACCTATATGGTATAATACTACCAGGTCTTAAAACCCCAAAAGATTACATAAAAGAGTTAAAAACCCATATGTATAAAAATATTTATAGCACTTCTTTTTTGTGGAGGCAAAGAATCAAAAATTGAGGGGATGTGCATCAATTGAGGAATGGCTGAACAAAACTAATATATGAATGTGATGGAACACTATTGTTCTCTAAGAAACCAGGAGGGACAGGATTTCAAAAATAGACTGGAAAGACTTGCATGGGGGCAGTTAGGTGGCGCAATGGATAGAGCACTAGCCTTGGAGTCAGTAGTACCTGAGTTCAAATCCAACCTCAGACACTTAATAATTACCTAGCTGTGTGGCCTTGGGCAAGCCACTTAACCCCATTTGCCTTGCAAAAACCTAAAAAAAAAAAGACTTCCATGAACTGATGCTGAAGAACATTATACACACTAACAGCAACATGGAGTGATAATCAAGTACGATGGACTTGATTGTTTCTTTTTTTTTTTTAGAAAGATTTTATTTATTTTGAGTTTTACAATTTTCCCCCTAATTTTGATTCCCTTCCCCCCACCCCCACAGAAGGCAGCCTGTTAGTTTACATTGTTTCCATGATATACATTGATCTAAGTTGAATGTGAGAGAGAAATCATATCCTTAAGAAGAAGAAAAATAAAGTACAAGAGACAGCAAAATTATATAATAAGATAACGGGGTTTTTTTTTCTCCCTAAGTTAAAGGTAATAGTCTTTGGCCTTTGTTTAAACTCCACAATTATTTCTCCAGATACAGATTGTATTCTCCATTGCACATAGCCCAAAATTGTCCCTGATTGTTGCATTGGTGTAATAAGCAGGACTTGATCATTTCTGCAGTACAATAATCAAAGACAATATTGAAAGATATGATGAAGAATACATCCATATCCAGAGAAGGAACTGTGGAGTTTAAATGCAGACCAAAGTTTACCATCTTGAATTTTTAAAAAAAAATTCCTTATGAATTATTTCATGTTTTTCTCTAATTTTTTTCTTCTTTTTGGAGGATTCTTCTTTCACAGTATGATTAATATATATCTATATTTAGCATGGCTATAGATATAGAACCAATATTACATTGCCTTTTAACAGGGGAGAGAAGGAAGGAGAAAAATGTAAAAAAAATGACTTGAAAAATTACAGCTACATGTAGTTGGAAAAATAAAGATTCTAAAATCAACAAAAATTATATGTATAGCTAGGTAAAAAAATGAACTGGAAAACCTATGACCTACGACACAAAATAATTTAAAAGGTAATTGCATTTCCTAAGATATAGGTTTAATTATGGAAATAAACTATGAATGAGAAAACTCCTCAATCCAAATAAGAAATATTTGACATATATATGATTTTAACATACTCATTTATCTAAATAATATTGATGGAAATGAGTGTTTAAGGGTAAAATATCTAAAATTCCAACACTATTGTAATTCTTTCTCAGAAGCCATGTAGTCAAACTCATTCCTGAAATCCTAGTGTTATCAGTATTTTTCCTAAAATGTGATTCCTGGAGTTGAACAAAATACTCCAAATTTGGTCTGAACAGGGTACAATGCAATGAGATCATCAGTTTCTTATTCTCCTAACAAAGTCCATGTGTTTTCTGTGATGCTGGATTATTTCCCACCCAGCTACTTTTCATCCATCTGCTAGGTGAAATCAATTTAGAAATGGACACCTCCTAGGGCCATTTTGAAACCTGCTGAATGACTTCATCATGCAGTTTCTCTTTACACACTGTCTCCCCTTATTGAACTGTGGGTTCTTTCAGGGCAAGGATAAAACTTTTAACTTTTCTTTGGATCCTCAGTATTTTAGCATAATACCTGAAGCAATAGGTGCTCATAAATGTTTATTGACACTTTGACTAAGAGTCAATTCACACTGTTTGGCTTATATTTCCAAGTCAGCTCTTTTAAAATTCCAGATCTTTTTCAGAAAAACTAACTTTATCTATCTAGTACTTAAGATGATTTTCCAGAATATGTTTAAGATTTCATATTTATCTCTATTAAATACAATTAGTAGATTCATCATAATTTTCTAGCCTACAGAAATCATTCTGGATCCGGACTGTCATTCATTGTGTCATCTGCAGCTATAATATAGCTCTTATTTGAAAATATACATACATAGACAGTATAATACAACCAAAAATCTTAAATAGCAGAAACTGTCACAGAAGTGTGGGACACTACACTAGAGGTCTTGAGTTGTGGAATCATTTAAGATTACTCTGAATCAAGTCAGTCAACCAGTTCTGAATTCATCTAACTATACTATCATACAGTCTGCCCCTCTCCAATTGCCCGGTCTACCTCTCTCCAACCTGTCTATATGAACAACAAAGACACTTTATCAAAAGCTTTGCTCAAATCTTAAGTAAACTCTTATCTACCACATTCCTCCAATTTATGAATTTGGCAGTCCTGTCAAAAGAGGAAATAAAGTTAGCCTAGCATCATAATACTTGAGGAAGATATGTAATCTAATGCCCTGAATTATATAGCTAAATATTGCATCCTCTAAGAGACTTCCTGAAATTCAAAACCATAACATAAGCACTTCCACAAATGAATGCTCACATATAGCACTTTCCACCAGAGTTCATCTTTGACTTCATTTCCAGAGAGTCTATAGCATAGAAGACTGAGAGTCCAGAGAAGTCCTGACTTGGGAGTTATCCAGGAAACTTACTAAGCTTTCTGACCTGAAGATAGTTTTGAAAAATAGAGATAAGAAAGAACTCAGACTTCCTACCTTAAAAGGTGGCTGTGATCAAAATATTTACATATCCTATAAATCCTATTAAAGATGAAAACTCGTGTTGTTTAGTCAGTTTTCAGTTGTGTCCAACTCTTCAGGACCCCATGTGGGGTTTTCTTGGCAAAGATGCCGGAGTGGTTTGTCATTTCCTGCTCCAGCTCACTTTGCACATGAGGAAACTGAGGCCAGCAGGTAAAGTGACTTGCCCAGGGTCACATACTTATCAAGTTTCTGAGGTCAGATTGGATCTCAAAAAAAAAAAAAAAAAAGGAGTTTTTCTAACTCCAGGCCCTGCCTTCTATCCACTATGACTCCAATAGCTGCCAAGATGTCAACTACTTTATTACAAATAAAAATTTTCTAAAATTAGAGGCAGTATAAGATAGAAGAGTAATCAATGTTGAAGTCAAGATGGCCTGGGTTTAGTGGATGTGGAGTCAGTTTTGGTCTTAGGTTTAAGTCCTATCTCAGATATATAGTGGCTGTTTGATCCTAGGCAAGAAACTCAACTTCTCAGTAGTTAAAATTGTCTACAAATTACAGAACTCAATAAACTCAATAAATTTAAGTGGTTCTACATTGCTGGAGGAAAATTCCATATTAGAAATTCTCTATGCTAATACCACCACATGTCTACACAATGTTCTGAAATATTGCTTTAGGGAAATAATTTTCCCTAATAATAAATTTCCCTAAAATTTAGGGGAAATAAATACCATTAAAATGAATTTCCTAATTTTTAAAGACTCATTATTTTGCCCAAAAGATCAAATCTATCAGCATACAGCACCATATGCATATTCCATAGTAATATACATTCATCCACACATACATGCAAATTTGAACTTAAGTCTTGTTCACTCAGACTTAGTGCTCTATCCACTATCCCACCTAACTGCCTCTGAAAAGAAAAAGTATCTTCATCTTTGTATCCTCCCCACAACAACTCCATATAGAGCCTAGTACATAAAAGGCACTTTAATAAACAGTGATTGACCAAATGAAGATAAATATTACTTTCACTGCTATCTATGATGAGACCCAAGTTCAAATCTTCCCTCTTGCACTCTGCCACTATATGATCTTGGACAAGTCATTGGCTTTCTGGACTTTAGTTTCTTTTTCCATAAAAACAAGAGAGAATATTTTATTTTCAAAGGTCTCTATTTTTGTTAAAAACCAAAACCATCCTTTCCAGCCTCCCAAGTACACAATCCTCATCCTCAAATGCTCTCCCTTTTCCAACCCATTCTCCATACAACTGCCAGAGTAACTCTCCTAAAGTGCAAGTAAATATTACTCTCTTATTTAAACTCAACTGAATTATTAAGGAGAGTGACATGACTGTAACTCAAAGGTTTTAACTCATAGACTAGTTAAATAGGTATATTAAAATCTATGGGAAGCCTTTCCCAATCCCTCTAAATTCTAGTGTTTTTTTGTGATTTTACTTAATTATTATAAGTAATAAAAATAACAATAACAACACAGGCATAGGCACTTTTAAGTTTCCCAATCAATTAAGTAAATATCTACTATATGTCTGGCACTTTTCCAGACCCTCAGAATAGAAAGACAAAAATGAAATCTCTGCTTTCCAAAAACTTAAAATTTTCTTAAGGGGGGGGAATATACATGTATCATAATACAGATATATTCACATTCATGTACAAATACATACAAATAAGGCAACTTTGAGATGGGCGGGGGTACAAGGAACTGGAAGTCTGAATGTGGTTTCTCAGCTCAGTCTTTTTTTTTTTGACAAGGAGTTGAGTGATTTCTCACCCAGCCAGTAAATTGTCAAAGTATCTGAGAACATATTTGAACTCATGTCCACTTATCTCTAGCTCAGCTTAATTTTTAAGGGGACAAGGGATTCCAAAAAGCAGAGACAATGAAATAAAGATCATTGCAGGTATAGTTCTCTCTGTTAATGATTTCCTACTTATCTTGTATACATGTATTTGCTGTTGTTTTCCCACTTAGACTGGGATCTTCTTGAGGGAGCTTTTGCCTCTTTTTGCTTTCTCACTGCTTAGAATGGTGCCTGGCACCCTAATGTACACTTAATATATTTAAAATTCCAAATATCCCCAAGGATCTAGGGGAAAACATTTGATGGATCTGTATACCATGAAATGTAAATATTTAGTATGTAGGATGAAAAAAAATCATGAAACTAGAAATGCTGTTAGTCTTCTCTAAAACCAGACCACCAAGTTGTATCTTTTCCTAGCATCCCCGTTTGTCTTATCTTGATCTTCATTCTAACCACTACCCCACAGAAAATTAAACTTGATCTCTGACATCCATTCATTCTTATCTATTTGTTCTACCAAAGGGCAGTAAAGTCCATAGGCTAAAGCCATACTCCCTAAACAAGCTGTACTGTACTTTACTATAAAGTCATTTGTCATACTGTCTTATGAATAATTTGAGGAGTAAAATTCTTATTTCTCTATTTTCCTCAATAATCTTGTACTGGAAACTATCTGATGAATAATTTGGGGCAAATAAGGCTATCTGAGAAATAATGAGAGTGAGCCTGAGGGAAAGAGGAGGGAGACCTGGCAGTTCCATGGTTAACAAGGTGGACAAATAGGACAATCTGATAGAATTACAGGTCATAAGCCAATGAAAATAATATGTACTTGATCAAAAAAATCTCTTCTATAACACACCAGCTCTCTGCTAAGAAAGAATCCACTATATCATAAAGGAATCCACTGCATTTTTGGAAAACTCATTAGTAGGTTTTTTTCTCCTTTATCTAAGTATTCCCTTTTGCTGTGAACTGCCTGGCTTAGACTTGGACTGATTCCTCATACATTTGCTGACAAAATACCTTCAATTTTCTCAAGATTTTCAACCATGCCACTCTTGCTTACAACATATTCCCAAGTCTTTCAACAATAATTAATGGATGCAGAATTAGAAGAACTAGGAAGTGTAATCATTAAAGGAAATGTTAGAAACTAGTATAAGATTTAGAGTTTTCTTCCAGAAATAATTACAAAAGACTAAAACTAGGCTCTCTCTACATTTACTTTTTAGTGTGTGTGTGTGTGTGTGTATATATATATATATATATATATATATATATATATATTAGAAATATCTTTTGATCTGTAATAATTTTTTGTTTCTAATTTCCCTATTATCCCTTCCAGTGAGCCCTCTCTTCTAACAGTTAAACAAAGTCAACAAGTGTAGGGATCATTCTGGAAGGATATGAAGCATTCCATCTCTGTAGTCCCTATTACTCTGCCAAAAAAAAAGGAAGATGCTTCCTCACTTTCTTTGAGGTTCCTATTAGTCACTACAATTATTCACTGCTCAAATACATTTTAACACTCTTTGGATTTACATTTTTTTAGTCATTTACATATATTGTTCTCCTAATTTTGTTTCATCTGTGTTACCAAGTTTTCTGTGCTTCTTACACTTGTCATTTTTTAATGATGAAACAAAACTACATTTCATCTGTTGATATATTTATCTGTTTGCTTTAGTTATTTCCTAAATGATAGTCACTCATTTTATTTTCAGGATTTTTTAAAATTTTTTTTCTTTTTGCTATGATAAAAGCTGGTGGTAAGATTATTTTGGTGTATAAGGCTTGCCCCTTGTTGCTGAAGGTTGAAAATTTGTCTTTTACAAATTTTTCTTATCTAGTAATATTTCCTAGTCACATTAGTTATTACTCTCTATATATCTTAAATATTTGGCTTTTATTAGAAATATGAGACAAATCAGTAAAAATCTACATAAGGATTTTCATCCTATTTAAATTTATATTTCAAAGAGGAGAAAGGTATATTAGAAAAAAAAAAACCACTTAATTTTTGATGGATTTCCATCTCACTTACTGGCAGTGTGACTTTAGATAAGTCATTCATTCTCTGAGAGTCTCTTTATTTCAAAAACAAGGGAGAATGAACTAGATGGTTCCTGAATTCCCATTTGTCTCTTAATTTTAATTTCTTCTTACAAGAAACAAAATGCAATATGGCAAACAAATGAAAGAGTTAAATGTGACTTTTTTTTCCCATTCCTTCTAGAAACAAAGCTGTTTCTGTAGTGGTAAACTATAATAATCTGTCTCTGCTGAAGAATGCATTTTTCAAGTCATTAGAGGGAAGTTAATGGTGCTATGTCTTTTCCCCCAAAATTTATTTTAAGGTCTTATTTTTGCTTTTTTAAAAGTAATCATTGAGTTAAATAGTAATCAAATGCCAAGAGTGAGACAGCAGACTTATAGTCAATGTGATACAGACTGAGGTACTGAATAGATCTAGTTGTTCAAAAGTTTAATTTACTATATAACACTCCAAACTTCCTGTGCTTGTAATATTTTCACATCAGATAATAAGGAGCAGCATTGTTTACTTTGTATTTTATAAGCAAGCCAAAATTTTAATAAAGTTCCTCATTCCCAAGAATCAGAACAAAAAGCTTAAGTTCGTTAACAGGAAAGGGAGGAAGAAACTGCATTTTACAATACATCTTTTAACACTATTATTGCTTATTAATCTGAATCTACTGCTTGTTTTTTTTTCTGGGAAAGTTACTATATAATAAAATCTCTAGCAAAACTTGGTAATTTCACTGCATATCCTAAGGCAGAAATGGAATGTCTCAATTGCAGTCTAAAACTAAATTATTCAAAGACATCACTTAGATGACCATCACAAAGGAAGAAAATAAAAATAGTTATCTTATATTCTTAAGAAGATTAAGTGATTTAGGTTTTAGCCTTTAACTATAACGTGAAGCTTTGTTGCTTGTTAGTTCCTCACAAAATATCTTGTGTGTGTGCCTGTGTATACACACACACACACACACACACGTGTGTGTGTATGTATATATTCTCACATACACACATTGAGAGAGAGAGAGAGAGAGAGAGAGAGAGAGAGATTAAATAATTAGATCACCTGCATGTATCCTGGGCTTACACTAAGATCTCCCCAACTCTTAAATAATGGAATTTCAAAAGAGTTTCCCCAAAATAAGATCACCAATCAACAGTCAGGAGATCAACAAGAGGAAACAGAACAAACTTTATGACTACTATCTTTGTTTCTTTGCTCTCTGCCTCTCAAAACTCTTTTCCCTTGATCTAGGACAGTGAAGATTTAAAAGGAAGATTATAATAGAATAGGAGGGAGATAACTTATTTTCATTATAGATCAGTCACTGGCCATCAAATGGACAGATTGACCATAAAAATACCCATACACATATACAAAATTTTCATTTATCCCATATAACATTTGTTTGTACACAGTCATTTATATACTATCTCTCCCATTGGATTATAAATTCTACAGCAGGAAGAATCTTTTCAAGCCAGTCATTCCATTTTTCTTAAGCCCCTTCTATGTGACAGTCACCATGCTAAAGTCTGAAGATTAAAAAAAAAAGACCCAAAGACAGTCTCGAGGAGTTATTCCTTACAATCCCATGTAAATCACATAACCTTTGCATGCTACAACTTCTTCTATTAATCTAGCTTCACTTATTTGGCAGGGAAGTTGTAAAGGCAAATGTGATTGATGAAGTCTTTGGAACAGATAAGTTATTTTAACATTTGGTACCTGGATAAAATGGTCCAAAAAGAGTATTCTCAACCAGTGATGGCAAATTCACCCAGATAAAGGGGTCACAAAACTTTAGCTAAGGCTTGGTCTTATATTGACTAATAAAAAACCACCTATTAACATAATCTACATTCTATTGTGCTTTTATATATTTTGTTAAACATTTCCCAATTATATTTTAATCTAGTTTCACAGTATTGCGTATGGTGTCTGAAACCTCCATTCTATACAGAAAGTCTTAATAAGGCACGTTGCTGAAGACAATATAATGTACAGGTAATTTCCTTTGCATATTCATGGTATTTCTGAAAGGTTTAGCTTACTTTATATTTTTAAATGAATTAGAACCTGCTATTTAGTAGAATCCCGGTTAATCATTTTTTTTTTTTGCTTTTATTTGTACACATAGTACTTTTGTGAAGTTGAGGAACATTAGAGTTGCATGAATGTGTATACATGTATATATATATATGTACATATATATATATTAATAGATAAAGATATTCACTGGGCAGATCTCCTGCAGATTATAAAGAAGTGAAAAAAGATTCACAAAAGAGGAAGAGTATATGGTAAAAGTATTTTCCAAATATACTAAATTTTAGCATGCTTATTCTTTTGCATATTTTCTCCCTAAAGGAAAAGGACATTTGAGGTCAAAGCCAGTTAAGGAAAAAAACTACCTTATGTAGCAATAGTTCTCTTGACCTATTCGTTGTATGATACAGATACCTCATTATAGAACAGCATCCAACAGAAAAGTTATCTAGTTAATCAGCTTCCTGCAGGTCTAACACACCTT
This sequence comes from Macrotis lagotis, assembly GCF_037893015.1. Classification (NCBI taxonomy): domain Eukaryota; kingdom Metazoa; phylum Chordata; class Mammalia; order Peramelemorphia; family Peramelidae; genus Macrotis; species Macrotis lagotis. Next base: position 355,509,246 of record NC_133666.1, read on the forward strand.
TCATCAGAGATGAGAAAGTGTTAGTCACTAATCTACAGTTAAGCTGTCAATATTTTGTCAGTGAATTACAGTATGCCAACCTACTCTTTCCTCAAATTGTTTATAGTTATCCTATTGGGACAGAGAGCTGGTGTCTGAGTAATGGTTGAGTCCTGTGGCTAGTTGGCACAGATTGGTCAACCCATAGCCAGGAAAAGTCAACCTCCCAGTGCCCAGGCAAGTCCCGATGAGAACAAATTGTAGAGGAGTGGCTAAGAGTTTCCAGTACCAGTGAAATCACATGTCAGACCAAAAGAAAAGACTTCCTTACTCCGTCCAAGAACTACAAACCTCCAATTATATCGACTTACTTGAAATTCCTCAAACAAAATGCTCCACTTTCCGGATTCCACTCTTTCTGTCTTCCATCAGCTCTGGAATTCTCTACCCTCCCACCCTAGTCATGTTTTCCCCAGAATCCTTCCTTCAAGACTCAGCAGCAATCCTTTCCTGCTATCCCTGAACTGCTAATGTTTCCTCTTTCAGATACCTTTCTCAGTATATATTTTGTATCATCCAATAATATACATAATACTTGCTCCATTCGAATGGAGGTGCCTTGAAGGAAGGGGTTCATTTTAAGGGGGGGGGGCGTAAAGGTTGAGTTCATCTTTCTTCGTATCCCCAGTACAGAGTACCAGAAACAGAATAAAGTACTAAATAAATGCTTATGTATTTACTATTTGATGATGGGGGGGGAGGATTTTTAAAAATCTATTTGAAATTTATTTGGTAAATTTATTTTGGCAGAAAAAAAACCCAGAAATTCAGGATATTGGTTAGAGAACTGACAATTAAAATAAATTTTACTGGATCATTTTTAACAGCTGAAACTGAGAAGACAAAGTTTCTTATTCCCTTCCCCCCCACCCCCAACTCTGAATAATTAGGGGGCAATGAGTATGGCATACAGTCCATGATTTCAGGCTTTTTCTATGCAATAGTTAGTTTTTCTGAACTTTTTCCTGTTTTCTATTCTTTGTTATGGGCGAAAAAATAGAGGGGCAAGAGTGATATATATTGAGAAATGTAAGTGATTTTAAAACAAATTATATTAATTTTTTAAAGTGAGCTATTATCTAAAAAGCTCACTGAAACAAAGATCCATTAAATCTATGCAGACCTTTCTTGTTATTCAATTCTTTCAAACATTTTTGAGAAAGTCAAAGATATGCTACAATTATAAAATATCAACATTATTATTAAACTGAATGAAATAAAAATTGAGAAAACCTAAACTTTAATAACTTTTGCTATTTTCAGCTGCTGGCTTGGCAAATTTCTACAGAACAGGTCAAAGTTCATGATATGGTGGATGAAATAGTGGATTTTGGATCAGAAGACAAAGTTTGAAACTAAGCTAAGTCACTTAGCTTCATCTGACCTTCAGCAAGTCTCAACCTCTCAAAAATATGGGGAAGTCTCAACCTCTCAAGCTATGGGGAAGTTTCAACTTCCCCATAAGATGAAGATAACATTTACACTATTTTTGGGATTGTTATGAGAATCAAATTTAACTTTGTAAATATTAAAAATACCATAAAATGTGTTATTCTTTCTTTTATTAAGACACAGTTTGATTACTTTCTATGAAAATCCAGAAAGTGTTGCAAAAAACATCCCTTCAACACTAGAACTGAAATAAAGGAGGAGACAGGTGAAACAGGGGGAAAAAAAGATTCCTTGGAAAAAGCTAATAGTTTTTAAGAATGGATGCAAGAAAATCAAGCACCTCACTGAGATATAATAAAATAAAAGAATAAGAAAGAACTATGATTCTTTTTCTAAAAAAGCTTTCAACTATGAATATTTCTGTAGAATTATGTTTAGTGAACCCAAATAATATTAAAACCAAAAAGTTCCTAAGGCTTGACCCTCAAGTTTAACAGAAAAAAAAAATGGTCAAATCATCAAGGTACAATGAGAGCACTTAAAAGTTAAAGGGAAATTATTTAAATAAGACCAAGACATCCCAGTGGTTCTTCCAGGAGTAAAAGTTACAAGAAGAATATAACTATTCTTCTGTTTTTAATCAATCATTTTCCCTTAATTTTCTCCCTTAGCTTACAATGAATTGTGAGTGAGGAATCCAAACTTTCTGGTGGCATCTTAAAGGGTAAAAAAAAAAAAAATACAACTTTCAAATTTTTACCTAGAGCACAGAAGTAAAGTATCACCAAACAGGCACAGGAACCAAAATGAATTGTGAATTTCACTTTTGGGCTTGAAAAATAAATGACTTCCTAAGCTGTCATACTGTGCAAAAGCAATACCAAGCACATTTGTCTTTTGATACCTCCACTCTCATATGAACCACACAACATGGCAGTAAACATGAAAAGGAGTCACTCACCTACAATAAAAAGTAAAGGAGTGCTAAAAAAAAAGTAAGGGATTGACAAGGAAGAGCATCTGAACTAAACAGATTTTCATTCTCAAATAACATGGAAAGGTAATGAAAAACAAAACCAGTTAAATCATATGCATACAGTTAGTAAAAAAGGAAGGATGAAGAACATATGTCCAAGTGTGTCCATATCCAAATAGGTTAAAAATATACATAGTAAAAATATGTTTCAAAGAGCTACCAATTAAATTCATGTTTCAGGTTTTTTCAAACAAGCCTAATAACAACCAGTGAATAGAGTCCCATTAATGGAATTTAAATTTGGGTTCACCAAGATGCTTACCTGGGAGTCTTTAGGCAAGTTACTTATGCTAAGCCTCTAAGTGGGCTCTTGGGTCTCTTTGAGATCTAAATCTATGGTCCTGTGATTGTACAATGCAGTTGGGTGTCTCATGGATAGTGAGCTGGGCATAGAATCAGGAAGATTCATCTTCCTAAATTCAAATTCGGTTTCAGATACTTAATAGTTGTCTGATCCTGAACAAGTCATTTAATGCTATTTACCTCAGTTTCCTCATCCATAAAATGAGCTGGAAAGACAATGGCAAACTACTCCAGTATCTTTGCCAAGAAAACCACCCATGTTATCACAAAGTGACAGACATGACTGAACCAAGTGAAAAATAAAACATGATTCTGCATGCTTAGATCTAGTTTAGATCATTTTTTCAAATGATAATAATCTTCATTTCTCTCATTCTCCTCATATATTCTTTTGCTCTGGGGGACAATCTGTCTCAGATCCATGTATCACAAGACAGTCACAAAGAAGTTACAAGGGGAACCACACAACAGCACAATAAATGTGAAAAGGAATCACCTAAAATATAAAGTAAAGGAATGACAAGGAAGAGCATCAGAATCTAAGTAGAGGACAGAGATGTGATTTCACATATAGCACAATAACTAATTCTCCTCAAGATTTTACAGTTAAACCCTGAGGGATTAGAAAATTGCTCTAGAATTAGTGCTCATGGGTGATGAAAAAGGAAAAACATCACTTGTAAAAAAATATTCATAGCAGCCCTGTTTGTGGTGGCAAAGAATTGGAAATCAAGTAAATCTCCTTCAACTGGGGAATAGTTTAGCAAACTGGTATATGTATGTCATGGAACACTATTGTTCTATTAGAAACCAGGAGGGATGGGAATTCAGGGAAGCCTGGAGGGATTTGCATGAACTGATGCTGAGTGAGATGAGCAGAACCAGAAAAACACTGCATATACCCTAACAGCAACATGGGGTAATGATCAACCTTGATGGACTGGCTCATTCCTTCAGTGCAACCATCAGGGACCATTTGGGGCTGTATGCAATGGAGAATACCATCTGTATCCAGAGAAAGAATTGTGGAGTTTGAATAAAGACCAAGGACTATTACTTTTAATTTAGGGGGAAAAAACTGCTATCTTATTGTCTAATCTTGCTATCTCTTATACTTTATGTTTCTTCCTTAAGGATGATTTCTCTCTCATCACATTGAATTTGGATCGATGCATACCATAGAAACAATGCAAAGACTGACAAATTGTCTTCTTGGGGCGGGGGGAGGGAAATAAGATTAGGGGGAAAATTGTAAAACTCAAAATAAAAAAAAAATCTTTGAAAAAAATAAAAATAAAAAAGAATTAGTGCTCATGACCCTCTATCTTATATGCTTCTAACTCACTGATAATTAGCTAACAAGAATTAGTCTTTAGAAAAAGGAATTCACTAAATAGGGACAGTAAATAAAGTTGTCACAGAAACATCCCCTCCAAAGAAATAGCACATTCTCCCTTTTTTACACAAAAGGTCCCAGTGCTGGGGGAGTAGGGATGGTGGTGATGAAAAATGAACAAAATCACCTTCTGTGTACAAAGGGTAAACTCACAGTTCTTAATTAATGGAAGTCCTTTTTCCTCTTCATAAAAGCATCATCATGGTCCTTCTTAGGTCTGTCTAGCTGTTGACTTGGACTGGTACTCTTGTAGAATCCGGAGGATGCTTCGCTTCACTGTGTCTAATTTATACTCTCTCAGCTTCCTTGCTGATGCATTATTTGCTACTCATTCAATTTCACTTATGACAAGAACAATGTGATGACAAGGGCAGTGTGATCTTTCCCCCATCTCTTGTCCCCTGTGCCTTTCTATGGGTAAAAGAATCAGTCTCCTCAACCATTCCGGAAGCTTAACTTCCTCACTTCTGGAATTCTTGTTCTAATATACATAAAATCAGAAGTTTTATTCTTCTTTATAATTCTTTCAATAAATGAGAGGCACTTTAATATATGTAATTCTGTCATTAATTACAAGTTTCAATGGTTTGAAATGTTAGCTTTACCCTAATTTTTTTGATCCAAATTTTTTCAATTGACAAGCATTTATTTACTTTCCTTCCTAATTCCATCCCATGGGAGACAGGAGGAAAGGCAAGAGAGAACAAAACCCTCATAATAAATACAGTCAAGCAAAACAAATCCCCACATTATCCATGTCTAAAATACATGTCTCATTTTTTGCCCTCTGTTGAGGAGGTGGAGAACATTTTTCATCATTATCAATACTCTTATTCTAATTTAAACAGATTTTCCTGTCAGTGGTCTATGTTAAAGCACTCATAAAAGCACTCATATAAAGTCCAAATCTGTCTTTGAAATTATATACTGCCTTGAAAATTATATATCATACTATATCATTTTTCTATAAAAGGACTCTTGTGGATGCCTAGGAAGTTTATGTTTGGAATATAACAATAATAATAAGCAATTATATAAAGTTTTAAGTTTTTAAAACACTTTACAAATGTCATTTTTTCTTCAAAACAACCTTAGAGGATAGATGTTTTTAATATCTACATTTTCTAGGAAACTGAGGCAGAGAAAGGCTAAGTGAATAGTGCAGGGTCACATCTAGAAAAATGTCTGAGGCACAGTTTCAACTCAGATCATCCAGATTCCAGTTGAGTACTGGGTATTCTATCCACTCAGCTACTCTTAACTCCTCTTCATTGTCTGCCATCAGAATGGCATAATCTGAATATCTGAGATTATTGGTATTTCTTCCAGAAACCTTAATTCCAGTTTTTGATTCACACAGCCTGGCATTTCTCATGATATTCTCTGCATTTAAGTTAAATAAATAAGGTGAACTTTTTTTTTTCAATTTTAAACCAATTATTTCTTCTATGCTTCATTGTCACTGTTGCTTCTTGGTCCACATACAAGTTCCTCAGGAAACAAGTAAAATGATTTGGAACTTCCATTTCTTTGAGAACAAGCCAACTTCTGTGGTGACCTATACCACAAGGTTTTAATGTAGTCAATGAAGTAACAGTACTTTGTTTTTCTGGAACTCTCTTACTTTCTCCATAATTCAGTGAATGTTAACAATTTGGTCTCTAGCTCCACTGTCTCTTTGAAAACCAGCCTGCTCTTCTGATAATTCTTGGTTCTCATACTGTTGAAAAACATTGTGTAGAGCACCAGCCCTGAAATCAGGAGGACCTGAGTTCAAATCCAGCTTCAGACATTTGACATACTAACTTGTGACCTTGGACAAGTCACTTAGCCCTGTTTGCCTCGCATGCAGGGTCATCTCCAGTCATCTTGATCTGTATCTGGCCATCCTAGTGGCTCTGGAGGAAAAAGTGAGGCTCGTGGGGGCAGTTAGGTGACACAGTGGATTGGAGCACCAGTCTTGGAGTCAGGAGGACCTGAGTTCAAATCCAGCCTCAAACACTTAATAATTACCTAGCTGGGTGGCCTTGGGAAAGCCACTTAATCCCATTGCCTTGCAAAAATCTTAAAAAACAAAAAAAAGTGAGGCTTGTTGAGTTAGTACAATCAAATTTAATTCATGTGCTTGTCATAGTATCTCTTTCCTGATGTCATGATCTTCTTCAAAAACAAGGACACTGTGGGAACCTAGGCAAGTCACTTAACCCCAATTGCCTCACAAAAAAAGGAAGATAAAAGAAAAAAAGGACATCATCATCATCATCATCAAGTTGAGTACTGAGTATTCTATATCCACTCAGCTAGCTGCAGTGAAATAATAGTAAAGTCTTACTGCAGGGATGAATCCTAATTTTAGATTTTGGAGGATCTGTGATACTAGTGCTCAAACAGTTGCAATAACTAACTAGGCATCCAAAGAAATGGCACCTGCCTCCATGTCATTTTTTGTAAGCAAAGTGCATAAAATAATATATTCCCATATTTTCATAATGATCCTGAAAAGTACATGAGGCTAGATTAATTTTATCTAAAATAAATCAACTAAGAACAACAAACATATTGCAGAATATACAGGATATAAAACATTGCTAAAATATCAATACAAATGACTGCTGAGAAACTCCACTGAATTGATAATTAAGAGATCACTGTTGAACTGCGAAAATTTCATAAGAGAAGAAAATGGGATCAAGAATAAGAAAAGTACAGTCTAGATGCAGCAGGTAACAGAAAGTTTGCCTAAAAAAACTAGGAAAGATATAGGAAGGGAATTAAGAGGGGACAAAGGGGCCAAGGGAAAGCTATAACAAGAAAGGAAGCCTCTGGATATCAGGATAAGTTAGAAAGGAAGAGGCTGTTCAGGAAAACTTGTGTGAAGCAAGTCATCTACTCAGGTATCTAACAGTAAATAGATACCTCCACATATTTAAAATGCAGTACAAGATCTGAAAAACTAATTAAATCTTTAGTTATACTTTTCACTTTAATTATACTTTTCACTTTACACAATCACTAACAACACTTAATATTTCCCATTTTTGAGGCACCTGCAAAGAGTTTTTATAGGAATCTATTGGTACACTGCCAGTTCAGTTAAAAATACATGTACATGGTAGTTGGCCATAATCTGAAGCATTTTAAAAACAACTGCTATAAATAAAGCAACAAGCCCACAATAAAAAAGTTTAGAGGTGGAAAATAAAGTAAAAGCCAATAAATATGGAGTAGTAATAAAAATTTTCAGTATAGAGAAAGAAAAGAAAAAAGATTTAGTTATAAGAAGCGGAATGGGCTATTTTGAAATTGTATTCATTAGAAATTATAAAAGTAGAATGGTGGATTTTCATAGGCAGAGCTGACTGATAGACAAATAATACAAAAAATATATAAATTTTGTAGTCAAATGCTATTACTTGTCTGACAGGTTTATTTTTGTACAGATTAGTATATTACTAAACAAAGCCCTTTTTAAATGAAGCATACATTTCCAGATAAAGGAAAATTCAAATAACCAATCAAGCACAGTTCAAAACAACACTAACAAACTATAAAAATGTACTCCCAAAAGATCTACTTGAAAATTTTTAATTGGGAAATGAGGTTAAACTTTTTCTCCAATTTTTAAAATTATGAAGAAAAACACAAAATTAGAGTATAATTTCTATCTGTGATTTTTTTAAAAAACCAAATCAGGAGAAAAGGTTGTAGTTTAAAGAAATCTCTAAAACCTACTTTTGTGCTTCAAGACATTAACAACTAGCTCAACCTTTCCCTTAAACAAAGCACAGTGCTATTTGAACTTTTAACAATGGAAGTTGACTTTTCTGCCAAATTTTGTTGCAAACTGTTTTTCATTAATAAGCTTTTTAAAGTGCATCTAATAATAAAATCCACTGTTCCCTTTGTCCTGGCCTCATTATTCTGGTGTCTTGCTGGGCTTGGTCTTTTGAAATGGTTAGACACACATTAGCTCAAGTTCCCAACATGCTGGAAATCCCATCATCTTACCTATTGAAACTAGCTCAGGAACATCATAACAGGACAATGAATATTATATCACTGAAGACATGAGCTTTTCTAGGGGAGGAGGGCAATGGGAAAGGGAGGAGAATGAAAGAGAATATAAGAGAAAATCTGATAACAAATATATGAAGAGTTTGTGCATTTTAGCATGATATTGATCAAATATGGCAGAGTTTTATATAATGCCAAAATTAGATTTTTAGAAAAATGTTCCTTAAATAAAAACATTCAATATGCCAAGAAAAATTGAGTGGTGACGCTAGACATAACAAAATCTTATGGAAGTATGAAGTATGGTATGTGTATATCCGTTGGGTATTAAATTAGTAATAAAGAAATAAGGTATTAAACTAGTCAGTTAGGCAGTCTAGCTTTATCAGCCAGTCACACTGACTTATAGCTGTCAAACTAAAAGGCCAGTACTGAGAACCCAGAGAACCAAGAACTGGCTAGATCTGTTAATATGATCAAAAAACAAGTGACTTTCCCTGTCTCAATTTTTCCTTTCTCAAAAAGTAGACAAGTAGACAAAGTAGATTGTTATGAAAAACAAATAAGATAACAAGCTATGAAAAGGTGGTACTAAAAACACATGAATGATAGTGTTGTTCATATTTCAAATCAACTCTGCTCAAGCAATTTCAAATATTTATTCCTTTAAAAACTATGTTTTTTACAGTTATCTTACTCATTTTCTACTTACTGCTTGTATAAAAAGGGGGAATTTGAGGTTGAAGGAGAAAAGAAATTGATGGGGAATCCATACAAGTAACCCCAGTACTCTGTTGACAATGGTTCTTAAACTTTTTTCTTTGTCATGGAAGCCTTTGTGGTTTTGTTGTTCGATGGGATCTGACTCTGTGACCCCATTTGGAGTGTTCTTGGCAAAGATATTGGAATGGTTTCCCATTTCCTTCTTCAGTTCATTTTATAGATGAGGAAACTGAGGCAAACAGGTTTAAGTGACTCACTTGGGAAAATTGAACTAATTAAGTGTCTGAAGTCAGATTTCAAAAGTGAGTTTTTCTGCCTCCAGGCTCAGGACTCTTTCTACTGTGACAGACAGCTAAAGGCTTGTGGCAATTGGCTAAAACTTAAGGATGAATCCCTTCTCAAGAACAGTATTTTTATTTTTTAATTGAAATTTTATTTTTCCAATTACATGCTTTATAGTAGTTTTTCAACATCCATTTATTTGCAAATCTATGAATTATACATTTTTCTACCTCTCTTCCTTTCTCCCTCTCTCCATGGTGGCTAACAGTCTGATAAAAGTTATACATAAACTTTTGTGTTTAAGATATTTACATATTAGTCATTTTGTGTAAGAAGAATTAAAATTACTAGGAAAGGAAGAAAAGCATGAGATAAGAAGGGAAAATGTAAGAAAAGTTTTTAAAAAGTGAACATCAGTATGCATTCAGATTATGGGGTTTTTTCCCTTTGGATGTAACTGGCATTGTCCATAGCAGGTCTCTAAGAGTTGTCCTTGATCTCTAAACTGGGAAGAGCTGCACATATCATAGTTGATCAACTCTTAATGGTGTTACTGATATGTACAATGTTATTTTGGTTCTGCTCCCTTCATTCAATATCACTTCATGTAATTCTTTCCATGTTTCTCTAAAGTTCTACCACTCTTGATTTTTTAGAAAACAATAGTACTCTACAACATTCCTTTAGCATAACTTGACAGAACAATATTTTAAAAGCATAGAAACAAAATATAGAATATTAGAGGAAACTAATTATATTAAAATTCATTTATCAAAATATTTTTTTAAAAGCAACCTCTTGGATACCAGGTGACAATTCCAGTCTAGAAGAGTCACCTGAAGTCTTTTAAGACCAGACTTCCACAGGTGAAAAAAAGTTTTTTATAGTGGAGGGGTGGGAGTGAGTGGAAGGATAATAGCAGATTATCTACAATTTCTAAAGTTTCTGGACTCATCAATGCTCTTTAAATAAAGGTATCATTAGTGTTTCAGGAATTAGTTCAAGGATAGGTTATATGCTACAAGGGAAAAAGAATAGGATTTTAAGTCAAAGGACATGATTTCAGGTCCTTCCTTTGAGGCTTACTTCCTGAGTAATCTTGATCAATTTACTTAACTTCAGTTTCCTCATCTGTAACACTAGGGCAATTCAATCCCATCCAATCTACATCTAGGATCTATTTTTTCTGTAGCCTCATGCAAATCTACCAAACTCCTATTCTGTAAGCTCTCCTGAACTGAACAAAATAATTTTTCCACCTGTATCTTTTAGATCTGAAAAATCCCTCTCCTTTAACATAATAAGAGGCAGTGTTACAGAAAGAGATTTAGAGATTTTCTGCAAGCAACAATGCAGCTTTGTCAACTTTAAATCACACCAGAACAGTATCTTTGGTGGCCTCTAAAAACTACTTTGCTTTTTGAAATTATATGTTCTAATAAACTACTAAAAATATTTTATGGAATATGTTTTTAAAATAAAATGGAACAGAAATTGACTTTGTTTTCAAGATTTCCACAATAACATACTTTGGAAATAATTATTTTTATACTCTCTTGCAAAATATAGAGAAACCACAACCATCTGAAAAATTATTTTGAAAGCATTGACCATACTGGCTTTATTTCTTTTGCACTTATAAATTTAGTACCTTTTGAAAAACTGACATGTTTGAAAACTTGGTCTCATTTTAAAACTGGTAATTATTTGCCACAGAGGGAAGATTCAGAAATAAATAAGAATTCAAACTTACCTATAAAGACTCAAGTTTTTCTTCACATCTATGAATGATTCCCAACTGGGGAATAATTTTAAGAAAATGAAGAAACTTACATTTAAAAAATATTGATAATAAAATAGGCATAGAATTTTATTAACACTCTCAATTAATGCTTGGAATATTACTGTTCCCTAAATAACATTTTGGACAATTTTGTTTTAAAGAAAATCAAATTAAAGTAAGGTAATATTTTTATCAGAATACATATTTGGGTTCAATTAAAGATTATTAAACACATGGTGACCAATGCTTTGATTTTTTTTTTTAAATAGGGGTAAAGCAGTCACTGACAAAGGAGCAGTGAAAGCAAATAAACAAAATCTTTTTTAAAATGAATCAAAGCTGTCTGAGTTAGTATACAGACCTAAGGAGATGAAGTAAATACCAATAAGTAATTTTATGAGTATAAAGAATTCCAACTACATATTACTTTATTAATATTTATAACATCCTCCCAAAGCAGAAAGCTGACCTGATTATTCACTTTTTACAATGAGAAAAATGGGGTACACTAAAATGTCCCAAAGTGTGGAGCCAGTACAAACTCTACTGAGAATAGTACTTCATTGAACCAAAGTTCCTAAAACTCAGCAGCTACTGCCTCACATTTACATAAGGTTTTCACTATCAAAAAACAGTTTTTCACAAAAATAAGGTAGGTCATTCACAAGAAAAAGAATCCAAGGAATGGCGACTATAGTGACTATGTATTTGTAATTATATTACCTTTAAATTTCCTTTTTTTGACTTCAAAAAAATTCCTTTTCTGTTACATAAAAAAAAAACACTCAGCAAGCATAAAGTCAAATGAATAGTTCTATATAGTGCACAATGGGAGGAAAAGGATTTTGTTCCCTTTCCCCCAAAAAAAGAAAATGGAAAAATAGTATCATTCAAGAATTAACTAGACAAATGTATATTTCGGAAACTGGACGGTCTTGGAGAAGATAGGATACAGCCAATAGTATTCTAAGTTCTGATCTGAATCCAGTCAAGTTTGACCTTGTGCACTAATTTCCTTTCTTCAAACTCTGTGAACCCAACTGTGAAATGAGGTGAAGTTTGGCTCCTGCTAAAGAATTCATGCTTATTTAGACTAAACTGTGCTAAATGATTACCTTACAAAATCCAGAATCGTAACCTGCTTTTCACAAAAGCTATTCTCCTAACCAAAAGCAGCATATTTACACAAAAGTGATAGAAGAAAATAAATAATTTCTAACTACATGTTGCAAAATTCACCCATCAACCCACTAATGGAAGAAGTGTATGCCTAGAAATTCCAGTAATCTGTGAGTCCCCTTGATCCTGGTGTCAGTTATACTAATGTGACTCTAACAAATGCTAAATAATGACTGACTTGGCAAATTATTGTCAGAGTTGTAAATAAAATTAGTTTTCAAAATAAAATTGACTGTACAATATGATAAAAATATAGGCTGTAAGATACTGGGAAAAGTGAACAAAATCTGGTTTCTTTCTCATCAAACCTTCCAGTAGAGAATTAAAAATGACCATATGGTACATGAAAAAGAATAATCATTTCTTGCAGTCAAAATTCTTTTCAATAAATTGTCCCCTTCCTTCTTTCTCTCACTTAAACACAAAGGATAATATCCATCTCCAAAGACTATATAGCACTCTAGAAGAAACTTTGCTATGTGATCAGTACAGAGAATAGACTTTAGTGATCAACCTAAAATCTCTATATTTCACCTTTCTTAATTCCAGTGTCTTCTTTCTGATAATTCTCTATTTTATTCTCTATATGAATAGCTTTGTATATGTCTGCTGGATGTTGTCTCCTCTAATAGATGGTAAGCTCCTTGAGGGCAGGGACTCTCTTCTGCCTCTTTTTGTATCCCTAGTGCTTAATCAATATTTATTGATTAATTGATGTTTTGGTAGTCATCTTCAATTTATTCTGTCTGTGTCTGTCTGTCTCTATTTATACACACACACACACACACACACAAATATTGCATTTGTCTTTTCTATTAAACTGTGAGCTACTTGAGAGTGAGTACCATTTCTATACTTTTGATGTTTATCACAATAAGCACTTAATAAATGCTGGCTGTCTGGTATTTGAAGCAAGAGGATATAAGGAGGATGTTAACTATTAGGACTGAAGATCTTCAAGACAGTTTCCATAAAAAATATGTAGGGAAAAGACACAAATAAGGAAGATTAGAATGCATACCTTTCTTTTATAGTGAAGTATACCAAAATTTCTAGATCTTTAAAAAAAATACTCAGTTCCTCCCTATCCCGCTTATTTAGCCCTTGGTTAAATATGGTTTAGCAGAATATTGTAGGAAAGGGCCATACATATTCCAGCAAACCAAAGCTCACGCATGCTTATAGTCAACAACTTCTTTTAACAGACCAAAAAGTCCTCTAATTTTACTTGCGTCTAGAAAAAAATAAACTTCCTTAAGGGTGTGTGTGTGTGTGTGTGTGCGCGCGCACGCGCGATTTCCTCGTCTAACATTTCTATATGTTAAACCACCAAAATTATGACAAAGCTTTCTTTAAACTCTTTCACAGTAGAATCCAATCTCAGGCTTTACTAGTCTCTATAAAGAAAAATACTGAGCACAACAAAAAAAGCTTTTAAGCTATATTGGGGATAAGAACAATGAAAGATTCGTTCTGGTCCTGGGAGCAGATAGGGCTATGATCTCACAGAAAGGAATTGGATCATCTCTGCCTCTGCTATTTTGCTGCTGCTTTCCCTATCAAGACGAATGCTCTCCAAAGGAAGAATAGACTTAAAACACATTACGAAATTGAAAACCAAGATAAGTGGGGAGATAGTAAAAAGGCTACCTGGCTGTTTTAGCTAAGTCACTGGGCCTGTACAAATTACATCTATGGTGCAGATGTGACAGCCCAACAGCCATCCTTTATGTCTGAGGAATGGAAGAGAATGGGAGGTGTTCCAATAGATCAAAAATAGGAAAATGTACTGATTCTGAAACTGGGAGAAAAGGTATATCTGTAGGCCACAAAATAATACTAAGATGACTGGCATTAAATAGGTGGGATTGCAGGCCCCTTGGTTTATGAAGACTTAAAAGCACCAGAATGATCATCATAAGCCAGAAGGATGAATTCATAAAGAACCATGTGGTAAAATGGGGTAGCATTTCCATTTTTGATACATAATAATTGATTAAAGAATGTATATAAGTCCAACCATTCTGGAGAACAACTTAGAACTATGCTCAAAGGGACAGCAATACTGCTAACTAGTTCTGTGATCCAAAAAAAGGGGGAAGGATCCATATTTACAAAAATATTTATAGCAGCCTTTTATGCTGGTAAAAAATTGGAGACTGAATGCCCATCAACTAGACAAGTTGTGGCATATGGTTTTAACAGACTACTATCGGACTATAAGAAATGACAAAGGGGATGATTTCAGAAAAACCTGTCAAGACTTATGCCCACAGTAATAGCAAGCTTGTAAAGACAATCAATTGTCAAGGACTTGGTAGGGATTCACCAGAACTTCAAAGGATTCATGACCCATGATACAAAATTCTATATTAACTCCACACAATCACAAATTTGTGAGTTCTAAGGAAACATAGCCTCAGAAGCCATCTGGTCCAACCCTTATTCAAAAGAATCTTCAGTTTAACATGCAAAATAAGAGGTCACTCACAGCCTCTCCTTAAGGAGTAAGGAGAACTATCTCCTCAAGGCAGTCCATTTTACATTGGGTCATTTCGGGGTGGCTAGATGGCACAGTGGATAGAGCACCGGCCCTGGAGTCAGGAGGACCCGAGTTCAAATCCGACCTTAGACACTTAATAATTAATTACCTAGCCATGTGGCCTTGGTCAAGCCACTTTAACCCCATTGCCTTGCAAAAACCTAAAAAAAAATGACTCTACATTGGGTCATTTCAAATTATCTAACATCAAATTATTTATCTAACATCAAACCTAAATTTACCTCCTTGCAACCATAACTCATGATTATGCCTTCTGGGGCCTATCTCTCCTCCATATGCTGTTGTTCATTTTGTCCAACTCACTGTGTCCTCATTTGGGGTTTTCTTATCAGAGACAATGAAGTGGTTTGTTATTTCCTTCTCCAGTTCATTAGACAGATAAGGAAACTGAGGCAGAGAACTAAGTGACTTTCCTAGGGTGATAGTTTTACTAACTGTATCACCCTGGGAAAGTATTTGAATCAGAATTTGAACTCAGGTCTTCCTCACACCAGACCTGGCACTCTGTTCATTTCTCTACTTAGTTGCCTCCATGTCCTCCAGAAGACAGCCCTTCAAATTTTTAAAGATAAGTATAAAGTTTCCCCCAAAGTCATCTTTTATACAGGTCAAACACACCTGGACCACTGAATCCTTCTGACTTATTCTCATATATCATGGACTCTTGATCTTGACTGTCCTTCACTGTTCCTAGAACTGAACTCTTTAAATCATGTTGCCCAGAAATGAACACAATACTCCAGATGAGGTAGACAAAGGCAGAGTACAGTGGAATTGTTCCTTCTTCCTGGTAGGTATGTCTCGCTCCTAAGGCAGCATGAAACATTAGATTTTTTTTTCCCTCTATAGTTGAATCAGCATATTATTGCCTTTAAAAAATCCACAAGATGGAGAGATAGATGCAAATTAGATGGATCCATGGGTACTTCAACAACCATACTCAAATATTTAATCTCAAGTATTAGACAGAGATTAAAACAATGAAAAATACAAAAATGAGGGAAGAAAGGATAAAACAGCAATCTATGTCAAAAAAGATTTGAGAGAATCCAGTGGAAAAAAGCTCATGTGAACTTAAACTATATTGAGAGAAGTATAATATACAAGGAAGACATGAGCACTCTACAAATATTTAAGGTGTTCTCAAGTAGAAGAGAAATTAGAAATGGTTTTACTTGGCCCCAGAATACAGAGTATGGATCATGAAAAAAGACTTTAGTTTCATATCAAGTCAACTTAGGAGGTCTTCCAGCAAGGGCAGGATATGTATTATGGGGGAGGAGAATCCTGAAGAAGTTCACTTTAGGAAATCCTAAAGAAATTTCAATTAGGGGTTAGACTGGATGATTTCTGAGTACATTTCCAATTTGAATTCTGTAACTCTAAGTGTACACATGAATTGCCATTCTATTACTAAAAAAGAAAAATCAAATGCACATGCATGCTTCAAATTGTAAGTTGGTAATGAACATCTGAAAAATGCATCTTTACCTGCAGGAACAAATGGAAATCCCAGTCTAGTAAAAATTATAATAGTGTGGGCGGCTAGGTGGCACAGTGGATAGAGCACCAGCCCTGGAGTCAGAAGGACCTGAGTTCAAATCTGCCCTTAGACACTTAATAATTACCTAGCTGTGTGGCCTTGGGCGAGCCACTTAAACCCCATTTGCCTTGCAAAAAACCTAAAAAGAAAAATTATAATAGTATAATCTTATGTGTTATAATCTTAGAGAGCTCTAGTTCAATTCTCTTAATTTTACAGATAGGGAACCTGAGACTGAGAAAAGTCGAATGACTTGCCTAAGGTAAAAAGGTCATAAATAGCAAATTTAGGATTTGGGTTCTAGAATTCCAAATCTAATGCTCTTTTCCTTTGCCATCATGACTGACAAACATGAGATCTATATAGAAATACGTCATGTAAATTAAAAAACCCTTTTAAATTAGTTTAATGTTCTGATTACAATGATGTCAAACTATGTAATCATAAGGCTCAGAAGGTTATAAAGCTGGTTATATAATTATTGGCATGTTTATTTTTTCTTATTGAGTTAAATACATCTAAAAGGGAAGATAAATTCACATGATGCTCATGTCTATATATGAAAAATTATTAAAATTCTAAAACTTGATATTTTTATATTAAATAATGACAATTGGATGAGTTTGCCATCTTGACAACAAATCTCCCTACATAATGGATAATTCACTAGGTTTAACAAGTTATCAACTATTTATTAAATACCTGCCTAGGCAAGGGACACTGTCAGATGCTAGTGCTACAAAGGAAAAAACGAAGCAGCCCCCTGACCTCCAAAAACTATATTACAAGAAAACACTATCTTTACACAGGTGTGATATTTAATTTTTTCCAATTATTTTTATAAGATTGAGTTCCAAATTTTCTCTTTCCTTACTCCTTCCCCAAGACTTTAAGAAATCTGATCTGTTATAAATGTACAATCATGTTAAACCTATTTCCACATTAGTCATATTGTGAAAGAAGAAACAAAAGGAAAAAACACAGAAAAAGAAAGTGAAAATAGACATCCTCAGTTTTTTTCTCTGAATATGTAGATCATGTTCCTTTGAAATTGCCTTGGATCATTTTATTGCTGAGAAGAACTAAGTCATGATTGATGATCACACAATGTTGCTGTTACAATGTACAATGTCTTCATGGTGCTGCTCATTTCACTCAGCATCAGTTCATGCAAATATTTCCAGGTTTTTCCTGAAATCTGCCTGTTCATCATTTCTTATAGCACAAATAGTATTATAACATTATATTCATAGACCACAACTCATTCAGCCATTCTCCAAATGATGGGCATCCCCTCAACTTCCAATTCTTTGTCCCCACAAAAAAACTGCTAGAATATTTCTATACATGTAGGTCCTTTTCCTTTGTAAAGAAATAAGTAATTTCTAGAGGGAAAGAGCACTGGTAATGAGGATGCATGGAGCAGAAAAGGCTTCATGTTGGAGTTGGCATCAGGAAAGATGTTTAAGGAAGCTAGATTTCAAAAAGTAGAAATAAAAAGCAAATATATTCCAGACAAAAAGAGACAACCACCTCTGCAGAGGCACGGAAGCAGAATGGCATGTTATGAATTGGGCACAGTTAGTAAGCCAGTTTGATTAGAAGTGAGTACAAGAGTAGAAAGAACATTATATATGTCTGAAAAGGCAAATAAGAATCAGATTTGGGAGAAGTACCAGCCTATCCCTACTCTAGGGGCTACAGGGAATCATTGAAAATTTTTAACCATGAGTAGAGATATTTCTGTGTCTTTCAGTAATATCAGTTTGGCAGTTGTGTGAAAGATGGAATGGAGATGGAGACCAGAAGCAGGAAAACTAATCAAGCTACTGAAATAGCCCAAACAAAGAAGTCTAAACTAGAAAGACAGCTATGTGAATAGAGATGAGAAATGCTAGGGAGATGGGATTGGTAAGATTTGGCAATGTAATAGAGAACAAGGAAGAGGGGAAGGATTGAGGATGACTCCAATATTAAGAAACTGAGTGAAAAGAATTATTCCCTCGTTATAAATCTGGAAAGATGGTGATGCTTTCAACTAAAACTGGAATTCCAGAAGAGAGATTTGGGGATGAGGGAGAGGGGTAGGGAGAGAGGAATATGAATTCAAATTTCAGGCACAAAAAGTCTGAGATGTGGAGGAGATAAATAAAAGGTAGCTGGGAATGCAGGATTGAATTTCAGGAAAGTTTGAAGCTGAATAAATAGATTTAGAAAGTGTCTGCCTGGAGATTATCACTGAATCCATGGGGGCCTGATGAGATCACCAAGGAAGAAAATAGAGGAAAAAAGGGCCGAAGAAAAACTTTTAATACCCATATTGGCTCTTAAGAGGTGAAAGATCATCTAACCTAATCCCAACATCTTACAGGTATTGAAACTAAGTTCCAAGGGAACATTAAATGTCATACTCAAGATGGGAGATGAATTGAACTGCAGGACAAGGACTAAAATCCAGATCTTCCAATTCCTTCCACTATTTTTCATCCTACAATATTATGTCATTTCTAAGGACTCAGATCATGCTTATATTTTTATTTATCACTCAATTCATTTTAAAAAACCATTTGCTCATGATAGCATTTTTACGGATGGTTATAGACAAGCATCTGATCATAGTTTATAAAATGGTCAGGAATGGAAGTTACCAACTGGTTTCCCCAGGATCACCTCCCCCCCGCCCTTGTATCTCACATAGTACTTTTTTTAAACATCACAAATGAATTAATCATACTACTTCATATTATGAAGATACCACTTTACTAAGTGCAGGGGTCATATCTGTGGCTTTATTTCTCCCAGCAGCCAGAACAATGGTCTTCAAACAATTTTTGTAATGCATTGTATTATATAACAGCATCTTATTTCTTGTAATAACTTTCTCCAAAAAATAAAAATGACAGTAAAATTATACTATAATCAATTCAAGAAATCTTTATTAATCACATAATCATTATACTCTAAATTAGGTCTTAAAAGCCAGGGATATCAAGACAAAAAAGTAAAAAAGACAATTGCCTTCAAGGAGCTCATATTCAACTGGAAAGACAACAATATGCACTGTTGCAATTGTTGCATTTTTACAAATATAAATGAGTAAGTATAAGGTAACTTCAAGAAGCTGTAGTTATTACTGTACTACAGTTTAAAAAATATAGGAACATCTATCCACCTCTGGGGGGGGGGATCTCTTTACCCCAAGACTTCTATCCATCATGACAATTGTCCTTAATCACTTTGCTGGCTCTATTTATGACTTGTTGGATTTTAATATCATGCCCCAGTAGAGCTAGCCTTCTCCTCCACTCTTTTTCAGTTCCCTTCTCTGTTGTCCCCCCCATTAGAACACAAGCTCTTTGACACTATAAGCTATGTCTTTCTTTGCACACAGATACCTTCACACTTAGTACAATATCTGGAATATGGTAAGCCTATCTGTGATAACTGTGGAAATCAAAACCATTTGACAACAGTTTAAATACTACTAAATCAGACAAAGCAAATATTTTTGTAATGATGTGTCCACACATGATGGAGAAATAATTAAAAACTACTTATAGAGAATTGTCAAGGTCAACATTTCTAAGTAAGCAAAAATATCTGTATCTGGGTTATTATAATAAACAAGTGAGAAATAGAGAAAAAAGTAGAGATTCCTAGGAGAAAGGAGGAAAGGACTGGTTAAGGTGGAAAGGTGGTGATAGAATTAGGAATTTATCAGCTTTTGTTACTTTGGAGAAAAAAAAGTATATTATTACCCTATAAAATACAAGTAAGCTGTTAAATGTTATTTCTAAATCTAATATATTTTTCCTTTTTAAACACAAAAATGAATAAAAATCCTCTGTAATTCAGGCATAATCTTAACATCCCATGAAACTGTTTAGCAACAAATTTAGATGGCATGTTAAGTGAAATTAAATCTATTTAATCCAAAGAATATTTACTATTAGGCAAATTTGGTAATAAAACATTTATTTTTCTTCTATAACTTGGGTCTGAAATATTTTCAACATTTGCAACTGAAAGCTGCAAAGAAAATCAAACCCATACAAAAGAAATTAAAATGGCAGTCTGTGTACATCTGCTTTAACCTAAAAACAAAAGCCATTTTGCTCCCTCTTCAGTGCAAGCATAATCAAAGCACAAAAAGCACAGATGGTTTAGATTTTCTTTATAGAGAGTGACTGAGAAGACTAACATCTTCAATATTTATACAGGCAAGACTGATCTTAGTGGCATTTTTTAACCAGGAATTTCTATAAGACAAAGGGGAATTCTTTTAAGCAACTAAAAATTAATTGGGCTAAACTGATATTCCACTGAGAATTAACTGACTCTGTTCCATAGCACCACAGTAATAAGACAATGAAACTCAAATCACAACAGCATTGTAATTTCATTTAGCAGTTTCATTCCCAGACAGATACAATACACAAAAGTCACAGGCCTTGCTCTTTAAGAGCTTCAAAAAAAAATGTTTTTAAACAGTACAACAAAGCAACTTGGTTAAAATGTATATGAAGAGATTTAGTCATTAGCATTCGTAAACAGAAAAAAAGAAAAAATAATTATATGATCTGATCTATTTCTGTGACATTATCTAACTTTATAACTTGGCTCAATATAAGGAAGAAAGAAGAGACATGAGTGATATCTGACTTAACCAAGTCCAACAATGCAAAGATCACATGCCTCTTTTCATATATTTTTGTATATATATGAATGCATCTTAGGGAAAAAGTTATAATAAATTTGTTATGATCATTTTCTCTTTGTTACATCATTCACCATATTCTTTACAGATACTTACCATGTAAAATTTATTTAATCCAAGAATGGACACTTGGTTTTCTCACCAGCAAGTCCCTAGTTTCCTTTTTTAACTATGGCTCTACATCCCAACTCTTTTATTAGACATGCATTCCCTATGTTTGTATTAGAAAAAAGGGGAGGGATGAACTTTTTGAAAAATTTAAAAGAAGGGAGTATTTAAGTCAATAATAAGCATATACATGGTCCATTCATGAATCCTACATAACTTATGTAATCAGTCACAATCTAACCTATCCTTCACAGTTCTCAAATCTTTTCCTTTAGGTCCCTGTTCTAAGTTACTTTTCTTTCTTAATTTTGTAAGATTTTAGATATTACCTTTTTGCTCCATCAGGTAAAATGACATGTTAAAACTTTTAAAAACCACAATACATTTTTACATTATCATTAAGATCACTGATCAAAATGACCTGATAAAACAATTCTAAGTATTAAACTCATCAAGGAAACAAGATTTTTTTTTCTGTCATACAAAGTCTTTTGCACTAAAGTGCCACATTATAACTTGAAGGAAAACGGACTCTCAAAGACTATGTCAATAGAATACAACAATTTCTGACTCCAGTGCCAAATAGGAAAGTATCCAAGTACAGTTTATGCATCTGCCTGTAGGTCTCTCTTCTGAAGATCATTCTAGCTAATTTAGGAGAAACTCATCAGTGTATTGGTCAGCCAGTGATTAAATTTTGGCTCCAGCAACTAAAGAAACATGAGTGTCCAACCTGCATCCACAAAGTCGTTCATGCTACCTGTAGAGTGCAACTGGAAAATGAAGGAACAGGTGAATGCATGCACTAAAAATGCAATATCACAGACTAGCTTAACCTTTAACTAATATGGTTCAACTTTTTCACCTAAACAATGTGCTGTCTCTCAGACTATCAGAGTTGTTTTTTTTTTAATGAAAGATAAGCATAAGGGGGCAGCTGGGTAGTGCAGTGAATAGAGTACCAGCCCTGGAGTCAGGAGGACCTGAGATCAAATCTGGCCACAGATACTTAATAATTACCTAGCTGTGTGACCTTGGGCAAGTCAGTTCACTGTCTTAAATAAATAAATTTTTTAAAAGATATACAAATAAGAAGAATTAGGATCTTTATTTTAAAATGTGACACTGTAATTGACAAAGAATTTTATTGTATGCAGCATTCATTAATTGCTATTTTGTCACAAGACTTTGAGAATAAATTTCAAGATTTTAGAAACTGCTAGCTGCATGTCACTATTTACTACTCCATTCTCAGTTGACCTAAGTAAGAGCTTACAAATAGAATATATAGAGTTGTGATCTGACACGTAACGTGTTTTTATTGTGCTTTTATGAGTTGTACCTGCTAAGGAAAAAATAATCATCATTCCACAAATATGTCCTGTTCATAATGTCTCTTTTAGGGTGTTCATATATTTGCAAGCAATTTTTTTCCTGTTTGAAGCAATCGAAAAGTAAATATAAAAAAATTTTCAGATGAGCATCTTGAAAATATTCTTTGCATTGTTACAACATTTATCAAACCAGATATAGTTGCATTGGTATTGAAAAAGCAGACTCAGTGTTCAACATTAAAAATGACATGTTTTAGGGGAAGCTAGGTGGTGTAGGGATAAAGCACCGGCCCTGGAGTCAGGAGTACTTGGGTTCAAATCCGGTCTCAGACACTTAATAATTACCTAGCTGTGTGGCCTTGGGCAAGCCACTTAACCCCATTTGCCTTGAAAAAAAAAACCTAAAAAAAATGACATTTTTATTTTTTATTTAAAAAGTAAATGCTTTATTATAATACTCATTAATTTTTATTATTATAGTTTATTATCCTTTATTACATTATTACATTTTATTGTTACACTAATTGTTACTATGGGTTACATTGTAGTCATAAATAAATATTAAATTCTATTCATGGACCTTAAGTTTTTGCTGGACAATATGGCCCATAAGAGCTTAAAAGTCAGATGATACACCCAATGATAAAATTATGGATTCCTAAAATAAAGATGCTTCACTTTGTATAATGAATTGCAGTTGGAATTATATTCCTTTATATTATAATAAACATGAGATATAATTCTATATGTTATATATGACAGCTTGTGATGCTGGCAATTCTCCTCTCATCAGTGATAATTACTGAATTCAGGCAGAACTCACCCATTTTAATGATGAGCAAGCCAAAACTTTAGGAGCTAAACCAAAGTCTTGTGTAAATTAAAACTACACACCAATCAACCTTCCAGGCCTATCACTATGTCATGGAAGGAAATCAGATTGCAAAGAGTAAATCCTGTCTGACTAAAGGTATGCTTCCTAATCTTCCTAGAACTCGGTCCTCTTTTTCCTATGCTACAAAAGTCCCATGATACAAAAGCTTCTTGAAAACTGAGACCAGCATATGGTGTCCTATTGTTTCACAAGTGTCTGTCTCTCCATGTTACCCAGTTAACATCTGTCATTTGTTCTGTTTGTAAGGATATAAGCAGATGCTTGGTGAACTTTGACTTCTGACAAAGATGGACAGATTTGAGAACAGATCATTCCAAAAGAGTGAAATACTTGCTGATTTCTAAAGAGTTAGCAATTCACCACTCTCTTTGAAAAACCTAAAATACTGGAATTTCTGAAAAAAGTATTATGTGAACTACAATGCACATGTCCAAATAGATTAGTTCTAATTTTATATTTTTTGGAATTTTTTGGAAGATTATAGCTTGCCTTGGTCTAACCTTGATCTTTTCCCCCTGAATATGTTTTCCTCTGAGGCTTTATTCTGGGAGAAAAAAGTGATATAACCAGAATTCTTAGAAATAAAAGAAAAATCATCATTCTGTTGAATATTTTACATTTAAAGCAATACTTTATTCTTTATAGACTTTTTAAAAAAAAAATCTAAGACTATTAAGTATACATATCTACTCCTCAAATTTTTATTAGCATGTCAGATGATCTGGGTTCAAAATCCTGACTTTTGTCACTTATAGGTGGTCCTTTCATATTACTTGGCTAGATGACCTCTAAATTCCCTTCTAGTACTAAATCTACATTCTAATATGAACAGTTCTAAATTTAAACATTATGTTTGCATGATTTCCAACCAGACATGACCTGGATAGAAAAGGGTAGAGGGTTAACACACATAGGGGAAGTTAACAAAGACCACTTTAAAATGTTATTTCTTAAAATGACAAACACCAGAAAATTCCATTTTTCATTTATTTTGTGATAGGTTGCATATGTTACAGTAATTGCTCAAAATCTTTTGTGGATAACAACCTCTGGAGGTGATGTTTTCAAATGTAAAGATACAATTTATCAAACTTTTTCTAGGTTGCCCAAATACTATAACATGATTCAACTTCTAGTCCAATGATCTAACCATAAGTCTGTGGTCAATTTTGTACTTTGTTTTTCTCATGTTACCGCCTGTGTGTTATATCATGGAAAAGTCTAGATTGACTTATTCGGCCTAAGTATCAGGAATCTCCAAAGCTGAAAGTGGGTTTGTCAACAGTTTATTGTATTGGCTTAGGATAACTTCTTGTATACTTCAGTTCCTCATTTATAAAATGGAGAAAACATTGATGGGCTTGATAGGGAAACTGAATGAATCAACAATTTATGAGTGCTTTTCAAATTGAGGTAGTTGCATTTTATCATGGTTCATATTACACAGTAACTCCAGGAAATAAAACAAGCACATTCTATAAGTTTATAAGAACTTTATAAGAACTCTAAAAGAATTCACAGTTGAAAAACATTCTCCCAGAACTGAAAGGGTTGATTGGGGTAGGTGTTAACTCCCTCTAGACAAAGTACAGTACTTTTGTTGTAATGAACATAAAACACATGTCTCTTTTCTGTTCTCACAGTGTCCAAGTGCCCCAACAGATCTGTATTAGGTTAAACTAACCCAAGAAAAGTACCTTTGTTACAGACAAAACCACTTACAGGTGCCAGTTAACACAAAGTTAAGGCTATGTTCTCTTTACTGACAATACTATACTATACTGTGAATGATTTCTTTGTGATAGCAAATTCAAAGAAATTACATTTGACTGACAGGGTTCTTACCTGAGATATTGACCATCTGTGTTTTGAAAAACAACATCACTGAGATTATATATCAGCTGCTTCCATTTAGCACATGTTTTGTCTTTTTTATTAGTCTTAAGTAAAGGAATAGGTAATTTACACATATTTTTTGTGTTGATGATACTAATGAAGTTCATAATAATCACTTGAAGTATTTTCTATCAAAATCTTTCTATTTTTTTCACCAAAATTTTCAATATATTTTAATAAAAACTGTAGAGGAACTAAACTGAGAGTCAGAAGATTTGTATATTTTTTTTAAGATTTGTATTTTTAATCACAGTACTACCACAGTTTATACAACCTTG
The DNA here is from genome assembly GCF_037893015.1 of Macrotis lagotis. Classification (NCBI taxonomy): domain Eukaryota; kingdom Metazoa; phylum Chordata; class Mammalia; order Peramelemorphia; family Peramelidae; genus Macrotis; species Macrotis lagotis. The sequence goes on from NC_133666.1 coordinate 355,534,727, forward strand.
GTCAAGTCATTTAACTTCTTTTGGTCTCTGTTCCTCCTCTGTAAAATAAGGAGGTTCAAATTCTAGGTCTTCTTGAATTCTTTTATTCAGTCTTTAGAAGAAAGTATTCAGAACTTTAGAAGTTCTTTGGAGAGAACAAAGAAACATTTCCAAAAAAGCTATATGCTAAGAGATAATTGATCTTAAATACAATGTTAAAGCAAACAGCTGCTTTCAAAATACATTAAAAATGAAAAACATTGTATAATTTTTACCAGTATGTTCATTACCCTGGGGGGGGGGGGGGGGAGAAAGTGGGAGAAAAATGTGGAACTCATAAATTTGCAAATGGATGAATTTTGAAAACCTTTGCATGTAATTGAAAAAATAAAATGCTTTCAACAAAAATCTAATGCTATTTAAAAATTGAACATAAGAGACAATTTTTCATAAGATCCAATTTAGACTTGAATTGTCATGTCCAAGTAGTTGTTGAAGCAAACTTCCTATTTTCATTATTGTTATTAGTTTTGTTAATAAATGGTGCTATAAGGCAGATAACATCTCATCAGAAATAATATAATTTTTTTTTCTTACTCAGCTTAGAACCTTTCAAGGACTTATTAGGTTGTCTTCATGAGTTTGTGTGGCTTCCTAAGTGAATCAAATGGTCAGGTATCTATTGTGAAAACATTTTAAATTTTGCTGGATAGTTCTGAAACAAAACCCATCAAAGTGTGTGTGTATATACCAACTGAGAGTAGTGTTCAAGAACTGACTCCCACACTACCACAACTGAATGAGACATCACAACAAAGTTTTACTGGAGGTTGTAAATAACAGTATATGCGATTTAAAACAAATTTAAAATTGTGTTTTTAATACTGTACATAAATATACTTGAATTTCATATATTTTTCATTAAGGATATAGTCTCAAAATCAGTGTTTTAATATATTAGTAATGAAAATAAAAATATAACTCAAAACTTAACAAATGATTATCCTATACAATAAACCTACAAACCAAGTATTCATGAGTTTTCATATTTTTTCCTTACTGTAGGCATTGGCTCCTGTAAATTATAATATATTATTTTAAGGGTAAACGTGTAGCAGACTTACATTCAAAATAAATTAGCTGCTTTTAAGAGAAAGCTAATGTGTGATAATAAAATAAAACAATATATAAGAAAATACACATTCCTTTACATGGAACATTAGTCAATTCTGGTGTGACATTAAGGCAAAGGGGCAACAGGACAGGGCCAAAACTTTAAATTCAGTTATGTAGCAGGAGTCTGGCAGAAATTGCAGGTCTAGACAAGTAATAGTTGAGCCCAAGGATTCAATTTGTACAAAAAAGAATGAATAAGTAGCATAATTCCAGGCAGGGAAACAGATTTTTCCAAGTCCAGGAAGACCAACAAAGTGAGGGAAGGACAAATGAATCAATCAGAAGTGTACTAGAAAAAAGAATATGATTTCTGATCCCAGGGCTGATGTGTCAAGATTGTCACACTCTGGCAAAGAACAAGTTTGTAGCCAGGGAAGGACAGAGAGACCCCAAGATAAAGTCTAATTATGGCAGAGTCAGAGAACAAGATCTTCAGGTGTTAAATCAGTTCTAAATCTTTTGTGTCACAGTCCCCCTTTGGCAGTGTGGGAAGTAAATGAACCCTTTCTCAGGGGAAAAAAAAAGCCTTAAAATTCATAAAAAGTAAACCAATGATATTTAAATATAATTATGAGTTTAAAAAAATCACCCAAGTTCAAAGACTCTAGATTAAGAAACGATTCTAAATTCTAAACCAAATTTGGGACATTACAGGTCATATCTAATGCTGGAACAGTGGTTAAACACATGCAAAACTTCTACCGTTTAAGATTTTATATTCATACCTAAATGTGTTGAAAAAAATCCCAAGCTTCCTTTAACACTCAACTCAAAAAGATCCCTGTTCCAGCATTCTCACTCAAAATTGCATATACTTATTTTGTATATATATTCAATATATATATTTTATGTACAAGTCTCCTTAAATTTAAACTCCTTGAAGGCAGGCACTATTTCATTTTTGCCACTGTAACAGTGTCTGGTATATCTGACTCATGATCACAAGGATTACACTGTTCCGTGAGGAGTTTCCTGATAAAGATACTGGAGTGACTTGCCGTTGCCTTCTCTGGTGTCATACATCTAACTGAGTTTGGATTTGAACTCAGCTCTTACTGACTTCAGGCCCACTAAACCACCTAGCAGTCTCCTAGGCAGAGATTAAGATTTGCCCAAAGTTACACACCAGTAAGTTTCTAAGATCAGTTTTGAACCCAAGTCTTGCTGATTCCAGGACCAGCACTCTATCAACACAGTCATCTAGCTGTCTGGTACACAGTAGCCATCTCACAAATGTTTATTAATTGGTTGTAAGCTAATACATGATTTCAAATAATATATATATATGTATATGTATATGTATATGTATATGTATATGTATATGTATATGTATATATGTATATGCACTTCCCTAGCATATACCTGGGATCACATTTACTTCTCTGAACTTAATCTTGAATTCACTGAGTGGTAGGATTAAAACTGCAATGGCCAGAATCATCCTTGAGTATCATATGTAGCATGTGAATTTTTGACATGAGAAGAAGGTTCTTATTTCTTTACCTATTAATATATAATATTTATGTAATGCTTCTGTTTGGCAGTAATTGCATGTACCCTGAGTCACTTAACTAAATTCGGTCAGACTAAAACAAATGAGTATTTCAAAACAAAGAATTAAAATTTATAAATGTTCCTATTTTCAACAATGGTTAGTTATGCCTAATACACAAATCTATGATCTTTTTAATATTATTCTTAGAAAAATTTTATGACAAAAATATTACTTTAAATCTTTAGATTATAAGACTACAAAACCAACTCCTTAGAAGATTCAATATTGTATGCTGAATGAACATGCACACTCATTATATGTATTATCAACTTCAATAGTCTCTACAATAAAGACTTGTAGAAGTGGTTTTAAAGAAGAAACAGAATCTTGGAGTGATGGTTTAATTATGATCTTCTGAGAAGGCTGTGAGAGGTCTGTAATGGTTGTGAGAGCTGGTGTTTCTGGAAAAACTGTTAACTATGAAAGCAAAAGAGAAACCAGGAGAGGAGAAAAGCCTAAGAGAGAACTTGCTCCTGAGAAAAGTGAGTTTAACTCTTCCTTTGAAAGAAACATGAAGAGAATTCTTGAGATTTTAACTGGGTATCATGAGAGAACCTGAATGGTTGGGGCTGTATTTCAAGAACTGAGAAGTCAACAACTGTAGAGTAATAATTAAAGGTAATTTCTATGGTAATCTCTCATAGTTGATATACTGAAATATTCATGCCATTATTTTACTGTTGGCTACACTTACCAAATAGAACTGTTAAGTAACTTTAGTGTTTATTTAATCTGAAGGGTTTGAATAACTACAGAACAAGGTGAGCAAAAGATTAGGGGAAAGAGGTTTCTCCAATTAAATAAATGTAATAAAATTGGATCAGGGTTCAGCTATAAGTGACAACATAATATAATGAGATTTTAGTCATTAAAATTTAAAATAAAAGTAATATGCTCCTTAGTTGCCTTAGAATTTTGGATATGGAATGAAGTAGGTAGAGAGAAGTTCACTTGGTGACATCCAAACAGCTACAGTTCTTTTTACTTTGATCAGTTTATATCTAAGTTTATTAGAAGGTATTGTATTAGATATTCACTCACATTAACTATTTTCTATTCATTCTTACTTTTTTACATAGCTTTCAACCCTGCAGGGAAATACACCGAAACTCAAATATTAATTCAAATAACTTGCTAAATTAAGGGACATTTAAAAGTTGGTGCAGCAATCAAACTGAAGTCATGTTGGGAAAGTTTACAGAAGACTTTTTAAATGGGAGCAGAAAGAAAATAGACAATTTCTCAGTTCCAGACTGGGTTCTTCACAGTGTGACTGCCTTTTTTGAGTTAATTCTCTGAACAAGAGATATTCACAATGATTAGAAGCAGTAAAATCCTATTACAAAGCAAAATATAAGTAATTTGAGGATTATCTCTCACTTGGGATCATCCACGGCTAAATTCATAACCCTAACTGAGGACTTTCAAGAATCAGATTAGGAGATTTATTTCCTTTACTAAATTGTAATGCCACAAGCATCTGAAATTCAAGTAGAAACTTACATTAGTTACCAGATTCAAGAAAAATTTAGTTGAATGCTTAATTTCCTAGGAAGCTGTGGAGAGGGGTTTGGGGAGATTGATCAGAGGCATATACATTTAGATTCAACAATGTTCAGGGAAAAAGAAGTCAAGGACAAAGGACAATTAAAAAGAAAGTCTTTTTAGGATTTTTTGTTTTTGTTTTTTGAAAGGCAATGGGTTTCAGTGGCTTGCCCAAGGCCACACCGCTAGGTAATTATCTGAGGCTACATTTGAACTCAGGCACTCCTGACTCCTGGGTCAGTGCTCCATCCACTGCGCCACCTAGATACCCCCAAGAAAATCTTCATTAAAAATTAATTTTAAACCCACAAATTTTTACTTTTAATTCTTTTTTGGAAATTTTTTACTTTTCCTCCAATCACAGCAAACCCTTGAGACTAACTTTATTTATTTTTTTTTTCAAGGCAAATGGGGTTAAGTGGCTTGCCCAAGGCCAAACAGCTAGGTAATTATTAAGTGTCTCAGACTGGATTTGAACCCAGGTACTCCTGACTCCATGGCTGGTGCTTTATCCACTGCGCCACCTAGCTGCCCCGAGACTAACTTTATTAACTTCTTTTTATTTTTATTTTTAGCAAGGCAATGAGATTAAGTGACTTGCCCAAGATCACACAGCTAGTTATTATTAAGTCTCTGAGGTCACATTTGACTCCAGGGCAGTGCTCTATCCATTGTGCCACCTAGCTGCCCCACAGACTAACTTTAAAAAGATCCATAGAGCAGAATTTTACCACCACCACCCCACTCCCCACCCCAGTCAGTTGTACTCTTCAAAAAATGTCAAAATTTTGCCAGTTATATTTCATTTTTTCCAAAGGACTGCAGATTTGTCCTATTTGATAAAGATAGCACAAGTGAGGAATAATGAAAAAAGATTTTTTTTTCATCTTCAAGGCCAAATCATAGTTGATAGGCAATACAATGAAATAAAAATGAAAGTCCAAAATGTAATAGAGAAACAATTTATTAAAAGACAAAATAAAGATGTGAGGCTGTAGGGGGTAGAGGGATTGTCAAAAGAGATAGTTTTAGGGTTTTTTTATGACTTGAAACACTTTTTTTTTCCAGATATACATATTAACATATTATAAGGAATGTATTTTCAATAACTCCTCTATCAAAAAAGTAGTTTGAGGAGGTGGTGGTACATTAAAACTAACTTCAGTTTAAGTTTAAGCATGTTATCTTACAAACTTGAAAATATGTCTAGAAAATTTTGTTTCTCACTTGAGTGGGAGTTCAGTTTCTTGTGATAAGAATAATTTTTATCTTATCACTAATGTTATCTACAGATAATTTTTTCTTCCTTGCTAACTGTATTTTAATCCATTGCTTTTTTCTCTGCCATGTTTCTCCTCCTTATTTAGTCTCTCTTCTAAGACTTCCCCTCCCTGCCCTACCCCATGTCTTACTTTTCCTCTATCCTAAAATCTATAGCCTGTCACCTTTCAGTTTAAGATGGAACATGTTATTAATTTAAGAGAGCCTCCAGTCTCCCAAACTGCTTGGAGTTCTGTAGAGCTGAGCTGCCCGTTATTGGTTTGGTGCATATTTGAGAAGCTTATTGTTAATAGTTTCTTTCTGCCGCATACATTTCTGTTCACATGCAGCTGGCTGTTAAGGGAACAGCTGTCTCTGCATGGAAGGTTCTGGAATTCAGTTTAGGTTGCAGCTAAAAGTACTGGGGCATCCCCAGGCTCCCAAGACCCATCAGACATAATGTTTCCTTCCAGAGGAAGCTCTTAGTCCAAGAACCTACTGCTGAGCTAAAATGTCTGGAGTCCTGTCATTTCCCCTCACTAGTCATATCCTTTCTCTTTCCACCTTAATGTTCCAAGTTCACAGTTAGTGGTGGGAAGATACAAAAAGGTCACAAGGTTGTAACATATTAGCATCAATTTATTTTTAAAAGGAAAAAATGGCACCAAAGAAGCAAAGAATGAAGGGGGGGGGGGGAAGAGACAGTAATAATGGATGAGAACTTATGAAAAACACTACTATGAAAAAATTACACTAATTTTTAAAAATCACTTAATAGTTCATTAACTCCAACTACTATATAAAGGGACAAATGGGGCCTATATTGTGGAATGTGACTATAAAGCAATAGGACTCATTTTCCTGTGGGGCTGGTTCCATTACTTTAGTTTCTCCTAGAGTTAAAAAACAAAACAAAACTGAGGAATGAATGAACTTGATTGTGATTTTGATTTTTTTTATGAAAAAAACCTCTTTAAAATTTTTCTTTTTGAATCATGCCTAATTATACTAGATGTGAAAATATTAAGGTAAAAAAAAGTTCTGTGGGAAAGCAGAGGCAGTAATTTGTAGAAGTCAGTAATTAAATCATTGGAGAACAAAAAACAAAAATTCTGTAGGACAGCATGCAGAGACAAGACATCAAGTCATTTCACATGCCAAGAGGCTTTATTAAGAAAAAAACAAGTGAGAAGGCTAGGTGATACAGTGGATAGAGCACCAGCCCTGGAGTCAGGAATACCTGAGTTCAAATCCGATCTCAGTCACTTAATAATTACCCAGCTGTGTTGCCTTGGGCAAGCCACTTAACCCCACTGTCTTGAAAAAACCTAAAAGAAACCCAAAACCAAGCAATTCCTCAAGAAATTTCTGTGCCTGAAAATTTGCTATTTTCCAGAAAGTGAAGCATTAATTTCTCAAAAGCAAAATATCTACTTTAGACTTACTTACAAAAAATAACCCACTATTGCCTATTCTTTGGTTCTAGATGGGAATTATTTCTAAATATGCTTTTCCAATTTTTCTTTCATGTTGCTAATGTCACTTTCATCCTCCAAAATAAGACTACTAATCGGATCGGCTAGGTGGCGCAGTGGATAAAGCACCGGCCCTGGAGTCAGGAGTACCTGGGTTCAAATCCAGTCTCAGACACTTAATAATTACCTAGCTGCGTGGCCTTGGGCAAGCCACTTAACCCCACTTGCCTTGCAAAAACTTAAAAAAATAAAAAAAATAAAAAAAACCAGGCACAACTGCTCTTTGATTTTTGTATTCATGTACATAGGTATGGTAGATGAAACCATGATGATAGAGAAGGAAAAACGTTAGAAAATATCGACTTTAGGGGGTTCAACTAAAGTCTAATAAGTATTTAATAATTGCCTCCTCTGTAGAGATCAATGGGAAAGATGGGGTTCATCTAAGATTTAGATAAAACAGATAAGATACAAATATAGAATACACAGTATTAACTATACAGGGTGTCTTAAACAGGCTGCTTTAAGTTTTAATAGCTTTGAAGATAAGCAAAACACAAAGTGCTATATGCGATTTGAGAGAAAAGAACAGGATTCATGAAGTAGAGATCAGATGAGCAGGAGAAAAGGAGAATATTCCAGGATTAAGGAACAATGTGAGCAATGGTGTAAAGGCTGGAAAGGACAAAAGACTGTTTGAGAGGCGGAGTAGTCCAGTTGTTCAAGTGAGTTGAAATTTCAAATTCTCAGAAAGCAGAAAAGGGATAAAGCTGGAAAAACAGTGATGCCAGAATGTGAAGGGGTCTTGAGTGTCAGGTAAAAAATATCTGAATTTAACAGTCAAAAAGGAGGCCCTGAAAATTTCTGAGTAGTGGAGTGACATGAGAACAGATATTTAAAGGGTCAAAAAAATGTTAAGCTATTTCAGGGACAACATGAAAGCAAATGATGTAGGTATGATTTTTAAAATGAGGTTACACAAAAAGCCCAAATATTTTGTGCCAGGGTGAGATTACATGGCTCAGGGGATAAATCACACATTTTGCTGTTCAATCAAAGAAACATTGTTAACCCCTAGTTCATCAAAGAAGAAAAATCTTTTTAAGCAAAAATCTCTCAAAATTAAGCTTGTGACATAGAAACCAAAGATCATGACCTAGGGAACCAAGAATGTTATGAAAATATGGCATGATGAACCAGAAATGTGGGTTAAATGAGACAAGAAGAGGCTTTAGGGGATGAGAATGGGGTCTGAAAGAACAAAGGTCCAAGTCAAGAGTCAGGAAGTCTAGGAAGAGTTCAGCACAGCAGGGTCAAAGGCCTACACAGGAGTCAGGTCAGGTAAGATTTCTTCTGGCTTTGTCCCTCTGTACTTGGACAAATTGCATTTCATACCCACAAAGTTATGAGCATCTCAGCGGGGGGGAAAATCCTTTGTTAGTTTTGCAGTTCAGGAAAAGACAGTCAATGTATACTAACCAAAACTTTGTTCCCACTTCCTCTAACTATTAACTTTCTTGAGTCATACTGATTGGCTGACCTTTTGTTCACAATTATGCTACTTAGTGTAAAATTGTATTTCAAACCATAATTAAAACATTTATTTAATGAACAATTTTATAGTAAATCTGTCTGAGGTCGGCTGTTCCAGGACAATCAAAAGTTTAAACTCCATTATGGCCAAGTAAATCTTTATTTTTTTTAAAAGTTCTCTTTAATGGAAGAGGAAAAAAATGAAACACTGAGCTAAATTATGAGTACATGGATTAAATTTATGTATATATATCCATCTAATATTCTTGGTGGGGGGGGTTCAAATTTCTGGTTATACATGTCTATGTTTAGAGTCAACCACCATACTGTACAAAGTCATTAATCCAGCTTTCATCAAGTGGAAGACCATTTTCCACTAAGCAGCTCAATCATTATTTCTCTCCACAGGGGCTGGAGAAGACCTGACTTGTGATTTCATTGGTATGGACATCTCCCAAAAGACCAATGCAGAGCAACCCCTCTGCAATTTAGTCATCATGTGTTACCCGAAGCATTCAAGAGGTTAAATGAATTGTTTTGGGTTATATAGTTATTAGGTGGCAGAGAGACTTGGTCTTTTATGCCATTTTTCTATCCACTATATTAAATTACTTCTCTCCATAGTACCTTTCTCTATAGTAATGACAAACAGCATGAATCCTCTCTTTTTTCAATGAAAGTACATGACAATACTAAATTCCATATCATTCTAAGATGCCTCATAATACTAATTTCACATAAATTATTATCAATCATTAATTACATGAGCTAAATTTTACAATGAAGGGGAAACAATTAAAATGACTAAGAATAACCATGCTTCAAGGCTGACTCCACCCATTAACTCTCACCTGAGAATATTCTAAAATAGCAGTTCAAATAGCAGTTCAATCAATCCCTCCATCCTGGACACCAAATTTAAATCAAGATGCTCTGGATTGGGGCAGATAGGTGACTCAGTGGATAGAGCACCAGCCCTGGAGTCAGGAGTCCCTGAGTTCAAATGCAGCCTCAGATATTTAATAATTACCTAGCTGTGTGGCCTTGGGCAAGCCACTTAACCCCATTGCCTTGCAAAAACCTTAAAAAAAAAAAAAGATGTTCTGAATTGACTGATTATAAGTCTGCTGGGACAAGGGAGATCCCAGCTTGAGCTACTAGGGGAATTAACAAGAGAAGGCATAGTGAGAACAGGCTCTAAATCCTAGGCATATGGTACTATTAACACAGAAGAATGGAAGGAAAGGGTCATAAATAGAAATGAGTAAGGATGATAGAAAGGAAGAGGTACAGTTGTGGGCAGCTATGAAAAAAGCTAGTGTTGCTGAGAAATATCCCCCCACCCTCCCATAGTTTATGGCTAGGGGATTAATTGGGGATTAATCTTGTAATTGATAGAAAAGAGACAATAGATACATCCTCTGGTCCTAGCTTGACCCAAGAACCTAGAAACAACTGAAGCAGCTTAGTCTTCCAACATAATTTCAAAGGCAAGAATAAATATTCTCTATCATATCAATTACTCATCCCACTCTTATTCAGCCCTACCTGCTTTCTTAACACCACAAATCCTTAGGAGTGTTAACAAGCTTGAATCAAGTGAATTTTCAATCACAATAAAAATAATCATATTGCTTTGCCCTATTCCAAAAAAGAGAAAAAAAGAAAAAAAACAGAACTGAGAGTCTGAGGGAAGAGGTCCAGTGGGGGGATGGGGGAGGCTTAGCTTCCTGACAGTCTCTGGCAGTGCTGAGATGACTACTAGGTCATATAGAGGAATAAAAAATTCCAACTATATATGGAGCCTTCAGACTTGGTGACTGCAGAAAACCACAGGAGTTGTCATATCCTGAACTGATCACTTTCCATATTGGGGAAGGGGAAAGGGAAGGTAGAGGCAAATGATATAAGCTAAGTGCCACTGTATCTGTGTTTGTTAGTCAATAAACATTTATGAAGAGTCTACTATGTGCTAAGTCCTGGAGATACAAAGAAAGGCAAAAGATAGTTCTTGCCAACCTGATGATGTGTATTATTGTTGTTTTTGGGCTAAGTAAACTTGCTTTTATAACTATTCAACCACACTATGAGTACTTCATTTGTCTACCCAACACTGAACTTGACCAAATAGGTTTCCAGAACATGCTTCGGCCTGGCTCTATTAATGCATTGTCTTTGCATAAACTACGTTATACATTTAGAAGGACATTTTGAAATCCAAGAAAGGTTTAAGTATTCTCTAAACAGTAGGTTGTCAACTTTTTTTCCCAATTCTCTATTTAAATTTTTATTGCCTATTAAAGGAGGAATGGGTGTCATCTCTTTTATCACTGTCCTCCTTAGTAAATATGCACAGTAGTTGAATCTCTGAACCAACAAATATAGACATTTTAAACAATTTCTAATGTACTAGTTTTGTGGGTTTTTTTTCTTTTTAAATTATCTGTTGTAAGGAGTGGCTTTCTGTGGGAGAAGAAAGGTAGGAAATACTAGTAAATGTAGGTGAGATAAAAACCAAAATAATAACAATGCTTAATTTTTTTTTTTAGGTTTTTGCAAGGCAAATGGGGTTAAGTGGCTTGCCCAGGGCCACACAGCTAGGTAATTATTAAGTGTCTGAGGCCAGATTTGAACCCAGGTACTCCTGACTCCAGGGCCGGTGCTTTAACTGTGCCACCTAGCCGCCCCAATGCTTAATTTTTTTTTAACAGACATGAATGTTTCAGAGTAATCAAGGCCAAGCACAAACACATTGTCTATGTTATTATGCCTGTAATATTTATTGTTGGAATAGATAAGGTTGTTGAATCCTGCAATCTTAGGATGGCTGCGATGCAATGAGTGAAATGATTAGGTGTCCACAGTAAGTCTATCATCCCTATGATAAGCCCAAAGGAGCTAGGAGCCACCTAACTGATCAAAGAAGGGAAACAGGATGAGGTGAAAGCTCTCATAAGAAGTTCTTGTACTTCCATAACATGGGTCAGATAAATAGACCTTGGAAAAGGGAGAAAAGGAAGAGGGAGAGAAAGACTTGTAAAGTCCTTTCCCACTCTAAAACTACATGAGCCTATGAACTACTTAAATAAATAAATAAACAAACAATTAAATAAATAAATAAAGGGCAGATGGGTGGTGCACTGGATAGAGTACTGGCCCTGGAATCAGGAGGACCAGAGTTCAAATTCAGCCTCAGACAGTTACTAGCTATCTAATGCCTGAACAAGTCACTTTACCCTGACTGCCTCACATCCAGGACAACATCTCCAATTGTTCTGATACATTTCTGGCCACTGGCTCAGATGACTCCAGAGAAGAAAGTGCGATTGATGAATTAGCATAGCACCCCATCACTCAAATCCAATTCACATGTCAGGGCATCACCTCCCTGATGTCATGATTTTCTTCAAGAACGAAGGACAAAACATCAACGATAACAACAAAACAAAAATATTTGGGGCTATTGGCAATTTAAATTTAATCTGAAAGGAAAATAAAACATCCTTGAAATTATCATGAATAAATGTGAGAAAAATGATTAGAAAACCAAATTGCAAAAAGCTTTTTAGAAGTTATAAAATTCTTATTATGAAATAAGGCAGACCTATAACTATGTTTTCTAGTCTATCTTTTTGAAAAGATGGCACTGTATCAAAAAAAAATTAATGGAGAAGATACAGATGGTGATATGGCCAAATAAAATCTAGAGAGAGAAAATGCTACACTCATCATTTTCAAAAAGAAGCCTCCAGACTCAGGTTAAACAAAACAGCTTATTCTGCTACAACCTAAGAGAGTTCTAAAACTAACACATAGTAGGCATTCAATAAATACTCAATGGTACTAAGACAACTAGATAAGATAGCTACATCCTAGGGTCTTGCTTTTCCAGTGGCTTTCTGTATGACCCCCCCCCCAGCATATAATTTTTGTATTCCAACTTTTCTAGGAGCTAAAAGTAAAAAAATCATTATCACCAAATAATTTTTGTAAAATCATTCAAGAATTTCATCTAAAGAGAAAATCATGAAACTAAATTAAAATTGACAGAAAATTTAATTTATATCATTTTGAGAAGTATGACTTTTTTTAAAAAACACCAATTTCTCATGAATTAATACAATATAGAACACTAGGAACAATGGGGTTAAATTCTCCATTCCTTCTTTAAAAATTCTGATTCTTGAGGTACTTGTTTATATGAACTCTGGTAATCTGATCTTGAAGCATTTATCCTGACATACCAATCTGGAGACTACATTCATAACTTTTTTATGTATATAAAACAACCTGATTAGGAAAGGACTATGAATGATAGGAAATGGAGACAAGTCATGAATCAAGAATGAAGGATAACAGATGGAATGCCCAAATGTTCTACTACTACTACTACCCAGAAAAGGTAAAAAGACCAAGACTAGAAGGAGGACTTAAGTAAATGAGTAAATTCCCTAAGACTTCTCTACAAAAGAGTTTAAGGATCAGAGTCAGAGCTAAAAAAGGGATTTTAAAAGGTATCAAGTTCATCCCTTTATTTTATAGATCAGAAACTGAGGCTTAAAGAGGCTATATGACTTGTCAGGATCACAAAGGTAGTAAACATTTGAGGGAGGAGCAGAACCCAAGTCTTGATTGCCTCTAAGTAAAGGATTCTTGACCTTTTTTGGTGTCTTATGGATGCCTTTAGAACTCTGGCAAAGATTATGGTCTACTCAGAATGATGCTTTTAAATGAGTAAAATAAATAATATGCATTTAATTTCTTTATTTACTTAAATGCATAAAATCAATTATGCTGAAATATAGTTATTAAAAGATATTTTTTAATTACTTGGAGACCAAACTCCAAACTCTTGCTCTATGTTACAGAAAAAGCCAAACTCCAAACTCTTGCTCTATGTTACAGAAAAAGACTGCAAAGGTTAAGAAGGCATAGATAGATTGTCATTTTTACTTATGGAGATAATCTCAGATTCTAATAAGTATTTAAACACTGGAAAGTGATAAAAGTGAACACATATATGGTTTCAAGGCTTGCAAATTAAGTCATGTGATATCTCCTCTACTCTATTTTCTATCTCAACATGAAAAGAAGATTCACTCCTATTCTAAAATTGTAATACTGCCTATAAGAACAATATGGAGAAAAATCAGATCTAGAAACTTTAAAGTCTATAATATAACCCAGAACCATAACCAGGGAAGGCTCACTGGCATTTTACTCAAGGACACCAGAATATAAAAGGCAATGACATTACTTGTACTCTAATATCTGAGCTAGGGAATTCCTCCTGATGAGGATGAACTGATGAGGACTGATTAACATAAATCAGAATCTATTCTGTACATCATAGTGTAAGAGAGATGCCCAGGATACTAAGTGACTTATTAGCACTTTGCATAGTACCAATCACATGAATAAAAAATGCTAAATGCAGTGTTACACCACAAGTCTATGTCCAAGATTGGGAATGAACCAAAAGATTCTGACTCCAAGGTTAGCTATCTATCCACTACAAAGGGGTTGCCTTATTAATAAGTTAGTTAAAATAGTTAGCCAGGAGGTGTTAGCATACCCCCAAGAGAATTCCTTCCCAACTTTGACCCTTTCTTCTTCACCCTTCTTCCCCAGTCCACATATCTAAATGTCCTAACTCTCTCCACACATTGGGTCCTGTGTACCAGAATATCCATCCCCAAATTTATATGAAGAAGTTGATTTGCTGGCAAATCTGGCACAAAAAGTGCTGCTATAGCCCAGACAAAATAGAATAAAATCTGTTTCCAGGTTCAAAGTTTTAATTATTTGATATGCATAAGATCAAGGAGAAAAATAAAATGAATAAAGCCTAATCTGGAAAATGAATACCCAATCAGGTATCTAATAATAATAATAAGCTAGGCTGAGCTTATTATTAATGAACCATATTTAATAAAAATAGTTAATATCAATGAGTATCACTCTGAAGCCTGGTAGATACTCAAGGCTATTTATTGATGCTCTATAAATATAACAGAGTGTAGCCAAATGCCCTCCTGTCATATTTTGCTTATTCATTTTTGAGACTTCATTTGGAAGAATTTTAGTGGATCTAAGACATCTGCACCTCAAACTCTGTATTTCTCTTTGGATATTGCTCAATCAGTGGAAAAACAAATTTATACATTTTCAAAACCACAAAAAAAAATCCCATCAAAAAATAGTCAATTCAGCCAGATAGTAAATTACAAAGTTATATGTCTTCTCCTTACCTGACCATAATCTGTCCTGAAGACAACAACTCCCTCTGCACAGGAATTTACAGTACTTGGAAAGTGTTGGCCATTTTCTCGCAACCAGACTCGAGTTCCCTGTAAACAAAATGAATGTAAGTAAGCTTTAAACCTGAAAAGAATTTTAAAACAAACTCACTATTTCCCCAAATGCCATTTATCACTACTTACCTTTCTCTAATTAAAAAAAAAGATCATTTAAAAAATTAAGATATTACCCATTGCACTTCTCTTTCAAACAATATCCTACATTAGTCTCAGGACACAACCATGGCTTTGGGAGAGGAGGAAGAATAGATCTTGCCTGACCAAATCTAGACACAGCAGCAAATACCTATCCTCTCAGTGAACTGGGCAGGCTGAGGTTTCATAAAGGTTATCTCTCTTGAGTTTGGACACTCAGACTTTTGGTATTAATACTGTGTGCCCAAGAGCTGTGTGGGCTACCAGGCTAAGAAAAACATGAACCAGTCCAAATCAGAAGTGGATGGGATTGAGTCCGTGAAGAGTACATGTACTTTTAAACTGGACAAGATTTAAAAAAAAGTTGCAATCTTTCTTTTTAAATTATCTTAATTTCTAGATTATTTCTCCTCAGCAATTTACAAGATGCAATTTGCATCTTGATTTAAAAAGGAGGGGAAAGCAATTTCACATTGAAAATGACTCTATAGGGAAAAAATGGAAATAGGCACCTCTGTAGCTTACTCTTTCTTCTTAAATAAAAATTTGGAAACATTTGACTAAAGTGTTCCTAGGCCAAGATTTTGAAGCCAGAATAGTAAAGGCTCAATAAATGCCTACTGGTTACTTAAAACAGTGATTCAAATGCACTGATTTATTTCCCATTTTAAATTCCTATTTTACTGCTTCATATTTCTGAGTTTCTTCCACTATTTATTTACAATATGGAGTCAATGTGCTCCACAGCTGAGTGTAAGAGTCACAATATTAAATACTTTTTAATCCCTTTCTCTATTGAAAAGTAATTAATAGTGTGGATTTATATTGCTGATTTGGAATACACCATTTTAGCTCATTGTGATTTAGACGAACAAAAATCCATTTTCATATGTTCTATTATACACTTTGATGGTGTCTGGATATTAATTTTCCACACAATACAAAAACAATTGTGGACTGATAATGTTTTAAGAGTAGTTATAAAGTATGCTTCCTGTGACAGAAGGTCACCATGTAAGAGAAGAGATAATACAAAATCCAAGAGGTCTTAATAAACTCAGACTCAGACTACTCATCTTCATGGTTCACAGTCATATAATTTCTGATGCCAAAGTGGAACTGACCATCCCTAAACTGATCTGAAAACAGTACTACATTGATAAAAATGACATATGCAGCTGCCTATCAACTTTAGTCAGTTATTAGAAAACAGCTGCTGTCAAAAAGCCTCCTTATAATTCTCCTCCAATTTCTAAATAGCTCCTATTAGTATCTATGTATTATTAGTAGAATTTAACTTCTCTTTAAAAATATCATGACTTCTTTTTATGCCATGTACTTTTTAAAAAAATTATATGTACAAATTAGAGATCAGATACATTTAACTAAAATCTCAGATACTTCAAAAAAATCTATCAACTATAAAAATTTATTATTTTAAAATATATATTTAAGAATAAATAAAAATAAATTATTATATTTGGTTCTCACTGACATCTGCATTAAGAAATCCAAAACTCCTGTCACACCATGATATGACAAAATAAAAGGATTTTACAGAGAGAGTAGTCTCTAAGTTGCTTTGAAAAAAAGATTTTGATATATAGAAATGGAGAGGGAGTGAAATCCAATCTAAAAAATATTTATCAAAACTCCTGTGTTTAAGATACTCTGTTAGATACTGAAAAATACAAAGACACAGGAGAAACAAACCAAGACCATACAAAAGTGTATAAAGCCTAAAGACCTTACCAAGGTCATTTCTTCATCAAGAGATGTGCAACAAGTAACCATCTAGTCTCTGCTCAAAGACCTCCTAGAAGCACACAGTTCAAAAAGGGAAGAAACTCTTTCCTGACCTCATGTTTAATTAGTCCCTTTACAGATTTCCACTCATTGTACCCGGTTCCATCCATATGACAACGCTTTAAATATTTTAACACAGTTCTGTGGTCACCCTGACTCTTTGCCTCACCCCTGCTCAATCTTCATGGAACTAAATTACACCCAGCTCCTTTCACTGATTTCCATATCAGGTATGATGATCTTAATTGTCCTCCTCTGGTCACTGCAGTTTAGCGATGTCCTTCTTATAATGTGGTGCCCCAAAATAATCACAATGTTCTATATGAGGTCTGAAAAGGAGTAAAAAGTAAGCTACGGTAACCAAAATTTGCACCCATTTTTAAATTTTGGTTTTGGGGCTGCTATATCATACTGCTGATTCATATTGAGCTTGCAATTGCTAAAAATCCTATATCCTAAAAGTGAAAGTTTTTGGAGTTCTTTAGCAGTTTAGCTGGAACACAGGAGTGTGTGAATTCAATTCAGCAGTCATTTTTAATTTTTTTTGGTGGGGGGGTTTTCTTTTGGCAAGGCAATGGGGTTAAGTGACTTGCCTAAGGTCATCTAGCTAAGTATGTATTAAGTATCTGACGCTAGATAATGGTTAGTAGTCATTTTTAAGGTACACAGTAGGTAATGAATAAATTCAAAAAATAAACAAAAAACAGCTTTTAAGGCCGAAAAGGTAGGATATAATCACATTATGACAGGCTGAATTTTTAATCATATCCCACACATACAACAGGAAGCCAAATGGGCTGTTTTGGTAAGTAAAGCAAAAAAGAAAAAGGACTTCTAAGATGAGGGAAACAAAGTCAAAAAACCCAACTGGGCTCAGTCTTCTTTCTTAAGAGTTTATTCTGTACAAGGAACAGGATTCAATAGACCCTCAATAGAGAGGATCTTCCTTCCAACCCACCCTCATACAAAACAGGCAGCAATGACCCAGTGGAAAGAATAATTTCTGGAGTTATGACTCCATTTCAAATTCCTTCTCTGCTATTCATTTCTTCTGTGACTTTGGGCCTCTGGATCTCAGTATCATCTGTAAAAATAAAGGTTGGACTAGAAGACCTCTAAGATTCTCTATAGCTCTAAATCTATGACCCAATGACTTGGCAATTGAATGGGTGAATGGAAGGAAGAAAGAGAAAGAGAGAGCAGAGTCCAAGATGACTATGAAGTTTTGAGCCTGGATGGTTCAGAGAATGGTAGTGACCTCAATAGAAAAAGTTAAGTTGGGAGGAGAAGTGGGTTTAGGAAAGGAAAAAGAGAGGGTTAAATACATGAAGAGCTCAGTTCAGAATATCTGGAGTCTGAATGTTGATGGGATATCCAAGTGGCTCTGTCTAAACAGGTAGGTAGAGATATGGAACTGGAATAAGGGAAGAAAATAGAGCTGGAAAGGTAGATTTAAGGGCTGCATACAGAGCTCTGATTAAAAAAAAAATCCATAGTAGCAGATAAAATCAACAACAAATAAGAGTATAGAGAAATTAGAAGGTAGAGTGTCTTGAGAATACATACTTAAAAGCTAAGAGTAGAACAGTAATTCAGCAAGATCACACAGATCAGACAGGTGGGAGGACCAGAACCAAGAAAAATAGTGGTAAAGAAACCAAAGGAAAAGAAGGAAGTGGTAAAATTGATTTTTATTAGATTTTATTAGATGGCCTAGAGGCACCAAAAACTCTTTAAACCTTCTGTTCTCCAAGACCAAACAGAGTAAGTCTTTCATTATAAGCACCCCTCAATTCCTTAGGATAATAGAACTGGAAGAGGCCTCAGAATTCATAGAGTACCATCCTCTCTACTAACAGATGAGGAAAATGAGGTTCAGAACAGGCATTTATTATATAATGTTTTATTTGTGATTTCAACATTGTGGGTACTCCCAGCACCAAGAGCTGATTGAAATTCCTTAGAGCTTAGTAACAGTTTTTTATTGAATTCTGTGAATTTCAACAAAAATTCATTGAGTGACCATTCATTGTCAAGGTCACACTCAAAATCTTTGTAATCTGGTAGGTAGAGCATATAGTATACTTTATATTCTGAAGGCATATCCTTCACTCATTGAGCCATTGGAGGACTATGAGACATTGCCTAATAATAGATTAGACTTTCTGTAACAAATAATTTCATGTAAAAAAATCATCTCAGTGGCTTATCCCTACCAGATCTAAAATTATATTATAAAGCATCAGTCATCAAAACTGTCTGGTAGGGTCAGCTATGTGGCGCAGTGGATAAAGCACCGCCCTGGAGTCAGGAGTAGCTGGGTTCAAATCCGGTCTCAGACATTTAATAATTACCTAGCTGTGTGGCCTTGGGCAAGCCACTTAACCCCATTTGCCTTGCAAAAACCTAAACAAAACAAAACAAAAAAAAAAAAAACCTGTCTGGTATTGGCTAAGAAATAGAGTGGTGAACCAGTGGAATAGACTAGGTGCAATAGCAGGAAACAATTATAGTAATCTGCTGTTTAACAAACCCAAAGAGTCCAACTATTAAAAACTCTCTCTGATAAAAACTGCTGGAAAAATTGGAAGTTAGTTTGGAAGAAACTTAGATTTAGACCAACACTTCATACCCTATACCAAGATAAGATCAAAAAGGATACAGGATTTAGACATAAAAAAACATATCATAAGGAAATTAGAAGATCAAGGAGTAGTTTACTGTCAGATCTATGGAAAGGGAAGCAGTTTATGACTAAGGAAAAGATGAAGAGCATCACTAAAAACAAACTAGATGATTTTGATTACATTAAATTAAAAAGCTTTTGCACAGACAAAACCACTGTAACCAAGATCAAAAGAAATGTAGTAAACTGGGAAACAATCTTTACAACTAGTATTTCTGACAAAGGACTCATTTCTAAAATATACAGAAAACTGAGTCAAATAAAAAAAAAAACCAAGCCATTCCCCAAATGACAAATGGTCAAAGGATATGCAAAGGCAATTTACAGTTGAGAAAATCAAAGCGATCCCTAGTCATATGAAAAATTGCTCTAAATCATCATTTATTAGAGAAATGCAAATTAAAGTATCTCTGAAATACCACCTCACACCTCTCAGACTGGCCAATATGACCAGAAAGGGCAATGATCAATGTTGGAAAGGATGTGGGAAATCTGGGACACTAATACATTGTTGGTGGAACTGTGAACTCATCCTTTCTGGAGAGCAATTTGGAATTACACCCAAAGGGCAATAAAAATGTGCATACTCTTTGATCCAGCAATACCACTACTGGGTCTATATCCTGAAGAGATGGTGAAAAAGGGTGAAAACATCACTTGTACAAAAATAATCATAGCAGCCCTGTTTGAGGTGGCAAAGAACTGGAAATCAAGCAAATGTCCTTCAGTTGGGTCATGGCTTAACAAACTGTGGTGTATGTATGTCATGGAACACTATTGTTCTATTAGAAACCAGGAGGGACAGGATTTCAGGGAAGCACTGCACACCCTAACAGCAGTATGGGGGTAATGATCAACCTTAATGGACTTGATCATTTCATCAGTGCAACAATTAGGGACAGTTTGGGGCTATCTGTGATGGAGAATATCATCTGTATCCAGAAAAAAGGATTGTGGAGTTTGAACAAAGACTAAAGACTATTACCTTCAATTTAGGGGGGAAAAAACTGTTATCTTATTATGTAATTTTGCTATCTTATACTTTATTTTTCTTGCTTAAGGATATGATTTCTCTCTCATCACATTCAATTTGGATCAATGTATGCCATGGAAACAATGTAAAGACTGGAAAATTGCCTTCTATGGGGGGTGGGGGGGAGGAAGCAAGATGGGGGGGGAATTGTAGAACTCAAAATAAATAAAATCTTTAAAATGAAAAAAAATCATCTTCTCAATTATTGCAGTTCACCAGCCTCATCCAAATATTTCTTGGTGGTTTTGGGTCATTTAACAAAACAACTCACACATTATCATTACTAAAATAACTAAATCTGTCAACTGATGGTTGGTTAATTCATTTTGACTATTTCCATTGACTAGTTTCATTGCTAAGTAGGGGGCCCCTTACCTCTCTAGCCAGTAGTTTTTCCCTCTAAAAAA
This sequence comes from Macrotis lagotis, assembly GCF_037893015.1. Taxonomy (NCBI): domain Eukaryota; kingdom Metazoa; phylum Chordata; class Mammalia; order Peramelemorphia; family Peramelidae; genus Macrotis; species Macrotis lagotis. The sequence continues at coordinate 355,555,637 of NC_133666.1, forward strand.
ATGAGAATGGTCTTAATGACCTCTAAATGACTCTTCCAGTTCTAAATTTATAATCCTCTGATCCTAAAAAAAAGAAAGCTCATTATAGTTAGTATTTTCTGGACTGTTCGGTAATATCCTGTTAGGTGTTTTAGGTGTTTTGGTTTAAAGTTTAGGTCTCCTCCTCCAGGCTCACCCCTCCCCTGTAACTGCTGGCCATTCAAATTTAAATAGTGTTGACATAGCCTTACAGGATCCAACAGAAATACACACTCCTATATTTCAAAGGTCTTTTGGCCAGGTGTGAATAGCTGCTGATAACAAAAATCTCCGGAAGTCATGATACTACCTGGTACTACTATTTGCCAGCCTCTTAAGTATCTTCTGGGCAAGGAAAAGTTGAAAGCATAAAACACAAAAGATTAATCTTTTTGTTTAAGTGTTCTATTTTTTAAATTAGTTTACTAGTGATTCCCACACTTATTTTTTAAGGTTTTTAAAAAATGTTTAATTTATTTAAGGCAATGGGGTTAAGTGGCTTGCCACACAGCTAGGTAATTATTTATTAAGTGTCTGAGGCCAAATTTGAACTCAGGTCCTCCTGACTCCAGGGCTGGTGCTCTATCCACTACACCACCTAGCTGCTCTATCCACTCTATGCACTACACCACCTATTTTTTTTAAGACAGTCAAATTGCTGTATTTTCTTTGAGTCCAAGGCTTTATACTTTAGTACTTTCTATTACTACTAACTTCAGAAAGCAGGTTCCCATAATAACTGAAAAAGCATACAACAGGAACAAATTTGTTGAAATATTCAAAAAGTTTGGGTGAAGAACAAGAGTTGTCTACCATACCCAACCTCTTACTCTGATACTAAAAATATGGCTGCAATGTCATAGACATTACTGCATAATGACATCAGGCTAGGGAAAACTCAAGAATTTTCCCCATTCAACTGGGGAAAATGACATTAAAATGTGTAATTCTATTTCAAGGGGGAAGGAAAGAGGACTAGCAATATAAGACTTTTTGAAGAAGGTGCACCTAAGTTAAGTTAGAAGGAAGCTTCAAATTCTAGGAAGCAGAACCAAAAAAAAAAAATTATCATTCTACCGTTGAAGCTCAAGCTATAGATGATATCTATATCTATCTATCTATCTATCTATCTATCTATCTATCTATCTATCTAATGGGTTCAAGTAATAGAAGGATAAAACCCAGAATGTAGGAGAGGGGTAACACAAAATTAAGTTTAAAAGGAAGGCCAGTGCCAAACTGTGAAGGACTTCAAACAACTCTAGGATAAAATTCAAAGTCATCAGCTTAGCAATAAGGCACTAAAGAAGTCTTCAAGAGGGGAGTTTACATAATCAGACTTATGCTTTTGGTAGCTGTGTGCAAGGTGATTTAGAAAGAAAAGATTTCAATTAAACAGTATAATTAGGGAGCTATTACAATATTCCAGGAAAGAAGTAATGAGGGCCTAAACTAGGACAGAAACTAATTTGAGAAATGCTAAAAGGAAGAAATGAAACTTGGTAATTTGAGTGATCACAGGAGTGAAAGACAAGGAAGAACAAAGGATTAGTCAGTGGTTGGGGGCAACTAGATGACACAGTTGATAAGAGAGCTGGACCTGGAGTCAGAAGATCTGAGTTCAAATGTAACAAAAGACTTCAATAGCTGTGTGACCCTGGGCAAGTCATTTAACTTGTTTGCTGCTTCAGTTTCCTCAACTGCAAAATGAACTGGAGAGAAAACTGCTCCAGTATCTTTGCCATGAAAACTTCATGAAGAATCAGATACAACTGCAATGAATGAACAACAAATTTTAGATAGTACCTGTAATAAGCACAAAAACCAGTTCCTGCTTTGGACAATGACTCCAAGATTGCCAACCTAGGTGATTAGAAGAATGATGGTACCTACAACAGGCAAGTTTGGGAGAAAGAAGATAATGATCTCTAGATATATTGAATCTGAGATATCTGTGATATCCCAGGAGGAAGATGTTCAGAAAGGCAGCTTGTATAGCTCCAGAGAATTATTAGAGCTAGACCTATAAATTTGGGGATCATATGCAGAGTCTAGAAACAGAAGGCAGTCTGCAGTCCAGGACAGAGATTGGGGAATACAAAGAGGGCAGTACAGGAATTATGAGTCAGCAAAGAAGCCTAAGATAGAGAAGAGAAGAATCAGGAGAGAGTATCATGAAAGTTAAGAGAGAGGAGAAAATACTGAGAAGACAGTAATGGACTGTGTCAAATGATACAGTCAAGAAGGCCCCAGATTCACCAGATACCGACAACTAAGAGGCTTTTTTGGGGGTCAAAATATCTCTTTACATATAGGTGGGAGAGAGAGAGAGAGAGAGACCACAACTACACTCTCTAAAAAGAGAGTCTTGCCACTGATTATTCATGAAACTTTTCTTACTTTTACTTGTCAAATTTTACTTGCCAGAATCCTTCTTGGATTCAATAGTACTGAATGAATGGTATTTCATTGTGATAGCCAGAATCCTGAATCAGCCTGAACCATCATATACTGTGTATAGTAATTCATCTGATTTATCCTTACATCTACAAATCCAATTAATCTAATTCTTCTTATTCTTCAAAAAAAAAATAGAAAGTGAACTACCTAACTGTATCCTCCTAGAGATCCAAAGTTCTACTTGTTTTACAGGTGAATATAGATTTAAATATATTAAAATCTTGCTCCAGTTATTAAGTATGTATTAAGAAAATCTTGAGCTTACACAAAACAAACATGCACAGAAGCAAAGAATGTTATTATTAAATGGGACATGAGAGGCCATGGATGAACAAAAATCCCCTCTTAAACCCACAAGTGGTCAGTCAATTTATTCTCTGCTTGAAGACCTCTAGTAAGGAGAAACCCAATACCACTTGAACAAATACATTTTATTCTAGGGTAGTGTTGAAATCTGTTTACCTTCCTTAAAAACCTCTAAAATGTGGTAACTGGAACCATGTATACTACTCCAGACATGCTTCTGACAGTTTATCTCCTCTATTGTCTGACCACTGTGCTTCTCTTAATGTAGTCTATGATTGAGAGTTTTTTAAGCTACCATATCATACTTTTAAACTTGCAGTCCATTATAATCTCTTTGAGGAAAACTAACCATTCCTTAAAGGTGAGTTGATTTTTTTAACTTAAAATTAAAACTTTGCATTTACTCCTATTACATATTTCATTTTATAATACTCAGTCCATTGTTTGAACTTGTCAAGATCTGTTTTGGTCTTGACTGACATCCAATGTGGTAATTAGCTCTTTCTCCTAGTTCTGCAACATTTACAAATTTGTTAAGTATACTAACTTTGCCTATACCCAAACCACTGATAAAATCTGTAAACCACTAGGGCCAAAGCACAGATCCCCAAGGTGGTCCAAACTGTCAAACTATTTACTGACAATTCCAAGAATATAATCATTCAAGCAGTATTCAATCCATCTTTCATCTAAAGACACATCTCTTCATACCGTACACAAGAACATGAGACATTTCAAATCTAAAAACTCTCTCAATCTACCAGCAACCCCATCAAGAAAAAAAAAGTAAATGAGACTTAATTCATTGGGTCAGTTTTTTAATGTACATATATTTTTTAAAACTATGGCTTCACATACTGATTCTTCAAGGTCACTAGTTAATTTTTCTAAACATTCACCAAAGTATACCCTTATTAATATTTCTTAGAATGTTGTCATAACTCAGAAGTCAGGTTCATTGGGCAATTATATACTTGTACTGCTTCCACATTTTCAATATTTGTTTTCCCATTTCAGGTCCAAGTCAGAATGGGAAATCTCCAGCAGAAGAAAATAATTCTCCTATGACCCTAACATAACTGTATCCCAGTATATTGTACTTAGTTCGTGAAGATACAACATATAGGTCTACTCTGTCTACCACAGTAACACTGGAACAGAGTGAATCCAAGGGACACTGCATGACCATAAAAAGCAAAACAAAAGTCACAACTATTTCTCAAATAATTTACCCATCTTACTTTTGAGCAGATATGACAGAAGTTAGATAATCTCATGTTATTTTTATAGTTTATAAGAGACAACTTAAGTTTTACTGTTTTAATAATTTTTAAAAAGAATTCCAAAGACACATTTATATGCAAAACTTTAAAATTAGTGCTGGAAGCACTATAGGAGCCAATTGGTTCATCCTAGGTCATCTAAGGAGGGTAGGAAAGGGCCAGCAATTAAGCAAAGGCAGCAGATGGGGAAGTGGTAGACTTGAACTGTTGTCAGGTAAAGAAAGGGGTAAAGAAGAGTGCTGATATGACAGAACTCTCAGTATTGGGGAAGGCCTGGAAATAATGGTGTGAATAGACAAAATTTCTAGACACCTCTAAGAATGAATAAATGAATGAAGTATTTATTAAGTGCTTAATAAGAGCCAATCAAGTAAACTATACCTATCCAAAGAAGCAGTAGGCTTCCTGGGAATAAGATAGGTTAATAATGAACTCCTTCCACTCTCAAATTAACCATGATCAAATCAGATTTACTGAGAGGGAAGCCAATATTAGTCTAATAATTTCTTTAGTCACTAATTTCATTTCAGAATTAGAAAGGGCTTTCACTAAAACTTATTGTCATCAGTTCATGTGTAATATGTCAACTAATGAACCTGTTTAAATGACTGATTACCAGATCCTTCTTGATTGTGTTAAAAGAAATTGAAGTCCAAAAATTAAAAGAGCTTTTATATAAATGTCCTCAATTAAAATAATTCTATCAGTAAAGAAAGGTATCACTTTTTCTGTTGCCTACAAAACAGGAAATTTAAGGTCCTGTAAGGATGTGATTTGCTCAAGTCATGGAATTCATAAATACCCAAGTGAACAGTAGAAGAAGCCACTACAAAGCAGGAGAAAAAAGGGTAGAGAGAAAGAAATTTAGTGATATGAAAGAAATTGCTATGGTGACCCCCTCATTTACCTTCAACTGAAATAGAATGAATATCAGATATACATGAAGATATCTTTGTCCTACAGATATAAAGCAAATCAATAGTTCTGATTCAAATGATTTAATAATATCCAAAAAAACTTAATTAAATGGTCAACTCTACATTTAACAAAAGCATCCTTCTCAAGAAAATCAGCTCTTCAGGCTACACTGTATAACTGAAAACACTCATTGGAATAACAGAATTTGGAAGGGATTTGAAACAAAAGATGACTGCCTACAGTATGAAAAATATCTTCCTAAGTCAAAAGTGGGAAGAGGGAGGGCAAGAAAGCTAGAGAAGAGGAACAATCAGGTACTGACCCCCCTGGGCCAGAGGTGCCCATTCTCTTTGAGTCTTCAGTCTTATTTAACAAATAATTACAAAGGTTTTTTTTCAAAGTGAAACATCCTGAAAAAACAAGCATGACTTCTTTCTAAATATAATACTTCTATGTTCTGTGGTGCTACCCGTGGAACCAGCTATGAAACTTAAAATATGACTCATCAGTTAATAAATGCCTCGGGCTTGAATTAATTGTGGCTCCTTGGGTTGCAGCCTTCTCCCAAGATGATTCCAAGCCTGTTTCAGTGCTCATGATCAACAGCTGTCTAATAACCTTTATGTGAGTCCCATTATTCCTGTTTGAAAAAATTAAGTACTGAAATACACTATCTCAGCCATTAAGCAGTTTTTTTAAATCTCTGTTGAAAAGCTCTCACTACTGGGATGAATTTACAGGAAACAAGGGAATAAGAACAACACAGTAAGCAGTCAATGACTCCAAAAGAAGAGACCAGGAGGCTTTTAAAACTACTGCAACATATATAAAACTACCACTGAATGTAATTCATGTTGTATTTGCACATTTGTAATCTATCTTGGCTCCTTATGGCATAGGTGGACACTGACATATGGAATAATTCTTCTAAATACCAACTGACTGGAAAAGCAGATAGGAAGCGTGAAATTATTTGGTGGGGAGCTTAGAAGGGGGGAAGACAATATTCCTCTGAAAATCAAAACAATGGCTGTCTCTCATTTAGATTAGCAGTTTTTGATATGCTATCTAACTTTTTAACAATAATTCTGGATAATTCTAAAATATGTTTAACATTTCATTTTCTCCCCACCCTCCCCTTTTTTATCACATTCATTTGGCTTCATATATCCCTCCCCACAGCACTGGTATTGCTGTAACTCCAAGATCTCCCAGACAATTCTAAGCTATTCTCTTACATAATACAGTATTATGTAATACTGTATAGGTGTGAGCTAAAATAATTAAATCTATTCAGACCTGTCAAACAAGGGCAGACTTTGAAATGAACTTCAAAACAAAATGTCACAAGGCAATCCTGGACAGATATGAAAGATAAGTAAATCTTTAAGACAAAAAAAGGAAGAGATATCAATTTCATTGTGAATTTAACCTTAATTCTTTCTTTTCAGGAAATGGGTTTAATTTTTTTCACGGGGGGGGGTCTTTTCTACAAACTAGCAGAAGGAAATTTTAATTAGTAAAAACACTGAAAAAGTAGCCAGTTAATTTGAAATGCCATATTTTATGGCATGTTCTACATATAACATAGAAAAAAAGAATACAAAGAAGCCAAATAAATAGGTTAGTCAGAAGTTAATTGCCTATTTGTCCAATAACAGAATTTCTCATGGTGTATGGGATAAAGCAAAGACTAGTTAAGGCTTGGAGTAGAGAACTTTTAAAGTAAAACATAAAATAATGCTATTTTTATGAAGAATACTCTGAAGGGATAGGGAATGTTTTTTTTTTCCCTCTCATCTAATATAATATAAACTCCTCAAGCATAGGAATTGTTTCTTGTCCTTAAATAGGACATCCTTTTCTTATGTGCTTTTCCCCCATCATTGTTATCAAATAGAAATAGTAGGCTTTAAGTTTATTAGATTTGATCGTTTTCAAATAGTAACATTCAAATTTATTTACTACCAGATACAGGAATATGTAATGTTTTATATTAGTGCTTTCCAAGCTTTTAACTCTTCTGGGCTGCATACCCCAACAAAACCCCCAAGGAGCTACATACAGAATTCAAAACCCATTCATGAATACAATGCAACCCACACCACCAACTGAGCACAACAAATGCAACAGGTTGGACACACCTGTTTCATAGGGTTAATCTAGATATGTGTGGTTTATATCATTTTTCTTAGACCATCCAATGAGTATCTTATTTGAACATAATCTTCATTATCTAAAACTTGGTAATGTATGTAGTTTTCCAACATAAGCTGAATACAATTGACTTTGACTTTTGTGATCTTGAATTGCAGAGAGACTAGGTACTTGGGCAATATAATCCACAGTTTATATGTCGCCTATAACATTTTATTTATATATGTATCTTTCTATGTAGATACAGATATGTATAGATATGTATATATCTATACATACACACAAATACAAAATCCGTTATATAAAAATAAAGTATTTATCTGCATAAGTTTAAAAAAAAGGACAACTTAATTCTCTTGGTTTTATACTGAAAAGGAGCTAGAGATGTATTCTTTTATTCTCCTCTGCAATTCTGTTTATCTTTTCTCCACCCCATTTGTTCTTTCATTCTCAAGTTTTTACTTTACTTGCAATCAATAACAGACAGATAGATCTCCCTCAAAAAACAATTTATTTCTGGGATTGAAAATAGTGCAAAGCATTCAAAACTACTGTTAACCAAGATCAAAAGAAATGCAGTAAACTGGGAAACAATCTTTACAGCTAATGTTTCTGACAAAGGACTCATTTCTAAAATATACAGAGAATTGAATCAAATTTCAAAAAAAAACATTCCCCAATTGAAAAATGGTAAAAGGATATGCAAAGGCAATTTAAAGATGAGGAGATCAAAGCAATCCATAGTTATATGAAAAATTGCTCTAAATCATTATTAGAGAGATGCAGATTAAAGCTTCTCTGAGGTACATGACCAGAAAGGATAATGATCATTGTTTGTGGGAAATCTGTGACACTATTATATTGTTGGTGGAGCTGTGAACTCATTTAACCTTTCTGGAGAGAAATTTGGAACTATGCCCAAAGGGCAACAAAAATGTGCATACCCTTTGATCCAGCAATGCCACTACTGAGTCTATAAGCTATAAGAGTTGGTGGAAAAGGGTAAAAACATCACTTGTACAAAAATATTCAGAGCAGCCCTGGTTGTGATGGCAAAAAATTGGAAATCAAGTAAATGTCCTTCAATTGGGGAATGCCTTAGCAAACTGTATTACATGTATATCATGGAACACTACTGTTCTATTAGAAACCAGAAGGAAGGGGCAGCTAGGTGGCGCAGTGAATAGAGCACCAGCCCTGGAGTAAGGAGTACCTGAGTTCAAATGTGACCTCAGACACTTAATAATTACCTAGTTGTGTGGCCTTGAGCAAGCTACTTAACCCTATTGCCTTGCAAAGCCAAAAAAACAAAAAACAAAAGGGATGGGAATTCAGAGAAGCCTGAAGAGATTTACATGAAGTGATGCTGAGTGAGACGAGCAGAACCAGAAAAACACTGTACACCCTAACAGTAACATGGGGGTGATGATCAACCTTGATGGACTGACTCATTCCATTAGTGCAACAATCAGGGACAATTTGGGGCTGTCTGCAATGGAGAATACCATCTGTATCCAGAGAAAGAACTGTGCAGTTTGAACAAAGGCCAAGGACCTTTAATTTGGGGGGGGGGGGGGGAGAGAACCTGATATCTTATTGTCTGATCTTGCTATCTCTTATACTTTATGATTCTTCCTTAAGGATATGATTTCTCTCTCATCACATTCAATTTGGATCAAAGTATACCATGGAAACAATGTAAAGACTGGAAAACTGCCTTCTGTGGGGGGGGGGTGGAGGAAAGGAAGTAAGATCAGGGGAAAAATTGTAAAACTTAAAATAAATAAAATCTCTTAAAAAAGAAAGGAAAAAATTAGTGCAAAGGAGAAGGAAAAGTGGCATGCAAGAGGGGAAAAACCATAAAATGTTGATAACAAGGGTAAAGAAATCCCTAGAGTACAGAGCACTCTATTCTGATCACATCCAAAGTGCCTGGGGGTTCCAGGAGCTCCCACTGCAGGTGGGTGGTCTTTACATTCCACAATATAGAAACAGATGCCAATGGGCAGGAAAATGGAGCAATTAATTCCTTACAATTCATTTTCTTGTCCTGTGGACTCCTGTGTTTCAGGCCTACTTTTCACCACCGCCTTTTTGGGACAGCTATATGTAGGTTCTGTAAAGGAAAACCTAAACCACAGCCTACATCTTCTCACTAAAATTATTCGAACTTTAAATGAAACTTGGTTTGTGCTAAACTGCAATTTCAAATGACAAAGAACTGGATCTGAAGACACCAAAATGGTATGGTAGACCTGGTCACATGCCAAATATAGGGATGGAGAAGTGGTAAGCTGACAATCTACATAACAATTTACCATTAAAACTTGGATGGTATAGCCTGTTATAATACGTTAGAAACATTGGTTTAGGGAGTATACATTTGCACCATCTTAACAACTGGTCATGACATAAATAGCTATTTCTCCTTCCCCTAACTTGATTATACTATTAAAATATGAACAAATAATTATAATTTGCCAATGAGCCCAACATCCAAACAGAGGTCCCTATTCTCACCTTAATCATATCACTTGCCAGTTTAGCCTGCAAAGACAAGGGGAACATATTCCTTTTGCTGGGGTGGGATGAGTGAGCACGGAGGAAATTGAGGAGGAATTTGTCCCAAATTCAAACTCAATTCTCATTTTCCCATAGGTGCTACTTTCCACAGTGTTATAAATGGTAGTTAAGTCTCCTGTCTCACCCAAAATATCTCCAGAATGTTACTGGAAGACACACATTTGAATTTTAGGGCACTTTTCCTATTATTTTCCACAGTAATCATACAGCATTTTGGTCCCAATGTGGGTTAATGAATAATTTGTGTGTGTACACACACACACACACACACACACACACACACACACAAACACAAAATACAAACATGCATATTTCTAAAGGTTAAGCTTTTGATAAATCATTAGAAACACAGATATTTAGATGGAGATAAATAATATCTACTAAGTAGATATATGTAGATAAGTAAATATACCATATACATATATATATATCATATACACATGTATGCATATGCCTATTTATGTATACATATATACCATGCTTCTACTGTACATAACATTGCTTTTATGGAAATATTATATATGGTAAAATTCATATTTGCTTCCAAATGGTCAACTTATAACAGAACTCTTGGAATACAAACCTTTAAAATGTTGCAGACAATCTATATTTCTATAAACTTTACACTGGAAAAACACTTCAGAGAAAAATCATCCAAACACAAAATCCCCATTCAATGTCATCAAGCTTGCAAATGCCAAAACTTTTTAAAACAGAATTTCAAGTGTATTTTCACCTTTTTTTAAGCTAGTTAAATAATAAAGTGGATGTTGGTGATAGATGACCAGGAGTCATCAAACAACTCACTGCTCAAGAAAAAGAAACACATATAGGAAACCACTGAATATAGTACAAAAAAGAAAGAAAGATAGAGTTAAAGGTGAAAATTATTCAACAAAAAGGGCAGTTCCTCAATGTTTAAGTCCTCAATTCAAAAAGGCAAAGACATTCCAAGGAATAAAGTGACCATTATCTGCAAGACAGTCAAACAACAAGCTTGTGGCTTTGGAAAAATTTGTCACTATTATCACTCAGGACTTGCCCCCATAACAAGTGTTCTTGAGTCCAAGACAAGTACCTCTGTCCAAATCTGCTTCTTAACTTGTCTATAAGAAACTCTTTACTCCAATGGTTTTGAGTTTTTACTATGGGAAACAACCAGAGGAACAAGTAAAAGAGGCAAATAAAGGATGAGATACTACTCTGGAAATAAAGAAAACATAGTGACACCTTTGTGAATTTGATAACAGTTTTATGTTGCTCTGAAATATATAATTACAAAAATGAATGATCTGAGAAACTGGAAGATACATAAAGTGAATTTCCTCATCTGTCAAGTAAACTAGCCATGACAAAAGCATATGCCTAAGTCATTAGGAAGAAATTAAACAATGGGGCCTACAAAGAATCAGTTAGCTGGTCTAAAATAAATACAACGAAACAAGCAACAATAAACATGTATTAAATGATTAGCCGGGTTTACAAAGACGAAGGTGATATTGCACCAAATTGCTAGCAAACAATCTAGTAAGGGAAATAAATGGACAGGCTCGATATATTCTCTCTCTCTCTCTCTCTCTCTCTCTCTCTCTCTCTCTCTCTCTGGAATTCATAAGTATTTCTCTCTCTCTCTGGAATTCATAAGTATTGAAGGGAAGTAGTACTGGGAATTAGAAACAGGAAATAATAAATGTAAAGGGGAAGGGGAATGTAATTTTGTTAGCTAAACAGAAATGCAGGGAGTACAATGACTTCTGGAAAAACTAATTGCAAAGCTGAAACAAAACTATTCTAAGTAATAAAGAAGCAAGTATTATGAATTATATGTCCTCACTGTTGCCTTTAATAGAAGCAATAACAATAAAGCATAAGACAATTAGGTTAAGAAAAAAAAGATTCACAAAAAAATTGTTCTCTTTGGGGACTATAAAATAAGACGTTTTTCCTATCTTTGATGAGAGCAATTTTTTTTTTCATCTTCAGAAAATAAAAGCAAACCAAAGTTAACAGGAATAATTTCACGCATTTTGGTCACCCTCTGTTTTGTTTTGTTTTTAGGAAAATCCCCCACACTCAAATTTGCTCATAATAGTTTTTTTAAACATGTTTTCATATTCATTCAATATTTATTGATTGTATTCTTTGTTAAATGACTTATAGACTTATAAATAAGCAAAACTCAAGATGATTATTTCTCATTCCTGTCCCACAGAAAAAGATTAGTCTTTAGCTGAATTTTGTAAAATTTCAAAATAATCTCACTTTAAGCTCACCTTAACTAAGTGTTCAATTTTTTTTTTGTGGGCCCAAAGAATTTTAGAGGAGAACTGAAATAATTTAATCTAAATCTCTTTTTTTACAGATGAGCAAAATAAGGCCTATGAATTTCACTATTCATAGATGCCCAAACCCTCTTGGAAGTTCTACCACTGGTTTAGTATTATGGGAATTTGCTCAATTCCCTCAACAAATGTAGTCTGATCCTCTGGCTGATGGGGTTTCCCCCAAACTACTGTAATAATCATTAATCTTTTTTTCTATCTATTTTGACAGCTTTACAAATGTACACATTAAAAAGTATTCTCAGGAGTTCATCTTCTGTTCTCTTAAGGAGAGACATCTCCCAGATAACCTCTCATGACTCTAATACCCTTTTTCTTTAATGCTTATCCTCTCATGGCAGCTGTTGTTGCTGCAAATCTTTTTCTCCCTTAGTTTCTGCTAAGCACAGTAATACATAAATTTTTTTTGTTCCTTAAAAAAAGGGAGTTTTCAGAGCAGTTACATGGCACAGTGGATAGAGCAGCAGATCCGGAGTCGGGAATATCCGAGTTCAAATTTGACCTCAGATATTAGCTGTGTGATCATGGGCAAACCACTTAACCCCAAAAACATCTTTAAAGTATTATCACCCAAAATCTCAAACCCTAAACATATATATATATTCTAAAAAGTCATCATATCAGTTAATTCTCTGTAATTTACTGACATCTGTAGTTTAGATTCTTTAAAAACAAAGAATTTGTGCTTTTAATGTCTACAAACAAAAATATGTTTTAGAATGCCACTTGTACTACATAGGGTGATCTTCTTATATAGTCCATTTTCAATTATACCAAAAAGAAAAGCCCATTTATTTTATTAATTTCTTTATATACTTTAGCACCACATATCATGGTTGCTGACTTTTAATCAAGAAAGAGTTCTCAAAAGGTGATAAAGGGACTATATGAAATAAGATGAGAACATTGGATTACAAATCTGTTAAAACCTGGATTCCAAGATTGGGTTCCAATCTTGACTGCCACTTAGTACTTCCAGGCAAGTAACTTTACCCATTTATCTGTTCCTTAGTTCTTCCATTATTAAAAATAAATTAGAAAAATAAAATAATTGCTTTGACTTTGACATGGTCATGACTTTCACAGTTATGTGATGCTAAAAGTGGATAAAGAACATATGAAACAACTACTTAGTAAAGAGCAAAGCTCATTACAAAACTAAGGAGCAGACAGATAATGTCTGTACTTTCAAATTAAGCATTTCAAAGCATCTTAGCAAAAATCCTTCTGGGTTCCTTTTTTATAAAAATGTACTGTTTTGATTTTTCTCCCCCTACTAAGTGGAAAAGGGATGCAACGTAGGTAGATGGTCACTAAGGATCTTTTGAGAACTGCTGTTATAAATTAATGATGTGACAACTGAAGTTGGTGCTCCCAATGAAATAAATTTGAAACTTTTTAGAACTCCTAATTTCAATGCAAAAGTATAAAAACCCTTATTTTTTAAAAATTACTTGTAAGTTTAAAATAAAAATAAACCTATATTTAAAAAATTACTTATAAGTTTAAAATAACAATAAACCCATATTTATTACTATCAATAATACATGTTGAGGTGGCTAGGTGGCGTAATGGACAAAGCACCGGCCCTGGAGTCAGGAGTACCTGGGTTCAAATCCGGTCTCAGACACTTAATAATTACCTAGCTGTGTGGCCTTGGGCAAGCCACTTAACCCCATTTGCCTTTCAAAAACCTAAAAAAAAAAAAAAAAAAATATATATATATATATATATATATATATATATATATATATGTTAGCATGAATAACACATTTTATGAAAAATAACTATTTTCCAAAGCAAAAAACAAGCAAAAACAGCAGGGGTTTTCCCTACTTTTTCAAATTTCCTTAATGTCTGGCTTCATAAAAGACAACTGGGTTCTCCTATCTGCTTGTGCATTCAATTTGTTGAAATATGCTATTTTGTTTGAAGAATGTGAAGAAAATCTGGAGATTTTCAAAGGCAGCATTAGTACTAATATATCTTAGAATTATTATAATTTTTTTATTTTATAGGGTGAGACTGTCATTGTCCATAAGACCACAGTTAAGAACCTGTTTTAAACCAGTCTGTTACATTTAATCACAATATTATAAAAAAAGTTTTACTAAAAAAAAATCTAGAATACATGGTCAGCATTGAAGTGAAATGGCAAAATCAGTTGTACAAATAATTTACAAGTATTAACTAGATGTGTTGAAGATGTGTGTGGTGGGGTGGAGAGGGAGGAAAGAGAAGGGAAGTTAAAATGGAGAAATATTCAAAGTAATCTGTGAGCAATTAAACTTAACAAAAATCTATTGAACACTTTTTTAACTTGCCAGTTGATAGGGAAACAAAGGTAAAAATGAAACAATATACAAGGCAAAAAGAAATTATGTTTTAGTATTGAAGAGACAGTCTATACAGGAGTTAAATAATGAATATCTACTAGATAATCTGGGAAGGATTCAAAGAGGTATACCTGAAAAAAAGAAAGCCTCACAGGACCATAAAGGTTCAGAAAGAAAGAGTTGAGAATTGTAGTATATTCTAGGTCTGCCAGGGAGCTTCTGTGTAGGCAGCTGCCACAGGGGATGGAATTCAACAATTATGGGAACAACTAGTAATTCAATCTGTAGTAGCCAAACTGGGGAAAACCTTAACTAACCAGTCTGAGCTTATATTTTATCCTCAGGCCCCTAACTTTAAGATTTTGCCAACCGCATCAAAATGGAAAAGAGAATGTTTGATTGGATATGGAGAGGGGTAAAGTGAGAGAGAGAGAGAAAAGCCTCGGACAACTCCTAGGGTAGGAAATACTGTTAAAAAGAAATAGAGAAGGGGCAGCTAGGTGGCGCAGTGGATAGAGTACCCGGCCCTGGAATCAGGAGGACCGGGGTTCAAATCCGGTCTCAGACACTTAAAAATTACCTAGCTGTGTGGCCTTGGGCAAGCCACTTAACCCCATTTGCCTTGCAAAAACCTTAAAAAAAAAAAAGAAATAGAGAATTTCTGGAAAATGGTCAGGCTTAAAGGAAGATAATTTCTTTTTTTTTGAACATATTGAATAAGATAGGGGGAAAAAAGGAGAACCAAAAATATAAATGAAACTGAGAAACAGAGTATTCAGGAATGGGAGAGGAAGGGATGTATGACCAAAAAAAAAGTTTATAGAGGCTAGTATAAAGTTGCAGAGGGCAAAGTAGAAAGTAGAAAAGAGTACAAAGGAAAATAGGAACCAGAAATATAGTTATGTTAGCATGTAGTATTAAATATTGGCTTACTGTTATTTTGAAATGAACTGATAGGTAATTTTTTAAAAATATCAGTTTTAATTTCTAACAGCAAGAATGTAAAAAGAGTACTGAGACTAAAAAGTTTAAAATTCGTTTCAATGGGAAAACTACCAGTAATTTTTCAAGCCAAGCTACAATGAGAATAAAAAGTAATCACGAGGAAAGGTTCAGCTTAGCAGAAAGTAACTATATCACAAGAACCAAAAGAAGAGAATTTGACAGTCAGAGAAAACGGGATATTTACAATGGAACAGGTTAAGCCACTTTTTACTCTCCCATTTCTTTTCCTCTACCCACCATTGCTTTCTACATAAGTCAGGTCCTGGACTTTCATCGTACAGTTCTGTCTGTAAACAATCTCTCCCTCCCCAGATCCAAGCTGATGAAAGGAGCAACTCATAGGAAGTATCTTGGATTTCATGGTTCTTTGTAGACTTTGTGGAAATGGATTATTTTGCGAAATGAATGAATATTATGAATATTATGCGGGACAAGTTCAACCCTGCAGGTTCATTGAACAGTGCCTCAATAGAGAAGACAACCATGATACACCATCCTCAACTTAGAAACTGATGAGGAGCTAAATTCTGACCACCCTAATTAAAGTGATCCAATTGAGTAAGTAAAGAGGACGTGTGGAATGATTCATGGCCACTACCTCCTAGATGTTGGAAAAGTACTGGCAGGGAGAAAATGACTATTGTCCCTGTGTAGATGGTGAAAACCAGCCCATGTTGACCACTGGACTGTCAGATATCTTCCCCAAGTACATGGATGCTTACAACTTTCTAGAACCTCTAATGATTTTTAGCTTAAATTAAGAAGTCTTTATTATGATGGTGTGGTGGAAGTATGAAGAAAAGTGGAGGAAAAAAGCCAACAAAAAAAAAAAGGTTAGTGCCAATGGCCACAAAAGGCAATCTCTAACTCTGGGAAGCCTATATTCATTTCTCTCCACCATCACTCTCTGCCACAAGTCACTGAAGTACAAGTTTATGAAAAAGATAAATTTCTAAGATAGTGGTGTATCTTGGAATACATCTATGTCTGACTGACTGGTTCTTCCAAGAAAATCATTTTAAAGAAAACACCAGATCAGCCCTCCTGTTTTCATTCTTCTTCCAGTGTCTGCTCCAAACTCTCCAGATCTTATCTACTACATTCCAACACAGAATACTTACCCCCCCCCTTAAGTCCTTTTATGTAATGTCTTCCCTCATTAAGCTCCTTGAGGGTAGATATTTTCTTCTTGTATTTGTTTTCCCTGGGGCTTATCACAAAGCCTAGTATAAGGTCAGCACTTAATAAATGCTTGCATAAACTCAGAGTGCAACTATTGGAATAAAAACTTTGTCTTCCATTAAAAGCTGTTGGGAAAATTGGAAGTTAGTATGGAAGAAACTTAGATCAGACTAACACCTCATAGCCTATACAAAGATAAGATCAAAATGTCTGACATTAAAATAAAAAATACAGGATTTAGACATAAAAAACAATATTATAAGCAAACTAGAAGATCAAGGAGTAGTTTACCTATCAGATCTATGGAAAGGGAAGCAGTTTATGACCAAGGTAGAGATGGAAAACATCATTAAAAACAAATTAGATAATTATGATTACATTAAATTAAAAAGCTTTTACAGACAAAAACCACTGTAACCAATATCAAAAAAAAATGTAGCAAACTGGGAAACAATCATTACAACTAGTATTTCTGACAAAGGATTCATTTCTAAAATATATAGAGAACTGAGTCAAATTTTTTTTAAAAAAAAACCAAGCCATTCCCCAATCGACAAATGGTCAAAAGATAAGTAAAAGCAATTTACAGATGAGGAAATCAAAGGGATCCATAGTCATATGAAAAATTGCTCTAAATCATTACTTATTAGAGAAATGCAAATTACAGCATCTCTAAGGTATCACCTCACACCTCTCAGATTGGCCAATATGACCAGAAAGGACAATGATCAATGTTGGAAGGGATGTGGGAAATCTGGGACACTGATACATTGTTGGTGGAGCTATGAACTCATCCAGCCTTTCTGGAGAGAAATTTGGAATTATGTCCAAAGGACAACAAAAATATGCATACCCTTTGATCAACAATACTACTCCTGGGTCCAAACCCTGAAGAGATGATGAAAAGGGGCAAAAAATATCACTTGTACAAAAATATTCTTAGCAGCCCTGTTTGTGTAAAGAATTGAAAATTAAGTGAATGACCTTCAAATGGGGAATGGCTTAACAAACTGTGGTATATGCATGTCATGGAACACTATTGTTCTATTAGAAACCAGGAGGGATGGGAATTCAAGGAAGCATGGAAGGATTTGCATGAACTTATGCTGAGTGAGATGAGCAGAACCAGAAGAACACTGTACACCCTTGATGATCAACCTTGATAAACTTGCTTATTCCATCAGTACAACAATCAGGGACAATTTTGGGTTATTTGTGATGGAGAATACCATCTATATACAGAAAAAGAATTGTGGAGTTTGAACAAAAACCAAAGACTATTAACTTCAATTTGGGAGAAAAATTATCTTATTATGTAATTTTGCTATCTCTTATACTTTATTTTTCTTCCTTAAGGATATGATTTCTCTCTCATCACATTCAACTGAGATCAATGTATACCATGGAAACAATGTAAAGACTAATAGACTACCTTTGTGGGGAGTAGGAGGAGAGAAGCAAAAATAGGGGAAAAACTTTAACAATCAAAATAAATTAAAACTTTCTTTTAAAAAAGGGGGAGATGCATGACTCTGGGTAAGCTGCAACTTCTGTAAGTCTCAGAAAATCTCTAATATTTATCTACTATATTTCCAGCCACTGCAATCTGATTCTGTAGTCTAAGGGAGAGTTGTATGATTGGTATTTTTTAGGCTAATTAAAGACCCTCTGCTTGGTAAGAAAAAAGATAGGATAAGATTGAAAGAATTTGGAATTCTACTATAATAAGGATATTGGTAATATCATCATATCATACCTACAATTTAAAAATGATTGTCATATTTGACTTCATATATTTTATCTGCCATAATTACAAAATTAAAATGATTTAGCAAATAACCTCAAAGTGCCAAAATAAAATTCCTCTATTTTCACTAAAAAAAATGCTTGCTATTGATATGATTTAATGATGGATGGCTAGTATTTTAACAGATTTTAATGTCAGATAGCAAGTGACAAAAGAGGCAACTTTAGAACTGATGATATTTATGGTAAACAGTTCACTAAAATTAACTCATATTTCAAAGTTCTTTCTCATTTCTCCCCATACTCATAGCCTCATCTTGGGTTCCAAAGGAATTTTGGAAGCAACTGAAATATGCAAAAAAAAAATCTTACTGCTGTAGAACCCTCTTTAACCATCATTTCTTTACTCTTTGAATTGATTCATAATGTTCACTACAATCCAAATATTGGCTCATATGTGAGATCCTGCTCCCTCAGTCCTGGAAGGGTGAGAATTTCAAACAGGAAATCAATCTAAGGAACAGATCTCTATGATTTCCCCAGTAGAGTAATACAATGCCAACAAATCATGTGAACTATGAAAGGAAAGGAATATAGCAAAGATGGGGAATAGAATCTTAATGGAAGGAAAGATAGATCAAAATAAGGAACTGAGCTATTATACAGAACAAAACAGGAGTATTAGAACTTGGATAGAGAGGGTATAAATAAGTCAGAAGCAAGAGAAGGGGATTATGTTAAAAAATATAAAATTTTGTATTTTACAAACCAAAAGCCAAAAAAGTAAACCTTCTGAAACTGAATGGTCCTGCATGCACACAACATAATAAATTCCTTTAACTCCTCTGTCAGACAAATAAGCTAAAAAGGGAACAGATCCTTTATCATGAGTTTGTGAGACTTCCAAACACAGACACTCACACTTGGGCACCAGCCAATAAGAACAAAACAGATTACTTTTCTTATACTCTAAGCATCATAACTGAATAGGCAGGTGGAACCCAAAACTAATTATCATTACAATCTTTACTTTTCAGGTTGATTTTTCTTGATACACTCAGAATTCACTAAAAGTTTCTATTTAGAATTATTCATTTAAAGCTGGGAATCAACATAGAACTAGAGTTCATAAAGTCTAAATTCCCCATTTTATAGATGAGGAAACTGGAGCTAAAAGTAGTTAAATGACTTGTTCAAGGTAGTCATAAGAAGAATCAAAGGCATGATTGGAATTCAGGTCTTTTAATTCCAATAAGAGATCCAGAGAGAAAAGATTAGATAAAGACATGAAATTATGAGTGCCAAATACAAGAATGGGACAAAGCTGACCTGGTAGGCAGGAGGAGAAAGAAGAAAGCCTACACTACATGAGTTAGTAACTTCATAACATGTCTCCAAGGAATTCTCTTTAAAAGCAATATATTTTACTAACTCTGGTTTGACACTGTATTCAATTTAGCTACAAAGCTGTATTCTTTTGTTAGTTATGTATTTGTGTCTGGTTTTCTCTGAATGAATTCTTACTGATGCAGCACATTACTAAAGGCACAAAAAAGTAACTAACAACTTTCCAGAACTTTTGACAGTGAATGACACAACTACATTTTAATCTGTTATCTTCTTTCTCATTCCAAGGTGAAAGGAGTAGGAAGGAGAGGAGATTTTTGTTAAATAACAATAATAATAATAATTTAAAACTTATCTTCATATGCCACAGATATTTGTTGAGGGAAAGAGGAAGTAAAGGAGAGAATTTAAATTTTTCCCTTACTCAGTTTATCCTATACTCCAGCTCATTTCTTTTTTCCCCATTTATTTCTTATTTTTTAAATGGTAATTTTTCCAATTATATACAAAGACAATTTTTAGCATTCTTTTTTGAAAGAGTTTGAGTTTCATATTTTTCCCTTCCTCCCTTCTCCTCTTCCTAAATAATTCAAAATGTGTTCTCACACACACACACACACCCACCATAAAACATTTCCATTTTAATCACAGTTGTAAAAGAAACAGACCAAAAGGAAAAAAAAATGAAAAAAATAAGTGAAAAATAATATGCTTTGTTTTGAATTTAGAATCCAACAATTCTTTATTGGGAAGTGAAGAGTATTTTCCTTCATGAGTCCTTTGGAATTTTGTCTTGGATCATCATATAGCTAAGAGCTAAGACTATCATGATTACTGCACAATGTTGCTTTTAAGATGTACAATGCTCTCCTGGTTCTGCTCACTTTACTCAACATCACTTCATGTAAGCCCAGGTTTTTCCTGAAATCTTCTGGCTCATTATTTCTTATTACACAGTAGTATTTCGTTTTACTCATATACTATACTTAGTCATTTCCTAAATGATTAGCATCCACTGAATTTCCAAAATTTTGCCACACAAAAAGGGCTGCTATAAATATTTTTGCACATGTAGGTCCTTTTCCATTTTTTTATAATTTCTTTGAGATATAAACCTAGTAGTGCTATTGTTGGATCAAAGATTATGCATAGTTAGGTTGTCCTTTGAGCAGTTTTAAACTGCTCTCCAGAATGGTTAGATCAATTTACAACTCCACCAACAGTGTGCTGTGTCCCAGTTGTCCTACATCCTCTTCAACATACATAAAACTCCATTTTTGTCATATTAACTCAGACTCATTTCTTACTTCCAGTCTTTTCTTCCTAGAACTCCTGATAATACACCCTGAAGTCTGAAAGATAATGTAATTCCTTACTAAAAGGGGTTGTGCTGGTCAGCTATAACTAAAATACTCTGCCCATAGCCTGTTTCTATAGGACAAATGGTAAAGGACAAAATGTGGGCTCCATTTTAACAAAATAGTACTATGATAAACTGAATTAGATTGAGAAAGACCTGGACCTACTGACAACACATGTTTGGGGAAAATATTAAATTATATATATACATATATATATGTAAACACATCTATATATGTATATTTATGAGGCTTCAAAGTATGTATAGTGAATAGGGGCTGCCTTTGGAATCAGGTTAATCTGGGTACTCACTGGTACCACCTGATACATACTGGTTGTGTGACAACAGTCAATTAATCGACAATAATTTATTAAGTACGTACTATAGGCAAGCCTCACATTTTAAGAGGAGAAAACATGCAAAAAATTACACATATAAGATAGAGACCAGTGTAGATGGAAGATAATGTGAGAAGGAAGGCACTAATATCAAGAGGAAAAGCAAAAGCTTATTGCAGAAGTTGAGGTTTGAGTAGAGACTTAAAGGAAGTCATAGAAAATAGGTTGCAGAAACCAGGACAGAGAGCATTACAGAGATGGGAGACAGCCAGTATAAAAAGTACAATTGGAAGATGGAGTGTTGTGGACAAGGAAAAACAAATAGGCCAATCTTGTTGGATTTTATAATACTGTCCAAAAGGGAGTCAAGTTTAAGAAAACTGAAAAGTTACAAAAGGTCAGTTGACAAATGGCTTTAAAAACCAAAGAATTTTATATTTGATCCTCAAGATAATAGGGAGCCACTGGAGCTTATGGGGGAGGGGGGAGTGGAGACATGATTAGACCTGCACTTTAGAAATATATTTTTAATAGCTAAGTGAAAGACGGGGTAGAATGGGGAGAGAACTGACAAAGAGGGACCAATCATAAGGCCGCTGAAATAGTCCAAACATGAGGTGAAAAGTTCCTGCAGCAATCAGAGTGGAGAAGAGGAGATGCATATGAAAGATTTAACTTCTCACTTCCACAGGCAACTCTTGAAAACTGTAAATTGCAGAAAAGTTGCTAATTTGCACTGATAAGTAAGTCTCCTCACCAGGACCTCCACACACTGATGAAATCCCAAATCTAGCCCAAATAGATATCACTCCTCAGCTTGGAACATATAAAAGACGTACTAGTAGGCTAGGCTTGTGAATTTCTTATGTGACAACTGGGATTTAGACATCCCATGTAGTAAATCCAGCTTGAGACCTACAAGCAAACTTTTCAATTGTTAATACGAGCCTTTGCATAAACAATTTGTATTTTTCAGATAGATTTCCATGAGACATCCATGCCCTCCTTCAACTACTTACGTTACTTAAATCAAAAGGCACTATATGATATAATTCATTAAAAAAAAAACTCATTTTTTTTGTTTTTGAAAAACATGACCTGGGAAAACTGCCAAGGAGATTTGTCAACTGACAATGTAAATCTTGGGAAAACAAACCCTGTCTTGCTGTATTAAAATTCTCTCTAGTGAGGTACAGTAGTATGAGAAGTCAAGATACTAGAAAGCTTCCTAAAACGCTCATTTTAAGTGTTCACAGAAGAAAAATGAATAAGGACAATTATTACACAATCAGTTATAAATACAATTCTAATTTCAAAAGCAGTCTGAAGTTAACAATACTACCAAGTATTTCAGAAGTGTGACTGACGGTTCACAGATCTTACTAATTTCAAGAACTCCTTGAACTTTTCCCTGCTCCAGGAAGAGTTGACCTACAGACTGATTTGCCCTCTAGTTGTCGTTAATCACAGACTCCAAAGATAAGCAAAATTCTAAGTTCTGACTTCTAGTTGTGACAAAGCAAAGAAAGATGCCCCACAGTTCTCCTGGAAGTTATGAAAGCAGGAAATATGCAAAATGTGCTTACAGTTCACAGATAAAACCTTTCATTAACTCCCTTTATCCCTTATCTTTATCAATTCCATAGAAACCCATCTCACTCTTGAATAAATCTTCTATTTGACATCAATTTGTGAACTTTATGTTGCACATGCCTCCAAGGCAAAAAAAAAAAAAAAGCAAATCACTTCATTAATGGAATGTTAAAAGAAAAGAAACAAGACCATTCTCTCTGAAAGAGTAATTCCCATACAGATTTATCACATTTTTTTTTTGTGGTGTTCTGGAATCTTGTGTGCTTTTGTAAGTTTAAAAGCATCTACTCAACAACTTCTCAGATACCGAAGGATTCATCCACCACGTTCCACCTTGTTCAACCCTAAGCCACTGCCATCGTGGTAAAAAGGAAAATCCTTTCATATACCACAGAGAAAGTGCCCAAAGACTTGTCAGAGGGCAGCCAGTAATAAACAGAGCACCAGTCATGGTGTCAGGAGGACCTGAGTTCAAGATTGGCCTCAGACACTAGAGACTAACTAGCTGTGTGACCTGGGACAACTCACTTTACTCTCCTGCACAATCAGGGCACCCTGATTCATATTGTTCTTATCCATATTTGGCCACTGTACCCAGATACCTGGAGAAGGAAAAGGGGCTGGTGACTTAGCACAGCACCCCCTCACTCAAATCCAACTCATGTGCTTGTCTTGGCATCTCCTCCCTGATTTTGTGATCTTGTCCAGTACAAAGGACCAACAATCATCAGTCAGGTGATCCTAGACAAGTCACTTAAAGCCTAACTGCCTCCAAGGGGGGGGGGGGGGGCAGAAATGGGATCAGTATAATCAAATGAAAGTTTTACGATTAAGCTAAAGGAATTCTTCATACATAAATATTCTTCCCTCATTTTTAACTAGAGAGGAAAATGAAACTAAAAATCATTACTTGATTCAATAATAAATATTTTTAAATTTGTGCTCGAATGATAGGGGTAGCAGTGGATGGAGTACTGGACCTGTAGTCAGAAAGATTCATCTCTCTGAGCTCTTATCTGGCCTCAGACACTTAATAACTGTGTGACCCTGGCCAAGTCACTTAGCCCTTGTTACCTACTTCCTCATTTGTAAAATGAGCTGAAGGAGGAAATGGCAAATCACTCTAATAACTTTACCAAGTAAATCCAAATGGAGTCATGAAGAGTTGAAAATAGTTTTTAAAAATGACAAAACAGCAGCTACTACATACCAGCATAACTATAGTTAAAAAAACTAAAATAATAAAGTGCCTACCCTCTTAAACTAACCAAATATTTGAGATGATTACTAAGAAAAAGTTTTTCAAAGATCCAATTACTGTATCCTAAAATGACTCCTCTTTAACTGGAAGTTTCCACGAACTATACTTTAGAGATGGAAGTAAAACAGAGAATTACTTTCATGTATTATATGTCATTTATTCCCTGGAGCATAACTTGAAGATTTACCTAATATGTTATGAATATGCTGAGCAAGCCAAATTAACTTTCCAATCAGAACCCAAATCCAGCCACTCTGGGATGGTTCAAATCTCATCTACAAGAGTTACCAAAAATAAGACTTTAATCAGGCCATCTTTCTTCTTAGGACAAGATTTTTCCCCTTCATTCCAAATAATGTGTCAAGTTAAAAATGTTTTGTATTTTAGTACTGTTCTCCTTTCAAGTACTTTAAGCCATGAAAACTGAAAAAAATTTTCACACTCTGACAAAAAAAAATCTACTAATATCCATTTACTTTTAAAATTTGCTTAAAATTAGTGACCAAAAAAATTTAGTAGCAAATTAGTGGTCAAAGAAAAGTTTCCCCCCCCCCCTAATTTTGATATAGTGTAGTAATCTAGGTGACCTTGGGTCAGTCACAGTCTCCCTAACCCTCAGTTTCCCTTATCTACAAAGTGAGGAGGTTGAATGAGATTTTCTCTGGTAATACCCAGGTAACTACACCCTTCCAGCACAGGATCTAGGATTTAATGGGTTCATTAACATATTTCAAAAATGTATTTTGTGGTTGAGTGAGTTTGCTACTAGTCCTCTGAAACTCTGAAGAACTACAAATGCAATCTTATTAAGGGATCCCTGACTATTAACTTGCTGTATATATGCCTCTTGACTGCAGATTTCTATACCCAATTTCTATTAAACTTATTTTCTGCCTGTATGTGAATTCTTTAAAAATGACTAATTTGAGACATTCCTTAGATTTGCACAATATTTGAGCACTCCACCATCGTAGACCCGCCAATTTCTCACAATCAAAGCTAGTACATAATGTGCTGCTGTTTATTAACAGATTAGATCTGCCAAGAGCACATATGGTTTCCTCAAACTGTCTTTTTAATGTAAAAACTCCATGAGGACTTATCTTCCTTGAAATGAAAACACCTGAAAAACAGTGTTGTTGGAAATGGAGCCCAGTTCTGCAGAGTACTTCCACCACAGAACAGCTCAACTCTCCTTTAACTTGCTGTTTCTTCTTTACTCAACAAATGCAACATAATCCTGGGAATCTTGTGGAGTTAACATTTTAAATCACTTTTCCCTCAATATTCCTGAGTTGCGTATTTGTTGCTAAACCCTATTCAAGAAAGTCCTTGAATAGATTATTTACTATTTATTACACTAAACTCACAAATGTACTGCCCCTCCTCCTCCCTTTTTATTTAGTTCATTCTGAAATAGTACTTTATTTTGAAGATAATAATCTTTACCCTCACTTGACCTTGAAATCTCCTCTCCCACAGTGCTACAGTTTTCTAAGTCTGCCCTTGGAGCAGTTTGATTGTTCTCAGTTAAAGAGAAAAGGGGAGTGGACACCAGCCATCCCAGTGACCAGTGAGGTCTCATTGCAATCAGAGAAGTCTCCCTGAAACCAAAATCTCCTCTGTGGTTGCATCAACAGCTACCACTGTGCCAACATAGCACCATTTATTATTACTCATGACTGTCATGGGCCAATTATAATCTTCTCTTTGACATGTGTTACAGAACTTGAAAGTTCACTTTCTAAGGTCTGCAAACCAGAGAACCCAGAATTTTATCTTATAAATGAAACTCTTTCAAATATATTTTATAGCTCCCAGTAACAAAAAAGGCATCATGTGATTTTCTTCTATTTGCCTTACAAGGAAAATAGTCTGGATTATCAGAATAACTAAGAAGAAACTTAACTCTTGGTTTACACAGCAAAGTATAAATTGATAACCCAAAAACTCATCATATGATCAGGTCATTGACAATGAAGTCATCAGGGCTAAAAGACGGGAATGAGTTAATTTGTTAATAGCCAAATACAAATTATCTGCACAAATACAAGGAGGGAGAAAAAAACAAATTGATTTGTGGATCCAATTTCTTATTATATATATGTTTTTATACTTTAAGGACAGTATAGGGTCAGAAAAATCAAAGGAATAGAAATATGAGAGAGAGAGAGAGAGAGAGAGAGAGAGAGCGAGAGAGCTGAGAAAAAGTCATCACCCTCAACAATTAAGAGGTCATTGGTGACTTTAAGAGATTACAACCTCCCTGCAAAGGCTTTTGCTGAAAGAAAGGCTTTATGCACTTTGAGAGTTTGGTTCATGGTTAACTTGGATTGATCTATGTTCTGTGGAACCAGTGTGCTATGAATAGGGAAAAGTTTTTCCAATGAAATTAAAATGTCTATCAAAAGTACATGTTCCACAAAGTAAAGACTAACAAGACTGCCTTCTGTTGGGAGTGGGGGAGAGGAAAGTGAGATTAGGGGGGAAATTATAAAATTAAAAATAAAGAAATAAATAATTTTTTTTAAAAAAGTACATGTTCCATGTAACTCTTTGGGGGGGGGGGTATGAAAATGAACTTAATTTCATCTATTACCCTCCAACATACCCTGCCCCCCAACACATACTTTTTATCCCTTTGAGATTTCCCCATTTTAGGACCTGGGATCAGCATCTGAGAGTTCAACAATTTATTTCAAACTCAGCTAAGCAAGTCTGTGGCTTTTAAGTGATCTGATACCTTGAGGATACAAAGCCAACTTTATTAAGGGATCTTTTGGACTATGATAGCTTTGAGATCTAATCTTGTTACATTAAAAACCAATATAAGACTAATTTAGAATGTACCTGACAAACTCAAATCTCTGGATATAATTATTATGAAAAAGAATGAGTTCTTAGTTTGACTATTCTAGAATCTAACTACAGCAAAAAAGAAAAACAAACATCACAGATAAATGTAAAAATATATTTACATAGTATATAAAATATTTATTTTCTTCCATACCTTTCCTTTTTAACTTAGTGTTTAAAAAAACTTACATTTACTACTTCTATTAAGAATTTTGTTCCTCACTATTGTGGGAAGCCTGGAAGGATTTGCATGAACCAATGCCGAGCGAGATATGCAGAACCAGAAAAACACTGTATACCCTAACAGCAACATGGAAGTGATGTTCAACCTTGATGGACTTAATCATTCCTTCAGTGCAACAATCAGGGGCAATTTCAGGCTATCTGTGATGGAGAATACTATCTGTATCCAGAGAAAGAATTGTGGAGTTTGAACAAAGACCAAAGACTATTACTTTCAATTTAGGGGAAAAAAATCATTATCTTATTATGTAATTTTGCTATCTCTTATACTTTATTTTTCTTCCTTAAGGATATAATTTCTCTCTCTCATCACATTCAATTTGGATCAATGCATACCATGGAAACAATGTAAAGACTGGCAAATTGCCTTCTGTGGGGGTGGGGTGGGGAGAGGGAAGCAAGACTAGGGGAAAAATTTAAAACTTAAAAACAAAATACTATAAAAGACAGGAACTGAGGCGGCTAGGTGGCGCAATAGATAGAGCACCAGCCCTGGAGTCAGGAGTACCTGAGTTCAAATCCAGCCTCAGACACTTAATAATTATCTAGCTGTGTGGCCTTGGACAAGTCACTTAACCCCACTGTCTTGTAAAAACTTAAAAAAAAGATAGATAGGAGCTACTATTGTATATAATTGGAAAACAAATGAAATATTTATATTAAAAAAACTGCCTATTTACATCTTTTGAGAATTTCGCAAGTTGAATAAATTTCTATGAATCTAGGAAATAAAAAAAAGAATTTTGTTCATGTAAGTCATTGATTTTTCAAAGTTTTTGAAATTGGAAGAAAGATGGCGCATATCTATTCTTAAAAACTTGAATATCACTTTAGGTTATTTTGGGTCCAGAATATATATCCACTTCTGCTTATATAGACTTAAACCTGAAAATAGAATGTTTAACCATATAATGACTCCTATGTTAAACCACAAGTATGAAATCAAAACAAGAGCGTGACTAACCTAGTTAGATATGGGGATAAAATTCTACTCTTAAACTTGTAGTGATGTTCTGCAAAGCACAGAGAAAATTCTATTTGAAAATGACTACTAAAAAAAATGACTACTAAAAACTCCCTTTTTAATTTGAAATCAACTATTTTTACTGTCATCTATTCTGATAAAATTAAAACATAAGTACAAAGAATACTAAGTAAGAATTGATTTATGAACCGAATGATCTCTGGAAAAAAATTACAAATGTTTTTTCTAATACTTTAAAAATATAGGGGCGGCTAGGTGGCGCAGTGGATAAAGCACTGGCCCTGGGGCCCTGTGGGTTCAAATCCAGTCTCAGACACTTAATAATTGCCTAGCTGTGTAGCCTTGGGCAAGCCACTTAACCCCATTTGCCTTGCAAAAACCTAAAAAAATAAAAATACTTTAAAAATATGGCCTCAACTTTTCTATAGCTTCTTGAAAACTAACAGTAGAAGATAAATTGCATTTCTCTCCAAAAGACAAGTCAATTCAGGTTCAACAAACAGTAATCATTTTCAAATAAAGTGAGAGGATAAGAGAATCACTAAGTTCAGGATCCACTCCTAATAAACATAAATCCAACCTAGATCTTACACTTATGACATTGATTCAATTATGAAATGATTATTTTTAAAACAACCTAAAGTTAAGACAAGAAAATCCCTTATTTGAACTGCTTCTACTGCATTAAGGAAGCAGCTATTTCTTTATGAGGTGCACCTAGGTGGAGCAGGGGATTAGAGTGCCCCGCCTAGAGTCAAGAATACTCATCTCCCTGAGTTCAAATCTGGCCTCAGACATTTACCAGCTGTGTGGCCATGGTTAGGCAAGTCACCTAATCCTGTTGGCTTCAGTTTCCTCATCTGTAAAATAAGTTGAAGAAGGAAATGGCAAACCACTCTAGTATCTTTGCCAAGAAAATTGCAAATAAAGTCACAAAGTAGAATATCACAGAAAATAATTCAACAAAATACAGCATCTCATGCAGAACATGTGTTCCAAAAAGGATAGTTTGGGTATTTTTGTGGGTTTTTTTTAATGTATCATCCTGTATATAATGTTCAATCTAACTTTTTTTTTGGTGTAGTGCTAGGGCAATGGTGACTTGCCCAAGGTCATACATCTTCTAGTTAAGTATCCAAATGTCTGAAGCCAGATTTGAAGTCAGATCTTCCCGACTTCAGAGCTGGTACTCTACTCTATCCAATGCACCATCTAGCTGCCCCCATGGTAAACTTTTCAAAAGAAAGTCTCATTGTTCAAGCAACGCTCTGAAATAAATCTTAACTCAGATTTTAAAAAGTGATTATTTGGGGGTCAGCCTTAGTTGGGTATGACATACCCAAGTCATACCTCAGAGTTTGACCACATGGCACAATGAAACCTTAAAAAAAAAAACTGTTCTTTCTTTAACTACCCAAAGTTCCCAGTGAGTAATAAGCATTCTATTTTTAGTCAACCCAAGTTATGGTTTCCAGACAGACTTTTCCCTACAACATACCACCTTCTTAATATTGAGTTTCAGCCTCAAGCAGTTTAGTCTTTTTCCGTTAGTTTAGTTTTGAAGGGTTTTTGAACTAGGGGCAAACTTCTTGGCTTTTTTCCAAAAGAATACCGGAGAGCACAGAATTTTTCCTTCACTTCAAGAGGTAGATTCTCTTTCTTGTTCTCTGTCTTTGCTTCACCATCCCCATCCCCTGCCACACAAAGGTTTTATTCCATGGCAATCTATTTTAAACCTCATATCCCTAAGTATCCTGTTTATAAGTGACAGAAACTGTCTTTCTTTTCTAGTTTAGTCTAGTTTTACACTATCAACTTTATTTGCTTAAACTCAAAATTAAAAAGGACAAAAAACTCACAATGTAGAGTAAAGCCACAATGAGCATAGGAAGTTCTCAATACTCAGCCATCTCCTGTGCTGGTCCAATAACATTAAATTCACTCACCTGGACAAACTCCACTCCATAGACTTAATGGAGAAAAAAAGTGAATCAGTTCAGGAGTCATCCACTTGTAGAGACTCAAATTCAGTAGATAATAGTGCAATGTTCAGTTTATGTGGTTGCTAAAAAACATACTGATGAAAAATAATACTTGATTGATTTACTGAGTAAGGATGTTCTCATACTGAAGAGAGATGATGCTCCAACATGTCAGCATAAAGACTGTTGACAACAGTCACAGATTACAGAGCTAGGAGCCAGGATTAGGAGATCTAAAGCAAAATTGGCAACCCAGAAAAAAATGTGGGCTTAGACCCAGAGCAAGATCCTGATGGTAGGGGAGTCCAAAGCTGGGGACAAATTCAATGACAAGAGGTTAAGAGAGGAGTCTTGAGCAGCTTCAGAACAAAAAAAATCAAGTCAGAATTGGAATGAACAAAAAGGTAATAAGGGGCTAGAGCAGAGAAAGCTAGGTCATGGGCAAAAATCATAGCCACAGGATGAAGACACAAGGGAGCAATGTAAATATCTATCTTTATAGAAAAACACAATTTTTCTGTTATATATGTCTACCTTCTCTTTTTTTCTTTTGTTTTCATAGAATTTCTATTCATAAATGTTGAGTTCCTAGAAGAAAATTTCTCCGGGAATTAAAATTAATTCTGGACATCACTCCCACAGTTTGTATATTAACCAAGAGAATATCTTTGGGATACTTTGACACCACATTTGGACAAATATGATGATTACATAGTAGGAATTATACAGAAAAAAGTAGTGAATGGTGAGACTGAAGTCAATAATCCCAGAAACCAGTTCACAAAAAAATGTATGTAAAAGCTAGGAAAATAAAGTCAGTCATTACAATAAGTTGATAGTCTATACTGCTATGATATTTATGACATGAATTTGCATATAGATAAAAGAATTAGGAACTGCTTCAGAAAAGGGTCTGAAGGATTCTCAACTTTTTATTTTACAGAGCCCTAGGAAGTTTGAAGAAGCAAGCCTAAATTCCCCTTTCTCAGGATAATATTTTTAGATGCATAAAAAATAAAATACATAAAATTACAAATGAAACCAAATTAAAATATAATTACCTAAGTTCAGGTTTCCAAGTTAAGAACACTTCTGCTAAAAGTATTATCATTGTATATTATTCATGGTATTCTAAGCTCGCTCCCTCAGTCAATAACATTTTACTGTATAGTACAGGAGAAATCTCAATATGCATTAATGACTATGGGTTTATTTTTATACTTTTAACTTATAGATCAGACTCTCCCAAAGCCAGCTTTCTTGCTAACCAAAGGCTGTGCTGGCACTCGAGTCACTCACAATTTTTTTTTTTATGATCTGGTTTCTGAGATTATTCAATACTCTCTCACCATTATTAAAGACTAAAGAATGCTCAGTGAAAGTTGGTTATTGATCAAAGATGTTGTTCTATTTGGTATAAAGTACCAGTTGTCAAGATCCTTTGGTAAAGCCAGTGGTAATCATTTAAAGACTGGTGCCTGGGCCAAATGATGGCCCACAGGTGGATTATACTGACACTTCAGTGACCTTGTTCTGGCTCTATGACAGCCGAGTTTCACAAGCTACTTCATTCAGCAGATTCATTTCACTTTACACTGGAATCTTCTTGGGGGCCAAATATATTGACTGAGAAAAAACACCTCAAAAAATGCTGCAGCAATGATACTGTCTCATTTGACCCTTGTCTTAAACCAAGTAAATGCTTCATATGGATCCTTTCAATTCAATAAATATTTCTGAAACATTTACTATATTAAATACTGGAAGTATAGTCTCTGTCCTTAAAAGCAATAATAATTGCTAACATTTACAGAGTGCTCTTTAGTTTCAAAGCAATTATTAGTTCATTTAATCCTCACAACAATCCTGGGAGGCAGATACAATCACTATCCTCATTTTGGAGATAAAGAGCACAGAAAGTTTACATGGCCTGACCAAGGCTAGATAGCTAATAAGGTGTCTAAGGCAGAATCTGAATTCTAATCTTATTGAATTTAAGTCTAGTGCTCAATCCATTGTAAGTACCTAATTGCTTAATATATCCCAGAAGCACAAAAATGCCAGAATGGGGCCTCAACAGTCCAACTCTTATACCAAAAGAACCTTCACTATAACATACCCAAACAATGGCACTTATTGACTTTCTATTCTGAAACTTTAGTCTCAATACCAGGGTGTTCTTTTACTGTTTACCCAATCAAGCTGATGAAACCTTTTTCATAAGTGATGATGATCATACCTCTTAATTTCTGCTCTAGCAACAGGGCAATCTGTTGACAAATGACAAAAATAAAGAAACCTGGGTTTACCAAAAATTGAAGGGTAAAGAGGAACTATGAAGGCTGAAGGTCGTGTGTAGAAAAGAAAGTGGATAGAATACAATATTTCATTCTCACGTTTTAAGAGGGATGTATATCAAATTTTCAATGAGTAATATCTGAATTTTGTATATGACTAAAACAATGAAAACAATACTAACAGTATAACTACAGAAAAAATCTTGACATAGACTTCCTGTTTTAGTCCTCATAAAGAAATTGTTTTTCTATTCAACTGTGGCTGTCTGTTCTCTATTTCTCTGACACTTTGATAAGTAACGTCCATAGCTAAAGAATGAAGAAAAGTTTCTCATCTCTTATATACAATCATTTGATGAGTCTTGGGTCTATTTCCACAATCTCCTCTCCTCTTGCACAATCATCAACCTAATTCAGCCCATCACCACCTCTTTCCTAGACCACTGCAATCACTTCCTAATTGGTCTCTTGTATCCCATCATCTCCAGTTCATCTCCACACAGTTACAAGATTGAAATTCCCAAAGCACTGGTATGATCATGCTCAAGAAACTTTCTATTGACCCAAGGATAAAATATAAATCCCGTCTGGCATTTAAAGACCTTCACAGTGTAGTTTCAGCCTACTTTTCAAGGAGAATTCCCACATTACTTATACCCATTCCAGTCAAATTGACCTACCTACTGATATTATTTCTCACAGGCTGTCTCAATGTCTGCACTACAGTCCCTTCTTCTCCTCTTCCTCAGAGAACCCTTAATGTCCTTAAGGGCTTGGCTCACACACCACATATACATGATACATCACACATGTCAATTCATTCCTTCTTAAATTACTGTATATTTATTTTGTAGTCACTTGTTTGTGAACTGAAGAAACTTCATTATGTCTCCATATTTACCTGTATACTACATAGTTCAGTTTCTGGCGAATATAGTAAGATCTCATTATTTCAAACATACACCAGCAACCAAGGTTCCTTTTTTTAGAGGAAAAGTAAGTCACCACAGAAAAAAAAAGATGACAATTCCTTCTCTAACAACAAAAAAACAAAGACAGTTAACTCCTTTATCAATATTCTTATTCCACCATTCCATTCATGATGTGCCATCCATCAGGAAAAGGTTTCTTTGTTGGTGAGGACCACATTAAACACTTTTTTTTAAAACACTTTTAAACACTTTTCTAAGTCCTATTTAGGACACGGTTATGATAGAGAGGAACATTTAATCAACACAAGCTACTTGACTTCTATCACCTTTGCAGTTGAGAAAAAAATAAAAGTAACCCTGGAAGGGGAAGTTTCGCATATTGGTGTTTTAAATGCCAGAAATTTCACACAGTAAGTCCATAGATTTGTCATTCTGATTAAAGAAAGTTTCTACTCTTGGCCCCAATGAAACTATGATTATTTCTTAAGCTTCCCTGGGTTTTTGTTTTGTTTTTCTCTAAGTCTATAGAGTTGCAACATGTTTAGGGAAAAGTATGCTAGACCTGGGGTCAGGAAAAATATGGGTTGTGAACCAAGGGTCTACAGTAAAAGGAAATTTGGAGATAGAGGAAAGTTTGAGGAGACAGATAATGAATATCATTTTAGACATGTTGACTTTAAGATGTCTATTGGATGTCCAGTTCGAGATGTATGAAAAGAGATTGGACATGTGAGACTGGAGGTTAGCAGAGAGATCAGAGCAGAATAGGTAAACAGAAATAAGAAAGCAATATGACATTATTAATATAGTACTATATTAATGTTGCTGTGGATAAAGCACCAGGAGGACTTAAGCTCAAGTCCAGACTTAAATACTTGACACTTACTGGCTGTGCTACCTTGAATGAGTCATTTAACCCTGACTGCCTCGAGTGTTCAGTCATCCTGATTTGCATCTGAGCAATGGATCTAGATGGCTGAGGAGGAGAAAGTGAAGCTGATGACTTAGCACAGCAGCCTCCTCACTCAAATCCAATTCACCTGTTTGTCTTGTCATCACCTCCCTGATGTCATGGTCTTCTTCAAGAACAAAGGACTAACATCATCATCATCATCATCATCATCATCATCATCATCATCATCATCATCATCATCATCACTTATGAAAAGGACTCTGATAGCTGTAATTACCAAACAGTCCCAGAAACATATCTATATCCTTTAAGAAAAAAGTATGGAACTGGGGGGAATGTCGTGGATCTAGTGACTAATGTCATCACTCTAAGTTAATGTTTAATGACATTTTGATACTTCACAAGTAAGGATTCAATGCTAGGAAGAAAGAACTTAGAAATCTGGTAATTTGTGACATTATAAAGTTACATGCTGTAAAAACTTTTTTCATGTTTTTTTAAATCAACTTCATAAAAAGAGAATGTGTGAAGCCTGGTTAGATAGAAGCTGTAGCTAAGGAATAGTGGAAACATTCTTTACAGTCAGAACTAACCAACTATGGAATGGACTAGGTTTTCAATCACAGGTTGGAGATAACCAGTTATTAAGTATATTGTAGATTAGAATATTCTTTTAACAGGTACATGTTCAACTAGTGTCCACCGATGTTGAGGAATGCATACAGGTGGATGCTGGCTTAGGAGACAGTAGACTCAAATTTTGCCTCAGAAACCTGCCAGACTCAGCTTCTTCATATGTAAAAAGAGGGGGTTGGACATGATGACCTTCAAGTACCTTCCACCACTACAACTTGAAACTTACCACATCTTTAAGTTTTTTTTAAAAAACATCCTAAAATGGATTAAGGTTTGGGTATATAAAAAATGAGGTGGCTAAACCAAGACATGGTTTGAATAAGCCAAGAATTAAGCAATCAATAAACATTTATAAAGTGCCTTCTATTTGCCAGGCACCATGTTAATCTGCTGCACCCCACCATCTTCCATTTTCTCAGTAAAAACCATTCAATCTTTTTTTTTTAAGATTTTTCAAGGCAATGAGGGTTAAGTGGCTTGCCCAAGGCCACATGGCTAGGTAATTATTAAGAGACAGATTTGAACTCAGGTACTCCTGACTCCAAGGCCAGCGCTCTATCACTGAGCCACCTAGCCACCCCAAAACCATTCAATCTTAAATCCTATGTTCTGGCTTCATTTCTCTCCTTTAACAAATAATCACTCATCTGGACAAGCATATACTCATGATAAAGTAAGTTTCTTATAAGATACTCTATGGTGATAAGATGATAGATTCTAAACTATGCTATGATGTTAAACTGGATGATAAAAGTATTCCATTCATCTTTTTTTCCCTTCAACATGTTCTTAGTAACAGACTCTGGGAACTAATCAGAGCAAATCCCTACAAAAATTAACAATTAATCTAGAAAGACATCATTAATCACAGACTTTTCATATCTGAGGCCACACATTCCTTCAAAAAAGTCCTACTTTGATGGCTCATCATGGTCCAGGGCCAAACCTAGGTTCCTGAAGGTTACTGCAGTGATTTATAAGTTCTGGTCAGTTCTACCAAGCTGGAAAGACACAGTATATGGAACTGACAAGAGACTAAATATGGATCATCTCAGGACTAGAGTAACTAAATTTTGAAAAGTTTATTACCTGCTTATGTATAGGTGATCATTATTTTGGCCACAATTACTCATGAATACCATCTACCAAAATGGTTACAATCTGCAACAGTGATTGTGGAGGACCCACAATCAACAAAGTCATTATGTTTCTTAAAGTGTTTGCATATAGACAGGTTCTCACCTGTAACTCAGATCTCATCTTCACTCTGGAATTTGTAAATAGAGACAACAGTGAAAATCATTTAAGAAGTTAAAAGCACTTTGATTTTTTATGGACCTAATACCAATTTCATTTTCATAATATCACTTTCATTCCTGGTTCCATCACTGAAACAGCATATGACTTCAACAACGTCACAATTAGTAGACTAACTAAATATAAGTTAACTTTGTGGTTGTGCTTCAGGCCCAACAGTACTCTTTTGAAGAAAGGTGTCAAATTGAGAAATATATTTTCATGATACCACATACCTCCTATCTGAGATCAGAACCTGGCTCTTATGTAGCAGAGAAAAACATTTCCATTCCTCTCTCCTGCACTCAGCAGAACTGTTCACTCATCTGTTTTAACTTTTCATGGTAAAATGCTGGAAAATAATATATATCATGAAAAGACAGCTGCACAAATTGTCCTTCACAACATATACAACAAGCATTTGACTTGTTTATTCTTCAAATTGGACTATTTAATATTGTATGGCAGAATCTGGCTCTCATACTTTTACAACAAAGAGCTCACTTCATCAGATTTTCTTCTGGTATACACTTTGAAAAGCAAAAGGAAATGCCAACTTTTAAATCTTTTATGGAAAAACCACACTGGGCCGTTTTCTGGAAGAAACCTGAATGAACATGGCTCCAGTACTTAAAAGATAGTAAACTGAACTCCACAATGTTTGAAAGAAGTAAATTACTAAAGTTAAAATCACTAAAGGTTCCGATCTGTAGCAATTTAAACTTTGATAATTAAAAATACACATAACATTTTAAGAAAGCTCAAAAAACCTTCAATTGTTTTAAAAAGTAAAAAATAAGAATCAGAATTTTCTATATCTTAAGATGACCAGAGAATTTCATTCTTTCTTTTTTTTTGCAAGGCAAATGGGGTTAAGTGGCTTGCCCAAGGCCACACCACCAGATTTGAACTCTGGTACTCCTGAATCCAGGGCTGATGCTCTATCCACTGTGAGAACCTAGCTGCCCCGAGAACTTCATCCTTAAAAATGTGGAACTTGTCTACTCTGAAGAGGTTCTAAGATTCAACTGAGAAGTTTTTTCCCAACCAGGGATCACAAGAGTGACCCAAAAGGTCACTAACAACAAGGTGGAAGGCTGAATATCCTTAGGATCTAAAACATAAAAACACTGAAATGCCCAGGAAAAAAAAAAAGTATTTTCAAACTCTAGGTAGTCCAAGGGAGAGAGAGCAGGGGTCTAGAGTCAGGAAGATTTCCCAAGTTCAAATCTGGACTCAGACACTTAATAGCTATCTGAATGACCTGGGCAAGTCACTTAACCAAGTTTGCCTCAATTTCCTCATCTGTAAAATCAGTTGAGGAAGGAAAAGGCAAACCAATCCAAGATCTCTGTGAAGAAAACCCCAAATGGAATTACTGAAAATACAACAACAAATAATAAACCCCAAACACAACTTCACTTTTCAAGTACCAAACCCTTCAACAAGAGTCAGGGAGACAGCATGCAAAAGCTGTGCCAAAAGCATGCCTAAGCACTAATTCTGAAATCAAAGGACTTCTGTTTCAAAGCCTATCTTTGTGATCATGGGCAAGTCAACTAAATTAGACAGGCTCAGGTCCTTATCTGTAAAGTGATGAGAATAGACCAGATGGTCTCAGAGATCTCTTCCAGATCTAGGTTTATAATCCAAAATCCAAGTCACTTAAACTCCCTAGGCCTCAGTTTCCTCTTCTGTAAAATAAGAGGGATGACCTAAGTTGTCCTCTGAAGTGACTTTTGGTTTTAAATTTATGATCACAAAACCATATAGTTACACACACCACTTGTATTTCTAATATGGATTTCACATTATGACTCCTGCCCTTTAGCTGAGCACTTTGCATTTTCTCCTACAACCATGGCTCTGAACAACCAACCTGATGCTTCTAGTTATATTCTCCAAAAGAACTTTCTGGCTCCTGCATCTGGCATCCAAGGAAAGATGTTACATTATAATGAAAATCTGTCTAAACTACATTAAATATTAATAAGGCAGTGGTGTATTTACACCATTCACTAATTCAGTCACAAGTCTAATGAAAGAGAAAAGCAAATCTACATTTTCATTAAATACCTCGGTTTCCACATTCCATTTTTGTTCAAATGCATGGTTAACAGAAATTGTTTAAATCAAGCACTAACATGGAGCTAGAATCCATTGACAGAATAGCTTTGGCAGAAAAGTGGACTTACTGATCTTATGTATTTCTTCTGTATTTCTAATGCTTAACTATGATCAATGATTCACCAAGAGTCATATAAAGGCCTACCAAATACTAAGACTCTCCCTTCCTTAGCCAAGTCTGAACTCTTACGGCAAAGTTGGAATTTTTTTTCCCCCAGAACCTAGTTTAGATAAACTTTTCATCAATTTTATTTGAAACAAGTCTCTTATGTTTTCTACAGAAAGTAGAAGGGAGGGGTTGAAGAGTAAATCCTAAAAAGTTAGTTGGTCTGAAAATATTCCTAAGATGAAATAGTCAACCTATGCATAAAAATAAAACCAAGATGGTTTTGATCAACAAAAAAGGATAGAGTCTCACAAATGATTTGGAATGGACTCTTACTAAGGATTTTGAAATGTAGGCAAGGTTGAAATACCAAGCAAAGGAAGAGCTGGGGAGCTAAGAGAAGGAGAATGAATGCATTTGAGGCAGCAGCTTAATAACAAGTCTCTACTGATAAGACCCTGTCAGGACCCTGTTGTTGTGAGACCTTCTTAGTGCCTCCCCCCCCCCCACACACACAAACACACCCCAGGTTCCAGCTAGCTAAGCTAAGGAGGTGGCATTATGACCACGAGCCTGAGAGAAAACAACAGAATGTGGAAGTATTACAATTGATGACGAATATGCCATCTTTAGCAATGGGACTTGGGTGGATATGGAGTTGGGAATATGACAGTTCAATATGAAAGTCTCTGATACTTAGCAGTTGAACCTGACTTTTAGCTTCAGTTTCCTTCTCTATGAAACAGTGATAATCACACAGTAGCATCTATCCAGGGGGATACTCAAAGGTTCAAATTAACCACACATGATAGCACATGTCTATGATCCCTGAGACCGGAGAGGACTGAGCCTGGCAAACCACTTGAGCTCAGGAGATCTAGGTTGCAGCAAGGCTAGACCTGATCAGTGTCAACACTAAGGTCAGCATCACTGGTAAGCCTCCAGAAGCATGGGGAGGAGGAGGGGACCAGTTTAAGGGAGAGACAAATCAGCCCAAGTCAAAAGTGCCATTCCACAGGAGGATCAGGCCATGAGTAGTTGGAAAACACAGAGGGGAAGTGACAGGAAGAAAGGGAAGAGGGAAGGGAGCAAGGGAGAGGAAATGTCCCCTCAATAGCCTACAAGAGTTCCTTAAGAGAAGGTTCTGAGCAGCCTGCATAGAGCCTGGGACACACTAGGAATTTAAATGGTTGATGATTGACTGAATTTCTATAATAAACATTTGAATCTTTTTCCCTAATCCTATTATATACTTTCCTCCTATCCTTATTCTTCACTGTGCAAGTTAACATAAAAGCTGTTCATTTTTTTTGGTTGGTTTGTTTCTAAGGGGTAATGAGGTCAGAAAGTTAACTTTCTGACTCTTTTCTTAAATTTGTAAAAAGTGGTATATTAAGACAGAGTGAAACTTTTCAAAATGGAAATAAATTCCTTAAAATAGAAGGATCATAGACCATCATTACTTCAGAGAAAAGTGATTTCCGAATCAATAGGACTGGTAAACTCAGTGGCCCAATGAAGTGATAGCTATCATCAAAAAAGCTAATTTTGTCAGTGTCCCAAAGAGTCCTTCAAAATCCGCAAGTTTACTCTATTCAATTTTCACATTTCAAGATATGATATGAACTTACAAAACTTTATGGATAGGTGCGGCTAGGTGGTAAGTGGATAGAGTACAGCCCTGAAGTCAGGAGTACCTGAGTTCAAATCCAGCCTCACACACTTAATAATTACCTAGCTGTGTGGCCTTGGGAAAGCCACTTAACCCCATTGCCTTGCAAAAACTAAAAAACAAAAGAAAAAAAACTTTATGGATACATTCACATAGGATAGAGGAATTCATTCACAGAATATGCAATTATTTGTATACAAAAGTCTATAGAAACAATTCATTTCCCATAATATTATTTTATAACCCACAGAGATCAAAGAAATCCTTATAATCTGTGTAATTAATAATACCATTTGAATTGTGGAAGATCTGACCAAATCCACCTAACATAGTCAAGTGAATAAAGAGTACAATCTTGGAATCAAAATTATTATAGTCAACACCATTACTAAAAGAGGGGCAATAATAGTACCTACAGCTAAGGACATACTTTCTAAGAAAAACAGAAACTAGGAAAAAATTCTAAAAGAAAATTCTCAGTTTATTATCAAAATCATTACTAGCACTAGGATAAGAGCCAGATACTAATAAAACCACATGCCAGTAGAAGACAAATAACAAATAAAATGTAAAATGCAAATTCCTTGAGACCAGGGAACATTTTCATTTTGTCTTTGTATTGCCAGGTCCAGATGGGGTTTAATAAACACTGTTTGAATTATAGGGAAAATAGTAAACAGAATCTACCTTAAAGTCTCACATGACATGTTCTCTGGAAAATTAGCAACTGTGTAAATGTGTAAATCTTAAATTAAATAGATGAAACATAAAGATGGAGAGCTGTACCTAGTGCAATAAATAGCTGA
Source organism: Macrotis lagotis (assembly GCF_037893015.1). Lineage (NCBI taxonomy): Eukaryota > Metazoa > Chordata > Mammalia > Peramelemorphia > Peramelidae > Macrotis > Macrotis lagotis. The sequence continues at coordinate 355,596,723 of NC_133666.1, forward strand.
AGCTAGAGCAGATGGGAAGAACCAAATGGACTAGCCCATGCTACTGTTTTCAAATGAGCTTCATTCCTGACAAATCCCTCTAATGATGGAATGAAACATAGGCTAATAAACTCCAAATGAACAGAGGACCCGAATTCTAAATGCAATGTTTTAAGTCAAATAGTGTCTACTTGAAAAAATTTGATTTAATTCAACAGACATTTGTTGGGTACCTATTATGGGTGGGTATGCAGTAGGCTAGAAAAATTAAATGGCTATCACAAGGAAGAAAGGTTAAGTCAGAAGAAAAACAACAAAATTCATCTTGAAAACAGTAGGAAAGAAAACAAATACCTGGAAACACTTAGCCTGTGGCCAACATGAGTCAACCCTGGAACAGTATTGCAAAACAAACAGATTGCCTAAATGTGAAAAGAAGTTCTCAGGGGCGGCTAGGTGGCGCAGTGGATAGAGCACCAGCCCTTGAGTCAGAAGTATCTGAGTTCAAATCCGGCCTCAGACACTTAATAATTACCTAACTGTGTGGCCTTGGGTAAGCCACTTAACCCATTGCCTTGCAAACTAAAAAACAAAAAAAACAAAAAAAACCCCAACAAGTTTTACATGTGAGATGTATACTCATAGCATTACCTCCTCATACTGACTGAAGTTTAATCAGATGAATAAGCATGTCCAGCTTAGGGTAACACATTTTAAAGATGTGCATGTTTTATGGAGGCACAAAAAAAGAACCATGGAAATAATTACAGATCAAGAAAATAGGGTGTAAGAGAAAAAAGATTAGAGTTCAATCTACTGGAATCAAAGAAATGACTGAGGAAGGATAGAATAGCAAATTAAGTATAGTTTACCAGATAAGTATGTAAGCGATAATGGTTTACTTAGTAGAGTTACTGGGGCAAATGACAGAAAACTAAAAATCTAAGTGACAACAGAATTTTAGGTCTAAGTATCAGAAAATTGGTACCTACAGGTTATTAAACCATCCTCATTAAAGGTTCTATAAATTGCATATTAGGATGATCTTGAATTTCTTGTGTCATGAATTCTTTTGGGGAATATGGTAAGGCCTATGGGTGGCTCCTTTTCAGAGCAATGGTTTTAAATGCATAAAATAAAAAAAATAAGATTACAAAGGAAACTAATTATATTGAAATATATTTATGAAAAAAATTTTTTGCAAGGACCCCAGATTGGGATGAGTTAGAGCATAATTTATCTTAAGTGACAGACTAAAAGGTGGGAAATTAATCTACTTCATCTTGAATTCTAGTTTTTATTAATCTTAATTAAACACCTACTTTGTGTTGGTGTTGGGGATACAAATAAGAGTAAGATAACACTGCCTTCAAGGAGCTTACATTATACTGGGGGAGACATATGCAAAATAGATAAAGGTCATTATGGGGGGGAAGGTACTATCAGCTGAGAGATTTGAAAAGACTTCTGGTAGGGGGTTCATGAGATAAGTCTTCAGTGGTAAAGATAATGAGGAATGAATTCCTTCTAAATGAGATAATTATTAAAAAAGCATACAGATGATGATGACAACGATGATGATGGTGATTTGTCCGTGTTCTTGAAGAGAAGATCATGATACCAGGGAGGTGATACAAGTGAACTGCTGAGTCACCAGCCTCACTTTCTCCTCTGGAGCCATCTGGGTCCAGTGACCAGATATGAATCAAGATGACTGGAGATGGTCCTCAATGTGAGCCAATCAGGGTTTAGTGACTTGTCCAAAGTCATACAGCTAGTAAGGGTCAAGTGTCTGAAACTGGATTTGAACTCAGATCCTCCTTACTTCAGAGCTCATGCTCTAGACACTTTGCCACCTAGGTGGAAAGGCTTGTGTATGGTACAGGAAAGTCATTTGGACTGGGTCACAGAGTGAAGGAAAGGGAACAAAATAAAATATGGGTGTAAAGTAATTCAGGAGTCAGATTGTTTTCTTTTGTTTTGATTCAACAAGCATTTACTGAAGGTTGAATATGTATGAAGCACTATTCTAGGTTCAAATTGAAATCTTAAGTCTATGTACTATGTATGACTAAGGATAATGAGGTGAAAAGGGGGAAGGAAGAAAGGAAGGCAAAAGTTCTTGGGGCAGTAGTTATTATGTCAATTAACCTCTGCTTACCTCAGTTTCCTATTCTATAAAAATGAGGATAACACTGGCACCTATTTCCCAGAGTTGTTGTGAGATAAAATGAAATTTTTGTAAAGAATTTTGTAAACCTTAATGTATTCAGAAATAAAAAATAAAATTGCATTTAAAAATGTATTTATTCTGCCAGAAAATGCCTACTGTATGCAAAGTACAATGTTAGATATCAAAGATAAAAAGATTAGATAAGACAAGAGACAAATTAGATAAGACAACAGTAATATCTGCATTAAATGACTGACAGGAAAAGTAGATGAATAAGTCTATTCAACAAGTATTTATTTAACCATCTATGTACAAAGTCTTGTGATAAGAGACTACAAAACCAATGTTGATCATTTTAACTGAAGGAAAAATCTTTACATTTTAATTTCATTAAACTCAGATACTTCCTAGAAGGGGAAAAAAGAATTTCTCAAAGTTAAAAAAATCATCATTTAAAAGAAAAACACCCTTTCTGGGACCTTCCAGTTTACACATGGTAGGTACCATGAAGGCAACAAAATGCAATGGAACGAAGGATTAGAAAATAAATCCATTAAAACATTCCTACAACAGATGCTTCCCTTGCCTCTTGCCAAGGGATCGCTTGTGTGATTTCAGTCTCCAAAGGGCACTAGCCATGGGAATGGCATGCTCTGTAGACTTGAGGAGGATGTGTATGTATGTATGAGTGGCTTACACTTAATAGTGGAACTGTCTTGCATTCCTGCTCACAGCAACTGGTAAACTTTATATTTTAACCCTACTTTAGCTAATCAAAATATTTCTCAAAAATTCTAACCCAAAGTCAAAAGGAAAATTATTTAAGCATAATAATTTGAACATAGATACATCGACTCAAAATTAGTACTGTCTCTGTTGCAATGAAACTGTTCTGAAGAAAAGAACCATAAATGTTTTGGCACTAATTTAAGAGTGCCACAAGAAATGTAACATGTATTTTGTAAAAACTCCAAATTTAGCAAAAGTATTTACTACCCATATACAAAATAAGTCCTAGAAAACTGACCTACTTCAAGCACCTATGAAGCTATAAAACTTCCACTTAGACCAGTACCAGAATGAGAAATTTAATTCCTTCAGCACTTAGCAATATATTAATGGTAGAATCAGATCACTTTAGAAAAAACTTATTTTAAATAGATGCTGCTGCACAAAGTAACCTCCTGAGTTTGTTTCCTTTAAACAGATATGTGCCCAAACACTCTGCCAGGTAACAGATGTGATGGATTACATTTTCAGTAGATGGTAATCCCCTTATTTCACTGACCACAAACAGGACAATATAAAAAGAATGACTGTTCCATTTTCTCTGTGGAAACATCTGTTAATGGCTAGAACCCTGGGCTTTGAGTCCAGACTGAGGCAGAGGTTCGAACGTGACTCTGACACTTACTTGTGAGTCTCTTAAGCTCTCTGTGTACTTTAGGCAATTCTACTAAATTATAGAAGAGTTGCAATTTTCAAAAAAGGATTATTTACTTTGATGAAATCATAGATTCTTCAGTATTCCAGTATGGAAATTTAATTCAATAAGAATTTGTTAAAATGTATTGAATGTAACACACTATGTTTGGAAAATGGGAGTTAAAAAGTCAGAGAACTGAATGTCTGTTCTTAAGGCACTTAGACCATACTGGAGGGAAATGGTACACAGATAATTGAAACACTTTCTAAGAAGGGGGGGAAAGTTTATTTTGGGTTGGGCCTAAAATTACTTAAAAAAAACTAGTGTAGGCACAATCAATATGGAGGGAGGGGGGAGTTGTGATTAAACAATGAGGGGAGGAGTGATGAAACAGTAGGGAATGTCCTATGCTCATTATCACTTAACAGTAAAGACATAGCAGTCAAAAAAGCTAAGAGTAAACCAGACTTCACCCAGAGAAGCCCGGTGTTGATGATGACATGAGTAATAAATAACTCTTGCCTTGGGAAGTGCCAGACAATGGAGGTCTTCACCTGGAGAATGAATATCCACACTGTAGAGAGGATTTCTACTCAATCTGGGGGTTGAACTAAGAAGGAAGAAATAGGCATTTATGAACACTTACTAGGCACCGTGATAAATTATCTTTTTAAATCTCTCAACAACTCAAGAAGATTATTAACCCCAGTTTACAATTTTTTACTATCATTATTATTATTAACCCCATTTTTAAATTTGAAGGAACGAGACAAACAAGGTAAAATGAATGACTTGCCCAAGAGGCAGCTAGGTGGCGCAGTGGATAGAGCACCAGCCCCTGGAGTCAGGAGTACCTGGGTTCAAATCCCACCTCAGACACTTAATAATTACCTAGCTGTGTGGCCTTGGGCAAGGCACTTAACCCCATTGCCTTGCAAAAAAAAAAAATGACTTGCCCAGGGTTACACAGCTAGTAAGTGTGTGAGGCTAAATTTGAATTCTAGATTTCATGGCACTCTATCCACTGTGCCACCAGCTGCTTCTTTAGAATGCTAAGATTCTATTACTCTTAAATGAAAGTTTGACTTGAACTGGGCCTTGATGTAGAGAGAGAAGTGAAGGGAAAAGAGGCATTCCATTAATCCATATAACAAACATGAAAGAAAAGGGGGGGAAAGGTCACTTGCCCATGAAGAAATTAAGGAAAGCTTACTCAAAGATGAGACCATAGATGAAGAAATAAGTTAGACTACTATCTGGGGATGAAACTGGGGAGAATAAAAGAAATAAAAAAACATAATTTTTCACATCATTTATTTAAAATGCAGATAGGTGCACTGTACAAAGCTGAGTTGTATGAGTTATTCAATGAAAGCTCAAACTTCCAGTGGGTTCACACAGGGGGGGTGCAATTTTCAAACCTTGACTAGAGTTGAGAATATTTTCAATAAGGGAGTGGTGCCCAAACTGCATCTTGAAACCGAGAATTTTAAAAGGTTGAGATGAAAAGAAAGAATGAAGTGAGAAAAGTCATTGAAACAGGAAAATACAGGGTCAGTTCCAGAAATTCCAAATAGCTCAGACCAGCTGGAACACAGGATATGTGAAGGCAAGAAGTATGATGACAAAGTTGGAAAAGGTGATGGAACCACAGCAAGGTGAGGCCTGCTTACAGTGCAGTAAAGGCTCTGAAGGAGGAGGACCTCAGCTTAAATGTCTCTGACATTTCCCACCTAGGTGAACTTGGACAACTCATTGGACATCCCTAGACTTTCCTCATTTGTATGATTAGGGAGTTAGATTCAATGGCTTCTGAGGTCCCTTCCAGTTTTAGCTCTGAGAGCCAGTGATGCTAAAGTGAGCATGAAGGGAGTGCCAGCATCAAGACTTAGGGAATCTCAAATTTCTCCTTTGGGCAATGGGAAGCTTTGCCTTCTGCTTACAGAAACAAATCTGGCAGTAGGATATAGGGTAGATTGGAGAGGAGAGATTATAAAGAGCACTAAAGAATAATCACAGGCTGAAAATTAGAGCTGATTTGATGAAAACATAAAGGAAAGGGAAGGGGTGGGGAAAAAAAAAACTTGCCAAGACAGAATTAACAGGATAAAGTAACTGATTGCATGTGAAGGAAAAGGGAAATGTCAAAAAGTTAATGAGGTTATTCTAGTCTGGGTAACCAAAAAGATGATGGTCCATAATCAAAAAAGAGAAAAGTCAGGAAGAAGTAAGTTGAATTTGAGGTGCTACTGGGATATTTAGATACAGACGTCCCATAGCCAGGAAAAAATGCAAAGTCTTCATTCTCAAGAGTGAAGTTGGGGGGGGCACATTTGGGATTCAGCAGAAAGAAGCTAGTCACTAAAGTTGTGTGGTTTCCCTATTCACAAACTATCATAAACACTTGCCTATCTATAGATTGCATTGCTCCATTTGAGAACAGAAACTAGCTCTATTTTTGTATATTTTCTCCCAGGGCCAGTACAATTCCTGGTGCTTATTGTTTACTGCTGAATATTGCCAGGAGAGAGATGAATAGAGAGAACACAGTCAACCCCAATAACTTTTGGAAACTACACAAAACCTTAAGGAAAGCTTCTTTTGAAGCCAGAGAAAGAATTAGAAGAATGAGAGAGGGAAGGAAACTGTTTTGTTTGATTGTAAAAAAAGGGTAGAAATTCCAGAAAAATATTTTATTATAGAAGTAAAAGGAAGCAAGCTGCACACATTACAGATAAGACTCAAAGGTTGCTGCAGATGCTAAATGTCATTGTTCAGCCATTTCAGTCATGTCTGACTCTTTGTAACCCTATTTGAGGTTTTCTTGGCAGAGATGTTGGAATTGTTTTGCCATTCCCTTTGTTAGCTCATGTTGCAGATGAGGAAACAGAGGTAAATAAGGTTAAGTGACTTGCCCAGGATCACAATGCTAGCTAAATGTCCAACATCAAATTTGAATGAAGGTCTTCCTGATTCCATGCAAGTTGCTCTATAATCCTGGGCTAGCTAGGACAATTGTTGAGGGGGCACAATTTTTACTCATTCCCTGAAGAGCACAAATGTCTTGTACTGCCTAGCACCAGATCTAACACTCACCAAGGGTAAAGAGACCAAGGAGAATAAGGACCACAAAAGACCACTGTATAGGCAAAGATAATTTTTTTAAAGATTTTATTTATTTTGAGTTTTGCAATTTTTCCCATAATCTTACTTCTCTCCCCCAACCCCCACAGAAGGCAATTTGCCAGTCTTTACATTGTTTCCATGGTATACATGGATCCAAATTGAATGTGATGAGAGAGAAATCATATCCTTAAGGAAAAAACATAAGTATAAGAGAGAACAAGATCAGACAACAAGATATCACTTTTCCCCCTAAATTAAATGTCATAGTCCTTGGTCTTTGTTCAAACTCCACAGTTGTTTCTCTGGATACAGATGGTATTCTCCATTGTAGACAGCCCCAAATTGTCCCTGATTGTTTCAATGATGGAATGAGCAAGTCCATCAAGGTTGATCACTGCCCTCATGTTGCTTTTAGTGTGTACAATGTTTTCCTGGTTCTGCTCATCTCTGTGCATCAGTTCATACAAATCCCTCCAAGCTTCCCTGAATTCCCCTCCTGGTTTCTAATAGATAATTTCTAAAAGATAATTTTTTTAAAATTTATTTTTATTAAAGATATTATTTGAGTTTTACAATCTTCCCCCAATCTTGCTCCCCACCCACAGAAAGCACTCTGTCAGTCTTTACTTTGTTTCCATGTTGTACCTTGATCCAAATTGGGTGTGATGAGAGAGAAATCATATCCTTAAAGAGAAGTCTAAGAGGTAACAAGATCAGACAATAAGATATCTGGTTTTTTTTCCTAACTTAAAGGGAATAGTCCTTGCACTTTGTTCAAACTCCACAGCTCCTTACAGATGGTACTCTCCTTTGCAGACAGCCCAAAATTGTTCCCGATTGTTGCACTGATGGAATGAGCGAGTCCTTCAAGGTTGAACATCACTCCCATGTTGCTGTTAGGGTGTACAGTGTTTTTCTGGCTCTGCTCATCTCATTCAGCATCAGTTCATGCAAATCCCTCCAGGCTTCCCTGAATTCCATCCCTCCTGGTTTCTAATAGAACAATAGTGTTCCATGACATACATATACCACAGTTTGCTAAGCCATTCCCCAATTGAAGGACATTTTACTGGATTTCCAATTCTTTGCCACCACAAACAAGGCTGCTATAAATATTTTTGTACAAGTGATGTTTTTACCCTTTTTCCTCATCTCTTCAGGGTATAGACCCAGTAGTGGTATTGCTGGGTCAAAGGGTATGCACATTTTTGTTGCCCTTTGGGCATAGTTCCAAATAGCTCTCCAGAAGGGTTGGATGAGTTCACAGCTCCATCAACAGTGTAATAGTGTCCCAGATTTCCCACAACTCTTCCAACAATGATCATTATCCTTCCTGGTCATACTGGCCAATCTGAGAGGTGTGAGGTGGTACCTCAGAGAAGCTTTAATTTGCATTTCTCTAATAATTAATGATTTAGAGCATTTCTAAAAGATAATTTTTAAAAGAGTTTTCATAAGGAGGACTGACCTTGAGGGATGGGATAAGAAAGTAAAAGCAACAAGTACCAACTACCTTTTTGAAAAGTCTGACAAAAGAATGATAAAAAATAAGAAGGTAACAGAGTTGAGGACATTTGTTATTGGCGGGGACAGTGGAGTCTTTTGAGAACGGGAGAAACTTGAGCACATGGAACAAGTAGGAGTCAAGAAAGACAAAGATATTAAAGATGAAATTGCAGGGAAAGGGGAAAGCACTATACCAACCTTTCCAGCCTGGACTCTCTCTTATCTCTAACAAGAGGGGACATATTCAGTGTTTGAAGTTACACTGTTATTTTTGTGCCTGTGCTCAAAATTTGTATCACTAGACCTGAAACACTCTCCTTAAACCTGTATATCCAAAGGACTGGAACAACAAAGACAGAGTTAGAATTCAGTTAGAACCAAAAAAGCAATTTTTACTGCCTTCTACATGCAAAGCACTGTGCTAAGCTTCAGGAGATAAAACCCCTGCCTTCAATGAGTTTAACTTCGAATAAGGGAATAAAAGAGAGGAAGCACAGAGAGTAATCCAGGTTGGCTAAAGCACAGAGTATAAGAAAAAGATTATGGGTTAAGACTGGAGAGGGGGGGGGGGGGAGAGGCCTGAATAGGAGATAAAGGCTTTTGAATTCAGTATGCAATTAAAAGATACTAAACTTTTTTTTAAATGAGTGATTTGACTTGTTCCATGTCTACAGGATAAGTGTATCAACAATATAAAGAATGAATTGGAAGTGAGGGAGGTGAGATTTACTAGGAACACTCTAAGTAGTTGATATAGTGGGGGGCCTTGCAAGAGATACTGGAGAAAGAACCCCCTGGGATTTGAATGCTGACTGGCTACAAAAAGGTGAAAAAAAACCTCAGATACCAAGACTTGTGAATTCAGGAGACTGGAGCTCAAAATGCAAATGTGAATGGGGGAGGATGAGTTGTAGAGAATTAAGTAGCGGATTCAAGAGAGAGATAATATACATAGTAAGAGATAAGGCTGAAAAGACCGATTAAGAGATCAGAGTTTTCTTTGAATGCTGGAACTTTGGATTTGATTCCTGTAAGTGATTAAGAGAATCATGGAAAGTTTGGGGACATCAAAGTGACATGAAAGCAGACTTTTGGGGAGAGTCATCCAACCACTGTGCAAGGGACTGGATGGGAAACTAACATTTCAATGACTGGTATGCTTCTTTAGATAATAATGTTAAATGCTATCAGATTTAAGTAAATGCAAAGGCACATGATCCCACACTAAAGTATATAGCAGAACTTTTAATTAGTCTTTAATTCTACTCTTAGTTTAAAAAATAAATACTCTTCAGGAGACTTGAGAACTGCCTCCTCTAGATGGCATATATATATATATATATATATATATATATATATATATATAGAGAGAGAGAGAGAGAGAGAGAGAAGAGAGAGAGAGAGACTCCAGCTCTCTGAGGAACAGCTTGGAAAAAAATAAATTAAGTTTTCCATAAGTCCCATTTATTTTATCCAATACTATGAAATGATTATGTAAAAGACTAAACCCAATTTTATATTCCACTTTATCAGATGTTTAAAGACTAGAGGTTCTGTATATTCTATAATCATATAAGCAGAGGATGTGCTAAATATCCCAATTTTTAAATCTAATGATATTTTTAAAGTCCTGCAGACTTTAAAACAAAAACAAAAACATTATCTACACCTACCTCACCTCTCTGGTTAAACAGCCAAGATGCTGGGACACAATGGTCCTGTCAACATCAGTCAGTATTTTAGTTTTACTAGAGAGCAATAAGCTGAGTCAAAGGGCTAAAAGAGAGTATTTGAGAAGAAAAGTACTTTCTCGGGACACAGGGGGTACTTTCTCAGGACACGGGGCAAAAAGTATAAGGCACCATACTGTGAGCAGAGAACAAATGGGTATGGACTGCCCTTTACTCACATGGAAGTCTTCCACTGATGGCCCAGATGTTGCTTCCTATAGATAGCTGTCAACAGAATTGCCCCAGGACACATAAAAGATGCATTTCCTACATGCTTCCTTTCTTATATAATTGCAGACTACTGTCTTAGAAAAAAACAAAAAAGTCTCAAACCTTTTTTTCTCTAAAGGAAAAAAAAGAAACTATACTAGGATATCACAAACAAATGCTTTTTTAAAAAGTGACTACAGTGAAGGAAAATTAATATTAGAGAAAGACATCTCAGGTGAAAGATGTTATTATCATCAAGACAAAAAAAAGGAACAAAACCCAGAATCAGTTTCACCTCTTCAAGCTGAGTTTCTAAAAGGTTTCAACTAACATTTTTGTTTTCAATTATAAAAAGTTTTAAGACAGGAAAGCACTTGTGAATCATGCTATCTAATATGTATTGATAACTTTTTCCATTAGAATTTTATACCCTGAAACCTCAATAGCCTTTATGTACATCAATAGAGTCAAAATCAAACAAATGATCCTGACTAGTTGCATACTGACTTCTAGAACCACACATCATCATTATCTATGTGCTAAGATCCTGGGCTTAGAGTTAGGAAAATCTGAGTTCAAACCTGTCCTCAGAGGTTCACTAGCTGTGTGAACCTGGGTAAATCACTTAAACTGTCTGCTTTAATCCACTGGAGAAAGAAATGGCAAACCTCTCCACTATCTTTGGAAAGAAAACCCCTTAGACAATCCTGGTAGGTTATGACAGGGTCACAAAGAATCAAAACTAACAGCTACAAGAATATTTTTATTTTTTAAAACATTTCTCAGTTATAATGTAGTTTGGGTCAGGCTGACACTTCTGATGTATATTACACAACTATGATTTGAATGACAAAAAAATACTCTTTAGAATATCTCCTTAACCATTCTCATGGAAAGAAGAAAATTGACGATGTGAGGTTTAAGTGAGCTATATTTTTGTTTTACTCTCTTAGTTAATTTTCTGTCAAGTCAGTCTAAACTTAAGTTTGTCATTTTTTTATTTGATTTCCACAAAAAGTATTTTTGTTGCATTTTGGATCCCGGGTACTTGGGAGGATGGATTGTATTCAACTTTTTTTTTTTAATTACTTCGGGCTCTAAATTTAACTTTCTGCCTGAAGCAAACTTTCAACCATTTATCTGAAATACTGAAAAAACAGGCTCCAATGAAACACAGACACAATGTATTATAGTTAAGCAATAAGAAAACTAATGAAAGTAGTGATGAAACTAAAACTTGATGGGGGAGTTTTACCCGCTTAGGGTTTTTATACTGTTTTTTTTTTAGTCCTGTAGTACATTTTGAAGTCAATAGCTGTCAGATGACTGGCACAAGTTCTTGCCAGTCAATGATAAGATCCAAGGTGTTATTTAAAGCAGGCAAGTATAGACAAGAATATAGGGCCAGTAATGCACATAGAAATTAATACAATTAGGCTACTCCTTAATGTGAAGACTCTAGTACATGACATAATATGTGCTAGCCTCAATTAGTTTCCATTTTCTTGTTATCAAGACACTTTAAAGGTAAAAAATGCAAACGGAAATTTTAATATCTTTCAACACAAGCTTTAAGTTGACTATCATCCATCAAGCTATTACCTTGTAATTTAACTTGAAAGAAGCTGCCCAAGAGAAAGCCCCCCACAAAATGTTCTTAAGAAAAAAAAAATCTACCTAGAAATACTTAACTCAAATTTTTTCCAGCTTTCAGTGTAACAAAATATTACAAATATTTTTCTACTCATCACATTTCATATGATGACTATTCTATTAAAATTAATTCTCAAGACAAAGCATTAGCAAGATTTTGCTAAGAGTCCTCCAAAAACCCAATACATTTCTAATTTATCACGCTTTAACTACTTGACACAAGACTTACATATTTGCCATTCTAAGCAGAAAAGGAAACCAGTTATTCTTATGGGTGGAACTCTGGATATAAAATAAGGGCCAAGTTGTAATACTAATCACATAGACTGATCAAAAGATTCAAACTACAAACTTTGGGGAAGAGAAGAAAGCCATGAGAAATGGAAACTGGAAGTCAAGGTGACCTGGGTTTTAGATACACCTTTACCAACTAGCTCTGCAAGTATTCACAAATTACTTTCTCTGGGCCTCAATATCCTCACCTATAAAAAGAGGGTCAGTACGAGATCATGTCTAAAACCTTTTCTAGTTGTGAGTCCATAGCTAGATGATATCTAAGCATCTTTCCTGATTATTCATCTTGCTTTCTTTACAGATCTGCTGAAAGAAGAGCACTTTGTAAACCAGTTGTATATGATCTTAACCAAATCACTTAAAACTCTGGGCCAGTTTCCTGTAAAAATGCAAGAATCCAACAAGATAATAACTGACAGATAACACTTTAAGGTTTGTAAAAGACTTTACAGGCATTATCTCATTTGAGCTTCACAACCTGTTTAGAAGTTCTATTATCACCGAGATATTACTGATGAGGAAAGAGATTGTGACTCTCCCAGTGACACACACTTATTGAACTCACATTTCTCCTGACTGCCAGTCCAAAGTTCATTGCACTAGACCTTTTATCATTCAATGATCTTCAAATTGCTCTGAATAGGAAGACAGCCATTTGTAGCAGAAAAAGCAAAATTCATTTTTAAATGCTGCCTTGTGAAGTCGGACAAACCTTTTTCTGGAAATTACTTCGTTTTCTCATCTTTCAAATGGGGATAATACCTACAATGAAGCTTATCCTTTGCTCTGGAAGAAAATCATGTCATCAGGGAGGTGATGCCATGTCAAATAAGTGAACTGGATCTGAGGGGGTGCTGTCCTAAGTTACCAACTTCATTTCTCCTCTGAAGCTATCTGGGTCCAATGTGCAGATATGAATCAAGACAACTGGAGATGGCCCTGGTTAAATGACTTGCCCAAGATCACATAGCTAGAAATGGCAAGTTTCTGAAGGCAGATTCGAACTCAGAACAAGGCAACCTAGTAAGGTGGGTGCTGCAGATGCTATTATTCCTACTTCATATATGAGGGACCCAACTTACCTTTCAGCACACAACTAATAAGTGTCAGGGATGGAATGTGAACACCAGTTTTCCTGACTTCAATTCCCTCTATCCACTAAAACTATGCTATTTCATAGACAACTAGATGGCTCAGTGGGTAGAGTTCCAGCCGTGAAGTCAGGAGGACCTGAATTCAAATCCAGTCTCAGATACTTTCTAGCTATATGACCTTGGACAAGTCACTTAACCCTGCTTGCCTGGTATGCAGGGCCATTTTCAGTGGTCTGGATTCATTCCTGGTCACTGGACCCAGATGTCTCTGGAAGAAAAAGTGAGGCTGGTGACTTAGCACAGGCCCCACTAAGGAAAATGCAAGTCACTTGCTTATCTTAGACCTGATGTGATGGTCTTCTTCAATACTACTTCACAGCACTACACTTGTGGTTGAGGGCATGGAGGAAAAAATGTCATGTATTCTAACAAGATGATTCTTGTGTACCATTCTATTATTTAAAGTGGAAGAAAATATTACTATCTTTTCACTATTTTTTTTGTTTGGAAAGAAGTTAAAGTAATCTTTCTTCCTAGAAAAACAAATTAACAAGGTGAGGAAACACTGATTTCCAGTAGGTTTTCCTGCCATTCTCTCCCAATTGCACTAGGGGCAGAACATTAACTTTCTTAGAATATGAATGCAAATGAACCATACAGTTGACAAATGCTAAAACCTGTACTGTTCAAGACAACCTAGAATTCTAGTAAGAACCACAATAACCAAGACTCTCTTTGCTTTTTTTTCCTCAGGAAACAGGGGAATAAATGCTGTGAATCTGGAAAAGTATTAGTCTTAAAAGATTATGAGTAAAGTCTGTATTTAGAGTTGTTAGTTGAATTTTGCTTCTCAAAACACCTGTATATATGGTTCCAATTGTTACTCTGGCCATTAAAAATGCTGTTTCCATGAATAGGATAAATATATATCCTGAAAACAGAATGATTTGAAGACATAAATTTTGCAACCAGTTGAGCTAAGTTTGAAAATGGTACGATATATACTTTATTGCAAAACCATTCATTCCGTTGCTTTGACTTAAGAGTCTATGGTGGAAATACCCTAATTTCATCAACTCTCCCTTGAACCTAATGGAAAACCACATTAAACTGACTCATGACATACTTCAATCTGGGTTTCTTCAAAACTAAGATCTGAGAAATATCTAAAATCAAACCCAACTAGAGGAATAAACTCCATTCTAGAAAGTCAGCTAATCCCTTTCAACGAGAGAGATGTTTTAAAATAAACTTTGGAGGTTTAAGAAAAAAAAAACTGCCGTCCAGATATGAACTGGGTGCCATCGTGTATGTTTTTTAGATACGCCGCTCATCTTTTACCTTTCTGCTAAATGAAATTTTTTTCCAGCAAAACATTCACAACCTCCGACAAAGTGGTCAAAGTTTAAAAAGAGCTGCTTTTCTGGATCCCGTCTGTAAAGGCTCCGAAGCGTAAAGAAGCGAGGCCTCGGCGGCGGGGAGCCCTCACAGGCCGGGCTCTGGGGGCCTGGGGCAGGGAGTCCATGCGGGCCGGCCCGGCCCGGCCCGGCCCGGCCCCCTCGCTTTTCCAAGGAAATGCCAGCGCCTTTCGGGGAGGAATCGGGCCCTGGGCCGCTCCCGCCTTCCCCGGCCCACCCCGAGGGTCTGCCTCCTGGGCATCCCGGGCGCCTCCCCCGCGGAGCCGGCGCGCACGCACAACGCTTCGGGGTTCGCCCCTCCGGGCGCCCGCGCGGTGCGGGCCCCCTCAGCCCGCTGCCCCCCGCCCCGCCGCAACAAGTGGTCCCGGGGCCGCGGGGGCCCGGTAACAAAAGCGGGGCGGGGCGGGCGCGCCGACGGGGCGGGCGCGGGCGGCACTCACCTCGCGGCAGAAGTTCTCCATTGTTCGGCCGCGGAGCGGAGCCTCCGCCTCGCGGAAGTCAGCGGCGCCCCGGGCCCGGCTGCGGCATGCGGGCGCGGCTGCTCAGGCTGCGGGCCGCCCCGCCGCGGCCATCGCCGCCCGCGCCTCCTCACCCTCGGGGTCCGGGGTCCCGCCGGAGCCTTTGTGTCTTCCTCGGCTCTGCTCAGTGGCGGGTCAAGCGGCGGCCGAGGGGGCGCAGCCGGCGGCGCATGCCGCGGCCGCTCCGGGGGCGGGGGCGCACACACACGCGCGCACACGCGCGCACAGCCGGGCTCCCCCGGGGCGCGCTCTGCGCCCGCCGCACAGCCACAGCCCGGCTCCCGTCCCGGCCGCCGCGGGCTGCTCCGCCGGCTGCTCCGCCTGCTCCGCGGGCCGCTCTGCCGCCTCGCGCCCGAGCCCCGGCCCCGCCGGCCCCGCCGGCCCCGCCCCGCCCCGCCGCCTCGGCCAATCCCGGCCCCGCGCCGCCCTGGAGTCCCGGCCCAGCCGGCGCGAGCGACGGGGGCGCGGCTCCTCCCCCGGCCCGGCCCGGCCCGGCCCGCCGCACCTCCGGCCGCCCCGCCCTGCGCTTACCTCCGGCGCTCCTCCCGCTCTGGGGCCCGGGCCGCCCCCCACGGCCCCGCACGCCCGGAGCGCAGGCCCTCAACTTGTGCGGCCGTACTCGGGCTTGGGGCGTCCTGCAGCCGACTCCGCCGGGATCCCGGGGACGCGGCATCTGCAGACGCGGAGCCGGAGCCCGGAGCCGGAGCCCCGGAGCCCCGCACTTGAGTGCGGACTCGCGGGGAGCACGCGGGCTTCACCGCGCAGCGCTGTGCGCTCACAAGCGCCCAACAAGTTGTGCCCCCCCCCCATGCACTCACTCAGTCCGTCTGCGCCCCCGCGCGCGCTCCGAGGAGGACCGCCGACCTGCACACCTCGGCACGCGCAGCTCGCGCCCCTGCCCCGTCTGGCCAGCGGACACACACTGGCTTCCACCGTGAGAGAGAGACAGAGAGGGGGAGAGAGAGAGAGGGACAGAGAGAGAGACAGAGAGGGGGAGAGAGACACAGAGAGAGAGAGACAGAGAGAGAGAGAGGGACAGAGACAGAGAGAGAGACAGAGAGAGAGAGAGAGAGAGAGGGACAGAGACAGAGAGAGACAGAGAGGGGGAGAGAGACAGAGAGAGAGAGGGACAGAGAGAGAGAGAGAGAGAGAGAGAGACACAGAGAGAGACAGAGAGGGGGAGAGAGAGGGGGAGAGAGAGACAGAGACACAGAGACAGAGAGACACAGAGAGAGAGAGAGACAGAGAGAGAAACAGAGAGGGGGAGAGAGAGGGGGAGAGAGAGGGGGGGACAGAGAGAGAGGGGGGACAGAGACAGAGAGAGACAGAGAGAGAGAGAGAGACAGAGAGAGAGGGGGGGACAGAGAGAGAGAGACAGAGAGAGAGAGACAGAGAGAGAGGGACAGAGAGAGACAGACAGAGAGGGGGAGAGAGAGACAGAGAGAGAGAGAGAGAGAGAGAGGGACAGAGAGAGACAGAGAGGGGGAGAGAGAGACACAGAGACAGAGAGACACAGAGAGAGAGAGACAGAGAGAGAGAGAGAGAGAGAGAGGGACAGAGAGAGAGAGACAGAGAGAGAGGGACAGAGAGAGACAGAGAGAGAGACAGAGAGAGAGGGACAGAGAGAGACAGAGAGGGGGAGAGAGAGACACAGAGACAGAGAGACACAGAGAGAGAGAGAGAGAGAGAGAGAGAGAGAGAGAGAGAGAGAGAGAGAGAGAGAGAGAGAGAGAGAGGGACAGAGAGAGACAGAGAGACAGAGAGGGGGAGAGAGAGACACAGAGACAGAGAGACACAGAGACAGAGAGACACAGAGAGAGAGACAGAGAGAGAGAGAGAGAGAGGGACAGAGAGAGAGAGAGAGACAGAGAGAGAGGGACAGAGAGAGACAGAGAGGGGGAGAGAGAGACAGAGAGAGAGAGACAGAGAGAGACAGAGAGAGAGGGACAGAGAGAGAGAGAGAGAGAGAGAGAGAGAGAGAGACAGAGAGAGAGAGAGAGACAGAGAGAGAGAGAGAGACAGAGAGAGAGAGAGAGAGACAGAGAGAGAGGGACAGAGAGAGAGAGACAGAGAGAGAGAAAGGGACAGAGAGAGAGACAGAGAGGGAGAGAGGGAGAGAGAGAGACAGAGAGAGACAGAGAGAGAGGGACAGAGACAGAGGGGGGGGCAGAGAGAGAGAGACAGAGAGAGAGAGAGGGACAGAGAGAGAGAGAGACAGAGAGAGAGGGACAGAGAGAGACAGAGAGAGAGACAGAGAGACAGAGAGACACAGAAAGAGACAGAGAGAGACAGAGAGAGAGAGAAAAGAAGAAAAAGAAAGAAAGAGAAGAAAGGAAGAAAAAGGAAGGAAAGACAGAAAAAGGAAGGAAGGAAGGAAGAGAAAGAAAGGAAGAGTATATAATATAGAACTTCAATCACTTTTAAATGATTTCCCAGAATAAATCAGTAAGATTAATATTATTGCACTATTTCATAGACCAGACACTTGAGGCATTGAACTTAGAATATTTGCCAAGTATCACAAGAAAACTCTACATTCAAAGTGACCCCCCCCACCTGAAGTCTGGAAGACTCATCTTCATGAGTTCAAATCTAGCCTTAGCCATTTACCAGCTGTGTGACACTGGAAAAGTTACTTAACCTTGTTTGCCTCAGTTTCCTCATCTAGAAAATGAACTGAAGAAGGAAGGAAATGACAAACTACTCCTGGTATCTTTGCCAAGAAACTTGCAAATTAGATGAGGAAAAGTTGGACAAGACTGAAACCATTCAAAAACAGCTTCTCTTACAAATCACCTCACCTGAACCCTAGTACTTGATCCAATGAGTCCTATCAGAGATCCATTGTCTCATAAATATAAACAATACCTGGATATAAGAGGAATTGTTAATGGAGTCTAGTTTGATAAATATGGCTTAGTTTCCTGGATCCAGGCTGCAGACTGAACAGCTGTGCAAACTTGGGCAAAGTCTGAGTTTACTGTCTAGAATATCGAAATATAAGAGCAATTATGCCCCCACTTCTTTTCTTCAGTCAACAAACATTTAATAAGCTCCTATTGTATACAAAGCACTCTGCTAGGCACTGTGAGAGATAACATGTAGATAGATACCCATGATCTATCTCATAGGGCCTTTTTTTCCCCTCCCCAGACCTGGCTCCATTTGGACAGAAACATCAACTGTGTAAATTTCCTCCACTGGGAAGCAGATTGGCAAGTCCCATCTTAACTCAGTCCTGAAGACTTGCCTCAGGTACTATCCACAATAGCAAACTGATTCTTTTGGAGTTTACAGCCTAGTAATGATAGTGTAGCTAACATTTATATAGCTTTTTAAGGTTTACAAAATGCTTTGTATGTACCATTGAATATAATTCTCTCAATAATACTGAGTTAGGTACAACAGGCATCCCCATTTTAAGGATTAGGAAACTAAGACACAAGCTAAGGGACTCTTTCATGGTCACTGGAGTAGTGTTAAGACATAATTGCGGGGTGGCTATGTGGTGCAGTGGATAGAGCACCTGCCCTGGAGTCAGGAGTACCTGAGTTCAAATCCAGCCTCAGACATTTAATAACTACCTAGCTGTGTGGCCTTGGGCAAGCCACTTAATCCCATTGCCTTGCCAAAAAAAAAAAAAAGACATAATTGCAAAGCAGATATCTCCTCATTCCAAAACTAGCAGTATTTTACATTGCCTCCTACTAGGGGGAGAAATAGACCCAAAGAAATTATTTTAACACACCTTGCATGATAAATACAAAAGAATTGAAAAACAAAGTGCTATCTATAAGATCTAGGAGGATCTGGAAAAGTATCCTGAAAGGGGTGGCATCTAGTTAGAAATTCAATAGTTCAAGAGCTAGAAGAACTTCAAAATAAAGATATTAATGTGATCAACAACAACAAACTATGGCAAAGTATATTCTGGGAACAAAGAGTAGACCAGTTTGATTGAAGCACAGAAAGAATTCAAATAGTGTGAAACAAGGTTGGACAATTTGTATTTGTAACAGGTCAGTTTTAAGCAATAACTTAGATTCCATCCTCCTAGTGACCAGGGACCCCACAAGATCATGCAAACAATAACATTTTGCACTCCTTTTTAAAACTTGACAACTATTTTAGCCACATGTTCATTGTAAATTTTGTTTGGATACAAAACACACAAGAGCAATCATGCATGACTTTCACTTCTAATTTCCCATCAACCCTTATTAACACAGATTAGTTTACTCAAAACTAATTGTTTGCCCAGTTTTGCCCACCCCCAGGATCAAACTAGATGTAAGCAAGGTAGGCAGTCAAGTTCAGTTCAATCCAGGAAAGGGTGAATAAAAGGACATTACTTTGAATAATATTTTTTCCTAAATGTCCTTTTTGTCTATAAAATTCCATTCTTTTTAAAACCAGCTATTCTGAAATTAAACATCGAAAAAGTACTTTTATACACAGTAGACACAAAAAGAGGATTCTCTATGAAGTCTTCATGAATTTACATTTTGTATTATCTTTTTTAAGTAGGTAACAAATTTTATATATAACTTTTTTTTTTTTTTTAGTTTTTGCAAGGCAAATGGGGTTAAGTGGCTTGCCCAAGGCCACACAGCTAGGTAATTATTAAGTGTCTGAGGTCGGATTTGAACCCAGGTACTCTTGACTCCAAGGCTGGTACTTTATCCACTACGCCATCTAGCCGCCCCCAGATATATAACTTTCAAAATGCTTCCTTCTAAACTGCTTTTTTGTCTACTTATGTGCATTTTTAAGATGTTACAATGGCCTCCCCTTTTTTGCATCATTTTTGACACTCTTACCCTTTAATCTTCATTCCCAATTAAAAACCAAAAGAAATAAAGAAAAATAAAAAAATCATGAAAAATAAGCCTGGTCAAGCAAGAGTAAATGCAACAATGGCCAAATCTAAAAAGATACACTTCTTTCTGCACATTTTGTTCATTCCCCTCTGTCAGGAAGAAGACAATATCATGTCTCCACTGGAGATATGGTTAATCATTACACTGATCAGAGTTAAGTTTTCTTCCTTTCTTTTCAATGTTACCATTCTCATAAATTGTTCTCCTGATTCTTCTCATTTCACTCTGAGTCAATTCATACTACCAAGGATTCTCTGAACTCATCTCTTTTTGTATTTCATGACATTTATATACCACAATTTGTTCAGCCATGGACTCCAGTATCTAAGAGACAATCTAAAGAACCTTCCAGTTATTTTCTCTCTTTTTTCTTTCCCCTTCCCCTTCAGTATCAGGAAATTTGTTTTACAACTATTCCTTCACCAATTTTTCTTCACCCTGCTTCCAATTCCCACTTTTTTTCCCCTTGGGTGTAATGTGTTCTGCACTAAATTGTGTATAGAGGTCAACTCTCCTCTACTGATGCCCATTCATCCCACCCAGCTTACATTTATGCATACTCTTCTCAAGCATCCCAATTATAAGAAAAAAAAGCAAGTTTCAAAAACCCCCTCCCCTTCCTTTTAATCTTCCCTTCTCTTTCCCTTCTTAAAATCCTCAGAATAGAGCCAATCCATCCCAGGATCTCTGTTTTTCTTATTTAACTCCCTCAATAACCTTTAAAGATATTAAAGGTCTGATGTTTCTTCTCCTATTAAAATGTTAGCACTATGTCATCATACAACTATTTCCACTTGTCAAATAAATTAAATTTTCTCAAATTTAATACTCAGTTCTGGTCTTTTCATTAGAAATGCTTACAAGTTCTCTTTTTCATTAAAGGTCCTTTTTCTTCTCTATATTATTATACTCTTCAGGGTAAGTTATTCTTAATTGTAAGCCTATATATATTTTATATTTTGCAATGTCAAATTCCAAGATTTCTTCTGTATTTGCTTTTGTAGAAGCTGCCAGATCTTATGTTTTTCAGATTGTAGTTCCTTGGTGCTTGAACTTACTTTTCTGTATACTTGCAGTATTTTTTTTTCCTTTTACCAAAGGGGTTCTGAATTTGACTCTGACACTCCTCGAACTTTTCAAGAATATTATTAGCATATTCTATCTTCACTTGGTTTTCTGATTCTAATAGATTTAGACAGTTTTCATTGTGATTTCTTGAAATATAGGTCTGCTTTTTTATTTCAAGGATCATGAAATTCAATGTTTGTTAAATCATCATTCTTTGACCTATTTTGCAAGTTGTTTTTCTTATTAGTTATTTTACATTTGCTTGATTTTTTAAGTCTTTTAATTTTGTTCTGATGTTTCTTGCTATCTCAGGAGGTCATGATTTCTATTTGGTATAGTCCAGTTTCCAGGAAGTCTATTTTCTAGGTAAAATTTACTTCTAAGTTATTTATTTTCCTTATAATTCTTCCCTCCAGAGCTTTTAGTTCATTTTTTATCTTAATTCACTTCTTCTAGATGTGCATATATAATCCTTGTAGAAAAGCGATTTTTTACTTCCAGTTTCTTACAGTTGTTATATAGTTATTCTCTCCTTCCCATTTGGGAGATCACTACACTTACGATACTGGTTGCTATTTTCTTTGATTGACTCATCTCTTCTTTCTTCCTTCCTAAAATGGGACTTTGTGACAGAACCAGGCTCTAGGTGGGTGGTTGGTGCTGCTTGGTCTCTCTCTCTCTGGCTCTCCTGTGTTCTTATGTTGACCTCTACCTCCCAAACTTAGATTTTACTGATGCTCAGAGCACTGGATTTTCAGGGCCTTCTCTGGCATCTCAGAAGGAAGGTTTAGTAATTTGAGAGATCCTTAACCTCAGGTGTCAAGTTCTAGGCACTGTGGCATCATGTTGGTTACTTTTTACTCCCTATTACTGCTTCTAAGGTCCCCTCCTAGCGTTTTCTTATATCTGGTACTTCTAGAGGATCCCTCTGAGCTTGATGCCTCTGAACACAAAGCCTTGTAAGCTACATGTCTTTCATCTATAGTCACAATGAGAGGTTGCCTTACCCTGATCCTAGTTTTACTACAGAGAAAATGGATTCTTATTGCCTATGAGTTTCTGGCTGCATTTTTTGTGTGATTCTAAGGTGGGAAAAATGACTACTTTATCACTGGATTTCATAAGAGTATTTGTTCTGATGTGAACTACATAGCTTTGCTGGAGAAGTTATGTGGGAATTCAGTGATCAGCCTTGTTTCAGACAGCCAATGTAGCAAGATAAAACTCTTCTCTTAATCATTCAATCAATCAGTCAACAAGCTTTTACTAAAAGTACATACTATGCAACTGGAGCAGGTATTTATAAAAAGAGTCCTTCTGAATGCTAGGCCAAGCTCTGCCAATAGCTTTCAGGATGATCTCATAAAAATCAATTTCTCTCATCTGCTTTCAGTTTTTTCATCTAAACAATGAGGAAGATGAACTAAATGGTCTCTAAAGTCCCTTGAAGCTCTAGATTATATCATTCTATATAAGATCTAAGAGAATTAATGTACCCATCTAAGTAGTTTTTTCTAGAGATTAGCATTTTTTATTCTCTAAATCACTATTGATTAGAGGGAATGCAAATTAAAACAACTCTGAGATACCACCTCATACCTATCAGATTGGTTTATGAGACACAAAAGGAAAATGATCAATGTTGGAGAGGATGTGGGGAAACAGGGAAACCAATGCATTGCTGGTGGAGTTGTGAACTGATCCAACCATTCTGGAGAGCAATTTGGAATTATGCACAAAAGGCTATAAAATTGTGCATACTCTTTGATTTAGCAATACCACTACTGAATCTGCATCCCAAAAAGATTATAAAAAAGACCTATGTACAAAATTATGTATAGCAGCTCTTTTTGTTTTGGCAAAGAGTTTGAAATTGAAGGAATGCCCTTAAGTCATGGAATGACTGAACAAGCTATGTTATATGAATGCTATTGAGTACTATTGTTCTCTAAGAAATGATGAGCAGGTGGACTTCAGAAAAACATGGAAAGATTTGCATGAACTGATGCTGGGGGAAGTGAGCAGAACTAGGAGGATGTTTTACATGGTAAGAGTAACAATATGAGATGATCAGATATGACACAGGCAATGCTTCTCAGTAGTTCAGTGATCATGGACAATTTCTGAGAGAACTATTATAGAAAATGCCATCCACATCCAGAGGAAAAACTATGGAGTCTGAATGCAGAGAAAAATATACTATGTTCATTTTTTAAAATTTTCTTTTATGTTTTTTCTTTCTTTCTCATGTGTTTTTTTACTCCTTAGTTCTAGTTTATCTTTCACAGTTTGACTAGAACATGTTAAATGCAATTTTACATATTCAACCTAAATCAGATTATTTGCTGCCATGGAGAAAGAGAAGAGAAGGTGCTACAAAAATATGGAACTCAAAAACATGCAAAAGGATGAATGTTGAAAATTATCTTTGCATGTAATTAGAAAAAAATAAATAGTTTGGAAAAATAACACTTTAGGTTTTAGGCATGAAAGAAGGAAATAGGCATTTATTAAACATCCACTATGCACTGGGTACTGCTGAATGTTTTATAATGGAAGGGTCCTAACTTATTTAGAGCATGTACAAGCACATTTTTATCCTTTATACTTCATTTATCTTTTATTTCATTTACAAATGCATAGTGCATTTGTTAGAACTTTTCAGTTGACTGCTGACCTAGTACTGAATATACACCCAAAAAGTTCTAATGAATAAGCATTATCTCTTACTGCTATCTTTTTTGTGTGTC
Organism: Macrotis lagotis; assembly: GCF_037893015.1. Taxonomy (NCBI): domain Eukaryota; kingdom Metazoa; phylum Chordata; class Mammalia; order Peramelemorphia; family Peramelidae; genus Macrotis; species Macrotis lagotis. The sequence goes on from NC_133666.1 coordinate 355,620,548, forward strand.
AATGTGTGTCTATATCTGTGTTCCTCTCTATCTCCCTCTCTCTGTCTCTGTCTTCTCTGTATCTATGAATCTCTCTTTTATTTGTCTACATCTCTCATTGTGTGTGTGTGTGTGTGTGTGTGTGTGTGTGTGTGTGTGTGTGTGTGTATTGTTTATCATCTTGATGACTCTGGAGTGATTAGAAACTACGGTGGGCTTCCTAGTTGGAGAGTGATTTCAAGGACTTCTCTCACTGGATCTCCAAGAATAAACATTGCTATTATTTGTTGAAGGGAAGGAAGGAAGGAAGGAAGGAAGGAAGGAAGGAAGGAAGGAAGGAAGGAAGGAAGGAAGGAAGGAAGGAAGGAAGGAAGGAAGGAAGAAAGGAAGAAAGGAAGAAAGGAAGAAAGGAAGAAAGGAAGAAAGGAAGAAAGGAAGAAAGGAAGAAAGGAAGAAAGAAAGAAAGAAAGAAAGAAAGAAAGAAAGAAAGAAAGAAAGAAAGAAAGAAAGAAAGAAAGAAAGAAAGAAAGGAATTGTGGGTGGATTTCAGAGAAACCAGAAAGATTTGTATGAACTGATGCTGAGTGAAGTGTGATGCTGTACACATTGTACACATTTACAGCAACATTATGAGATGATCAGTTATAATTGCTCTTCTCAGCAATGCAAGTGATCAAAGATAATTCTAAGACTTCTGTTGGAAAATGCCATCCACATCCAGAGAAAGAACTGTGGAGCTTGAATGCAGATGGAAACTTAATATTTTCACTTTAAATTTTTTTTTGTTTTTCTTTCCTGTGGGTTTCCCTTTTGTTCTGTTTTTTTCTTTTGAACATGAATAATATAGAGATATGTTTGACATGATCATACCTGGATAACCTATATTAGATCAATTGGGAAAGGGGGGAAAAAGGAAAGAGGAAGAAAATTTGGAACTTAAAATCTTGCTCACAAATGAAGAGATTAACATAATTACTCACATGTCAAATATTGATAATACATTTTGTAAATCTTATAGTTCTTTACATAGGACTGTATGCTGGTAAATGTTTAACTACTGGCTCTCCAGGAAAAACAAATGTGCTCACAGTTCACTTTTTTTTGTTTGTTTTTTATTTTTGCAAGGCAATGGGGTTAAGTGACTTGCCCAAGGTCACACAGCTTGGTAATTATTAAGTGTCTGAGGCTGGATTTTGAACTCAGGTTGTCCTGACTCCAGGGCTGGTGCTCTATCCACTGCACCACCCAGCTGCCCCACTGTCACTTTTAAATTTATTCTGAATTACTAACGTTCTCCATCACTTTCTTAAGTCTAGGTAATCAATAAAATAATACATCAGGTTCCAATTTGTAGCAGCTGCTGGTTTTCAAAATATAAATACTCCTACCAAAGTTTAATAACTGTCTCTCAGAAGCCAGTCTGAACTATCTATAGAATACTACTGAATATACAGTAATAGTTATTATTGTTATTACTTCTACTAGATAACAGTACAGATATGTACAGAAAATTAGAAATTGCATTTACCTGGTGACGATTGGTGAAGTGATAGCCAAATTTGTCTATTTATGTGCCAGAGGAGGTAAATGACCTACTTTGACTATAACCACAATCCTAATTAACCTATTAATACATACTCTCACTTCTATTTTGTGCTGTGATATTTGGGAAAACCCATTTTAGAGGACTCTTTCATCAATATCCAAATCAAATCAAACAATATAAACTAAGATAACAGGTCTTTTTCTTGTGTGATGATCTCAATGTATCTTTTCAAATTAATTTGAAATATATTCAAGTAAAAGGACTGTAGTGACCTTGCCTGAACTACCTTTGTATCCTAATTCCCCCTTCTGCAAGCATACCTAACAGTTATTTATACATAAGAGATATATAAGAATGGCATATGAATGAATGAATGAATGAATGAATGAATAAGTAAATATGGAGTATCAAGTTCAGGTCTAGGTACCACATTTTATCAATGGCATTGATAAGTGGAGAACCATCAAGTTGTAAAGATCCTTATAACCATGTCACATGAAGGTTAGCTGAAGGAACTGCTTTTTGTCTAGCCTAGAGAAGAGACTACTCTAAGGTGCCATGGTAGTGTAGGGCTGGTTCTTCTTAACCCTATAGGGCAGAATAAGGAGCAATGAAAGGATGCTCCAGAAAGATATATATTGAGGAATGATATCATTTATCCTTCATTTTCAAAGAGAATCAGATATAAAGTTTTGACTTTCAAGTGAATTGTCTTAAATGAGACAGAGTTACACAAAGATATCAGCCTCATTGTCTCTTCTAGAATCATCAAAGTCAAAGCCAAAATGACCTGAGAGGCAGTGGATGGCAGACCAAGTTCTAAGTGCTCTAAGGTGCCTGCTTAAGCCTTCTTCCTGATCATTGGAACAAATTGTTCTCATCCACCCATTCTACCAGAGAAAGTTTTCATTTACTTGAGGTAGAACACCCCCTTGATTCACTGGTGGGTTTGAGACCTGTGGGTTACCCTCAACCTGGTTAACCAGAGAGAGTTTACTGGGGTATGGTTGCTGTGCCTACTACAGCTTCCGGGAGCCACAGGATTAATGTAAAGAAAAACTCAGAAACAAATAAAATTACTCAAAAATAAAATGGCTGCCTTAGGTCAGAGTGGGTTACCATTCACTATAAATTTGCAAGCAAAAGATAATATCTTAGAGATAGAGAGAAAAATTTTTTTTCAGATTAGACTAATGGATCTCATCTTTCTTCTGATTCTATGATTCTGCAAGCAAGAAAAAAGTCATTAATAAGGAGCATAGATTATATGCATCCTTTATAGTAAATATATGGCAACACTCAACTATAGCTATAGAATAGGGCTTTTCTGGTTCACTGAATGTCTTAAAAACTGAAGGTTAACTTACAGTGTTCCCCCAAAATAAGACTAGGTCATATATTAATTTTTACTCCAAAAGATTCATTAAGGCTTATTTTCAGGGGATGTCTTAGGTTTTTTTTTTCATGTGCAACTATCTATATTTATTCATTTACTCGTGTACAAAAATCTACATTTATTCAAATATAGTCATATCATCTTCTTCTGGAACATCATCATAACTTTTCAAATCCTGAATACTGACCTGAATTTCTTACAATTCCATTTCCTATAGAACCATTGACCCCAATCCCTCATGTCTAACAATAGAACTTCCTTAAATGAGCACTTCTTGTCCATGTAACATGCTACTAGTTCAATGGCAACACAGTTATCAGTGATTTTATCCCATGAATTCTTCATCCAAGTCACTACCTAGTCTTCATAAAGTTTCCATATTGATTTCTTTCCATCCTATTTTCATTGTAGTCATTGATTTCCACTTACAAATGATCCTTGAATGGCTTGTTTATTGCAATATCAAGACTTCATAGATAGGCATAATTCCTGTGGGAATCATTATTTGATCTATTTTTCTCTCTGCAAGGAAGTTCTTAATGTCTTTAGTGCTGGGTGTTGACTGAATCCCAAACTAGCAGACCTCTTTGACCACCTTGAAACACAAGTGGCAGCATGACCCACTTCCTTCTAACTGCTTCTTTGAACTATACTTTTTCAGTTTCAAGAACATAAATGCCTCAAACTGGTTCAATCTTATCTTTCTTGTCCTTAGTGATGATTAGAGGCGGCTTTCTTTCTATCCAGATATTATGAAGTATGCATATTATTCCTGTATTGTGTCTGTACTCTGGTCATTTGGTAATAAATTTCAAATTTATTTGTTTACAAAGGCATTTACCTCTTGTCTAAAGGTGTCTGGGTATTTACAAATAATTATGATTTATATCATTATTCATATTAAATATTAATGCCATAAATAATGTCAGTAATATTCATTTATATTTAATATTATTATTTTATAATTCAATCCATCCATTGAGAGTTGCAGTGGAAGAACTAAATGCATCCATCTGGCTGATGATATTAACTGGGGCTTATTTTGGGCATAGGGCTTATATTAAGAGCATCCTGAAAAATTATACTAGGATTTTATTTCCCAGTTAGTTCTTATTTATTGGAAAATAAGATATATTCTCTGATGGAACTAGTTAAGTACAAAGATGCTTCCAGTGTAGAACAATAGAGCTCTGCCCTTGAAACTCCTTAAAGTGTATTTGACCTATTTCTAGCTTGTATTGATTGAACCTTCATAAACAACTATAGTTCTCCACAGGTGTAATGGAGTCCCTTGGAGAGTAGAGTTCCCCATCTCAGGAGAACATTTGTTAGGAATGCCTTTTCAGATAGTTTCAAAGCTCTCTTTCAATTTTATGATTTTTGTGCTTCCTTGATATAGGTCAATTCATCTGAATGTCCTATAAATGAAAAATACTTCCCTGAAGTATAGGGGTTCCTGATTTAAGGTCTAAGGCTCTGCAAGCATTCTCTGAAGAGATTTCAGGGGCAGGGGGATAAGTATTTATATAGCACCTACTCTGAGCCAGGCAGTATTCTGAGTGTTTTTAGAAATATTATCTGGAGAGAATTCTGGGAAGATGGTGGAATAGATCAGAAAAGTCCAAGCTCTCCAGATTTCCAGCATAAACAAGGCAAAAAAGCACCTCAGGGTTAAGTGTAAGCACCTAAGGGTGAAGTGTAAACACCTCCGGCTAATTCCCTGAAACAAGAGGCAGCCCTGGGGGCAGCTGGTGTGGGAGGTAGCCTCTACCTCAGCCACAGGAATCTCACCTTCTCAACAGTGTGGGAAGTCAGTGGCAGAGCTGGAAGAGAGGGAACCTCTCCTGGGAAGGGATACTAGGCTCCAGTTCAATATCCTTAGAGTTCCAAACATAAAGACATAGATGTGCCCCCAGATAGGCAAGCAGTTTCAAAATCTAAAAGGTATAGTGAACAGAGAACAGGACCTGGAATCAGGAAGATTCATCTTCCTAAGAAAGGGAGAAAGGAGTATAGAGGTTGATCCTAAAAGAAAGCTCCCGAGGTCAGAGCCATCATCCCCTATATCCCAGGACCAGAGGTAAATATAACACAAAACTGCTAAAAATAAAATTGTTTAAAACTTTTAAAAAATTAAATTGAACCAAAGGAGGAAAAAACCAACCCTAGGATAGTTACTATGGGAATAGAGGGTTTGTCTTCAGAGGAAGATATTGAAGCAAAAAAAGTCTCTCCAACCCCAAAGAGTAGCATCAAATGGTTACCTGCTCTAAAAGAATCCCTAGAAGAACTCAAAAAAAGACTTTAAAAACCAAAGAAGAGAAATTGAGGAAAAATAAAAAAATTAGAACAATTCAAAAAAAAAGAAACTCATGAAAATAAAGTTAACCAACTCAAAAGGGAGATCCAGAATCTCAAGGAAGAAAATGACTCCTTGAAAATTTGAATTGGACAAGGGGAAGCTAGTGAAATTATAAGAGACCAAGAAATAATTAAATAAAATAGAAAGAATGAAAAAATAAAAAATAATGTGAACGTTTTTCATAAGAAAAACAACTGATATGAACAACAGAACAAGAATAGAAAAGATAAGAATAATTGTATATATAAATGCGTATATGTATGGTTGTATATATGTATATGTATATATGTAAGTATGAATGTCAGTGTATATGTGTATATATGCTTATGTGTATGTGTATATGTGTATATGTGTATCCACACTTAATTGTAACTTTCATGGGGTTGTTGGTAAAGAAACTAAACAGTGTGGGGGGGCTAGGCAGCACAGTGGATACAACATCGGCCCCGGAGTCAGGAGAACCTGAGCTCAATTCCGACCTCAGATACTTAATAATGACCTAGCTGTTTGGTCTTGGGCAAGCCACTTAACCCCATTGCCTTGCCAATAAATAAATAAACAAACAAATGAATAAATAAATAAATAAAAGTAAACAGTGCACAGCAGAGAATAAAAGAAAATCTAAAAGGAAACAAAGAAAAGATGGACAATTCTAAATACTACCCCTAATATTTTATTATCTTGGCTTTCTTGAAATGAACATTTACTGATTTATATTTTTAATCCTCCCATGTTTTGCTAGATATATGACAATTTTTTCTTATTTTGTATTTCAAAGTTTAAAAAATTTAATAAAAAAGAATAGAGAGGGGGTGGAGCCAAGATGGCGACATGAAGGGATGGAGTCTTAGGAGCTCTCTGATAAAAACTCATAAACTAAGGACTCTAACTAAACTTTTGAGAGAGAGAACCCACAAAGGGACCCAGTGAGGCAGTTCTCCTACTCAAGGTAACCTGGAAAAGAGCAGAAAGGCTCTGCTCCCCGGGGTTGGAGGGGTGGCCCACCAGAGGGGTGGCCCGCCAGAGCCAAAGAACTTCAGCCTCCGGGAGGCAGCCCCAGGGCACTGGGAGCCGAGGCTCACAGCAGCGGGGGAGTCTCCTAAGCTGCACACCGGGGAGCACCGGCACAAAGTGGGGGAACAGCAGGAGACCTCTGCCAGAGTGAGCATATAAAGCCCAGCCGTCAGGGGACACAGCCAGCAGCCTGGTCTTTCAGCAGCCTAGATACAGGAAACAGAAGCAGGCAGAGCCAGTAAGCAGGAGCCCCCAGGGCATGAGCCCATTGAGCTGAGGGAGGGGAGTGAAGAGAGAGAGAGAGAGACTGAGGAGCTCTGTTCTCTGCCTCTAGAACAGGACTCTGGGGCTCTGACCACATTCAGATCCTGATCCCAGTCTAGGCCCCCCCATAGAACAGCAGGGCCCCCCTCCACCTCAGCCCCATGGCAGAGGGGAGCGCTTATGGTCATTCACAGACCAGGAGGGAGGACAGAGCCTCACACACTGAGACCCTTGTGGGAGTGTCCCCAAAGCTCAGGAAGCACCCCCAAAACAGGCTTAGGCTGGGAAAATGAGCAAGTAGAGAAACAAGAGGAAGACCATTGAGAAATATTTTGCAAATGAGCCCAAGAAGGATCAAAATACTCAGTCTGAAGATGAGGAAGCACAAGCTCCTGCATCTAAAGACTCCAAGAAAAACAGAAATTGGGCTCAGGTTATGACAGAGCTCAAAAAAAAAAAGACTTTGAAAAGAGTTAGAAGAAAAACTGGGAAAAGAAAGGAGAGAGATGCAGGAAAAACATGAAAATGAAGTCAGCAGGTTAGTCAAGGAAATCCAAAAAAATGCTGAAGAAAATAGCATGCTAAAAAACAGCTTAGGTCAAATGGATAGAACAGTTCAAAAAGTTATTGAGGAGAAGAATGCTTTAAAAAGCAAAATTGGCCAGATGGAAAAAGAGATAAGAAAACTCTCTGAGGAGAACAAATCCTTCAGACAAAGAATAGAATTCAGGGAGATTGATGAATTTACCAGAAATCAGTAATCAATGCTTCAAATTCACAATTAGAAGAAAATGTGAAATATCTCATTGAAAAAACAACTGATATGGAAAACAGACTTAGGAAAGATAATTTGAAAATTATTGGAATACCTGAAAGTCATGATCAGGAAAAGACATCATTTTCAAAGAATTACTACAGGAAAATTGCCCTGATATTCTAGAAGCAAAGAGCAAAATAGAAATGGAGAGAATCCAACGATCCCCCCGAGAAAGAGATGCCAAAAAACCAACCCCTAGGAATATTATAGCCAAGTTCCAGAACTCCCAAGTCAAAGAGAAAATATTACAAGCAGCCAGAAGGACACAGTTCAAATATCGTGGAGCTGCAGTCAGGATCACACAGGACTTAGCAGCAACTACACTGGAAGCTCCTAGGGCTTGGAATACAATATACTGGAAGGCAAAAGAGCTTAGAATGCAGCCAAGAATGAACTACCCAGCAAAGCTGAATGTCCTCTTCCAGGGAAAAAGATGGACTTTCAATGAACCAGGGGAATTTCAAAGGTTCCTTTTGGAATGGCCAGAGCTGAACAGAAGGTTTGATCTTCAGATACAGGACTCAGGTGAAGCATGGAGATTAGAGGAGAGGGTGGAAATATGAGGGACTTAATGAGGATGAACTGCATGTATAGAAAAATGATACTGATAATATTCATATGAACCATCTCAGTTAATAGAGCAGGTAGAGGGAGCTTTTATAGTTGAAGCACAGGAGAAAGTTGAATTTGAAGATAAAATATGGAGTCAATAGGAAAAATGGAGTCAATAGGAAAAAAAAGGGAAATGGAAAGGGAGAAAGAAAAAGGAGAGGGGGAATAGTCGAAGATATTTCACATAATAAGATTTTTTTTATTACAATGAGCTATTGCAATGATATGGAAGGGGGGAGGCAAGGGGGAATGAGGCAACCTTTGCTCTCATCAGAGATGGCTAGGAGAGGAAACAGCAAATATACTCAATGGGGTATAGACATCTGGAGTAAGAAGGAGGGGAGAGCAGGGGGAAGGGGTGGGGATGTGAATAAAGGAGGAGAGGATGGACCATGGGTGGACAGTGTTCAGATATAACACATTTTCTTTTTAACTTCTTGCAAGGGGCTGGGATTGGATGGCCTGCCCAGGACCATAGGGCCAGGTGGATTCTGGGCCCAAGGGGTGGTATGGGGGCTCAGGGCTTCTTGGCCCCAGGACCAGGGATCTGTCTGCTGCGCCACTCAGCGACCCTACAGCAGAGTCAGAGTGAAAGGAGAGAGAAAATATAGTACATGGTAGTGGAGAAATAAGAAAGGAGGGAGTTGCGATCAGCAATGGCAACATTGGAAATATATGGAAGTAACTTTTGTGATGGACTTATCATAAAGAATGTGATCCACTCACGACAGAGTTGATGGTGTTGGAACAAAGACCGAAGCACATTTTTTGTTATTATTATTTGGGGGAGGGTGCAGGGCAGGTGGGGCTGGGTGGCCTGCCTGGAGCCACATAGCAGAATGATCTTTGGGTGTCTGAGGCAGGATTTGGACCCAGGTGCTCCTGGCTCGAGGGCCAATGCTCTGTCTGCCACCTGGCCACCCCTACTATTATTACTATTTTATTTTATTTTGGGTTTTTTTTTTCTTTTTGGTTTTTGCAGGGCAGTGGGGATCGGGTGGCTTGCATGTCACATGGCTGGGTGATTGTTGGGTTTACGAGGCTGGATGTGGACTCGGGTGCTTATGGCTCCAGGGCTGGTGCTTCGTCCATTGCGCCACCTGGCCATACCTACAATTATTACTATTATTTTTTTAATTTTAATTTTTTTCTCTCCCTTTTACCTTTTCGCCCAAGCAAGTCTATCTATATTCATGGGGGGAGGGGTATTTTGTTTACTTGTAAACAAGTATATTTTATTAATGTAAAAAAAATTTGTACAAAATGAGAATAAAAAACATTAAAAAAATAAATAAAAAACAAAAAAACAAAAAAGAATAGAGAGAAAAAAAGAAATATTATTTCATTTGATCTTCACAACATCTTTAGAGGTAGATACCTCAATTATCTCCATTTTACAATTAAAGAACCCAAGGTAAATAGAGGCTAAATGACTTGCCCAGGTCATATAGTTAGTAAGTATCTGAGACTGGATTTGAACTAAATCTTTCTGACTCCAGGTCCACTACTTTATTCACTGTGTCACCATTTGGGGAAGGGGAGCCTGGTGAAATTTGGATGGCAAAAATAATTATATCTTTATTTTCACTAGTGTGTGATTTCCTTTGTAATCCTAGCTATTTTGTTTTATGCACTTAAAAACATTATTCTGAGAAGGGTTCCAAGGCTTTACCATATTGCCAAAGGGGTCCATGACAAAAAATTAGGAATACCAACTGAAACAGAAAGGCAATTTTCATTTTTGTTTTGTCAGGATTATCACAGAAGCCTATTGAATTGAATCTGAGTACAACCAGAATTATCTCTGAAGCTAGTCTATTCCAAGTCAAACTGTGAATTTCACAGACCAAGACAATTCCAGGGTATCCAAATTTTTTTTGAGTCATACCTAAAATCAACTCTTATCTTGGTGTGTGACAATTCTCTGATTCCTGTTTACTTTTTCCTGGGATAAATGAATTTGTTTGCTATTCCATTTGTAGGATAGTCTTTGTGTAACTAATATTTGAGGGAAGGGAATCAAATATTTGGAGGTTGCTTGTGGCCTTTCTTCCTCATTAAGTGATAGCAACAAGGATAATGATTTAAATCTAAAAAGTATTTCCCCTAGACTAGTAATATTTAGAGAGGCAGACAGATAGAATTCTGAACTAGTAATCCCCTCTAAAGAAAGCAGAGTGAATCACTTTTGTGCCCTAATCTCCTGCTTCCAATCAAGCAAGAATCAAACTTGGAGAGAAGATGTCCCAGAAATAGCTATTCATATCTCTTTGAGAGTCACATTTAGACAGATATAGACATACACATAACCTATACAAACAACATATATCATATTTATTTTTTACCTAATATTGAATAGTTTATCAGAGGAAATCATGGTTAATCAAATGAGATTCCAAGTGATTTGCAAATTTTAAAACACAATCCTTATTATTACTAATTCCTATAAGCAACTATAATGGGGACAAACAAAAGCTCATTCTGTGCCAACTGTATGTGTTTCAACTCAGTTCAGAGGGACTTGGAGTCCCTTGGAGTCCCTAGCAGCAAATCCCTTGGTTTCCCCTACAGCTTAAAAAGAAAAACAGCTTCTGTTCTATTCTTTCTCCTCTTCTCCTTTCTCTGTCTCCTGCTCTCCTGCTCTCCTCCTCCTCCTTCTTTTTCTTCTTCTTTTCCCCTCTCCTTTCTCTATCTCCTTACTTCCTCCATTATATGCCTTGGAATCCTTTTCTGTGTTACTGCAACCTCCCTTTTCTCACCAGAAATGCCTGCTTACATGTGGTCATTAGAGAAGGTGTTCTGCTCAATGAGTCTGTGGAAGGACCTTAAGGTCCTAACAGCCTTTTTTGCTTTTTTTTTTCTTTACCTGAGTCAGTTTTCCTGAGTCAACACTGACTGATGGACCCCAAACATCTGGACCTCTTGAACACGTAGAGTTGTCTCCAAAGCTGGAAAAGTCCATTTCACAAATGCTGTTCAGTTACATCTGCTCACCCTTCATAGGAAATTTCAGGAAGAAGAATCTTCAAGTCCCACATTCAGAGAAATGGAAAAAGGAGAAAATAAAAGTTGTTTCTCCACATGTCTGGAGGAGGGGAACCAAGGCACTGCCCAAAGTTTGCTGCATCATTCCAAAGTTCAAGATCTTTTATACTAAGCCACTACCCATATGGTCCAATAGTGGTCCAGAGTCCAGGGTCCCACTGTGGAGCTTACATGTCTGTCCCTTCCCAACACACAATAAAATAACACTTGTCCTCAGCTTCTCAAGCAATTTAAATCAAATTCCTTAAAAATGTTCAATAACATTTACAATTCTTTTTTCTACTTTTTTAAAAATTGTATTAGTGGCCAAGGTGGATTTCACTAGATTGTAAACTCCTTGAGAACACAGGCAATGCCATATTTTTCTTTGTATCACTCTAGTTCATAAGTCCATGTACAATACAAAATAGGACCTTAACAAATGTTTGTTGCATGAGTTAATAATCTATTTACTTTTCAAAAAAAAATCTGGCCTCAGTTTACTTTACCATAAAAAGAGAAAGATCAACAAAGAATGGAAAAAAGAATTACATGTACAAGAATATACAGAAACTAGTTTTGTGGTGGCAAAGAACTGGAAATTGAATGGCTACCCATCAGTTGGAGAGCAGTTGAGCAAGTTGTGATATGTGAATATAATGCAATATTATTACTCTATAAGAAACAATAAGAAACAGGAAGATTTCAGAAAAATTTGGAAAGCCTTACATGAAGTGATGATGAGTGAATTGAGCAGAACCAGGAGAACATTATATACCTTTATAGCAATATTGTGTAATGATCAGCTATGAAGGACTTAACTCTTCTCAGCAATACATAGATCAAAACCAAGTCTAAAAGACTTGGGACAGAAAATGCCATTCATATCTAGAGGAAGAACTATGGAATTTGAATGCAGAGCAAAGCATACTATCTTCAACGTTTTAATTTTTTTTTTTTTGCTTTTCTCTTCTTGTGGTTTTTCCCTTTTTGTTCTGATTCTTCTTTCAGTGTGACCAATATGGAAATATGTGTAACAGTACTTTACATGCACAACCTATATCAGATTATTTTCTATCTTAGGATGGGGGAAGGGTAGAGTGGAAGGGAAAAAACTTTACAAAAATGGATTTTGGAAATTATTTCACATATAATTGGAAAAATAAATAAAAATTTAAAAATAAAAAGATCATCTATTTTTAAAGTTACTTTTTTATTCATCCATCCCCTTGTGTTTTTTCTTTACCCCTTCCTAGAGAGTCATCCCTTATAGTAAAGTTTGAAGAAAGAAAGAAAAAATGTCACAAATCCAAATAATATATATTTTAATCTTTTTTAATTTTATAAAGGTTTTATTTATTTTGAGTTTTACAATTTTCCCCCCAGTCTCGCTTCCCTCGTGCCACCCCCCCACCCCCACAGAAGGCAGTTTGCTAGTCTTTACATCATCCCCACAAGTATGGATTAATCTAAGTTGAATATGATGAAATTTATCACTAGGACAATACATTATGACCAAGTTGGATTTATCCCAGAAATGCAGGGTTGGTTCAATATTAGGAATAATTAATTATATGTCAGTATAATTAATTATATCAATAACAAACCTATCAGAAATCATATGATTATATCAATAGATGCTGAAAAAGCTTTTTATAAAATACAGCACCCATTCCTACTAAAAAACACTAGAGAGCATACGAATAAATGGATTGATCCTTAGAATAATAAATAGTATCTATTTGAAACCATCAACAAGCATTATATGCAATGGGGATAGGCTTGAGGCATTCCCAATAAGATCAGGGGTGAAACAATATCGTATTAGAAATGTTAGCTTCAGCAATAAGAGAAGAAAAAAGAGAAGAAAAAGAAATTGAAAGAATTAGAATAGGGAAGGAAGAGACAAAACTCTCACTCTTTGCAGACAACATGATGGTATACCTAGAAAATCCCCAAAAATCATCTAAAAAGCTACTAAAAATAATTTGCAACTTTAGCAAGTTTGCAGGATATAAAATAAACTCTCATAAATCCTCAACATTTCTATATATGATTAGCAAGATGCAGCAAAAAGAGCTAGAAAGAGAAATCCCATTCAAAGTAACCTCAGACAATATAAAATACCTGGGAGTCTACCTGCCAAGGCAGACTGAGAAACTTTTTGAAAACAATTACAAAATACTTCTCACACAAATAAAAACAGACTTAAATAACTGGGCAAATATCAACTGTTCATGGATAGGATGAGCAAATATAATAAAAATGACAATTCTACCAAAATTAAACTACTTGTTTAGTGCCCTACCAATCAAATAATATTTTTTTAAAAAGTCTTCTTATATTTCTTAGGGACAGCTAGGCAGTGCAGTGGATAAGAGTACTAAGCTTAGAATCAGGAAGACCTGAGTTCAAATCAGATCTTAGATGTTTACTAAGCTTTGTGATCCTGGGAAATTTACTTAACTTTTTCTGTCTCAGTATCCTCATATGAAAAAGGGGGATAATAACACACTTACCTCCAAGGACTGTTGTGGGTAATATTTGCAATGTGTTTGACACTTAATAATATTTTGATCATTATAATTCTGCAGCATTAAATTTAATTGTTGTCATGACCATTGCACTTAATATTTACATTGTTGTTATTGTGCATACTGTTTTCCTACCTCTATTTCTCTATGTCACTTCCTATTCTCTGTATTCATCTTGTTCATCATATCTTAGAGAACAGTCATATTTCATTACATTCATGAACCTCTATTTATTTAGCCATTCCACAATCTAGAACAGTTGTCCAACTTTTTAGCTCTACTGGGCTGTATTATCTAACAAAAACAAGTCAAGAGTTGCATAAAGAGTTTAGTATTTATTTATGAACAATGTAACTCATATATCAATGAGTATAATAATAAAATATAATAATGAAATAAAGTACAATAAAAATGAGTATTATAATATTTTATTTATTTTTTTCACAACATGCTATTTTTTTAAGCTCTAAACCTGCTTTTTCAAAACTATCTGCTTTGATAGAGGTTGTAGTAATGAGAAAAATATTTTCAAGATGTTATCTGAAATTTTTATTTTTACTTTTTATATATTTCATATGAGAAAAAAGTTACTAGCAAATATATATATTTCCCCAAAGAGATGTCAGGAACAGAACATACTTGTGAAATGCTGGACATCTTTCTGTAGGCAGGTAATACTTTAAAAAGTCCAATAAAGACACTTGAATAGTTTTTTTCTTTAAGTTGTGTATTTGATTGCAATTCTTTACCTTCTCTTTGCAAGTCTGCAGGCCACATGTTGATATCAACTGAGAATGGAGTAGCAAATATACTGAAGTCTAAAATCTTGAAATCTATTCTCAAATCCTGTGACAAGATAGCAATTAATGCTGCATACAAAAAAAGTTGTCTATTTCAGTTATAATGAATTATCATATTGATGATAGGGCCTTCCCAGAGATCAGGGTTCCTTAAATGGAAGACTCACCACTGAATCCGGAGGTGTAAAAGTTCAGATTTTTAATTCATATATATTACAGACTAAGAGCAGTTCACAGATTTAATTCATCTATAGAGATAGCAAGTTACTTGAGGATGGTATGAATAATAAAGGAGGAGATAAGAATACCTGAGGGAAAGAGGAAAGGAATCAAAAAACAGTCATAAGAAATATTTGGCTTAGACCAGCCTTTATTAGGCTGGTCCCATAATTGTAGTCAGGAAATAAGTAGTCTCATTGACAGAGAAAAAGAGAAAGTTAGATCAACATAGGTACAAAGAAGAAACTTAGAGGAAAGAATGAAGAAGGAACCGGCAGGGAGCCCAGGAAAGGAAAAGAGAGGAAAAGTTTAGATTAATATGGATCCAACCACAAGGAGCTGGGGTTCTATTGTTCTAGTGATATAAGCCAGAGTTCTAGGTTAGAAGGAGAAAAAGAGCTGGCAGGTTGAAAAGAGAATTACACCCCGTGGATCTTTGCTTAAATGGATTTCCATGCTGGGTGGGACAAGGGTGATATTTGGGGAGTGGTTTAACACCTGGCTCCAGGTATTCTCCAATGTATATGCCACAGGGGCAGTCCCCAAGGAGTGGCTAAGAATACTCTATATATTTGTCTTTCCTGTAAAGGGTGTGAACTTCAAGTCCAAAGTAATAAAAGATTATATACTATTTCCCTCCTTCAATATGATGTTTTAAAATAAAATTCTAATTCCTGTATATATATACACACACACACACACACACACACACACACACACACACACACACACACACATATATATATATATATATATATATATATATATATATATATATATATCTTTTGCAAAAAAAAACAAACAGACCATACAAACGAAAAAGAAAACTTGCAGTAGATGAAACCATATAATATTAATGTTAGTTATGTGAAAAAGTCAACAAAAAAAATCATGTTAGTTAAGGGTTAATCTGATCTGTAATGTCGCTGTGTTTTGTATGTGCTCACCTGGGAAAATGCAGAATCATAAGCAGATCATGAAAACAGGGATAATACGCAGCTGTACCAATTTTTATTGCATTTTTGTTTGGTTTTATTTTTCTATCCAAGATTGAGTAGATAGGTGGTACAAGGATAGAGTACTAGCCTGGAGTCAGGAATGAGCAAAGGCACTGAGGTAGGAGATGGAATGCCAAGTTCTAAGAACTTTAAAAGGTCGCTTAAAAGACACTAGAGAATAGATGAAAAGGAATAATGTGAATCAAGTCTGAGCCAGATTTTGTAGCCAAGCTGAAGAGTTTATATTTCCATTCAGTAAAGTCAATATGCATTTGTTGTTCAATCTTGTCTGACTCTTCATGACCCCATTTGTGGTTTTCTTGGCAAAGATCCTGGAGTGGTTTTCCATTTTCTTCTCCAGTTCATTTTACAGATGAAGATTGAAGCAAATAGGGTTAAGTGACTTGTCCAGGGAGTACAGCTAGTAAATTTCTGAGGCCAAATTTGAACACAGGAAGATGAGTCTTCCTGACTCTGGGCCCCACACCTCTGTTCACTTTGCTTTACCACCTCGCTAGTTTGGATGTGAGGCAGGTTTAGCCAGAAAGATAATGATGTCTATTTTGAACATATTCAGTTTAACTGCCCTCAGAGAAAATTCAGGTGAAGATATTAGTAGACAGTTATTGATAATGTAACTCTGGAGCTAAAGAGAGAAATTATGTAGAACTGAGTGAATTCTTTATATATAACTGAGTGAGAATATATAGGACTGGGAAGAAATAATAAGGTAACATAAAAATGACATCACTGTGCAGAATGTGCAGGGAAAGAAGAGAAGAAGGGCTGCTACTGAGACCTCAAGAACAACTTCAGTTGAAGAGGGAGCCTGGTTGTGATTTAGCAAAGGAGGAGTGGTCAGACAGGTAAGAGGAAAACTAGAGGAGAAAAGTATTAGAAAAATTAAGGAAAGAAATATTACCTAAAGAATAAGTTTGAGGCAACTCATTCCACTTTTGGACAATTCTAAATATTAGGAAATTTGCCTCTTTGAAATTTCCTCCAAGTACACAATTTAAGGAGGGCACCCAGGAAATTCTCACCATTTAAAACCTAGAACTCATCTCTTAAAAATCCATCAATCCATACTAAGACATCAATTCTGAAATATATGTATCCTCAGCTTATTTCCCAAGCTGAAGTGGTTGCCTGACTTCATCAGTCCCTAGCAGCACCTTCCCCTACACCACTTCTCTGCTTCTTTTTGCTTATTGTTATTGCTTATTGTATCATGAGCTCGAGAGGACAAGCTCGAGAGGACAAGGACTATCTGTTAAGCCTTCCTTTGTAAGCTCAGAGTATAGAATAGTGCCAAGCACTTGGTGGCCACTTAATATTTATTGACTGACTCTGATTCTCCTAAATTCTGCCCTCCAACAAATCTAATCTTTCTTTCATCTTAGCCCTTCAGAAACTTGAAGATGGCTTGTTCTCTTCACTAAGCTATAACAATCTCCACTTCCTTCAGCAGATATTTGTATGACATAAACTACATTCCTTCACCATCTTGGTTTCTTTTCTCTGAGCATGCATCACTTTGTTGATATCTGCCTTAAAATGTGGTTCACAGAAGTGAACACCTGTCTATTATTTCCCTTTGTGTGGACATTAAATATCTCAATAAGGTTTAAGGTTATTTTCCAGTAAGGATGTCTAAGCTTTTAGTTCTTCTGGGTACATAACCCAACAAAAATCTCCAAGGGCTGCATATAGAATTTAATACCAATTAATGAATACGATACAACCCACACCACCTACTGAATACAATGATAAATGAGGGAGGGAGGGAGAGGAATAAGCTCCAGAGGTTCCATGAGGCTCTCAGGCATCAGGTTGGACAAGCCTGCTCTAGAAGGTGGAGGAAACAACAGGGAAAGCTGTTAAACTGAACTTGATTCCAACCAAAATGGACTGCATGTTGAAAGAGAACTTATGGACTCTTCTTGGATGTAGAAGGGGGTGGGTCAATGAGTCACCACATCACTTTGAAAAGCTGAATGCAGATCAAAGACTACTATTTTCACTTTCTTATTTTTTCTTAAGATACTTAAAACTATCAGCAAGCATTATTTGTAATAGAAGATCAAGAGAAAAACAAAGATGCCCATTATTGCCAATATCATTCAATATTGTCTTAGAAATATTAACAATAGCAATAAGAAAAAAATTGAAGGAATCAGAATGGACAATGAATTAAGAAAAATTCTTTTGCAGATGATATTATGATATACTTGGAACATCCTAGAGATTCAATTAAAAACATAGTGAAACAATAATTTTAGTAAAGTGGCAGGATGTAAAATAAATCCAAACAAAGCATCAATATTTCTGTATACCATCAACAAAATCCTGCAAAAAGAGATAGTAAAAGATACCCCATTTAAAATAACTGTAGATTTTATAAAATACCAGGAGTATGTCTACCAAGATAAATCTAGGATATAATCATAAAATATAATTATAAAATACTTTCAAACAAAGTCAGATTTAAATAATTGGAGAAATACTAATTGTTCATGGGTGGGCAGGACCCTTCTTGGAATTCTTGGATTTGTTTTTGTTTTTGCAGGTCAATGGGGTTAAGTGACTTGCCCAAGGTCACACAGAATTAGTAAGTGTCTGAGTTCAAATTTGAACTCAGGTCCTCCTGACTCCAGGGCTGGTGCTCTATCCACTGTGCAACCTAGCTGCCCCCCCTTTCTTGGAATTCTTGAAAATTCTACCTAATCTACTTATTCGATGCCATCCCAATTAAACTACCAAAGTATTATTTTATTGATCTAGAAATAAAAATAATAAAATTCAGTTGGAAGAACAAAAAGCCAAAAGTATCAAAGGAGTTAATTTTTTTAAGGTATTTTAAAGGTAAAGAAAGGAGGCTTAGCACTACCAAATTTTAGACTATATTATAATATTAAGTATCGAAACCGTCTGGAATGGCTAAGAAAAATAGTGGTTGGTAGAACTGAGTAGACATAAAATACACAATAGTAAATGATTATTGTAACCTTATGTTTGACAAATGTAAAGACTTAAACTTTGGGGATAAGAATATACTATTTGGTAAAAATTGTTGGGAAAATTGGAAATCAGTTTGGCAGAAATTGGGTACAGATCATTTACAAAGATAAGGTCAAAATGGTTACATGCCTCAGATATAGAAGGAAATATCAAGAAAATTAGAAGAACATAGAAAATAATGCCTTTCAGATTTATGGATAAGAGAATTTATGAATAAATAAGAGAAAGCATTGTGAGATATAAAATAGATAATTTTGGTTACATTAAATTAAAAGTGTTTTGCATAAATAAAGTCAATGTAGCTAAGATTAGAAGGAAAGTAAAAAATTAGGGGGAAAATTTTGGAAAAAATTGGATAAAGGTCTCGTATTTCAATATTTAGATAATTTTGTCAAATTTATAAAAATATTAGTCAATTACCAATTAATAAATGGTCACAGAATATGAGCCAGCACTTTTTCAATGAAGAAATCAAAACTATATGTTGTCATATAAAAAACTGCTTTAAATCATTATTGATTAGAAAAATGCAAATTAAAACAACTTTGAAATATCATCTCATACCTATAAGATTGGCTAAAATAATAGGAGAGAAATAACAAATGTTGAAGGTGATGTGGAAAAGGTGAGACATTTATACTGTTGTAGAGAATTATGAATGGAGCAGGAAACAAAATCTGTGAAATGGGAGGAGGTTCCTGCTCTTGAGATTCTGCCTCCCTTGGACACTGTTGATCATATCTTGTCTTCCCTTGACCCTTCACCTAACCTTGACTATAGACACTGGGTGTTGAAAGGACAGGAAGGAACATTGCATGGTTTGCCTTTTGGAAAACAATCTGAAATTATGTCCAATAAGTTAGTAAACTGTATATGCCCTTTGACCCCAAAATACCACCATAAGGTCTGTTCCAAAGTTGATCCAGGGGAAAAGGAAAAGAACCTATATATTCTGAAATATTTATAACAGTTTTGTTAGTTTAGTTAGGCAAAGAACTGGAACTCATAATCTCTCCTTTATGTTCCAATTACTCACAAATCTACACAATGATTCAATTAAGAATTTTGGTAGAAATTGAAATCAATCCTGTCAGTTTTTATTTTCCTGAATGACCTAGGTTTTTATTATAGAGCAATTTTTATTGTAGAGTGTTTGAGACATGGAGGGAAACAAAGGTTATCTTTATTTTACTCTAGTTCTAATCTGTTCCTGGTTTCTTTCCACTTTCCTCTCTCCCCTCCACATCTCCTCTGTAAATCTAAATATGACTAAGTGAAAGGATGAAGTAATAATCGCTGTCTATTTTTTTTAAAACCTCAAAATAGAGAGAAAAATAACATTGGATTTAGATTCAGAGAATCTGAGTTCAAATCAAAGTTCTGCCCTTATTCCATGTGTGATTTTACCTAGTCACTTAATCTCTCTAGACTTCAGTTTCCTCTTCTCTGTATAATGAGGAATTTGGAAGAGGTGATCTCTAAGCTTTACATCTATGAATATTATTTTAGAGTTAGACTATATTAGACCCAAATGAATTAATTGCATTACATTAATAAGAAGATCCTGAAGTAGGAAATATGCAATTCATTGTATGAGGTTATCTTTGAGGATATAAGGAAGTGAATTTCAATATTTTTCTGCTCTTTTTATTTGGATGAGGTCTGGAGTGGGGATTTAGCTAGTAGAACATAAAATACTCTCTCTCTTTTAATCTTCTGGTCTCAGGAGTCAAAATGAGTTAAATATAGTCCAAAGATGACATACCACCTTGAAAATTTAGCAGCAAATTCCTTCAAAATGCAAGAGTGCATTCCTTTGCTGTTCCTTGGGCTTTCTCTCCTGACAAATGGCATTGCTGTGAAGATAGAATCAGACACATTTTGTTCCACTTCCTACAAGGTCTACTCTCAGCTATCTTGACTGACAGAGGAAACTCAAAGTTGTAGGTCAGTGAGGAAACTTGGGAAATCACACACTTCTAATTCTCTCTCACCAGGGAATCTCTGCTTTCCATTTAAGGACATATTTAGCATTTAAAGAGAAGGATTTGTGTGCCTCTCAGGAATTTAACGCCTTGTGAGAATGACTTTAGAGCACTTTTTTAAAAAAGTTAATTTTTATAGTGGTTCTTATTTTATTGTTCATGGTAATATTTTAACCTAGCACATTTTCTTTTGTTTTTCACTTAAATTGATGTAAAATGTTTAATTTTAGAAAATATTAAAGGGATAAAAATTTTAAAATATATTCACTAATGGGATGGCAGTACTCAAATATACCTGCTATTTTTAGATACAAAGATAGAACAAACATGGGGCTATTATAATTTCTACAAATTATTTATGTCTATCAATATATTTTTATATCAATTATTTATGTGGTCATAAAATGCCCAGATTCAATTTAGGTCAAAGTTCATATTGTCCATTTCATTTGGGTCTTCCTTTTTCATTCTTTCTCCTCATCAGTGAGAAATTTCATTATGCTACAAAACTGAATCTGCCTGATACTCATATCTCTTTGGTACCCTCTGCCCCACTGACTGGAATCTGTTTGAGTGCAGGGCCTGGGGTTCTGACCTCTTATTAAAGTGGGAGCTCTACACTATTTTTCTTTCCTTTTCTCATCAGTTAGACTACTTTTGGACTCCCTTCCCCCTTTTCAGGGTAAAGAATCCTGAGAGCTATGTATTTTATATATGAAACTAATTCCCAAGTTTCTTTCATTTCTGTACTATCTCTTGAAGAGCATTCCTATATGAATCATGGTTGATTATACTCCTCCTACAATAATACTATTCTTTTTTCAGTAATACATCTCTCTACTCTCCTTTTCCCCACAATATTGGCCCAAAGACTATTATACTGTGTTAATCATGAAAACTTTGTTGGTTGTTCGTTGTTACTCTGTGGTAATGAATAGATGAATAAATAAATGATGAAAAAGCATTTATGAAGCAGATAATAGTATATTTATACATTTGTATAATATTTTAAGGGTTATAAAACTATTTTACAAGTATTACCTCATGAGGTAGGTACTATAATTATCCCTAATTTACAGATGAAGAAACTGAAGCAAAAAGAAGTTAAATGACTTACCCAGGGTCACACAATGAGTAAGTGCCTAAGGCAGGATTTGAAGACAGGCCTTTTTCCCAAACCCAGCAGTATATTCACTGTACCATCTAATTGACTTTAACAACACTTGTTGTTTAGTCATTTCAGTCATATTCAGTCATTGTCTCTTTGTGACAAATTTTGGGGTTTTCTTGGCAAAGATATTGGGGTGGTTTGTCATTTTCCAGCTCATTTTATAGATGAGGAAACAGAAGAAAATAGGGTTAAGTGACATGGCCAGAGTCATACAGCTAGTAAGTATGTGAGACCAGATTTAAATTGCTCTGTACTCTAGCCACTATGCCACCTTCTATCTAACAATGATATCACTGTTGCTTGTCCTTCATTTTCTTTTTTTTTAAAGATTTTTTTTGCAAGGCAAATGGGGTTAAGTGGCTTGCCCAAGGCCACACAGTTAGGTAATTATTAAATGTCTGAGGCCAGATTTGAACTCAAGTACTCCTGACTCTAGGGCTGATGCTCTATCTACTGTACCACCTAGCCGCCCCCTTGTCCTTCATTTTCAAAGAAGACTTCACTGGTGGATGAATCATATTTAAGTGAGGTAGAAACTTATTGGTCTCACTTTATTGGAAGACTCTGGAAAGAGTGGCAGGGCAAAAATCAGGAGGACTGGCAATGGCCTGGGCTGCAGTGGATGAGGTTGGCATCTTCTAGGTGTGGCCAAGCTCTAGGTGCTTCATGGCTATTAGAACAAATTGTTCTCAACTGCCTATTCCAAAGGGGGAAATTTTCCCATGCTTGAGGTAGACAGTCCTCTAGCTCACTGACAGATCTGAGGCCATCCCATCCATTGATCTCAACCTGATTTAACCCACCTCCCAAGACCTTTTACCAGGGTGGCCACTGTGCGGGCTATAGCTTCTTGAGTTCTGCACAGGCTCCAAAGGTGGATAAGCCACCCTGAAAAGGCCTCAACAGCCTTCACACACCAGAGGTGCTACTTCTCTCTGATGGCCCCACATCATGACACTAACATTACAGAAAACATGGAAGAGTCAAGACTCCTAAAGCCCTTCCTGCTCTGCTATTGGGTCCAGATCTGTTTTTCTTTAGACAAACTTGGGAGTTAGGGGCTTTTGACACTTTAAGAAGTAATTTCTTATTTCTTCCCAGTCTTATAATCACTAGGTAGGGAGTTCTCTAGGAGGGGAAGAGGGCATTTATAGTAGAGCCCTCAGGAAAGCTAGTTGGTGTGGATGGAGCACAGCACCTGAAGTCAGGAAGACTCATCTATCTGAACTCAAATCTGGCCTCAGATACTTATCAGCTGTGTGACATTGGGCAAATCATTTAATGCTGTTTGCCTCAGTTTCCTCATATGTAAAAGGAACTGGAGAAGGAAATGAAACATTTTTGTATATTTACTAAGAAAGACTCAAATGGAATCATGAAGAGTCTTTCATGCCTGAAACAACTGAATAACAAATAATCCCTAGAGGAGGATGAGGTTTATCATACATGACTTGTACTCCCTCTCATTCCTTCTGAAACAAAGAAATTGGTCAATAGACCTGTTGCATTTCTTCCCAGGAAACCTATCAGTGGGAAATTATACTGCAAAATTAAGTCTGCCTGGTATTCTCATTTCATCAGTACTGATGCTCCTCATATTGAACTCTGCCTGGAGGGTAAAACCACCATGGGTTCCAAGGGCCTCTGTTTAAAATGGGGGAGGGCTCAATATAACTTTTCTCCCCATTTCCCTCCAGCTTGAACTACCTCTCTCCCATCATTGCAGCCCGCTCCTTTTTAGCATGTTTTTGTGCATGGTCTTTCCCTGTTGAATTTTAAGATCCTTATTAAATTGTAAGGTCATTGAAGGAAGGAACTATCTTCTTTTTATTTGCATTTCCTACATTTAGTACATAACATAATAAGTGATTAATGAATGTTTATTGACTTATTGATGCTAATCACCTGTAAAGTGGAGTATTTTTAAAAAATGATTTAAAAATAAATCTGAGTGTCTGTGCTCTTTTCCAGAGACTGTCTCATTTTTGTCTTTGTATTTTCACCATAGTGAATTATAAATTCAATCAGCCAATCAGCAACTAATAATCATGTGATAAATATTTACTGATTGGTTGATTGAATTTATAAATCAAAGACAAAGTTTCCTTTGACTTCTGCCAATGCAATGTTGTCTCTTCAAAGTCCTTTCTCTGTTCTAGGAAAGTGAGCTGATCAAAAGTATTCAAAAAAAGGAAGTTGTAGACAGAAGCAATTAAAAGGAAATCTCAGAAAGGGAAACCCAGTTTAAGCTTGAGTGGGTCTGTCTTCAATAAAGGAAAGTGACCAAAACCTAGACAGACAAAAATGAGAAGAGCTTCTCAGTAGTTTTAACACTGCTATGGAAGTAAAAGTCCAACCCCACAGCTGTGCCCTTGCTAATTCCATCCTAGCAGAACCCATATTTTATGTTCCTGGCCAGCCCTGAAGAAAATTGAAAAGTCAACTGTTTGTTTTAGGGATCCTTCTATCCTTTTCCTTTCCATATTCTTTTATATCAAAGCCTTCTTTTGGTGCCTGATGCCCAACCCCTAAACCCCAGGGCCTCTCCTCCCTTGTCTAGCACCTACAGAATCTTTGACACAAATTCGACTTTTAGAGACAGCGGGTCACCCTATTCATTCTTTCCTTTTATGGTTAAACAAATTGAGATTCAAAAAAGTTACATGACTATCAGCCAGACATTGAACCTAAGTCTTACTTCCCTCAATCCAGTGTTCTTGACACTACACTACAACCCTTTTCTTTCCTACCTTTCCATTTCCAAGAGCTTTAGTCATCTTACTTTACCATCCCTCGCTCTAAAATTAACTGCTCCTATACATCATCTTATGAGAGTTAGGATATCTACCTCAAGTTAACAATTTGCTAATCATACTTTGATTACCTTATCTTTTACTGTACTGAAAAGTTCACTTATCCAGGTCATATTCAATATGAATTTTTCTTTTAATCCTTTCAATCTCATTAGAACTGTTTTTCCTCACTTCCAGGTTTATTTGTATTCTTCATTCCCATGCCATCCCCAAATAATAATAGTTTCTTCTGGTTCCACTAGGTGCTATAATGGATAGAGAACCAAGACCTGGAGTCAGGAGGACCTGAGTTCACATCCAGCCTCAGACACTAGTTCTGTGACCCTGGACAAGTCCCTTAACTATTCAATGCTCTTGACAACTTTAATACTATAAAATGATAAAATAATTACTGGTCTATAGTGGGAGAAGAGCTTCTCCATCTGATCCATACCCAATAAGAGAATCTTTACAACTTAATATTTACTTCAAAAATTCAACCAGAACAAAGAACAAAAATTTCCCCCCAGTACTTCAGAAGTATAATTACCTTACACTATTTTGGTCTCAAGGAAGACAGAAATGGGTAAGATTAGATTGACATTGTAGATTGTTATTTACATAGCATTGATTCCTCCAAGTTCATGTCTAAAGTCAACTTCATTATCTGCTTTTGCAGTTCTGGTATCCTGAAATGCTTGTGTCTTGGAGTGTCACTATTGAGATGGCTGCTATATCAAGACTGACTTCCTAGAATCTCCATAACTCAAGCTCTCATGCTATTTGGAAATTCTTGTACTTAGAATCTAAAAGGAACAATAATAACAACAACAAAACCAAAGACCTATGCCTATTATTATTGAACATAAAGGAGGGTTGAAAAGGAGGAGGTCTTATGGTCTTCTCCTCTTACCATATGGTCTCACAGGCCGAGTGAAGAATAGCAGATACTTTACTCCTTCAGACAGGAATATAGCCCAGATCTGATTGGTGTTGAGTCAGGCCATTTTGAACATATTGACAGTTCTAGCCTCCCAGTCAATGGAAAAAGGTTCCTAATAACCATAAAATAGACCAATGCAGGATGACCATGTCCTCTTAATTCTCACAATTCTCTAAGAAGCAGGTCCCTAGCATCTTTCATATTTTAGGCCATTTTTTGGTTGTCTGCACATGTTCCAGACTTTCATTATACTATAATTGATTAAATCTGACTTATGACTTGAGATCCAATCATGTTAGCAGGACTTTAAAATATCCTTATACTCATGAAGGTCTAGAAGATGACAGCAGTGGCTCAAATAATTATTGTATTAAATAAGATAAAGAGTGATTATTCAGTACAAATGGTAAGCAAATGTGATTATACTCAAGATGAATTCATACCTTGACTTTCTTAATAAGGAATAATCCATCTAATTTCCCTCTCTCTATCCTTTAAGTAACTAACTAGCAAAAAATATATGTACATATATATATATGTATACATGTGTATACATATATACATATATATATATACACCAACTCTTCATGCCAGTTAATCAATAAACATTTATTAAGGAGCTGTTATGGGCCAAGACTTGTGCTAATGCTGGAGAAACAAAAAGAAGCAAAAGGCAATCCTTGCCCTCAAGGAGGACACAATCTTGTGGCGGGGGCAGGGGACAGCAAGCAAAAAAATTTGTACAAACAAGATTTATGCTGTCTAAATGGGAAATAATTTTTTAAAAGGAAGCCATTTAGAAATAAGAGGTGTTGGGAAAAGCTTTCTGTCCAAGAACAAAATCCATTTGGGATTTGAAGGAAGCCAGGGAAGCTAGTAGGCTTGAGATGGGGGGGGAGAACATTCCAGGCATAGGGGACAGTTAGAGAAAATACCAAAGTCAAGAAATGAAAGGTTTTGTTCATGAATTAGCAGGATATCAGTATCACTGGTTCCAAAAGAATGTAATGAGGGGTAAGGGATAAGAAGTCAGGGAAGGTACGAGGAGACTAAGTTATGAATGCCAAGCAAAGTATTTTACATATGATTATACACTGAAATGTGACTAGAGATAATAGATAGACTTGAACTTTTGGGAAATTGCTTTGATGTAGAATGGTGACTTTGGTGGTAGCAGCTTCAATGGAATAATGAGGTGGGAAGTTAGATTTTAAGAGATTAAGAAGACAGTGTGAGGAGAGAAAGTGCAGGCACCTTGTAGACAGCCTTTGCAAAGAATTTGACCACAAAGGGCAGAAGAGTTATAGGACAATAGCTAATGGGGAAGAAAGTATCAAGTGAAAATTTTTTGAGGAAAAGGGAGACATGGATATCTATCTGTCTATCTATCTATCTATCTATCTATCTATCTGTCTGTCTGTCTATAGATATATGTATATAAATATTGGAGAAGCCAATAGACAGAAAGATTGAAGATAAGTGATAGAGTGGAAATGACAGAGGAGGCAATCTGCTGGAAGAGACAATATGGAATGGGATTGCTTGTTCAAGTAGAATTGTTAGCCTTGGTAAAGAGTAAGGCCACTTCTTCATGTAAGATGGGGTGAAGGAAGAGATAGTGGCAGAAGGCATCCGAGTAATATTTAATGAGGAAGAGGGGAGAAGAAAGGGCTCATGAAGAATGAACTTTAACATTTGAACATATGTTCATATGTAACATATGAAGCAGAGTTTTCATTTGAGGAAGTGGGGAAGAGGGAATTGTGGTAGCCTTAAGGAGAGGATTAAAAGTTTTGGAAGAGCTGCTGCATAGAGTGAGATGCTGAACTGATAAATGAAGTTTAAAGGGATTACCAAACAGCAGTGAGGGCCTAGTGGAAGTTGTGAACTCAATGAAAATGGTTACTTGATATTTTCTCTACCATTGTTCAGTAGCTCATGTATAGGAGCAAAAATGGCAAATGGTGTGAATGATCCAAGGCTGTGCATGTCAAAGTACAATCACTGATGTAATAAGAGAGTTAGAGACTTAAGATGGAGTTGAATTATTTCAGGTCAATATGGGGAAAAAAGGAGAGAAGCTAATTCTTGGAAAATAGCCTGGGAGAGACCTGAGGAGTCTAAGACCTGGAGACCATGTGTGGAAGAAGAGTAGAATTTGATAAGAGAAGGCAGAAGAGAAAGGTAAAAAGACAATAGACTATGTGTCAGACGAGGGGATTTCAGAATTCTTAAACATGGCAGTGTTGCATTTGTGGGAAATGGCAAAAATCAAGGATATGACTATTTTTATAGTTAAGGCAGAGTGGAGGAGTAGATCATAGGAATTGGGTAGGTTGGTGGAGTGGTTATGGTGTTTGAAGGACAGTTAATATAGATGCTCTCCTAATATGAGGGCAGGGCTTGAGGAAAAGACAAAAAATTGTGAACCAAATACCAAACTCATTGAAAAAGGAAAGAGAAACCAGAGCTCTATAGCTAACAAGTATCAAAATGAAGAATCATTGGAATGTGTAGAGTATGCCCCTGTGTGAGATAATTCATCTTTGAGTGGAATGTACCACTCCTTTTCCTAAAAAGGATAGAGGCAGGGCAGAAACAGTAGCAGCATGAAATGGAAGGCACATAGACAGGTGGGCAGATGGAAGGCCTTTTTTACTCCTCGTCTCTCTGAAGGCTGGAGACTAGAAAGGAAATCATACAGCAGGTAATGGAAGTCAAACTTGAATAGGAGGAATTGAAAATCCCCACTAACTTTCTTCTTCCTCGTCTTTCAAGTAACCGGCTCAGTAGGAGATGGGAAGTCTATGACTACATGAAAGGCCACCTCTCTTTGTACCAGAGACACTCCACAAACAGCCATAACTTGTTTTATTGTATATTGTAGTTATTCACATTTTTACAAATTGAAGGCAACCATAATCTAGCAAGCCTGTTGATGTCATTTTTATAATAGCATGTGCTCACATTTTGTTTCTGTGATCCATTTTGCTAATTCTTGCGAAATTTCAAATTTTTCATCTTCATCTTCATCATCATCATCATCATCATTATCATTATTATCATTATTATTATTATTATTATTATTATTATTATTATTATTATCTGTTTTGGTGATCTGTAATCAGTGATCTTTGGTTGTAATAGTTTTGGAATGCCATAGATTGTGCCCATATTAGATGGTGAACTTAATCAATGAATGTTGTATGTGTTCTGACTCTTCCACCAGTTGTTTCCCATGCCTCCCTTTCCTTAGGA
Organism: Macrotis lagotis; assembly: GCF_037893015.1. Lineage (NCBI taxonomy): Eukaryota > Metazoa > Chordata > Mammalia > Peramelemorphia > Peramelidae > Macrotis > Macrotis lagotis. The sequence goes on from NC_133666.1 coordinate 355,649,283, forward strand.
CTCCTTATTCCTTAAGACACAACAATATTAAAATTAGGTCAATTAATAATCCAACAATTTTTCTAACATGAAAGGAAGATTCAATCAAGGTGGCAAATAACAATTGTCTTTTTTTTTTAGGCTTTTGCAAGGCAATGGGGTTAAGTGGCTTGTCCAAGGCCACACAACTAGGTAATTATTAAGTGTCTGAGGTCAGATTTGAACTCGGGTGTTCTATCCACTAAGCCATCTAGCTGCCCATGTTACTGACTCCAGGGCTGGTGTTCTATTGTTGTCTTATTTAAAGAATTTGTCACTACCACTCCAAACTTCAGCAACAACCATCATGATCAGTCAATAGCCATCAACATCAAGGCAAGACCCTGCACCAGCAAAAAGATTATGACTCACTAAAGGCTTAGATAATAGTTAACAATATAGTATTTTAACTAAGATATTTTCACTTTTTTTGGACATAATGTTTTTGCACACTTAATAGACTACTACAATGTGGTATAAAAATAACTTTTATATACTTATGGAATCCAAAAAATTTATATGAGTTGCTTTAGTGTGATATTCACTTTGTTGTAGTGGTCTGGAACCAAACTGAAACTATTTCTAAGATGTGCCTGTATAGATGAGAGACCAGGCTGACATCAAGGAACAATGAAAGAATATTCCCTCTAGAATTATGGAGGTCCTTAGCACTATTTAAAAAAAATGGTCCATTTAAAAGTAGTCCCTGTGGGAGATCATAAACTTTTTCCAATAATGTTCTCATTGCTTGCATTTATAGAGCTAATCTTTTTAGAAATAAATATCTGAGATGTGGGGGGGGGTTGTGTGTGTGTGTGTGTGTGTGTGTGTGTGTGTGTGTGTGTGTGTGTGTGTGTGTAAGGCCTTTTCTTTTCCTTCAATCGTTCAAGGATTTGTATAATCTCATAGGAGTTGTGTGTGTGTGTGTGTGTGAATATGTATGCCCTAATCCTATGACTCAGTAAGTGGTCTTTGAGAATTAATATGACCAAAAAACTCATCACTACATAGCCAGTCTAGTGAAGAAACTTTCTCAGTTTAGCTAGGTTGGTCTTTAAAAGGTAGGCACAGCCCATATCCCCAAGTCACTCAAGTACCATTTAAAAATTCACTATGAAACTCTATTTTTGGTGAGGAGGAGACTTTCATTTGATGAATTAGAAGAAAAGACTAGATATCATTTACTAACTACTCTCCATAGATACAACCTGAGATAGGGGTGGTATTTGGGGTAAAATAGCAAGCTTGTCATAAAAGTTTTTGGAATGAGTGTTTTGAATATCCCATGTACTAAATATTTTTACTTAGATGGTTGTATTACCTCGCCTCTAAATCAGAACAGATTCCTCCCCTCCATGTGGTACACATTCAGATGTAAAACATCTGCATGTGCTATGATAATTTAGATTTTTTTTAGCCTTCAGAGGGAAATTCCAAATTTCTCCTAATGCCAGATCAAAGACAGAGGGAGAATTTTTTATACCAGGCAAATTCCTATGTTTTTACCTCATCAGAAGCTTCACATATTTCTGGTTCTGGAAGACAGGGTAGAAATGGGGCTGTCTTTTAATTATTTCCTTCCTCTCATGCTAAACTTTGTTAGGGAACACTACTATTACTACAGGCATGTAAACTTTCTATTAGAAGGGAATATTCCCTTTCCCCACCCACAAATGCTAAAGGTTCATAGTCACCAGGAACTTCCATTAAGTCCCATGGGGTCAGTTGTCTCTCGCATAATTGAGGTTTTGGAGGTGCTGCTGTTTTTATCTGTAAATATCAGAAATTCTCAGCAGGAGATCTAGTGATGCAAAGGTCGGTACCTTATGTGTTAATAGCAAATTGCCTTGCTTGTTATCACAGACTTGTAAATGGCAGTAGAGGACAATACTATCCAAATAATCTAGTCAATGAGTATTAGAGCCATTTGTTGCAAATGAAAGCTGCCGCATTCTGCAGTCTCCCGGAACTATGTGTTCATTTATTCTGCATTGATACATTTCTTTTTGATAGTCACATACATTTCTCAACAAATACCCAAACTCCCTTATAAAATATTGTACTATATAGTCTCTAGAAAAGAGTTAAGCCAAACATCTAATGTAATGATTGCAATGATAGAACAGGCCATTCTCTTCTGTAGTTTACTGATTGTTAACATAAAAGAAGAACATATGTTTTCATTTTGGCACTAGGGTACCCAACATTGTTGGATCTCTCCTGCCTTTTGTTGCTTTTTGTTGCTATCTTCGTTTACATTGTTACAGTTGAAACCAAAATTCTGTGACAATGATCCTCTTATCAACTTTACAAAGTTTGTGTGTATCAAACTTACAACTATGTGTGTTTTAAAACATTTATGGCAATAAAACAAACCAGGTGACTTGGCAGCTTTTGTTTAAGTCTTCTGTTTTCTTACTTAGTCTCATCTTTAAATTATAAATTTGTAGTGCTTGGGCCAAATGCAAAATAAACTAAAATAATCTGAGCTAAATCAGTATGGCCAGTTTTGATAAGTCAGCAAAAATGAAAATGCATACATTGTAAAATGTTCCCAGACATTCTGTAAAAAGGATTTGACTAGTTTCTTTTTAAAGAGGAAAATGATAGATGAAGAAGAAGATGATGCTGATAATTTAAAGACATTTTTATATTTTAAACAATTTTGCAAAATCAGCTCTAAATTTTAGAAGAAACAGGAAAAATGAGTTAATTTTTAAATTAGACCACATAAGACTGATGTATAGAATGATAGGACTGTTCAAGAAAGGATCTTAGAGATAGTCTAGTTTGACCCATCATTTTACAGACAAGAAAAATTAAATACAAAGAAATTGGATGATTTGTCTGAAATCGACCAGTTCTTGTCCAATGATTAAGAGATGATCTTCTGACTCCAAATTCAGGGATTTATTCCATGATATCATGCTATATCTTTGTAAACAAGAATTATATAAAAGTAGCTACAAATATTTGTTGGTTTTATTTCCACACAATATTTAGGAAACAGAGTTCAAAAGAAAATAATTAAATAAAGATGAGTAAAGTGTGTTCTTGGAACTTTGAAAATCAACTTTAAAAAATACTAGGAAGCATATTCTATGCTTCCTTCTATATTCAAGAATAAAAGATCATCAATTCAGAAGGGACATTTGTTTGATTAGTTCAGTGCCTTCATTTCTCAAATAAGAAAACTGAAGGTTAGAGAAGTGAAATTGCCTCTCTAGGATGTCTAAGTAGTAAGTAGCAGAGTGGAATCTTAACTCAGCGCCTCTGACTCCAGGTACATACGTTGTACCTCATCTACAAGGCAAGTCAAGAAGTATTAAACTCATATTATGTTAAATGCTGGGGTATACAATATAAGGCAAAAATACAGCTCTATTCTCTAGGAACTCAGTCTGACAGGGAAAGCAATGTGAAAACAACTCAGTGCAAATAATATATATATATATATATATATATATATATAACAATATATTTGAATGAATATATGTGTGTATATAGATGTATATCTAAATATGTATATGTATACACATACACACCAGCTGCATTAGGGATAATCAACAGAGGGAAGTCCTAGGTCCTGATTAGTATAAATAATGAAAATTTCATGAAGTGGTCACATGTATTCAAATTTATATACTGCAAAGTTTTAATTATGATCATTGAAAAATATTTTGAGAAATAATTATAAATATGAATATTGATTTTAGACCAATGGAAGCTTGCCATGTGAATTCAAATAAAGTGGCCATTTCACATCATTACTCACATTCAGTATTCATTATCCACACTAAGCAGGACCTACTATGTAGCAATAAGGAGATTGGGAAGGGTGTCCTATAGAAGGTGGATTTCAGATGAGACTTGAAGCTAGGGAAGCCAGTAAGGGAAGAAGAGCATTCAAGGCATGGGAAACAATCAGAGAAAACTGCTTGGAGTCTCAAGAGGTAAACCCCTAATAATGTTGCTCTTTATGACCACCATTCTTCCACAACTTTTGAAGCATAAATTCATTCATTCATGCCTATTCATTTAGTATTCATGAGATCCCAGGTGCCTGGGGAAATAGAAAACTACATTTTCCATGGAGACTGTTATGAAACCATTCACAAAGAGAAGAACTCACAGGCACCAGTGGTTCTTTCTGACTCCCCCCCACTCTCCTTTTTGGATTGTGACTTTGGAATCAAAACCTAACCACACACTCCTGTCCTTTTAGGGAGTCCCTAGCACATCATAACATTTTCAGTCATTTACAATGCCAGAGTTACTTTGCCACTGCATAAGAAATTTCAAGGGTGCAACCTGTATAAGATAGGCAAATAAGGATTCAGCTTAGTCACAGATTCCACCAGACATGTCTCAACATTTAAATTCAACCTTTGTATTTCCTATTCCATTCCCTGGCCAACTAGTCTAACCATCTTAGATTCATGACTCATGAAAATACCAGACTTCTTCTAGTTTAGGTCTTTTTGTTTCAGATTTTCAAAGAGGCAAGTTCAGAAAATGCTTCTCATTCAGTCAGTCAATTAATCAACATGAACTAACCAGCTATATGGGAGACACTGTGCTAGGGATGATGGACACAACTATAATGAGTAAAATAATCCCTGCTCTCAAGGAACTTACCTTTTAATAGAGGAAACCACAAGTAGATTTGCAACTATATATAAATAAATAGAAAGGCAATTTTAACCGTATAAGCTTTGGCCTCACTCTTCCTCAGAGTTTAGGAGTAACCCAGAAGAGTCATAGATTTTCTATAATGCTATTGACTTGAGTTCCTATTCTAGAGTATTTCTCTAATAGTAATATATTTCCAGTTAATATCTCCCCATTATCATTGATGCTGTTGATAAGCATCCCATTAGTAATTTTTCTAGAAAACCAGAGTCAGGAAGACTTGAATTTGAATCCTGCATTTACTAATCATGTGATCATGTGTAAATCACAATCTTTCTGCACCTCAGGTTTCTCACCTATAAAACAGGAATAATAAATGCACCTATTAAGTTGTTGTGAGGATCAAATGAGATAATATATGTAAAGTAATATATATATGTATTTATGAAATGCAAATCTCAAAATAAATGCTCCTCAGAAGTAGTATCAATGTGGAAATATGTTTTGAGTGCATAATGGCATCATTGCTTTCTCAGTGGATGAGAGAGGAACTAGAAAGAGGGAGAAAATTTGGAACTCAAAATTTTAAAAAGAATGTTAAAAAAGAAAAAGAATTAAGGAATTGGCATCAATTAGCTTTTTTAAATGATATTTTTCTGGGAAGATATTACAAGAGCAAAAATATAAACATATGCTTCCTTGTGTCTGGTTTATATTTTTCCTTTAAACTGTTTGCCTCTGAGAAGAGTGTAGGCTCAAACTTCAAGTAGTTGCTACATTTTTCCTATCAAAGAGTTCCCTTCCAGGCAAGGCATAACAATACATAAATAACTCCCTTGTTTTCAGGGCAAACTTTAGATATACTTTCGATCTAGTTAGATATACCACTGGTCTGGGTCAAGCAATTTGTACCTCAAAGTTGGGCCCTTAGACTTAACTACTGGATCTCTGTTGACTTTTCCAACTTTTTGAGACACAAATAGGAGGCAGCCCCATCCCATCATGACTCATTGGCTAAATCACTTAGGCAAAGGGAACTGGCCCAGAGTTCAGAGTCATCCTTACACCTTGTGACCATCAAGAATAAAAGAATGATCTAACTGCTGATTTGTCACAGTGCTTCTCTTCACTTCTGGCTCAGCAGCCAATTAAATTTTTTTTATTCACTATAGGAAAAGAGATATGAAAGCCACAGAATATCTGTATATGCTCTGAATTAGACACAGTCCCTTTATTACATCATCACAAACTTTACTTTCTTCCCATAAACCAGGGAGATTGGTGGTAGTCAGAGTATCCATGTTGTGCATTTTTCCCACAACTGAGGTCTCATTGACCAGACTGCCCTTATATAACAAAGTTTGAGTATAGAGCACTGCAATTAAGGGGATTGGAAAAGGTTTTGTTTAGAAAGTGATGCTTGAGTTGAGTTTTGAAAGAAGAGAGGTATGAGAGATGGCTAATGCAATGGCATAGAGAGAGGAGATAGTGTCATGTGGATCATGACTGGATCATAGAGTGCAAGAGGAAGGAAGGATCCAGGGAAGAAAAAAACAAAGGCAGTGTTTATTAATAGTACTACATACTAGGCTCTGTACAATATTCTTTAAAAGTATCTCATTTGATATTTTTTTAGAAAGATTTTATTTATTTTGAGTTTTACAATTTTTCCCCCATGTTTGCTCCCCCCCCCCCACAGAAGGCATTCTGGTAGTCTTTACATTGTTTCCATAGTATACATTGATCTCAGTTGAATATGATGAGAGAGAAATCATATCCTTAAGGAAGAAATATGAAATATAAGAGCAAAATTACATAATAAGATAATGGGTTTTTTCCCTAAATTGAGGGTAATAGTCTTTGGTCTTTGTTCAAACTCCACAATTCCTTCTCTGGATACAGGGCGTATTCTCCATTGCAGACAGCCCCAAAATTGTGCCTGATTGTTGCATTGATGTAATGCGCAAGTCCATCAAAGTTAATCATCATCCCCATGTTACTGTTAGGATGTACAGTGTTCTTCTGGTTCTGCTCTTCTCACTCTGCATCAGTTCATGCAAATCCTTCCATGCCTCCCTGAATTCCCATCCCTCCTGCTTTCTAGTAGAACAATAGTGTTCCATGATATACATATAGCACAGTTTGTTAAACCATTCCCCTACTGAAGGATTCACTTAATTTCCAATTCTTTGCCACCACAAACAAGGCTGCTATGAATATTTTTGTTCAAGTGATGTTTTTACCCTTTTTCATCATCTCTTCAAGGGTATAGACCCAGTAGTGGTATTGCTGGATCAAAGCATATGCACACTTTTGTTGCCCATTGGGCATGATTCCAAATTGTTCTCCAGAAAGGTTGTATCTCATTTGATCTTTACAACAACCCTGGGAGGTAGGTTTTATAGTCAAGACAAAGAAGGGTTAAATGACTTGCTCGTGATCCCACAGATAGTAATTATCCAGGGTCATCTTTGAACTCAGGTCTTCATTATTCCCAGCCCAATGCTCTAATCCACTGCTACGTGCAAAAGGGGGGGGGGAATAAAATATGAGACTGAAAGAGTAGATTAGGGTCAACTTGTAAAGGGCTTTCAAAACTAAATAGAGTTCTACTTAACAAGATTGTTGAGGAGGGGAGGGGGTTGGGAAGGGAGGGTGGAAGAAAATTGTGTCACATAAATAAGCAAGTAGATGAATGTTGTAAAATTTTCATAACATATAATTGGAAAAATAAAATATTAATAAAATATATGCAGACTATAAAAACACACTCCCTCATTTTCCATAACCCCCCCAAAAAAATCCCCAAACACCCCTACACAGAGTGGTTTATATTTCATCCTAAAAGCAATAGGGAGCCACTGGAGCTTATTGAATAGGGTGTAACATGGTCAGAGCTGTAGTTTCTGAAGCAGTAATGGATCAGAGCGTGGAGACACTGGCAGGAAGCAATACCAATTAGGAGACCTTTGTGATAAGCTAGGTTGGATGTGATGAAGACCTGAACTTTTCTTTTTTAGGTTTTTTTGCAAGGCAAATGGGGTTAAGTGGCTTGCCCAAGACCACACAGCTAGGTAATTATTAAGTGTCTGAGATCAGATTTGAACTCCTGACTCCAGGGCCAGTGCTTTATCCACTGCACCACCTAGTTGCCCCAGACCTGAACCTTTAAGGCAAGGCAATAGTAGTGAGTAAAAAGAGGAGTCATAAGTTAGAGATATTGTACAGGTAGAGATGGCAAAACCTGGCCTCTGATTGTTCATATAAGGGAGAATAAGGATTCTGGGATACGACCAAAATTAAAAATCTGAGAGACTAGAAGAATGGTAGTAGTTCCACTGAAGTTGGGAATTCTGAAGGATGGGAGAATTTGTTGGTTAGACGGAAAGAATATTTTTTCTTGGCAGACCAAGACCTTTAGCACCCATAATGTATAATATTTCTTGGATAATGACTGTGAATTACACAATTCTGTTAATTTATAAGTATTGGAATGTGATAAAAATGTCAAGAATACTACATTAGAAGTGTGTAAATTATAATATCATGTAAGGAAGGTAACCTGCTAAGCTATAAGATATAAACCATGTATGTAATATATATGGATGGCTATGCTACTTTCTACCAAACCCTTTTGAGTCTCATTTCCCTCATCTGTAAATTAAAAAGGTAGGTGATCTCTCAGGTCCAGTGTATGAAGTACCATCCCCAATAAAATCATAGATCCCTGAGGTATTCAAGGATTAGACAGTATAACAAGATATTCCTTAAATCTTGACTTTGAAAAAAATAAATTAAATGTTAGAATTCTCAACTGCCCAATGAGATATGTTGGGTCTATAGTTTTCCTTAATAGACTCCAGCTGAATTTATCAGCAAGGCTATTACTTAGTCTTTGAAAGTCTAATATATGATTGGTCACTGAGAACTTTCTATGTCTTTACAACCTTTCATAATGTAGGCTCTGTTGGCCTATCTTTTAAGGTTCTAGAATTACCTTGCTGCAATGATGAGACAGTCAATCAACAAGCATGTATTAATCACTTACCATGTACCAGACATTGTACTAGGTGCTGTGGCGACAAAGAGAAAGAGAGGGGATTCCTGCTCTTAAGGAGCATTCCTCTGTTAGGGAAGACAGTGTATGGATGTATAAGTATATAGACTATATACAGAAAATAAAATAAAGTAATATTGGGAAGGGACACAAGTAATTGGGATATTAGGAAGGCCTTCATGGAGGAGGTGGTACATGATCTGAAGTTTAAAAGAAGTTAGAGGTAGAAATGAAGAGGAAGTTTGGTGGGAACCTGTCTTTTTTTTTTCTTTTAAGGTTTTATTTATTTTGAGTTTGACAATTTTCCTCCCAATGTTCCCCCCCCCCCCCCATAGAATGCAGTCTTTACAATGTTTCCTTGGTATACATTGATCTAAGTTGAATGTGATGAGAGAGAAATAATATCCTTAAGGAAGAAAAATAAAATATAAGAGATAGCAGAATTACATTAAGATAACGGGGTTTACCCCCTCCCCCAAATTAAAGGTAATAGTCTTTGGTTTTTGTTCCAACTCCACAATTCTTTCTCTGGATACAGATGGTATTCTCCACCACAGATACCCTCAAAATTGTGCCTGCTTGTTGCACTGATGGAATGAGCAAGTCCATCAAGGTTGATCATCACCCCCATGTTGCTGTTAGGGTGTACAATTTCTTTCTGGCTCATTTCAGTTCATGCAAATCCTTCCAGGCTTCCATGAATTCCCATCCCTCCTGGTTTCTAATAGAACAATAGTGTTCCATGACATACATATAGCACAGTTTGTTAAGCCAATCTCCAATTGAAGGACTTTTACCCAATTTCCAATTCTTTGCCACCACAAACAGGGCTGCCATGAATACAAATGGTGCTTTACCGTTTTTCATAATCTCTTCAGGCTATAGGACCAATAGTGATATTGCTGGATCAAGGGGTATGCACATTTTTGTTGCCCTTTGAGTGTAAGGGAACCTGTCTTTTCATTCAGACATATGAGACAGGAAACATTCATAAAGAATCTATTTGCCAGACACTGCCCTAAGCACTTTACAAATATCTCATTTGATTCTCATAATCCTGTGAATTAAGTGCTATCGTCACCTCCATTGTACAGATGAAGAAAATGAGTCAGACAGAAATAGTGACTTGTCCAGGGTCACAGAGCTAGAAAGTGTCTGAGACTGAATTTGGCTCTCTCCTCTCTACCACCTAGATACAATGGAAGGAGGCCAGTTATTGCCTATACAAAGCACAGAGATGGGAGAAAGAGGTCAATTGATGTAAACCTTAGAAGAGAGTTTTAGTGAGCAATCTTTATATAAAAATATCAAATGATGAAACATTAACTATATTCTTATTAACTCTTTCAAAATCCAATTTGAATAATATTAGGACTATATAAAATAAGCATCACCCAAATTGACACCAGTTATTTATTTGAAATTTATGAAACCAGAGTAGATTTGTTGTTTTATCAGCTGAGGGCAGTAATTTATAATTAATTTAGACTTTTACCTAATAGATGCTATTTTAATGGGGAAAGGGGGAAGAGAATAAGCATTTAAATAGTGCCTACTGTGTTAAGCACTTTACAAATATTATCTCACTTGATCCTTACAATAACCCTGGGAGATAGGCACTGCTATCATCCCCATTTTATAGATGAGGAAACTGAAGTAAACAGAGGTTAAATGACTTGCCCAGGATCACACAATTTAAAAGTGACTGAGGTAGGATTTAAACAGTGTTTCCTGACTTCTGGTTTCACATTCTCTCTGCTCATTACTACTGCCTCAACTGATGAAAAATCCTTGACAAAGTGCAATTTTACTTATTTGTTTTCCTGTTGATAATTCTGTTGTAGGTAGAAGTTTTAAAACTTCAGAAATCAGGATGATTTCCTATCAGTTATAACCCAGAAGAAGGTGAAACATTTTTATGATGCTAGGAAGAATAAACATTTACTTTTTAAATGGTCTATTTTGGAAAATGTCCTTTTTTCTATTCCTTTTGAGTAGCTTTAAGCTTAAGAAAGTGATAGCAGGCAGGCAATTCAATCAATTAGTATTTGTTAAATGCCTACTATGTTACCAGATACTGTAAAAATTGTTAGGTATACAAAGAAAGACAGTTCTTGTCTAAGGAGCTAATAGTCTAATGTCTCGATCTAATTTCATGGTTTAATTTTTGATATTTTGAAATAGAATTATAATTCTACAATACTTGATAATATTTGTCTAAAGGCTTCTACATGTTTTTATTAGCTTTGAAGATGCTTATTGCTTATAATTGCACATATTCTTCAGGACTAGGAAAAGGAAGATATGACAAGAAAAGAGAATTGCACAAGGCTATTGTATTGGTCACTTCTCATTTAGAAAGCTTTAAAATTTGCTTGTAAACATTTATGAGTCTGGGAAATAGATCACAAGCCTGGCAAAGAGGCACTATGAGGTAGACAGGGCTGGGGAGTTTCGATTAGCTAGTGGTCAACTTGTTGGTCAAAGTAGAGGAGGTATTATTCACTTCTATTATTTTTTCCCTTTTCTCTTAATATCAATTTGGTGAATCTCAACAAACACTCACATTTCCACATTCAAAGAAGAACAGAAAAAAAAAAGGATTGTGCATTTCATCATGAGTCTCCATTATGTGCTTATTCTTTTTAAAGTACAGCTACACATTAAATTGAAAGCAGTGATTCTAACAATGTATACTTCTCTGGGTCTCCCCCTCATCCTCATTCTCTCTGTCTCTCTTTAAAAAAAATATGAACTTCACAAACATCAACAAATCTCATTATTTCTTACAAAGAACAAAAAAAAGAGAATCCTAAATCATGGATTTGAAAGCTTTGGAAAATTGTATATGAAATTATAAGTTTCTTGTTTTTAAAATACATAGTAAATTTAAAACAGTAATTCCAATAGTCTCCTGAATGTCAGTGTCTCTTCCTGACCTTCTTTTTTCTTCTGTGTACTTTATAAATGTTTCATTCATACTCATGTCTTTTCTTCTTTTCTTTGGTTTTACATGACTATCTGACTTTCTTTAGTCCCACCTCCCTATGCCCTTTTTCGGGACAAATAAATATAGTCAAGATAAATAGATCCACATACTATGACTGAAAATTTATGACTCATTCTGTATCTTTGATCTGTCAACTTTCCGTCAAGAAGTGAGAAGTATAATTCACTGGTCTCTTGGAATTATAGTTGCTCATTGATTTGATAAATAAGACTCCTTAAATCTTTCAAAGTTGTTTCCTTTACAATATTGAAGTCATTGCAGAAAACATTTTCCTACTTATACTTACTTCACTGTCCATCAGTTCATATAAGTCTTTTCAGGTTTCTTTGAAATAATTTCTGTTGTTTTTTTCTTGTAGTGTAATAATACTATATTATATACATATACCAAACTTTGCTCAGAAATTCCTCATTTTATGGACATCTTCTTTGTTTATAGGTCTTTGATTCAATTTAATTATAAGGTGCGTGACAAGTCACTTAAAAATCTTTGTGCCTCAGTTTCCTCTTCTGGAAATAGGATTAATATTAGTTTCTTCCTCATAGGATTTCTGTATCAAATGAAATAAAACTATATGTATAAACACTATTTATGAATGTTTGTCATTATTATAAATATATTAATAGATAGACCTTTTCCTTTTTCTTTGATCTCTTTGTGATTATAAGCCTAGTAGTGGTATAGATGAGTTAAAGGGTATGAATGATTTAGTGACTCTTAGGAATCAGTTCCAGATCTATTGCTGAAGACTTCTTGTTCTTATATATTTGTATCAATTTTCTATTCATCTTGGATAGTTTACTTTTATTGGAAAAGTTTGCTGCAAAGACTTTTCATAAAGTTAATTTTTTTCCAACTAATTTTAAATTGACTTTATTTGTACAAAACTTTTCCAATTGCATGTAATTAAAATTTTTTATTTATCTCATGAAATTCTCTTTTCTTTGTGTATTAAAAAAAAAACCCTTTCCCTATCTACAGTTCTTAAAGTTCCTCTAATTTTTTTATATCTATGATCTGTATCCACTGAGATCTCATGTTGTCTTTGATATGAGATTATGGCCCAAATTTCCTTTTTTTTCATTCTGCATTTCCATTTTCTTAGGTGTTTTTGTCAAAACTGAGTCCCTTTCCAGGAAGTTGAGGTCATTGCATTTATTGAACACTTCAGGATCTTGTGTACCTACTCTTTTTCATTGAAAACTTTTCTATTTTTTTTAACCAGTGTCAAATATTTTTGAAAGTACTCACAGTACTTTTTTCAAAGAGAATAAAATCATCCATAAAAATCCAGATACCAGAAAGACTGAGAAGGCCATTTTCCCACTTAGTTCAAGTTTTATTTCTGGTCACTGTATATTATATAGTTGTTAACGTTGTTGTGTTTGAAATATCTACTTTTCTCTGTGTTTGGTCAATTTTGCAGTTCACCATCTTAATTGCTATAGCATCAATATGAATTCTTCACTATTACTAACTTCAGTATGAAGTTCTATTGTCATACTGTACCAAAAGAAATTTCTTTATTTTCCATTTCCATTTCTGTAATAGTCCCATTTTTGTCTACAATCTATTCATAAAATGAGCCAAGGCAATAAATGAAGTTTTTATTATTCTGGTAAAAGGACATATGATGCCAATTTAGTACTCATGAAACTGATTAAAAGATCATGAATAAGCTTCTCTTCCAAGTTTTCAATGGTATTAAAACAAGGTGGTAAAATCTTCTTAGACCTTACTCCCCACCACATACTCTTTGATCCAATTACAATGAACTTCTTGATTTTCCTTGAATAAGACACTCTAACATCTGACTTGAGACATTTTCACAGGTTGTTCTGGGGAAATATTCTCCCTCTTCATCTCTATCTCTTGTCTTTTGAGGTTTTCTTAAAATCTCACCTTTTGCAGAAAATCTTTCTTCATCCCTCTTGATTATGTTGTTAAAACTATGTTTTACATAGTTATTTGCATGCTCTCTCTCCCATTAGATCATGAGCAGACATTATCTTTTGCATTTCTTTGTATCTCTACTTTTTAGCAAAGTCCCTGGCAAAAAAAAAAAGGTACTTGGCAAATACTTATTAGTTATTAATTGATTACTCTTAAGATATACCTATGGGCATCAAGTCAAGGCTAAGAAACATTGTTTTCTGTGTAATTTTCTAACAATTCTAATATGACTTTTGGAGCAATGACCCTCTTGAGATGCTTTACAAAATAGTCTCAAAAGCATATTTACAGGTAGTTAGGTGGTACAGTAGATAGAGCCCCAGCCCTGGAGTCAGGAGGACCTGAATTCAAATCTGGCCTCAGACACTTAATAATTACCCAACTGTGTGACCTTGGACAAGTCACTCATTGCTTTGCAAGACTAAAAAAATATAAAAGAATATTTACTTTTTCAGTATTGATATTCTAGTCAGAAAAAATATTTCTGAACTTGATCAGTTCAGGTGGAATGGAACCACAAGATGCTACTAATTATTAAGATTGTAAATTATGCTATATCATATAGTGGTAATTTTATTCACCCATGCAAAAGATTGCTTTGCAATTGCAACCTCAGTGACAAATATATATCTTCTTGAAATTTAACCAGCTTTTCACAAAGATTTTCAATCAAAATTTCTTGTCAGCCTTCAGGATCAATTGAGAGAACAGTTGATTAAATTCTTGAGACTTTTATCATCTTTTTAGCAAAACATCACAAGATTCAGTGATCCAGGCTAAAATCACATGAGTCCACCTTCAGAGATCACATGAGATTTCAGCTCTTTTAAATTTCAGTTAAAGTCAAATTTGTGCAACTTGATTCTTTTCAGTGATGTCAATAAAGACTAGCAAAGCTCTGATAAAAGTTCGAAACTAAGGACTCTAACTAAACTTTTGAGAGACAGAACCCACAAAGGGACCCAGTGAGGTAGTTCTCCTACTCAAGGTAACCTGGAAAAGAGCAGAAAGGCTCTGCTCTCCGGGGGTCAGAGGGGCGGCCCACCAGAGGGGTGGCCCGACAGAGCGAAAGAACTTCAGCCTCCCGGAGGCAGCCCCAGGGCACTGGGAGCCATGGCTCACAGCAGCGGGGGAGTCTCCTGAGCTGCACCCCGAGGAGCACCAGGCACAAAGTGGGGAGAACAGCGGGGGAGCTCTGCCAGAGCGAGCACTTGGAGCCCAGCCCTCAGGGCCCACAGTGAGCAGCATGGTCTTTCAGCAGCCCTGATCTGGAAGCAGAAGCAACTGAGCTGGTAAGCAGGAGCCCCCAGGGCATGAGCCCATTGAGCTGAGGGAGGGGAGTGAAGAGAGATTGCAGAGCTCTGTCCTCTGCCCCTGGAACAGGACTCTGGGGCTCTGACCACAGTCAGATCCTGATCCCAGTCTAGGCCCCCACAATAGAACAGCAGGGCCCCCTCCACCTCAGCCCCGTGGCAGAGGGGGGGCGCTTATGGTCATTCACAGACCAGGAGGGAGGACAGAGCCTCACACACTGAGACCCTTGTGGGAGTGTCCCCAAAGCTCAGGAAGCACCCCCAAAACAGGCTTAGGCTGGGAAAATGAGCAAGTAGAGAAACAAGAGGAAGACCATTGAGAAATATTTTGCAAATGAGCCCAAGAAGGATCAAAATACTCAGTCTGAAGATGAGGAAGCACAAGCTCCTGCATCTAAAGACTCCAAGAAAAACAGAAATTGGGCTCAGGCCATGACAGAGCTCAAAAAGACTTTGAAAATCAAATGAGGGAGGTGGAAGAAAAACTGGGAAAAGAAAGGAGAGAGATGCAGGAAAAACATGAAAATGAAGTCAGCAACTTAGTCAAGGAAATCCAAAAAAATTCTGAAGAAAATAGCATGCTAAAAACCAGCTTAGGTCAAATGGATAAAACAGTTCAAAAAGTTATTGAGGAGAAGAATGCTTTAAAAAGCAAAATTGGCCAGATGGAAAAAGAGATAAGAAAACTCTCTGAGGAGAACAAATCCTTCAGAAAAAGAATAGAATTCAGGGAGATTGATGAATTTAACAGAACTCAGGAATCAATACCTCAAAACCAAAAAAATGAAAAATTAGAAGAAAATGTGAAATATCTCATTGAAAAAACAACTGATATGGAAAACAGACTTAGGAAAAGATAATTTAAAAATTATTGGAATACCTGAAAGTCATGATCAGGAAAGGAGCCTTGACATCATTTTCAAAGAATTACTACAGGAAAATTGCCCTGATATTCTAGAAGCAGAGGGCAAAATAGAAATGAAGAGAATCCACAGAACCCCCCGAGAAAGAGATGCCAGAAAACCAACCCCTAGGAATATTATAGCCAAGCTCCAGAACTTCCAAGTCAAAGAGAAAATATTACAAGCAGCCAGAAAGACACAGTTCAAATATCGTGGAGCTGTAGTCAGGATCACACAGGACTTAGCAGCAACTACATTGGAAGCTCGTAGGGCTTGGAATATAATATACCAGAAGGCAAAAAGAGCTTAGAATGCAGACAAGAATGAACTACCCAGCAAGGCTGAATGTCCTCTTCCAGGGAAAAAGATGGACTTTTTAATGAACCAGGGGGATTTCAAATGTTCCTGTTGGAATGGCCAGAGCTGAACAGAAGGTTTGATCTTCAGATACAGGACTGAGGTGAAGCACAGAGATTGGAGGGGAGGGGGAAAATATGAGGGACTTAATGATGATGAACTGCATGTATTCCTGCATAGAAAAATGACACTGATAATACTCATATGAACCTTCTCAGTTAATAGAGCAGGTAGAGGGAGCTTTTATAGTTGAAACACAGGAGAAAGCTGAATCTGAAGAAAAAATATGATGTAAAAATGGAGTCAATAGAAAAAAAGGGAAATGTAATGGGAGAAAGAAAAAGGAGAGGGGGAATAGGCCAAGATGTTTCATATAATAAGATTTTTTTTTATTACAATGATATGGAAGTGGGGAGGCAAGGGGGAATGAGGGAACCTTTGCTCTTATCAGAGGTGGCTAGGAGAGGAAACAGCATATATACTCAATGGGGTATAGACATCTGGAGTAAGAAGGGGGGGGCAGGGGGAAGGGGTGGGGATGTGAATAAAGGAGGAGAGGATAGACCATGGGGGGAGAGTGGTCAGATATAACACATTTTCTCTTTTACTACTTACAAGGGGCTGGGATTGGAAGGCCTGTCCAGGACCATAGGGCCAGGTGGATGCTGGGCCTAAGGGGTGGTGGTGGGGGCTCAGGGCTTCTTGGCCCCAGGACCAGGGATCTGTCTGCTGCACCACTCAGCAACCCTACAGCAGAGTCAGAGTGAAAGGAGAGAGAAAATATAGTACATGGTAGTGGAGAAATAAGAAAGGAGGGAGTTGTGATCAGCAATAGCAATGTTGGAAAAAGATGGAAGTAACTTTTGTGATGGACTTACCATAAAGAATGTGATCCACCCATGACAGTGTTGTTGGTGTTGGAACAAAGACTGAAGCACATTTTTTATTATTATTATTTGGGGGGGGGTGCAGGGTAAATGGGGCTGGGTGGCCTGCCTGGGACCACATAGCAGGGTGATCTTTGAGTGTCTGAGGCCGGATTTGGACCTGGGTGCTCCTGCCTCAAGGGCCGATGCTCTGTCTGCTAACCAGCCACCCCTACTATTATTACTATTTTATTTTATTTTGGGTCTTTTTTGTTCTTCTTTTTGGGTTTTGCAGAGCAATGGGGATCGGGTGGCTTGCATGTCACATGGCTGGGTGATTGTTGTGTCTATGGGGCTGGATGTGGGCTCAGGTGCTCGTGGCTCCAGGGCTGGTGCTTCGTCCATTGTGCCACCTGGCCATACCTACAATTGTTACTATTATTTTTTTAATTTTAATTTTTTTTTCTCTTCACTTTACTTTATTGCTCAAGCAAGACTATATTCATGAGGGGGAGGGGGTATTTTGTTTACTCTTAAACAAGAATATTTTATTAATGTAAAAAAATTTGTACAAAATGAGAATAAAAAAATAAAAAATTAAAAAAATTAAAAAAATAAAGACTAGCAAAGATTCCTGTGCTAATGTGGTTACCACTAGCTATACCACACAGTTTGGGAAAGAAGTACCAAAAAGTTGTAGTATAGTTAGAGATCTGGCACTGGAAGTATCTCTTTTCTAATTTTTAAATAATTTCCCTGAGATTCTTGAACTTCTGATACTATACATGACTTTTGTTATTATTTTTCTAGTTCTAACAAGCAATTCATTGGTTGTTTAATTGATATCATGCAAAAAAATCAATAAATTTACGTAGTTTGGTCACTTATTATATTGGCACTGCCGAACTGTGAACAATTAGTATCTCTCCAGTTATTTAGGTCTGTCTTTATTTTTGTCAATAGTTATAGTCATGTAATTACTGCACATTTTATTAATCATACTCTGATATTTTGTATTCTATATTTATATTCTATAATTTTATATATTCTATATATTCTATAATTATACTCTGATATTTTATATTCTATAATTATTTTCAATGTAATTTCTCTATTTCTTCCTCTTGGATTTTATTGGTAATATACAGAAAGGCTAGGAAGTTTTTTTTATTTTTTACTACTTTGATGAAGTTATTGATCATTTGAATTAATTTTGGATTGAACATCTAAGTAAGCAACTCTGTTATTTGCAAAAAACAATCCTTTGTTTCCTCAAAAATCCAACATGGTACATTAGCCTTGAAAATATGATGGGATCAAGTCTTATTTCTGACACATACTTGACTGTGTCTTAGGGCATGTCACTTAAGTTCTAGATTCTCTAGGTAATGCTCTAAGATTGTAAATTACATAGAAAAGATGTTCAACCATGTTATTAGAAGGAGTTATTAGAGAGAGTTCCATTTGTAAATAAAATTACAGATCTAGTCCCTTTACCTACCCATATTCATTCCCTCATTTTTCTTCATTTGGGGGGGGGGTTATAGCTAGAATTATTGAAACTACATTTGATAATAGTGATGACAGTAGGAACCTTTTCATTTCCTCTAATCTTATTGAAAAAGTCTCCAGTGTTTCTCCATTATAGAAAATACAAACTACTTGGTTTCAAATAGATGCTACTTGTGATATTAAAGAATGATTTATTTATTGTCATATATTTTATTTTTTTAGTTATTTTTTCAAAAATTTCCCTTAATGTTGCCTTGATTAATGTTATTAATAATTAATAATATCATAGTTTTCCTAATAGTGAATCAAAGTGGAACATGTGAGTATTGTTATGTGTGTAAAGATATATATATGTATGTTCATATATATAAACATATATATATAAACATACACACACACACACACACACACACACACACACACACACACACACACACACATATATATTTCTAACTAGTTAACTAACTCCTCAAAGATTTTTGGGGGCTACATCACAATTTTTTTATTTTCACTATTTTCTTTAATGACATTTTGATTGTTTCAATAATTTGTCCTCTGAGCTATCAATGCTTTTAGATTGAATTATGTAGGTTCTGTTTAATTCTAAATTCTTACTTACAATGTCATTTATTGAGTATATTTCTGTTTCATTGTAGAAAAATGATATATTTAATATTTTTACTTTTTTATACTTGTTCACATATTTTTATAACAGAATATATGATCAGTTTTGTAAAGATGCTTTACAGAAATGTGAAATATAAGTATTACTTTCTGTTACCATTCTGTCATCTTTAGACATATAGTATAGTCAACTTTCTAAAATTCCATTCAGGTTCTTAACATCTTTTGTGTTAATCTATTATTCTTAGATTTGTCTAGTTCTATCCAGGGCACATTGAGGTACCTGATTATTACAATTTTCTTTATATTTCTCATTACAGTTTTGTTAGCTTCTTTAAGTACTTGTTATGCGATTTAGTTATATTATTTCATCATCACCTTTAAGCATAATGTAGCTGCCTTACTTATTTCTTTTGTCCTTATCATTATTTGTTATACCATCTGATACATAAGTTATTGTTATTATATAATTATCTATACTCATTCTAATTGACTTTAAAAAAAATACTGCCTTCCCTGAGAATATAATTGCTACTTTTCTTTTTTTAAAACTTAAATGGAGCATAACCATTCTGCTTCACCCGATCATTTAAATCCAAAGTAAAGTTTTATGTTTTAAGTGAGTTTCTTATAAACAATGTATTGTTAGGTTCTATTATCTAATCCATTCTTCTACTCTTCCCATTTCATGGATAAATTCACTCCATTCACATTCATAATTATTACTACTAAGTGTGGGCTTTCCTCTGTCATATCCTCTTTTCTCTCTTTGCTTCCAATTCTTCTATATGTGAAGAAGGAGGAAAAGGGGGATAAAAGGAATATGATCTTTTCATAATTGAATAAAACTTCTATATATTATATTGTTCTACAGCTCCCTTCATTAATCTTTTACTTTTTTTCTCTTTTCTAATACCTTTCTGATATGTTCACTGAAGTCAATATTGTTTTGCTTTTATTTGCTCCCCAGATATTCTCTATTTCTTTTTCCTTTCTTTTTTTTGGGGGGGGTGGTACTTGTAAGGCAATGGGGTTAAGTGGTTTGCCCAAGACCACACAGCTAGGTAATTATTAAGTGTCTGAGGCTGGATTTGAACTCAGGTACTCCTGACTCCAGGGCCAGTGCTCAATCCACTGCACCACCTAGCCACCCCTATTCTCTACTTCTTAAACCTAAGTCTTTATTCCTTTTCTCTGTTTATTTCCTTTTTTGAGTATATATATATATATATATATATATATATATATATATGTGTGTGTGTGTGTGTGTGTGTGTGTACATAAAATATATATGTACATAATTATATGTATATCTGTTCAGCCCATCTTTGTGAACTTCAGGTAAGAATGAAGATCATGAGATGTCCCCTGTTTCCAATTTTCATCCCTTCTTATTCTTCTCAGTTATAGGAAGATAGTCTAATTCTTTTTCCCTTGATGTTTTCCTTTTTCTCCCAGAATATTTCCTTGATTAATTAATCAACAGGTATTTATTAAAAGCCTATTATGTGCCAAGTGCTGAGCCAGGCATTGAAATAAGAGGGAATGAAATACCCTTTACTGGCAAAGAATTTATATTTGAATGGAGTACAAGAATGCATATAAAATATATATAATATAAATATAAATTAATAAATATAAATATATATGATGTAGTTAAAAATAGAATAACTTGAGAAAGCAGTTAGGGAGAGTCAGGAAAGACTTTGTGAAGAATATGGTATTTGGGTATCCTATGATGTGGAGGTAAGGCAGGAGTACATTTCAGGCATAGAATTAACCCGGGCTTTGTACAGAGACTCAGTCTTTTTTTTTTCCCTTCTTTTTTTGGAGTATGTTTCTTAATTCTCTGTATGTGACCTTTGAAGACTGTGAATTTGAAGTGAAAATTAATCTTTTTTTTCCTATTAGTATGTAAGCACTTCATCATTATGTATTATAGTCTCTTGGCACAAATTTGAGTATCATTCTGGATTTTACTTGATATCTTGATGTTTCAAAGTTTTTACATAACTCTGAAATTTTCACCAAGAATGCTTGGAAATATTTTTTTCCAAAGATTTTATTTATTTTGAGTTTTACAATTTTTCTCCTAATCTTGCTTCTCTCCCCCCCCCCCCACAGAAGGCAATTTGCCAATCTATACATTGTTTCCATAGTATACATTGATCCAAAGTGAAAGTAATGAGAGAGAAATCATATCCTTAAGGAAGAAAAATAAAGTATAAGAGATATTAAAATTACATAATAAGATAATGGTTTGTGGACAGTTTGTAATGGTGTTGACTACTGTTTACAAAATGCAACAACTTCAGATTGCACTGTCAACATCTTAAGTAATTTCAAATGCTTTCTCTCATTCTGTTCCATTCCTACCCTTTTTAGGGGGGGGGGGAGGGAGAAGGGAAATCTTCCTTTTTGGAACTTCAAAATTCAAGCTTATGTCTCATATGGAATGCAGGCTTTGCTACAAGGACAAGACCCCTCCAAAAACTTATTTTAGAAATCAAGGGACCCCCATGCCTTCTTCCTGGTTTGGGGGTGGGGTTGGGCAATGATTGTTTTTGCATGGTTCAATTAGTTAAGAATAAAAGGGGAAGAAGATTTTTTCTGGGACTGGGAAATTTGGATTTTGTCTTATGAAGTCTGTACCTATGGCTTATATTTCTGTTGACCTGGTCTTGATTGGTTATGGGTGTAGGTGTGTATTTGAATATCTATAGGGCATTTTACATCTCTCTACTGGCCTGGAGAGGTGGGAAAATGTTTCTATATTCTGAGATCTGGTACTGGCCAGAGTATCAGTCTTAACTTGGTAAATGTGATATAAGAGAGTTCTTTCTGTGTTTGTGTTAGTGTCTAAACTTGTGTGTGTGTGTGTTTGTGTGTGTGTGTGTGTGTGTGTGTGTGTGTGATTCAGATCTGAAATAGTTAAATGTTACCTGAGTTAAAAGTTACTCCTTTTAGTATGGGTTTTGAATTTGATTGCTTTGAAAGGTTTTTTTGTTGGCAAAAGAAAAAACTTTGTAATCTTTATAAGTTGGGGATAAAATGTATTTCAAGGAATTTGGGAATATTGATTTTTTACTATTGTTTAATTGACATTTTATACTATTTTTGAACTTTTGTTTACAATTTATGTGGCATTCATTATGTAATAATTCTTTTCAAAAACAAGAAGGGGGATATGTTGGGAACCATTGTGTATGGAAGTATTGTGAATTATCTTTACCTGGTGTCCTTGAACACCAGAATCTTATTTTACTAAGTGTCATGGGAGTGGGAGTGGATTAGAGACTGGAAAGGTATTTAGGCACTAGTGTTTTGGTGAATAAATGGAGCACTTGGAGATCTTGATGGAATACTTGTCTCCTTTGTCATCCTTGTCTCCTACCCCTCCAATGCTCTCCTGGGAAAGATGAGGAGTCCAGAAGTGGGACTGCAACATAAGAGTCCAGGAAAGGGACTCTACATCGGGTGTAATTCCAAATTGCTCTCCAGGAAGGCTGGATGAGTTCACAGCTTCACCAACAATGTATTAGTGTCCCAGATTTCCCATGTCCCTTTGGAAGTATTTTTTAAAAATCTAGTTTTTGATTTACTTTTTTTTTTTGTTTTTTGCATTCAAGGAATATGCTAAAATTTTCCAGTTAAATGGTACCTTGTTGTCATTCCTTACTTTTGTCTTTATTAGTATCATATTTTAAGATTTAGTCTCCTTTATAGTTGTTGAAGCATAATATTGTGTGATCAAGATGGGGTTCTTTTGGAGTTGAAAATGTTTTTGTAATATTTTTAATTTGAACCTGAAAATTTGCCGTTACTGCATGTTTTTAGATTGTGTTTTCTTAAAGAAAGGTGATCAGATTCTGATTTTTTTTGCTTTGTGGTTTAATGAGATCTAGACAAGGTTGAGTTTTTTTTTTAATGATTCCTTGAAATATGGGATCCAGTGGGTTGGATTAGATTGCTTCCAAGGTCCCTCCCTAATCTGAAATTTTTGTCATCCCTCTGAAAGTTTTAAAGACAAAACTTAAACAATATTTTTGGCAAATCAAGGCTTTTAAAAATATTTTAGTACTAATATTTTGGATTTTTAAAATGAGAAACTATATCTAAAATGCTTTGCTACTGTAAGGGTATTGTATTTCAAATTTAAACAATGTATAGTATAATGTTATAAAAGTGAGTTTCTGATTTAATAATAATTAAATGATATTGCTTAAAGGAAAGCCTATTAGTGAAAATACTTAAACACAGATTAAGAACTTGGAAAATACTTTAAAGATGACCTAATTATTTTACAACCTACTTATTTTACAGAGGAGGAAATTGAGGCACAAATCATCACCTGGTTTAAAAATTAGGACAAACATTACTCTTTCCTGACCATCAAATATAGTTCTACTACTCCATACTGAACTACTAGTCCAGTAAGATATGAAATTTTTTCAACTTTCTTTTTAAAATTATTGTAAATACAACTTGTCAGATAATAGAAGGCCACTTGAAAGTAAAACAATCCGGAAATTTACATGTGAATAAAACCTAGTAAATTTATTTATCCAATTAATTTAATGAGTAGAAGGGTCATTGAGATAATCTCCCTCCAAACTCTTCCCCATCCCCCAAACTTCCACCAAGATGAGTTTCTTCTCAAACATGAGAACAAGGGTCACTTAACAAGGAAATTAAGAACAAGTAAAAGGAAATAGTTTTACTCACAGCATGTAATCAGTTTGAGGAATTTACTGGTGCAGAAGGACAAATAGTCAAACAATCAAATACTGTAGTTGGATTTTCAGAAGGGCCTGTCAACAGTAACTACTCTATAGATGGCATTGATGGAACAACTAGTCACCCCAGAGGTCAGAGAAGATCTCCCACAGTCATTAATAATTAGAAAGAATAGATCATAAACCCAGAATGGAGAGAGAAGTTCAATTTTAGAAGATCCACAAGAGCAGATTATCTGTTTACCCTGAAACATCTAATCTGGTGTGATGTCAAAGATAAACCTATATGAAAATTAATCAGAAACCTATAAAACAAGCTAGCTATAAGTGAAAAATCAATGGGATAACACAAATACATGCTTGAACACATATATACATGTAGATATGTATATTCACATAACCACCACATACCCAGTGAATGATATGGCAGGGAGTGCTTTATGTGATGTGATATTTTCTCTAGTCACAAAAATACTCTGCTACCTGGCTTACTTTTCCCTGGTTTTAGCAAATTTTTATTGCTTTATCTGCTTTAGAATGCCAAAAAATACCACAATGATCTAGTGGTAGGAATGAAAACTACTTACTTTGGAAACATTAAATACTTTTAAATCATTTGATACTTTTAGATGAATGGTTATTCAAGCAGATTTAAGAATCTGATCTCTCCTCATTACCTATATTGCTGATGCCTAGAAGCTATGAAAAGGATCTTTTTACTCCTTGGGTGTTTCCTGTTGGACTTGTTTCTACATTTATTTAGATTATCTAAAATAATTCAGTGTTTACCCAAAGCTTTTAGGATTTTTCTCATCTTTCTACTAGTCTAGAACTGCATTCACCTGAATAGGTAGATACTTTCACTGTGTGATTATGAGTAAAGTAAAAAATGAGAAAAATAGTTTTAGGACAGTTTCCAACTATCTCCCTATTACACAGGGAGATACCTACAGTTTAGCAACATACCCAATTTCCTGCACTGTTCTGGATAATAAACCTACATCTTGTTTCTTACTTTCCATAAAATCTTAGAAAGTTGTTTATGATTAGAGATATCATATATGGAATACATACAAGGTCTCTGAAATGTCAAGCAAAGTCCCTCTCCCTGGATGAGATCAATGCATTTTGTGAGCTAAACCTTTAAGACAAGAATATTTGAGATGATCATTAGTGATCCAATTAAATGATAGTTTATCCAATTTAAAGCAGTTGAGAAATTTGGAATAATATGAAAGTATGAAACTTGAAGGCTTAGAAAGGTTTTTATATCAAAACATTGGGTTTCAAATGAAGTCCCATATATAATGTGTGTGTGTGTGTGTGTGTGTGTTTGAATGGATAAAATTATAATCCTTCAAAAACTTTGAAAGGGTCTGCTTCTTTGTAGATTTATAATTCTCCTGATCCCTGTGAGGGATAGATCCCAGTTCATCTTCTCCAATAAATTGAGGTACTTTCTTAGAACTGACCTGAGGGCTTTCATCTTTTCATTTTTTTTCTAAATCTTTCTTGATCTCAGCATCCCATCTCAAGTTATTGGGTCCCCTGACCTTCTAGGTCCCTGAACACATTTGACTCTTTAGGTTTAGAGAAATGCTATGCTTAACCTCTACCTATCTGTCCTCTATCTTGGTCTAATACGTACTTCCTTTCTTTGTTTAATCTTGCCACTTTATACTACGGATTACAAAAATACAATTTCTAGGATTTATTGTCTTGGGGGAAAAATCTATGCATTCAAAAATCATATAGGGAGACTCTCTAATTTGGGAGTTTCAGATTCCCAGAATGCAGAATGTTGTATGGGCTTGTGAAAACTCCATGGAGTGTATGTGTAGGTTGAGTGTGAGTGTATTTTATGTATGAGTTGAGTGTGTATGTATTTATATGTGTGTTGAATGTGACTGTGTGTGTTGTTTATGTGTGGGTTGGGTGAGTTTGTGTGTATTTGTGTGAATTGAGTGTATGTGTTTAATGTGTGAATTGAGTGTGTTTATGTGTGAGCTGAGTGTGTGTGTGTTTATGTATGAATTGAGTGTGATTGTGTGAGGTTGTATGTGTTTATGTGTATTGGGTGTGGGTGTTATGTGAGCTGAGTGTGTGTTTTATGTGTGAGTTGAGTATGAGTGTGTATGTTTGTGTGAGTTGAGTATGAGTGTGTGTGTTTATTGAATTGAGTGTGATTGTGTGAGGTTGTATGTGTTTATGTGTGTTGGGTGTGGGTGTTTATATGTGAGCTGTGTGTGTTTTATGTGTGAGTTGAGTATGAGTATGTGTTTTATGTGTGAGTTGAGTATGAGTGTGTATGTTTATGTGAGTTGAGTATGAGTGTGTGTTTTATGTGTGAGTTGAGTATGAGTGTACGTTTATGTGAGTTGAATGTGTGTGTTTATGTGGGAGTTGAGTGTGTGTTTTATGTGAGTTGAGTATGAGTGTGTGTGTGTTTGTGTGTGAGTTGAGTGTGAGTGTATATGTGAAGGGGCCTCTGATTGGCTGGCAGAAACTTCTGAGAGGAAAAAAAAGATGGAGAAAAGAGAAAGTGTGAACTTATGGATGGTGAGTGACAGATCTCCCTAGAACTGCAGAATATATATGAAGAAAGCCAGTACATGCAAGGTCTTTTGATTCCCAGAAGGCTTCTAAGAACAGACTTTCCCAGTGAAACTGTTCTCATCATAATTGAGCTATAGTTGGAGAGTCTCCTCATGTATTCTGTCATCTAGTTTAATCTATAACTTTTATTCTCAGAATATGTGGCCCTGAATCTGAGATTTTCCCATTTGTATACCTATATAGAGCCTGGCTTTGGTTTTACAATTCTAGACTCACTATCTGTTAATCAACAATTCCTGGTGTGCTGTCTACCAATTAGGAATGCTTTTATTTTATTTATTAGGAGGGTTATTGTGTGCAAGAATTGGGGATGCTTCATTTATTTTCTTATGTAATCTAAGGGCTATTATGTGTAAGAATTGTGTGTGTTGAAGATGTTTCATTTATATTCTGATGTAATCACTTGCTTTCTAATAATAGTTTCATCTCTTACAAGAAGATAGAAACAAGCAAATAGAAATTAGGCGAATATGATAATGTTTTTATCATCTCCCCAAATCGAAATAGTTCAACATACAGATCAGCATCAAAATTCACATGACTCACCTTTTTTTACAGACTCCTATTTCTATTTTTCTACACATAAAGATAATAATAGTAATATTTATTTAGCACTTCAAAGTGATATAGCTTTAACCTTTCATCAGACTAAAATTTACAAGTAGAAAATGACCCAGTACCAACTTTATTTGAATGCAAATGACATTTTCCATAAATGCAATTCATGGATTTGGTAGGTAATTTTTAAAATGACAGAGCATGAGAGCTAAATCGTTTTGTCCTGAGAACATTATAAATTATGTGAATGATGACCTATCTTTACTCTTTTGAACGCAATGAAACAATATCAATTTAGGAGATGAGAGTCTGGTAAGAAATGGTAGTGAAAATGGTCGTTTTTGTTTATCCTTACATCCATTTCTCTTTCACATTTCTTCTTAGTTAGCCATGATTCATTTTATTTTCCATTTGAACAGTTTAAAGAAGTTGCTGTGACTCTGTGCAGTAAATCAAGTTAGAATCCTACAAATAGCCCTTTTGTTTGTCTTCTTGCTTACAGTTCTCTAGCATTGACTATGGAAATAATTTATGACATAACTCCCATTTCCTCTTTCTAATTTTTGTTGAACTTTTTACCTGAGAGTCCAAATATTATATATATATATATATATATATATATATATATATATATATATATATATATACATATATGTGTGTGTGTGTATTCACCTGATATGATTGAAATAAATACAAGTTCTCTTTTCTGTTGTTATTCAGATTCTGAGAAATAAAAATAAATTATTATCTAGGATCAAAGGATTATCTGGTTAAGTAGGAAAGAGAATTGTACCTCAGGTCATCAAATCTAAATGCTTCATTCCATTTTCTAGGATACATTTTTTTCATCATGAATCATTTCAAAATGCTAGTGACAATTTATTATTGATTGTTATTTACTCCCTGAAAAAAATGTACAGTTGCAAAATGAGTCATGATGGATGTTAAACTAGAGGTTAATTGATTCCAGCATACTACATTTATAAAGAAACTAAGACACAGAGAGGTTATATTAATTATCCAAAAAGTCATATAAGTACTATGTAGATTTGAACTTTTGTTGTCTGATAACAAATAACTTTTTTTATTATACTACCCTATACTATACTGTCTTATACTATATGACATTATACCATACCAAGCCTCAAAATGCCACGCCATGCCACACCAAACCATTCTACACTGATAACTTCTTTAAAATAAATACTAAGAAGAGACATTCTTAGAATCAGAAGACTTAGCTCCAAACTATGGTTCCAGAACCCAGAATTAAAACTAATTTTTTTTACCTGATATAGAAATAGTTGGAAATGAAGATGGGAAACTGACATGCTTAAAATTACCTAGCAAGTGGTAGGACTAAAATTTGAACAGAAGTCCTCTGTTGACAAACCCAGGGCTCTTTTTGTTCTATATCATTGCCTTCTTTTATATATGCAAAAGTTGAGGTTCAAATAGGGAAATTGACTTGCCTGTGAGATGAGATATCTCTCTTTAAGAATTTGAAGGACTGCTGTCATGTTTGGTACTATAGGACAGAATAAAGAACAAATGGAAATTGCAGAAATAAAAATTTAAGTTTAATATTAGAAAAAATCCTTCCTTTTCATTTGAACTATCCCAAAGTAGAATGGAATGGTTTGGGAGAGTGTGGATTCTCTCCCACTGAAGGTCTTTTAACTAAGGAGGAATAACCACTTGTTGGGTCTATTGTGGAAGGAATGCTTCTTCCAGTACAGGATGGACTTGATAACTATTGAGGTTTCTCCCAATCTCCACTCCAGGATAAGGCATCATGGGAGCACTTTAAAGGATCAAGACTTGTGTAGTCAAACAAGTATAAGAGAAATAAGTTTAGCAGCAAGAAGCCCAGGATGGAGAGGTAAAGGTAGAAGTGAGGAATAAGTAGCAAGGGTATTTAGACAGTTAGTGCAGTTGCCCCAGGAAAAGGTGGAGTCTGACCTTTGCTCTTAATGTATTAAGGAGGAAAGGGGTTGTCAAAAAGTAAGCCAAAATGATGGCAACTTTTGAGGAGGTAGACTGACAAATGATTATTCAGTAGACCAATGAAAACTCTCAAGATAATAAGATACAATATGAGGATGGTTACCTGAGAGAAGCAGTCAATATCAGCATCTGGAACAACATACCTCTAGCCCTATCCTAATTATAGCTTTGTCAATATTTAGGCAAGACACTTGATCATTTTTAAGCCTCAGTTTACTCATCTATAAAATAAAAGCAGAAGAATTTTTACTGCACTGTATGAAGAAAGCACTCTGTAAAATCTGGTAGAATGTAAGTTTTTTGAAGGCAGATGCTGTTTTGTTTTTATCTTTGTATCTCTGGAGACTGACATGTTATATTGTGTGTAGTAGATATTTACTGTATGTTTGTTGAATTTAGTTGATTCAAACTGTAATGTGATATATATAAGTGGTAATAATTCAATTGAATTCATTTTAAATTATTTATTGTACCTACAGTGTAGTAGGTATTATGTTGGGTGCTGTGGAGGCAAAGACAAAAATAACAGTTTCTTTTCTCAAGAAATTTCCATTCTTCTAGAGAAAAACTGCATGTATATAGATAAGCAGAGGTATGTTGCAGTCAGCTGCTAGAGGAGTTCAATGCTAAATTTTCAAGGTAAACTTTTTTACCTAAGATCAGTAAATACTACAAAATCAGTGCTTACTTTATTGTTTTGTTGTCTTTCTAGATTTAAGATAAGGATAGAGAAAATGTTAATAATACAGATTAAAATTAAAAATATATCATATATATATTTTATCCCTGGAAAGCCAGTTGTTAAATATTTTCTAACACAACCTGGGTAATTTGAAAAAAATACATATAATTTAAATACAGAATTATTTTTGTTGATGGGGAGGATCAGGAAGTCTTTTATGGCAGGTGATACTAGAGATGTGCATTGAGGAGCCTTGGGTAACTAAGGATTCTAAGAAGCAAAGGTAAAAGTCAGTTTAGGCACAGCTGTAGGAAATGAAATGTCATAAGCAAGGATGGGAAAATAGGTCAGCTTGACTGTGATTTAGAATGCATGAGAGAAAGTAATAGGAAATTAGTCTAGAAATATAGGTTGGAACTGGATTATGAAAGACTTTAAATGTCAAACATTGGAGTTTTTATTTTATTTAGCAGTGTAATGACAAGGTCAGACCTCTGCTTTAAGAATATCATTTTGGTGTCTTGCTCTGTGGAGGCTTGTTTGGGGAGGAGAGATACTGGACTCAGAGAGACTAATTAGGAAGCCATTGCAAAAGTTCATATGAGTATGATGAAGGCCTGGAGTGGTGATTATTTGGAAAGAAGGGAAAACATATGAATGACCTTAAGGATTTAGAATTGGTAAGACTTGCTAACTGATCAGATGGGGGACTGGATGAAGAAGAATGAAGAGTAAAGGATGACTTCAAAGTTATGAACCTGGTTGACTGGTAGAATGGTGGTATCCTCAACAGAAACAGAGATGTTAGAAAGAGAGTTAAGTTTAAGGGGGAAAAATAGTAAGTACTATCTTTGAATTTGAGATGCCCATAAGACTCTGGTGGAAATATGAAATATATACTTCAGGGTACGGATTTGTAGGTCAGGTAAGAGTTGAATGGAACACTAAAAAAAATGTAGAGACAGAAAAGGATCCAGATATTTTTTAGGCCTTTACTTGTGTCTTTTTTTTTCCTGCATATATTTTGTTTGATCCCTCAAAATTGTACTGAATCTAACATAGACATATTCCTTGTGTTCTTGCCCTAATCCAGAGTTAAGAAAAGTCTTTAGTTGCACAATTCATACTGAGTAGTCCATACAGTAAAAAAGGGAATTCCTGAATAATCTAATATAGTAAAAGCTTCAATAAATTTGTGAATTCAGTATTCAAGAGGTTCTTCTTGTTAAATTAGTAGAGTTTTCCTGAGAAACCTTTAAGATCACAAATCCAAATGAATACTATAGGTATTCTAATAATAGTGTCTGACCCGTCTTCCAACAAGAAAAAATGGGTAGACCTCCCCATTATATTTTGCTGACCATTTTCCCAATACATTGCACAGCCAAGAGCAAAACCTGTCACCTCAGCTAACTTGACTAGTCAAAAATATTGCTAGGAAAAAAAAACCCACATTGGGATTTGGAAAGCAGATGAAAATTTTTTAATGTGTCACAGGAGACACTAAATTAAATAGCATCTGTGAAATGTTTTGAGCTTTTTAATAGAGGACAATTACATAGGAATAACTTAAACTGCTGTATATAGTAGAAATTATTCAGAATAAACATAACCATAGATATCAGTGAATATTTTTTACTCTTTCAATGACATGATCTTTTTTGTTTTTGTTTTTTGCAAGGCAATGGAGTTAAGTGACTTGCTCAAAGTCACATAGCTAGGCAATTATTAGGTTTCTGAGATTGGATTTAAAACCAGGTCCTTCTGACTCCAGGGCCAGAGTTCTATACACTATACCACCTAGCTACCCCTACATGATCTTTTAGTAAAAATTAGTTAGTTACTTCTTAATGAGCAGGGCTAAAATTTAAGGGATTTTTTTTTTACCTCCCTCAGAATTTGTTTCAGAATCTTAAAGAAACAAATATGTTAAGCCAGCAC
This sequence comes from Macrotis lagotis, assembly GCF_037893015.1. Classification (NCBI taxonomy): domain Eukaryota; kingdom Metazoa; phylum Chordata; class Mammalia; order Peramelemorphia; family Peramelidae; genus Macrotis; species Macrotis lagotis. Next base: position 355,681,067 of record NC_133666.1, read on the forward strand.
AATATAATTTAGGTCTTACTCTTTTTCTATTTCTTCTTTCTTCTCCTTCTCTTCTTTTTCCTCTTCCTCTTCCTCCACCTTTTCCTCTTTTTCCTTCTCATTCTCCTCCTTCTCTTTTTCTTTCTTCTCTGCTTCTTCTTCCTTCTACTCCTCTTTCTGTTTTTCCTTTTCTCCTCCTCTTCTTCTTCTCCCTCTTCTTCTCCTCCTCCTTATTCTTCTCCTCTTTTTTCTTCTCCTTCTACTTCTTCTTCTTCTTCTTCTTCTTCTTCTTCTTCTTCTTCTTCTTCTTCTTCTCCTTCTCCTTCTTATTCTCCTCCTCCTCCCCTTCTCCTCCTCCTCCTCATTCTTCTTCACCTTCTTCTTCTTCTCCTTTCTTCTTTCTTCTTCTTCTTCTTCTTCTTCTTCTTCTTCTTCTTCTTCTTCTTTTTTCTGATGATAATCACTTTCAACTTTAGCCTAGCAGGTTTGAAAAATTACTAAGTAGTTCTTGGCTATGTTCCATTTTAATTAATAAAAAAGAAAGAATTTTCTTATCTTTTTAGGACACCCCCCATCACAGTACCCCCACCTTCTTCTAAGTTGGACAGAATTTTAAAGATGGCAACATAGCACTTGAAGAGGAATGTAAATGGCTCCTAGGTGTAACTAAAGTGGTTTTGGTTGTGGGTAGGAGGGGCTCCCTGGATAACATTTATTTCTGTCAAGAGTTCTGGAATGAATTTTGCTTGTCAGCTTCTGTATGTATTAATGTTTTATTGAGCTTTATGACTAATCGGGTGTGGTGTTGAAACACATTTGGAAATTGGCAGAAATTACCCACGGATTTGGGGATCATCTCCATTCAGTAGAATTGCCATGAACCTAGGAAAATGAGCCTTGAGTGACATTGAAATCACAGACAGAAAAACGGAAGAAAGCAAAAAAGAAGTTACCTAAAGAAAAAAAAAAGGTGAAAATGTCTATTTCTTCTTAGTGGCAGTATATAATATAGACATACAAGTACAGCAGCCTTTCCCTATTGGAATAAATTATAGTATTTGTCTGGGAGATTTAATATGGAATGATAGGTGTGGTAGAAAAAGGATCACCTTAAACTAGACACATTCCACAAGACTTATTGCTCATTCTATCCAAGAACCAGAATTTGGTGCCAGTACCCTCTAGAGATCTTGTAATTAGATACTCAGCACAAATACATATACCTTAGGCTAGAAGGACACCAATTTTTTTGTGTATTACAAAATCAGTCTTTATAAATTGACTTTCCTTGAAAAGGGGACCGACATTCGTTGGCATATTAATGCCGGTTTTAAGTTGTTTTTGAGGAACATTTTCATTATATTGGATGGATTCAGTTGAGATGTTAATGACCAGGCTAACCTCAAAAAACCAGCTGGTTATCAATGATAGCCATATGCTCATCTTCTACAATAGAAAGAGGAAAGGAAGGAAGGGGGGCAGAAAAGAAAAAAGAAGAAAGGAAGGAAAAAAGACAGAAAACAAAGATATATATAATTCATTAAATATTTAATTATTTAAAAATTAAAACAAAATAAATATTATTTATTTTTAAAATGACCTGTTATCTCCCAGACATTGTGCTAAGTATATTATGTTTATTTTATATCTCATTTGATCCTCAATAACACTGTGAGGTAAGTGTAGAGACTGTATTCTATATTTTACTGCCTTCATTTAGGTGGAGTGTAGTGAAGTGACTTGCTCAAGATTGCTCAGCTAGTGTCAAAGACCAGATTTGAAGGTCTTCTTGACTCCAAACCAACCCCTGCATTGTTGGAGAGTCAAGAGAGCCCTAGGTTCAAATCTTTCCTACCCTTAGAAGCTATGAACATGGTCCAGTCACTCAACTTTTCTAAGACTTGGGTTGATCATTTATACAGTAAAAACAAAGGGCTATATAACTGTAAGTTATTATTTTCATTATTATTCCCATTTACCTGTTTGGTTACTTTTTTATCTCTTTTTTCATAGCCCTGTTCTTTTATCCTTTCTCCTGTACTCTATTTAAAATCTATTCATTATTCCCATTCTTTGACCTTACTATCTGCTCTTTCTTACATCTGCTTTCCCTTCCTCTCTGCTTCTGTCCTGAGTTCTAGTCACAATGAGATGAAGTACAATCTCTTTTCAAGTTCAGGATTAATTTTAGAAACTGGAGGGAAGGAAGGAAGAGAGTAGGAAGATGGAAGACACAGGACAAAAATGAGAGGTAGGGAGAAAATAATAAATGAAAGATGGTAAGCAGGGAGGTGATAGGGGAAGAAATGAGGGAGAGAGAAAAATGTGGAAAAAAGGGGGGAAATGAGTAAAGGAGGCAATGGAAGATATGGGGGGAAAACAAAAAGGGCGCATTCACTTTCAAAAAAACATTTGTAATTGACTTAAAAAAATAATGATTTGCTTCCCCCTCCAATTACATGTAAAAACAGTTTTTAACTATTTTTTTTGTTTTGAGTGCCAAATTTTATCTCTCCCTTCTTCCTTTTTCACCTCCCCCTACCCCAAAGACAGAAAACATTCTGATATAGGTTATATGTGTACAATCATTTAAAACATTCTATTAATCATATAATTGACTTTTTAACTTGGTGCAATAGAGAGTGTTGTTCTTAGATTCAGGAGAGACTTGGGATCAATTTGCCTCTAATACTAGCTTTGACACAAATTAGAGTAACCTCCCTATAGTAAAAGGGAGATAGAAATACCTACCTAACAAAGCTGTTTTGAGGATTAGTATTACTACTAATTTAATTAACTTTACATATATATATGTATATACATATATATAAATATATGAAACCATAAGATTTGTAAAGCCTTTTATAAATGTTATCAAATGGAATGACTTATGTGTAGTACTTTTCAAACCTTAAAATAACGTGCAATTCATATATTTTACTTCAGTTTTAGTAAAATGATGTGTAAAATTTTTCAACTTCTACCAATTGTTCCTCAAACAAGACTCTCCATCTCCTGACTCTGGGCAGTTTCTCTGGCTATCTTCCATGAATGAAACCTCTGTCTGTTTTCATCACTACATCCTGATTTTACGTCTTCTTTCCAATCTCTGTTAAAATCCCACCTTCAACAGGATGCCTTTCCTGATTCCTCTTCATTCTCATGTCTTCCCTCTGTTGATTATGGGAAATTTTTCTATAAATACTCAGCTCATTTATACATAGTTGTTTGTATATTGTGAGAGTAGGAACAACTTTTTGCCTTTCTTTGTATCTTTGTATTCCTAGCATTTTTCAGGGTGGACCATAGTAATCATTAAATGGGTGTTTACTGATTAACATCATGTTTCAGCTCAGACTGTAGTGGTAAATAGAGATTCCCAGAATTAATTTGATAATAATAATTACTGAACTATATTAAAATTAATTGGAAAATATTTAACAAAAGAAATTAAAATGCAATAAAACCATTGATAGTAAAATAAGTATTAATATTTAGTTTTCTAAATCAATATATGACCCACAAAGATTCATACAATTTACTGTCCATTTGAATTTGACACCACAGTCTTACACCATAGTATATCCTTAAAAATGACTTTGGACAGAAAGGAAATACCAAAGGCTTATATAGTCTGTTACACTGATAAGTCAACTGCCAGTCTCCCCTACAAAATCATCACCATTACCAAACAAGCCAGATGTCAAAGCTTGCTCATGGATGTTCTGTAAGGGAGAAGATGAAGCATTTTCCTCCAACCTAATCCTGTTTATTCCCATGTACTACTATCTACATGGTGAGTCAGATACTCATGAGAGAATTGTGGTGAATATTGCAAACCTAGACACTCTGCAGAGCTAGAGGACAACATCCTTTTCTCTCCTTTTGATGGGCAGAGTCACCCCTGAAACACACAACTGTTTCCTTGTTCAGGCTGACTACTGGAGCAACACAACACAATCTTTTAGGGCAGGAAAGCAGGATGGACACAATGAAAGCCAGTAGTGTGCATTGTTATTTGTAAGGCAAATGTGAACAGGGCCTTAAAGTCTAAAAGGAAGTCAGAGAAAGGAAGTTTGCAGGCTGGGGACTTAGGATATTTTTGGTGCAGATTTTTTTCAGTACCTGCAAGATGTATTTGTGTCTGTTAGTAATGTTTACAGCAACAAGGGAAAGAATAGCAACTAAATTGGGATTGTGATGAATTTTTCAGCTGTTTAGAGCTCTTACAGAGAAATAACATTTGGACCTTTATGTTGTTGTTTTTGTTGTTCCCTTTCTGAACAATTGTTGATTTTAGGATAAGGTGATAAACGGCTTCAGGAGATGGGGTCAGCTGACTCTGCCTTGTGGAGTCCAGACCAGATAAGGAGCCTTGAAATATTTGGGTGTTCAGCTCACTAGGAAGATGACAAGTCCCTTGTCAACTTGTTCCCCCCCACTTCTTCTGCCCTCTGCCTATCTGATGAATTTTTCCATGTGTTTTTCTTGCAATATATGTTAGAGTAGATTCTGAGTGTGTTTTAAGTTGTATGTACATTCGGAATCTTACTAATTCCTTTAGATACTGTGGTACCTTCAATACAAAATACTTTTCCTAAAATCTCTGAACAGAGTGTGCCCCCGTAAAGGAGTCAGACCTATGCCCATTGCCTGCCTATTCTTCCTGTCTTTTGAAGTTATTTATCACAGGAAAGTAGGTAGAGTTGATAAAGGCCCCCTAAGAGTACATTACACAAGAGTTTAAGGTTGGAAGAACAACAACAACAAAAAAGAGAACATTTACTATAAGGTGATAGATCTCTCTGAAAACCACATTTGTGTAAAAAAAAAAAGAGAGAGAGAATTCCAGAATCTTAGAGGTAGAAAAAATGTCAGAGGTCATCCAGTCCAATGTGATTTTGAATAGGCATCCATCTCTCCCTTCTACACTATTTGGGTTTAATAGTCATCTAGCTTCTACTTGAAGACTTTCTTTTTCCTGAGTAAATGTTCCACTTTTGGATAGTTCTAATTTTTAGGAAGTCTTTCCTTCTAACAAGCTGAAATCTGCCAATTTACAAAACCAATCATTCAATCAATAAGTGTTTATTAAATAACTACTATTTTTTCTGGCTATATTTAAGGCACAAAAGTGAAATAGCCCCTGCCTTCAAAGAACAAAGAACTTTCTATGGGGGACGGGGGTGGTGCAACATAAGTTAATATAGAGTAGTTAGGGATAAGGAGTAGACATGATTTTATTACTATAGGGCATTACTAGATGAAGTAACTGCATCAACATTGTGTCAAACAACTTCCCTTCATCTTAGTCTCAGAGGGCTGTCTAGAACCCTGGCAGTTTAAATGTCTAACTCAGGGTCAATTTGGGTCAGAAGTGACACCTGAATATAGTTCTTCCTGACTTCAAGTCTAGGTTTTTCTTCAGTACAAGGTGCTACTTTTCATGTCATACATTCTTCTCCCCTGCAAAAAAATAAACAACTGAGCAAACCCACAATGATGAGGCAAGAGGGAGATCAAACTCAAAGGAATATCACGAAAAATCTCTTGAAGGAGAGAGCACTTAAGCTGAGTCTTGGAGTTAGAAATTCCAAGAAGTGGAGGTGAGGAGGAAGAAGAATATTTACAGGCATGAGAAAACCCAGTGCAAAGTCATGGAAGAATAGAACATAGGTTCTTTCTCCTATTGCTTCTAGTTATGAACTCTTAAGGTCAGAAAGAACAAATATAATAAAGATTCAATGGAAATTCGTTAAACAGTATATGCTAAGTAGAGGGGAAAATAAAGTCAAAAAACAGTGGGGAAGCCCTCCCCTCTTGAAGACAGCTGTCATATCCCCTCCATCTTCTCATTTCCAGATTAAACATTATGATTTCTTTCAACTTGTCCTTGCATGGTTTAGTCTCTGGTTCTCTCTGGTATTCTGATTGCTGTCCTCTAAACACTTAACAACTTAGCAAGAACACATTCCTTGTAAAAAAAAAATGATGTAGGGATACTGAGAATTGGAATAGGAATCTGGAATAAATGAGGAATAGTACCTTCTAAAATGCAGTGTCCATAACTGAATGCATTACTACAAATATAGCCTGACTAGGGCCCAGTGAAATGGAGGTGGTGATAACCTCCTTTGTTTGGCATTACACTATTATTAATCCAGCCCAAAGTTAGCTTTTGGTCTACTTTGTCATACTATTGATTCATGATGAGGTTGTATCTCACTAAAATCCTCAAGTCTTTTTCATGTCTGTCCAGTCATGTCTTCCTATAATATACAGAATAGTAAGAAGTTCTAATTTGGAGAAACCCTTATAATTGTGGAAACTTTTAATGAATCATAGTCTGCTTTTTTCTGAAAAGCAACATGGCGTGGTATGGCCTTGGTATCAGGAAGATGCTAAATCCAAGACCTAGAACCTCTGACAGTTACTCCTTGCTTTAGGGTCATAGACAAATCATTTTACCTCTAAGTACCTCAGGCAACTCTCTAAGGAAGGTAAGGGAACAAGCACTAAATAAATACCTACTATGTGATAAGAGCTTTACAGATATTATTTACCTTGATCCTCATAATACTAGGGAGTTAAGTACTACTATTATTACACCATTATACAGTTGAGGAAATCCACAGTAGAATGGGATTAAGTGTCTTCTCTAAGTTTATAATGTCAAGGCCTAATGTCTAAGGTCTAAAGTCTTCCTGACTCAGGTCTAGAGATTTATTCATTATCTACTATGCAGTCTAGCTTCACCTCCAAGACTATAAATTCCAGACAGCTACTAGTCAGCATTGGTAAAGGGATTTTCATCCAGGGTTCCTTGTACTAATGAAATTACAGGTATAGAACAAAAAACAAAACAAGAAAAGAAAAAAAGAGATTCATTTCAAGAGTACATTTCTATTCTATTCTTATAGCACTAGAGACAATTATTTCAGTATTTTAACTCTTGAAATAATAGAGTTAATAAAGAGAATGTTCTTGTGCACAGATGATGCAAGTAAAACTAAGTTATTGCTCTACTTTTTGGCCTACATATAAATAGTTATAAAAATTAAATTTAAAAAGTGCATGTATGTATAGGAATATTATATTTAAAATTTTATTTTTTATCTGAATGTAATAAAACAAGCATTTCCATAACAGTAGGAAAAAAATGTTTGCACACAACAAACTGCCAATCTATTATATATAATTTGCTGTTACTTTTAAGTAATAAATTATATATTTCTAGTTGTCATATATAAATATATAATAAATTATTCTGATAGTTACTTTGGAATATCAAAATAAAATGATCTAAAAATTAGAGCAAAAATGTATGTTAGTTGCTGCTATTAAAATTATTGCCTAAAGTTGATTCTGTCACCCCCTTTTCTCAATAAACTTCAGAAGCTGCCTATTAACTTTAGGATCAAATATCAAGTCCTCTGGTTGCATTTTAGGGTCTTCATAATCTGACCTTTTCCTGGCTTTTCGCAACCTCAGTCCTTTCTATATACTCTACTCTTCATCAATACTAGTCTATTTTCTTTTTCCTAGTATGATACTCCAGTTCCCATTTTCATGTCTTTGCACTAGCTGTCATTTCTATCTTCAATGCTCTTTCTCTTCATTTCCATTTCTAGAGGTCTCTAACTCCTTTCAAGACTCAATTCATCCCTTTAGTCACTTGAGCCTTCTCCGAAGCTACCTTCCTTGTACTTGGTATGTATCTTGTATGTAACTATTTGCTTAGATGTTGTTTCCACCATTAGTTTGACAGTTCATTGTGTATAGGGATAGTTTTTGTGGTTTTGCCTTTCTTTGTATCTCACAGCACATTATAATGACTGGCACAAGCTAAGTCCTTAATCAATGTTTGTGATTGACCTTTTCCTTTCACTGTACTAGGACTGTACTCACTGTTCTAGGACCTGAGTCCACAAATTGTTTATTCAAGTTCATGTTTCACTTCTTATCATTTTTCTTCTTAGGTTTTTTCCCAAGGCAAGTGGGGTTAAGTGGCTTGCCCAAGGCCACAGAGCTAGGTAATTATTAAGTGTCTGAGATGGATTTGAACCCAGGTACTCCTGACTCCAGGGCTGGTGCTCTATCCACTGTGCCACCTAGCCGCCCCTCACCTCTTATCATTCATTGCACCATTTAAAAAATGAAAAAAAAAACCCACAAGGAATTGGAACTTTTGTTACTCATATTAAAGTGCTCAGAAGCCAAATCTTAGCCTGTTAAAATTTTGTTCTTTAGAAATGTTCTTAAGTCCATTTTTAGGCCATCCTCTAATTGGGGCACCAAAGGGCTATCTCGAGGGAGAGAAAGGAACCTCATTTGTAAGTCAGAAAAAGCTCTCTGTATTCTACTCAGTTGGCTGTTCCTAATATAGACTCTTCTCAATTATCCATAGTGATGGGAAACCAAAATAGCCTGAATAATTATAAACTCAACACAGTCCTCTAATAAAGAGTTTCAACTTCCTCAGTAATACCATTAAAGAATAAAGTAACAAACCAGAGGCATCTTTCTATCTGCCCAAGAACTGGTCAAGTTGTTGAGGTGCATTGAAATAGCCAAAGGGCTGGAAGATGGGCAGGCAAGAAGGAGAAGCATAGAAATAGATAATCTTTGTAGTAGAGGTTTAACCTAAGGAATTAACTGTAGAGATGTTCAGTAATACCTTGATGGACAACCTGCTCCCTTAAAAATGAGTACCATGTAGTATTGAAGTAAACCAAAAGAAAGTAAATCCATGGAGAAAAGCTAGGGGAGTCTACAGGAAATCGCCACTGGAATTAACTGTCAAGTTTATTGCTTAGGCGTTTAAAAGGATGAGGGAAGAGTCTTTCTTATGGAAATAGCTACTGTATCATATCTATCTACTCTAATTTTTTTGGAAAGAGGGAAGGCACTCTAGGGAGTTTAGCACTGACACTGGTTGCAATTGAGAGAAAACGCGTGTGAAAATGTCATGATAAAAGGCCTTTATTTAAAGTGTGGTTGAGAGGTTGCTGACTCATTGGATGATTGAAGTTTTTGTGGCTTAGGACATGATTTGAGCCAAGAATCCTGGACTCACTTAGGCTATTCCTTTCCTGGAAAAACCAAAAAAAGGAAGGGTCAGTAAATTCTATTCTATGATGGATATTTTGCATAAAACTGATCTCATACAATCCCTAAATTTTCAAATGAGATTTTGGGCTCTTGTAACCTTGGAGATCTATGTTTTGATACCCATATGGTGGTAGAAGGGAAGTAGAAATGGGAATAAATATTTTGTTCCTGGCCAGATGAAGGAAGAGTAGCGGATGTGGTCAGTACCACATCTGAGCTCATCCTTGGAAAAGGCATTCTTTAGCCAGTTGGTTGAACAGTCTCTGATGACTTGACTATAATATACTCAGATGGGAATGGGATTTGGCTCATCTAAGCATCTGAAAGGAATCTCTCTTAAATGAACCTTGTAAATGTGGACAGCTCTTTCTTGCTGCTCATCTTTCATCAGCATGCTATGTTTGTGTGTGGGGATTTTATGGTAAAGATAAAGAATTATTTACACCAGAAACATTGGAGTTAAATCTGTAACTGTCATATTTGCTGTGGCTTATTCATTTATTTCCTCAAAGGAAACCAAAATATATTAAGACATTTGAAAGCAAAAGCTATTCTTGAAGTCTTACCTTGTATTGTTTTGATGAGCAAGGTTGTCCAGAACACATTCCCTATTTCTGCAGTGAGGTCTCTCAGAAATTATGATATTGGTTGATTTCCGGAATCAGGAAAATTCTGCCACTATTATATTCTGTGGGTGATTTGGTACACTTGATTGTGTACCTTCTACATTGCTCACACTGATAAGAGGATTGGTTACAGTGCTGAAGTTATATAGCAACACAACTATTTATAAAGAGATGACCATCGATTTTAATAAATCTTTGCTCATTGATACCAGACCTTGTGAATTGAGGAATCCTTACAGGGAAAGCAATGGGTGAGAAACGTAGGAAGGATTCCTTTACATCTTCAGCAACCATTTATTGTCTACTCTACTCTCATCTTCCTGGATCTGGGGTTCAAGTCTGAGGATAGATTTTTAAGGGGTCTGTAGCTTGTGATGAAAAATATTTTGCATATTTATTCTCATTAACCTCTAATTAACATTTTGCATTACCTTTAGTTATTTTAAAACCTAATTCTAAGAAAAGGTCCTTAGATTTCACCAGACTGCCAAGGGAGTCCATGGCACACAAACTTTGTGGGCAAATGGGAAGTTCTCTAAGGTTGGCAAAGAGGAGTAGCTGGTGGAAATGAGTGTTCTGGAACTTTTTTACTTTCTTAACTGTCACACTTTATTCCTGAAGGTCTGTTGCTTCATCCAGTCTGCTCTCATTGCTTGAAGGTCAATTCTGAAAATTATTAGTGAGAAATAGGCATTATGTGATAAAAATTAAGGTCAGTTCTGAGAAATGGTAACCCTAGTTAGAGAGAAAAGAAAAAGTAGAGATAGAAGAATTTCCACAAGCACCAACCTTGTGTTACCTGTGCTCCATACTACCTGCAAAGGATTACTAATGGGCAAGTGAATGAACAATTTAATACACAGAATAATCTAAAAATATTCTGATTAGCTCCAACCTTCAATGAACATACTCTAAAGGTAACTAGACTTTTCTAACATTTGACTTTTAAGTGAATGAATCAAATAACATAGAATAATAATTTTAGACTTTTTTTGGGGGGGTTGTCAAGTATAGCAATTTCTTTGATACAAATTCAGTCTAACATCCTATACCATCTACATGTAACCATCATACAAAGATGGACTTTATTTTTTCTTCTTTTTAAATATTTTATTGATAATCTCTTTTCTTATATCATTATCACCTTCAATGATTCTCATTGATCCTTCCAATAAGGCCCTCTCTTATATCAAGTAACTATGGTTAAAGAATATAAAGCATTGACTATGTTTGTAAAAGTATGTCTTATTGCGCAACTCTAATTTACCACCTCACTACCATGGGACTGGGGATATGCTTTGCCATAAATTCTTTGAAGTCATGATTATATGACAATGGCCTTTACATTTTAGAGAGGTTTTCAAAAACATGGATTGAAACTGAGATGTTTTTCTGTTTATTCCTGAGTTAAGCAGGATACCCTAAACATTTCAATTAAAATAGGGTTTTACAAGAAGGTAATCTTGTTAAACTGAAACTGGAGGATAAATCTGATAATATATTTTTTTTCATTGACCTACTTCCTGCAGATCTGGATTTAGTGCTAGGGTTTATTGTTTTTTTTAATGCTCTCAGTCAGTCTCAGCCAGTGACATCATTAATAGTCATAATTGACCAAATAGTAAATCTCCATTAAATAGTTCTTTTACTTGAGCTTCAATTGTAGATTATATTTGCTAAAATGAAAAGAGATGAGCTAAAACGATTTTATGCTATATGTAAGGTGTTTAAAAATATTTCAAAAAATCAAATGTACCCTACCAATCAAAATCCCAAAAAAACTACTTTAATGAATTAGAAAAATATAAATAAATTCATATGTAGAAATAAAAAATCAAGAATTTCCAGGGATTTAATGAAAGAAGTACAAAAGAAGGTGGTCTAGCCCTACCAGATATAAAATTATATTATAAAGCATCAATCATCAAAACTGTCTGATATTGGCTAAGAAATAGAGTAGTGAATCAGTGGAATGGAATAGGTACAATAGCAGGAAATGATTATCATAATCTGCTGTTTGATAAACTCAAAGAGTCCAACTTTTGGGATAAAAACTCTTTCTTTGATAAAAACTGTTGGGAAAATTGGAAGTTAGTATGGCAGAAACACCTCACACCTTATACCAGGATAAGATCAAAATGAATAAAAAATTTAGACATAAAAGACAATATTATAAACAAACTAGGGGATCAAAGAATAGTTTACCTAGCAGACCTATGGAAAGGAAAGCAGTTTATGACCAAGGAAGAGATGAAGAACATCATTAAAAACAAACTAGATAATTTTGATTACATTAAATTAAAAAAACTGTTTTGCAGACAAAACCACTATAACCAAGATCAAAAGAAATATAGTAAATTGTGAAACAATTTTTACAACTAATATTTCTCTTTTTTTTTTAACAATTTCCAAAATAATTTTTATTATCAAGTTCTCCTTCTCCTGTATAGTTTTGGTACCCCAGAGTCCACTGGTAGGTCAAGCAGCAATAAGACCAACCTTTTTTCCAGCTGGGGCATTTCTTCAAATAGTGGATGGTTTTCCAATATGCTGATGATTACCTCCTTCAAAAGGAGGTTCCACAGGATTCATGGCTGCACTCCGGACTCGAGGCCAGCAATTTCTTTTGGCCTTATATTTGTGGTAGGAATGACCTGCCTTAAGGATGGGCTTATCAATACGACCTCCTCCAGCCACAACACCAACCACAGCTCTGTTTGCAGAGGAGATCACTTTCTTGGAGCTTGAAGGTAGCTTCACCCATGTTTTCTTGGTTTCAAGATTGTGGGAAATCACTATAGCATAATTTCCAGATGCACAGGCAAACTTACCCTAGTCCCCAGGTTTTTCTTCAAGACAGCACACTATGGTCCTTTCAGGCATAGGGCCAACTGGGAGGACATTACTAATGTTGAGTTGAGCTTTTTTACCACAGTACACAAACTGGCCTGTATGGATGCCTTCAGCAGCAATGAGAAACTCTGTCCTCTTTTTAAATCTGTAAGGATCTGGAAAGTTACTTTTTCAAGAGAAGTCCCTCTCCCTGGATCACAGATGATGTCCTTTATGATACCTTTAATGTAGCCATACCTCTTGGTGAAGTTGACAGCCTGGAGCTTGGTGGCTCCTTTCCTGTGCTTCACGTGAGCGCAGATTCCTTTGACCATGGATCACCCGGCCCATCTTGCATGGTCTGCTTCTGGACTTGCTAGAAAGATACAACTAGTATTTATGACAAAGGACTCATTTCTAAAATATATAGAGAACTGAGTCAAATTTATAAAAAAAAAAGTCATTCCCCAAATGACAAATGGTCAAAGGATATGTGGAGACAATTTACAGATGAGGAAATCAAAGCTATCCAACCAGGGAAATGTCCAGTTAGTAAAATTACTCTAAATCATTACTAATTAGTGAAATGCAAATTAAAACAACTCTTAGGTACTACCTCACACCTCTCAGATTGGCCAATATGACCAGAAAGGACAATGATCAATGTTGGAAGGGATGTGGGAAATCTGGGACACTAATACATTGTTGGTGGAGCTGTGAACTCATTCAACCTTTCTGGAGAGCAATTTGGAATTATGTCCAAGGGGCAATAAAAATATGCATATATTTTGATACAGCAATACCACTACTGGGTCTATACCCTGAAGAGATCATGAAAAAGGGTAAAAACATCACTTGTACAAAAATATTCATAGCAGCTCTATTTGTGGTGGCAAAGAATTGGAAATTGAGTGACTGTCCATCAATTGGTGAATGGCTGAACATGTTATGGAACACCATTATTTTATTAGAAACCAGGAGGGATGGGAATTCAGAGAAGCCTGGAGGGATTTGCATGAATTGATGCTGAATGAGATGAGCAGAACCAGAAGAACATTGTATATCATAACAGCAACATGGGGTTGATGATCAACCTTAATGGACTTACTCATTTCATAAATGCAACAATCAGGGACAATTTTGGGGTATCTGCAATGGAGAATACCATCTGTATCCAGGGAAAGAATTGAGGAACTTGAAAAAAAGACCAATGACTATAACTTTTAATTAAAAACAAAATAATCTTATTATGTAATCTTGCTATCTCTTATATTTTATTTTTTTCTTAAGAATATGATTTCTCTCTCAATATATTTAGTTTAGATCAATGTATAGCATGGAAAGAGTGTAAAGACTAACAAACTGCCTTCTGTGGGGGCTGGTGGGAGGGAAGTGAGGAAAAATTGTAAAATTCAAAAATAAATAAATTTATTTTTAAAAATCAAATGCAAAAATTAGTATATTCAATACTTGCTGAGTGTCTTTGGATAAAACAGTGTATTGGACACTGAGAATAAATAGCCAATAATATTAATTCATATTTGTTTGGCATTTTAAGTTAAAAAGCAATTTTTCATAATAATTTCGGGAGAAAGGTAAAGCAATTATTATTTCCATTTCATAGATGAGGAAAATGAAGCCCAAAGAGAATAAAGAATCTTCTAAGAACCAAATAAGTCAAGTCAAGTCAACAAGTATTTTGTAAACACACAATGTACTCTCAAGGAGCACCCAGCTTAATGAGGGAGACAATTTATAAACCTAAAGAAATAGAATAAAAATAGGAGAATTTGGATATAATCCCCTGAAGGAGGATGCTAGGAATAAGACGGGTTGGGAAAGACTTCTTGTCTGAAAGTGAGATAAGGATGGAGAGTCCCAAGTATAGAGACCAACCAGGTAAATGCCCAGTTAGTAAGTGTCTTGAGGCAGAATTCAAATTCAGCTCTTCTGGACTCTGAACCTGGGACATTATCAACTCACATACATGCCTCTGATACTTATCAACTATGTGACTATTTGTGTTCAAGTCACTCGAGGGATTCTATAAGCCTCACTTGTTAAATGAGGATAATGAAAATTGTTTTACTTAACTCAGAGTTGTTATGAAAAAATTACTTTGTTATTCTAAAAGCTCTAAACAAATTTAATTCTTATTGTTGCTATATATTTGCAGCTTCTAAAATAGATACCTTCTACAAAAAGCATTTACCTATTTCATGATGTTGTAAGGATCAAACAAGACTCTAAGTAAAATGATTTGTAAACTTTAAAGTACTATTTAAATTTATTGGTATTATTGCTGTTGTATTGCTTCAAGACTTTTTTTTTTTTGCAAGGCAATGGGGTTAAGTGGCTTGCCCAAGGCCACACAGCTAGGTAATTGTTAAGTGTCTGAGGTTGGATTTGAACTCAGGTACTCCTGAATCCAGGGCTGGTGCTCTATCCACTGCGCCACCTAGCTGCCACTGCTTCAAGACTTTTGAAGATACTCTCATCAATATGAAACTCTCTCCATTGATATAAACCAAAAAACTTTCATGAATTCATCTCGTATGATTCTTGTTCTTGTTTCTCCATAAGTGCACCATAGAGATCTATCCAATATGCTAAAAGCTTTCTTTTGTTTAGCTATTGTTTTGTTTTGATTTGTTGTATCTTAAAAATAACAACAGCAGCAACAACAAGCATTCATATAATACTTTAATATTTATAAAGCGTTTTATAAGTACTATTATTTTTCCCAGTTTACAGAAGAGGAAACTGAGGCAGGCAACAATTAAGTGATTTGCCCAGAGTCACACAGCTGGTAAAGGTCTGAGGTCATATTTAACCTCAACTTTTCCCAATTCCAGATCCAGTGTTCTATTCACTACACCACCTAGCTACTCAGAATGTCTCAGGTTTCTTGTTTTCTTATTCTCCCAATATATTCTTTTTTTTTGGTGTGTTGTTTTTTTTTATTTTAGAAAGGTTTTATTTATTTTCAGTTTACAATTTTTGCCCCAATCTTGCTTCCCTCCACCCTACCCCCCACAGAAGGCAGTTTGTTAGTCTTTACATCATTCCCGTAGTATGCATTCATCTAAGTTAAATGTGATGAGAGAGAGATCTTATCCTTAAGGAGGAAACATACAGTATGAGATATAGCAGAATTACATAATAAGACAATTTTTTAAAAAAATTAAATTAAAGGTACATAGAAAGTCTTTGGTCTTTGTTCAAACTCCACAATTCTTTCCCTGGATACAGATGGCATTCTGCATCACAGATATCCCAAAATTGTCCCTGATTGTTTCCCTGTTGGTATGAACAAGTCCATCAAGGTTGATCATCACTCCCATGTTGCTGTTAGGATGTACAAAGTTCTTCTGATTCTGCTCATTTCACTCAGCATCAGTTCATGCAAATCCTTCCAGGTTTCCCTGAATTCCCATCCCTTTCTGTTAGAATAATAGTGATCCATCACATACATACACCACAGTTTATTAATGTCCTTCAGTATATCTTTCATGTCACTTTTTATGCAACAGTCAATCATGGTACAGCAGTCCAAACTCATCACATATATTTTCATTGTTTTTTTTAATTTTATGCAAAATTCTTACAAAAGTCATGAAATTCCATGATGTTTAGCCATAATAGAACTAGCTCTAGAACTAGCAGGGACCACCAGAAGTCAAGTAATCCAATCTGTTCTTCATTGTACAGATGATGGATCTGAGCTCCAAGGATATAAATAACTGGCTCAAGGTCATATAGTTAGAATCAAAGGTTGGGGGGGGGGGGTGGCTAGGTGGTGCAGTGGATAAAACATCAGCCCTGGAGTCAGGAGTAGCTGGGTTCAAATCTGGTCTCAGACACTTAATGATTACCTAGCTGTGTGGCCCTGGGCAAGCCACTTAACCCCATTTGCCTTGCAAAAACCTTAAAAAAAAATCAAAGTTTGGATTTGAACTGAGGTTATCTGCACCACAAGAAAATAATGATGGTAAAGCAACGGGCTTTGGGAATCACTGAAAATGTTACAATTCCCAATCTGATCCAACCCAACCTCCTCTGATCCAATTCCCTCTTCATCTGATTATCGCTTGTCCAAAGCATACATCTTATTTTTATGTGCTGCCCATAATTGAAATAATGTATCATATTTGGAAGGCATTTTATAATTTACAAGTATTTTCCCATTAATTTGGTGGCAACCTTTTTTAAAACTATTTTAATGTATTTCAAATGAAATATTGCATTTTACACTGATCAGTACTGGTATCTTATTCCCCTACTTGACTGTAATCTTAGCAAAGGCAGTGACCATGTTTTATGTAAATTTTGTACCTTGTCCAAGATCTCCTGTGTGCACTGGTATTAATAACTATTTATTTAATGAATTTGATCTTAAAACAACGCTATTAGACACTTAGGTGGATATTATTATCATCCTTATTTTGCAACTAAGAAAAATGAGGCAAATCTGAGCTAAAGTTCAGCTGGGGTAAAGTTGCCAGTATCACATATCAACTAGGTGATTTTGCCAGCATTCAAACCCAAGTCTTACAGGTTCAAGTCTCCTGTTATTTCATAGTACCAAATACTTGATTTTTTCAACCCAAGTGAAAACATATGTTATGGCTTGGTTGAAGTTTAACAAAAAGATCAACATGAAATCAGAACACCAGGATTGATGTTTTGCCCTTGGTCAGTGACCTTAAATTACCCCAGGGCCCTAGCCTATGGTTCTTCAAACTCAGAATAAGCTTTCCTTCCACTTTCCTCTTTCCTCAAATTCATTTACATCTTTTGTCTCAAGTGACTTTAGATCTATTGAGGGTTTTTCTTTTTAATGCCTACACAATTTCTAAATATCCACAAAGAGAGAATTGATTTTTTTTCCTTCAAGGATATGCCAGCAGGAAACAGGGTGCAGACAGAATTGTTCTTGGTTTGGGGAACTGGCAACAAAGAGAATATTGTCTTTTCTTTAAAGCATTTTTTCTTTCAGACCTCAGCACAGAACAGACTGTATATTACTTTTAACGGCAAAAACGGTAAATTGCTCAAGCTGCATTGGTGGTTTTATGTGTTTGTAATGTGATAATCCCAAAGGATCTTCTACAGTCACTTTTTACTTTTAGCCTAATTATGTCTCTTACTCAGAAACAAATGGAGGCATTGCACTGCACAGAAATATGAATTTTAAAAAATTTCTTTCTTTATTACCCACTTGAAATGTACAGGAATAGAGGTGTTAGCTTAATTTTTCTTTCTTAATAGAGATGTTTGAAATGGGGTCTTTTAAGAACACAACATACCAAATTCATGCTAGAAATGTCTTGATACCTAAAATAACCTCCCCCTTGTTGCACCTGTAACATGAACAAAAGGAGTCTTTAAATAATGGAAATGAATACTGAGTTGGAAAGCATCTGGACAAGGTTTTTATTTTAAGATCATAAGGGCAGCAGACTAATTTAATCCTCACTTTAAAGAGGTCTCTTTTAAATAGTAGTGAGCTTGTAAAGGTTCTTTCCAAGTTGGATTATTGACTTGAATTTACCCCAAATTTATAACATTCTGACATGAGCTCTTAACTTCTGGGGACTGTAAAGTGAAGTAGAAGAATATGGGAAGAGAACTGGATTTTCATCAAGAAACTTGGTTTCAAATCCTGATAAATTTTCAGCCATGTGACCTTGGGCAAGTCACTTAGGCTGTTCAGTTCCTTCAGTAGTGTCGAACTTTTCATCACCCCATTTAGGGTTTGCTTGGCAAAGATAAAGGAAATGTCATTTCCTTCTCCAGTTCATTTTACAGATGGAAACTGAAGTAAACAGAGTTAACTGACTTGCCCAGGGTTACACAGCTATGTAAGTGTCGAAAATCAGATTTGAACTCAGGAAAATGAGTCTTTTTGACTTCCTGACTATCCATTGCTACCCAGTCATCTGCCCCTAGTCACTTACACTGTTCTGTAAAAATTAAGGGATTAGATGAGTGAATTTCTAAAGTCTGTTTTAGCTGTAAATTCCATGGTCTCTAGTAGAGGGGAAAATGGAAATGGTAAAGAGGCAAAATTTTTTGGATTTTGTTTTGTTTCGTTTTTTGGTCCAGACATCATTTATTTAATCAGGGTAAGAACACTGAGCAATTCCCTTTTTTCTATGTTGATCAACAATTATATTTATAGTCTTAGAAAGTTGACTAGGATGTTGAGAGTTGAGAGATCTGTTCTGGGTCACACAGCCAGACTATGGCAAAGAAAGAAGAACCTGGTCAGGTCTTCCTGACCCTGAGGGCAGCCCTCTTATTACTCACTGCACTACTTCTCAACTGGTTCTCACTATATAATCTTAAACTTCAAGCAAGCCAGGTCATTTGGCACTTATTGCCTCTTTTTTGCAAAGCCGGCTGAATTACGATAGTATTTTACTTTTAAAGACAATCCAGTTAAGAATGATGTGTAGGATAGTATGACTGTCCCAAGTTGGAGTTCACATTTCAAATAAGTGCTTCTTTTACATTTCAAGTGAGCAAAAGAAACAAAATATTCCTGTCTTTGACTGTAAACCCCAGGAAGTCTCAAATGTAGTAAATATCATTTAACTGATACCAAATCCTGGAATTTTTTTAAAAGGGTTTCCCCAATATTCTTTGGAGAATTTCTAAAATTCAATCGTGAGGGAAAAAAGATTCTAACTCCCATATCCTTTTGAACTCTTTGTGACATTAAAAATGAAACCCACAAACTCTAAGTGACAGAGATGCTTTCTAAGAAAAATCTAAGACCACCATAGACTAAGATTTTATAGTTACTTTGACTTATATTTCTATTTTGGATTATATGATACAGATAGATTTGTGTGAATGTGTATGCATGTGTGTAATATATACAGATATGCATATATAATCATTGTTATTTAGCGGTTCAGCCAAGTCCAACTCTTTGTGATCCTGTGGACTATATCATGTCAGGACTCTCCAGGGTTTTCTTTGGTAATATTCTAGATTGGTTTGCTATTTTCTTCTCCAGTGGATTAAGGTGAACAGAGGTTAAGTGACTTGCCAGGATCATCAACTGTTAGAGACACTTTTTGAATTCAAATCTTCCTGACTTCAGGCTCAGTTCCCTATCCACTGAACCATTATTAAAAATGTTTTTTGAGAAAGTGGTGGGGATGGAACAAGTCAAATACATTATCTCTTGTCTCTTTACTAGCTTATGTTTTGAATAACTGAAGCTTCTGTTTCTAGATTTTTTAATATTTGCAAAGTAGTTTCTCATAATTATCCTGTAAAACAGAAGAGATTACAGGCTCAGGCAGGTGAAGCAACTTGCTTAAGGTCATTTTGCTAGGAAGTATCAGAAGTGAGTCACAAACCCAACTCTTCTTACCCATCTTTCCATAAGCTAAAGAAGTGTCCTTTAGATACATCGAGGAAGTGCAGGATAAGTAGTTGCAAATAACCAGATCTCATCTTTAATTAATTCATTCTTTCTGGAAACCCATTGATATAGAGAAGATAATAAATACCAACATCTAAAAATTCTCTAACCCTATTAAGCAGACCATCAGTGTTTGGTAATTTAACCTCTTTGTATCAAGTTTTCTTGCTCTATTAATTATGACTACAAATCTAATAGTATTGACAATAATGATTGTGGGGGGGGAGCTAGTTAAGAGTCTGATAGTTATTCACCAGTGAAATTAATAGATCATGAAGTTGCTGACAAAACCTCAGAATTTATGCTTTGGGTTTATCCATGACATGGTTAAAACCAAGTTCCAGTCAGAGACATAAATATTGTTCAAGGAAGACTTTTACATTTAAAAGAGGAGTGGGGGGGGGGTGGCTAGGTTGCACAGTGAATAGAGCACCGGCCTTGGAGTCAGGAGTACCTGGGTTCAAATCTGACCTCAGACACTTTATAATTACCTAGCTGTGTGGCCTTGCAAGCCACTTAACCCCATTGCCTTGAAAAAAAAAAAGAAGAGAGGAAGAAGCACTCTTTTCCTGGAGAATGAATTATTTGTCAGATAGTAAAGAAGAAATTTTATTAGAAACTTTGATTAAGGGCTCAGAAGTTAATAAGACTTGGTGAGGTATTTGGAAAAAAGTTTAGATGGGATTGGAAAAATAAAACAAACGAGATTAATTCACTTCAATAAACTGATATTTTGAGGAGAAATGGTTTTCCACAGGTAAACAATACTATTTACATAATTTTTGCACCAAATAAAGGACAATTAGAGATCATCTAAAACAGGTGTTCTTAACCTGGGGTAGGTGAAATTGTATTAGAAAATATTTTAGGGGCAGCTGGGTGGTGCAGTGGATAGAGCACTAGCTCTGGAGTCAGGAGTATCTGAGTTCAAATCTGACATCAGACACTTAATAATTACCTAACTGTGTGACCTTGGGCAAGCCACTTAACCTCATTGCCTTGCAAAAAAAAAACCCCAAAAATATTTTAGCAATTTTTCAATGTAGTTGGTTTTCATGGCAATCTAATGAATTTTATTTTTATGCAATTAAAAACATTATTCTGAGAAGAGTTTTTACTACACTGACCAAAACAACTATCAGGTTGAAATGTGGAGACTGAGATTTTTCAAGAACAAGAAATGCTACAAGGAAAATTTCTCCATACACATTTTAAAAAAATCATAAGATAGGAGGACTTTCTTGCTGGTCCTTGTTGGCCTGAGGTTAGGGAAATCTTTGAATTTCAGTTCTCTTGACTCTGGCTTAATTTGTTTGCATGTTGCTGCCTGTGAGCTCAGCCTCAATGGTGGGAACTTGTCCTGTGGTACTGGGAAAATCATTTAACTTTTATTCCTACATTGGCAAAATGGGGATAATGATTTTTGCTACCTGACTCCCAGGAGTGCTGTCAAACTCAATAAGATGATGATGATTTAATTCTATGATCTAAAAGATGTCCAGGAACATTGAGAACCCTTTGAGAATCACTGAGACTAACAGCTGGTTTACTTGTTACCATGAAGCTGTCAGAGAAATATAGGCTAAGAAGGCAAGCTATTGTCTTCTAAGTTCAGCCTTTTCCCAGCCAGGCATTTTCCATTTTCAATTCCATAATTTATTGCCTAACAACACAGACTTGTCTCATGTTTAATTATATAAGAGAGGCTATTAAAAACACATTTATTGCCCATCAATAGAGTTCAAAATACAGATTACAATTTGTCTTTATGCTACTGAATTAAATGATTATTTCAATTATATATCTTAGACTGTAAAGTGCTTGTGAAGGGGTAACTAGATATATTAGCAATCTTAGAATCAGTTACCAACTGACCTGATGTTTTAAATAAGT
Source organism: Macrotis lagotis (assembly GCF_037893015.1). Classification (NCBI taxonomy): domain Eukaryota; kingdom Metazoa; phylum Chordata; class Mammalia; order Peramelemorphia; family Peramelidae; genus Macrotis; species Macrotis lagotis. Next base: position 355,702,949 of record NC_133666.1, read on the forward strand.
TGAGTGAACTGATATGGGACTGAAAAGGACCAAAATCTTATTCTCTTTCTTGGCAACCATTCATGATTAATTCTTTACTCTCTTGAAGTGAGCAGAACCAGGAGAAAACTATGCACATTAAAAACAACATTGTGTGATGATCAACTGATAGACTTAGCTCTCCTCAGCAGTACAATAATCAAAGACAATTCTAAAGGACTTTTAATGGAAAATACCATCCACATCTAGAGAAAGAACTATCAAGTCTGAATGCACACCAAAGCATACTAGTTTCCAATTTAAAAATTTGTTTTATACTTTTTAATCCTTTCATGATTTTAGTTCCCTTTTATTCTTATTCTCCTTTCCCAACATGCCTAATAAAGAAATATGTTAACATAGTTAAACAGGAATATAATCTATTTCAGATTACTCAGTAGCAAGGGGAGAAGGGAGGGAAAGAAAAGAGGGAGGGAAATGTGGAACTCAAAATCTTACCCCCCCAAAATAATGTTGAAACTATCTTTGCATATAGTTAGAATAATAAATTAATTAATTAAAAATAAAAACAAAAAATGAATAATTCTTCTGTCTTTTTCACTTGTGATCTTGCTGCGACTTGAGAGTATTAGTACTCAGGTCCCTTTTTCCTACCTCCTTCCAAATCAAGTTGACCTTTCTCAGACACTGAGCTCTGCTATTCTCTCTTCTTCACCTCTCAAACCCTAGGACACTCTTGTGTGACTGGGGTGAGATGACAGGACTGAGGCAACATCTATTGTCTCTTTCCAGGTCTTGATATGCTCTGGAACTAAGAAAGACTATAGAATCCCAGGGAAGTACCAAACTAATAAATTCAGGACCAGGAAGAAGTTTGTGAAAGTTCACAAATCTAACATAGACTCCTTAGAAAACCAGCATTGGTTTTTAGAGCTGAATTTATCTCAGGACTGGTCTGACAATAATAGTTATTTCTAACATACCTCCTTTCCATTTGTAATCTCATTTGTTGGATAGATGCTATTATTTCCCCCATTTTAATGACGAAGAAACTGAGTGAAGTAAACTGACTTGTCCAAAGTAACCTAGCTAGTGTTTGAAGTAGAATTCAAAGTCAGATCTTCCTGAATCTAAATTCAATACTCTATCCAATAAGCAAACTTGCTGCCCCAAGTAGATACTTTACTTTTATTATGTTTCCCAATCTATTAAAATGAGGTTGGATTAGATATCTTTCAGGTTCAAAATTCTATGTTCCTCTGTTCCCAAAATGCAATCAAACTGTACATTCCCTTTGGTCCAGCAGCATCACTACTAGGACTGTGTTCCAAAGAGATCATAAAAAAGGAAAAAAAGAATGCAAAAATATTTATATGACTCTTTTTGTAGAGGCTAAGAATTGGAAATGGAGGGGATGCTCATCAGTTGGTGAATGGTAGGACAAGTTGTGGTATATGACTTTAGTGGAATATTACTAGCTATAAGAAATGATAAGCAAGTTGATTTCAAAAGGAAAAAAATAAACCTTGAAAGATTTACATAAACTGAGACAAAGTGGAGTAGCAGAACCAGGAGAGCACTGTATACAGTAACAATGACATTTTGTGATGATCAACTACGAATGACTTAGATCTTCCCAACAATACAAAGATCCAAGACAATTCCAAAGGACTCACAATGAAAAATTCTATCCATATCCAGAGAAAGAATTGATGGAATCTGAGTACAGATTGAAGCAGTTTTTTCATTTTCTTTATCTTTTTTGTGATTTTATCCTTTTAGACTGCTTCTTCTTTCCCAACATGACTAATATGGAAATATGAGCTATATTATTGTATAAATATGTATTATTTAAAATTCCTATCTTTTTAGGGAGTGGAGAGGGAAGGAAGGACTCAAAATTTTTAAAAGATGGTTGTTAAAAATTGTCTTTACATGTAATTTTAAACTGCTATTTTTAAAAAATATCCTAAGGATAAGTTTTAAAGACCCTATAACAAAATCTTATGTTCCAGTGATTTTCTTTATTTGGAGGAGGGGGGTGGGCAAACTGGAATGCATTCCCACCTCCAAAATATCTATACCAGACACCTACAGATAGCACATGAAATTCTACCATTGTTGATTTCTTCTCTGAGAAAAAATCAGGGGTGGCTAGGTGTCACAATGGATAGAAAACCAGCCCTGGAGTCAGGAGTACCTGAGTTCAAATCCAGCCTCAGACACTTAATATAATTACCTAGTTGTGAGGCCTTGGGCAAGCCACTTAACCCCATTGCCTTGCAAAAAAAAAATCTTTAAAAAAAAGAGAGTAATCATTGCTTTCTTCAGGCATCTTCTTTAAAAGTCACTTTATGGGGGCAGCTAGGTGGTGCAATGAATAGAGCACTGGCCCTGGAGTCAGGGGAACCTGAGTTCAAATTCAACCTCAGACACTTAATAATTGCCTGTGTGATCTTGGGCATATCGTTTAACCCCATTGCCTTAAATAAATGAAAATGTTTTTATACAGTCACTTTTTATATGAGGAAGATAGTACTTATTATAATACCTATCCCACATATCTTATTTTGAATTGGCTTATCAGCTCTACTGACAAAAGGGACTAGAGTAATACTGGGATTAGGGCTGTGGTGAGGTTTTGGTTCTAAAAGAGAAAGAAAGAGCATAGAAATAGGGGGATGCTGAACATACTGAAGACAAATATCATCCATTTCATCATGTAAATGATGACTGTATCTAGATGTCAGGTTGGCCACTTTGATGATTAATAACTTCACAATAAAAATCTTCTGAGGAAATGTAGGTTCCAAATTTATAATCAAATCCTGGCTCTCCCTGAAAGGTTCAGATTTAGATAATGGAACCCTTTTCCCTGGCCGACTATATATTGACTCTTTTGATGCCTGCCTGTGAAAAGCTTCAGTCCAGTGCAATCCAAGTGGGTACAACTCAATAACAATTTCACTGTCTGACTAGGATAGATTCAAAAGAGTTGTCTAGAGATTTAGCTGTTTGGCCCTTGGTATAAATCTCATCCATGAAATGATATTTGCAGAATGAAAATCAGGCCAGGAATAGAAAACAATGCTGATGGGAGTTATAGGGAGATAAGAGAGTAGGGGAAATTGTAGACTTGTTGAATCTCCCTAGGCTAGCTACTTTCATCCCAGCTCACAAATCTTCATGCTTTTGTGGTCAGTCTTTTAAACCTAGATAAAATGGAAATGTGACAGAAATTCCAGGCTATTAAGTGGTTTCCTGGCTATGGAAATGCAAACTTCTCGAGCTTTTGGAATTCAGTAACTGACAGGGGCTTAGCAGGTGAAGACTTAGGGCAGCTGCTTACAAACCACACCAGAGGAAGCATTAATGGCAAATTCCTTTGCCTTTCTGGCAGGTCCAAACAAAACTAGGGTGAGACAGCTAGTACTTTGCTTCAGTATACCAAACTGAGAATGTGACTGACTCCTTTAACAGAAACAACTGAACTTATCAAGTATTTCTCAAATATTTCATTATAAATTGAATATCAGGGGGCAGTTATGTGACATAATGAATAGAGCACCTGCCCTAGAATCAGGAGGACCTAAGTTCAAATCCAGTCTCAGACACTTGATACTGACTAACTGTGCGACCTTGGGCAAGTCACTAAACCACATTGCCTCACAAAGAAGTTTTTTAAAAAATTGAACATCTGCCACCAATACAAAAACCAAAGTTGCTTAATAATAATTTATACTTAAATTTAATCATTTTCAATAAAAACATATCATGAAATCATATAAAAGAAATCATTTAGACCTCAATGTGGACTTCTGCTATTACTCTCCATATGTGAGATTAAGAAGTTAATTGGCAAATATCCACCTTTCTTTATTCTGTGAAGGTACTAAGGTCATATAGCATAGTGGGGTGGGGGCAGAGAAGGGATAGCATAAAGAGAAATTCTGGGTAATTAGATTTAGCATTATCTTCTATCCCTCCAACATTTAAAAAACAATAAAATGCAGTTAAGATAACTAATTGGAGCCTTGGAGGAGACAAGGAATTATAAAAAGGTTACCATTCTTCTGGGCTCAAGACAAGAGGGAGAGAATCCCCATTGGCATGGCTTGAGGATTGGAGGGATACTGCAGCTAATTTCATTTATTATATGGACTTCAAGTCTTCAACAATCCCAACTGCTGCAGATCTCCCAACCCATCACTGCTTTGCTGCATGCATCCTAACTTAAATTCATGCTGGTGTGCTTTGGGGGATGGAAACTCAACTACATTGATTGCAAAGACTGAATTACTCTAAATTAGACCAAATTCTGCTTTAACCCCTAGTTAAGGTGATCCTTTATTTATTTCGACGTGACAAACTGCAACCCAGCAGGAAGATTATTACCAAGCAGGAAACTTATGGATCATAACATCCTATGATCATCCTCTAAGCCAGCTTAGCTCCTCCCATGAGGATTCCAAATCCAAGACTTCTTCCCTTACCCATTACAGAGGAAACCATCATGTAACTCCTCCAAATCTATTTTTAATGCCATGGAACTGCTTTTGTCAACAAAATTACATAAAACTGGATTCAAATTTGATGTGTAGATCCATTTAATTTGTGTGTGTGTGTGTGTGTGTGTGTTTGTGTGTTTTGCTCTCACTTTCATGGTTTCAATTTACAATTTAAAAATATTTTCATTGATATCTTGTGTTTTTACATTATTTTCATTTCCAAATATCTCCTAATCCTTTCACTTCCTATCAAGTCATTCTTTTTAGCACAAAAAATATTTTTAAAGACAGAAAAGAGGAAGCTCAGCAAAGTTGACCAACATATCAACAAAATCTGGGGAATGGTTAAAGCATTGATCTTGAAATCAAGATCTAACTTCAGATCCTCCCTCCTATACTTACTAGATATATGTCCCTAGTCAAGTCACTTAACTCCAGTTTCCTCTCTGTAAAATGAGACTAATAGTACACCTACTCACAGAGTTATTGTCAGTATTAAATGAGATAATTATATGTAAAGTGCTTTATAAATCTTAATAATGATATATAAATGTCAGCTATTATTATTAATATTCCACACTCATAGGCCTTTAACTCTTCCAAGAAGGGAGGCAGGTACATTTACTCAACTTTTCTCCAAGGTCAAACTTTGATATTAAATTCCACAGTGTTCATTTTCAGTTTTTTTATATTGTACGCTAGATGAATTAAAAAGTTTATGATCCCAGCTGTCATTCCCATTAATGAGTCAAGGACTAGAGCTTCATCTCTTCTTGAAGGTTCTATGGGTACTCCAGAGGGGTTAGGGATGATTCTCTAATTTCAATGACTAACCTTTCCTCTTGCCTCCTAACGTAACCATGGTGTGCTTCCCTTAAGTTTATTATCTAAGAATCAATCGTCAGTCAGCCTTAAACAGATTTTAGAAAAGGATATTTACTAACGTTTTACAACAAGAATATTTGGTATAAAAATCCTGCCAAAATTCTGTGACACATCATCCTCTTTCACAGATAAACACACACACACACACACACAGAGAAATAGAAGTGGGGGGAGGGGGAGACAGAGTCTGAGAATGATAGTGAAATATTCTACACATCAACAGAAAGGTGAGTCCTGGGTCCAAATCTGGGTCCAGTGCAGCCTCTGATGCCTAGCCTCGTGAAGAGGGCAGGGCACTGAAACTCTCTTACTCTCAGCTCTTACATCTGCAAGATGAGATTAGTTATTGTTGTAGTATCTGTCTCAATGTGTGGGTATGAATTTCAAATGAGATCATGTACAGAAGGTGCTTTGGAGATAGGGAAGTCCCATGTAAGTCATCATTATTATAGTCCCTTATTTGAGTTTATTAACTTTCTAGGTTCTTCGTAAAGTTTAGACTCCCCCCCCGCCCCCCCACCCGTCCTGTAATACTGGACCCTGCCCTTTTATTTTTCTTTTTAGACTGGTAGAAAAGCAGTTGATTGGAGAACAAAGAGCTTTATCTGAGGTCTATATCACCAGTTTAAAATCCCTCCCCTGATTCTGGTCCCTGAAGCAATTCTCCTTAATTCATTTCAGTTGAAAGAGGACTCAGGTCCTGTGATCCAAGTCCTTTTTATAGATGAAGAAATGGAGGCACAGAAAGGTTAAGTAACTTGCTCAGGGTCACACAGGTAGTAACAAAAGCAGGTATAAAGGAGGCCTTCTGACTCCAAAGACAATTATCAATAGTTCTCATTTATATAATGTTGGAGGTTTACAAGGTGCTTTGTCCACAATAAATCTCATTTTACAAATGAAACTGAGACTCTGAGAGATTAAATAATGATGATGATGATGATAACTAACATTCATATTGTGCCTACAATGTTCTAGGTTGCTGCTGCTGCTGTTGCTTGTCCTTCATTCTCTAAGAAGATCACGGCATCAGGGAGGTGATGCCTTGACAAGTACATGAATGAGATTTGAGTGAGGGGGCTGTGCTAAGTCATCAGCCTTACTTTTTCTTTCAGAACCATCTGATTCCAGGTCATATATGAATCAGGATGCCTGGAGATGGCCCTGGATGTGATATAATCAGGGTTAAGTGACTTGCTCAAGGTCACATAGCTAGTGTCAAGTGTCTGGGACTGGATTTGAACTCTGGACCTCCTGACTCCAAGGCCAGTACTCTGGCCTACCTACCTACACTGTGTTAAGCACTTCACAAATATGATCTCTTTTAATGTTCACAACAACCCTGAGAGGTAGTTGCTATTATTATCTCTTCCAAATGAGGAAACTAAGGCAAATAGAGGTTAGGTGACACCAGGTTAAGTATCTTAAGTTACAATTGAATTCAGGTCTTCCTGACTCCAGATCCCAAGCTATACAACCTAAATGACATGCCCAGAGATCATCCCATGAGTAAAAGTCAAAGTTGAGATTTGAACCCGGTTTTCCTTATTTTAGATCTTGTGCTTTTTTCCCACTACACCACAGATGTTCAAAAAGCATTTATTTACTGGAGTCTGTGGTGTAATTACCCATCCCCAACACATACATACATGCTCAGTTGCCCTTCTGTGACTTTTTTTGTCCCTTGAAGCTGGCCTTGATGTTTGACTTAATCTGATTTTCCCAGGAAAAAATGTTGAGGATGCACAGGGGACCACACAGCATGAACTGCCCCGGCCTAAATCCACTAGAAAAGAGGCAGTTCTGGCTCAAGGCAGGCAGGAATGTGTCTCCAAATTGGCCATGGTACAAACTTTCTGTCTAAGCTTATCCCTCCCTGCTGACCATTAAACTGTGTTTCTTATCAGAGAAGCTGACATACCCAATTCCAGGAGCCTAGGAAAGATCTCAGAAACTGTCAATCTGAGAAAATCACCTATATAAAGCTACCAGTTTATAACCAAGCAGTGGTGGAGGAGGAATGTACACAGTTTGTCAGACCTTATAGATGTTTCCATTAATTATTAAGAGGAGAGTTTCCAAGTAGAGGAATTTTTAACCTTTTGCTCCATTAATGGAAACCTTAATAGTTGGTGCAAAAACTCCTGGAGGTAGGAAGTCTTTGGGTATGCTAGAGCCTCAAGTAATGGAAGATTTGGAATTAGCTGGCCTAGGGAAATGAAAATTCCCAGAACTGATCTTATTATTGGCTGTATGTAGGAGTCTGGCTTTGGAACTGAGAATGACTGAAGGCAGAAATCTCGAGTAGGTGAATAGCCTTGTGAGGTTTCAAGGGGCTATGTTTGACCTGGTGAGCAGTTGTAAAAGTCATAAAGGAATACCAGGTAAAATGGGTACATTTATATGAAAATATCCATTTTTTGTCATATAGATAAAATACCTTTGTGCAAAGTAAAAATAATATTCATTTATGTCCTTTTTTGAAAGTATTTTCCCATATACTGCTACCTTGGTTGTACTCTGCAACAATAATATTTATTTACTAGCCTTTATATAATACTTTATAATTTATAAAGTTTTATACAACTTTTTAGAAATTTATAAATTTTATGCAAAAATTATACAATTTTACAAATATTATCTTATTTGATCATCACAGCAGACCTGGGAGACAAAATCTTTCTTTGATTATCCTCAAATTACAGAAGACAAACCTGAGACTGGAAGCAGATAAATAACTTACCCAGGGGTTCTACAACTAGGAATGTCTGACACCAGGTTCTATCTATCTACAACATCTCTATAAGCAGGTAAGTAATGAGTAATGTCTTTATAAAGAAGAAAAGATAGGGGATAGAGACTGGACCTATGATTTGTTTTATTCAAAAAGAACTCCTGGATGTGTCAACTCCCTCTATTAATACAGGTCTGTGCCTTAGCTATCTAGGAATCTGAGAGCTTAAATAACTTTTCCAGATGAGAAAACTAAGAATAAGTAAAAGCTGACAATGTTATACAGCTAGTGAGTAGTGAGATGGAAACCTGGGACCAACTTTTTTTCTCTAATCTATAGATTTTTCCACTAAAGTGCACTGTATTTCAATAAGGAAGAGCAAAGAAGGCAAGGTTTAAGTTATACCTTGGAGAAAGAGTAGTGTAAAGGGCAGTTTTGTATGTTAATTTTTCCTTTTATTGGTGTTAAATCTGTGTGTAGATTTAGAGAATTAGAGAAGCAGCCGGGCATAGTGGACATAAAGCTAGTCTTGGAGTTGGGAAGAATTACTTGGATACAAATCCTGCCCCAGCCAAATAGTGATTGTGTGCCTCTTAACCTCTCAGAGTGCCTGGCAACTTGCTAAGATGGCAATTTGCAGAGAAGGCATCAAACTGCATTAATTGATTAAATGGAACTGGAGTGCTAATCACCAGTAGTTAATGGTGGGGAAAATGTACTGGAATGGGGACTGGAGCTGATAGAGTTAGGGAAAGTCACTAGTTACACTTTCATTCATATCCGTGACTTGTTGATCATGGTGGGGGAGTTACTGGGTCTCCTTTGCTACTTCCAGACTCTGGAATGGTTCCCACCATTACTCAGTAATGACTCTTTCTTTGAGGTTCATTCAATCCCTATTTATCATTCAATCAAGATTCTATTACTTATTCTCCTTCCTTCTTCAAAGACTTCCCTGCATGGCTCATATTCTTTCTCTTCTTTGTCTCCTGCCCACATATTAGAAGATTTTGTTGTTTAGTCATGGCCAATTCCTCTTAACTTATAAGGCAAACAGACTTTAAGTGACTAGCCCAGGATCACACAGCTAGTAAATGTCTGAGGTCAAATTTGAACTCAGATCTTCCTGATTCCAGGTCTGGCATTCTATCCACTGAACCACCAAAGCTGACTCCAATTAGGAAACTACAACCTAAATACTGATCCTCCCTGAAATGCCCCAACATCCCTCAATCTACTTAGTTTCTTTGACTTCCACCCTCTTAGCTGTATACAGAGATGGTCATATCCTTAGTCATGTCATTAATCATAAGTGTATGCTGTTTTTCATGAACTTCTAAATTCCTTTGTCTTATAATAATGTTTTATTATTCAATCTTTTCCTCTGCTTCATAACCCTTAACCCTATTCTTCATCCTCACTATGCCCCCATTCCTCAGTTCATTCTTAGACCTTCAAACCTATATTAGCTACATATGTCCTTTTCCCTTTCCCATCTTGATTCCTTGGTGAAACAACTCAGCTTTGCTCTTTCTTTCTATTCTCTTGGCATATCTCTGATTATGTCTTGTCAAGCTCTGATCCTGGATTATTTCCAGAATCTGCTTCTTTATACCTATTTATAAGCTACTGAAAGGAGCTGGGGAAAATCATAAAATCATGCTGATTGATTCCAATTCAAATTTATGTTATTTAATTTTAGCTGAGCCATTAAGTTCCAACTAATTGATTAGTCCCCAATATTAGTCCCTAAAACTTTTGTTCTAAATCTTCTTGTACCTCCTCAAGCCCTCCATAATATTCCTTACTTTGATTCTTATTTAAGGGTCTTGATTCATATTTCATTAAAAAAAATTGAAGCTATTCACTAAGAAACTTTCTCTCCCCCTTTACTTCCTCCTTATTTCATCATTCAGACATCTATCTCTACTACATTCTCTTTAAAGAAAAATCTTGAGTGAAGAAGTGACCATTCTCTTGATGAAGTCAGTTTCCATTTACTTCCAGCTTCATCAGCAGATTGCATTATCATTCCCGTTCTCTGTTTATCTTTAATTTTTCTCTCTTGACTTATTTCTTCCCTAGTGTTTGCAAATATACTTTTCTATCTCCTCTTCTTCCTTATTCTTAAAAAACCCTTCCTTGATTCTCTGTCTCCAGTAATCATTGTCTTTTATCTTCACTTCTTGTGCTCAGCTCAATTTCTTTGTTAAATTTTATTTATTTATTTTTGAATTTTACAATTTCCCTCTAATCTTGTTTTCCCTCCCCCCCCCCCAGAAGTCAGTCTTCTAGTCTTTACATTGTTTCCATGCTATACATTGATTTAAGTTGAATGTATTGAGAGAGAAATCATATCCTTAAGGGGAAAAAAATGTAAGAGATAGAAAAATTGCATAAGATTATAATTTTTAAAAAAAATTAAAGGTAATAGTCTTTGGTCTTTGTTCAAACTCCACAATTCTTTCTCTGGATACAGATGGTATTCTCTATCACAGACACCCCAAAATTGTCCCTGATTGTTGCACTGATGGAATGAGCAAGTCCATTAAGATTGATCATCAACACCATGTTGCTGTTATGATATACAATGTTCTGCTTCTGCTCATCTCGCTCAGCATCAGTTCATGTAAATCCTTCCAGGCTTCTCTGAATTCCAATACCTTCCTGGTTTCTAACAGAACAATAGTGTTCCTTGATGTACATATACCACAATTTGTTCGGCCATTCCCCAATTGTTGGACATTCACTCAATTTCCAGTTCTTTGCCACCATAAACAGGGCTGCTTATATTTTTGTACAAGTAATGTTTTTACCCTTTTTAATGGTCTCTTCAGCATATAGACCCAATAGTGGTATTGCTGGATCAAAGGGTATGCACATTTTTGCTGCCCTTTGGATATAATTCCAAATTGATCTCCAGAAAGGCTGGATAAATTCATGGCTCACACAATATATTAGTGTCCCAGATTTCCCACATCCCTTCCAACATCGATTATTGTCCTTTCTGGTCATATTGGTCATTCTGAGAGATGTGAGGTGGTACCTCAGAGATTCAGCTCAATTTCTTAAGAAATCTTCCTCTACTTATTTTCTTTTGTTGTTGTTGTGGTTATTGTTCAGTCGTGTTCAACTCTTGTTACTCCATGTGAGGTTTTCTCTCCGGCTATTTTACAGATGAGGAAATTGAGATAAGCAGGGTTAAGTGATTTGCCCAAGATCACACACAGTGTCTTAGACCAGACTTGAACTCTGGAAGATGAGTTTTCTTGACTTCAGATGAGACACTCTACCCCCTGTGCCACTCTCTTCTAAATAAACTCTTTGCAATATGACTTCTGATTTCATTATTCAAATGGCATGCTGTCTCCAAATTAGTTAACTTCCAAACCTAATGATCCTTCCTCAATCCTCATAGTTATTGACCTCTATGAGCTTTTAGCAAAATAGCCTCAATACTTCTGTCTAGTTTTAATTCTTTCTTGGTTCTCTTACCAATTTGCTCTATCAGTCTCCGCTTTGAGACCATATCCGCTAATGTGAGAATTCCCTAAGGCTCTGTCCTGTTCCCCCTCTCCCTATATATACTATCTCACTTGATCTCATCAGCTACTGTTCAATTATTATTTCTTTTAAGATAATCCCAGATCTATATATCCAGTCCCAATTTTTCTTGTGAGCTCATCTACATTGTCACCTGCCTTTTGGAATGTCAAATTAAATGTCCAATAAGCATCTCATACTGAACAAGCCTGACACATAGCTTATTATATAATAACCCTTTCTTCTTCCCAACTTTTTCATTATTGTTGAAGACACAACATTTTTCCAGTTTCAAACTTGTCTCTCCCCCACAATAATCCATCTTCTATTCAGCTGCCCAGGTAATGTGTCTAAAGCATGGGTTGACCATGTCAGTCCCCTGCTCTATGGGTTCCAGTAGTTCCCTATTTCTTTTAAGATCAAATATCAACTTCTTTGTTTGGCATTTAAAGCTCTTTATAACCTGGTCCCTTCCTGTCTTTCTACATTTTTTTTCCTCTTACTCTCCTTCATTTACCCTATGTTTGAGGCACCCTAACCTATTTACAATCCCCTGACCATGACACGCCTCAAATCTCTGTTTCTTCTGCACTGCCCCATTACCTCTACCTCTGGTTTCCTTAATCTTTTTAAGACTTGGCTTAAATCTGACCTAATTCAGGAGACCTTTCCCAGTTTGTCCAGCCACTAATGTCTGCCATTTTCAAAGTGCCTTCACTAGCTCAGCACATATCTTATAATTACCTAGTTGTTTACAAGTTGTCTCCTCCATTAGAACATAAGTCCTCCATCTTTTTGTTTTATCACTAGAAGTCATATCACAGAGAGTTTATTTAGAAGAGAGTGGCATGGTGGGTAGAGTGACTCACCTGGAGTCAAGAAGACTCATCTTTCAGTTAAGTTCTTAGAGTAAGAAGCACTCATGATATACTTGTTTATTTGACTCTACTGCTTTTGTTTTTTAAGATATGACTTATTTTGCCTGAAATTTTCTATTCAGGGTAACTAGTAAATTCTTAGTTTCCTTAATAGAATGTGGAATGAATATTGAGTCACCCTGGTCCAAAAACTTGCATTTGGTTGTCTCATATCAGTCAGTGGAAAGTATATATTGTATGTCTATAGTAGAGGTCATCTATACTGAGCAGTCATGGTAGAAGGCTGTATAAAATGAATTGTAATAAATCAGAAGTATAATTCACAGAGAAGCACTGCAGGCTCCCATCCTTAAATACTACCAGGGAAGTGAAATGCCTTATTGTTGGTATCTAAAAGGTTTCCTTTGTCCACTAAAGTACTTAATGAAATAATTTAAAGACCCTAGTGAATAGTCAGGCAACATCTGTCATGGTCATCTATAATGTGTTAAATCAGACTTCCTTATTATATTTTCAAGAGGCATAATTTTTATGTCTCCTCAGGCAATTAGAAATCAAGAGAGGATTTGTGTGTTTGTCTTTTTTTTTAGGTTTTTTTGCAAGGCAAATGGGGTTAAGTGACTTGCCCAAGGCCACACAGCTAGCTAATTATTAAGTGTCTGAGGTCAGATTTGAACTCAGGTACTCCTGGCTCCAGGGCCAGTATTCTATCCATTGCGCCACCTAGCTGGCCCACGTGTTTGTCTTTTAAAGATATTTTTGCAGCAAGGAGTAGCTAGGAATTCCTGAACCCCCTGTGCAACTTCCCAAATACAATATAGATCATTCTTTTCCTTTTAAAAAAATTGAGGGCCCAATTTAACCTTTACTTTCTGATCCAGATATGTACTAACTTATGTCACTAATCATCCAACAACATGTCATTGTTTAGAAATAGGTTAGGTATCTTTCATCTACTTAGATTTCCAAAATGAATTGTTAGACCAATCTGTTTAGAGTAATTATGGGTCATTAAGGAGATACTTTAATTTCTTGAAGCTAACATCGAGTATAATCTGTTGAGTTATGCCTTAGAGAGGTATGATGGTAGGAATACTTTCTGGAATATGATAGTTCTATAAATATTTTAAATAGTATAGCTTTTTAAAGATTAGTTACATTTTTGTTTGTTCAGAGAGGGAGAGGAATCAGGGTTAAGTGATTTGCCCAGGGTCACACAGCTAGTAAATGTCTGAGGCTGAATTTGAACTCAGGTCCTCCTGACTCCAGGGCTGCTGTGTCACCTAGCTGTCCTCCAATAGTTACATGTTGATAGAATTCTAACTTCTTCCATATTTACTTAGGTCAGGAATCTTCCAGATTATGTAGCCTTTGTGGCTACATACTAAGAAAGTCAGATGTTTCCCTTACCTGACTCCTCCCTAGGTAGCAGATTCCTAAGTAACAATCTTGGATCATATTAGAGTATCCCCACCAGGTCTGTGTTAGATCTTTTTGTATTATCCTAGCTGTAGCGAATTTGAGAATATGTTTAGTGCTGATTGTTCTTGGCTCCATAGTGGCTAATTATGACTCTGTACTTGTGTACTGAATCCCAGTTAGTAAAGAATTGACTAGAATTCAAGTCTTTGGATAGAGAGTCCATTACATCATATCTATCTCTTCCTTTTTAGCATTTTTTAGGTCATCAATAGCATTTTTCCTCCTAGGCTCAAGACTTGAAATGCCATTTTCTATATCTCTTAAAGTCTGAGGCTGAGCACCCCCACTCAAGTGTCTCTAGTGACTGAAATGTGATAGCATCAGCATGGGACACATAATAGACCTGATATCATGACCCCACATCAACCAATATACTCATTTCTCTTTTGAGAAGAAGTAAAACTCTCCCTGGACAAGGGAGGATAAATCAAGTAAATGAAGGTTCACCCTTTCCATTAAGTAAATTCTGGAACCACTAGCCCTATGCCATATAGCAAGGTACACTGATGGGGAATGGAAAGAAATGCTGCTCTCTTGAGTTCTCTACTAATTCTCTATTCACTAGAATTCCCCTGAAAATACTTGTTTTTAAATGTGCTGTTGAACTTTCACTCCACAAAACATGGGAGAATTAGGAACTCTTCTTATCCCCTGAAATCTGGCTCTCATAAAATAAGAGATGGACATGGGTCTACCTTGCTTACAAAATTAAGAGGAATGCTTTTATAATAACTTTATTAATGATCTTCCAGCTATCTCTATTTTGGAGTTTTTCAAGAGGGGGGAATGGGAAGGGAGGGTATGTGCATACACTTTGAAACTTGTCAGAAGCCTAATTTGACAACGAATATCCTTTTTGGAGGACAAGATTAGAAGTAAATGGAAGGAAGACATAAAGAATTTGAAATCCTTTTTAAATTAAAAGAAAAGAAAGATAACTCAAGAAAATAATGTAAGGAGAAGCCGCTAACCATAAAGTTGAGAAACATGCAAATAGTTTTGTAAATCAGGATAAGATTTGACCAGGATTCCTCTTTCTTTATCAGGAGATTTGATTTACAAAAACAATACCCTTCACATCCTGCTTATGTCAATGTCAGAAATAGTGTGTGATGCTTTGTTTCCTTCTCCCCTTGGCATTGCCTACAGAGCCAGTCACCATAATACTTAAGGCTAGTCCATCCAGAAAGAGATCTTCACTGGGAATTCCAGAGAGTTGATCTTTCAGAATGAAATATGAATCAAGGTATGATTTACATGTGTCTTAAACTTAAGGTTTTCTTTCATATAATATGCAAAAATAAAACCCTAATTTGAATGTAACCTCTCCTATAGATGCTATGTATTTTTTGAGATATAAAATGAAAATGATGATTTCAACCAAAGGGGACATGAAGGACTAAGTGTAGCTTTGAACTTATAAAAATAAAGCAATTTTTAAAAGTCAAAGTGAATGTTAGTGATATTTATTACATTTGATTCTAATTGAGGCAGCCAGATGGCACAATGAAAAGAATTTTGAACATGGAGTAAGGAAGACCTGAGTTCAAATCTAACTTTAGACTTTTATTAGCTATGTGACCTTGGGTAAGTCATTCAATCTCTGTCTCAGTTTCTCCAATTGAAATAATAGCACTTATTTCCCAAGATTACAGTGAGGATCAAATGAAGTAATATATGTAAATCATATTACAAAATTTAAAATATTATATAAATGCTATTATTACATTTGATTCTAACTAACTTATAAAGTATAGGTTTCTATAGTTGACTATTTATAAAAAGTCAGTAATGATCGATATTATGGATCTATACTACATAACAGCTGTATAAAGCAAATACAGATGCTTTCCTGAGAAATGATTCTTTTTCAATTTTAGCTATATGTCTGCTAAATAAACAAATGTCATTAAAAGAAATCTACTCTCTCAAAACCATTTTAGAAAATTATTAAGATATGAGCTAGAACTTTTCCAGTATTTCATATTTTGCAGTCATAGTCATTCTAATGATAGCTTGTGATATTTATCTTCTTGTGGGGGGGATCATTGTGGCTAATTATCCTCCATTCGTTTGGAGCTTTGGGAATGACTGGGTCATTTTAGTATATCAGATGCTCAATCAGAAGAGTCTATGACTGGCAGCATTGCAAAGAGCTTTTCAACGGCAGTAGAAAAATATGTTTTATTTCACAAAGGCCTGAAGAACATTGGAGAAAAAAGGGGGGGAAAGGCCCAATCTCAAACCTTTTGCAGATTGGCTAGTGTTACATTACTTAGAATATTTCCCTAGTGGGTAGTAAATTTCTCTGTCAGATTGAAAGAATACATTAAGTACAATTCTTGTGGTCTTCAGATAAAGATGAACTCAGCAAAATGCAAGAATGTTCATCCTCCAAGGACTAAATAATCTCTAAATTCTAGGAGGTATTTGTCTATACAGTCTACTTTGAAGATGTTTGATATTTGAAGAAGGTTGAACTGGTTGGTGATTTCAGGGAATGCAGTTTTTCCAGTGAGGCCCTGCAAATTTGTCTATACAGTCTACTTTGAAGAGGTTTGATATTTGAAGAAGGTTGAACTGGTTAGTGATTTCAGGGAATGCAATGTTTCCAGTGAGGCCCTGCAAACAAAGTTCATCTCAGTGTACACAGCAACTCTCTGAAATTATTTGTTTCAGAATCAAGATTTTTTTCTGTTTCACCTCTATTAGGATTATATTGACTATTGGCAAGCAAATGCACATTTGTAGGATAGGGAGTATTAAGAATGGAAGAACCTTCGAGACTGAGTCCAATCTTTTCATTTTACAGATGAAGAAGATGAAGACTAAAGAGAGTTGAAACAACCTACCCAAGTTTACATATGTAGTTAGTAGCAGAATCATAATTTGAACTCATGTCTGATGACATAAAATCTAGTATACTTTTCATGCTTTTCCATTCTAGGATAAAAGTTTGTCATTATATGGTATCAGAGAATTTTCTTTGGGTCATTTTCCCCTAGAGATAGTGAAGGGATTCCTGCTACTGACTTAATTAGATGGTAGAATTCTCCATCCTGAAAGAGATCCCAGGTAAACATTGTATGTTCATTTCCATTGCAGATCAAGGCCATGGAAGTGGTTTGAATTTGTTTGAAGGGAAAATGCTTTACAATCAACATAATTTTTCTTCCTTGCTTCATCCCTGCTTTACCAGCTGTGAGTGACTGGTACAATGTCCTACCCACTCCTTGTCAGTGGTGGCTCTGACTTTGAAATCCAATTACAAACTCACCTTCAGAAAGCCACTGACATGTTCGTTGCACACTGAGTTATAAATTACTAACAGGGGGAATGGTTATTGTTTGCATTTTGGTGACTCAGAATGAGTATAGATGGCAATTGTTTTTGATCTGGCCAAAAACCCTGAGGATCTTCCCCTCTCAGGTGTCTGTGTGTGTGTGTGTGTGTGTGTGTGTGTGTGTGTGTGTGTGTGTGTGTGTGTATTTATTTATTTATTTTCCCATGGCATATGGAGCCATCTCCAGTCCTTCTCATCTATATCTTGCCACTGGACCCAGAAGGTTCTAGAAGTGAAAAAGAGACTAATGACTGTGTAGCCCTGTGTCACTTAAATCCAATTCACTTGCAAGTCAAGACATCATCTTCCTATTGTCTTTGGTCCTCTTCAAGAATAAAGGACAAGAGGGTGTCTAGGTGGTACAGTGGATCGAACACTGTCCTTGGAGTCAGGAGTACCTGAGTTCAAATCCAGCCTCAGACACTTAATAATTACCTAGCTGTGTGGCCTTGGGCAAGCCACTTAACCCCATTGCTTTGCAAAAAAAAAAAACTAATAAAAAAAAAAGAATAAAGGACAAGCAACAAACAATCACTCCAGACATGGTGAATATCATTATCTCCCTTGAAGATGCTTTTCAATTGATGGAGCTAGAAGGCAGGTTGTAAGACATTAAGGAATATGTGGGTAATGAGAAGCTAGAGAAGTCAGTGTAGTATATCTTTTCTCAAAGTTTAGTGATAAAAAAGAGGAAGTGATCAGAGAAAGATATGGGAGGTGATATGGGACAACAAAGGGCAGATAGATGACACAGTTGATAGAACACTGGATCTGGAATCAGGAAGACCTGAGTTCAAATCCACCCATAGTCACTTAATAGCTGTGTTACCCTGGGAAAGTCACTTAACCCTGTTTGCCTCAGTTTCCTCATCTATAAAATGAGCTGGAGAAGGGAATGGCAAACCACTCCAGTGTCTTTGCCAAGAAAACCCCAAATAGGGTCACAAAGACTGAACAACAACAACAACAACAGCAACAGCAACAGCAACAAAATAGTAACTAAAAGATCTTAGGGCAAAATTGGGGGTCTACTCTGCAGCATTGAATGCTAAAGGAAATGAAAAAGGAAGTAGACATTATTTCAGTTCTTAAAGGCCTTCTAGACTTTTGAGATCCAGAGGAAAGAAATGGAATAAAAGATTGGAAGTTAAAGAGATGCAGACTTCTACTTAATGTAAGGAATAATTTTCTAGCAATTTAACTTGTCCAAAAATGAAATGGACTTTCATGTGAATTAAGAGTCCACTTATTGGAGGTGTTGAAACAGAGGCTGGACAGACACCTGCCTAGATGGTCTAGTGGAGATTCATGCTCTGGGTTGGATTAGATGACCTCCAATCTTTTGTTTTTTGCGATTCTATGGAAACAGAGGAGATAAATATGTGATTTTAAAAAATGATTATATGCAATATTCCATTTAGTTAGTCTGTCAGTCAACAAGTATTAATAAAGCATTCATTGTATGCCTTACTGGAAATATAAATACAAGAAACTTTTAACCTAATGGAAGAAGCTGAAAAGGAATACAGTGGGAAGAAATGAAGACACCTGGGCTCAAGGGACAGGAGATGGAGAGAAATAGAGCAGTGCAGCCAAATGGGAAATGAAAATATGACCTAGGTGTTCTTCTCCTTAAATAGAAGTTCTGGGAGAAGCCCTCTACCCCAGTCAAAAGGAGGGACCCCAGGAGCAGAGGGTACTTTTGAAGTGAGTTCTGGGACTGAAGTGATACTCCAGGATGAAGAATTTCTGGGAGATGATTGAAAAGTTGCTTTGTTTTTTTAAAAAATTATCTTATTTTAAATATTCTGTACTTAAGAAATAAAACAAGCATTTCCACAATAAAGTAGAATAGAAAAAAGAGGATTACATTTGAAACTACAAATTTCTTAAGTATAACTTACTTTTCCTTTTAAATATATAATAAAATTATCACGTATCTTTGTCTCCCTTACCTCTATGCTAGAAATGACTAACACTAGACATAAATATGGATGTGTATATATGTACATCTCTGGGTGAGAAATGAAACTATATACAGGTAATGAATAATGTGAAGGAATGAATGACTGGATAAACTGGTGCTTTGACCCAAAAAAGGTTGCATAAATTGAAGAAGAATTGCCACCATGATTCTCATATTGACAGCCTGGTGGTGTGTTCATATGCTGTTGTGGGTAGAAGTGCTGAGCAGAAGTTCTCCTCTCTTTAGTTTTCAGAAAGTCAGTGATCTTGACTTCCTCAGTTCATCCTCTCTACTTGCCAATCTATAGAGAAGTAGATTGTGGACCTACCTTATCAAAATGTGCTCAAAGCCTTCACTTACTACCTGACCAGTCTCTTTTTAAACTGAAGGCATTTCAGGATTC
The DNA here is from genome assembly GCF_037893015.1 of Macrotis lagotis. NCBI lineage: Eukaryota > Metazoa > Chordata > Mammalia > Peramelemorphia > Peramelidae > Macrotis > Macrotis lagotis. The sequence continues at coordinate 355,722,670 of NC_133666.1, forward strand.
TGGTTATGTGGAATAATGACATTTGGCTCTACATAGAAGACAAACATCTGGAAAGTAACATGAAACATATAATAGCAATATTGACAGAAGCAATAGCAACAAAAATAACTAGCATTTATATAGCACTTAGTATCTGTTGGGCATCATGCTAATTACCTTACAATTATTGTCTCATACCTTTTTTGGAGAGCAGTTTGGAACTATTTCTAAAAGTCTATATAACTATGCATGCCCTTTTGTCCAGTAATAATCATAACTAGATCTGTATTCCAAAGAGATCATATGAAAGAGTAAAAAACACACATGTACAAAAATATTTATAGCAGCTCTTTTAGTAGTGGCAAAGAATTGGAAATTGAGGGAATATTGAGGAATGGTTGAATAATTCATGGAATATGAATGTGTGGAATTCTATTGTTCTGTAAGAACTCATATAAAGCCAGACTTCAGAAAAACCTGGGAAGATGTTTATAAATTGATGCTGAGTGAAGTGAGTAAAACCAGAAGAGTACTGTACACATTATCAGCAATATTGTGTGATGATCAACTATGATGAACTTGCTCATCTCAGCAGTATAATAATCAAAGACAATTCTAAAGGTCTTGTGATGGAAAATGCCATCCACATCTATAGCAACTGAATGCAGGCCAAAACTTACTGTTTTCAATTTTTTAATTGTCTTATGTTTTATGTTTCTTTCCCTCTCATGGTCTTTTTCTTTGTGTTCTGATTCTTCTTTCACAATATAATTAAAACGGAAATATGTTTAGCATAGATATACTTGTATAACCTATATTAGATTATTCTCTGTCAGAGGGGAGGAGGGAGGGGAAGGAGGAAGAAAAATGTGAAACTCAAAACCATGCAAAAAAAAATGATTGTTGAAAACCATCTTTGCATATAGTTAGAAAAATAAATAAATTTATTTTAAAAAATTATTATCTCATTCTAACTTCACAACAATTCTGAGAAGTTTGTGCTATTATTATCCCTGTTTTACTGCTGAGAAAATTAAGGCAGTCAGAGGTTAAAGGACTTATCTAGGAAGTCTCTTAACTCATATTTGAACTCAGATCTTCTTGACTCTAGAGAAGAGCATCTATCGATGATTAAGTAAATAAACAGAGCACAATAACTAGAACAATAAATGCTGAACATATAAAAAACTTAGTAAGAGGTTTAATGCTTCTTTTCAACTCAAGAAGTAGGCCCCCATCAGATTTAGGGTGGATCTGGACCCAGGAATTTCAGTAAATACTCATTTTGAGTTTGTTTAATGGGGGCTACCATTCCCCCATCCAATGCTTGCATGGTTAGATGAAGAGGTAGAAAACCTCTGGAGGAGCTATTATTTTGGGATTCAGAATTCAGTATTCAGATGGACTTAGTCTCTTGGCCCAGACAGGGATGTGAAATTTGTGATTTGGTGCTATTTTTTTCTCCCATTTTAGTAGTATATTATTTGTGAGAGTCTGCTTTAGGACTTAACTAACCCATCATAGAGTAAGTTGAGTGGATTGAGTGCTCTGGCAACAAGCTATGTCAACATTGACCTGACATCCCCATTGTCTGACCTTGAGCGAGGGAAATGTGAGCAGGCTACATCAAGTCACTTCCTCTCTTCCTTATCCCAAAGACCCCTGCTGCTATCCACACTGTATGCATGTGCAGTAGTAATGGAGCAGTGAGGGGTATTGTATACCCGGAAGGGTCTATTTAATTTTTGCATCTCCCACATTGAGATCACTGCCTTGCACTTTTATGTATATAGGGCAGGACCTATAATTTCATTGGTATAGGGAACTTACAATGAGGAAATTCATTGTTTTAGAGGTTGAGGGACTTATCCAGATAGCTATCTGGCTTCTGACTCCAAGGCCAATTCTCTGTATTGTCTCATGCTATCTCTTTGTTTTGTATATAATAGATCTTAATAAGTTCATTGACTTAAATTGAATTATATGGATTCTTCTTTTTTAACTCCTACTTGTGGTTGACTTCATACATTAAAGAGGCTCTTTTGAGAATTCATAATAATATATGAATTCTGGGGCTTTTTCAGAGTGAAAACATCTATATAATGCAGCTTGAATTTTGGAATATTTCTTAATAATACACCTTAAATTTTGGAATATTTCTGACAAACATTCCCCCAACACTTGTCCCTGCTTCTTTATTATTAAATTCATTCCTCATTTATATCATGACTCAAAGTCACCTTCTCCAGAAGATATTTCTTTACTCTCCCTCCTCCCCCATTTCCTCCTTTGAGTCTCACTACCTTTAAAGGTAGATCATTTTAAAAGACTGTTTTATTTCAGACTTCTGATTTCAGTTGTTTGGGAAAGCTCGCTCCACAGAGTAAAAATCGTCAATATTCCTGATAACCTAGAACCATAAAATCTGGGGCACTGAGATGTGATTTATTTACACCCATTTAGCTAGTAGGTGTAAGAGGTGGTCCATGAAGTCAGCTCTATTGTGCTTTTCTGCCTCACCAAGTATTGATATTGATTATTGCCTCCATTCCATGACTGATGAAACCCAGAAGTAACTTCTGAGTCAAATTTGGTGTTCTTTGTCTTCTATCACCTGGTCTACTTATCCCATTAATATGATTTTTGACTTGTTTCATAAAATGCTAAAATTTTGTTTGGGTAACAAATGCACAGCACATACACACATCTATTAATTGCAATAAAAGTGTAAATGATAGAGAAGCCTCTCTAGTCCTTAACTTCTTTAGAGACTAAAAAAAAGGATATTTAACTATGGTGTGATCTAACAAACTGGAAAGACTTCTAGTGGGGACAAGTAAAGGGAACTTGGTCTAGTAAAAACCAGAGAGAAAACCTGTCTGTGAATGAAAGCCAAGATCAACAGATGGTAGAGACAGACTAGAGAGGAAGAATCTGGGTGAATGAACACTATGACTCAGCAAAAATTGTGAAAGCTAATTTCTTATGCTGAGGGAAGTATTGAATCCCCACCTTGAAGTCTCATCTTTACTTTCTTTTATCTTGAAAGTGGGCAGCTGGTATACATCATGCTATTACCCTAGATCCAATTGACTCATGTAACAACATTCCACCTAACATTGCATGACTATTTACTGGAAATGATGTAAAGGGGAACTAGACAATCCTGGAGACTGTTTCCAGTCTTAAAATTTGATGTTTTTATGGGATAAATTAATAGTATTAAGCAAGATATATCTATATGTTAGGCTGTATCCTTTGTTTACAATGACTATGGACAAATTATCAGTATATACTCAAGTTCCATGTAACTTGCAGTTTCTTGGTAATATCTTAAACTTCTGTAAATGACTCTGAGCTACATATCAATTGTAACATTAAGTTATATACAGTAACAATAATGAAAGAAAGTATATGAGGGGCCTGAAAGTTGACCTTGTGGTTTGGAGAACTAATAAAAATTTTATCCAATGTGTAGGAAATTGATTCAAATATATAAGAATAAGAGACATTCCCTAGTGAATAAATGGTCAAAAATTGTGAATAAGCAACTGTCAAAAAAAAATAAAAATGAAAATGAAATATAAGCTATAAACAATCATGTGAAAAAAGTACTCCAAATTATTAGTAAGAAAAATAGAATAAAACACCTGTGGGGTTCTATTTCATATCTATCAGATTGGAATGATGGCAAAAAAAAGGAAAATAATTATTGGAAGGACTACTACTATAGGTAGACTAATATACGGTTGGCAGGACTATAAATTGGTTCAATCTGTTAAATTTGGAAGTATACTCCCACAAACCCCTAATACCTTATTTAAACATGTACTCCAAAGTGATTAAGAAAGAGGGGAAGGAACCATACACATAAAAATATTTATAACAGCACTTTTTATTAAATCAAAGAACTTGAAGGAAAGCAATGTCCAATGACTAGAAAGAGAAAAAAAAGCATCAACTATGTGTCATCATGGTATTGTGCTTAGTTTTAAAAACCATATTTCATTTAATGTTTGCAACAGTACTGAGTGGGGGGGAGAAGAGAAAAGTAAGTGCTATTATTATATTTACAGCTGAGTAAACTGAGGCAAAGAGAAACTAAGTTATTTGCCCAGAGTCATACATAGCCAGTAAGAGTGTGAGCCAAGATTTGAAGTTGTGTCTTCCTGGATCCAAGCCCATACTCCACCTAATGTACTACCTAGATTCCTGTTAGATGACACAGTGGATAGGTTTTGTCCTGCAGAACCAGTAGGACAATTATACAATGACTACATCATTGTAAAGGAAAAGAACTGTGAAAGTTTAAAAACTCATCTCCTCAATGACTAATCATAATTATAGAATGATGTTGATGACTCAAACTTCCCACCTTTTAGCAGAGAGGTGTTGGACTAGAGTTCAGAATGAGTCAAATCTTTAAACAGGTCCAATGTGCAGATTTGTTTTGTTTGACTATATTTAGTTATTACAAGAGAGGACTGTTATTTTTGGGTATTGGGACAGGAGGGTGAATAGTAATACTGATAACAAAGAAAGAGTAAAAGAAACAAAGTAGCATCAATGAAACATCTTAAAATGCATGGAAAGAAACATTAGGAAATTTAAAATGACACCATTGGAACTACAATCTTAAATTCAATATATGCTAAAAAAAAAAACCCAAAATAAAGCCCCAATCTATACATAATAGAGATGTGTGGTATCCTATACAATTTTCTTTTATGGTACTTTGTATATGAAAACATTCATTAATGTTAACTGGATTCATAATTATAAAACCATTTAAAAAATAATTAATAAAATTGGTAACAACTAAGAGGTGCAGTGGTTAGAGCACAGAAGGACAGGCGTTTGAATTCAATCTCAGACACTTGACACTTACTAGCTGTGTGACCTTGAGTAAATCCCTTAACCTCAATTGCCTCACATCCAGGGCCATCTCTAGTCTTCCTGATCCATATCTGACCACTTCAAGTACTTGTCATGGCATCACCCTCTTGGTGTCATGATCTTCTTCAAGAACAAAAGGCAAACATCATCATCATCATAAATAATAAAAATAATTGGCCTAAACAAAAGGTCTGTGAATAACCCCAGTATTGCTAATGATTACATTTCAGTGAGAATAATTTCCATTCTAAAAATCTCTGAAGATTATTGTGACAATTTGCCATAATTCTAAATACTTCAAGATATTTATTATTTCAAGATGAAATCACATGCTTATGGTCTTACCACTAATAATTAACAGAGAATAGAGTTGGACCTGGAGTTTGGACTTTCTCCATTACACTTCTCTGCCTACTTAAATAGCAGTTGGTTTCATGGCTGGATTAAGACATTCAAAACCTGTTGATGATGAGCCTGTTTGAACTTGGTAAAGTTATCCCTTGGATGAAAATATTTTGCCAAGCCTACATTCAAAATTTTTTCTTCCTGGTGGGATCAGAATTTGTACCTTACTGACATAGCCTTCAAGGATTTCCATAACACAAAGAAGCAGACATTGGAGTAGGGCTTTACTGGAGGCAAAAACTATATATTTTAATGATTTTCTTTTTTAAAAAGTGATTAACTTAATAGATACCAATAAAATGAACATTTCCATATACATCATAGAACAGGAGAGGACTATAAATGAAATGACAAATCTATTATGCAAATCTTACTTTTCAAGTAAGAAAACTTGTAACTTTCAAAGTTGCCCTGCTTATCTATGATTCTTATTTTTATTATTCCCCCAGCAATATATTACATTACCCATTTTTTGAATATGTAGATAGTATTTTGTTACAAAGTCAAAGAAAGATCTATAATAAACTACTTTTTAAAACATTTTGTTTTAATATACTTATACTATGTTTAAATGTCATTCTTAGCTTTGATACAATATTACCTTTCATTTTGAAATGTTACTCAACTGATAAATGATATAAAGCTACAAATGGACAATTTTCACAGGAAAAAATTCAAATTATCAACATCACATGAAAACTATTCTGAATCACTAAAAATTAGAGATGCAAATTAAAGCATCTCTGTGTTTCTACTGCACAGTTATCAAACTAACAAAGATGATGACAAATGTTGGAGGCGCTAATGTAAAAACACTTGTCCATTACACCATTATTGTGAAACTATGAGCTGGTCTGGCTATTCTGGAAAGCAAATTTGAACTCTTACCAAATGTTATCAAACTGAGTATATCTTGTTATCTTAATTATACCACTGTGAGGCTAATGCACCAAAGAAATCAATGAAAAAGGATCTCTATGTAAAAAGTTTTTTAATAACTCTTTTCATGGTAGTAAAAATTGGAAACTAAGTCAGAAGTGGGAATGGCTAAACAAATTGTGGTATATGAATATAATAGAATATTATGAATATAATATGAATATGAATATAATAGAATATTATTGGGCCAGAAGAAATGATGAAATGGACAACTTCAGAGGAAACTGGGAAGACCTTTATGAATTGATGCAGAGCAAAGTGAACAGAACTAGTAGAATGATTTATGAAATAGAAGCATTATTGAGAAAAATAATTTTTGAAAGACTTTAAAACTCTAGTCAGCACAGGATTGACCCATAAGTCCAAAATAATGAAAATGCAACATGGCACTCACTTTCTGATAGAGAAGTTAAATTTAAATGCAGAAAAAGATATATGTGTTTGGATAAATAATGCAGAAATGATTTAGAGCACTAGCCTTGGAGTCAGGAGGATAGAGGGGTTTGAATCCAGCCTCACACTCTTGCCACTTACTAGCTGTATGATCATGGACAAGTCACTTAAGTCCAAGGCCATCTCCAGTTGTCCTGATTCATATCTGGCCACTGGACCCAGATGATGCTGGAGGAGAAAGTAAGGTGGGTGACCTAGCACAGCACCCCTTCACCCAAATACAATTCATCTGCTTATCATAGTATCACTTTCCTGATATTGTGTTCTTCTTTGAAAATGAAGGACACACATTGAGGATTTTATTTTTATTTTTTAAATTAACCTGATGAGGAGGGTATGTAGTAGTAAGGGTAGATTAATTCTAAAAATGATTGTTAATTAAAATATAAAAAGAAAAAATTTTTAAAAGAAAAAACAAAATAAAGTATCCACCTTATCTAAACATTGCCTTGTGACCTTATTCAAGGGGGCTAGTATTTGGAGGTACTAAAAAACCTTATTATAATACTATTTTACCTGTTTTATGATATAATCCAATAAAACTACTGAGAAGAATGAATGAGAGCAGTGTAGCAAATTCTTTACAGCTAAAACTATATCACATTGATCCAGCAATCATGATATTCTTCTATTTTAATAATCTTTAGCATATGCTTTAATGCTTAAATTTCTCACATAGCTTAAATGAAAGCTAAAATGATATTAATCTTGTTTTACAGACACAGATTCAGGCTTCATTAAATTTCAAACTGAATTTGAATTTTAAAATGACTGAACCATTCCATGAATCCAATCATTTCAGCCTTCTGTCTATATGGCCAATACTATATTATGGTTTTTCAGTTGGACCATTAGTTCTGATTTGCTGGTTAGTGGTCCCTGTTTAATCCACTCTGCTGTTTGAGTGTAGAAAAGCAACATGATAAGGTGGGAGGAATGGTGTATTTAGAGTCACAAGACTTGCTTCTAGTAAAACAAGAGGGTTGTACTAGATTGCCCCTAGGTCCTTTCTAGCTTTAGAGCTATGATTCTGTGACTGTCTTATCTGAAAGTCTCAGTCTCAAACCATTTACTGGTTGTGTGGTCTTGGCCAAGAATCTAATGTCTCTGTGTCTCAGTTTTTTTCATCTACAAAATGAAGATAATAATACTTGAACCATTCATCTTACAGGTTGTTGGGAGGATTGAAGCAGATGTATAAATGTGTGTAAATAGCATTGTAACTGTAAATTTAATATATGCATATATAATATATAATACATTTATAAATATAACTATATAAATAATAATAGATATAAATAAAAATCTATGTAGACCATTATTATGATGCACCATGATGGGATGAGCAACTGACTATAGAGATTTCAGAACTAGCCTAGTTAAGCAAAGAGAGGCTCCTCATCAGAAAATTTTTGTTGTGTATAGCAACTCATGAAATCATCTACTGATTTATCAAGGGACAGCAATCTGCGTAGGTAGATGGAGTACCTATTTTTGAAGTATATGCAGATTACAGGGGAGGTCCCAGATAAAAAAAGACATTGTTCCTTACTTTATCTAGCTTCTGATGTAGTAGAAGGGAGGAATGCAATTAAATAATTGACAAGTATCTATAATACAAAACAGAACAAGAGAAAAACCAAGAGGAAGAATGAACAAGCAAAAGGAAGATCATGCCAAGTCTGAGTAAAGAAAGATTCAGAGTCAGGAGTTAGGGGCTGAAGTGAATTGTGGGATAACTACATGAGTTTCTTGCCCTCAGGAAGCCAGATAACATTCCTTCCTGTTCTAAGTCCTGTGACCCTAGACAGATGAGACATGGGCATAGATGTAGAATAAGATAGACAGTGTACACCTGGTTAGAACAATTCACAAAGTCAGAGTCAGGTCCATGGGAAGACATAGAAACAGAATGAGTCAATGTGGAAAGAAGATGGGATGGTGGTGAAGGGTTGTGAAGGGGAGAACTGTTATCTAGTTCAAAACCTGGGATCTCCTTCCAACTTTTCCTTTAACTACCATTATGCATTTGAAAAAAGTAGCTTAATTCTCTCTGAGACTCAATTTCCTCATCTGCAAAATCCCTTCCCAATGTGAATCCTTCTAGATCTTTATAGATGTATCTGATTATTTAAAATAATAAAAGACCATGCAATTAAACAAGGAAAAAAATAGAATTCACTGCCTGTAGAGTCATCTTATTCTTGCTTCTGGAGAGGGGGGAATCTAGTTCTTTCTTAGGTTACAAATATAAAAGATGCTGCATACAGACAGTAGGTATTAAGTATTTTAAGAAATCATTTATTTTTTTTCTTGAATTCTTGGGCATTTAAATGATTGCTTTTAAAAATGTGTTTTCTTTTTTAAAGGGTCCACTTGATATGCTATTGTTGACAGGGAAGAACAATGCTAGAGACAAATTCCTGAGAAGTGAAGTCAATGTGGTCAACAATAGTATGAGCTTACATCAGGAAACCTAGATTGTCAATATGCACATGGAGTTGTGTTTAAAGGCCTTTTCAGTCACACAGCAACCTGTACAACAATGCTACTAGAAACAGACTGGATCTTGAGAGTGTGGGAAAACTGAATACTATTTGGCAGCCTTTTCCTCCACAACGAAATGGAATACCTTATGTTCAGTTGCCCATTAGTAGGAGCCCATTAGTAGTGATGCTAAATGTTTAACAACTAATGCTTCAGAGAAGGGAAGTACAATCAGAACACACTTTTAAGTTTAATTTGTATTATTTAAATTTTCTTCATCACTTTCTTAAGTCTTTTTGATCTTCTTTATTTAAGGCAATGGGGTTAAGAGATGTCCAAGAGCACACAGCTAGATAAGTATTAAGTGTCTGAGGTTGGATTTGAACTCAGGTCCTCCTGACTCCAGGGCTGGTGCTCTATCCATTGCACTTCCCAACTGCCTGACTTTCCTAAGTCTTGACAATTAACAAAACCAATCACAAAGCCCGATTTATAGAATTTGCTAATTTCCCAAGTGTGAGTATTCATACTGAAAATTTAGCAATAGGCACTCATGACAAAGCTTGAGTTGATTTCAACATACCCCTGGTAAGTACTTAGCCTAGTGTTGTCTTTAACATATTTGTAGAAAAGAGAATTGTCTTTTTAAGACATATTTAAGATGGAAAAATTAAGGGATCTTTGCAGAATGACAAGGTATTGTTATTTTTCAAAATCTGATAACATGGCTGATGTCATTCTAAATACATACAGCTGCAACTGTTTTGTAATAAATATTGATACAGGTGAGTTTTCAGGTGTAAAATTAAGTTATAATAAAGACATTCTTTGTGGTTTGTTATCTAGTTTTAACTCTGGTGTTTTCATTTTTATGCTTTGAGAATAATGTTAGTGTTAATTAACCAATGTTGATAGTAGGTGTGTTGCAGGTATACAGTTTTCTTTTTCCTCAAGCTATTATATTATGTAGATGAGGCTGAAGTAAATTCTATTTTTGAAATTAAATTTATTCTGAGTGAAAATCCCTATAACTCATGACAATTAAAGTATACTTGTTCATAGTATCTGGAACATAGAAGGCACTTAATAAATACTTATTGATGGAATGACAGATAGGAATTTAGGCTCAGAAGGTACTTTAACAAAAATGGCAGTTTTCTTGGTGAAGTAGCCAGTTGAGTCTAGGTAACCCTAACCCAGATTTAGAAGGAAATTCTAAAGAAAATTCCACACCTCTAAAAACCAAATGCAAATTCTATTTATCTCTTCTTCACTTTGATTAAAAGTGGTTTTGTAGCATGAGCTCTATTTATTTATTACCTTGTATTTCTTATAAAAAGTCCAAACTCCGGAACTGACAGAGTAATTCATTGTAGCTTTTTTGCTTGTCCTTAATAAATATTAAACGGCACCAGCCAAGTAATGCAGTATCAAAATAAAAGCCCTGGCACAGTCCCAGAGGAACAAGACCTTGAATAAGTAACAGCCCACATCCTCCTTCAGAATCAAAAGACTTAACTTGTATTTCAAGAACAAGTGTAAAGTTATCACTCTGATTTACAAAACAGAAGTGATATGTGGTCAGCCTTTGAGATAATAGAGTTACAATAACTGTTACTGAAATAACATGTATTTTTATTGGGTGCCTGTGACAAAAACAGGAAAAATCTAATGACTGGCAATTTAAAATTTTACTTTATTAGGAATGTCAACTTAGAGTTTCATCCTAATTTTCTTAACAATGGCATCAAGATACATTTCCTTTGACTCATTCTTTACAATAAGAGTTTTATTTTTAAAAATCAGGGTACAGATGGGGCAGGTTTAGGATTATTCTATAATGCTTTTAAAGATGAGACATTGGTTAGATAAATAATCCAGAACTGTACCTATGTTTGCATATTCCTACACAAGATTAGCCTTCTAACTAGCTTCAAATGTTTATATGAAATGATTTTTTCTAGTTTTTGCAGACATCAGCTTTCTCTTTCCTGTTGATTCCTCCTTTTCCTCCTAATATTTAAGTTTTGCAAAAAGTTATATAATATGGTATATTATCTTATTTGTGTACTATACATCTATGAGGTAGGTGATGTCATTATTCCCACTTTTCAGATAAGAAAGTAATAATCATAATAACAACAACAACAATAATAATAATGGCATTTATATAACAATTTACATTATATTATCTTAGTTGATCATCATAAATACTCTGTGAGGCAGATGTTATTATTATTATTATCACATTTTAGGGATGAGGAAACAGGCTGAGAGAGATTACATGATTTTCTAGTCATGATATGGTAAATTCTCTTTGAGCTTGTATCTTTTTTTAACTTCAGGTCCAATGGTCTGCCCCTTATGTCACTCACCTCTTTGTAAGTCAAGACTTCAAAAAGGATATTTGGTCCTTTAGATACCAATGATTAATAGATACTTGGTACCTGGATATGCCCTTTAGGTCAGACAGAACTTACAACTCTAATGTTTAAAGGAAATGGAGGTCAAACAGGAAGATAACTGCCTCCCATGTTAGTAGGTATCCCAGTTTCAAAAGGGAGAAAACCAGAGAATTTCTTGAAATAAGGTGTACTTTAGAAAAAGTTTTTTATAGAGATGACCTTAGGAGTCATATGGTTCCAGTCTTATTTCACAGATGAAGAAACAAAGGTCCAGATAGGTCAAAAGATTGAGGTTGGAGAGGTTAATTGACTTACTGAAGGTCATCCGAATAATAAATAGTGGAACTTCTCTTTTGACTATTATTATCTCAATACAGAGTCAGTATCCTTTACATTGTACCTTGATACTAAAGAGATTCAAACCTCTTCTAGCCCTGAGAGTGAAGGTCTTTCTCATTCCTCACACTGCATCTCTGATATCATGAAACTGGTGCTACAATAACAATCCTAGTCTCTAACAATCTTCTCACCTCCTTCTGTGGGATTTGACACTCTTAATCTACCCTTTCTTGGGCAGTATTGATGATGATGATGATGTTTGTCCTTCATTCTTGAAGAAGACCATAACATCAAGGAGGTGATGCCATGATTTTCATGTGAATTAGATTTGAATGAAGGGGTGCTACACTGAGTCACCAGTCTCACTTTCTCCTCTGGAGCCATCTGGGTCTGGCCAGATATGAATCAGGATGACTGGAGATGGATCTGAAAGTGAGACAATCGGGGTTAAGTGTCTTATCCAAATTCACACAACTAGTAAATGTTTGAGGTCAGATTTGAACTGAGGTCTTCCTGATTTCAGGGCAGTATGGTTCAATATGACTGGCAATTAAGTTCCATTCAGGTGATCCATCTAGGTTCTCGGCTTCTATTCTACCAACAAGATCAAACGAATGGTTTTCATCAGAAGATCTTGTATATCCTGTACATATTTTCACAGGTAACCAATGTTAATAGTTAATATTTAATTATTAATTTATTTTTAGTTAATAGTTAATAATATAAAAAATAGAATGAAGACAAAAATTGCTATTATAATTAATGAACAAAAATGATACTAAAGCTACTCTGAGGAACCACCTCACACCTCTCAGAATGGCCAAGATGACCAGAAAGGATAATGATCATTGCTGGAAGGGTTGTGGGAAATCTGGGACACTATTACATTGTTGATGGAGCTGTGAACTCATCCAACCTTTCTGGAGATCGATTTGGAACTACACCCAAAGGACAACAAAAATGTGTCTACCCTTTGATCCAGCAATACCACTACTGGGTCTATACCCTGAAGAGATGATGAAAAAAGCTAAAAATTTCACTTGTACAAAAATATTCATAGCAGCCCTGTTTGTGGTGGCAAAGAATTGGAAATTAAGTAAATATCCTTCATTTGGGGAATGGCTTAACAAATTGTGGTATATGTATGTCATGGAACACTATTGTTCTATTAGAAACCAGGAGGGATGGGAGTTCAGGGAAGCCTGGAGGGATTTGCATGAACTGATGCTGAGTGAGATGAGCAGAACCAGCAAAACACTGTACACCCTAACAGCAACATGGGGGTGATGATTAACCTTGATGGACACTCTTATTTCATCAGTGAAACAATCAGGGACAATTTGGATCTGTCTGCGATGGAGAATACCAGCATTATCCAGAGAAAGAACTGTGGAGTTTGAACAAAGTTCAAGGACTATTCCCTTTAATCTAGGGGGAAAAAAAACTGATATCTTATTGTCTGATCTTGTTATCTCTTATACTTTATGTTTCTTCTTTAAGGATATGATTTCTCTCTCATCACACTCAATTTGGATCAATGTACAACATGGAAACAATGTAAAGACTGACAAATTGCTTTCTGTGGGGGGTGGGGGGAGGGAAGTAAGATTGGGGAAAAATTGTAAAACTCAAAATAAATAAAATCTTTAATTTAAAAAAATGGTAGATTTAAAAGTTTTAATTCAGCCACATGCCTGTGAAAGATACCATACATACAATGTTTTTGTTACTATTTAGTTGTTAGTCATCTCTAACTCTTTGTGACCCCATTTGAGTTTTCTTGGAAAAGATATTGGAGTGGTTTGCAATATCCTTCCTCAGCTCATTTTACAGATGAGGAAACTGAAGTATAAAGGTTTCATGACTTGCCCAGATTCACACAGCTAGTAGCATCTCAGGTCACATTTGGATTCAGGTTTTACTGACTCCTGGGCTCAGATCTCAGTCTACTATGTCATCTAGTTGTCCCACTAAACTGTAATATAATTATATTATTATATAATATAATAGTAATATACTATACTAATAATACATAGCATTTATATAGTACTTCAAGATTTGCAAAGTGCTTTATAAATATTAACTCATTTTATTCTCACAATAATCCTGGGAGGCAGATATTATTTTTATTCCCTTTTTACAAAGGAGGAAAGTGAATTAATAGCTGAGGCAAGAATTGAACACTGATCTTCTTAAGTGATTTTAGAGTTCTATTCATTTTGCTAATCATCTGCCTTTAAGACTTTTCTCCAGTAAAATTGAGTAGCATCAGTGGAAAAGGAAAGTTTCTCCATACTAACTACCTAATTTCAAATTTTCTTTTGTCTGTTACTTCACTGGTAAAAGGAAGGAAAGCCCCTCCAACAATGGACATTATATGAACTGCCCAATATTACATGACCATTAAGTATCAGAAGTGGAAGATGAATTTAGGTCTTTTTTGATGCTATGGTACATTGTTTTTCCAGTCTAGAAAAATATGTGAGCAGTAAAAACAGGACCAATTTCTTTTCCCTATCATTCAGATGATTAATTTGAATGATGTTTAATCAGCAGTGATGATTAGTAGAGGGGAGAACAATGACCAAAGTTTGTGGAGAAGAAACCCAAACTATGGAGATTTTCTATTAACTAAAGCCTTGATTAAGTCTCCTTGAGTCACATTTTCACTTCTCTCATTGGGTGAGCCTTCCATTGAAAGAAGTATGTGGTGATAAGGAGTAGCTGCATTAAATGTTATCTGAATAGTAACAAATATTTTAAAGGGCTTGTAGTTTATATGGTCTACTGTGCCAATATCTAGATAATCTCTCTTTATAATCTGGGACTATACTGAGGTTAGGTTTATGCTTATCCATTGTGAACAACATCCTAACTAAAGTAATCAGATTAAAGGTTCCTTGATAAAGAAGATATTTTGGAGGGTATAAGTGGGAGGGGGGTACACCAGGAACCTTCTCAGATAAAAATTGTTAAATGGATTCTTGCATCATTTTGAAGTGAAAGAGTCAGATGGGAAAAAGATATGAAAGATAAAGTAGAGTAAACAGATATAATTTTGTAATTCTCCATTTTAATTAGAGGGGAAAATTTCCTACCTTTATGACAGAAAAATAAAACTAAACACTTTACAAGCTTGGGAATCTTCTTTAGGAAAAAGCAGATGGGGTTTAGCTGATGTTGCCAAAAAATATTAGACAATTACTCAACTCAAACTCCCAAGAATATTTCTATGATCAAGTGTTAAACTGAGACCATATAATACCCCAAACTTCTTAACATACATAGGTAACAACTCTTTCACAGGAGACATCACACTCTGAGTCAGGAACTCAAGTAGCCAGGAAAAAAATCTCTACCCTTCCTCTTTTTTTCTTAAAGCAAAGAAAATCCTGAATTTAATTCCTATGATTCAAGCCATGTGGCAGGAATATATAGCTCTGAAAGAAGTAGAAGGAATAGTGATCTGCCTCCTTTTTTTTCTAAAGTTCAAGTATGAATAGACTTTAATATCTAAAAATCATTACAAATAAAGGATGGTGGACTGAATTTATAGTGGTAAATATAAGTTAATTCTTACTATTATATTCACAAAATATAGAAAACATAAGGCTTTTGTTTAGGGATGTTTGTGTCAGAGGGGAAGAGGCAATAATCCCTTTCTAGCTATTTTCCCAGCTCCTATAATTCTCTAGGAATTCCCCTTACTTGGGTAGAATGATACTCTGACCAGATATGGCCTGAACTTTGTCTTAGGCTATTTACTAAATTCTCATTAAACACACTAAGAATAAATTGGGTGAGTTATAGATAGCTATGAGATTTATTAATTGTCTAATATATGCATAAGGTTCCTTTCATTGTTTTTTATATTTCCTTTCTCTGGGGAGTTCCTAAAGTTTTAAAGATATTTATGCTGTGCTTATTAATCCTCAGAACAAGCTTATGTTATTACAGCCATTTCCCAGGAAGCTTGAGGCACCATGGGGAGTTGTAATGATTAGACTGTGGTCTTAGAACAGCACAATGCTGAAAATAGAAATGGGCCTTCTTAAAGAATAGAAATAATTCTGAATTTGGAGCCAGGAAGATGTGTTTCTGCCTGACACAAGCTCTACCTGTGGCATCATAAGCAAGTTTCAGGGCAGTTAAGTCACACAGTGAATAGTTCCTTGGAGTCAGGAGGACCTGAGTTCAAATTTGACCTCAGACACTTGACCCTTACTAGCTGTGTGACCTTGGGCAAATCAATTAACCCTGAAAGCCTTGCATCTCTAGTCATCCTGATTCATATCTGGCCACTGGACTCAGACGACTCTGAGAAGAAAGTGAGGCTGGTGACCTAGCACAGCATCCCCTCAAATCCAATCCATTTGTTTGTCATGGCATCACCTCCCTGATGTTGTGGTCTTCTTTGAGAATGAAGGACAAACAAAAGCAACAACATAGACAAGTTACTCAGCCTCTCTTACCCTCAGGCTCCTTCCATGTAAATTAGTATAATAATACTTTTGATAGCACCACCATTTCCCCAGTGCCCAGGTTTGTAACCTCTGGGTCATCCTTAATTCCTCACTTAAATCAAGGCCCCATTGAAATTTTCTAAATCTGGGGTGGCTAGGTGGCACAGTGGATAGAATACCGGCCCTGGAGTCAGGAGTACCTGAGTTCAAATCCAACCTCAGACACTTAATAATTACCTAGCTGTGTGGCCTTGGGCAAGCCACTTAACCCCATTTCCTTGCAAAAAAGAAACCTAAAAAAAAAAAGAAATTTTCTAAATCTGATCATTTTTTACTCCATAATGGCTTTATCATGGGTCCTTTTCTCACATAGTGACTACCCTGCTTCAAGTTTGCATTATCTTTCATAGTTCTCCTTGCCTTGTGCCTCTCCTTTCTTCAGTTCATCTTCCATGCAACTGCCAAAGTGATCTTCTTAAAGCATAGGGTCCAAGCATGGCACCCCTCTGTTTAACAAGCTCCAGTGGCTCTCTATTACCTCTAGAATCAAATATAAACTCTTCTGTTTGACACTTTGGCCCCTTCCTTCCTTTTCAGACACATTACTTCCTTCCATACTCTCCATAGTCTAACTATACAGGCTCATTTACTGCTTTTTGCCCAGGACATTCCTTCTGCCTGCCTTTTCGATCACTGTCTTTGATGCCTAGAATATTTTCTTACTTCACTTCTGGCTTTTAGCTCCCCTGGTTTCCTTCAAAACTCAGCTCATGTAGATGCTTTTCCTAGTCCCCCCAACTATAAGTGCTTTCCCCATAGGGTGGTCTTATTTACCTTGTCAGTTTCTTGCATATATGTATGTGTGTGTGTGTGTATGTATATATATACATATATATATGCAAGAAGAGTTAAACAAATTATGCATATATGAATATATTTATCATCTCTTTTTTTCCCCAATAGAATATAAATTCTGTAGCAGAAAGTGGAGTTTGTCTTTGAAGCCCTACACTAATGGGGCGGCTAGGTGGCGCAGTGGATAGAGCACCGGCCCTAGAGTCAGGAGTATCTGAGTTCAAATCTGGCCTCATACATTTAATAATTACCTAGCTGTGTGGCCTTGGGCAAGCCACTTAATTCCATTGCCTTGCCAAAAAAAAAAAAAAAGAAGCCCTACACTTAGCAGCTTCTGGCACCTAGTAACCACGTGATACTTGATAATTATCTCACAGATTTGTCTCAAGTGAAATATTTTAGGGCAAATTTTAAAGTGCTATATATTATTATTGTTATTGTTATCATTATTATTATCCATTATTATTTCATAGTTCAGTGCAGTAGATTGTCTCACATTTTCCCCATATTTTTGCTAGTACCATATATATTTTTATAAATTTAAGCATAAGTAACACTAAATACTTTAATGGCTTTCTTAACATTATCCTCCCAAGTCTTATAAAAACAGATTTTTCTTCTTTAATCCTAATTCCCAAATAATATTAATCTAATTTATTAATCAAAATTTTCTTTTTTGGTATTATGAGGTTTTCAGAAGACTTTCTTTCCCCCTGCTATCTTCTTTCCCTAACATAGCCACTCTGTAAGTTGACCTTCTCATACCACTCCTATCCTTTGGAAGGGGTGGGTGAAATCCATTCTAGAGATCACAACCTCATTAATTGACCTAATTCATCAGCTACAAAAAAGAATTAGAACTGAGTTACTAAAGCTAGTTGTGAATATTCTTTAAGATAATTCTAATTCTAACTGTTTTCTACTGTGGGGTTATTAAAACATTGAAAAATGTACACATGGACTTTGTTGAACCAAGAAGATAAATGTGGGATAGCCATAACTAAAAGAGATAATGTCCTGTTTAAATCTTGCTAAACAACCTGTGTTGTTATGTCTGTCTAGTTGGTTTTCTTTGATGTGAATTCTTAGATTTTTTTAAACTATGGAAGGAAGGACATAGATTAAAGGTTTTGTTTCATTTTTACTAAAGTTTATAACTAATATGTGAAAATTCTTCTTTGTGCAGAGTGGAAATCCATCTGAAAGGCACAATCTGTAGACCTGGGAAGTTGTTGCTCCATTTAGAACTGACTGAGCAAAGTATTTAAAATCTGTGCAGTATCTTCTAAGGCAGGATGGATTATTTCTGTCAGAGATAAAGTTTTCTTCCAGTATATTGTCTCTACTTACTGTCAGCACATATAGGGAAGTATACAAAATGTCAAGTTTACTATTAGTAGAAGTTAATTTTAGGTCTTTCCAATAAAGTGCCAAGAAGGAACTCATGAGGTTGATGAGTAGGTAGATTGATGCTTCTTATAGTGTTTGTCTATGGTAACTCTCTTCACTCTTTATTTCCCTTTTTTGTATATGTTGGATAGAGTTTTCTCCAACTTAAAAGATAAAATCATTGAGTAAAAGGACTGATACATGACATTTATGATCTTTCTTCCTTCCCACTTCCTAAGTCCCTAAAGTTGGGTAACGAGTGTTACATTTCTTTAGTCTTTAGGAAATCTACAAGTTACAGTGCATGATGCTCTTAAAGTCTTAATGTGGTTTTAATGTTTAATTAAAGTTAAGAAGCTTTATTGGGGACACCCTACATTATGGTCTCCAATAGAAATCCAGGGTACAGATATCTAAATTGCTCCTCTTTCCCCATCCCACCCCAATCCAGATTTTTGCTGTGGTTGTTAGCAGTTTGACTGAGTTCAAAAGTAATTTAGTGGATGAAGTAGAACATTGTATAGCAATATATGAATTCCCATAGAGAGAGAGGTATGGCAAGGGCCTGTCCTTGTGACTCAAAAAGAAGTAGAATAGATATCCTGAGTCTCTTCTCCTAGGAAGTCTTTTATTCTTGCCAGGAGAGGAAGCAGGAGATTAATACCAGAGGCTACCACTCTGCTCTCCTTAGAGAGGAGTCTCTATCAGACTAGAAGTATAATTATCTGTTGCCTACATACATACATATATATATATACATATATGTATATATATATATATATATATATATATATATATATATATATTGTTCATCTATGGTAGAGATGGGGAACCTTTTTTCTGCCTAGGACCATTTCGATATGTATAACACATATGGGACATAACTATTATAATTATCAATTTAAAAATCTTAATACTAAAAAGCTCCTAGATATTGATTTTCAAGTCCTGCCTGTAATTGCCTTGGTAGTACCAGACCAAATGATTTTGTGGAGGTTCCCCACCCCTGATCTATGGGATATGATTTGGTTCCACAAAACTTTTGATCACTTAGTCATTTTTAGGGGAAGAAGGGCCCTTAACTTTAAGGCTTGACTCCTCCCCTACAAATATCAGTTCCATAATGAACATACATAGAGAATAACAAAGAAATTCATTTATTCATATCTTAGCAAAACAGAAATCAGAGAAGGTATATGTAGGAGAATATATACTAGATGATACAGAATGAAGGAACTCACCCATTGGAAGCAAATTAACTCAGCTCAGCCAAAAGAGAATGCTCTAGATCTCAATGGGAAATTCCTCAAAGTCTTTAGAGTAGAAAACTTGGAATAGGGACATGATGGAGAATCCTGGAGTTGCCTTCATTCGTCTTCACTTTCAAAGCTGGAAACCAAATTTTGCTACTCAATAAAGGCTTTTGCTTAGAGAGTCCCCAAGGAGAGCTTGAAGAATCTTTAAAGGGATGACTGGTCTTTGGAGAGTCCCAAAGGATTCAAGACAACTGTGCCCTGTTCCTCACATAGGGTAGTAAGGAACAATAAGGACAGAATCTCATACCAATTGAATTTGGGACAGGTGTTACAAATGCTCAAAATATTAATATAAAAATTATATGCCTATATGTAGATCATAAATGCTTTGCCTGGGTTCTTCACTAACAGTTCGCTGCATTCACAGGAATTATAGGTATGATCACATTATTTATTGAACATAGAACAAAGTGAAAAGGAAATAGATCAAGCATTCCTTTATAGAGGAGATCCATCTTCAGATATTTCCTAAACCTTCACATGGTTATACCCCTAAATCTCATGGTCATGGGAAAGAAATAAGAGAAAGGATGTCTCTGTGCTCCAATTCAACATCATAGAAAAGGAGAAATCAGGGAAGAAAGTAAAGAAAATCAGTTTTCATCCTTGTTCACCCTCCAATAAGATTGAAAACAGCTGACAGTTTGAGCAATTCTGGATCTTTTCTCCTTGTTACTCATGGACCCCCATCTATGCTCCAGGATCAGAATCACTCTGACCTAATGATTTCTGTTGTTTTTCCTCTCATGCTACTATGACTTTAGTGCAGAAGTGGTAATGGTTTCTGCACCTCGCTATTCAGTCCAGATCTCTACCATTAGCATTCTGGGCAGCATTCATGGCTCAGACCAAACTGATTTCCTGATGAAAGGAGAAGAGTATCTTAGCATATAGTTTTCATACACCTCTCCTACTCTGTGTCTTCCTGCTTCGTAGCCTATTCATGTCATGAAACCTTTGATAACCCTCTCTATCATACAGAAGATTAGAGCAGTCTTGCTGTTTCCCTTGTAGAAAACTACCTAAACTTTAGGAGCTCCAAAGAGATGAAGAGGGATTATCAGGAATCTTAATGGATTTGTTCATTTCATCAGTGCAACAATCAAGGACAATTTTGGAGTATCTGCTATGGAGAATACCCTCTGTATCCAAAGAGGGAATTGTGGAATTTGAACAAAGATCAAAGACTACCTTTAAATTTTTTAAAAAAGGTATCATTATGTAATTTTTCTATCTCTTATATTTTATTTTTTTCCTTAAGGATATGTTTTCTCTCTCAACACATTCAATTATGATCAACGTCTAGCATGGAAACATTGTAAAGACTCTCAGACTGCCTTCTATTGGGAGTAGGGGGAGAGAAGTGAGTTTGGGGGAAAAACTGCAAAATTCAAAAATCAGTTAAAAAAATAAAAAAAGAGGGATGATCAGCGGCAGGTAGGTGATGTAGTAGATAGAGTACCAGCCCTGGAGTCAGGAGGACCTGAGTTAAAATTTGGCCTCAGATACTTAATAATTACTTAGCTGTGTGACTTTGGGCTATTCACTTAACCTCACTGCCTTGCAAAAACTAAAAAATTAAGAAAATAAAAAAGAAGAAGTATGATCAGAAGTTCCAATTACATTCTAAATGAATGACAGACCTGACACATCTGTGTATTTGTTATTAATTTTACTTCTGTAGTGCACTCTACTTAGGACCACAGGCTAGATTGAGAATGGGCTAGAATTGTAGATGAAAGTGCTTTACTCCTAGCCTTTGAAAGCCTGGGAATTCTTAATCTTGCAGATTCTTAAGTTAGGTCACTGATAAAAGGATCTATGTATTTAAAGTAATATGGAGTTTCAAGTTCCATTTAATGCATTAATGCATGGATTATTTTAGATTAATAGGCCAGAATCTCCTGCTTCCCTCTTTCTCTGTCTCTCTATTCTCTTAATAATTTATAATAGATTCATATTAAGAGTAAATATATTTTATTTTTAATTGTAACAACTCTTGATTGACTTGTGACAATCTTTTGACAATTAGTCTTTCTATCATAGATCTAGAATTGGAAAGACCCTCAGAGATGACTTAATTTAATCCTCTCATTTTACATGTGGAGAATCTGATCCATGCAGGTAAAGTGGCTTATCTCAGGTCACATAGGTAGTAAACATCAGAGGTGGAATTTGAACTTTAATTCAGAGCTAGAACTCATTATATTGTACCTTGAGGTCTATGCATAAGAAGGAAATACTATCTGAGACATAAATAGGTATTCCTGCCCATGGGTCAAACATCACAAACAATGCCACAGGCAATTTCATAAAATGCATCCACAGCTGGGGTTACACAATAAAAAATAATAACAATAATGATGATGATAGCTAACATCTGTTGTGTGGAGTAGTAAACATTTGTACAGAATAACTCATTTGGTGCTCCCCATAATCCTGTGAGATATTATTAGTACTATTACTACTACTATTATTATCATTATTCTCATTTTATAGGGAACACAAAGTTGAGAAGGGTTAAGCAATTTCACCAAGGTCATATAGCTACTGAGTGTCTGAGGCAAGATTCAAACTCAAGTCTATCTCATTAGGTCCAATGCTCTAACCACTATGCATCTAGCTAATACAAATGCTTACAGAAAGACTGAGACTCCTAGACTGTGACCTGGGAGACTATTCCCTCCTTCCTAATGAAATATACCATCCTATTTTAATTAATTTTCTTGATAACCGGGCACTAAGTTTGATGGTTTTGTCACATTTGTCATCCAATAGATCTGATAACTTGAGTTGGGAAGGAGCAGTAGTAAACCCCTATAGCAAATTAATGTAGTTGGAGAGGGAGTTGTAAGAGGATTTGGATAGAATGCCCCTCCACCCCAGATCCTCAGAACATCATGTTAGAATGGAAGGACTGGAAGGAACTTTAGGCATCATCTCCCCTGATTTTACAGAGAAAGAAATTGAGGCCCAAGTGTGAGAAAATGGCTAACCTAAAGTCACAGAGAAACATATACTCAATTCTTCCTGAAATTTAAGCTGACTCAAGGTTGAGTTCAATGCAGACCAGAAATCTGTTATTTCTGAAAGAAAGCAGAGACTCAGGGCTAGGGGACAGAGAGGACCCAGAGCTTGCCTGTCTCTGGACGCCTGATCCAGCTCTTTTTCAGGAATTTTGTTGAAATTTGGCCTGAGAAAAGACCAAGGCTTACTTGGGAAAGCATCAAGTTTGTGGAACACCTGGTCTCATGACTCAGTGAGCTTTTGAATGAGAATGGATAATAGATGCATAAAGGATCCAAACTCATCCACTCCAGGGTAGGAAGTCCAACTGCCTCCTAAAGAATCATCCAAGTCTGTTGTGGGTGCTGTTATCATGTTTGACAGTCATTTTCGAAGACCATAACATCAGGGAGATAGATGATGCCATCACATGAATTGGATTTGAGTGATGGGGGTGCAATGCTAGGTCACCATTCTCACTTTCTCCTCCAGAGACATCTGGGTCCAAGGGCCAGATATGAATCAGGATGACTGGAGATGGCCTCGGATAAAAGGCAAACAGTGTCAAGCGTCTGATGCTGGATTTGAATTCTGATCCTCCTGAGTCCAGGGAAGTACAGTACAATAGGTGGCGCAGAAGATTAGAGCATTGGCTCCAGTGTCAGGAGTCCAAATCCAGCCTCAGTCACTTGATATTGTTATGGGGTGGAGACAAGGTGAAAATAGTGAATGATCACTGCCCAGACCCATCCTCTCTAAGATCCATTTCTCTGGAGTTTCTCTGACTTCTGATAACACTGGGACCATGCTTCTTTTTCTCTCCCCTCAATAGAATCAGACCTTAAGTCCTATCAGCTAAATTAGCCTCCATCCCATCTCCTTCCTTAATTGGGGGAATCTGAAAAGATGGAACTGGACTACAGCCTGAGCTAAGTTGAGCTTGGCCAAAGCACTTGACTTTTTTTCCTCCCTCCCTCCCTTTCTCCCTCCCTTCCTTCCTTCCTCTCTTCTCCTCATCCTCCCTCCTTCCCTCTCTCCCTCCCTTCTTCCTTCCTTCCTTCCTTCTTCCTTCCTTTCCAAACATTTACAAATTTTTCCTACTCTATGAGAGGTCTCATAACAAAAGAAAATAATTTAAACTAACAATAGTTAATTTATCTAGAAGTATCTGAAACATTCCATATCTATAATACTGTCCCTCTAGTTAAAAAAAGTTAATTAACAGATATCTATTTTCTTTCCTCTCCATTTTCCCATCCCATTGAAAAGAGAGAAAAATAAATTATTTGTAATAAATATTCATAGTCAAACAAAACAAACTTTCTTATTGGCTGTTTACAATATATATAGAATCCCCAGTGCTTAACACAATCTTTGATAAACAGTAAATGCTTAATAAGTCTTGCTGACTTGATTTAACTTGCTGATTCATGGTCCCAGCATCCTAGGATGATGCCTTATGGGACTCTGACAATATGAGAAGAGGAAGCTGTGCTAGGAAAGATTTTACCTGGAATGTACCTACCAGATTTGGAGAGGAGGTAGGGATAGAGCAATCTGGTAACCTCCTACTTTAAGGACACAGTTTTGGTTCTGGCAGGATTTTCCACTAAAGTCCTCTCTGTGACAGTTCTCTAGGCTACCAATGGATTGTAAGCTCTATCAGCTCTTAGAAAGGTTCAAAAAAAATTAAAGTATGGGTCTGGAGATGTTTTTCTTATCTTAGGATCAGTCTATTAAGTTCAGAGAAAGTGTATCACCAGGTAGTAATTTTTTCAGTCATAGAGACTGTAAGAGAAGGGTTGTAATCAGAGGTGTAGTTGAGAGGCAAATGAGACATTAGGTGTGAAACATTTTTTAAACCTTGAAGTGCAGTGTATATGTCACTCATCATCATCATCATCCTCCTCCAATTTGATAACTTCTACTGAATTCTACAGAGCTTAAGCAATATTTATAGAACTGTACATGGGTATGCCAAGTGTGCTACAACTTTGAATTTTAATTTGTATTATTAACACAAAATCCAGACAATCAAATTTTTGTGAAGCACCAATTTCTAGTGCTTACAGATTTCTGAAGTATAAATGTTCACAAAGAATATTTAATGATTGGTTCTGGGATCAAGTTGATTATGGCACATCCCAAGTTGTAATCTGCTTCAATGGAGGAAGTCTTCATCCCAATGAAATTACAGATGCTTGAAATATTGAAGTAAGACTCTCCTGAATCATAAGATGAATGAAGCATCTATCCTGTTCTTGGGAAAAAATGGACACTGAATGCTTGTGGGTACAATATATGTCAAGGTCTATAACTACTAGTTCTAAATGTATTGCAGTTTGCTCAATGCTAAGTAGAAATTGAGATTGACATGTGGTTTTTGGAAATTATTTGAACCATCCGGACCTCATTCAATATGAAAAGTTAAGTGGGGACATCTCAGGGGAGCTGGTTCTGTCTCCAGAGATTTCTGGAATTTCCTGTTTCTGTTTGGGCTGGAAATATCACATGGAGATATCCTTTCTCTGAATATTTCAGCACTTCCACTTTGGATCCCAGTTTGACCCAGGAAGGCAGGGGCTTATGGAAATGAAAGACTAATGAAAAACATATACTCCTCCAAGTCTTTACAAGTTCTCAAAAGTCTTTAGAGCTATGAATTACAGAACTGATCAATTCCTTCTTTGATTGTGCACATTGATCTTGTAAAACGGGTTTTGTTCACCCTTTATATTTGGGGATAAGGACTTAAAAACCTATAAAAAAAAAACAGAACAAAAAAGAGAAATGAGTAATTGTCTCCAGAATTTGCAATTACTATCTGACCTACTTCAAGGAAGTATTTGCTAATGAATATTATAAAATAGAAATAATCAGATTAAACCTCTGAGTATACTGAATAATCCTGGTTTGAGCTAAAGGCCATCATTCTTTTCCTTGGTCACCTGTGATGTGATGATAGATAAACAAAGGGATAACATTTGCTTTTCTCAAGTATCATCTCCTTCTGCTTTATTCACTCTTTTGCATTTCAAGTCAAAGGACATATGTTTGAATCTTTTCTAGTGACATATCTAGAGGGTTTTTTTGGTATTATGTACTCAGGAAATATTACCATGCATTTTAGTATTAAATATGGGGTTTGGTTTAGAGTAATATCCTTCTTGGTAGAAGGATTACCTTCTGAAGTCTCTCTAATCAGATTGACTCCATTTTTCTTTCTGCTTTATTAGTCATAAAACATCTTGTGGCCATGTGTGACCTGGGAGCCCTGTGAATTCCTACCTAATTCTACAATTATTCTCCATTTTACTGTACCTTTTTTAGGGAAATATTAAAATTCCCTTTACAATGCTTCTAAATCGATAAAGGAATCTTTAATAACAGAATTCTTTGGTCTGAGCCTCTCTAACTAGGTAACATATACCATACATAGCCCAGATCTTCATTTCCAGTCAAGTAGCCATTTGTAATGTCATTATAATTTAAACAGATTATCATTTCAAACCAAATAGATTTACTTAAGGTATCTTATCAAGTTACATATATATGTGAAAGTTCTTTTTGCCCTGGCATTGGTCAACAAATTATACAGAAAGATTCAATCTTTCTGTTCTTACTATTTTTAACCAAATTTCCGGAATTTAAATTCTCTGTTAATTTTCATGGCCTTATTATGATCTTTTCAGCTTGATTATGAACAGAACTTTTTTTAAAAAAGTCAATTTTCTTTCATGGAATAGACTGACCTTTGTGGTGACTCTAGAAACATGGAAAAGAGTCATTGTGAAGAATTGAACATCTCTTGGCAATTGGGCAACAGTTCATCCCTAGCTGGAGGAGGGGGTCTAGAAAAATAAGAGGCTGTTATGGGGAGCTTAGAGGTAAC
This sequence comes from Macrotis lagotis, assembly GCF_037893015.1. NCBI lineage: Eukaryota > Metazoa > Chordata > Mammalia > Peramelemorphia > Peramelidae > Macrotis > Macrotis lagotis. The sequence continues at coordinate 355,749,494 of NC_133666.1, forward strand.
CAGTCAATATTGTGTGTAGAGTATATTTGTAAAATTCAACATACTATGGGAGTAAGGAATGTGTTTATTTGAGATGTACTTAATTCTGTTTAGATAGGGATAACTTATTTGAAGAAAATTCAATAAAATGGGGTTATTGGTTATTTACTGACAGAACTCTTACCTTTGCCTGACTTCTACAAAGAAATGTCAGCTAGTGGAAAGACAATACCAGCTGAGTGGCCACAGTGGGTCTTATTGTTCAGAATTTGTTGTATAAGACAAGAAGTCATGTAGCAAGGTGAGGGAGAAGAATTCTGATTCTTGAGTCAGAGAACTCCTCTTCCTTTTCTCTCTCTCTCTCTAATTCTTTCTTACCTGATTGATTTTAAGCAAATAATTAAAACTTCCTAGACCTTCATTCTTAATCTATTAAATGAAAGGGAGTGGGAACTGGCCTAGAAAGAGATAACCTTTAAGGTCTTCCCTCAGCTATATTTAAGATTTTGCTTTCATAAATTTCTCCTTTTTTTTGGCAAGGCAATGGGGTTAAGTGACTTGCCCAAGGTCACACAGCTAGGCAATTATTAAGTGTCTGAGATCCGATTTGAACTCAGGTCCTCCTGACTCCAGGGCCAGTGCTCTATCCACTGTGCCACCTAGCTGCTCCTTGCTTTCATAAATTTTTGACAAAGATTGCTTTGTTCCATCCTCATGAATTCAATGTATTCCTTCCCTCACCTTCAAGGGTCCAAAGGATTCAATGTGATCTGGGAAATGGCACTTCTTCCTTTTCATTTCTTTTTAAAAAAATGACATGACACTTTATCCTCTGCAAAACAGCAAAGGTAAATTGGTGGGTATCCCTATGAAAGAAAGAAAACAATTGCTGCCCAGAAGTAATAATCAGACACACCTTCTTCATTTTAAAAATTAAATTGTTTGAGTCACTCAAAGCAAATGATGGGAGGCTGGTGAAGGTGAAGGTAGGGATAGGGAAGTGTTCCCCATCCTCACCCCACCCCATTCTCATCACCATTGGATTGTAAACCAGAAAAATTTAAATTGTTTTAATGCTGGAGAGAAAATGCTCATATTTTTGTTTGAAAAGTCACATCATTTGATGAAATGACTTAAAATTCCTAAGTATTACTGTAGTTTTCATGAGAAGCACTTTTAAAAGAGCTATATAAATATGCCTTAAAAAGCATCATACAAACATTATCATATTTTACAGTAATCTTGAAAGGTAGAAACTATTACTGTATTTTTGTAGATGAGGAAACTGAGGTTAGCAACTTGTTTAGAGTCACACAGTTAATATAAGGTTGAGAATAGATTCAAACATTTTTTTCTGACTTAAGTCTGATACTCTACCCATTGCGATAACCTGTCTGCAATACACAGGTTGAATTGAATCGGAAAGCATGACATGTATAACTGATATCAGATTACTTACTGTCTAGGGAGGGAATAGGGCAATGAGGGATAAATAGGATTTACATTTCAAATTTTCTTAAATGTTAAAAATTGTTTTATACGTAATTAGGGAAAAAGAAAATATTATAAAAAAAAAGAAAAAGAAATGGAGGGCATGACTAACCAATCAGACAAAAAAAGACTTCTTTGATATAATATTTGGATGGACAAGATGTAGGGCTGATCAGAAGAAGAAATAAAAATTCTATATCCTCAAACTCACTACATACCTGTGGATTTAGATGCAGTTTATGAGGGATGAAATCCAGTTCAATGAATCCTAATCAATTGAGCTATTCTAACACTTTCTTTGTATCTGGGTTAGCTATCAATCCTCTGAAATACTAGTACATCACAAAAAAAACCTAGTTAAGGGGCGGCTAGGTGGTGTAGTGGATAAAGCACCGGCCTTGGAGTCAGGAGTACCTGGGTTCAAATCCAGTCTCAGACACTTAATAATTGCCTAGCTGTGTGGCCTTGGGCAAGCCACTTAACCCCATTTGCCTTGCAAAAACCTAAAAAAAAAAAACAAACAAAAAAACTAGTTAAGAAGGGACTTTAAAGACTAAACAGCTGACATGCCATGCTGCTGTTTGGAAAAGTTTTTCCTTGTTTCTTTTGGCTAAGGAAAAAATAAAGATCACCACAACAATGGAATTTTTCCAAGGTCCTGATAAGATCTCCCTTCCCTGTCTGGAAAGCATTAGACTTTTTTAATCAGGAGAAAGAGGAAACAAAATTTCCTTCCTAGAGTTGACCTAACTTCAATGAAGCTGTAAAATTACCTTTTACAAAATGCTTTTGGATGCACCTAATTCAAGATAGATCTCTTTTATTAAAAATAGTTTCTCTTTATGTGTTAGACTAAATTAAAAAAAAAGTACAGCCCTTGCTCTCATTTTAACGTGTAGCTCCTTAAGGGAAATACTTCCCTGCCCCAAGAGGTAAAGCAGCTAGCCCTGTGTTTGGTTAGCCTGATTCCTCAGTGTCATGATTATTTACATTTCATCGAGAAATGTGATATTTCACCAGGTATCCAATGTAGGGAGTAGGAAGTAGGGAGGATGGTCTTTTTGGTCTTATTTGATGACAGAAATCTTTTGACTTGGTCAAAGTTTCCAAAACCAGTAAAGGTTAACCAAATTTTCTTCAAGTATTCAGTAAGGCCTTCTTCTTCAGGAAGTAAGAAATTTCTTCAATTAAAAAATAATCACAAAATTGGGAATGGGAGGAAGTCTAGGAATGGTCTGGGCAAAGATGGCAGGGTCATTGTAGTAGCTAGTAAGGGGGTGTGTAAAAAAAAAAGTCAGGGGAAGACCTGGGAGTTTACTTCTAATTGGTTGTTTTTGAATTGTGAAAATCATTTTAACTTTTCATTCTTCCAATCCTCATTTGTAAAATAAGTTCAATTAATAATATTAGTGAAAAGTGCCTTGAGACTTAATTACTGGGTGGACAACTTTCTGTAGCTCATATTTAAATAGGCCATTGCTCAGCAGATCCTCTGATTACCAGAATCAATGATTATATTGATAGACTACTGGTTCATCCTATTGATTCTTGCTGAGATCATAGATTTAGAGCTGAATGGAATCTCAGAGATCATCTAATCTGGTTTTTTTTTTTTGCAGAAAATAAAACTAAGACTCAGAGAAGTTAAACAATATGCCCATGGTAACACAGGTTGTATATATATGGCAAACTGGGGGGTTTAAATTTAGGTACAATTACTTCAAACTCAACCTTCCCATTTGGTGCTCTTTCTTTTTTCTTTCATTTTTTTTGGGGGGGGGATGCAATAGGGTTAAGTGACTTGCCCAGGGTCACTCAGATAGTAAGTCTTTGAGGTCATATTTAAACTCAGGTCCTCCAGACTCCAGTACCACTGTGCCATCTATGTGCTCCCATTTAGTGCTCTTTCTACTACATCATCACATGGGGAAATCTATCTATAACCTAATATTGTTTTGCAAATTCATAGAACTCTTTATTGTTTAGCCAAAAATTTGAAATTAAAGGAAAATGAATAATAATTGAGGAATTATGGAAAAGTTGGTACTCATATATTTCCAATTAAGCTTTGCATGAGCCAATCATTCAAGATAGAAATTTGGAATTATGATAAGATATAATTAAAGCAATCTTATCCTTTGATCTAGAGATCCTAATGATTGGTATATATCCCCCAAAAGTCAAAAACAAAAAGAAAGGTCCAACATACATTACAATAACCAAAGAAATACTTTTTTTTAATCAGTAAAAAATTAGAAATAAAGTAGAGGGGTGACTAGGTGGCACAGTCTCTATCCCTGTCTCTGTCTCTGTCCGACCCTGGAGTCAGGAGTAACTGGGTTCAAATTTGACCTCAGACACTTAATAATTACCTAGCTGTGTGGCCTTGGGCAAGCCACTTCACCCCATTGCCTTGCAAAAACCTAAAAAAGAAAAAAAAAGAAAGAAAGTAGATAACTTTCTATTGAGAAATATCTAGTTATGTATAACCTAATTTCTTGATAAATGCTTGTTGATTGATTTGTTTCTTTTTGCATAATAGGCTGCCTTCAATACATTTCCAACCCTTGATCTTTTATAGAATTGCTCATTTTTTCAGTTGACTCCATAAAGAGGTGTACTTTTTAATTTTATTCTGGGTGACTGCAAGTTTTTACTCTACATTTCATTAGAGACTATGATGATCTATACATCACCATGGGTGGCCATGGCACTAAATATTTCTCTACTGATCTTTTTGGGTATTGGGTATTCATTGTTGAATACTATGCAGATGCATCTGTAATACTCAAGGTAGCTTTATGTCTACTGGTCTTTTCCATTCAGGCTATTAGATAATTGTAAATTGGTGACCAAAATAAAAATATCCCATTACTTTCTTTATCTCCAAATCAATGTATATAATTTTTCACTGGTATTAATGTTCATTTTGCATCTACTTTGCTTTACCAAACTTCATTTCCAAGACAATTAACTTGGAAACCCTGTTTAGCTTGATTTGAAATTCTGGAACGCACTTGCTAACAAGAAATAATCATCAGTTAAATGTGTTTACATAATTTCTTGCATGTGGGAAGCACTTAATAGATATTTAATAAATTGAGTGAAATTCATGACTTTCATTACTGATCTTTTATAGTATAAAATGCTTCAATTCTAGATCATCTCTAAGTCTTATATAAGACTTTTAATAGTTTGCTTTGCAGCACAGAATTTGATGGAGAAAACTTAGATAGTTAAATATACTTCTTTTGAATCATAAAAAAATAGCTTAGTTTTAAAAGATAGGAAAATATAAACTTTCATACTTGGAAAATAATGTTTGCATTCTGCAAGATAAACATAGGATTTGATTGCCACAATAGTGTTGACAGAACTTGCTTTGCTTCCTTATAAATCAGAAACTTAATCCTACAATTACTATCTGTTGAGGGCCTCCACCTTCCCACTGACTCCTCTTCTTCAATGATTCCCTTCCCTCTCAACCACACCCTTCCTGTGGCTTATTTCCATTGGGCCTCCTCTTCCATGGATTTCTCTAATTTAAGACTGTCTTTGAGGGAGTAGTGGGTCTCAAAGGAATCAAGGATGCAAACTTTGTCATCAGAACTATTCTTTACTTTTCAATCCTCCTCTGGACTCCACCTACAAGCCCTTTTGATGCTGAAAATCACATTTGGAAAGAAAGGAGTTGAGTTAGGAATAAATTTTGACTTTATAGTTTTAGATTTTAAGATTATGAGTGTAAAGTTACATGAAATGAGAATCTGGTCTTTAGTATTTAATTAGCTTAGTTAAATAATATTTAACTTAGCTTTTCTAAGATCACTGGTGAATGAACATTTTATTGAAAAACATTCAAGGGACTTTTGATATGTTTATTTAGAAGTTAGGGGGCCTTGAGCTCTAGATGAAATATCTGTATGACAATAAATCCATTAATTGACCTCTAATTGTTTAATTAGTTATGAAAAAGAGAATTTTCTACTTGAAGGTTTTATAATGATAAATAAATGAATAGATTTTTAAAACTTTGATCCTCTTGAAAGGAGGGCATTATTATAGGTAAGGATGTAATAATGCCACTATATTTAAAAATATCGCTTGCTCAAACATAATTCAATGGTATAGAAAAATCCATTGATATAACAATATAATTTCTGTCTTCGAAAAAGTAAAGATTCAAGACATCAAGTGCTTTGATATTCCTAATGCATTTATATTTCTTCGAGCTAAGGGAAGAAGTGATAACATTCATGAACCTTTGATTCATTCTTGATTTTTGCCTTTCCTCAACATTCACCATCCAATCAGTTTTCAAGTCTTATTAATCTTGCTTCCAAAATATTTCTCAAATTCATCTCCTTTCACCCACATACTCCATGACTCCTTTCTTGAATTATTTCAATGAACTCCTAATTCATCTCCTTTCTTTCAGCTTCTTTTTTTTTCTTGAATCCATCCTAGAATCACAGAAATAGAAACAGAATGGGTCTCAGAGGTCTGCAAAGAAGGAACTAGGTTCAGAGAAGGTGATTTGCCCATAATCTGGGATCACATAGGCAATGAGCATTGGTAATAGAATTTGAACTCAGGTTCTCTGATTTCAGGGCTAATATTTTTTTAACCATACCACAATCCTCTGCAACTGCTAAAATCCTCTCCCTTAGATCCAGATCTGACCATGTCATTTCCTAGCTCAAACATCTTTAGGGGCTCCCCATTGCTTGTAGAATAACTTACTTGTAGAATAACCTACTTTTTTCTTCCAAGTTAATTTCATAGCAATTTTACACTTTGCTGAGAACTGTTCTCTGAACTTAGCATTCTATCTCCTTTTCTTGTGCACTGACCACACTTTTAGTTTGGAATGCATTTATTCCTTTATCTTAGTCTTTTCTTTCTTTATAACTGAGCTTATGTGCCATTTTCTTTGGGAAGCCCTTTCTGATCCCCTCAATTGTTAGGACTCTTTCCTGGAATGTTTACCTTTTTTTAATTATCAGTATATCTGGTGCAACATTCCACACATTGGTTCCTCCCCTCCCCCCAGTCCCAGTAGAATAAAGAAGGCCAGTAAAATGGGCATAAAGCACTTACACAAACTCTACAATGTTAGTAAAAAGCCAAAAAGGTTTTAGAAGGGTCAAGTGAGATCTTATAATTAAACAATTTTTGTAAAAACCTATAGAAATATGTTATTGTTATTTTCTGATATTTACTTCTTTCAAAGTACTTTATGGATAGTGTTTTCATAATCCTCATAAAATCTTTGAGACATAGTGAAAAGAGAATCAGAACATAATTTTTCCATTTATAAGGGGAGAACCATGATACTTTTAAATTATTCACTTGTTACCCCGTAGATAGTAAATTATAATGGTGAAAAAAACAAAACAATAGATGTCTTGTTTTTGTCTGTACCCCAGAGTCCAACAAAGGATCTAGCATCTAATTGGCATTTTACTTTATGTATGTTTAATTGAAAATTTAGCTAAATACTCTTAGAAAGATACATGATCAGACATAAAGTCATCTCTCTCTGTCTCTGCTTCTCTGTCTCTTTCTCTGCCTATCTCTGTCTCTGTCTCTCTGTCTCTCTTTCTCTGTATCTCTCTCTATCCCTGTCTCTGTCTCTGTCCCTGTCTCTCTCTTTCTCTCGGTCTCTGTCTGTCTCTGTCTCTCTGTCTCTCTTTCTCTGTATCTCTCTCTATCCCTGTCTCTGTCTCTGTCCCTGTCTCTCTCTCTGTCTCTCACTCTTTGATTCTTTTCCTCTATTTGTCTCTGTCTCTATATCTCTATGTCTGTCTGTCTGACTGTCTCTGGTTTTATAATTACTTCCTGTGTGATGTTTGTCCTTACTTCCCCCTCTCTGTACCTCATTTTCCTCATTTATAAAACAGGGTACTAGATGATACCTTCCAACCTTAAATCCTATAATCCTATTATCCTAAGGGTGGGAGCACTCAATAAATGGTATCTTATTTCATGACCCTTTCGTGTATGTGTGCTTTCTTACCTTTCATAGGATCAGATACAGAGAATCTATTATTCTTGAATATTTACAAAGACCTTAGGCAAATTGAGTCTTCAGTTACTTTAGACACACACATGATTAAAACAAACATGCCAAAATGTTGTTAAATCATCAAAACTCATCCTTTGCTTTAGGGCCAGGTTCGATAAAACAGTTCAGGGACTCCCTCAGCAACATGGTCAGAGAATGCCTTTAATGATTTTGAAAATCAGAATGAATAATACAACATGAAAGAGATATTTTAAAGTAAGTTTTTTCAGAAGTTCAGAAATTTCAATTATATACATACACAATATACAAAGAAAAAAAAACACTCATACACACCCACCTACACTCAGCTATACACTTATGCCATTCCCACACACATACACAGACATATCTTGCAATTTACTTCAAATTTAGGTACATTTAAAGTTGTATGATTTACATAGAGACTGACTAATTTAGATTCAAAAAAGTTGAACTCAAGTTAATTGCTCACTAGGTTTTATGACTTTGGATAAATGATTTCATCTCTTTGAATCTCATTTTTTTCATCTGTAAAATAGGCATAAAGCACTTACACAAACTCTCCAATGTTAGTAAAAAGTCAAAAGGTTTTGGAAGGGTCAAGTGAGATCTTATAATTAAACAATTTTTGTAAAAACCTATGGAAAGGGGGTGGCTAGGTGGTGTAGTGGATAAAGCACCGACTCTGGAGTCAGGAGTACCTGGGTTCAAATCTGGTCTCAGACACTTAATAATTACCTAGCTGTGTGGCCTTGGGCAAGCCACTTAACCCTATTTGCCTTGTAAAAATCTAAAAAAACCCTATGGAAATATGTTATTGTTATTTTCTGATATTTACTTCTTTCAAAGTACTTTATGGATAGTGTTTCCATAATCCTCACAAAATCTTTGGGGTATAGGAAAAGAGGATCAGGGCATAATTTTTCCATTTATAAGGGAGAACCATGATTTTTTAAAATTATTCACCTGTTAACAATAGATAATAAATTATAATAGTGAAAAAACAAAACAATAGATGTCTTGTTAGTTCTTTTCCCTATTGCTTGCTTTAATAAGTGACACAGACTTTCTCCAGGACAGATTCTGAATTATTCCAACAAGCATTAGCTGAACTTACGTGGAAAAACTATCATTTTGACATATATATTTTTGTTCCTTAGTCTTGACCTCACTTTGCCCCACAATAAAACAATAACAATAACAATAATAATAGCTAAAAATTATATAGTGCCTATTATGTGCCAGACATTGTGATAGACACTTTACAAATATTGTTTGATCCTCACAGCTACCATGAAAGGTAAGGATTATTATTATTATCTTCATTTTCTAGTTGAGGAAACTAAGCCAAACAGAAGCTAAGTGACTTGCCAGGGCCATAAAATTACTAAGTGTCTGAGGTTATGTCTGAACCCAGGTCTTCCAAAGAAGAGCTCTAGCCACTGAATTACCTAGCTGTCCATGAAAGAACTGTGCAATGTTCTTGCTTTGGCATTTTATAGAGTTCCTCATCAGTTATATTCTCAGACTGTACATTTGTGTTTTTATGATTGGTCATTTTAGGATCATTGAAAGACAAGAACTATGTGTATTTTCTGTCAAATGATAGACATCTCCAAAGCTGAATTCAAGATGTAACCTCTGAAATTTTGTGATTCTCACCAATATTACCTCAACCCTAGGCTTTTATAGTAGCCCAACTTAGCCCAACTGACCTCCCTACCTCCATTCTCTTCCCTGATCTAGCCCATCCTTCAAATTACTACAAGAGTAATCTTCCTAATCATCGATCTGAAAATGGATGGAAAAAAGAGCAAGTTCCTTAGTCTAGTATTAATTGTTTTGAACAATTAGGTTCTAAATGATAATTTTACTCTTATTGAATGCTACAACCCTGCTTCTCCTCTTCCTGTCTCCAAACTGGACTATCCATTCTTTCATAAGTGTATCTTCTCTTCCTCATGCTTTTCTACTTTCAAGTTAATTTACATTTTAAAACTCAGTTCAAATTCTCCTCCACCTCTACCAGGTGAAAATGACTGAAATGTGTCACTTTTCAAATTTCTTGTACACTTATCATTTTGGTTTTGTTAGGGAATTATAAGTTCCAGTCCTCCTGTTAGAGTGTAAGTTCTTTGGAGTACATGGAGTGTTCAGGGAGGACTAGCATCTCTGGTATGAAGACTTGCCAAGCTCCAAAGGGCTGCTCATTTTTGGTGTCTACTGATCACCCAATTCTTAACTGTAGCTTCAAGAAGCTATAGCCTGCACAATGGCCATACCTTGGTAAAACTGCCTCTGCAGATGGGCTAAACCGGGTTGAGAGTAACTGACAGGTCTCAAAACTAATGAGTGGGATGTCTATCCAAAGTATGTAAAGACTTCTCCTAGTAGAATGTTCTCCTAGAGAACAATTTGTCCCAATAGTTCATGAAGTTACTAAAGTAGATACTGTGGAGAACTTAGAGCTTGGCCAAACACGGAAGGTTATCTACTGTATTTTGGATTATCACCACTTGTTTTGATGACTCTGGGAATGAGAGTGAGGTGATGACTTTCTGCCTCACTTAAATTCTATTCCGAGTCAAGATATCATCCATTATGACTGGTTCTTTTTGAAATTGAAGGACAAACAACAAATTCTTTGAGGGCAGGGACATGTCTTATTCATTTTTGTATTGCTGTCTATTTTTACTATAGAAATCTATACTTATTCTTCATTCATTACTTTGAATCCAAAATAGAACATCTAAAAAGACCGAGTTTCTGCAAGGGAAGTAAATTGTAGGAGTACAGGTATTTTTTAAAATCAAGAATTTACCAAGATTTTAGAAAACACTTTGTCCTTTTCTCCCTTAGGTTGTAAAAATGTTTTACTATTACTCATCTCTTGAATTTATATTAAAGATGGTGATGACATTCTAATGCTAAAAACTTCAGTGGCTCCTTGTTGCCTAGAGAATGGTCTACAAACTTTTTTGTTGTACATCTTCATTAATAAAAATATTTTGAGGGGCGGCTAAGTGGCGTAGTGGATAAAGCACCAGCCTTGGAGTCAGGAGTACCTGGGTTCACATCTGGTCTCAAACACTTAATAATTACCTGGCTGTGTGGCCTTGGGCAAGCCACTTAACCCTATTTGCCTTGCAAAAAAACCTAAAAAAAATATTTTGAAACATGTAGGTCTAATACAGGTATATTTTGTTATTTATAAGTTATGTATATATAATTTTATTAGCAAATGTGAATGTTATCAAAGTGATAAAAATTGAAATTAAGAAGTATGAGAGAAAGATGAATGATATTTCATTCTAGGCTACTGGAATTTGTGAATTAGGAGGGTTGCATGGCCAGGCTGACACTTAAGCAATAGTAATTTAACAGTTGTAAAACTGGGTGGTAGAGAACTATAGGTTATTGAAATAATACTGATGAGATGACAAAGTTCTAACAGGAGGGTGGCTGGTTAAGGAAAGGTGCAATTAGAAATGGGAAGATTTGGTGAATGATTGGGGGGTTAGGATAGAGAGGTAACTGGGAGAGAAGAGGGAGGAATTGAGGATATCAAAAAAGACTGTGAATCTAGGCAACTGGGATTGTTAGCAGAGCCCCAGAAAGACATTAAATTTAGAAGAGGAGAGTGGTTTGAAGGAAAGATAATATAATGAGATTTGCAGTGCAAATGGCAACTCATTCATGCCTATTCAGCCTGTTACTCTGTCCCACAGAAAATGAAAAAGGATGAAAGGCTATTATTATCTGGTCACTGGATACTTGCTCTGGAATCCAGAATCCCTCAAAATCCAACTAAGGGACCCTTGCTGTCATAAGAAAGTGTTGTATCAACAAGGTGTGGCGACATTGGAAGATGGGAGGAATTTTGTTGGTGCAATTGCTTCAGGTGCATGTGGAGCCATGGCTAAGTTATAACTGTCCTGAGGGTCCAACTCCCTATTCCAACCAAAGGAAGACATTAGTTGGATGGGTGGTAAGTGAAAGAATATGCAGTGTTGTAGATAAGTTTATAGTTGAATATAGGTAGAATGCAAATCACTTTCCTTCCCTCTCATTGATTAATAATAACCTTCTTCCAGTTATGCCATGGTTTCACTATGGACCTAGAGGTTAAAATTTAAACTCCTGATATTTGATGCTTTCTACAAGGGGTCGCCAACTTAGCTTTTTACATTTCTCTATGCCCATTCTTTTCTAAGTTCTCTATTCTCTAGCTAATCCAGACTCCATCCTGTCACTTAACCCCTATATACTTTTGCTCATAATCTCCTCTAAGTCTTTAATGTCCTTTCTCTCCATCCTTAACTATTGAAATCTTGTCCATTCTCCAAAGCTGAATTCAGATCCCCATTGCTCTCTAAGGTCTTCCTTGTTACCTCTCTCACTGACAGATACCCTCCCAGCCCCACATTCCTTACTTTGCATTGTACCTTGTTTTTGTATACCTCAGTAGTATGTAGACTGATTGGTCTATCACTTCCAACTTTCTACAGTTCTTCAATGAATATTTTATAGTCTTTATGCATGTGGTTTATTCATGTGCTAGCTCATAAACTCCAAGAAGAGAGAACACAGCTTATATCTCTCCCAGTGTCTAATACTGTATGTGTACATAGAAGGAACTTAATAATTGTTTCTTTAATTGAATTGAAATATACTATGTTTTTATTGTTACAGCATTTCCTGGTGAATTAAAGTCTTATAATGTTAGAAATGTCTGAAATTTTAATTTTACATGCCAGGGAATCTGATTACTATTTTCACATAAATAAATTTCATCCAAGAATCTCTAAGTTCTACAATACCAAATAATAATATTCCCGTTTTGATTTGGCATACTTGCTCAAAGTCACACAAGTTGGTGAAAGATCTATAAGGGTTATTGGTTGTTATTGTTTAGCTCTGGGCTAGTTTTATATCTTTTACAGAGCTAATAACAGCATTGTTCCAAGATCAAACCTGATATATGAAGTCACTTAAAGCTAGATATTTAATTACCTTATTGTCTCTTCAAAATTATGAAGCTCCAAATCTAGTACAGTAAAATTCAGATAGAATGATGGATAAGTTGTATTATTGAACTTTAAAGGTTCAAAGGTTGAACAATTGTTGGGAATGATGAGGGATCATGCCAGCATGAAATTGTATGACCTGTGTGATCTCTTCCAATTCTGAAGTTCTCTGACTCAGTCTCACCTGGAATAACACTGGTAGCTTTGGACTTCTAAAATTTGAACCTACACTTCTATAGTCTGCAAAGAACTCAGATAGCTTTTGTTAAATTATTCTCTGCATTATTATTGACTCATGAAAAAACTTTCTTATGTAATTATGCTTCTGCCCAAGCCTAGGGTGGTTTTCCTGAAGGAGAGGCTTGTGATTTTGTATTGTTTTCTATGTAAGGGCACATGACTCCTGTTTGAGAGTTTTCTGAGGTTGAGATGTTGTGGATGGCATATATGAAGAAGATATGTCTTCAGATTTTTGGAGGAGTAAGAGAAAGTGCTGAGAGAGATGTAAACACAAATTTTTTTTTGAGGTAATTGAGGTTAAGTGACTTTCCCAGAGTCATATAGCTAGTAAATGTCTGAAGTCACATTTGAACTTAGGTCTTTCTGACTCCAGGATCAGTGCTCTATACATTATACCACCTAGCTGCTACCCAACACAGAATTTTAATAGCAGATAGATCTCCCTGAAGCTATAGACATTTGGGGATTTCAGTCTTTGCCTCGTCCCTGAATTCCAATACTTGCAATCTTAGAGACTGCTACCAGATGATTCTTCCCCATCCATTAATTATATTACTCTCACCTTGGTTAAGCTGAGGTTTTTTAAATGTCTTGTTCCTAAATATAGTCTATTCTATGGTCTAATCTGTATACCTTCTCCAATTTCTATTTACTATTTACTTTGATAAAGAAGCATACTAACTGTGATGATCTTTCGGGTAACCAGTGTTTGCTGGAGAGAACTAAGTTCTGATAGTAAGCTAAGTGTGTTGTCTTCTCCTTGAGAATGCTCAGGAAAATGTCTTTTAGTCTAAACCCCTTATTGTACCTTTAGACTATCAATTTTAGATGTATGGTAAATATATTTAATTCTAACCAGGTACCCTTCTTGGAAATAGTAGTATGCTTCACCACTGGAGTATTACCAAATCCTTGTCCCAGTTAATATATCCCCCTATGTAAAATATGTATATAAGTGGAGATCCACATGAGACATCTCCATATGTCCACAATGTTTACATGGATAGATATATGTTCTGGGATCTGGCTCACTCTGTCTTCAAGGGAGACTGTGATTTCTCACTTTGTGAAGAACAGGATGATTGTGCTTGAACCACTGCAGGCAGGATCCCCCAGGATCCAAGGAAGGATAGTGCTCTTAGCTGTCTCAGCACTGGAAATAACAGACATTTCTGGAATCCCCATATGTCTATGATTTAAAGGAGATCTCCAGCGTGCCATTCAAATACTTGCCTCTCTTGTCCACCTCTATTAAAGTCCTTCAATAATCTAAAGTCATATCTCCTTCATATATATAGTACATGTTGTATCAGAAGTAGGAGTTTCTCAGCCAATCAGGAATCACATTCCCTTACATCTACGTAATGTCACAGGGTTGTGCAGCAGAAAAATTGAGGTTTGAGTAAAAATGGGGCTATGCTCATCCCAAAACAGCACTGCCTCACTTAAATCTAAGTCATGTGCAAGTCAAGACATCAGTTTTGTGATATCATTGATCTTCTTTGAGAATAAAGGACAAAAAACAACAATGCTCGTTCCAATAAATGAAATTTGGAGAATTTTGAGAGCTGACTTCATATTTTTCAAGTTCTAGATTAAGAGGTGGAAGAAATCTTAGAACTCATTAGTCAAAACAGCTCATTTTATAGATGAAGAAACTTGGACCTAGAGAGATGAAGACTGATATGATAAAGCAATGATTTGACAGAGATCATACAGGTAATAAGTGGCAGATTTGAGGTTATTGCTCAGAGTTGTGAGGTGATGTTATAAAATAAATTTTTATAACCATAAAAAGTTAAATGGTAATAAAAACCATTTTATGCTGCAGGGATCCCAAGGTCTAATGAATTCATATGTCTGAGTTGTATATTGGTCTGGCGATTCTGGAAAGGAATTTGAAACTATGCTTAAAAAGTGACTATAATGTTTATAGCCTCTGTCTCAAAGATTCCACTACTAAACATGTGACTTAAAGTCAAAGAAAGAAAGAAATTTTCTATATAAATAAAAATATTCATAGCAGCATTCTTTTGGTGATAGCAAAGAACTGGATACAAAAATCATTTGAGGATTGCCTAAATGAACTGTTGCATAAATGTAATGGAATATTTCTGTGCTATAAGAAATTATGAATATGAAGAACTTGGAGGAGGAGAAGACTTATAAGGAACTGATAGAGTAAAGTAAGAAGACTTAGGAACACAATATAACTAATAGCAAAAAATAAATGCAAATGGACAGAATAAAAAATAGGATTAAATTATGATGACCAAATTTGACCCTAGAAAAGAAATGAGGAGGGACATTACAATGGTGGATAACAAATAGGTGTGGAAAATTGCATATACATTAGACTCAACTGATAAATTGTTAAGTTTTATGGATTGTCTTTCTCTCTATTTTTTTCTGTTTGTTATGAAGGATGATTTGTTGAGGGAGATATATATATGTATATTTAGAAATGAAAGTTATATAAAAACAAAAATATCTAATTTTTTTAAAAAACAAAATAATATACTCACTGACAAAATAATCATAGGGAAGAGTATTTATAATGATAAATAATATATATATATCCATTTATATAAACCCAGAAATTTTAATTTGACTATAATTTTTTAAATCTATAAAAATAATACCTCTACTTTTTAAAATTCAACAAGTTTATGAAATTCATCGATTTAACATGAATCCCAAGGTCCCTTGAAAGTCATAGTTCCTTAAAAATTTAAAATTCTCTATTTTTTGTTTCGAGGAACAGCCTAGGAGCTAGTTCTAAGAGCAGGTCACATAGATCTTTACCTCTTTCTTTTGTGAAGCAAGATTCATCATCAATTTTCCAACATGGCTCCATAGTGAGTAAAGTAAATTCACTTAGTCATTGAAGGAATCATGCCAACTAACCAAAATGAAGGAAAAAGAATGGGGAGCAAGGGCAATGAGGCTAGTATTGCTTTCCCTTGATGTGTTTTAAAAAGTAAATTGTAGAAAATGGAATAGAACCAGAAGGTGATGACAAAATACTGTTTGAATATACAATGGAAGGACTTGTTTCCTGCTCTCACTCTCACCCCACAAAGTGAATTACTTAGCACAACAACCTGAATTTTCTAGGTTAGCTGGAATATGTGGCCTAAAAACTACTCTCCAGGGACCAGAGCTTTTGTAGCCCTAAACCTGATTTATTGGATCAAATGTCTAGTGTTTCTGTCTGATTTTAAAAATGGAAATGAATCAGCAGAGTGTTCCTCTGAGATCTGAAGCTAATTTATTTGTCCTCTTTTTTGCATAAGAGTGATATTAGGAAATATTTAAATTAGTTGAGTAATATAACTTATAGTCAGAGACTTGATTTAAACTTTTAAATTCAAAGTTTCCAAGCAGGGAAATCACTGACCTTTCTGAACATCACAGACCCAGATTTAATATAATCACATGTTTAATTCCCAACTTGTTGTCCTAGGGAGAGGTCATAGATTGGCAATTCAGAGCATTGGTTTAAGGTCAACATATAATCTACTTTGTTGACTTCCTAAGAAAGGAACCTGTAAATTTTTTAGAAGACCATAAAATAAATAGTTCTTGATCTACGATGGAATGGTCAAGGGATAAATTTTCTAGACTGAAGCTTGTAATTAAGATGCAAAGAGTAAGGGTGAGGAACAAAAGGAGGAGATCAAGGGATCTGAGACAATGAGAATCTAGGTAATATGTATAACTCCAGTCATTACTATGTGACATCCTAACCCTCAATAAGCAAGAAACAAGCACAATATATTGTGATTTATAGTTCAGATAGATTTCAGAATTAACTTTAAAATTCTGGAATTCCAAAGGAACAGATATTAAGGAATCCAGTGCTTCCATTGTCCAAGGTCACATTGGGAGTGAGTGTCTGATTTATGATTCAAACCCAGATCATCCTGACTCTGAGTTCAGCTCTCTGTTCACCATACCACTAGATTAAATTTAATTTTTCTAGTATTTTTCTTCTGTTGTTGTCTTGGCAATTTCTTTTCTTAAATTACACAATTGGTTGATTAAATTTAGTTCAACAACTGGGTATGGTCTCACATGCCTGTAATCCCAGCAACTGGGAAGGCTAAACCTAACTATCTTGCCTTTGGGTTCTGAGCTACACTGATTATCTATAGTAAACCCCCAATGAGTATAATGAGCTCCCTAGGAGTCATCTAAGAAATGAGGCAAGGGGAAGAGGTAGGGAATAAAAATTTATTAAGTTCCTACTGTTTTACAGACCTTTGAGGACTTCACAAATATAATCTCATTTGATCTTCACAAAAATTATGGGAGGTTTTTCCTATTGTTATTTTCAATTTGTTAGTTCAGTTATCTGAGGCAGACTTGTCTAGGGTCACAAACTAGGAAGTAACTAAGGTTGGATTTGAACTTAGATCTTCTTGAATCCAGGGAGGAAGAAAACAGCACTGGTCAGTGCTCTGGTGTTGATCAGTAGTGGCATCAGGTCTGTGAGAAGCCCCTGTTCTTACAGCCCGCATAAGACACGGAGGCCTAGTCTTTAAAAAAACAACAACAAAAACAGTTTAACAAAATTTTATTAAATGCTTACCTGCACTACAGAAGACATGTTAGTTATAGCATAACTAAGGACAAAATAGAAGAGAACAGAATGGTACATTTACTGAAGAAACATTATCATTCATTCCCCAATTGATATATGGTCAAAGGATATGAAAAGGCAATTCTTAGATGAAGAAATTAAAACTATCTATAGTCATAAGAAAATATGCTCTTAATCATTTTTGATTAGAGAAATTCAAATTAAAACAACTCTGAAGTACCACTTCATACTTATCAGATTGGCCAATATGACTAAAAAGAAAAATGATCAATATTGGAGGGGATTATTGGGACACTAATTATTGTTGGTGGAATTGTGAACTGATCCAACTTTTCTGGAGAGCAATTTGGAATATATCCAAAGGGTAATAAAAACTTGCCTACCACTACTTGATCTGTATCCCAAAAAGATCACAAAAAAGTAAAAAACCCCACATGTACAAAAATATTTATTGCAGCTCTTTTTGAAGTGGCAAAGAATTGGAAATTGAAGGGATGACAATCAATTAGGGAATGGCTGAACAAATTGTGATATATCAATGTGATGGAACACTATTGTTTTGTAAGAAATCATGGGGGATGGGACTTCAGAATAGCCTGTAAAGACTTGCATGAATTGTTGCAGAGTGAAGTGAGTAGAACCAGAAGAATATTATACACACTAATAGCAATACTGGTGATGATCAACTATGATGGACTTGCACATTTCAGCAGTATAATAATCTAAGACAATTCTAAAAGACTTGTGAAGAAAATGTCATCCATATCCAGAGAAGGAACTGTGGAATTTGAATATAGAAGTTTGCTATCTTCAATTTTTAAAAGTTGCCTTATGTATTATGTCTTTTTTCTCTCTAATGTTTTTTCCAATTGGATTTGATTCTTCTCTCATTGCATGATTAATATAGATCCATGTTCAGCATTGTTATAAATGTATAGCTTATTTTAAATTGCTTTCTGTTGGGGGGGATATGCAAAACTTAAAACCTTGCAAAAAATGGTTGCTGAAAACTAGTATTACATGTAGTTGGAAAGATAAGTAATAATTTTTTTAAAAATCATTCTTTTCTCCACTAAAATTTCATTTCAGTGCTTCATCATGGGTCATTTCAATGTCTCTTCATAGGTAGAAGGGACCTTGAGTTCTAGAAGGTTATTGTAAGGAAAGTACAAGTTCTGCTAGGTTTTACTAAGCTTAGAAAGACCTCAGGTGACAACCAGTGTTTGAGGGAGATTACCAATGGGTTAGTGATTAGGATGTGAATCTTCCTGACCCCAGCAATTCATTAAACTGTCTCTAAGACATAGAACATTTGCAAGGATTTTCTTCAATGGAAAAAACTCACATCAAAGAAATCATAGGTCCCTGAAGTATTGAAGGATATAGATGGGTGGTCAAGGAATTAAAGTTTATTGTTAATTGGTCATTAAGATATTAAGGAAAAGTTATACATTTTTACAAAGAATGTATCCAGAAATAAAAGTCATCTGTATGCTTGCGTTGAGGTGGCTATCCACACCAGGCTTTTATCATTCATTTACTATGACAGCAGAGACAAACATCCCATTGTGGTAGATGGAAACAGCAGAATGAGGGCCTTTGCCTCTTTCATTAGCTTCATTTCTGTCAGTGCATGGTCCTTGAAGCTATATCAAATGACAGGCTTTGGCTTCTCATGTAAAAATTGCAGCCATTTCTGTTATAATCTGTGGAGTCTCTTCTACCACCTACTCCTCTGAAATTTGGCAGGACTGAGTAACTTGAACAATTCTCCACATCATTTAGAGATTCTTGAAGCTGAAGAAGTAGGAGGAAAAATCCTCAAAGGAAGTGTTAGAACTGCGCTTGTGAAACAAAAAGGGCAGTTGGCCAGTTTAAAGAGAAAGAAAAGCTCTACACAGGGAGCAAGTGGATACAGAGAGAAGCATGTTCTTCCATTGATATGCATAGATGAGTACATAATACATATTCTATAGTAGTGTATGATATTAGTATGGATTATAAAATCTGAATACTAATATATTGTTATGAACTATTATAGATATGTATGAAACATGTAACTCACAAATAGTACAGTTTTTAAGCATTAAGACTTTGGGATATACTGTATGGAATACCATATTTTACATACTGTATTTTATATTCTAATATTATAAACTATATTCATAGAAGTATGTTTTATATCATATAATTATGTTATGTAACATTATATTATTGCACATTATATGATGTTGAGGTATCTATGAGTGTTGATCCAGGCATCAGGAAGTCTTGAGTTCAAAACTGGCATCAGACACTTATTTGTTGCATGACCTAAAATAGTCACTTAACCTCTATCTCAGTTTCCTCAAGTGTAAAATGGGGATAATTAAAGTACCTACCTCTCAAGATTGTTGTGGGTGTCAAATGTGATTATATTTGGAAAATGCTTAGTATAGTGTCTGGCACATAGGAAGAGCTTAAAATATGTATATACATACATGTATTGTATTAATATTACATGTAATATCTAATATATTTGATAATATATCATGCTATAAATAAATATAATATATTCTTTAACATATTTGTGAAAATATACAATAAAAATTTAATACCATATATTACAAATAATTTATACTTTAAATATATAATTTAGTATGTGTTTGTTATAATATAACAAATATTATTCTAATACAAAGCAATTAGCCCACGGTAACAGCCAGTATGTGGGACTTGAAGATTCTTTACAGAAACACACAAGCATGCACACATGCACGGATACATTATTGAACATTCACACACACACACACACACAAACACATACACATATCATTCACAACAGACTCCAATGCCTCATCAGTGGATGTGACTTTGGAATTTAAAATTCTGTTTCAGCTCTGGCATCTCTCCACAAAGCTGGGAAAATTTTGTATGTGAGCTTGGGATCAGACTGCCTCACCTGAAAACTTGATTAGAGGCATTTCATCTAAGATTAGATCACCAGTAGATAAATTATTTTGGCCCCAGTAAATAACACACACAAACAGGTGAAGAGATATGGAAGTAGTCCCTACTCATATGGATGAAATTACAGATCTTTCAAGTAACAGAGTAGTAATGCATATGTGTGTGTGTGTGTAAAGAAAGGAACCAGCACAGAGAGAGACCTGATTTCAAGTGCCAACTCTATCACTCACTAGCTGGTCATTTAACTTCTAAAAACCCAAGATAACTTTTTAAGATTGAGCTGCATTCAAGTTGCTGACCTGTGTTTGTAGAAGGAGTTTTCACACTAAGCATTCTCTACACTAAGGAAATCAGGTCACTTGAGATTCAGGATGATGCATACATTTTTACATGGCCAATGTGGAAAATGGTTTTACTTGACTGTGCATATTTTTACAAGGGTTTTGCTTTTTTTCCCTTCTCTGTAAGGGTTTGGGAGTGAGGAGAGAAAATAAATGCTGTTAACAGGAGATAAATAAAGCAAAAGTGTAAAAGAAAGACATAGGTCTAGATTAAAAACAATGTACTTTATGTTTTAATATGCATATGCATGTATTCATACACATCTAATAGCTTTGTTATTAGATTTGTTGTTATACTTAGTTGGGGGAGATATAATATAAATGAAGATTGACTATAGGCAAAATTATAAAGTAGATACACAAAATGAAAACTGTCTATTCTGGAGCTCCTTCTATCTTAGATGCCTAATATTCAGGGCTCCTTATAGAATACTTTGACTGCCCAAGTTCTTGACTGTTCCTCTATTCCATTCCCTCATTGATGTCATAAGGAGAAGACTCATTAGGCATTAATGTCTGCATTTTTAGGACCAGGACACTGAAAAAACTTTGCAAAGTGGACCCACTCTCCCTCCAGCTGAGATGACTTGGAAAGAGAGCTCCCACAAAGTGTAAATGTTTGTATTTCTGTTCTTGTTTACCTTCTGAGTAAATATTCCTTTGTAAAAGCTAATAAAGATGTTAAGACGTTAAATGACACCCTTTGATCCAGCAATACTACTGCCAGGTTTAAATCCCAAATAGATCATAAAAAAAGGGGAAAGGACCTACATGTACAAAAATATTTATAACAGCTCTTTTTGTTGTGGCAAAGAACTAGAAAATGAGGAGATTCCCATCATTTGGGGAATGACTGAACAAATGTTTTATATGAATGTAAAGGAATACTATCATTCTTTAAGAAATGATGAGCAGGTAGAATTCAGAAAAATTTGAAAAGATTTTTATGAACTGAAGTTGAGTGGAATGAGCAGAACCAGAAGAACATTGTAAGCAATAACAGTAACATTGTGTAATGATCAACAATGATTGATTTAGCTCTTCTCAGTCATGCAATTATCCATTAGACTTATGATGGAAAATACTACCCACACTCCGAGAAAAAACTGATAGAGTCTGAATATAGTTGAAAGCATAATATTTTCATATTTTTCCTTTTATTCTTTTTCTTCTTTCACAATATGACTAATGTGGGGGTGTCTAGGTGGCGCAGTGAATAGAGCACCGGCCTTGGAGTCAGGAGTACCTGGGTTCAAATCCGGTCTCAGACACTTAATAATTACCTAGCTGTGTGGCCTTGGGCAAGCCACTTAACCCCATTGCCTTGAAAAATCTAAAAATAAAAATAAAACAAAAAATATGACTAATGTGAAAATATGTTGAACATGATTGCACATGTATAACCTAAATGAGATTGCTTGCCATCTTGGGGAGGGGGAAAGGCAAGAAGGGAAGGAGAAAAATGTGGAACTCAAAATCTCTCCAAAAATTAATGTTGAAAATTGCTTTTACATGTAACTGAAAAAAATACTCTTAATTTTTTGAAAGTCATTAAATGGACTTGGGGAAGGAGAGGGGGTATTCATTGG
Organism: Macrotis lagotis; assembly: GCF_037893015.1. Taxonomy (NCBI): domain Eukaryota; kingdom Metazoa; phylum Chordata; class Mammalia; order Peramelemorphia; family Peramelidae; genus Macrotis; species Macrotis lagotis. The sequence goes on from NC_133666.1 coordinate 355,771,762, forward strand.
CATCTACCAGTGGGAGGAACAGATCAAGAATAGAAATTCAATCAGAGTACTCTAGAACTTGAGTGAGAGATTTAGTTGGAATGGTTCTAAGTTAGTAAGCCAGATCATCCTTGCTACAGAGAAAAAAGTTATTTGATTTGACAATTAAGAAATCACTGGTTACTTTGGAGACAGCAGTTTCATTTGAAAAATGAGGTGAGAAACAGAAAACAGAATTTTAAGAAAGAAAGGAGAGGCAACACAGACAAGTAGTGTAGACAGCTTTCTTAAGGAGTTTAGCCAAGAAAGGAGAACTATAGGAGCAAATGGATCAAATGAGTTCTTTTTTAAAAAATGATGAGGGAGATATGCATGTATTTGTAGGCAACAGGGAAGGAGTCAGTAGATAGGAAGAAATTGAAAATTAGGGAGAGGAAAGAGTCGAGAGGTCATATAGAGGGATAGGCCTTGACATAGAGGTAGAGCACATCTTTCAGGAGAGAAAGTGAGAGAAGTCTGTGTGATGGAAATTGAGGAGGATAAGCGCTCTCAATAAAGCTATCCATGGTGACCAGCTTCAAACTATTGGTGAGGAAATTCCATGCCTCCTCTTTGCTAAATCTCTCATTGATATTCTTCCATTTTTTTTGTGGTAAAAATAGAGCTTACTAAGAGACAATTCTCTTTGTCCACATGGAGATTCAAGTGCTTTTTTCTTCTCCAAATTCTTGGTGCTATCAGAAATCATAGTCCAGAAGAGCTAAACTACTTTTCTCTATATTCCCTGGGATTTTGTCCATCGTTATTTTCAACCTAGCTATTTTTATTAGTAGCTTTCCCCCACTCCCCATTTTTTCACCTCTTTCTCTGAGGACTGTAATAATCACAATACTATGATCGTTGCCTCTGGAAAGTAAGTATTAAGAGATTGTTCTATTGTGACTTTCAAGATAACAACTGCTTAGGGCAGCTAGGTGGTGCGGTGGATAGAGCACTGGCCCTGGAGTTAGGAGGACCTGAGTTCAAATCCAGCCTTCGTCAGTTAATAATTACCTAGCTGTGTGACCTTGGGCAAGCCACTTAACCCCATTACCCTGCAAGCCCCCCCAAATAAGATTATAAATGCTTTCCCTGTCCACTATTTCCCTATATGCATGATTTCCATTAGAATATGAGCTTGCTTCTGTATTTGAAATTCTGATGTTTAGTGTTACTGCACATAATTAAAGCAAAATCTTTTGTTTGGCATTCAAAACCCTTTATAACCTAGCACCCTCCTACTTTTCCAGTCTTCTCACACCTGACTTCCTGACAGGGATACTTTGATCCAGTGTTACTGGTTTTTTTAGGTTCCTTGTACAAGATAATCCTTCTCTTAGATCTAGTCTTCATCTCTGACTGTGTCCCATGCCTGGAATGCTTTCCTTCCACAACTCTGCCTCCTGATCTTCCTGACTTCCTTTTAGTCTCAAAAATTCCATTTTTAATAATAGGAAACTCCTTTTAGTTCTAGTGCCTTTTCTCTGTTAATTATTTCCTATTTATCTTGTACACAACTTGTTTTGTGTGTGTATATTTTTATATATTTATATACATATATATATATATATGTATACACATATTTGAATGGTGTCTCCCCTATTAGTTTATGAACTTCTAGAGGACAGGGATTATCTTTTGCTTCTTTATACATTGCTTCATAATAATAATAACATTCATATTTTGTGCTAGTCACTTTATCAACAAACCAATTAATCAATATACATTTATTATCTTATTTGATTCAACAATCCTGGTAGATAGATGTTATTTTATAGATGAAGAAATTGAGACAAACATAGGTTAAGTTACGTGTCCAGGGTCACACAACTACTAAATGTCTGAGGTGAGATTTGAACTTAGGTCTTTCTGACTCTAAAACAATGTTCTATTTACTGAGTCATCTACCTGTCCTTTAATAAAATTAAATTGTAAAATATATTAGTAATAATATAGAATAATAATCAATAGTAAGTTATAATAAATATTTATTTATTGATTAATAAGTGCTTTACCCCCCTCCATTCACTCATTTTTCCACTTGCCAGCACCTTAAGAACTAACAGTGAGAGGGGTGGGACCCATGGTGAGAGAGGCAGAGTAGTTACTTCCAGGAAGAGGTAGGTCTTAACAATGAAGACAAACAAGAATGAGGAAGGGCTTCTGAAACTACCAAAAAAAATGGAAAAGCAGAAGGCTGTCAGTTGTCAAATATAAATGCAGCTGAGAGTCAAATGGAGATTTACTGCTCTTTGTGGCAAAAAAATAAAATATAAAACATTTTGAACAATAGCGGGCATATGACAAAAAAAAACAAAGTGTGCTGAATTTTATGGTAAGTTAATCTCTCTCATGGAGGTGATGAAGGTCCATTCATTTGAGTTTCACAGAACAGATACAGCAGAATCATGGGAGCAGTATCCTAAAGGCATTATTTTATTCCACAGCAAATTTATAGCTCCTTGCTTTGTATTATAATGACATGCTTCTGCTCCCTCTGATAATGTTGGCCGTTACTAATAGGGTTGAAAAGAAATATAATCAAAGGCTTTATATTCCTTCTTTTTTCTGGGCATGAACTCATTTCAGGAGTCTGCTAGATTTTTCAGTGCAAAAGGTTAATGCTATTCCTTTCACCCTTGGATTAACAATATGTGAGCAGGCACACATTCAGACACAGGCCCAAGTCACCTATACAGCTGGAATACCAGGAACACTGGAGCTTTTTCTCTTCTCTACCAATCAGATTGTCTTTGTCCCAGTTTTTTTGTTGTTGTGTGTCTATAGTTGGCCATCTGTTTCACTCTCTCTTCACCTCCAAATATATAACTTCTATTGTGAACAGATTTCTTATAGACTCTGTCCCTTTAAGCAAGACCCCTACAGTTTCTGTGACATTGATAAATAGTTACTTTTAAAAAAATCACTTTGAGGTAGGAACTGAATTGTCACATAACTGTAATCCATTGACTGATACATTGTTTTATTTTTATGAACTTTTAGATTTATAAAAAACATTAACATTTTCAAATGTGAAGAAACTTAGAATTCATCATCCTCATTATTTATCTTTATATAATGTTTTATTACTTGCAAAGCATTTCCTCTCCCCCCAAAAAACCAACCTTGGGAGTCCAGGCTATTGTGAATATTATTAATTCATTTTTATAAATGAGGAAGTAGATTCAAAGAGATGAAGCCACTTATCTATAACTGCACAGCAAATTGCACTAGACACCAAGTCTACTATTATTTGTACTACACTGGACAAGGTCTATGTATATTTTGGGGGTATGGAAGATATTAAGGAGTTCAGGGTTAAGGCCTTACTGAATTGTGACTGTTTCCTGAGGACTAAATCTTATACTCCTAATCATCCCAGGGAAACTGGGGAGATTTAGGCAGATAAGATCATTAATTTAGACCTGAAAGAGACTTTGAATATAATCTGGACTAGCCCTTTTATTTTACAAATGAAGACCTAAGAACTAGGGACGTTGAATAACTCAAATTGATGCTGAGTGAAGGGATCAGAACCAAGAGAACATTGTACACATGAACAACATTGTGAGTTGATCAACTATGATGGATGCAGCTCCTCTCAGAAAATCAGAGATCTAGGTCAACCCTTGGAGATCTGATATGGATAACATATTGGTGTAATTCTCACATTTTGAGGGAAAAAAAAACCCCAAAAAATCACAGAATCTAAATGGATACTATGTTCTCTTTTTTAAAACTTCTTTTGTTTTTTCCTTCCTATTCCATGATTTTCCTTCTTTTCTCTTAGTCCTAATTACTCATACACAAAATGACTAATGTAAACGTGTTAAATACAAATATACATGTATAACTTTTACCAGACTATTTGTTGCTGAGAGGAGGGATGTAGGAGGGGAGAGTGGTAGAAAAATGTGTAAGTTATAAATATGTAAGTGGATGAGTATTGGAAAACTTTCATAACATGTAACTGGGAAAATAAAATAAAATATCTGTCAATCAAATAAAAGGAAGTTAAGTGAATGGTCATATGCATAATAATTTCCAGAATAAGAACCTGAACCCAGGTCTTTTGACCAACTATTTGATACAATATTATTTCTACTGTACCACATTTTCACTATTTTTGAAACCTTCACTTATCACTGAACTTCAACTCAGGGTCCCAAGTCTCCTGACCTTTTACTGGTCTCTGAGCTAGATTGTCCTCCTTGATTAAGATAGCTGACTCTTTTGCTTTCTAAGTACCTTTTCTCCTTTCTTCTGTCACTATAATTGTGTGTTGTTTCTGACATCTGCTCCCTTTTTCCTTTCTTTCCTCTTCCAAACCACATGGATGTGTTTTTCTCTGTCTATTTACAAGTAAAAAGGGAATGCACAAATTCAGAAATAACACACCATGGTTTGGTAATTAGAAGTATATATAAAAGAAAATGACCCAGGCCTAGACTGAATGGTGCCTAAATTTTCTAACCAAATCTTTAACTAAAATTCCTCATATCTAGTTTGACCCATGACTTTCTCCAGGCAGGGAGCCCTTATATATCCTGAAAAAGAATTTTATCCTCCCCCAAAGCTTCTCCCCCACACACTCCAACTTTGGATTTATGCATTTGGGTAGTTCATTCTATAATCTCTAATTCACTTTCAGCTAATCAGAATGCCTCCTGATTGTATAACTTTCTCTTTGGAGGAGAGGGAGACACTACCTATAGTAAAGAATTAGCCACTTAACTTCCCTTCTAAGGTCCAGTCCAATATAATATGGAAATATAAGACAAGTAGAAACAGTGTTCCTATTTTTCATTCCTACAAATTAGACCAGCACTTTCTTTTATATAGTTATATGTTCTCAATCACAAAACATGATGATGCTGGTGAAAATATACAAGGAGCATATTCTTAAAAAAATCACTAAATGTGTAGTTTCAAGCTAAATAGAATAGGAAGTAGAGATAGGGATACCACCTTTGATTTCATCAGTATGGTGAACTCTTTGCAAATGAAGATCAGAGACACCTATGCAGCTTAGATTCTTCATGAGCTGCCTTACAAAATGTTAAGTGTCTTGGCCTGGGCCATTTAAGTCAGCATGTGTGAAAGGCAATATTTGAACCCAAGACTTCTTGGTTTCAAAACCAGGTCTTTGTCATACCAAATAGTCTAAATTACTGTATCAGAATTTCTCTTTATGCCAAAGATTCCTTGACAGTCTTATTCCCTGAGGAAGCCTAGTTTGTAAAGAAGCATTTTTAATTGTATTGACTCAATATTTTTAGCCAGTATTAGCAAATATTGACTAATGCTTTCATTAATCATCTTTTGTGAAAGTAGGCTAGAGATGTTGGGATTTTTATCTTGTTCATATTCTTTATAACATGTAATTTTAAATTCAATTACCTTTAGAAATTTCTCTTTACACACTCATCCTTGTATAAGCAAATATTTCTTAAATGGTGTTTAATTTATAAGCTAAGTTCCATTTCAGGTAAGATTTTAGCCAAATTCAATCATACACTATCAGTGTTTGAAGGAAAAAAATGTTTAGATATTGCAACTACATCAGAAAAGCAGATTTTAAAAGTTTAGAGAAATGAAAGGTGTGATCCCATGTCCTGAGACTCTAACATGAAAGCTCAATGGTCATGGACAGTTGGGATGGATGGCTAGCTAAAATGAAGGATAAAGCCATTAATTTTGAAGTTAAGTTTTCTATTAAAATTTTTAGTGTGAACTTTATAACCTAGACAAATCCAATAAAAATCTCTAAAAATAAATATAAACTAATATCTAAAAAATCCCTTCCAAAATCCAAACTAATTACATTTTGTTTTGTTTTTAGGTTTTTACAAGGCAAACAGGGTTAAGTGGCTTGCCCAAGGCCACACAGCTAGGTAATTATTAAGTGTTTGAGACCAGATTTGAACCCAGGTACTCCTGACTCCAAGGCCAGTGCTTTATCCACTATGCCACCTAGCTGCCCCAAACTAATTACATTTTGAGGGGAGAAAAAAATCATTACAAAATAATTTTAGAAATAGATGACAAATGCTCCTCCCTTCTAACTTTTTTTCCATTTGTGTATTATGGAATTGAGTTTTTCATGACCTGATCTTGGCCAACTGAGCTAATATGACTAAAGTTGCTAGAAAGCTTCCTTAAATTATCATCTTTTTGTTCTCTTATTCTTTCTTAAGATGGAACTGCTAATAAAAAGGAAAGTAGCTTTAATGTTTGAAAGTTGAGGAGAAGCAGCTGGAAACCTAATAAACCCCAGAATTATCTAAGAATCTTTGTAGTAAAAATTATGTCTTATTTTTGATATAATGTGTTTCATATTTTTAAAAGTATTTTATTTATTTTTTTTACATCATTTTAATTTCTGAATCTATCCCACACTTCATTTCTTTATGTATTTATTAAGGACCAGACACCCCTACTAAATGTTGGGGATACAAATAAAGAAAAAAAAAGTAGTTGCTGTCCACAAAGAACTTATTCCCTGCACTGGGGCATTCTATTTCCCTGAAATAGAAACCAGATTGAGATACTGATGGAACATGGAGAGTTACCTGAAAAGTTCATATCTTCAGTCTCTCTGAAGGAAGACTTTGGTAGGAGTTTAATGCTCCACCCTACCATGCAGGTGGTGCAGACACTTGACATTTTCTAGTTGTGTGACCTTGGGTAAGCCACTTAACTCTGCCTTTCATCCAGGATCATCTACAGTTGTTCTAATCCATATCTGAGCCACCAGATCCAGATGTTCTGGAGGAGAAAGTGAGCCTGGTGAGCTTAGCACAGCACAGCTTCATTCAAATCCAATTCACCTGCTTGTCTGGTATCACCTCCCTGATGTAATGGTCTTTTTCAAGAACAAAGAATAAACATCATCATCATCATCATCCTCTGGAGAGACAGCTGAAGGTGTTGAAAAGCGTTGCATATCAGAAACTGAGTCAATCAGCATTGTGATGACATTTCAGATGATTAGCTTATCCTGGATGAGGTTCCATGGTCTTTAGAGTTAAAACCAATCATAACTGATGATGAAAAATGAAATCACACACGCACACACACACATATTTATATATGCACATTCATAATGTACATATACATTTTATAAATATATCACATATATCAAAATATATACAAATGTATATATGCACACACATATATACCCTATTAAATTTCTCCCTCTGATCTGTAAGTCATATTACTTTTGGGGGGGAGGAGGCAATTGGGGTTAGGAGTCACATTATTTTTATGTGAAAAAGAAGAAAAAAAGTAGGGGAAAAGGCAATACAGCAAAACCAAACTTGGCAACTGTGACAGTTTATGGGATGTTCTGCACCCATATTCCTCCCTCTTTCTCTCTCTCTCTCTCTAAAGTGGAAAGGAAGGCACATTTTTCTTATCTTTTCTCTGAAAACAAGCTTGGTCATTTTAGTTGAAACAAGTTCAGAGTTTTTTTTTTACACGTTTACATCATTATAGACATGATATTATTAAAACCCTAAACTTTCGATACCAATAAATAGTTTTATTCTCTCATTTTTACTTGTATGTTGATATTCTTAGCTGATGAGACTTCTCTCTTTTTCTTACTTTTGGGAATTTAGTAAGAGGAAGCTTCTCTTTCCGGTCATTCTTCCCTTTGGGCTAGAGCATAATCACTCTTTTTTCATCCTGTTCCCTCCTTATTTCTCTCACAGGAATTTAAATTCTATGTCAGCATCTAACCTTATCCTGTGAAGTAACTAGTCTAAGAAGGAACTGGATAATGTGAACAGGGGCACAGCTTAAATGACCAACTTCCTGCCTGCCTCTTACTAAAGTTTACTATATTTGTCCTAAAAGGCCTTTCATATAGAGGAAGGCCATACCAGATGGTTCTAGAAAGCTCTGAAAATATGGGTACTTGATAGTGAGGCAATAAGACTTGTAAAATGATATTTCAGGTTTTGGGGTTTTTTAAAGCATTCTTATCTTAATAGTTAGAATTTTTGGTTTGGAGTTTTGAAAGCCTGGCTTCTGTTTCTCCGCTTGACACTAGTTGTGTGACCCTGTATTAATCTTCCAGTGCCTCAGGCTACTAACACTCTAGGATTTATTACTAAATCAAAGCCTGCCTTGACGAATGGAATTCCCCAAGATGAAGATACCACAGTTCCTCTGCATCTCAGTTTGTAACTTTGAGTTAAATTTAGAATCTCAAAAGGATAGGTAAACATTTATTATATTATAAATTACTATTATATATTTCTTATAAGTATTATAATTAGAATTATTTTATTATTATAAACTAGGAGACTATTTCCTAATCTGAATTTTGAGGCCAACTGTACCTCAAAAAAGAAATTCTAGGGCAAGAAGATGCTTTTAAAATATGAGAAATATAATCCAGCCCAACAAACACTTATTGAGTGTTTTACTTCTACCAGGAAGACACTGTGCTAAGTATTAGACCTCAATGAGAATCATGGATTGAACAAAACACTATTATACATTGTATTTCCTTTGAAGAGTACCAATGATATCCCTGGGTAATGTCTTGGCTTGTTCTTCAATTGAGGTCAAAGTGCACAAAGTTGTCAGCCTCACTCTCTCTCTTTTTCAAAATTTAATGGCAAGACAAAAGTCTTGGGATGCAGGAGGTAACCTTGGCATCTTTGATATCTAACCAAACTCTAAGTGCTCCACAATACTTGCTTCAGGGGCCTTCATGGCCAATGGAATAAATTGTTTTTATCTACTTGGTCCCCTGGAAGAAGTGGGGTAGATATGCTTGGGGTAGATATACCTCTAATTTATGGATGGGTTTGAGGCATGTTGATTACTCTCTATCTTATGTTAAGGCTTCTTAGAGCTACAGATGAGAATTCCAAGATGGGTGCACATCAGATTTGAATGAGCAGTTCTGAAAAGGGCTAAGCAGCTCTCACACCAAAGACACTACTCCTCCCTGAACACAAATTGTTCTGAAAGAAAAGGATCAAGGGTCAGCAATGTGGCCCAAGCTGTGAGTAAAGAAAATGAAGCATTGAAGAAAATGAGAATGGAAAATAGTTTTAAATGAAAAGATCATAAAAGCATGTTAATAAATGTTAAAAAAAAAAAAGATTCCCTGTCCCTACCCCCCCCCACTTAATTAAGTGAATGAAACACAAAACTAGAAGTAAAGAAGTCAATAAGTTCTACCATTTCAGTGACTATGAAAAACTTGAAATTTTTTTGTGACTCACTTTCCATATCTGCAAAATGTTCATGTGCAATGGTAGCTTTCACCACATTTTATTAAAGATAAAATGGATTTTTTTAAGTGTTGTGAATAGTCTTTGAATGCTTCAGAAAGAAAAATGTACTGTATAAAGACAAACAACCTCCTTCTCAGAGGCAGTGTTTAGTGACAATGGTTCAGATCTACTCACTCTGCAAGAGCCAACTCATCACAGAAAATATCAAAGTCAACTGTGACCAAGGAAGATGATATAATATTCTGTTGATGCTGTGCTTAACAATGAAAGCCAAGGAGGATAAAAAGGGATGACTGCAAAAAGGCTTCTCTGTTGGCTTGCTTTCAGAGTGGGGTGGATCATTTTGGCCATGCTTGACAGCTGCATGTAGCATTACATTTCAAACACCAGAAGAAAAAGGATAATGAATTAAAAGAAAAGAGGATGAGTTCTCTCTGTTAGCATGGTAACCAACTTACCATGGCCCATGGAACCAGTTCTGCTTTAACCTTAAGAAGGTCAACAGTTGTCCTTCTTGTAGAAACTTTTGAACTTTGCCCTACCTTCATTTTTCTACTACAGACCCAGTCTTTTTGTTGGTTACCTTTTGCAGAAGTGTCTAATACTCATGTTAAATTTAGAAATTGGTCTCTTGGAGACTGCCAGAAATATCCCTCAGGGCAGCTGCCTGTCCACTTGGTTTTCCACCAAATCTGCCAATCTACTTTATATTGTGCCAATAAGTATTGGTTATACTCTATTATGGTTTCCACTCTACTGAAAAATTCCTAATTCTCTGTATCAGAGTTCTTTTGATAATCATTACTGAAGTATTTTAGTTTATTATCATTAAGTAGAGTTACTTGTCACATTTTCTTTCTCAAATAATTGAAACTATTTTCACAGGCTTCAGTACAGCCTGTATAACTTAGGACCAAGTATATCTGGAGAAGGAATTTTACTTGGTGGATAAGTATTTCGTAAAACACTTTGTTGTATTAAACAAAATAAAACCAGTGCTTAAATAAAAGAAAAAGAAAAAAAAATCAGGCATTTTCAATGCTTTTTTTTTAAAGCATCAAATGAAGAGGAAAAGGCTTCCATAAAACACCTCAGTTGGTGAAGGAGATTGGATTAAATCTAGCTATTGGCTGAAATTTTAAATTTTGAGGTGTAATTAAAAGAAGATATCTATAAATGTTAAATAATAGGAGTCCAGATGGTAATGGAATTATTTTATTACAAGTTTTTCCACAGACTTGATTTATAATCTTTAAACAACTCATTAAACTCTAATTAAGCTAATTTGAATATTGCTGAAAGTCTTTCAAGTTCAAATCCTGCCTCACACATTCTCAGTGTAATTTGTATAAATTACTTAATCTCTTTGAGTCCTTCATTCTACATTTGTAAACTAAGGCTACTAATAAGCACTTGCTTCATAGCTATATTGAGAGGAGCAAATGAGATAATGGATATAAAGCACTATAAAAATATCAGCTTTTATTACTGATAATAATGAACATTGCCCCATGGTACTGAGTTCACAAAGAATTTCGCATGCTTTGGAAGAATGTTATTGAAGTCTAGACCTTAGGTCAGTGTTTCTCACCCATAGACAGTGAGTGCATTAGTTTTATAAGCATTCAAATTTTTCCCCATCAAGGTAATGTTAGAAGAGATAAATATTTTAAGATTCTGAGTGAGTAAAAACAATGATGCTGCTCTATATTTTATAAATTGACTGTATCCATTTTATTTTAGTGAAGTTATTCATGTTGATTTAATTAACTCTGATGGTTTTACATTTTTCTGAATAGTTTATAATTTAACCATAAAACTTTCATTGGCTTGTAAACATACTAGATTGTGGAGACAGGTTTTTTTTTTGGTGATGAAAGAAAATCAACAACATTTTTTCTTTTTTAATTGAGAATTGTGATTCTTACAACTTTTTATGTGCCCTTTTTCTTCAGTCAGTGAAAAAAATGTTTTCTTGTTGAGAGTCTATTTTGTACTTCTACTATTTTTTAGGATGGAAGATACCAAAATGACCTTCATTAAATCAGGTACATTTATATCCAAATTTTCATTCTGTTGCAAAAATTGTCACATAATATAGAAGCTACTCTGAATATTTTACATGTCAGATTTAATACACCATAAAGACACCCCTAGTATTCTCTAATCATTTACATATGTACTTTCCAGAACAGGGTCTGCAGTATGATTACTCTATTCATAAATCAAATGTTCATTTTAAGGGATTGTATGGGAAACATTCTTTCAAGCTTTAATTTCCAAAATGTTTCCACTTCTATTTGCTTCTAAGCAATTAAGAAAAATATTTGAAAGTTTATCACACAGTTAACACATATAACATAGATTGATTAATAAAGGCCATTTTTCTAAAAGAAATGTCCAACATTTTATTTTCAAGTAGGAGACAAAATCTGGAATTAAAACACTTTCTGGACAGTTTTAGTCCTGCCTTGTGAAAACCAGTTTTCTAATAAGGGATTTAATGCACAGGAGTGTGTAGCCTACATGACCCTCATAAAGTCTGCATGAGCAGTCAAGTTAAAAGGTAAAATGTTCCCTGAGTAACATTAAACCAACTGGTGTTCTGTGTCCATGCTATAATTCAGGTATAAAACAGGCTCCTCTTTTAAAGCAAGTCCTTTCAACCTATAATAATGTGAACCCAATACAGGTGTGTGTGTGTGTGTGTGTGTGTGTGTGTGTGTGTGTGTGTGTCTGTGTGTGTCTGTGTGTGTCTGTGTGTGTGTGTGTGTCTGTGTGTGTGTGTGTCTGTGTGTGTTTTAAACAATAATGTAGCATTTCAAATTCTTATTTTTTCCCTTCCCCAAATTTGGATCCTAGACTGGAGAAGAGATTGAAACAATGGACCTTCAATTTATAGTGCTGTCATTAATGGATCAATATTAATTTTGTAGGAGATCTAGATAATGGCATTGGATCATAGTTAGATTTAGAGTGAAAAGGGACTTTAAATTGTATGCCTCTCAGATTTTCAGAAAACACCAAAATGACCTACACACTGAATGGCATATATGGGATTCAAAAAGACCTTGACAAAGTAGAGCATTGATTTAAATAAAAATCAGATGAAATCCAGTAGGTATAATGAATTCTACAATTACTGGACAATAATTCATCTGAAAAGGATTGTGTGTTTTTTGTGGTTTACACTCAATGGAAGTTAGCTATATGACATGTAGTCTAGTAAGTTATGAGACTTCAGGCAGAACAAAGAAAAGCATATAGGGTGGGGGGAGTAGCTAGGTGGTGCAGTGGATAAGAGCACAGGTCCTGGAGTCAGGAGGACCTGAGTTCAAATCCAACCCCAGACATTAATAATTACCTAGCTGTGTGACCCTGACAAAGTCACTTAACCCCATTGCCTTACAAAAAAGAAAACAGAAAAAGAAAGAAAGGAAAGCATATGGATGTTTCCTTTTACCCTATTCTTTTTTTTTAGGTTTTTTTGCAAGGCAATGGGGTTAAGTGACTTGCCCAAGGCCATACAGCTAGGTAATTATTAAGTGTCTAAAGCTGAATTTGAATTCAGTTACTCCTGACTTCAGGGCCTGTGCTCCTTTTACCCTATTCTGAGAAAATTATATCTTGAGAATTGCATTCAGATTTTGATGCTACATTTTAGGAAGGGCATTGATGAACTAGAGAGCATTCAAAAAAAAGATCACTGGATGGTCTCAAGTTTATGAGAAGAAGTTGAAGGAACTGGAATATTTAGCTCAAAAAAAAAGAGAAGACTAGGGTACATAATAGTAGTTTGCAATTATTTGAGACTTTCTAGACCGTATTATATCTGTGGTTTGACCTCAAAGGGAGAACTAGGAGTCATGACTGGAAGTTGCAAAGAGATAAATGTAACTTTGATGTTAAAAAAAAGTTTCATAGTAATTGAAACTATCCAAAAGTAGAATGGATTGAAATGAGAGACAGACCTCTATGTATTGGAGTTCTTCAAGCAAAATATGAAGTACATTGTGGGTAAGATTATACAGCCATGAAAGTTACTTATAATTCTGAAGTTCTATAACTCTGTGAAACAATTGCTCTCTCTCCTCCCCCACTTCTCCCCACTTCAGATTCTAATAAGGATCTAAAAGCATGTAATCCTTGTAATTTTTATTTAGCTTCTGGAAGTTATAAATTTGTGCTACTCAGATGATTAAATGCTTCAATTTAATAAAAATCCTTTAAATAGACTAAATAATTATCTCATCCATATCATTATTACTGTTTTTCAGGTGTAAGTAGATGATGTTGTGATGAACAAAATAAAAAATTCATTTTAAAAATCACCAAATTTAGAGGAACTCTGTCATGTTCTTTCCCAGTAATAGAGAAAATAAAAATATTAGGGAGAGAAGTGGTCTGATACATTTTTTGATATTTAAAAAATTACTTGTGAACTAGAGGTTGAAACCACATTTGCATAGATTGCCTTTTTCTATTATTATTTCATTTTGTTCTTTCATTCCTTTAAGAAGTTGTTGGGAGTTTTTTATTTTGGTCAAAATCTGCTATTCACAAAGCCCAGAACTTAGTATTGCAAGCATACAAAGATGAAAACAATAAGGTCTCTGAATTCAAGAAAATTTATTTTGGAAAGGTGAGGATTCCTGGGCTTCTAATAGAGGGGAAAGAGATAAGTTATGTCCACAAATCACTGTAGAATACAAAGCAGTCTGTGCTAAGTGCTAAAATGTCCAAAGGAAGTGAAGTCAAGAGCTGATTAAAGGGAGAACACTTTCATTAGTTACACTCTAGATCTGGTGGGAATTGTCTGGTCATTCTGGTACAGGATCCAAAATTCAAAAATCTAGGAGTTTTTTAGGGACAAATTAATTAAATATTTGACCAATATAGAAGACTAATTTTTAATTTGATAATTTTGGATGATCTGAGAATGATGACCTTTGACAGAAAAAAGGTTCCTCTCCCTGCTCTAGATCTAATGCTTTAATTAATTCCCTGGCCTTTTGCTAGTCAAACTGAGTGAATTCTGATGCCATTTACTTCATAAGCCTAAATCTAGTGGACCCGAAAGGTCCAAGCATAGCACAGCACTTGACTGTCTGGTCTGTCTGGTTCAGGTTCATCCCTAGGCTGGGGGGTGGGGTGGGGAGTAGAGGCAGGAGAGGCCAAAGGTAGGTGGACAGAAAGCATGGTCTGCTGGCCTGGAAAAAATTGCTGAGGTGAATCCTGGGAATTCTTCTAGACTTCCCCTGCTTATCCCCTATCTCCCATTCCACCCCACTCCCCCACACCCTTAGTTGCTTTGAGGAGATAAATAGTTCCTCCTCTGTGATCACACATTTTTGAAAATAAGATTCCCTCTCTAAGGGGTGGCTAGGTGGCGTAGTGGATAAAGCACCGGCCTTGGAGTCAGGAGTACCTGGGTTCAAATCTGGTCTCAGACACTTAATAATTACCTAGCTGTGTGGCCTTGGACAAGCCATTAAACCCCATTTGCCTTGCAAAAAACCTAAAAAAAAAAAAAAAGATTCTCTCTCTAAAGACTCCAAGCTGGCAAAAGGTTCTTCAGTCTTTTTGTCAGTGTTTTTTGCTTCTAAATCTCCCTTCATGAAGTGACTTTGGGAAAATCTTTTTGCATACCTTTAATGGTTTCTCCTCTTTGAGATATAAGTAGATCATAATTGTCTTTTTATTTTTTTAAATATTTTGCAGTCATGTTATTGTTTAAGAGACTATCATCTAGTCAAACCAAAGATCTACATTATCATTATTCTGTAGAAAAAAATACTGTAGCATTTATATTTGGATTTGCTATATGGTTTATAAAAATTATTAGTCTTATTTCCTACAGTATGATGGAATATTAAACTAGTGGTATTTGCACTTACCATTATCATATACTTGTTTTAAAGAAATAACATTCAACTAAATTTTTATAGTCATTAAACAAATCTCAAAAATCTAAGTCACTTCAATTAAGCAAGTTTTACATCATAGTAATAATCCAAGGAAATGTCATCTATGATCATAAGGTATTGAGGCAGTTAAGTGGATTATATAATGTGTTCTATTTGGAATCAAAAAGATCTGAATTCAAATTCTACCTTGAACATTAATAGCTGGACAAGTCATATAACTTCTGTGAGCCTCAGTTTTTTCTTCCTTAAAACAATGGCATCTACCTCATAGAGTTGTATTGAGGAACAAAGGAAATAACATGTGTAACGCTCTTAATAAGCCCTAAATTTCTATGTCAGCATATTGTTGTTGTTCATTATTTTCAGATAATTTTTAATTACATTTTTGCCTTTGCATCCCCGAAAACTAGCATAGCCACTGGGACATCTTAGTTATTTAATGGATATTTGTTGGTAAACAGATTAATTGATTGATCTGAATATCAGTGTTTATGTCCTGATGAGATGAAGGCTTTTAAATTACATAGTTAAATTAAGAAAATGTAATTGGGGGGTGGCTAGGTGGCACAGTGGATAAAGCACCGGCCCTGGAGTCAGGAGTACCTGGGTTCAAATCCGGTCTCAGACACTTAATAATTACCTAGTCGTGTGGCCTTGGGCAAGCCACTTAACCCCATTTGCCTTGCAAAAATCTAAAAAAAAATGTAATTGTATTATTTATATTTTACAAAGTATTTACCAACTATAGCATGTTAAAAACATCAAATCTGTAATAGCATTGATGTAAAGGCAATATTAATATGCTCAACATTTATTCCATATAATGTTAAGCTATTAAGGATAGGAATTGTTTCATTATGTCTTTCCATTGGCAATATCTAGCACAGTATAGCATACAACTAATGTTCAATAAGTGTTTGCTTTTAAATTGAATTATATTCAGTAAATGGAAACAAAGATCACCTCATGTAACTGAAGTGAAAAATGCAGTCTGAAGTATGTATCTCTTTCCTACAGACTAGAATCAGGTTTTGTTTGTTTAACTTAGTTCTAATTTTTTTTTGTTTTTTTGTTTTTTTTTTGCAAGGCAAATGGGGTTAAGTGGCTTGCCCAAGGCCACACGGTTAGGTATTAAGTGTCTGAGACCGGATTTGAATCCAGGTGCTCCTTACTCCCAGGCCGGTGCTTTATCCACTACGCTACCTAGCTGCCCCTAGTTCTAATTTTTTTATGTTGTTTTTGTTGCTGTTGTTGAATTATCTTCAGTTGCTTTTAATATCACAGTAAATTCCAGATATAAATCCCAAGCCCTTCACCCACTCTCATCCTGTCATGAGCCCTGCCTTATAATTAAAAGAAGAGTCAAGACAAGCCAGATTGGAGTCATCTCTGACTATTCCCTCTCTATTCTACCCTCTTTCTCTCTCACTTTTCCAGTCATTTACCTATCTCCAGATCACCTCTTTTTCGGCCCACATCAAAACTCAGTCTTCTTTCATCTGGACTCTCTTTTCTCTAATTCTTTATCCACACACCAAAGAAATTAATGTTCTTAAAGTACAGGTCATATTATATCATTATTTTGCTCAAAAAGTTTCAGTTATTTTCAGGCTAAACTTAGATATCTTAAGCAAGTCTTCATAGTTGTCTACAACCTGCAAAATATTCCTCTTACATATTCAAAATTCCAGGCAGCTGCCCTAATTTTTTGTTATTTAGTCAGGATAAATCATCTGAAAAAATGTCATATCATATCAATGTAGACCATATCTGGAATGTTCTCTCTCATCACTTTTGTCTCTTGGAATGACTCCCTTCAAGTGCATCCCAGGCACTAACTCCCATAAAAAAAATCTTGTCTGATTGTTCCATTTTTCCTAATACCTCTTTCCCCTACCCCCAAATAGTTTGGATTTATTCATATTTATTTTTATACTTGTTTTTCCCTCCTAGAGGGCAGGAATTGTTTCTTTTTTGTCTTTGTACCCCCATCAACTAGCAAATCATCTAACATCATCTAATGCCAGACACATAGAAAGTATTTAATATATGCTTGTTTTAAAATGGAACCCAATGATATGGTGGCCTTGTCACATAGGGTGTCACAATCTGTAATTTCTAGTAAGAGGAGGCATTCGTTTTCTCATCTTTTCTCCACAGTCAACCCTGGTCATTACAGTTACACAGTTTCATTTGAGTTTTCTTTCCCTTTATGTTTTTAGGAGGTCTGGACCTGTAATTGGACTGGCGTAGGTAACACACAATAAGGAAACTCTTTCTACTAACACAGAGAAGAAGCTGTTTGGCAGTTTACAACCTTAGAATTTGCCTCAGGAACTGAGAGGTTGTTACTACTTGCCTAGGATAACAGATTATGAGTCAAAGGTAGAATTTGAATCCAGATCCTCTTGATTTGTTGATGAATCAATTATCAAGTGGCAACTAGGTGTTGGGGACAAAAGTGAGATTCTCTCCCCTTAAGGAACTTATGTTTTACTGAGGGACATATACATAAGCTTATACAAAATACTTTCAAAATAAATACAGGGTAATTTTGGAGGGTGGGATGAATCAACATTGGCAGCCAGAGAAATCTGGACTTTATCTAAAATTTAACTCACTTGGGTTAAGTTCAGTTTTTAGAGACAAATAAAAAGAAAGTTCATTCATGAGTTATCTCTCCACTATCCAATGCTGCCTTATATCATTAATATTACTGCACATTTCGTTCTGGTATATAATTGCCTGAAATAGGGTGGTTTTCATTATGCAGTCATTATGAGTATTGTTCTTCTAGTTCTGGTTATGCTACTCTGAATCATTGATATAGATATTGCCATGTTTCTCCAAATTTTTCAAGTTGATTCTTTTTTTCTCTCCTTTTTTTTTTTGGCAAGACAGTGGGGTTAAATGGCTTGTCCAAGGCCACACAACTAGGTAATTATTAAGTGTCTGAGGCCAGATTTGAACTCAGATCCTTCTGACTCCAGGGCCGGCACTCTAGCCACTGTGACACCTAGCTGCCCCTGATTATTTCTTAAAATGAATAATATTTCAATTCTGTTCATATATATATATATATATATATATATATATATATATATATATATATATATATATATACACGTTGATTTGCTCAGCCATTCTCCATTTGATGGGCATCTGTTCTATTCCTAATTTTTACCCCTCCCCCTCTCCCAAAGAAGTACTGTTAAGATTATTTTGTTATATGTAGGCCTTTTTCTTTTCTTCCTAGGATTTCCTTGGAATACTTGTCCAGTTGTGATATGGTTGAGTGACTTTTCTTGTTTAAGTTTACAATGTTCTCCAGAATGATTGTACCAAATTCAGAACTTTACTAACAGTATATTACACCCCCTCCAATATTTTTTAAATCTTTGATCATCTTTGTGAACCTACAAGGTAAAGCCTTAGTTATTTTTAAACTTGTATTTCTCTTAAAAGTAATGGCTTGGAAAAATGTTTCCTGTTAATAGATTGCAATTCTTTTAAATATGGTTTGTCTTTTTCCTTTAGCCACATGTCTTTAGGAGGGAGGTGTGGGGGAAGGGAGTCTGGGTTTTGTTGAGCAGACTTGCTATTAGTCTCTTTTTTTTTGAGGGAGAATAAATAATCCCACATTTGTGTTGTCAGTAGTCAGCCGCCACAAAATTCTGTTTGGCAATGCTGAGATCACAAATAATGATCCTTGACAAGTGAATTTTCTTCAATGATAGAAGCCAAGGACAATTGAGCTATTATCCAGACTAATATGATCATTGGAGAATCTTGGAAAAAAGACAGAAATTTTCATTCTTTATTTGCAGCTCTACTGACAACTGAGTAACACTAAATTCCCCTGTAGCATTGGGTCTGACTGTCTTGGCTGAGACCAAGGCCTAGAAGAGGAATTTGTTGATTTCTAATTCTGAAAAGTTACCCAGCTAAAATTTCAATCCCTGTGCTATCTCACTTAAAAGTGGCCAGTTATAGTTTGGCTAGGTGGCACAGTGGATAAAGCACCGGCCCTGGAGTCAGGAGTACCTGAGTTCAAATTCAACCTCAGACACTTTATAATTACCTAGCTGTGTGGTCTTGGGCAAGCCACTTAACCCCATTGCCTTGCAAAAATTGCTAAAAAAAAAGTTACCAATTGTTCTAAAAGGGGACATCATCACATGGTGGATCTTAAAAAAAATTACTTCAGGCAAATTTTCCAGTTCTATAGTTAATCCAAAAATTTGAAGATTGTAAATGAAATTAAAAAAAAAGAATAATAGAATTCCAGAATGTCAAAAAAACTCAAAGAAAGATTGGAAAACATTGAATCTAATTCTATTATTTCATAGGTGAGACCACTGAGGCTCATTTAGTAATACCAAATATTTGTTGAATACTTGGGCCAGAAAAATGATGCTTGAAATCTGAATACCTCAAACATACTTGTCTGCTTATAAGTCGCAGTTTGGGATCCAGATCATAATCAAAATAGTGGGCTTGGCCGAAGCTACTGTTCACAAATGTAACCTTTTACTTGAGGACTGGAAAATGTGGATTAATTTATCTCAGGAGAGCTTTGATCTTTTCTAAAATGGGTGGTAAAAATGGACTTTTTTTATTTAGTAGGAATAGCAGAATGCAGTGGGAGACAATAAATCTCCAAGCTTTGCCTCATTTTATTTTGTTAATGACTCGATCATTTAAATATAAACTTCTCTACTAGACCTCAGAGCTGGTTGAAGAAGGAAAACAGAGGAGGAGGGAAAGAAGCATATTTATTTGCAAATATTAACTCATTTGATCTTCACAATACCCTTGGGAATTAAATGCTATTATTTTGTCTGAGACAGAAGTTAATTGACTTGTCCAGGGTCACACAGCTAATAAATGTCAGAGACTGGATTTGAACTCAAGTTTTCCTGAATCCAGACTCAGTGTCTGTACTACTTGGTTGCCTCTAACTTGGCAGAAATATACTTTATTTGTCCCTGCCATTGTTTAGAAATTATAGTTGAATTTTTGCAGCTAGAAGTATTCTTAGAGATAAACTTTTCTTCAATTTTACAGATGAGGAATTTGAGGCCCAGAGTGACTTTATCAGAAGTCATCATCTAATTAATGGTAGAGATAGAATTAGGATACAACTCTCTCCACTTCCTGTTCAGGGTACTTTCTACAATATTATTTTTTTTACTTATCTGTATCTCTCTGTATTTTAGTTAACGTCCCATATGTCTATGTCTTATTTTCCCAGTCAATCTAATAATATTAATTCACACTTATATAGTACTTAAAATTTACAATGCACTTTTCTTACAACTCTATATGGTAGATATTGAAAAAAAACACATTTATTAAGCCTCTACTATGTGATTTATACTGCAGGAGTAAAAACTTGATTATTCCCATTTTATAGATGAAAGAAAAGCAGAAACATAACCTATGCTCATAAAAAAGATTAGTTTGGAAATTCAGATTTTGAGGACTAGATTTTGAAGTTCTTAGCATTTTATCAAATTGCCTTTCTAAGTTACTTGAGAACAGGAATGGTCCTGTGAAATCTTTGTATTTCTTGCAGTACCTGGACACAATCATATATACTTAAATTAATTCCTGAACTTATATGAAAATAAGAATTGGTAAACTGAATTAGTTTAAATTTAAAGAACAACTTGCTATTTAACGAAATTTTTTCATGAAGGAAATAGTCTCTCATCAAGATGTCTTTGTTTCAGGTGTAGTTAAAGGCACATTTAAACTCTGCACAAGTTTGTCTTTTTAAAATTAAATTGAATCTTATTTTCAACTTTAAATTATCTTCCTCTTACTTTCTCCTTCCTCAATTTGAGATAGCAAAAATTCTAAAAAACAAACAAAATAATCACAAATATGTGTAATCAAGCAAAATGAATTTCCTCAATAATCAAATTCAAAAAAAAGATCTCAGTCTGTACTTTGAGAACATCACCTTTCTTTCGGGAGATGAGTAATGTATTTTAAGAGTTGTCTGCAATTATGTTAGTTAGACCTTGAGTTGATCAGAATTCCTAAATTTTTCAAAGTTGTTTATATAATATTATTATTTTTATATAAATTGTTTTCCTGAGATATAATATATTGTAAAAAATGGAGTCAATGGCTAAAAGGGAAATGTAATGGGAGTAAGAGAAAGGAGAGGTGGAATAGTCTAAGATATTTCATATAATAATTTTTTTATTGCAATGATATGGAAGGGGAGAAGGCGAGGGGGAATGAGGAACCCTTCGCTCTCATCAGAGGTGGCTAGGAGAGGAAACAGCATATATACTCAATGGGGTATAGACATTTAGAGTAAGGAGAGAAGGGGGACAGGGGGGAAGGGGGAGGATGTGAGTGATGGAGGAGAGGGTGGACCATGGGGTTGAGTGATCAGATATAACACATTCTTTTTTACTTCTTGCAAGGGGCTGGGATTGGATGGCCTGTCTGGGACCATAGGACCAGGTGGTTGCTGACACTTAGGGGTGGGATGTGGGCTCAGGGCCTCTTGGCCCTAGGGCCAATGCTCTGTCCTATACCACTCAGCTACACTACAGCACATTTAAGAAGAGGGATAGAGTGAAAGGAGAGAAAAAAGATATAATATATGGTAGTGGGGAAGTACGAATGGAGAGAGTTGTGATCAGCAATGGCAACGGTGGAAAAATATGGAAGTAACTTTTGTGATGGACTTATCCTAAAGAATGTGATCCACCCATGACAGAGCGGAACACAGACTGGAGCACATTATTATTATTATTATTATTATTATTATTATTATTATTATTGGGGGTTGCAGGGCAAATGGGGTTGGGTGGCTTGCCCAGGGCTGCACAGCTGGGTGGTTGTTGGGTATTTGAAGCCAGATTTGAGCCCAGCTGCTCCAGGCTCCAGGGCAAGTGCTCTGTCCACTGCACACCCTAGCCGTCCCTATTATTATTATTATTATTATTATTATTATTATTATTATTATTATTTTATTTCATTTTTGGTTTTTGCAGGGAAATGGGGTTGGGGTGGCTTGCCCAGGGTCACACAGCTGGGTGATTGTTTGGTGTCTGGGGCCGGATTTGGGCTCTGGTGCTCCTGACTCCAGGGTTAGTGCTCTGTTCACTGTGCCACATTAGCTACCCCTATTATTTTTTTTTATTTTAAATTTTTTTTCTTTATTGGTCATGAGGGTCTATTTTTTTGGGGAAGGGGGTATTATGTTTACTCTTAAACAAGAATATTTTAGTAATGTATAAAAAAACATCATTTGTACAAAAAAATAAATATAATAACAATTAAAAAAAAAAGGAACCAGGAGGGATGGGAATTCAGAGAAGCCTTCACAAACTGATGCTGAGTGAGATGAGCAGAACCAGAAGAACGTTACACACCCTAACAGCAACATGGGGATGATGATCAACCTTAATGGCTTTGCTCATTTCATCAATGCAACAATCAGAGATAATTTTAGAATATCTTCCATGGAGAATACCATCTGTATCCAAAGAAAGAACTGTGGAGTTTAAACAAAGACTATCACCTTCAATTAAAAAAAAAAGTTGTCTTGTGTACTACATAATTTTGCCATCATGCATATTTTATTTTTTCCTCAAGGATATGATTTTTCTCTCAACACATTCAATTATGATCAATGTATAGCATGGAAACAATGTAAAGATTGTCAGAGTGGGGGGAGGGAAGGGGGAATCATAAAATTCAAAACATTACAAAAAATGATAGGCAGAAACTACCTATATATACATATATATATAATTAGAAAACAAATAAAATATTTATATTTTTTAAAAAATGAATGTTAAAAAATTCAGATGTAATTGGGAATATTTAATGAAATAAATAAAAATATATTAAAAAGTAAAAAAAATTGTTTTCCTGGTTCTGCTCACTTGACTTTCATTAGTTTATACATCCTTTATTTTCATAATTTTCACAATAATATTCCATCACATTCAAATACCATAATTTATTAATAATCATTTCTGAATTGATGGGCAGTCCTTCAATTTCCAATGAAGAATGCTGCTACGAATATTTTTGTACATGTAAGTTCTTTTCTTCTTTATCTCTTTGGGGAATAAAGACTTAGTAGTGATATCAATGGGTCAAAGGTCATATAGTCTAATAGCTTTTGGGGCATAGTTCCAAATTGCTTTGCAGAATGGTTAGATCAGTTCACAAATGTACCAACAGAATATTAATAAAGCTTACCTTTAAGATGAATTCCTTTGTTCATTCTAGACATCTATAACAAATTCTCATGTTCATTTCATTATTCCTGGTACTGGTCATTTAATTGTTAGATTTCCATCAAGCATAAAGTTTTTAAAATATTTCTGTTTTTCCCAACTATATGCAAAAATAGTTTTCAATATTCATTTTTTAAAATTTTGAGTTCCATATTTTTTTCTCCCCTCTTCCTTCCTCCCTCCCCTAGACAATGAGTAATCTGATACAGGTTATATATGTATTACCATAAGCATAAGTTTTAAATTTATTCTTAATCAGTTTCAGTGTTCTAGACTGTAAATATCATTTTGTCAACCAAGACTACATTACAAACTACCTAGATTCCACCTAGATACTTATTCTAGCAAAAATCTGAAATTCGTACTGAATTGAAAGATGATTAATGAATACAATGGAAAAAGCAAAAATTAAAAACAATCTACCAATGATGTCCTGAAACTTCAGAAAGAAAAGTCTCTAGGAATGCCATAATCAAAATCCAGAACTTCAAGGAATTTGATTGAGAAATCACAGGATTACTCAAAACCTTTTTTTCTACTATAAATGAGAAGATATCTTGGAATATAATATCCAAAAAGGCAAAAAAAAGAAAGGCTTATAATCAAAAATTATTTACTTTGTAAAACTAAGTATCATATGCTGAATAAGTGCACTTCTCTTTTGTTGTTGTTGTTTATGGTTTTTTTGCCAGGCAATGAGGTTAAGTGACTTACCCAAGATCACATAGCTAGACAATTATCAAGTGTCTGAGGCCGGATTTGAACTTGGGTCCTCCTGACTCTAGGGCCAGTGCTCTATCCAGAATAAATGGACTTCTAATGGATAGAGGGTTTATTTTCTGAGTAACTAAGAGTAGTTAGATGATGATGATGTGGTGATAACATTCTAATAGGGAGAACAGAACCAATAGGGAGTGTCTCATCAGAAAAGGATAATTTGGCAAGTAATATGCGGAATTTGTTACATGAAGTTTTTTTTTTAAAGCAAGGGTAAGGAAAAGAGATTTATGAATTTATGTTCAATTCTCCTTTTGTATTCTGTTTTGTATATGGGTTTTATTCTCTTTTTGTGGTTAAATTCAAAATTTTTAAAAGCATACAAAATGATAAAAATTGATAAGCATGTGTTTTTATCCATTTAGCTATTTGTATCCAAATAATTGATAAAAACAATGACTAACTCAGGACAAAACACAAATTCCTAGAACACTCCTTTAGAAACTTCCTTCTAATTTGACATCAGATAAATTATGTTTGTCCTTTATTCTGGAAGAAGACCAATGCATCAGGGAGGTGATGACATAGCAAGCACATGAATTGGATTTGAGAGAGGAGGTTGCTGTGCTAAGTCACCAGTCATACTTTCTCCTCCAGAGTTATCTGGATCCGGTGGCTAGATATGAATCAGTACTACAGGAGATGGCCCTGGCTGCGCTACAATCAGGGTTAAGTGAATTACCCAAGGCCACACAGATAGTAAATGTCAAATGTCTGAGACTGAATTAGAGCTCCCATTCTTCTGACTCCAAAGACAATGTACTATTCACTGTGTCACTTAGTTACCCCATATCAGATAAATAATTTCTACTCTGTGACTGGCTATAAATTCTCTTCCAGAGCCACTTAAATATACTTTCATCCACTCTATTATCTTTTCATTTTGTCAACAAAATGGCATAAGAAACTTTATTAAATGCTTTGTAAAAATCTAGGAGATAGGACAGTAGACTGAGGAGCAAAAAAAGCTCCTCAGTCTACTGTCTTATCCTTCTCCCTTCCTTCTTGGTGTATGAGCTTTGACCTAAGATCAAGACATGGCAGCTTCTGGATCTGAGACAGACACACTACAGAGAAGGGTGCCTGACTGGCAATTACTGAGTCCACTCATTTTCCTCTGTGATGGACTAGTTGTGGCCAGAAGAGGATGGTAGGCCCAGACAATAATGGACATGTGAGATTATGGAAAGTTTCAACCCTCATGAGTTCTATTTCACACTAGAAGCTGAGTCAATGCCACAGGAGTGAGCCAAGATCAGTCTACTTTCATCTGAGAATTGGCTCTATTAGGAGCATGAGTTGAATATCCTTTTTTGTTTGTTTTTGGGTTTTTTAGGTTTTTTTGCAAGGCAAATGGGGTTAAGTGGCTTGCCCAAGGCCACACAGCTAGGTAATTATTAAGTGACTGAGACCAGACTTGAACTCAGGTACTCCTGACTCTAAGGCTGGTGCTTTATCCACTACGCCACCTAGCCCCTTGAATATCCTTTTTAAACTATGCTGTTTATAACCCTTTATCCAATTAGAGAAGGACTCAAATTGGACATTTCCCAGAATGCCTAGATCAGAAGTAGATTGTGTACTGTCTGTGGGGCTTTTAGGATCTAGAATATATCATATATATAATATATATATATATAGATATATATAACATTATTACTTTTCCTTATGATTATATATAGTATATTTGATTCTGGAGTCTATGCTGAGTTAAAACAATTTTCAATATTAAAACAAAATGTCTGCTTTAGTGAGAGCCATGGTCATGAAATTAGCAGTTCCTGAAAGAAATCAAGTTCAAGAAGGAATTGGAAAATTCTTTGTGGATGGGGGGAGATCAAGAACTAATTTTTTTATTTGATAAAACCATAAATCTATATTCCCCCTTGAATGATTGACTAGATGATTAAATGAATTTTTAAAAAAACCCTTATTAAGCACTTACTATTAACAAAGGACTGGGGATACAGCCAGTTAGAACTCCAGGCCTAAGAAAGATGGAGTTATATATTAGAAAATTCTTGACTCTCTAAGAACCTTAGGAGCTTGGGACTTCAAATTTTTGCTAAGTAGAGCCCATTGGACCAATGATTCAGTGTTGGAAAGACCCTTTGAGGTAATGAAATCCAAAAATTTTCATTTTATAAATGAGGAAACTCAGGTACAAAAAAGTTGTGACTTGATCAGTTTATACTGATAGTGGTCTGAGAAGGAACTTTAGCCCAGGTTTTTCTAGTCCATCATGAAACCAGAAAGAACATGGCACTTCTTAGAACCCAGATAATTTTTTCACTTAATGGGATGGAATGAAAGGTTATCAATACTACCCAGTGATAAACAAGTTTGTATCCCAATAAGATCACAATAAAAGGGAAAAGACCCAACTGTACAAGAATATTCATAGAAGTTCTTGTGGTGGTGAAGGATTGGTAACTGAGGGGATACCCATTAGTTGGGGAATGACTGAAAAAGTTGTAGTATCTGAATATAATGGAATATTATTGCCCTATAAGAAAACATGAGCAGGTAGATTTCAGAAAAACCTGGAAAATTTACATGAACAGTTAACAGAAACATTGTACATTGATCAACTGTGATAGACTTAGCTCTTCTCAGCAATTCAGTTATCAAAGGCAATTCTAAATGACCTGCAGAGCAAAATGAAAGAGAAAGAACTATGGAATCTGAATGCAGATCAAAGCATACTATTTTCACCTTTTTAAATTTGTTTTTTCCTTTTTGTTCTGATTCTTCCTTCACAGAGTGACTAATATGGAAATATGTATTATATGATTATACATGTATAACCTATATCAGAATATTTGCTTATTCTAGGGTGGGGGGAGGGAAGGATGAGAAAGAGAAAACTTTACAAAAATGAATATTGAAAATTATCTTTAGATATAATTGGAAAAATAAATAATAAAAAAATAACTACCTGGTGCTTAAAAGATCTTCTTCATTCTCCTGATCTACTAGTCTAGCAACTGGTAAAAGAAAAAAAAAGGAGGACATTCTATATGAGGAACAATTTTGTGATCACTACTTTCTTTTTCAGATGTTCACTTGTAATAAGGAAGTGGGAAAGACTGGTGAGTATGCACAGTATACTCATATGATGAAATGGCTGTGTGGACTTTGGAATATGTGTGGGCATTTTTGAACTGGTTCCAGTTGGCTAACCGCAAAGCAATGAGGAGCCTTTTTGATTGGCTGTGAAGTGCATTGGAACTGGATGTATTCAAAAGTGAATAACTAGCCAAACAATTTCTTAGTCCGGATCTTTCTTGCCTGTTCAGTAGAGTGCTGTTAGAGAATGATGTAAACTTCTGAGAGGGGAGGAAGATCTTTGACCTTAACTTTGAGTCACTGGGACCACTATAATGTGGTCTTACTTTTGTCTCTGTTGTGTCTTTTCTTCCTGCTGACAGCAAAAGTCTGGGGATGTCCTTTAGGACCCAATCCAGTAACCGGATTGTGAGAAATGACCCTAAAGGAACTCAGCCCAGGGGGTAACTGAAATGAGGAGTTATCCAGCAGCTATATCTTATTTGGAGATTAACTTGTTGGAATCAATGCTATGTTAGAAACTTCTTTATGGCATGAGCCAACTCTTCCCAAGATAAGGTGATGGGGGGGAGGGCTGGAGAACATGCCCCCAGATTTTGGGATGGGGGAGAGAAAATATTTTGTAAACTATGTTATTTTTATAACTTCATTAGAGATATAAATGGATGTTAATGGTTTAAATGAAACTGACACTAACTTTGGGGAGAAGATACTAGAATGGAAGCTTGAGCTAATGGTTTTAGAGAAAAATCACATTCCTTCCCTCCTTACCTCAGGGATATCCATAGGACCCTGGGGGAGGGGGGGGGGAGAGAGAGAGAGAGAGAGAGATGAAATTTGCTTGGGACCCAAATCTTCAATGAAAGTAGGAATTGGGAAAATAGGGAGACCCAGAGTTTTTATGTGTTATTCATTCACCATGCTTTGAATAGTACAGTTTAATTTTTGCTAGGAATCAAAGTCAAGATCAATGATTTATAATTCATAAACTATTTTCTATCACAAAAAAAACCTCCAACAAAATAAAACTTGGTACTTTGGTTCTTTTGTCTTTCTATATTTGTATTGCTGAATGAGGGCTCAAACTTCAGTCACTGCGTCAGTCAACAATCACTAGCTTATTATTTGTAAGGCACTGTGTTAAGCAAGAAAGCAAAGAAAGGTAAAAAAAAAAGATAGAACTTGTTCTCAAGAATCTTACAGTCTAATGGGACACTTGTATTTTAATGGAGAATTTTCATTGAAAAGAATTCTTTTTCTGACAATGTCTGGAAGAATGTGACTGAAGATTTAGATAAGAATAATAAGATCATCAAAATCAGTGAACTGATTGTGTCCACACTATCATTATAGAAATGAACTTGTTTGATTCATGAGTGAATTATTTTTTTAGGGCACCAAGTCTATAGTCCTTTTCAGTAGCATGTCCTAGGATAATTTTACCCATCCTAAAAATTGGGCAACCTTTTATAATCTCTGAATTTTTTTATTGAATCTACTTTTCATTTTTGTCATTAGCCCCTGTAGATAAGATATGTGTCCATAATATTCCTTTATGTGATTATAGATGATTTTATTTCTTTGCTTTCCTCAGAATTGTTCTTTTGTCCTATCTTTTACTTTCTGATCTTTTCATTTGTATTGCTTCATATTAAACATTTCCATTCAGAGAGGTTTTTCCCAATTTATTTGCAAACTGAACATGGGATCAGTATTCTATTGCCAGCTCTAAGTACAGAAAAGAGGCAGTTCCCATGCCTTGTGCCATATGTGGAACTCTTGTTAATACATCCCAATGTCAGAGGCCATTTCCTTTTCTGTGGTGGGAGAATTGGGTGGCAACAGTGTCTCATTGTTGACTCATGTTCCTCTGTCTGTGTGCATCAGTTGAACGTTAAACTAACTGCAATAGAAACCCAGCACCCTCGGGGGTGTGCAGTCATGTCTAAGATGGCTAGATGCCTTCCGTTTTCCCTTGCCTTTCTGAATTATTACTAGGTGTGGAATTTACCAACTGGAGAACATCATAACCTGAGTGAGAAAACAGGAAAGGAGACTAGGAAAGGTGAAAAAGAGCAGGGGAAGAAATCATCAGGTAAAAATGGAAAAGAAAGTGTTTTTCTTTGGAAAGAGACTGAGAAACTGAGTAAGAAATAAGGCAGGAAGTTGGAAATTTGTGAAGTGTGTGAAATAAACACATGACAAAACAATTTGTTAGAAGTTCATTTGCTTAGGAAATAGTTGGAGCAATAATTAGTCTTATTCTGAGAACTAAGATATTTATGTGTGACTCCAACTTTCTGGAATGAACTTTTTACTGGATTGAAAGTGATCATATCCTAGTTTCTCCTTTCTCCTAAATATCACTAGACACCTAACCCCCTCTCTATTATTAGATGT
The DNA here is from genome assembly GCF_037893015.1 of Macrotis lagotis. Lineage (NCBI taxonomy): Eukaryota > Metazoa > Chordata > Mammalia > Peramelemorphia > Peramelidae > Macrotis > Macrotis lagotis. The sequence goes on from NC_133666.1 coordinate 355,801,486, forward strand.
TTTTCATTCCTTATTTTACTAAGAATGAAACTATTCATTGCTAACTTCCTCTTCTACAAAAATGACATTTTTTCCCAAATTCGATGAATTCTTTTTTGTAAAAATTTATTAATATCTTTTTTATGTCATTATTGTTGTCTCCGGTATCCTTCCTTCTTCCCCTCTCACAGAGTCACCCTATATAATGAATGATATATGTTAAAGACAAAAAAAGAAGAGGGAAAAAATTTAGCAAGACTAATCAATATACTGAAAAATTACAAAAATGTGCACTGTGCACCTGTAAACTTCTCACTTCTATAAAGGGGTTGTTGGAGGTGTTCTCTCATGTTTCTTCATTTGAAACATGCTTGATCTTTATAATTTTGCTACACACTTTTTTGAAGAAAAGCAATTTTATTTTATTTTTATGTAAATGGTATTTTATTTTTCTAATTACATATTATAATTACAGTTTTCCAATTATAATTTTTCAATTACATATTCAACTTTCATTTTTTAATAAGTTCCAGTTTAGAAAAAATTCCAAATTTTTCTCTCCCTTTCTTCCTTCCCTCTCCCTCCCCAAAATGGCTTGCAATTTGATTTGGTTTATACATGTACAATCATATTAAACATATTTCCATATTATTCATATTGTGAAAAAAGAAATAGAACAAAAGGGAAAAACAAAGAAAATAAAAATGCAATGCTGCATTCAGTCTGTATTCAGACTTCATCAACTATTTCTCTGGATGTGGATAGCATTTTCTATCATGAATCATTTGGAATTATCTTGGATCATTGTATTGCTGAAAAGTCTATCATAGTTGATCAGTGTACAATACAGTTGTTACTGTATATAGTGTTCACCTCTTCCTGCTCATTTCACTTATCATTGGTTTATGTAAGTCTTTCCAGGTTTTTCTGAAATCCACCTGCTCATCATTTCTTATAGTACAATGATATTCCAATAAAGAATGAAGGACAAACATTACATTTTTTGTCACAACTATATTCACTTTTGATTTTTTTGAGTGTGGTTGTTTTTCTATTTACATTGTTGTATTTATTATGCATATTGTTTTCTTAGTCTTACTTCACTCAGCATCAGTTCACAAAGATCTTGCAGTGTTTCTCTGTATTCATCCCATTTTAATTTCTTTTTTATGAGTATTTTTATATTATTACAATAATCTTGTGAGAATAATCATAACCCCCCCCCCAAAAAAGGATGAGAAACATCAAGAACAGTGAGAAAGAAAGAAAAAGTGTACTTCAGTCTGTGTTCAGATTCCAATGACTCTGTCTCTGAGATGAGTTGCCTTCCCCATCATAGCCACCAGAGAAGTTGCTTCAATATTTTTCCCACAGTTGCTTTCACTAGTTCCCTCCACTTTATTCTTCCATCCTCTCATCTATTCCATTCTCTCTCTCTCTCTCTCTCTCTCTCTCTCTCTCTCTCTCTCTCTCTCTCTCTCTCTCTCTCTCTCTCTCTCTCTCTCCTTTCATCCTGTCTCTTGTCCAGAAGTCTATGGTATCTGAGTACCCTCTCCCATGATCTTCCCTCTTCTCTACCACCTACTCCCCTGCTCCTTCCCTCCATTCCTCATTCCTCCTTATCCCATCCTTTTTCTTCTAATTTTACTCTAGGGTAAGATAGATTTCTATACCCTATTAAGTGTGTATATTATTTCCTATCTGAGCCATTTCTGATGAGAATGAAGGTTCATTCATTCTCCCTCACCTTCCCCCATTCCACTCCATTGTAAAAACTTTTTCTTTACCCTTATGTGAAATATATTAGCCTCTTCTTCCTCTCCTTTCTCTTCCTCCCAGTATTTTCCTTTATCACCCACTGACTCCATCTTTTTACTATATTACATCATTATATTCAGCTCCTTCCTGTGTCTTGTCTATATATGCTCCTTATAACTGCTCTTATAAATGAGAAAGCTCATATAAGTTATCAGTATCTTTTTCCCATGTGGGAATGCAAACAGTTCAACAACATCAAGTTCCTCATAGTTAGTCTTTCTTGTTCACCTCCTCTATGGTTCACCTGAGTCCTGTACTTGAAGATCAAACTTTCTGTTCAGCTCTGGTTGTTTCAATAGGAAAGTTTGAAAGTCCCCTGTTTCATTGAAAGTTCATCTTTTCCTCTGAAAGAGGATGTTTAGTTTTGCCTGGTAGTTGATTCTTGGTTGTAAACCAAGATCTTTTGCCTTCTGGAATATCATATTCCAGTCCGTACAAGTCCTTAATATAGATGCTGCTAGATCCTGTGTAATCCTGACTATAGAGCCACAGTAGTTGAATTGCTTGTTTCTGGCAGTTTTTAGTATTTTCTCTTTGACTTGGGAGTTTTGGAATTTGGCTAAAATATTCCTGGAAGTTTTTCTTTTGGAATCTATTTCAGGAGGTAACTGGTGAATTTCCTCAATTTCTATTTTACCCTCTGCTTCTAGGATCTCAGAGCAATTTTGCTCTTCTTGAAAAAAAAATGAAGTCCAGGCTCTTTTCCTGGTCATGACTTTCAGGTAGCCCAATAATTTTTAAATTATCTCTTCTGGATGTGTTTTCAAGGTCGGTTGTTTTTCTAATGAGATATTTTACATTTTCTTCTAATTTTTGTTTTTTTTGGAAGAGTTTTATTTCTTCCTGATTTCTTGTAAAGTCATCAGCTTCCTTTAGTTTCATTCTGCATTTGAAGAAGTTTTCTTCAGAAAGGTTTCTTTTGTCTCCTTTTTCAACTGGTTGATTCTGCTTTTTAGGGCATTCTTCTCTTCATTTGCCTTTTGTGTTGCTTTTTCCAATTGTCCTAAAAAACCCTAAACTGGTTTTTAACAATATTCTTTTCTTCAGGATTTTTTTTGTATTTCTTTCACAAGTTGCTGACTTGGTTTTCATGATTTATCTGCATCACTCTCATTTCTTCTCCCAATTTTTCCTCTGCTTCCCTTAATTGCTTTTCAAAGTTTTTTTGAGCTCATCTGTAACCTGAGCCCATTTTTTATTTCCTTAGAGGCTTTGGATATAGAAGCTTCAATTTTGTCATCATCTAAGTATGTATTTTGATCCTCCATGGGACCAAAATAATTTTCTATGGTCTAATTCTTCTTTTTCTGTTGTTTTTTTCATTTCCTTGGCCTATGACTGTTTTACTACACTTCCAAGACTTTGGGTTTTTGGGGGGACAATACACAGGGATTTTAATTCTACCAAGGTCTTATGAGAGACTCTGAATGCCCTCTTGCCTGTGTTCAAACCCTTCCCTCTGCCCTAGGATGGTCCCTGCTTGGCTATGGTGGTGTGGAAGCCCAAACTGCAACCTGGATCTAAGTGTGAGCAAAGAGCTGAGTCCTGCCCCAGGGAGAGCAGAGATATCTCTGCTGTATCCCTTGACCCCCTTACCATCTGTGGGCTGAGAGCTCTGGACATGTTGGGTGGCTCTGCTAACTCCTGAAGCAGGGCTGCTCTGAGTCTGACTCTATTCCACAATCACTCTGGTGTGGCTCGCCACCCCTTCCAGCTGTTCCCAATGATTAAACCGGCCCCTCTGCCACATGTCCAGGTGCCTAGTCCAGCTGTGCTGTGCTACAGCTTTTTCCAGCCCCTGGTCCGGGTGGAACAGACCTGTCCCAGAGATTTTCTAAGCTGTCTTGGACTGGGAAATTGTATCTACAGGTTCTTCCCCTTTAAATTTTAGCTACAGTCATAATTTGATGGCTTTTGGAATTTGGGGAAGAACAATCCAGGAATTCCTGCCTTCATGAGACCCCTTTTTCATTTCTTACAAGGCAGTAATACTCCATTATATTCATATATTACAGTTCATCTATTCCTCAATCTATGAGCATCTGCTTTGTTTCTGATTCTTTGCTATCAGAAAAAGCATTATTAAAAATATTTTCGTGTTTATGAAGACCATTTTCTTATCAATGACTTATTTGTAATAAAATTTAGTAATGGAGTTTGTTTCAAAGAATATGGACATTTTAACCCACTTTATTTACATAATTTCAAATTGTTTTCCAATCTGGTTATATAATCTCACAATTGCTCTTATACTATCATTTTTGGGGTCATTTTTGTCAATTTGAGGGTATGAAGTAGAACATCAGGGCTGTATTAATTTGAATTTCTCTTATTATTATTAGTTATATAAAGCATTTTTTGTTGTGGTTACAAATACTTTTTTTCCTTTTGAGAACTATTTGTACTCCTTGGTCCAGTTATTTGTCGGAGCATGGCTATTAGTTATATAACTATACCTATAAAACTATATATATATATATATATATATATATATATATATATATACAGTTTATCATCTTGAATATCAAGCCCTTATGAGAGAAATTTGTTACAAAGATGTTTTCCTGTTTGACTGCTTTCCTTTCTATCCCAAATGCATTAATTTTGTGTTTCATCTAGTCATTTATTTTGTTTTTTGAAATTGTTTCTATTTTTGTTTGATTAAAAATATATCTCTCCTACTTATTGCTATGAGAAACATTTCTCTTTCTCCCAGTCCATTTCCATTTTTTTTCTATTGACTCCATTTTTACACCATATTTTATCTTTGAATTCAGCTTTCTCCTGTGCTTCAACTATAAAAGCTCTCTCTACCTGCTCTATTAACTGAGAAGGTTCATATGAGTATTATCAGTGTCATTTTTCTATGCAGGAATACATGCAGCTCAGCCTCATTAAGTCCCTCATATTTCCCCCCTCTCCTCTAATCTCCATGCTTCACCTGAGTCCTATATCTGAAGATCAAACCTTCTGTTCAGCTCTGGCCATTCCAAAAGGAACCTTTGAAATTCCCCTGGTTCATTGAAAGTCCATCTTTTTCCCTGGAAGAGGACATTCAGCCTTGCTGGGTAGTTCATTCCTGGCTGCATTCTAAGCTCTCTTGCCTTCTGGTATATTGTATTCCAAGCCCTACGAGCTTCCAATGTAGCTGCTGCTAAGTCCTGTGTGATCCTGACTGCAGCTCCATGATATTTGAATTGTATCCTTCTGGCTGCTTGTAATATTTTCTCTTTGACTTGGGAGTTCTGGAACTTGGCTATAATATTCCTAGGGGTTGGTTTTTTTGGGATCTCTTTCTCAGGGGGATTGGTGGATTCTCTCCATTTCTATTTTACCCTCTGCTTCTAGAATATCAGGGCAATTTTCCTGTAGTAATTCTTTGAAAATGATGTCAAGGCTCTTTTCCTGATCATGACTTTCAGGTATTCCAATAATTTTTAAATTATCTTTCCTAAGTCTGTTTTCCATATCAGTTGTTTTTTCAATGAGATAATTCACATTTTCTTCTAATTTTTCATTTTTTTGGTTTTGAAGTATTGATTCTTGATTTCTGTTAAATTCATCAATCTCCCTGAATTCTATTCTTTGTCTAAAGGATTTGTTCTCCTCAGAGAATTTTCTTATCTCTTTTTCCATCTGGTCAATTTTGCTTTTTAAAGCATTCTTCTCCTCAATAACTTTTTGAACTGTTTGATCCATTTGACCTAAGCTGGTTTTTAGCATGCTATTTTCTTCAGCATTTTTTTGGATTTCCTTGACTAAGCTGCTGACTTCATTTTCATGTTTTTCCTGCATCTCTCTCCTTTCTTTTCCCAGTTTTTCTTCCAACTCCCTCATTTGATTTTCAAAGTCTTTTTTGAGCTCTATCATAGCCTGAGCTCAATTTCTGTTTTTCTTGGAGTCTTTAGATGCAGGAGCTTGTGCTTCCTCATCTTCAGACTGAGTATTTTGGTCCTTCTTGGGCTCATTTGCAAAATATTTCTCAATAGTCTTCTTTTTGTTTCTCTGGTTGCTCATTTTCCCAGCCTGGGCCTGGTTTGGGGTGTTTCTTGAGCTTTTGGGACACTCCCACAAGGGTCTCAGTGTGTGAGGTTCTGTCCTCCTTCCTGGTCTGTGAATGACCATAAGCGCCCCCCTCTGCCAAGGGGCTGATGGGGGGGCTGCTGTTCTATGGGGGGGCCTAGACTGTGGTCAGGATCTGAATGTGGTCAGAGCCCCAGAGTCCTGTTTCAGGGGCAGAGGACAGAGCTAGGCAGTCTTTCTTCACTCCCCTCCCTCAGCTCAAAGGGCTCATGCCCTGGGGGCTCCTGCTTACCGGCTCTGCCTGCTTCTGTTTCCTGGATCAGGGCTAGGGAAAGACGATGCTGCTTGCTGTGTGCCCTGAGAGCTGGGCTCCGCGTGCTAGCTATGGCAAAGGTCCCCTGCTGTTCCCCCACTTTGTGCCCAGTGCTCCTCGATGTGCAGCTCAGGAGACTCCCCTGCTGCTGTGAGCTGAGACCCCCAGCGCCCTGGGGCTGCCTCCAGGAGGCTGAGGTTCTTTGGCTCTGGTAGGCCGCCTCTCCGACCCCAGGGAGCAGAGCCTTTCTGCTCTTTTCCAGGTTACCTTGAGTAGGAGAACTGCCTCACTGGGTCCCTTTGTGGGTTCTGTCTCTTGAAAGTTTAGTTAGAGTCCTTAGCTGATGAATTTTATCAGAGAGCTCCTAAGACTCGATCCCTTCTTGTCGCCATCTTGGCTCTGCCCCCGAGAAACATTTCTCTTTTAATTTTTTAAATAATATGATCTTTAATATTAAAGTTACATAAAAATTTATATGATAACTAATAAATAAAAGGAATAGCAAGTTTTATTAATAGATTTGAAGTTTCATGTGCAATCATCTTTTTGATTATACTTAATTATAGAAATGCTTGATTTATTGTATATTTTAAAAACAGAATACAATTTTAAAGCATTCATTGAAAATATGTTATAGAATATGGCGTACAGTAGTGGTCTAAGCCTAATTTCTGCCAGACTACTTTTCAATTTTCCAGCAGTTTTTATCAAATGAGAAGTTTTTCCCTTGGTAATTTATGTTTTTTACTTTATCATTCACTGCATCACTGAGTTTCATTGTTTATAATTCTCCCTTATCTTGTCTGTTCCATGGATAAATCTCCCTATTTTTAAACTGGTATCAACTGGTTCTTTTTTCTTTTTTTTTTAGTTTTTGCAAGGCAATGGGGTTAAGTGGCTTGCCCAAGGGCACATGGCTAGGTAATTATTAAGTGTCTGAGGCCAGATTTGAACTCAGGTACTCCTGACTCCAGGGCCGGTGCTCTATCCACTGTGCCACCTAGCCGCCCCTTAATTGGTCCTAATGACTACTGTTTTATAATGCAATTTGAGATCTGGTGGTGCCATTACTCCTTTATAACTACTTCTTTACTTCATATCCAGTCATATTATAGATCTTTTGTTTTTCCAAATGAATTTTGTATTATTTTTATCAAGTTCTACAAAGTATTCCCTTGATGATTTGGTGGGTAAAAGTATAAATTAACTTTGTTAGTACTGTCTTTCTATTATATTGGCATGTCTAACCATGATCACTGTATATTCTTCCAGCTATTTAAATTATTCTTTGATAAATTCTCGATATTCTTGTTTTATTTCTCCTTTGTTTCAGCCTCCAAGAGTCTTCGATCCAATTTCCTATTCTAGGACTTGCTCCATCTGTCATATCTTCAGTGTTTTCCTTTTTTTTATGTTTTTTTTATTCTCATTTCGTACAAATGTTTTTTTTACATTAATAAAATATACTTGTTTACAAGTAAACAAAATACCCCTCTCCCCAGAATATAGATAGACTTGCTTGGGCGAAAAAGTAAAGGGGAGCGAAAAAAAATTAAAATTAGAAAAAATAATAGTAATAATTGTAGGTATGGCCAGGTGGCGCAATGGATGAAGCACCAGCCCTGGAGCCATGAGCACCTGAGTCCATATCCAGCCTCGTAAACCCAATAATCACCCAGCCATGTGACATGCAAGCCACCCGATCCCCACTGCCCTGCAAAAACCAAAAAGAAAAAAAAACCCAAAATAAAATAAAATAGTAATAATAGTAGGGGTGGCCAGGTGGCAGACAGAGCATTTGGCCCTTGAGCCAGGAGCACCTGGGTCCGAATCCGGCCTCAGACACCCAAAGATCATTCTGCTATGTGGCTCCAGGCAGGCCACCCAGCCCCACTTGCCCTGCACCCTCCCCCAAATAATAATAACAAAAAAATGTGCTTCAGTCTGTTCCAACACCATCAACTCTGTTGTGAGTGGATCACATTCTTTATGATAAGTCCATCACAAAAGTTACTTCCATATTTTTCCAACGTTGCCATTGCTGATCGCAACTCCCTCCTTTCTTATTTCTCCACTACCATGTACTATATTTTCTTTCTCCTTTCACTCTGACTCTGCTGTAGGGTTGCTGAGTGGCACAGCAGACAGATCCCTGGTCCTGGGGCCAAGAAGCCCTGAGCCCCCATACCACCCCTTAGGCCCAGAATCCACCTGGCCCTATGGTCCTGGGAAAGCCATCCAATCCCAGCCCCTTGCAAGAAATAAAAAAGAAAATGTGTTATATCTGAATACTTTCCCCCCATGGTCCATCCTCTCCTCCTTTATTCACATCCCCACCCCTTCCCCCTGCTCCCCCCTCCTTCTTACTCCAGATTTCTATACCCCATTGAGTATATTTGCTGTTTCCTCTCCTAGTCATCTCTGATGAGAGCAAAGGTTCCCTCATTCCCCCTTGCCTCCCCCCATCCATATCATTGCAATAGTTCATTGTAATAAAAAAAATCTTATTATGTGAAATATCTTGGACTATTGCCCCTCTCCTTTTTCTTTCTCCCTTTCCATTTCCCTTTTTTTTCCTATTGACTCCATTTTTACACCATATTTTATCTTCGAATTCAGCTTTCTCCTGTGCTTCAACTATAAAAGCTCCCTCTACCTGCTCTATTAACTGAGATGGTTCATATGAATATTATCAGTATCATTTTTCTATCCATGCAGTTCATCCTCATTAAGTCCCTCATATTTCCCCCCTCTCCTCCAATCTCCATGCTTCACCTGAGTCCTGTATCTGAAGATCAAACCTTCTGTTCAGTTCTGGCCATTCCAAAAGGTACCTTTGAAATTCCCCTGGTTCATTGAAAGTCCATCTTTTTCCCTGGAAGAGGACATTCAGCCTTGCTGGGTAGTTCATTCTTGGCTGCATTCTAAGCTCTTTTGCCTTCCGGTATATTGTATTCCAAGCCCTATGAGCTTCCAATGTAGTTGCTGCTAAGTCCTGTGTGATCCTGACTGCAGCTCCACGATATTTGAACTGTGTCCTTCTGGCTGCTTGTAATATTTTCTCTTTGACTTGGGAGTTCTGGAACTTGGCTATAATATTCCTAGGGGTTGGTTTTTTGGGATCTCTTTCTCAGGGGGATTGGTGGATTCTCTCCATTTCTATTTTGCCCTCTGCTTCTAGAATATCAGGGCAATTTTCCTGTAGTAATTCTTTGAAAATGATGTCAAGGCTCTTTTCCTGATCATGACTTTCATGTATTCCAATAATTTTCAAATTATCTTTCCTAAGTCTGTTTTCCATATCAGTTGTTTTTTCAATGAGATATTTCACATTTTCTTCTAATTTTTCATTTTTTTGGTTTTGAAGTATTGATTCCTGATTTCTGTTAAATTCATCAATCTCCCTGAATTCTATTCTTTGTCTGAAGGATTTATTCTCCTCAGAGAGTTTTCTTATCTCTTTTTCCATCTGGCCAATTTTGCTTTTTAAAGCATTCTTCTCCTCAATAACTTTTTGAACTGTTTTATCCATTTGACCTAAGCTGGTTTTTAGCATGCTATTTTCTTCAGCATTTTTTTGGATTTCCTTGACTAAGCTGCTGACTTCATTTTCATGTTTTTCCTGCATCTCTCTCCTTTCTTTTCCCAGTTTTTCTTCCAACTCCCTCATTTGATTTTCAAAGTCTTTTTTGAGCTCTATCATAGCCTGAGCCCAATTTCTGTTTTTCTTGGAGTCTGTAGATGCAGGAGCTTGTGCTTCCTCATCTTCAGACTAAGTATTTTGATCCTTCTTGGGCTCATTTGCAAAGTATTTCTCAATGGTCTTCCTCTTATTTCTTTGCTTGTTCATTTTCCCAGCCTAAGCCTGGTTTTTTGGGGGTGCTTCCTGAGCTTTTGGGACACTCCCACAAGGGTCTCAGTGTGTGAGGTTCTGTCCTCCCTCTTGGTCTGTGAATGAACATAAGCACCCCCCTCTGCCACGGGGCAGAGGTGGGGCGTCCTGTTGTTCTATGGAGGGGCCTAGACTGGGATCAGGATCTGAATGTGGTCAGAGCTCCAGAGTCCTGTTCCAGAGGCAGAGGACAGAGCTCAGCAGTCTCTCTCTCTCTCTCTCTCTCTCTCTCTCTTCACTCCCCTCCCTCAGCTAATTGGGCTCATGCCCTGGGGGTTCCTGCTTCTGTTTCCTGGATTTGGGCTGCTGAAAGACCAAGCTGCTGGCTGTGCCCTGAGGGCTGGGCTCCACGTGCTCGCTCTGGCAGAGGTCCCCCACTTTGTGCCTGGTGCTCCCCGGGGTGCAGCTCAGGAGACTCCCCCACTGCTGTGAGCCTCGGCTCCAAGTGCCCTGGGGCTGCCTCTGGGAGGCTGAAGTTCTTTGGCTCTGGTGGGCCACCCCTCTGGCAGGCCACCTCTCCGACCCCAGGGAGCTGAGCCTTTCTGCTCTTTTCCAGGTTACCTTGAGTAGGAGAACCCTTTATGGGTTCTGTCTCTCGAAAGTTTAGTTAGAGTCCTTAGTTTATGAGTTTTTATCAGAGAGCTCCTAAGACTCGATCCCTTCATGTCGCCATCTTGGCTCCGCCCCCAGTGTTTTCCTTTTTTTACTGGATTCTTTTTCATTCCTATAAGCATGAATACTTGGGCTGCCCATATTTTAGAACAAATCAAAATAAAAAACACAACCAAATCTTTCCTACATCTCATCATGCCCAGAAGCTATGCTATTGTTATTTAGTCATTTTTAGTCATGTCTGACTTTTCATAATTCCAAATTCCACTAGAGTGACTTGCTATTTCCTTCTCCAACTCATTTTACAGATGAGGAAATTGAGGCAAATGGATTAAATGACTTTCTTTGGGTCACAGCTAGCAAGTATTTGAGGCCAGACTTAAACCTGATCAGGTTCAAAAAGATGAGTCTTCCTGACTCCAGGTCTGGCACTCTTAATTATTAAACCACCTAGCTGCCCCTGTTACCCTATATCATTTCCTATATTTTACTATGTTCCCTTCATTCTTTTCATTCCTAAACTTTGAGAAAAATATGTTACACTTCAGAACCTACTTATTCCTCGACCTATTAAAACTTGGTTTCTATCCCCATCATGTCTGCTCTATTGAAGGTCACCCAAAACAAAATGTAATGGCCTTTTCTAAAACCTCAGTCTTTTAAAACTGGTATTGTTTAAAACTGGTATAGTAGAGCCTGGAACTATTGATTAGTTCTAGCTTTTATATAGCCTCTCCTTTGTAGGCTTCCAGATTCATTTCTGTCTATTTCTTTCTTAGTGAAGGGTTCATCTAAGGCTTGCTCCTCAGTCCTCTTCCCTTCTCTTTCTATTCTTTCTTCATTGGTCATCTCATTTACTCTCCTGGCTTCAATGATTTCTTCTCTGCAAATGTCTCTGAAATGTATACATCCATGACCAATCTCTTTTAACTTTCAGGCCAACATTTTCACCTGCCAATTAAATATCTCTGCCCAACTAATCTCATCTAATCTTCTCTAATCTTCCCCTCCTCTCTTTCCTACTTCTTTTGATGGTACCACCATTCCCTTAACCACTCATGCTCAAAATGATGGAATGATGTAAGGGAAGCAGTTGGCATTATGAAAAGGATACTGGTTTATAAAGAATAATTAGAGAATATGAGTAGTTTCTATAAAGAAACTGTAGTTATGAACAAACATTTGAAAAGATGCTCTAGTCCACTAATGAAAAAGAAGATTAAAAATTAGAGTTATTCTGAGGCCTTTAAATCCAATAAATTGGCAAAGATGATAAAAGGTAGAAGTAGATAATTTGGAAGAACCATAGAAAGATGAGAATACTGGTGCACAATGAATGAAGTGATTGTTGGTTCAGTGGTTCTGGAATGTAAGCTTGAAATATACTAGGAAGGTGACAGGATTATTCTTGTCCTTTGACCCCACCTCACATTTTGAGTAAATAAAAAAACTAAGTGCATATTTATTGAGGATTGGTTGAATAGAATATGGCATATATATATATATATATATATATATATATATATATATATATATAAAGGAATAATATTGTGCCAAAAGAAATAGTAGATGAAAATGATTGATTCAGGTAAACTTTGAAAAAATTGATGACGAGTGAAATGAGTAACCAAAAGAAGAATAATGTACTTGATGATCTCAGTAGAGAAAAAATGCTAAAAGTTATCAATACTCCCTCAATGAAATGAAAGTTCTTGACTCCAGAGGACTGGTAAGGAGATATACATACTTCCCTTCTCTTCATGGAGAGATGGTGTACTACTATTTTTGAAGTGAAACATTTGTGATCAGATAGAGTTAGTAAATACATTCATTGATTTGACTGTTCTTCCTTGTAAGGAAGAGTTCTAGGGTTAGTATTATTAGGAAATGATGACAATATTTTTAAATAGGAAAAATGAATAAAAGATCTATTTTTTAAAAATTAAGAAAGGGACAGCTAGATGGCACAGTGGATAGAGCCACCAGCCCTGGAGTCAGGAGTACCTAAGTTCAAATCCGACCTCAGACACTTAATAATTACCTAGCTGTATGGCCTTGGGCAAGCCACTTAACCCCATTTGCCTTGCAAAAATCTAAAAAAAAACAAAACTTTAAAAAATTAAGAAAGAAAGCTCTTGCAATTAAAGGACATAGGTTAAACTTCTGACTGCTACTTATTACATCTGTGGCCCTGGGCATGTCACTTGGACCTTTTTGGAGCTGTTTCCTTCTTTATAAAAGGTTGAACAAGATGATTTCTAAGGTACCTTTCAATTCTAAGTTCTATGATCCTATGAATTTTCCTGTTCCCTAATCTCCAAACTATTCTAAATTAACACATTCAATTGATATAGTATGTATCCCATTTACTCCCTCCCATTTAATTTTCTTTCACTGCACTAATTCTGGCTATCTTTATCCCTTCCATGACTGTAGCATCATTGTAAGTGGTGGCTATGTCTACAACTTCTCTTCTCTGAAAGACACCTTTCATACTATTGTCAAAAGAACTTTTCTATGGCACGGGTATGATTGTGTCACTCTCATAGTAAAAAGCTTTCAGTTAGGGGTGGCTAGGTGGCGCAGTGGATAGAGCACTGGCCTTGGAGTCAGGAGTACCTGGGTTCAAATCTGACCTCAGACAATAATTACCTAGCTGTGTGGCCTTGGGCAAGCCACTTAACCCCATTGCCTTGAAAAATCTAAAAAAAAAAAGCTTTCAGTTATTCTCTTTAAAAACAGCATCCTCTAAAACATGACCTTAAATGACCTTCCCAGCATTCACAGACCTTTTCATGCTTGGAGTACCCTTCATCCACATGATTTTCTTCTTTTAAGTATCAGCCCAGTTGGCATCTCCTCTGTGAAACCTTCTCTGACAGGTTCAATGAAAATTATTTTTTATTTCTCAAATTACTATAGTACTACTAACAATAAATAACAACATCCAGTATGTATGTTGTGTTTTAAGGTTTGTAAAGCTCTTTATAAATATTGTCATTTTATCCTCAGAACAACCCACCAAAGAGGTAGATGTTATTATCATCCCTGGTTTCCTGATGACTTCATAGAGTATTTATTTTAAAGGAAGATTCAAAGCAGAAAGAAGGGGGAAAATAGAGTGGTGGTGAGTATAGTGCTTTAAAAAGGCATCAGTAGAGAACTTTCTTCCCTTATAGAGTATATTGCATCTCCTTTTTCACCATTGCTTTCTTGTATTGTTCAGTTTACTTGTATCTATTACTCAATGGACCATAGAATGCAAATATTGTCTATAGGGTTTTCTTGGCAAAAATACTGTGATTTCCATTGCCTTCACCAATAGATTAAGGCAAATGGAGGGTAATTGCCTTACCCAGGTCACACAGTTGGTAAGATTCTTAGTCAGAATTTGAACTGACTCCAGGCCAGTGCTCAAAAGATCCATCTAGCTGCTGCTTGTATTTATTTGTGCAAATCAAACATCTTCTTCATAGAGTAAGCTTCTGGAGTCCAAAGATTGTCACTTTTCATTACTGTATCCATTAGAATCTGACCCAATGGCTTGTATATAGTAGGCACTCAATAAATTTGCTTTAATTGAATTATAATTTTAACTCAATTGGACTCCGAAAAAGATGTGGGCTGCTTCTGAGAGCAAGAAGGAAATAGGAGCAGTAAGGAAGGGTTCTGATAGATAGAACTTAGCAACTTCTTAGTAAACTGGAGAGACAAAGGGATTTGGAGTCAAAAGACTTGAGTTTGAGTCTAGTACTAATTCCTCAATTAAATCACTTACCTTTATTGAAGCTCCAGTGTCTCCATTTTCTTTAGGTTTTTTTTTGCAAGGCAATGGGGTAAAGTGGCTTGCTCAAGGCCACACAACTAGGTATTTATTAAATGTCTGAGGCTGGATTTGAACTCAGGTACTCCTGACTCCAGGGCCGATGCTCTATCCACTGCACCACCTTAGGTGCCCTGAGTGTCTCCATTTTTAAAATGAATTTCACAAGCTTGTAGTGTAGATTAAATTGGAGAATCTATGTAAAGTACTAAGGTAAACTTTAAAATACCATCTTTATCAAGTATTATCAAGTATTCAAACCCTGCAAGGCAAAAAACAATTTGGTCAGTGCAAGGCAGATCCAGCCAAGGTGAGCCTTAATGTCCAAGTTTTCATGAAATCAAGCCTTTATGGAATGTAAGAGGAAGAAGAGGATCCTGAGAAACATATGCTTCCTGTGGTCATACTTGGGAAGGCAGGAGGGAAGAGTTATGAAATGAATATTTCTACATATAGTAAGCCCACTACTCATAGTAAAGACTTTCATTACTATTAGTTAGTTTGTACCCCTCTATAGAGTATGTGTACAACCTAGGAAAGTCCTTATACATTGAGATACTGTAGTTTGTTTTGTCAATATTCAGTGATTTTTTCCCCCTCTTTTGCCCTTATCTGAAAGGACTATAATTCTTTTTATAAAGTTAAGTCATTTGTTACAGCTACTAGTTAATATGAATTGTTTGTCTTGGAGGTCAAGACATTGGGAGATTAGGCAGAAATTGGCAATGGCACCATTGCCCAAAGCTGCTGATTTCATATCTGTAATAGAGAGACAGAGAACATTCTGAAGGTCAGATCCAAAGAAGTTCCCACGATACCTCCAAGTTGTTTCCATTTTTCCTCCCCTTTCTTATTTCCAAATTGGTTTCATATCATATAAACTCAGAGCTGGAATGTGGAATGTAAATTCCTTGAGGGCAGGGTAAAGTTTATTCTTTGTCTTTATATCCCCAGCACCAAGTACAACCTCCTTTCTCATTTTATAGATAAACTAATATAAATGCTGGCTATTATTATTATTGGTAGTAGAGTTACAGTAATTTGAGAAATAAAAAATCATTTTCATTGGACCTGTCAGGGAAGATTTCACAGAGGAGATACCAACTGGACTGGTACTTAAAAGAAAAAAGTCACAGAAGGGAAATTAGATGCCTAATTTTGTACAGATAATTAAGTAGTGGAGTTGAGATTCAAACATAAAATCCTTCATTTAAAGTTGTTAGAGACCTTAGAGCTCATCTAATCCAAACTTTTAAATAAAAACAAATTTAATAAAATTAAACCCAGAAAAGTAAAGTCATTTGCCCAAGGCCACCCAGATATTAAGCAAAGGAGACAGAATTTGACCTCAGCATCCATCCCACCACACTAATTCTCTAGCACAAACAGCTAAGGTACAATTAAGATAGGTAACTCACTGTACATATTTATTATTTGAACCTCTAATGTGACCTATGCAGGGCACTGAGTTTAGGACAGATAAGCTTGCTTATCTAGACCATATATCTGAATGCCATATAATTCTATATGTTACATATAGCATATGTGAAAACTACATAGTTTTTTTATCTAGAAAAAAGTTTCTACTGTGTTTCTAATGAGTAGAATTTTTGTAGAACTTTGTCTTCCTTTTCTTGGTAGATTTAGTATCTGGGAAAATATAGTGATTGAATCATTGATCCCATTTCTAAGCCCTAGGTAGTCAGTTACAGAAAGGGATAACACACATAAATTGAAATATTCATAACAGCATCTTTTTGTGGTAGCAAGGACATTGAACTTGAGGTAGGTACTCATCATTTGGGGAATAGAGGACTTACGAATATAATGGAATTCTATGGTGCTGTAAACCCCAATAAATATGAGGAATTCAGAGAAGTTTAGGAAGAATTAAAAGTTCAGGGACCAAAATGAGAACAATCTCCATAAAGACTCTAGTAACACAAATGAAAACAACATTAAAAGGCAGCTGAGTTCTGATAAATATGATGACCAATTCATTCCAAAGACTGTGCATTCATTCAATAAATATTTAAGTGTCCAAGTGCTAGGTACTGGGGATACAAAGACAAAAGCAACAACAACAAAAGCCCTGCAGTCAAGAACTTTACTTGTGGGGAGCAGCGTGTCTGCAGAGAAGTGCATACAAATATGTAAAACATAAATGTAATTTTTGTAGGAAATCACTGACAATTGGGGGAAATCATTATAACCTTTCCTTGGGGAGATAACTGGGGGTTCTCTGTGTGCTGAATGTTTCATAGACTATCAGATACAGATCTGTGGGTTGGTTTTACATAATTGTTTTTCTTTTTTGTCAAGGGAGTGTTTAGTGATGGACAGAGGACAGAAAAGGAAATATTAGGACATATCTGTGGTGTAATTAATAGAAAATATCATTGAAACTTAAAAAAAAAACTAGGACTAAGAGGATTATCAGCTCTAGAACTAGGCCAAGATAAAAAATGTTCCTCAGAGATTCCAAAAAGTAATATCTATGACAAGGATTCTTAAAAATTTTTTGTGCATGGCATGAATCCTTTTGGCAACCTGGTAAAACCTATGATTGAATAAATGAATGAATAAAGCATTTTTATGGAATTGTACATTCATCTCAAAGGAACTCTAAAAGGGTGTGAATTCAGTGACATACTATAAAGGAAGAAACTAATTTTTATTTTCTTTGTAAAGTTACTAAATATATTATTGCATTGTCTTATTTACTTTTTCACATTCTTAGTTACTTTTTTTCATTTGAATTGAATTTTAAAAATATTTTTCTTTGTAACTTTCGAATTATTCTCAAAATAATGCTTATAATTCATAAAATAAAATATATAGGATTATAAAAGAAGTCAAAGGTTATTAAAAGTATAATTTTTTTCCCATCTAAGTTCAAGGATCATTGAAATCTATAAATCTATCCATGGACCTGAGGTTAGGTATTCCTGATCTAGAAGTTGTCTTTGAAACATCAGTCTCTCCCCTTTCCTTATCCTTCTCCCCTTGCTTAATCTTTCACATTGTTTAAAAAATCAACCTCCAGTGAGGAGTCTAATGCACATTTCATTTCTGAGGTCCTTGAACGAAAAAAAAAAAAAGGAAAAAAGAAGAAGAAAAGAAAAGAAATACAATCACAATTGAAAATGACTGAAACTATTTTTTAAAATGTCAGTATATAAACTTGGCTTCAAATAGTTACTTGTTGAGACATTTTTCATTTGTTTGCAATCTCTCAGGGTGTGATGGCAATTATTTGGATTACTTCATTTACTTGGGTATTTCAGACTGAAGTGTTTTTATTTCCTGAATTATCCAGATCATGATTGCCTAAACTCTTTAGTTCATTTTACACATGTAAGCACTTGTAAGTCTAAGAAGACAATCTCTTTTTCACTGGTGACCTGCTATACTTACCTTTGTGCCCTCAATTTCCTCCATCTGGCTCTGCATTTTAAATGAACCTTTTTAAGGCCAGTTGGAGTCTGGCTTGGCAAGATTTATTGAAAACCCATCATATCCTGTTTACTTATTCTGCAATCAGACCCTGCACATTTCTGATACACTAAGGAGAAAAGCTTTGGCTAAAGTGGAATCAATTGTTACAGAGGAAAGTTTTGGCTCTGTCCAATCCCAAGATATCAAGCTTTCATCTGCGGAAGGCATCTGAAACCTTTTGTCTCATAATAGTGGCAGAGGTTAGCTAGAAGTGGTTGTAGAATGTGGGTAAAGGCGGGGGATGGGGTGGGGAGATGGAAGGGGGTTCTTTTAGCCTGGCACACTTTATGCTGAAAGTATTTTCTAGGAAACTGCCAAAATGTCAAGAGAGCACCTTATAAAATGTGGTTTACTTTCCTGAGTCTCTGTTGAAAATAGATCTAAAAGGCCTGGCTGTGTGAGAGGACATTCTTTTTCTGCCTTTGATTAATGGAATGAGTTATTTATATTGTTTTGATGCCTTCAATGACCCCAGCTCAGAGTGATTCAAGTTTGGAATTTTGAAGACTTATCAAAATAGATTTAGGTGGAAAAAGTCACACAACAATTTTTTTTCTTTGAATGCAGTGTCACTACACATGGTTAGAAGTAGGGCATTTCATCAAGAAAGTGAAATATCTTTTTATGAGGCTTCTTGACAGAAAGTGATGCCAATGAGTGTTGCCAACCCTGGCCTTGGAATAAAATAAGACTACAAAATAAAGTGATATAAGACTTTAGGCCTTGCAGCTAGTTAGATAGTTGATAAGATTCTATCAAATCTAAGAATTTATTGAATGCCCTTTAAGTGATTGTACTTGTTGAAACAAAAACATTAAAAAAATATTCTCGGGTGGATAGAGCACCAGCCCTGGAGTCAGGAGTACCTGAGTTCAAATCCAGCCTCAGACACTTAATAATTACCTAGCTGTGTGGCCCTGGGCAAGCCACTTAACCCCATTGCCTTGCAAAAAAAAAAAAAGAAAAAAAAAGAAAAGAAATTATTCTTGTTCTCAAGGTGTCTATAATTTAGTCGAGGTAAGGTCTTTGGATCATAGAAACTTGGATTTAAAAGGAACCCTAGAATCTGAATCTTAATTTTACATATGAACAAACAAAAGACCCAAAGAGGTTAAAATGTATTGTGCAAAAGTACCAAGGTTTAAACACAAACATCTCATCTGCCTTGTTAATCTCATTGACACTTCAGGTTTCAGAACATATAAGTGAAGGAAAATCATAGAATCATAGATTTAGAGCTACAAAAATATTTAGAGGTCAAGTAAGTCCAACCCATTTTATGATTAGGAAACTAAGGTCCAGATATATTTAACAAGTTGCAGAGAAGGTAAAGAGAATTTCTATTAATCAATCAGAAAAATCAGTCAGAAAACACTACTGTGTGTTCAGCACTGTGGATACAAACAGTGAAAACACTCACTTCTGACAGCATGTCCTCTAGCCTGAGAAGACAGTTGTGTGTGTGTGTGTGTGTGTGTGTGTGTGTGTGTGTGTGTGTGTGTGTTGTATTATTATTGGTCCCCCTCAATATTAGTGCCTTCCTTCTGAGACTCTCCAATTTGTTATATACACACAAACCACATACACATCTCATCTATAGAGTCATTTGAATATTGATTTCCTTATTAGACTATGAGCTCTTGAAGGCAGAGATTATTTTTTTGCCTTTTTTTGTCCTTGCCTGGCACCTAGCAAGTCCTTATTGACTAACTCTAAGGTCCTTTCAAGTTCTAGGTCTATGATCATTTGTATGATCTTTGTACTCTACTCTGATCCAGAAAGAAAGCCTAGTGGGGAGGTCTATCCTGGGCTATCTTCTGAGGCTGCCAAAATAAGATAAATTAGCTCAGTCCCTCAAAAACCCTCAAATGGAACCCAGGTGGTAAGATGACATCTTGCTACATTACTTCCCCTCTCTAGTCAAGTCCTGGCAGCCTATTCCTTACCTTGCAAGGAGAGTCTGGGCAAATATGAATACAACTGGTAGAAAGGAAAAAAAATTCTTGTGCTCCAAGGTTGTACTGAAGAAAAACAAGCTGAGCAACCTTAGACTGATGGATATACCTGCTGCTCTTGCTTCCCAGCAAGCTGCCTTTGAACTCTGCCAAGAATGGTTTCAGCCACAAATCCCAGGTCTGGAGGGACTCGTATTTAGTGTGGAACAGCAAAAAATAGTTTCCAACACTTGTACATGTACTAGCAGTAGCACAGTGGATTGATACATGATGTTTTTATTTTACATGCAGAGATATCATTTGCTCAAATGGAGCCCTCTCCTTCCCAGTAGGTGCTTGTCTCCTCTCCTTGATAACTACTCCCCTCTGTCCCCTCTTCACCCCTAAATCCTTGCTGACTTTAAAGAAATACCCATGCCTGTGTGTGCATAGAGACCTGGAGAACAAACACAGTAATCAAATCCTAACTTAAGTGGAACCAAGGCAAAGAACAAACATGAACATTTCCCACTGAAACAGGACTGAACTTGATTGAGAAACTTAAGTGTTTTCTTGGAAGAATCAAACTTCAAAGCTTTATTCTTTCTCGGTCCAGTTCTCATACTATGATCCACTCCACTCTAACTTTTGCCAGCCCACCAACTGCCCAGGAGAAACTTCTGGATTCATGATATCTAAATAGTTGTGCCTTTCAAAAGCAACAAAAAATTCTGTTGTTTATGGTCTAGATTCTTTCTTTAGGAGGCAACCATTAGTTGGCTTGAATTCACCAAAAGACTCAGGATTTGGGAATGAGCAGTTCTACATTGCTACCATCCATGGGCCCTTCAGAGTTTAGAAGGAACCATCTTTATGCATTTTTGTGACTCCAAACATTAAGTAGCTGACTTCCTCAGACTAAGAGTCTTTCTGCATTTAGCCAGTCTGGTTCTCAGATAGCAAAAATGCATCTATTTCTTTGTTCCATATTTCAAATTTGTCCACTTTCGTAGAATCTGCCAGAGCTTCACTGGCATTATCTTCAAGAACCTAGAGATTGTTGTCCCTTCTTTCTGCTAGCACAATGAGGCCTTGGAGTTTAGTTTTGAGTTCAGAAATATTAATTATTATGAATATTAGCAAAAACAACTACAATAGATAGCATTTATATATCTTTTAAAAAAGGTTTCAAAACACTTCACATAGGTGTATAAAAATCTAATGACATGTTTACAAGAGTTTTGAGGGATAGCATAGTTCATCTTGTCCAGGAGTTCTTAACTTGTGGTCTGTGAAATTGTTTTTAACATATTTTGAAAACTGTATTTTGGTATAATTAGTTTCTTTTGTAGTCTTATATATTGTAATTTATTTGTTTAAAGACATTATTTTTAGTTCCCAGTATTTACCAGACTGCCAAAGGGGGTCCTTAACAAAAAGAATGTTGAGAACTCCTAATCTAGTCTAATTTCTTGCCCTGATAATGAATTTTCTTTACAGCATTCCTCACAGTGGTAATCCATTCTCTGCTTAAATATTTCTAGTAAGAGGGAAACCTAACACCTCACTAGGCATCTCATTTCTTTTTGTTTGTTTTATTGATTTTTTAACATCACTGTCATTTGTGACATTATTTTTCCCTAACCACTGTCCTTACCCAGCAAGAATTCCCTTGGAATAAAGAAAAATAACTCAGTAAAATCAATGGACACATTGGTGAGTATGACAGTATATGCAGTATTATATGCCTATAGCCCAGAGGTATAAGCCAATACTATTTCCAGAAAGTTCTATGTATGCATAACAAGATTCTTGTTCAGATTATTTTCAATGCCAGCAAACTAATATACTCCTATAATCATGGAATCAGCAAAGGTGTGACCTCAAAGGGACCTTGAAAATAATATATAGTCCAGTCACTCTCAAATTATAGATGGAGAAGCAACTTTCCACACAATTAATTAGAGGCTTAGGCGGGACTAGATTGTAAATTGATTCATTCTTCTTTCTTTCATATTAGGAAAATTTTCTCATTCAATTCAATACACATTTATTAAGCATTTCATAGGTATGTTCATGATATATTAAAACATTTCAAATGATTATGCCTATAAAAAAATGGATTCTTATTCCTAGCTCTGATTCTTCTCTGATCCATGATTGTTGAGGGTTTATTAGTGATAAAAATGAACTAGAGTTTCACTTCTGGCAACTCCCAATTGCTTTATTTCCTCCTTTTCTAGGTTAGTCTCAATCCTGATTGAGTCTTCCTGCTTCCTGCTCCCATTGCCATGAGAGAAGCTAGTAGTTAACTAAAAAAAAAAATGACTATCACGTTAAAGAATTCCTTTTAACATAATATGAAAAGGTAAGGTACACTATGAAGACCTCTCAATTATGTGGCTTATTAACCCTACCCAAACGGTATGGCAACTTTAGTATCTGACATAGCCATCAATCCCCTTTATAAACACAGTGAAGCACAAGACTCAAAACATGTACTTCATTGCTCACTTTGCTGTTCTTCACATTTCTGTTCTCATCAGCCTCCAGTCACTTGACCTTATTATTTTCCCAAGGGAATAGCTTTAAAAGAACTGGGCCATATCTGGAAATCCTTAAGGTACATATTCAGATTAAAACAAAACAAAATACCTCCTTTATTCTTGAGTCTTATCTTCTACAAGGTCCCCACAGCTTAAATATTCTTAACCATTATGTGTCATATATATATATATATATATATATATATATATATATATATATATATATATTATCTGTCTGATAAAGCCTATTGACCTCTTCTCATAAAGGCACAAAATAAAATATATAGAATTACAAAGGAAATTATGTACTGAAATACAGTTATCAGTATATATATATATATATATATATGTATACATATACACACACATACACACACACATATATATACATATATATATATATATTCAAAAACACCAACAAGTCAAAAAACTCAGGTTAAGAATTCCTGCTAAAGCTAGAGGCATCACACGTAAGGTTCTTTCAGAGTTATATGATTGCTTTTTCTCCATTCCTCATAAGTGAGTTTCTGTCTTTAACTCCTTGTAAGATCATGGTCACTCAGACCCATGATCTCCTCCGATGTTTGTTCATTTTCTCAATTTTAAGTGGATCTAGGTATGTTACTCTTTCTCCAATTGTTACTCCATCTTTTTCCTTCTTCCCAGGCAATGTGTCAGGTTATTCACAAAATATCTAGAAAAAGTAAGGGTGAAAATAAGATAGCTGAATTTCTGGGAGAGTGAAATCTGCAATACTTAGTATACTATATTATCCTTTGATTACATTTGAATCTAATAATAGTTATTTATTAAACATAAAAGAGCAGAATATTAGGTATTAAGGGAAAAGAAAAATTTAGACAAGGCATGGTTTGAATTCTGAGATTCTAGTAGATATAGATGTCAGTAAATAAAATGAAAAATTTTGTATAGTAACTACATTGGAGGGAGGTCATTTAAAAAAGGGAGGATTCACAATTAGGACATGAAGCCAAGAAGGCAAAGTAAAGGGAATTTTCTAGCCTAGTTTTCCTGACATTCTCTAAGGTGGTAAAATCAACAAAAGACTGGGAGGGGGTGCATTTTTCCAGGCTAAGACAATTTAGAAAAACAGAAGGAGAAATCAGTGATATCAAGGTAGGAGTTAGAATTCGAAGAATGCAGCAGTAACACGAGTTGTGGGCTTTAGAAGTAGTGGCAGCAGCCACAGCAACAGCAATGGCAGTACTTGCAACTTTAATTACCCAGGTGGAAATGAACACCTAATCAAAAAAGAAATTCCAGGGGACCCTTACTTTAGCACTGGATACAGGACCCATTGCCATTTGGCAAATCCATTATCTATTATTCAGCTCTGAGTTGCAGTTCCAGGGGAACTGGGGGAGAAAGAAGTATTTGCAGTCACAAAGGAATCAGAGTCCTAACTCTGATTCATAGCTCCAAGGTGCACAAAAACCCCTTGCAATCATAAAGGCAGCAAGAGTCCTACTGAGGTAGGTTTGAAGTTCCAGGGAGAGAGAGAGGGGACCAAAACTAAGTAAGGACCAGAGCATACACCAGCAGAACTGTGACCTCCATGAATCTTATCACCCTGGAAGCACAAAAACTAACAGATCCTAGAATTAACTGCAAAAGTAGCAGGGTGAAAAAAGCCTGAAGCTCAGAAAAATGATGTTTCCCTCCATCACCACTCCACCCCAAATAAACAGAGGTCAACTCTAATATCAAGGTCAAAATCAGGTTGAACCTGGAAAAATGAGCAAACAACAATAAAGAACCTGATCATAAAAAAGTTACTGTGGGGGCGGCTAGGTCGCATAGTGGATAAAGCACTGGCCTTGGAGTCAGGAGTACCTGGGTTCAAATCCGGTCTCAGACACTTAATAATTACCTAGCTGTGTGGCCTTGGGCAAGTCACTTAACCCCATTTGCCTTGCAAAAAAACCCTAAAAAAAAAGTTACTATGTGACAGGGAAGTTCAAGACACAAACTCAAAAGTAGAAAATGATGTGAAATATTTACAAGCAAAGTCTTAAAGAAAAATGTAGATTGGACACAAGGGGAAAAAGAATTCACAGAAGAGCTATTCTTTTAAAGAGTAAAAAAAAGATCAATTAAGAATAATAGTAAAGAAAAAAATGGGAAAATGCAAGAAAATTATATAGATAGTAGAATAGGTTAGAAAGAATAACCAAAACTACTTGAAACAATAACACAATAAAAATAAGACTAAAGAAGAATATATTGTACTTCAGCTGAAGTGCATATAGTAATCAGGATCTTGGACAAAGTGAAAGCAAAAATAAACCTAATTAAAAGAGATAATCAGGGAAACTCTGCTATGTTAAAAGATACCAAAAAAATACTGATTTATATATATATATATATATATATATATATATATATATATATATATCGAATGGCATTGCACCACATTCTTAAAGGAAAAGTTAAATGAATTATAGGAAGAAACAGACAGTAAAACTGTACTAGTAAGGAACCTTAATTTATCCCTCTGAAAACTAGATAATTCTAACCATAAAATAAGTAAGAAAGAAATTAAGGAGATGGATAAATTTTTAGGAAGTTAGGTATGATAGATCTCTGGAGAAATTTGAATGGGGAGATAAAGGAAGATACCTTTTACTCAACCATACATAGCCCTTTCACAAAAATTGACCAAATATTAGGGAATAAAAACCTCACAAACAATTGCAGAAAGCCAGAAATATTAAATGCACTATTTTGGGGTCATAATACAATAAAAATAACATTCAACAGGGGTGGCTAGGTGGCTCAGTAGATAGAGTACCAGCCCTGAAGTCAGGAGTACCTGAGTTCCAATCCGGCCTCAGACACATAATAATTACCTAGCTGTGTGGCCTTAGACAAGACACTTAACCCCATTTGCCTTGCAAAAAGACAAAACAAAACAAAAAAAAATGACATTCAACAAATGGTAGTGAAAAGATAAATTAAATGGAATACTTAAAAATACTACCTTAGAAAAAGAAATTGAACAAGTCATAAATCAGATCTATAAGGAAAAATCAGCTGTGAATTATTCCAACCTTCCTGGAGAGCAATTTGGAATTATACCCAAAGGTCAATAAAAATGTGCATACCCTTTAATTCAGCAAATACCACTACAGAGTCTATACTCTGAAGAGATCATGGGAAAAGGATAAAAACATCACTTGTTCAAAAATATTCATAGCAGCTCTGTTTGTGGTGAGAAAGAATTGGAAATCAAGGGGATATGAATCAATTGGGGGAATGGCTGAACAAATTGTGGTATATGTATGTGTTGGAACACTATTGTTCTATTAGAAATCAGGAAGGATGAAATTTCAGAGAAGCTTG
Organism: Macrotis lagotis; assembly: GCF_037893015.1. Taxonomy (NCBI): domain Eukaryota; kingdom Metazoa; phylum Chordata; class Mammalia; order Peramelemorphia; family Peramelidae; genus Macrotis; species Macrotis lagotis. The sequence continues at coordinate 355,827,287 of NC_133666.1, forward strand.
GAAAAAAACTTGCATGAATTGATGCTGAGATAGATGAGCAGAATCAGAAAAACATTAACAGTAATGTGGGGGGTGATGATTAACCTTAATGAATGGACTTGCTCACTCCATCCATGCAATAATCAGGGACAATTTTAGGATTTGTGATTGTGATGGAAAATACCACCTGTTTCCAGAGAAAGAACTGTGGAGTTTAAACAAGGACCAAAGATTATTACCTTTAATTTTTTAAAAAGTTGTCTTATGTACTAAATAATTGGCTATCTTTAATATTTTATTTCCTCAAGGATATGCTTTTTTCCCTCTCAATACATTCAATTTTGATCAATTCATATCATGGAAACAGTGTAAAGATTAATAGATTGTCTTCTGTTGGGGGGAAGGAAGGGAGAGTGGGGGAAAACTGTAAACAAATAAAATATTTATATAAGTAAAAAAGAAAAAATTCTCAGAACCAGATGAATTTACAATTGAATTCTCTCCAACATAAAAAGCAAATAAGTTAATTATAAAACTTTAGAAACTAAAACTATTTGAAATAATAGGTAAAGAAGGAGCTCTAACAAATTCCTTCTCTGATACAAATATAGTTTTGATAACTAAATCAAGGAGAGCAAAACAGAGAAAGAAGACTATAGATTAATTTCCACAATGAATATTGATGACAAAATGTAAATACTAGCTAGGAAACTGTAGAAAATTATCACACATGTACATCATGACCAGATTGGGTTTATATCAGAAATCGGGGGCGGGGGGGGTAAGCTAGGTGATGCAGTGGATAGAGCACAGGAGTCAGGAGGACCTGAATTTAAATTTGACCTCAGATACTTAATACTTACTAGCTGTGTGATGTTGGTTAAATCACTTAACCCATTTCCCACAAAAGCAAAAGAAAAAAAAGAAAAGAAAAAAAAGAAATGCAGGATTGAGTCAATATTAGGAAAAGTATAAATGTAATTGACCATTTCAATAACAAAAAACAATATAAATAAAATGATTTTTTCAATAGGTTCAGAAAAAGGTTTTGTCAAAATACAATAACCTTTCCTATTAAAAATACTTTTAATGATACTTAATACTAATCAAACAGATTAATAAGTAGCATCTAAAACCAAGAGCAAGCATTATCTGTAATGGGAATAAACTTGAAGTCTTAACAATAAGATCAGGGATGAAACAAGCATGTTCATTACCACCATTAGTATTTAAAATTGGACTAGAAATTAGCTATACAATAAAACAAGAAAAAGAAATTGAAGAAATTAGAATAAGCAATGAGGAAATAAAACTATCTCTTTTTGCAGATGATATGGTAAACTTAGAGAATCTTAGAGCATTAACTAAAAATATTCATGACAACAGCTTTAGCAAAGTTGCAGAATACAAAATAAATTCTTATAATCAGCATCTATTGCCAAAAAAATGCAGTAGAGATAGAAAGAGAATCTATTTCAAATACCTTGTGGGTAGTATAAAAATTCTTATGAATTTCTCTGTCAAGACAAATGTAGGTACTATATGAACAGTTACAAAACTTTTCACACAAATAATGTCAGATCTAAACAATTGGAAAAATATTAAGTATTCATGGGAAGGCTGCAAAAATATTATAAAATAACACCATTACTTAAATTAATTTACTTATTCCATGCCATAACAATGAAAATACTAAAAATTATTTTGTAGAACTAGAAAAAATAATAATAATAAAATTCATCTAAAAGAACACAAGGTCAAAAATATTATGGAAATCAATTAAAAAAAGTAGTCTGACAAGACCAATTCTCAAATTATGTTACAAAGTGATAACCATCAAAACAATTTGAATAAGAGAGGGGTTGATCAATAGATTAATATAGACATGCTATATACAGAAGCAATTCACCACAGTAATCTATTATTTGATGATGCCAAAGATCCAAACTACTGTAGCAAGGACTCACCATTTGACAAAAACTACTGAGAAAATTGGAAAGTAGCCTGGCAGAAACAAGGCACAGAACTCCCACTATATATCATCAACATAAGGTCAAAATGAATACATTATTTAGACATAAAAGGTGATATCATAAGCCAATTGAGGAGCAGTTAAGGTTAAGGGTAGAGTTTATGACCAAGGAAGAGCTAGAGAGAATTATGGGAGGCAAAATGGATAATTCTGATTACATGAAATTAAAAAGGTACAAAGAGAGAGAGAGTTAGGGAAAACATTACAGAAGTGGCATATGAGATGGACTTTGAAAGTTGGAAAAGAATTCAGCAAGTTTAAAGAAGAACATTCACTCCTTAGCTGAGTAGCTTGTCTTCCTGTGAAGTTAGCCTGCTGCCCTTCTTTCCTACCTTTACTTTAGCCTTTCTTTCCCTTAGCTTCTGCTAATCACAACACACTCTCCTGCCCAATTGCTCTTCCTTACTGCTTATACCCTGATGGCTCACCTTCCTTTTGAGGGCAGCCTACTCTGAGGTGTGTGATCCCCCAAACTCTCCCACCCTCTTCTCCATGTTGCTGAAACCATGTTGATCTAAGCCCAGTCATTGTTTCGTGGCTATCTCTTTCCTGACTCTTAAGTGTCCTTGATGTTCTCATTATCCCAGCTCGTGGCTGTTTTTTCTTTGCTTTAACTTCAATTTCCACTAAAACTCACTATCTTGCTGCTTCTCCAAAGAACCTAATATGTGAATCTTTTGTAGTAATTTATGCAATCTATAAAATAAAGTCTACACCTTTTCTCACTTCCCTGAGTCAGAGAGCCTGGTGACCATATAGAGCTGGGAAGAATCTTCTTGAGTTCCAATCCAGAGTATAGTGTCACAGCAAACCTCCCGTGAGCTTCCAGGGGCTAGATGGCTCAGTGAATAGAGGGTTGGTTGGGGCCAAGAGTAAGGAGGACTGACCTTAAACACTTACTAGCTATTTAATCCTAGGCAAATCACTTAACTGTTTGTCTCAGTTTCCTCATCTGTAAGATGAGTTAGAGAAGTAAATGGCCAACTACTCTAATATTTCTTCCAAGAAAACTCCAGATGGGATCTCAGAATTGGCCACAACTGAAAAATGAATGAACAACAATGAACATGTAGAAGATTGCCCTAGCAACAGTATGAAGTTTGGTCTGAAGAAAGGAAAGTGAAGGCCCATTACAATAGTCTAATTCTCTTGCCTTGTCAAAAAAAAAAAAGGGAGATTTAGAATTGGAATCAGACACTTTTTTCTCATTGACATAATCAATATGAACTTTTTTGCTTCTAGTATAATAATAATCTTGGAAAGTTCCTAGTCATATTGTTTTGTGGTTTGCTCAACTCCTGTGACTCGAAGTTCAACAATACACTGTGTCACATAGCCTCAAATGGTGACATCAATAGATGATTCTTGGAATAGAATAATAATAATAATAGCCATCATGAATATTCAAGTTAAAATAATATGATGAAAGCTAAGCACCAGGCTGCCCATGTACATTCAGGGGATCTCTGAAAATTTCCATATTATTTGAAATAATAGGTAGGGGGAGGAAGAGTCAGAATAAGACTAGGGGGTTAAGAAGATAGTCAGACCATGACTCACCTAATATGGTAATAGTAGAATTCTGTTGAAATATTTTTAGAACTTTACAACACTTTTTTAGTCATTTTAGCTAGAATGTATCCATTTCAGAAAGTAAAAGATACTTATCCTACTTGGAATGTAATTTTATTTTGTGATAGAAATATATTTGAATGATGAATCAAGGATCATTGGCTCTGTATACTTTTAATTGGGCTTCACAATAGGCTAGATTTATAAATTAATATAAAAACAGACAAAAGCATAGTAGGTACTCTGTTATTATTTAACTTTTCAAAAGGGAAATTAATTTATGAACATGCTTTTTTCTTTCTTTTTTATTTATTTTCCATCCATTTGTACATGCATATTTCCAAGTTACAAAGTTTCCCTCCACCCTCTCTTCCCACCCCCCTCCCCTCAGTTGGGAACAGTCAGGTTAACATTTTACATACATATTTTGTTAAACATATTTACAAATTAGTAGTTTTTGGCATGAGGAAGTAGGATTAAGGGAAAGAGATACATAAGAGATAATTTTTATAAAGTGTTCATCAGATTGGTAGGGGTGTTTTTTTTCTTATGTATTTTGTTTTGTTTTTCTTCTTCTGGTTGGGGATAATATAGTACATAATCTGTCAAATATGGTTATCCTAGCTCTCTGGACTGCCAAGAAGGGTTGCTTCCATCAAGGTTATTCATCTCATAATGTTGATTGTATAAATTGTTCTCTTGGCTCTACTCCTTTCCCTCAGCATCTGATCCCTTAAGTCATTCCATGCTTCTCTAGAGTTTGACCATTTATTGTTTCTTATAGAACAATAATATTTTATAGTATTCACGTACCATAACTTGTTTTGCCATTCTCCAATTGATGGGCATACCCTCATTTTCCAATTCTTTGCCACTACAAAAAGGGCTGCTATAAATATTTTGGAAATATAGAACTTTTTCCATTATTTATAATTTCTTTAGGATAAAGTCCTAGAATTGGAATTGCTGAGTCAAAGGGTATGAACAGTTTTATTGCTCTTTGGGCATGGTTCCACATTACTATCCAGAAAGGCTGGATCCATTCACAATTCCACCAGCTATGCTTCAATATCCCAATCCTCCCACATCCTCTCCAACATTGATCTTCCTTTTTTCTCATCTGGGCTAATCTAATAGGTGTGAGATGATACTTCATTGTTGTTTTAATTTGCATTTCTCTAATCAATAGTGATTTGGAGCATTTTTTCATAAACTTATATATAATGCTCTAAATTCTTCTTTTGAAAACTATCTGTTCATATCCTTTGATGGTTTATTAATTGGGGAATGACTTGTGACCTTATAAATTTGATACAATTTTCTATATATTTTAGAAATGAGATCTTTATCAGAACTCCTGGTTGTGATGATTGTTTTCCAGCTTTCCACTTTTCTTCTAATTTTGGCCGCATTGATTTTATTAGTGCAAAGCCTTTTTAATTTAGTATAGTTGAAATCATTCATTTTGCAGTTTATAATGTGCTCTGATTCTTGTTTGATCATAAATTTATCCCTTTTCTATAGATCTGATAGGGAGAATTTTTTTGTCTATTAATTTATCTATGGTATTGCTCTTTATGTCTAAATCTTGTACCCATTTTGACCTTATTTTGGTATAGGGTGTGAGATGTGAATCTATGCCTAGGTTTTGCTATACAATTTTCCAGTTTTCTCAACATTTTTTGTCAAATAGTAAGTTCTTATCCCAGAGGCTGGTGTATTTGGGTTTATCAAATTGTAGTTTGCTGTAATCATTTACTGCATTTTCTTTTGAACCTATCCTAATCCACTGATCTGCTGATCCATTATTCTATTTCTTAACCAGTACCAGACAGTTTTGATAACTGCTGCCTTTTTAGTATATTTTTAGATCTGGTAGAGTTAGGCTGCCTTCCTTTACATTTTTTTCCATCAGTTCTCTTGCTATTCTTGCCCTCTTGTTACTCCAGATCAATTTTGTTACTATTTTTTCTAGCTCAGGAAAGTATTTATTTGGTAGCTTGATTGGTATGTTACTGAATAAATAATTTAATTTGGGTAGAATTATCATTTTTATTATATTAGCTCCACCTAACCATGAGCATTTGACATTTTTCCAATTATTTAGAACTGACTTTATTTGGGTGAGAAGTACTTTATAATTGTTATTGTAGCTGCTGGCTACTTGAATTTGGTTCTGCCTATGAGGAATCATTATTCAGACTTGGGAAAGCATAGGTGGGAATAAAAGAAAAATTTATTTAAAAGGTTACAAGACATAGGAAGGGCTAGGGGTGTGAGAGAGAGAGAGAGAGAGAGAGAGAGAGAGAGAGAGAGAGAGAGAGAAAGAAAGAACAACCAAAGCTTTGGCTGGACCATGGTCAGAGAAGACTGTGGCCTTTGAGCCAGGGTCCAATCCAGGTTTTTATGTCTTGCCTCTCATCCAGAGGGCAAAAGGTGAACTCCTTTTCCCTATACTGGACCCAGAATTAGGTAGAGGGTAAAGCCTGAGGAGATCAGGATACAAATTTTACATTAAGCAGTGAATCAAAGGTACATCAAGAATGGGGGTGGGGGCTTCCCCCAAGCATCTCTTAAGATTACAGTTGTTTCTGTTACAATCATAATTCTCTACTTCAAGTCAATTTACATCTCAAGAATCAATTTACACCTTCACCCAAATTCTTTATGTTACATTCACAATTCTTTTCATCTTTCCCCTACATCATTATGAAAATACTTTAGAAGCAGTTGACTGTTTCCCATAAGGTATGATTCCAGATGGTAAAATGTAGAACTGTCCATTGAATAATATAATAGTATTATGGAGATTCTATAGTACAATAGTTCTGTGAGCACAGTCAGATCCTGTTACATGCAGTCAACATAGTGCATTTAGTTAACTTTTACCTGTTAATTCTTCAAACCACTAATAAGAATTTTTTTTTTGTTTATTTTCATTCATAGCATAAAAGAAGCCCTCTTGTGGTCAGAAAAATACCTAACTTTGGAAATCATGGTTCCTTTGCAATTTAGAAGCATGTAATTGTGATAGGATTTAATTTTTTTAACATAATTAAGTTTCATTTTTTATTTTGATTCATTAAAATCCATCATTAGGCAACACTGATAAGAGAGGAACACATCTTTTCACAGGAGAATACAATGTTCAAAAAAGACAGCTTACTCAAAAGCTTTATTTTCAGTTAAAAAAACACCAAAAAAGTATTGATTATATAGTTATAATCTCCTCTCGAGTCCTATTTTCAATCTATGATTGGGGTAGAAAGAGTATTATCACAGTGCTAAAATAAGTAGCCTTCATTCTCCTGAGAGAATCTTATATGCCATTTCTAAAGAACCCAGAATCACACTGTAATCAGTGGCAAAATTAGTAGGAATTTAAAGTATTTAAATTTCTCTTCTCTTTAGCAAATTCTTGATGGTTAGAGTCAAAGATTGCTTTCCTTGGTTGTTGCGATTATATGAACAAATTGGGTGAAGGTAGTATGGTAGGAGGGAAATATTTGCATTTAGGATTTTTATTATTTTTGCAATTAAAAGTTTGAGAATCCACTATCTTTATTTCAAGAAGAGAAAGGACCAGCAAAGTGCAGTCATCTTAGTTCACTGCTTGAATTTTTCCATTAGCATTAGAAATATACTAGGATGGGGTGGCTAGGTGGTGCAGTAGATAGAGCACCGGCCCTGGAGTCAGGAGTACTTCAGTTCAAATCTGGCCTCAGACACTTAATAATTACCTAGCTGTGTAGCCTTGGCCAAGCCACTTAATTCCATTTGCCTTACAAAAAAAAAATTTTTTTTAAATTTTAAAAATTAAAAATTAAAGAAATATAATAGGAGGCCATACATTCATTACTTCTCACTATTACTCCTGCCTTTTATAGATGAGGAAATTGAGAATGAAAGAGATTGAGTGATTGGTCCATAGTAAATATAATTACTGAGTTAGAGGCTAGGTTTGAATCCAGGTCTAACTGATTAAGATTTTAGTAGTCTAACAAATATTCCAAATGACCTCCCAAAAGAGCAGTGAGAGTGATTGATCAGGGAATAATTTTAAGTAACCTCTAAAGCCTCTGCTACTGTGATGAGGGAATGGTTCAAAGAGGACACAGTCTTGGGAGTATGTATAATATTCTCTGCTTGCTTTGACTCCATGAGGAGGCTGGGTGAGTCTATTTTGAAGACTGGATAATGAAGAGGTCCTTTCCCTTTCACACAGTTCCTATCTCCTCTTAGTGTTGATGGAAAGTCTTTTAATTGGCTTCTGAGTTGTAATTGAGTATGCAATACCAAAGGCTTGAATAGATGAACTATCTCTTCCATGGTCAATTTTCTCTTTCTTCAAGAGAGGAAGAAAAAGGGGAAAGGGGAAAAAGAGAGTGATGGCTGTGTCATTTCAACTGGCTGCTAAGAGATCATGAAGGAATGGCACTGCTATTTCTTTTATCTCTGTTTTAGTTCATTCTTTCTTGATCTTAGGTGATTCTCAGAGAGTAAACATAACCAGGATAGGTATATTTTTGACCTTCAGAAGGTCAGAATTATTAGAGGTCCTCTCAACTACCACAGCTAGTAACAGCAGTAGCAGACTAGTGAGGAATCAGCTCTAGGGAATGATATACTCATCATCATCATCAGTGAACTAAAAATTTTTTTTGTTTGAAGTGGGAAGAAAAATTAAACAAAAACTCAACTCTTTCTTCATGCATTTCTAAAAGCAGATTCACCAAACCTCCACATAGATCATCGACAGCCAGAACAAATTATGCATTCTCTAATTGATCAATCCCCTCATTATATGCCTTAGAGATGTTTAATTCTGTGGATCAAGGGAGGTAGATTTTACTCTTTTTTAAAGTAAACATTATTTTCAATAGCCTTGCTTTAGACACAGGCATAATATGTGTAGCAGTAGCAGCAGCAGTAAAATTGCTGCTACTTGTAGTGATGGCAGGAAAATATTGGGGTGGTATAGCCTAGGGCTGTGAATGAATTCACTTAAAACATTGACTCTTGACTCATTTAAGGACAAAAAGATTCATTCTATTAAGATAACAAAGTAAAGGGATTTGATATTAATGGAAATTTAGCTAAGTAAATAGAAAAGGTTAGAACTTGAGGCTGATCAGCAGCAGCAGCAGCAGCAGTCCACAAGGGTTAAATAGCATTAAGAGGGAAAGCAATATAAATAAGAGAAATTAGGGGTAGTTTACAATTGGACTAGATGTTTTTTACTTTATTTTATTTTATTTTTCCTGGTATACATGTAAAAATAAGCTTTAACATTCATTTTAAAAATTTTTGAATTTCAAATTTTTTCCCTTCTCACTCCTGTCCTCTTCACTGAGAAAGCAAATTAGACTTTTTAGTCTAGAGATTTTTTTTTAGGGAAATCTTTAGAGTTCCTTAAGAAAGTTGTCAAAGCTAAGAGGGCAAGGCAAGACTTTTAAAAGTATGTCCTGGTGTCTGATTTGGGGAAGTTGGGGAAGAGTTAGCAGAGGTCCTAGGAAAGGATTACAGAATGAGTAACACCTAGATATTCCATGTTCTGAAGGGGTCAGCTTAGAATCTTCAAGTGATATCTGGTTAAGAGCCTGTTTCAAGTCATTTTTGGTATCCCTGAACAATGGGATGGGAATAGGGGAGTATGAGAAGGCTTAACAATAGAACAGAAGTAGGTTGGCTTCTTCTAGTGGTTTGGACAGCTTTGAATAATGGAATGAAAGTAGGTGCAGTTAGCTCTAAGACATTTTTTTCAGGGTAGGGCAGGGATTTTTTTTTTTGGTTGATAATGGCTTGTTTTATACCTTGGGGGCAAGGATTTATCAAATCTTTGCCAGGGGGCTAGGTACTTCACTTAAGTTCATTGACCTCCTCAATATTACTAGTAGTAGTAGTAGTAGTAGTAGTAGTAGTAGTAGTAGTAGTAGTAGTCGTCATAGTAGTCTTAGTAGTGGTAGTGGTAGTGGTAGTGATAGTGGTGGTGGTAGTGGTGGTAGTAGTTGTGGTAGTAGTAGTAGTAGTAGTAATAGTAATAGTAATAATAGTAGTGAAGTGATACTGATACTGGTTCTGGTACTGGTATTAGCACTAATAGTGGTAGTGGTAGTAATGGTAGAGTCAAAAAACTTGTGTTCTAGGGCAGCTAGGTAGCACAGTGGATAGAGCACCGGCCCTGGAGTTAGAAGTACCTGAGTTCAAATCTGACCTCAGACACTCAATAATTACCTGTGTGGCCTTGAACAAGCCACTTAACCCCATTGCCTTGCAAAATCCTAAAAAAAACCCAAAACAACAAATGTATTTTAGTCCTGGTTTTGCCAGTTAACAGTTCTTGACCTTGCTGAGCCTCAATTCAATTTCTGTTAAATAGAGGTAATAATATCAATTGAATGGTTTCTATCATCCTTACGATGTTGGCATGAAGTTCAAATGAGGTAATTTATATAAAATGCTTTGTTACCATAAAATGCTATGGAACTGTGAGGTAGAATTATTACTACCATTGTCATTGTTAGTAGCACTAATTTTTTGCACTAATTCATATGATCAGTATGTATGTGAACATACTGAAATTCTGTCAAGTAAACAATGAATTTCATTGTGGAAATACAAAGAACTCTTCAGAGTAATTAATAAAGTATAGGCAAGATCAAAATGACTTTTGCTGTATAATAATAATAATAATAATATAAAAGCTAGCATTTATTTAGTGCTGGCTATGTGTCAGGTTTTATAAAAAATAGGATCTCATTTAACACTTACAGCAATCTTGTGCTATTATTATTCCCATTTTATAGTTAAAAGTGAAGCAAAGAAAGGTTAGGTGATTTGCCTGGGGTCATATAGCAAGTATCTGAAGACAGATTTGAACTTAGGTCTTCCTGATTCGAAGTCCCGTGCTCTATTCACCATGCTACTGATTGTGATTGTGAGTCATAAAAGTTTAGAGTTGGAAAGGACATGAGTTCTTACAATACAGCAATTCTCAAGCTTTTGGATCTTACAGCACTTTTATACTCTTTTTTTTTGGGGGGGGGACTTCAGAGAGTTTTTGGTTATGTGTTATATCTATTGATATTTGCCACATTAGAAATTAAAAGTTTTAGCATTATTGAGAAAATAGTTTTGGTCTTGCGGTCACCTTAAAAAGGTTTTGATGACTTCCAGAAGTGTCCAGACCAAACTCTGAAAATTGTTGATTTTATGCAGCCTCTTAATTTTACAAGTGAGCAACAGAAGTCTTTAGAAATCAAGTGATTTCACCCTATACCAAGATAAGATCCAAATGGATACAGGATTTAGACATTATAAACAATACTATAAGCAAACTAGAAGATCATGGACTAGGTTACCTGTCAGATCTATGGAAAGGGGAGCAGTTTATGACTAAGGAAGAGATGGAGAACATCACTAAAAACAAACCAGATGATTTCAATTACATTAAATTAAAAAGCTTTTGCACAGACAAAACCACTGTAAGATCAAAAGAAATGCAGTAAACTGGAAAACAATCTTTACAACTAAGGTTTCTGACAAAGGACTCATCTCTAAAATATACAGAGAACTGAGTCAAATTTTTTTTTTTAAAAAAGTCATTCCCCAATTGACAAATGGTCAAAGGATATGCAAAGGCAATTTACATATGAGGAGATCAAAGCAATCCATAGTCATATGAAAAATTGCTCTAAATCATTACTTATTAGAGAAATACAAATTAAAGCTTCTCTGAAGTATCAACTCACACCTCTCAGATGGGCCTAATATGACCAGAAAGGATAATGATCATTGTTGGAAGGGCTGTGAGAAATCTGGGACACTATTACACTACTCATCCACCCTTTCTGGAGAGAAATTTGGAACTATGCCCAAAGGGCAACAAAAATGTGCATACCCTTTGATCCAGCAATACCACTACTGGGTATATACCCTGAAGAGATGATGAAAAGGGGTAAAAACATCACTTGTACTAAAATATTCATAGCAGCCCTGTTTGTGGTGGCAAAGAATTGGAAATCAAGCAAATATCCTTCAATTGGGGAATGGCTTAGCAAACTGTGGCTTATGTATGTCATGGAACACTATTGTTCTATTAGAAACCAGGAGGGATGGGAATTCAGGGAAGCCTGGAGGGATTTGCATGAACTGATGCTGAGTGAGATGAGCAGAACCAGCAAAACACTGTACACCCTAACGGCAACATGGGGGCAATGATCAACCTTGACGGACTCACTCATTCCATCAGTGCAACAATCAGGGACAATTTAGGGCTGTCTTCAATAGAGAATATCATCTATATCCAGAGAAAGAACTGTGGGGTTTGAACAAAGACTAAAGACTATTACCTTTAATTTAGGAAAAAAAACCTGATATCTTTTATTGTCCGATCTTGCTATCTCCAAGGATATGATTTCTCTCTCATCACATTCAATTTGGATCAATGTATATACCATGGAAACAATGTAAAGACTGACAATTTGCCTTCTGTGGGGGGGGAGAGGGAAGTAAGATCAGGGGAAAAATTGTAAAACTCAAAAATAAATAAAATCTTTATAAAAATAAAGAAATCCAGTGATTTACCCAGTGTCACGTAGTGAGGAATCAAGTCTTCAAAAGAAGTCAGATCTCCTAATTCCCAGTCCAGGTTTTTATAATTCATCAAGCAGATTCTTATTCAATTTAATTTTCAAAAACTCCTGAATACAAAATAGCTATTTGTTTGAAGAGTAATTCAACAAGAAGCCCAAGGAATTCATTTTGTGTCCAAAATTTTCCATTATATGATTACTCTCACCATTTTAAAATTCTAGTTCCTTTGAACATCTATATTTTAAGTGAAGGAACTGTAAATATGCAGCACAAAATTGAGGATGATGTTAAAATAGAGTCATAAATAATCTGGAAAGTGAGCAATGTTCAAAATGGCTTTCATAAATTGGGGAGAAACTATCTTCTTTAAGTAGGAGAAAATTTATTAAGTGGATTTGAAAGGCACACACAGGGACAAAACTAAACAACAAAATCCAACATAAGCATGGTCTGGGGAAAGATCAGATGTACAATCACAGGATGCAGGAGCAGAGGGAGGCTATGTTAGTTGACCACAAGCTATGATTCAACCATGCTGTGTTATTTCTGAGACTAAAAAATGCCAACATAATAATGAGATGTAGTGAAAAAATAGAACATGAAAAAAACCTAAGAAGCATTTCTCCTTTTCAGGGTTAGTCACAATAAAATAAAATTTTTACTCATATTTTATATCACCATAATTATTCCAAATATTCCTTTCCCTCCTAGAGAGCCATCCCAAATTTCAAATGCTAGTTTTTAAGAGAGGAAAATAAATCATCACAACCAATCAACACAATGAAAAAGGTCTGAAAATGTGCAGGGTGAAACACCTGTGGACTTTACATCTTCACAAAGAGGAAGTTGAAGGTATTATTCCCTGTCTCTTCATTTGATCTTCAAAACTTTGATCTTTACTTTTTCATTTTCATGTTTTTGTTACATTTACTTTTTATCATTGTTCTTTCCATTTACATAGTTATAGTGACTTTGCAATTGTTTTCTTGATTATGCTTACTTCATCCTGCATTCAATATAGATCTTTCTCATTCTTCTCTGTATTTACATCATTTCTTAAAATACAGTCTTGTTCTATTACATTCATGAACCACAATTAGTGTAGCCATTCCCCAATTATGGGCATCTATTTTGTTTCCAATTCTTAGTGATCAGCAAAAAAAATTTCTATACATATTTTGGAGTATATGAGGACTTTCTCTTATTGATAACTTCCTTGAGCCATAATCCCAATAATGGAAGTCTCTGGCTCAAAAGGTATGGAAATTTTAATTACTTTGTTTACATAATCCTAAATTACTTTCAAAGATGATTATATTGAAATATTAGACAAAGAAATATGTTTTATAATTAATCTTTTTTTCTTGATTGTAGTTTCCCAACTCCATCCCATTATTTAAGTTATTGATATGAGGTCAATGAACTTTAATAAAGTATTTTGCCCCTCCCTGAAACTCTATCAACAAAACAATGGATCCCTGCTCTAGCTTGAAAGGCTCCTGCCCCTCTTCAATATATCCCTCATTACCTCATATCTGCTTTCTGAACTACCTGTCCCACCTATAGCTCCCTAAGTATCCTTTAGCCTGCCCTTGGATAGTGTGATTCCTCCAGGTAACCTCTCATGCTCCTACATCTTTTCTTACTGCTCATCCTCTCTTGGCTGCTTCTGTCATTGTTGCTGTTGCTAACCCCCTTAAGGGGAGCAGTGGTTTCCAAATGCCTTTACTCTTTCTTTCCCTTAGCATATATATATATATATATATATATATATATATATATATATATATATATATACATGTATTTCTCCTGGGTCAGAGTTAATCTTTTACATGAATTATTTCATGTTCTGCTTGAACCTTAAATCAGTTATATTTTTTCAGAGTTTGAGATAAAACTTAATTAATTTTAATTACATTTGCATTAATTTTAATTTCTCTTATAATGGGTGAATTGGAGCATTCTTTCATGTGGTTGTGAAACCTTTTCAATTTTTTGAGAATTTTTTATTCATATTCTTAACTATTTTTTGAGGAATAGCATATGTATGTGTGTATATTTATAACCATATCTATATTTTGGATACCACACCCTTTTCAGAGAAATTTGAAGGCAAGATTTTTCTCCCCTTTTTGACCACTTCTCTTCTTGTTCTAGATGCATTAACATTGGAAAGTTTTTTGGCTACATTTAACCAAAATTATCTATTTTATCTTTTATAATTGTCTTTATCTCTTGTTTGGTTCAGAATGCAACTCCTACCCACAGCTTTGAGTGGTATATGATCTGCTTTACTTCAATTTTTTTAAAATTATAGCATGATCTTTAATATTAAGTTTACTAATCCATTTAGAATGCATTGTGGAATATAGTGTAAAGTGTTGCTCTAAGCCTAATTTCTGCCAGACTGTTTCTAGTTTGCCCAGGAGTTTTAATCAAATAAAGAAAAATTTCCTAGATAATTTATATATTAAACGTTATCAAGTACTGGGCTTTTGAATTTTATTGTTTCTAAACTTTTTTTCCTGTCTGTTCTTTTGATCTACCTCTTTATTTTTTAACCAATACATATGGTTTTGATAAATTTTACTTTCTAATATAGTTCAAAGTGTTGATTATATTTTATTAAAATATTACATCCTGCTTTGTTCATTTCACTTTTAAAAATATGTTTAAAAATTAGAGAGAAGACAGAAGGGTAAGAAGAATGATTACAGAAATGAAAATTGGTTCAAGAAAAATTACTGAAGGACTAGAGGTTGTTTAGTCTGAGTCTAAAGTGATATTTGCTACTATGTTCAAGTACATGAATAGTTCTTATGAGGTCATTGAAAATGACCTGCTTATGGGGCAGCTAGGTGGCACAGTGGATAAAGCACTGGCCCTGGAGTCTGGAGTACCTGGGTTCAAATCTGGTCTCAGACACTTAATAATTACTTAGCTGTGTGGCCTTGGGCAAGCCACTTAACCCCATTTGCCTTGCAAAAACCTAAAAAAAAAATAAATAAATAAAGTCTATATGAAAATGACCTGGTTTTCATTAAAAATCACCTTGGTGAAATTGTAATTCATTGAAAGAGGAGAAATTTCAACTGAATGTAAGGTCTTGATAATAAAGGTGATCAAGCAATGGAACTGACTGCCAAGAAAAGGGATAGAATTTGCATTTGATATCCTTAAATAAAGATGATAATCACCTACCTCCCTGGGATATTCATTTGCCTGAAGATAGGATTATATCAGATAATTTCCAATTTCCTTTCTAGATCTAAATGTTTTTTTGTCTTATGACAATAGCAGAGGGAAAGTTTTGGAAAGGAAATCATTCCATATAACAAATGCACATATCCGAGCTTTGAATTATAGTTAATGATATACATGTTTTACCTCTTCTTACCTAAATACTCAAATCTGTGATCTCATGGATTTAGATGTTCCTTCCAATAGTTCAGAATGCATTCTGCCTTGTGTAGGGCCATCTTCTGTTGCTCTTGGCCTTGTCTTTTAATGAAAACAGTTTAAAAACAGTGATTCTAGAACCCTCACTTTACTATACTCAAAAATCCCTTAAGGGAATAACACTTTGGGTTTATTTCTCTTTGTATCCTCTCTTAGATTCCCTATGTATATGCTTAATGTGTATTTACCAAGTGGATGTTTATTAAATATTTCTGGATGAACACATAAATCACATGTGGGGTACAGAAGAATTTGCAGTTATGACTGTTCTGTTTGAAGAGGCATGGAGAATAGGAGAAGTGTTAGAAGATAGGAAAATGGTAAATGTTCCACTTTTCCAAAAAGAGTAAATGGAGGTAGAAAGGGGAGCAGTTTATGACTAAGGAAGAGTTGGAGAACATCACCAAAAACCAATTAGATGATTTCAATTACATTAAATTAAAAAGCTTTTGCACAGATAAAACCAATGTAACCAAGATCAAAAGAAATGTAGTAAATTAGGAAACAATCTTTTACCACTAATGATTCTGACAAAGGACTCATTTCTAAAATATACAGAGAACTGAGTCATATTTTTAAAACAAAAAGCCATTCCCCAATTGACAAATGGTCAAAGGATATGCAAAGGCAATTTACAGAGGAGGAGATCAAAGCAATCCATAGTCATATAAAAAAATGCTCTAAATCATTAATTATTAGAGAAATGCAAATTAAAGCTTCTCTGAGGTACCACCTCACACTTCTCAGATTGGCCAATATGACCAGGAAGGATAATGATCATTGTTGGAAGGGTTGTGGGAAATCTGGGACACTATTACACTGTTGGTGGAGCTATGAACCAATCCAACCCTTCTGGAGAGCTATTTGGAACTATGCCCAAAGGGCAACAAAAATGTGCATACCCTTTGACCCAACAATACCAATACTGGGTCTATACCCTGAAGAGATGATGAAAAAGGGTAAAAACATTACTTGTACAAAAATATTTATAGTAGTAGCCCTGTTTGTGGTGGCAAAGAATTGGAAATCAAGTGAATATCCTTCAATTGGGGAATGGCTTAGCAAACTGTGGTATATGTATGTCATGGAACACTATTGTTCTATTAGAAACCAGGAGGGATGGGATTTCAGGGAAGCCTGGAGGGATTTGCATGAACTGATGCTGAGTGAGATGAGAAGAAGCAGAAAAACACTATACATCCTAACAGCAACATGGGGGTGATGACCAATCTTGAAGGACTTGCTCATTCCATCAGTGCAACAATCAGGAACAATTTTGAGCTGTCTGCAAAGGAGAGTGCCAACTGTATCCAGATAAGGAGCAGTGGAGTTTGAACAAAGTTCAAGGACTATTCCCTCTTTAATTTAGAAAAAAACAGGTATCTTATTGTCTGATCTTGTCACCTCTTAGACTTTTCTTCTCTTCTTTAAGGATATGATTTCTCTCTCATCACACCCAATTTGGATCAAGGTACAACATGGAAACAAAGTAAAGACTGACAGAGTGCTTTCTGTGGGGGGGTGGAGATAGGGGAGGGAAGCAAGATGGGGGGAAAATTGTAAAACTCAAATAATATCTTTAATAAAAATTAATTTAAAAAAAGAGTAAATGGAGGATTCTGGAAATTAGAGACCAAATAGCTTGATGTAGATGCTCAATAAAATTATAGAAAAGACATAGCCAATTTTTGAGCCCTTAGAAAAATAAGCCCAGGGATCATTGACATTTTGCCAAACTCACCTTATTTTCTTTTCTGGTATGGCAATAAATGGTAAGTCAGGAGGATACCTCTTTTTGTCACTATGTGACAAAGAGAGTGTATCAGTACTTCAGAAAAAAAATTTGACAAAGTTTCTTGAGGCATCTGGGTTAATAGGAAGGAAATGTATTCTAGAAGGTAGAATATTTAGAGATATTCAGAACTAGAGGAATGACTAGACCCAAAAATTGTTAATGGATCACTGTCAATATGATTGAAAATGTTTGGTGGAGGGGGCGGCTAGATGGATAAAGCACTGGCCTCAAAGTCAGGAGTACCTGGGTTCAAATCAGGTCTCAGACACTTAATAATTACCTAGCTGTGTGGCCTTGGGCAAGCCACTTAACCCCATTTGCCTTGCAAAAACCTAAAAAAAAACCAAACAAAAAAGAAAGAAAATGTTTAGTGGAGGTTCCCTGGATTCTGTCCTTATTCCATTAACATTTTAAAGTAAATTGATGAAGTCATAGATGGCATCAAACTTTCAGATGAAATAAATCTAAGAATAGCTAAGATACTACATGTTCAAGAAAGAGCCATGATTAAAATATGTGTACGTATATAAAATTTCACTTGCTCTTCCTCTTTCTCATATTCTCTATTCTATAACTTTAACATAAGGAACATTTTAGGAAATAATAGTTCAGAAGACTGACCTTTCTCTGTTTTTATAAGGAGCAGAGAGGAAGAGAAGCAGTTGTCTCTACTAGAACTGCAGATAGCAATTTGTTGCCTTGCTGCATTCACAGCTCATTTGCTCTGCCTTTCTAACCCTTGAAAAAAATGTCAGCAGAACCATCACATCCTTCAATCTGGATACAGACTAGAATCTCATTTAGGATACACAGTCACACTTTTAACTCAATTTGAACTTGAAGCACACTAAAACCTATATATCTTTTGCCACACCTAATGTTACCTGATCATGATTCTGTTCATCCTGCACTATTCAGTAGATTAAAAAAAACTCAATAATAGAGTGGCTAGGTGGCACAGTGAATAGAGCACCAGCCCTGGAGTCAGGAGTACCTGAGTTCAAATCTGACCTCAGACCCTTAATAATTACCTAGCTGTGTGGCCTTGGGCAAGCCACTTCACCCCATTTGCCTTGCAAAAACCTAAAAAAACAAAAAAATCTCAATAATAAGACTTTACATTTATCTCTATTCAATTTTATCATATTGAATTTGACTGTTCCTCTTGTACTTGACAGTAAATTTTTTTAAGGTCAAGTATAAGTCACTACATTTATCTCTACTCAATTTTATCATATTGAACTTGGTCTGCCATTCTAGCCTCTGGAGAGTTTTATGAATGTTGGAGAAAGGCTTCTGGGGGAAGCATGGACCTTCCAACTCTAAAATTCTCTAACATGAAATTTCTTCCCATTTCCCTTCTTATGACTCCTTATCTTATTGATGAATTTGTAAAGCTATAGAAAACTACTGGGTAGAAATAGTTAATAGTGTTTGATTATATAATCTATTGATTTGGTTATTTCTTGACAGAATATCTAAATTGTTTAACAAATTCATTCATATCCTGGCTCTGCTTCTCTTGTTGTTTTGATTTTCTGGCTTCACAATGCCTTTAAATGTTTAAATCTGCTTCTTGAAGTTTGGACTCCAGGCTTATCTTCTCCTTTCCTCTGTTCTGGCTCTCTAGGGATTCAGTCTCTTGTCTCCACTGGAAGTCTCTCCTATGGTATTGTTGCTTCATTCTCTAAATTCTTCAAGTTACATTTGTTTATTTTTCTACTGTAGTTATTTTTAGGACTCCAGATCAAAGAACTCCCTGACAGTCTATTGTCACATGTAATCATAGGCTCAAAGGATCATGACTCTAGAGTCGGAAGATGCCTTAGAGGATATGTAACCTATCTCCTTTATATTTTAGATGGAAAACTGAGGCCTAGAGAGGTTTAGTGAGTTGCTCATAGTGATGTAGATAGTAATTCACAGGTCCAGTATCTGAACTGATGTCTTCTGATTCCAAATTCCCATTGTTTTTAAATATATATATCCATATATATTTCCTCCCAATTACCAGTTAAAACAATTTTAAACATTTATTTGATTCCAAATTCTATTCCTCCCCCTCTTCTTGTTTACTTGAGATTGTAAGCAAAAATTTTGTTGCTCAGCTAGAAAGAATTTGAATATGTGTCTGGTAATGTACTTTGTGTTTGTTATCTGAAGACTAACATAGCTAAATGAAAAGAAGTTCATGAAGCACAAGATTTTCATGGAAGAGTGGTTTTATTTATTTATTTTTTTAACCACAATAATATCAAAGCCTTCTAAATCATAGAATTATAGATCTAGTTTGGAAAGGATTTCAGAGTTCCTCTATTCCAACCTCATTATTTTCCAGATGAGGAATGCGAGATTTAGAGTTACCATGTCTTGCTTAGTGTCACACATCTTGAAAGCATCAGAGGTAGATTTGAACTTGTCTTCCTGACTTCAGTCTCAGCACTCTATTCACTGCATTACCTGCATCTAGGTGCAATCTGCAGTAGTGGAGAAAATTACAGATCCTTTCATTGAATTAGATCAGAGATGGATCATAAAATCTTGGATATTGTTTAATTTAATGTAAATTAATAACTGTCAAGAGAGGTGAAGTGAGGACAACTAGGTGGCAGAGTGATCAGAGTATTAGGCCTGGAGTCAGTAAGATTTCTCTTCCGAAGTTCAAATCAGATCTTAAACTAGCTGAGAGACGCTGGACAATTTACTTTACCCTGTTTGCCTCTGTTTCCTCATCTGGTAAAGGGGTTATCTTCAGTTATCTTTGTGAAGAAAACCCCAACTGGGGTAATGAAGATTGGCCATGACTGGAAAATGACTGAAAAACAACAAAAAACAAGAGATGTGAAGTAATTTGTGTCAAAAAGACCAAGAGCTGGTTAGTAGTATGGCCAAGATTAGAATTCAGTCTTTTTTCTATTGAACTAATATTCTAGGACTTTTTTTTCTAAACTAGTTTATTGCTTCCCAAATTCAAATATATTCTATATCATATTTCCAATATATAACATCTATCTACATGAAGGGCACATCATATTACATGTAAGAGCTACTATAAATATAAACATACACATATAGGAGAATAAAAAAGGGTTTGCCCTGTCCTTCCATTCCATACATAAATAATTAAATACTGATAGGTTGGCTTCATTACTGACATATAGTAACATAGCAGCTTAATTGTTTTAAAGCTTCTAACTCTTTGGGACAAAGGTTTTTCACAACCTTATCCCTTTCTATCTTTTCAGTCTTCTAATGCATTGCTCCTATGCATTTCCTCTATGATCTAGCCATCATGTTTACTTTCTCTTCCTCACACATAACTCTGCCTCTCTCTGCCTTTATCCTGGTTGTTCTCCGTGCCTGAGATGCTCACCCTCTTCACTTCTATCTTTTGGAATCCATTGTTTCTTTCAAAATCCAGTTCAAGAGCCATTTGCTATCTTGTCATTCCTCTACCTATTCCCTCCAAAACCACCATTTGAAGTTGATGTAGACTATAAAAGTTCAAGGATCTGGTAATTTTAAAGATTTTTTTGTGTAGAATTCCTTTGTTCAGGCCTAGTTTATCTATACTTTTCCTTTAAAGAAGATATTTAGCAGAATCTAGAGCTCTGGACAATTAACTAGTGTTTTCACAATTAGTCCCAGATTTCATGAAGCATCAAAACCATCTTTAGATGTAAGCTTTTGTAATTACAAAGTTTAAAACATTAAACTGTATTCAAATATAAAACATAGATAATGCTAATTTGTGGTTTTCTAAGTCAACATGAGGCCCCAGGGATCTGCTTTTATTTGAGTTTGACACCACTGCAGTATGGCATAGAGCTTGTCTGTTATTGTTCTCTCACTCTTAGCTAAATGACTGGTCCACTTCTTTTCCTGGACATATTTGATGTTGGGTAGCATAGTTTACTGTGCTTTTCTTATACTTTTTTTGGTTTAGAATATGTTACAGTCTCTTTACCACCCATAATGTAACTCAGACTTCACAGACATGCTGGAGCAATCATAGATTTTATATTTTTATATATATATATGTGTGTGTGTGTTTGTGTGTGTGTGTGTATACATAGTATGTATATTTCCAGAAATATGCATATGTATAAATTCATATAGCTATAATATTTGAATGGGATAACATGTACTTATATGTACAATATTATACTATATAATGTGTATAATATAATGTACATAATTTACACACATGTAAAATGTATATATGTCTAAAATATGGATATTGTATTATACATATTATATAATAATGTTTTTCATAGATTATATTATCCCTTTATCAAAATATAAACTGTTTGAGGGTAGGGAATGCTTTACTTTTGTCTTTTTATCCTCAATGCTTGGCACAAATAGAAAGTCTTTAATAAATACTTGTTGATTAATAAATTGAATCCCATCTACAAAATCCTTTTCATAAATTCACACTAGGTGATATCAATTTTTTAATCTTCAAAAATTTATCTCTTGGTATTTATTTAATTATGGCAATTCTTTATAATGCAGTGACACAGGGATAATTTAATTTCCTTTTGTAATAAAGTCTTTCATGGTAATTTAAAAGCAGTTTGATGCTTTAAGCTTTGTAATTAGAAAAGCTCACATTTAAAAAAAATAAAAGCTCACATTTAAAGATAACTTTGATGCTTCATAAAATTTGGGGCTAGTTGTAAAAAGACTAGCTCATTGTAGAGATCAGGATTCTGCTAATCATCTCCTTTAAAGAAAAGTATAGATAAACTAGGCCTGAACAAAGGAATTCTGCAAACAAATCTTTAAAATTACTAGGTCCTTGAACTTCCAACTCACCAGCTGTTTTCTCTTGATGTTTTGTAACCTACATCAACTTCAAATGTTTAGAAATGCTCAAAGCTCCAAGTTTCAAAGGTCTAGAGAAGAAAAAGAAGAAATGTGTGTCCCTTAGTTGGGGGTGGGGTGGGGGTGGTGCTTCACCTGTGACTTGCCCAAACTTGCTGCCTTAGAAGAAAGTTAAAGTCTCTTGCTCTTTTTCAACTAAGTAGAAGTCCAGTGAGAAGTCATTAGTTCTAAATTTAGAGATAAAGAAAGGCAATAATAAAAACAAATTTGATAAACTAAGGCAATCTCAAGTTACCCACTGCCTAAAGTTGTGGCATGTGGGTATGTCATGTTAGTCAGATAATATCTGATCCTAACAACTAGTCATATAGTAGATCAAATTAACCTCTTTCATAAATGAGGGCTTTGGGAGTTCTAGATACTATTTTGGTGAAGGTCATATCATAACACTGGGGCAGAAAGTATATTGTCAATTAATGGTAGTTACAATGACTCGAATGGGTTTTCACAGGAACAAACAACCAACAAACCAAGAATGTTTGAAAATTTGACTTTTAGAAAAACTCATATAGCAAATAGCAAAATTCCAAAAAGCAAGACATTTTTCAAGTTTTTTTTTTTAATTTGCCCAAGCATTTTTCCTCACTGATGAAAGGAGGGTATCTTGCTTGTAAAGCCTGCTTTTTATTTTTATATAACCTAGAGGCAAAAATAAAAAATGATTTAAGCTCTTTTCTTTTGAAGTACAAAACTGATTTTTTCCCATACAGAAAATATTTTCACATAGACTTAAGCACTAATCTCCTCATCATAAAATAACATGAAATGAAATACCAAGCAAAAAAAAAATCAGTTTCATAAGGAACACACACATGAAAAACCTATGCTTAATCATACCCTTTATGTGAATCCAACAAAAACACATGATCTTTCTATTGCATATGACTGTCACCTTTCTTTAAGTATTTCTATTTACAAAATTAGTATTCCCATCCTCAAGAAGGTGGCATAAAGGACACATTTCACTCAGTTCTGAATCCTTACTTTTACAACCTAGATGGTCTTGAGCAAGTCATTCGGTTTCATTTAGTTCTGTTCCATATGAAGAAAAAAGTGGAGGGGGGGCAAAGTGGGGGGGGGGGGAACTAAGAGAAGAGAAATCCTTTCCCTGCCCTTGGAGAGCTTACTATGTACATTTATAAAATTAAGGAAATCTATAATATGAGGAGGGGGAGAATGTAGAAGTTTGGGAATTTGGAATCAGAAATACATAAATTCAATCTCATCTCAGATGCTCACTAGCTCTGTGACTTTGAACTAATAACTTAATTTCTCTTATAAAGTTATTGCGAGGTGGCCTTGATTAAGCCACTTAACCCTGTTACTTCGCAAAAAACAAAAAACAAAAAAAGTTACTATTATGATAATGTGAGGGTGGCTATGTGGTGCAGTGGATAGAGTACTGGCCTTGGAGTCAGGAGTACCTGAGTTCAAATCTGGCTTCAGACACTTAATAATTACCTAGCCGTGTGGCCTTAGGCAAGCCACTTTAACCCCATTGCCTTGCAAAAAAAACCCTAAAAAAAAAGGATAACGAGGTAATGTATGTAAAGGTTTTAGAAACTATAAAGTTCTACATAGCCACTAGTTAGTTTTGCTATCACTATTAGTAGTAATAGCAACAGCAACAGTAGTAGCAGCAGTCATAGTGGTAAGATTAGTTATTAGAGGATCAGACTATTCCATAGTCTTGAGTTGATCATTGGAAGAAGGTAAGGATTCTAAGAGGTAACAGATAGAAGATGGAATGCTGATTTTGGGGGAATAGCAAGCAGGTCAGTTTGGATGGAATGAAGAACACATGAAGGGAAAAAATGAGAAATGAATCTTCAGTTGTCTGGGGCCATGCTGTGAAAGAACTTAAATGCCAAACTAAGGAGTTGGTATCTTATCTCAGAGGCATTGGGGAGCCACTGAAACTACTTGAGCAGGGGAATGACGTGGTCCGACCTGTTCTTGGGGAAGAATACATTGGCACCTATGGAAAGGAAAGATTGGAAAAGTGGAACACTGAAATCAGAGTGATCCTTGAGGAGGCTATTATAGTAGTTCAAATGAGAAGTGATTTAAGCCTGAAATAAGATGGTGGCTGTGTAAGTGGGGAAAATGGGAAAGTATATGAGATATGAGACTTTTTAGCTGATTGGGAAGAGTATATCCATCCAATATAACTCTGAAGTTGTGAAATTGAGTGACTGGAAGAATGGTGGTAGGACAGTTTTTTTAATTTTGCAAGATGAAGTGGTTGGCATTGATGATCCTTAAGGTCTTTTCAGGGGCAGCTAGGTGGTGCAGTGGATAGAGCACCCAGTCTGAAGTTGGGAAAACCTGAATTCAAATCCAGCCTCCTGTCCTTAATAGCTATTAGACCCTGGGCAGGTCACCTTAACTCCTATTTGCCTCAGTTTTTCATCTATAAAATGGGGACACATTGGAGAAGGAAATGGTAAACTATTCCAATATCTTTGCCAAGAAAACATCATGGATTTTGTCCATGAGGTCACATGAGTTGGAGATGACTGAACAGCAGCAAATACTGTGAAATGAACTTTTTCTTATGGTAAATCACACAGAGCACAGTTATTCATGTTAGCAGCTCAAGTCATGAGTGTTTTTTCCTTTAGGTATATGTTCTTCTGATACTTATTACATGTAGGGCTATTAGTGATTCGTGAAATATGATTAATGATTTTTATCTGTAAGTATGACACCCTAAGGATTCAATGACTTTTTAATCACCATCCAGGGAGTAAAAGAATTTTTGAAGAAAAAAAAAATCAAAGAGCAGTGAATAGGGTTTCCATTTCACATCTTATGAAAAGGAGTTAAGAATGATTTTCACTGTGTGTATGTGTGTGTGTGTGTGTGTGTGTGTGTGTGTGTGTGTGTCTTTCTGTCCCTTTGACTGTTGGCTTCCTGCCAAATACCAGTTCTGCATTTTTGAAATATCACTTATTCTAGATATGTTTTCACCTAATTAGAAAAAAAATTGAATGTATTTATAGTATTTTCTAAACTGTTTCCTACAAAATTAATTAACCTAAATGACCAATTCCACTCTAAGTAAGAGAAAATTCAAAGAGCTTGATATGCTTAAGAACCCATATTTAGGAAATAAAAACAGATTGGGAAGATTTAAGTGGGACTTTGCTATATGTAACTTGTTCTACACTAGAAGTCTCATAAAAACAAATAATGTTGCCATGTTGGATAGGATTTTTTTTACTTTTTAGAATGAATTGTCAAGGGAATTAAGACTGCCTACACACTTATTCTTTCTGGAATGTTTTTCCACAAAGAATCTTCTCATCATTGACAGAAGCAACTTTGTGATCCAGTGACACCCCTCCCCCTTGGTCACCAAAAGACTTCCGTTTTAGCAGGAGAATGAGGGGAGGGTGAACTGCAACAAAGGAGAATCCATTAATACAATGTTCTCCTTTTTGGTCATTGTAGTTTTCCTTTTTCTGTTTCAGTCTATTTTTTTTTTTTGAAGCAACTATAAGATCATATGAACTGACCTCTAGGATGTCATCTATTGCCAGAAGTCTATAGGCATGGAAGAGAACTGTAATCTTATCTAAATGCCCCTGTATACACATATATGATCCTTCCCCCCCACACACACACATTCCTAACATAGAATCAAGGAATTTTTAGAACTGTGAGGGACCTTAGAGATAATATGATCCAAACCCCTTCTTTTGCAGATGAAAAAAAGGAAGCTAGGTTTAATGACTTGCTGAGAGAGAATTCATATGATAATTCTGAAACATAGCATATGCTTTTAACTCATGTATCAAAATCTTATTCTTGTTACATTTCTATAGAAAATCATATAGTTAAAGTGAATTTCTTTGTTATTTTCAATTTCCCATTTTCATTAGCAGTGTTGTCATGGTATATAGTGTTTTCTTATAAGTATCTTTTAATTTACAATTGAATTTTATCTTTATTCTTTCTAAATGTTCAAGATTGACTATTCATAAAAAAATGAATTTTGATGTGACTAATATCATTTGCTGGTTACTCCTTATCAAGAGACACTTTGTTTTTTGAAAATTTTAATTCTTAACATGAAAGATTTGCCATAAGGATTCTAAGAGCTAGCAGGATAACTAAAATAAACATGGATATTTTCATATTTTAAAAAACAGAAAAAGAAACATGTTTGAAAACATGACTCTCTTAAGTATTATACAGTTTTTATTATATATTATATATTATATATTATTTTATATATTATATATCATACATATATTATATCACATATCACATATCACACATTATATTATATATTATATATTATATATTATATATTGTATATTGTATATTGTATATTGTATATTGTATATTATTTTATCATATATTATATATTATATTCTATATGATTATTTATTATTTATTACTATATATTTGTGTGTATTTTATTATATGTAATATATATTTTATTATATAATTATATTTGTTATATATTATTATATATTAAATTTAATATAGTAGTATCAATACTGATCTACTTGTCTTAATATCTTTCTGTTGAAAAGTCATTTTTCATTTAAAAGATTTTTTTGTGCTTTACATGTCTAGTACTTTGTTGATTCTCTTCTTGAACCATTCATGATATTTATATTATAGGCAAACTTCATTTCATTAAATTATACTTTGTTACACCTTGCATATGACACACAAATTTTTCTTTTACAAATTGAAGGTTTGTGACAACATTATAATTGAATAATTTCCCCCCATTTTCCAATAGCATGTGCTCACATCATATCTCTGTCACATTTTGGTGATTTTTGCAATATTTTAAGATTTGTCATTATTACCCTATGTATTACAGTGATCTGTAATTGTTGGGAGCAACCAACTGTTCCTATTTAAAGTAGCAAACTTAATTGATAAATACTATGTGTGTTCTGGCCATTCCACTGTTCCCTTTTCTCTTTCCGTATCCTCAGACATCTCTATTCTCTGAGACACAAAAATATTGAAGAATATTACATAAACTTAGTTGAAACAACAGTACAGGGTTGGAGAGGATTGACTCTAATTTTGATAAAAGTTTTACTGAGGATAAAATGCCATTAAGCAACACTGCTTACCACAGAGAAATCATCTATGGAAGGAAGTCAGTCAATGTGGCAAATTTCATTATTTTCTTATACCTCCCCCCATCTTCATCTTTCTAATAAAGAATTAAGAAAGATGAAAAAGTAGGAAAATAATTCATTGTCATTAATGTCCTCTTTTTTGGATAAAGATGCTAACTATCATCTAAGTCTTCAACAAATTATCTATTATTTTGCTGGTAGAAAGCTTTGCCTTGGAGGGGTGGAGCCAAGATGGCAACAAGAAGGGGTCGAGTCTTAGGCGCTCTCTGATAAAACTTGAAACTAAGGACTCTAAACTTTTGAGAGACAAAACCCACAAAGGGACCCAGTGAGGCAGTTCTCCTACTCAAGGTAACCTGGAAAAAAGCAGAAAGGCTCTGCTACCTGGGGTTGGAGGGGAGGCCTGCCAGAGGGGTGGCCCGCCAGAGGGGTGGCCTGTCAGAGCAAAAGAACTTCAGCCTCCCAGAGGCAGCCCCAGGGTGCTGGGAGCCACAGCTCACAGCAGCAGGGGAGTCTCCTGAGCTGCACCCCGGGGAGCACCGGGCAAAAAGTGGGGGAACAGCGGGGCACCTCTGCCAGAGTGAGCACGTGGAGCCCAGCCCTCAGGGCACACAGCAAGCAGCTTGGTCTTTTGGCAGCCCAGATCTGGACACAGAAGCAGTGGGAGCCGGTAAGCAGGAGCCCCCAGGGCATGAGCCCATTGAGCTGAGGGAGAGGAGTGAAGAGAGACTGCCTAGCTCTGTCCTCTGCCCCTGGAACAGGACTCTGGGGCTCTGACCACATTCAGATCCTGATTGCAGTCTAGGCCCCCCCCCCCAACAGAACAGCAGGCCTGCCCAACTCAGCCCTGTGGCAGAGTGGGGTGCTTATGGTCATTCACAGACCAGGAGGGAGGACAGAGCCTCACACACTGATACCCTTGTGGGAGTGTCCCAAAAGCTCAGGAAGCACCCCAAAACCAAGCTCAGGCTGGGAAGATGAGAAAGCAGAGAAATAAGAAGAAGACCATTGAGAAATATTTTACAAATGAGCCCAAGAAGGATCAAAATACTCAGTCTGAAGATGAGGAAGCACAAGCTCCTACATCTAAAGACTCCAAGAAAAACAGAAATTGGGCTCAGGCTATGACAGAGCTCAAAAAAGACTTTGAAAATCAAATGAGGGAGTTGGAAGAAAAACTGGGAAAAGAAAGGAGAGAGATGCAGGAAAAACATGAAAATGAAGTCAGCAGCTTAGTCAAGGAAATCCAAAAAAATGCTGAAGAAATTAGCATGCTAAAAACCAGTTTAGGTCAAATGGATAAAACAGTTCAAAAAGCTATTGAGGAGAAGAATGCCTTAAAAAGCAAAATTGACCAGATGGAAAAAGAGATAAGAAAACTCTCTGAGGAGAACAAATCCTTCAGAGAAAGAATAGAAATCAGGGAGATTGATGAATTTACCAGAAATCAGGAATCAATACTTCAAAACCAAAAAAATTCAAACTCAAATTTCAAATTTCAAACTCAAAATTCAAATTCAAATTCAAAACCAGAAAAATTAGAAGAAAATGTGAAATATCTCATTGGAAAAAACAACTGATATGGAAAACAGACTTAGGAAAGATAATTTAAAAATTATTGGAATACCTGAAAGTCATGATTAGGAAAAGAGCCTTGACATCATTTTCAAAGAATTACTACAGGAAAATTGCCCTGATATTTTAGAAGCAGAGGGCAAAATAGAAATGGAGAGAATCCACCGATCCCCCAGAGAAAGAGATCACAAAAAAACCAACCCCAAGGAATATTATAGCCAAGTTCCAGAACTCTCAAGTCAAAGAGAAAATATTACAAGCAGCCAGAAGGACACAGTTCAAATATCGTGGAGCTGCAGTCAGGATCACACAGGACTTAGCAGCAACTACATTGGAAGCTCGTAGGGCTTGGAATATAATATACCAGAAGGCAAAAGAGCTTAGAATGCAGCCACAAATCAACTACCCAGCAAGGCTGACTGTCCTCTTCCAGGGAAAAAGATGGACTTTCAATGAACCAGGGGAATTTCAAATGTTCCTTTTGGAATGGCCCGAGCTGAACAGAAGGTTTGATCTTCAGATACAGGATTCAGGTGAAGCATGGAGATTGGAGGAGAGGGGGAAAATATGAGGGACTTAATGATGATGAACTGCATGTATTCCTGCATAGAAAAATGACACTGATAATACTCATATGAACCTTCTCAGTTAATAGAGCAGGTAGAGGGAGCTTTTATAGTTGAAGCACAGGAGAAAGCTGAATTCGAAGATAAAATATGGTGTAAAAATGGAGTCAATAGAAAAAAAGGGAAAAGTAATGGGAGAAAGAAAAAGGAGAGGGGGAATAGGTCAAGATATTTCATATAATAAGTTTTTTTCTTTATTACAATGTGCTATTGCAATGATATGGAAGGGGGAGGCAAGGGGGAATGACGGAACCTTTGCTCTCATCAGAGGTGGCTAGGAGAGGAAACAATAAATATACTCAATGGGGTATAGACATCTGGAGTAAGAAGGTGGGGAGCAGGGGGAAGTGGTGGGGATGTGAATAAAGGAGGAAAGGATGGACCATGGGGGGAGAGTGGTCAGATATAACACATTTTCTCTTTTACTACTTACAAGGGGCTGGGATTGGAAGGCCTGCCCAGGACCACAGGGCCAGGTGGATTCTGGGCCTAAGGGGTGGTATGGGGGCTCAGGGCTTCTTGGCCCCAGGACCAGGGATCTGTCTGCTGCGCCACTCAGCTACCCTACAGCAGAGTCAGAGTGAAAGGAGAAAGAAAATATAGTACATGGTAGTGGAGAAATAAGAAAGGAGGGAGTTGTGATCAGCAATGGCAACGTTGGAAAAATATGGATGCAACTTTTGCGATGGACTTACCATAAAGAATGCGATCCACCCATGACAGAGTTGTTGGTGTTGGAACAAAGACTGAAGCACATTTTTTAATTACTATTATTTGGGGGAGGGTGCAGGGCAAATGGGGCTGGGTGGCCTGCCTGGGGCTGCATAGCAGGGTGATCTTTGGGTGTCTGAGGTCGATTTGGACCCAGGTGCTCCTGGCTCAAGGGCCGATGCTCTGTCCACCACCCAGCCACCCCTACTATTATTACTATTTTATTTTATTTTGGGTCTTTTTTTTATACTCTCTCTTTTTTTTTTTTTGATTTTTGCAGGGCAGTGGGGATCGGGTGGCTTGCATGTCACACAGCTGGGTGATTGTTAGGCCTAAGGGGCTGGATGTGGGCTTGGGTGCTCATGGCTCCAGGGCTGGTGCTTCGTACATTGTGCCACCTGGCCATACCTACAATTATTACTATTATTTTTTTTATTTTAATTTTTTTCTCTCCCCTTTACTTTATCGCCCA
The DNA here is from genome assembly GCF_037893015.1 of Macrotis lagotis. Taxonomy (NCBI): domain Eukaryota; kingdom Metazoa; phylum Chordata; class Mammalia; order Peramelemorphia; family Peramelidae; genus Macrotis; species Macrotis lagotis. The sequence goes on from NC_133666.1 coordinate 355,858,110, forward strand.
AGCAAGTCTATACAAGTCTATATTCATGGTGGGGGGGGGTATTTTGTTTGCTCTTAAACAGGAATATTTTATTAATGTAAAAAAAACATTTGTACAAAATGAGAATAAAAAAATAAAATTAAATTAAAAAAATAAATTTTTGCCTTGATGTTGATGGTTGATCAAGGGTGTAATTACTGAAAATTGGGGTGGGGGAGGTATAAGAAAATAATGAAATTTGCCACAGTGATACCACCCTCTTCCTGAGGATGATCAATCCTGTTCATCCAACTGTTCTATTTCTGGTCAAGCTCCTTATCCTATGAACAGAATTATCCTGCTTGGTTTACTTGTGTTCCACCTCTACAATTCTTGCAGCACTGATATAGTTCTTGCAGCTACTTCCTTAACTTTACCCTTAGACTTTATCCTTGACATACTCAACCTTTGGCACAATATCAGTAATGCTCTAAATTTATAAACCCTGGACAAGGTTTTAAAACTCCCAGAAGTCAAGCCTCCTTCCCAAGATTTGTAGAAATCAAAGGTTGGTTGTCTGAACCTTATGTCTTAAGGGGAGAAAATCTCCATCTTGGGACTAGGGGCCTGCCTTGAATTTTGTGTGTTTCTGTTCCCCATCTCCCTGACTTCATAAGCAGTAGGGGATGGGACAATGGAGCTGTGAATGAACCACTAAGGAAAACAATATGGAATTATCCAAATAAAGTGGATATACTGTCCATATTGTCTAACCCTGAGATTCCACTGATTTCCCAATACACCAAAATATTTATAGCAACACTTTTTTTGTGATAGGAAAAAATTGGAAACAAAGTAGATCCCCATCAATTGAGGAATGGCTAAACTAATTGTGGTACACAAAAGTGATGGAATTATTGCTGTGTTACAAAAATTATGAATGTGATGAATACAGACTTATATGAACTGATGAAAATTGAAGTGAACAGATTCAGGAAAACAATTCATACAGTGAACATGCCCATGTAAACAGGAAGAACAAGAAGCAGAAAGCAATAAAAAAGAATGTTTTTAAATTATGAGGACTAATTTATGAGATTTGAGAAAATATTTTCCCCAACTCCTTTATATCCATATATTAGGAACATTAAATTTAACATCAGATCTTTTTTAAGTAATGAAAATTAATTTTTTTAAGCAGATACTTTTTCTCTTTTTTAGTTCCAAATTTTCTCCCTCCCTTTGCTTCTTTCTCTACTCAATGAGTAGGCAAGAAAAACAAAACTTATTACAAATATTACTAGTCATACAAAACAAATTTCTTCATTAGCCATGTTACTTCCCAAAAAAAGCAAGAAAAAGAAAGAAGAGAAAAATACTTCTATTTGCAATTCTCTTTCTAAGGATAGAAAACATTGTTCATGATGAATTCTTTGGGATTATGGTGGTTATTGTGTTATTCTATTTCTAAGTCTTTCAAAACACAATTCTACTTACGAATGATACTGGTTTGATAAGATCAAGACTCTAAAATGATAGATTCTTCTCAGCTCAAAAGAAATTAGCCTTGAAATAAGTTTAAAATATCCAACTTCTAGACTGTAATATGTAGAGAGAACAGGACATTGATTCAGAGTACTGGATTTGACATCAGAGGACAAGGAGCTTACGTTCTATCTAAAAGGATGTAATCTGAGAAAGTTCACAATCATGGTCTAATTCCAAGAACATAAAAAAATGTACTAATGAAATCTACTATGTATCTGTTCAAATTCAATAGTCAGAATAATTCAAATTAATAAATATTTACTAAGCACCCACCAGCCAAAAATTGAACTAAATCTGTAGAATTTCAGAGCTGGAAATATCTTAAACTAGTTACTGTACCCTCTTTTATAAGTTAAGGAAATGGGGCCCAGATAGATAAAGAGCCTTTGTAGAAGAAAGAATACTGGTATTGGAATCAGAGGACTTACTAAGGATCCTAGTTCTGATGTTTACAAGTTGTGTGACTTTGGGTAAGTCATTCAGTTTCTCTGAGCCTTAGTTTATCTTCCTCAAAGGATCGTTGTGAAGACAGTATTTCATGAAACTTTAAATACCAGGCAAATTCTTGTGCCCTAAGACTTTTAATATATCTGAGAAGAAAGGTCAGTCATACTGTCCCTTGTATATAACATTTTCTCTTTATGTAATACAGTCCTTATATACTAGCTGTCTTCATAAAACTGTTTTTGACAAAGTAGGATTATAAGCATTTATGATCCATGTAGGTTTTACAACCAAATAGATTAAAAAAACACCACCACCCTCATTGTTGATATGGTAGACTCATTCATTTGAGATGAATATCCACTCCCCCAACCCCCAAGGACAGCAAAATAACAAGTCTCCCAGTTGCTAAAAAGGAATGAATAATTCCAAACCATAATTGACCTCATCTGGTCACTATGAAGTAATGTTAGAATCAATCTTAATGACTCAGTCAATCAAATAACTTCATCAAACAGTAATGTGCTTGTTAAATGTTTAAACAGGAGAGAATATCAGAGAGCATCTAATCCCTGAGTCTTCAAAAAATGGCTATATAGGGTTTGTTGGAATTTTAGTGCTGAAACAGAGATCATCTTAGCAGAAAGAATTTATGGGAGACCAGAGAAGGCTTCCTTTGTGATGACTTTAGCCATCTTTAACTCTTTCTTAAAAGAGTTAACACCTAAATCTTAGCCTGGTTTCTTCCACCTCATTTTTGCTCTAAATTAGCCCAAGGAATCAAGTGGGCAGCCCCCACGATGAGTGTTTTGTATTTATTCTGTATAGTTTAATTATTCATTTCTAGAACTTTGTACAGGTCAGCAAATCTTTTTTTAACTCTAGATAACAGAATGCAGATTTCCTTTTCATATGGGTTTATAAATCTAAAATATAATTAAATGATAAATATTAGATAGTAGATAGATTTTTGACATTTATTTGAATTAGGAAGTTGGAGGTGGCAAGAATCTTTATTCTGGAATTTCTTCTATTACTTCTGGAGTTAGCTTCCCATTATTTCTGAATTCAGAATACCTGGGGTTATTCTGAAGTCAACAGGGCCAAGGAAGACATGTAGAAAGCTGCTTGTTTTTATGAAGATTGTGAAAGTTAATCAATTTCTGGCTATCCAAGAATGACATCTGTTCTTATCCCTGAAGCCTCCTTTGTCTTGCCACTGGGGCAAAGGAAGAAAAGTGGTCACTGAATTATATATTTGGGGCTAAAAGGGGGGGGGGTTAGTGTCAGTTTAGTCTAACCCTTTCATTTTAGAGGTGAATGTGTGAGAACCAAAAAGATCAAGACTTGCTCTGGCTCACACAACCAATAGGTGTTTGGATTTGAACCCAAGTTTTCATGATTCCTAAGTCCAGAACGCTATCCACTTGTTCTGACTGACATCATGCAAGATCTCAGAAGGTACTTTCCTCCAGTAACACATGGAGGTTTAGCAGAGTCAGAACAGTAATGTTAATGGTCTGTTTCATTTACTAACCCTAATGGGTTAATTGTAGGTTCAACTTAGAAACAAACAACTGACTTCCAAAGATAGCTTTGAAACACAATCCCACAATCTGCTCTTAAATTGTAGAACAAACTCACTGGCATCTGAGACTGCTAATTGTCAAATGGAGTTACTATTTTTTCTGGAAAAAGAAAAAAATTCTTAAACCTCTCTACTGCCTCTTTCCCTTTTGAGAATATGACTTGAGGATCCAATTCCTGAGTCCAAAAAATTACTACATATTGTATCACTTATGGAAATTTAAAAACCAAAATAAACCTTAGAAATTATTCCATCAAAGTTTTTATAGGATCCCAAAGAGTACCTTGGGGGAAAATGTGGGTAGAGGTATGCTGAAATCAACTCTAATAGCAAGAACTCTTTATTAAATGTTCAATGTGAGTATTTGCACATTGGAAATGGATAAACCATATAAATCAGGATTTGATTTATTGTATGGTTGATCATCTAGACCTAATAAAGTGATAGAGAAAATATTAATAATGAAGATTAAACTTAAATGTGCATTGAGTATATATTACTGTTCCCTAGGGTGATGATACATTTGAATGTTTTTTAGGTACATTTACCTACACACTCCAGCTTATTTATCAGAGGCAGAGCCAGGACTAGAGTCCATGCCTCCAATATCCTGTCTAGTGCTCCCTGTGAAGCCTTGCCCCACTTCAACATGCCCACTCAGACTCAGAAGGAATGTTAGCAGTTTGTTTGCATATTAACACCATTTATTTTTAATGTGCATTCATAATCATTAGTGAATATTAGTGGATCTTTAAGACCATCCTACAATATATGTGTTACAAGCTCAACTGTGCTCATTTTAGAAATGAAAAAATTTAGGCTCAGAGGCAATAAGTGACTTATCCACCTCATTTAGCTATTAAATGAAGGACCCAGTAAAGAGTCTGGTTTCTGGACTCTACTTTTAGTATTGTTGGAACAACACTTTGAACCCTATAGAAGCATGCCTTTCAGTTTTCTAAATGGGTTCAGCAAAAACTCCCCAATCCCCAATACTCATTCCAATCTTGGAATAAAGGAAGTTTTCCCATAAGTCCTAGCATTGAATATTGCACCATCAGACTATTGATTCCAAAAGTCTTTTCCTTCCAGGTGCCCCATCATCTTTTCTGACTTCCCCCATTCTAGCTTTCTTGTTGGACTGGCTTTTAAGAAATTTAATTGCTGTTCAAAATAAAGATCAGAGGAACAGCCCAATTCGAAAGTCTTCATACAGCAAGATTTCCTTAGTAATGAAATCTTGGCCAATCTTCAAAATCTGTTTTATGTTCCAAATGAAGGAATTAACATATACTCCTCTGTGATACACCAGGAGACTGCTATCTTACTTTTGGTGGAAGTGAAGTATAAATACAACAGTCTGGTGCATCAGCTATGCCCCAGTTGAGTTGGTTTTTCTTTCATCCATTTCTATACTTTTTGTTGGTAAAATATGAAAATTTATAGAAATTTTTTATATGATACTAATTATTTAAGAGCATGAAGTCATTTTATTAAAATAAAAAGTAGAAAAAACATGATATCTATCACCTTTCAACAGTTTTTGATATTGTTGATTACTTTCTCCTCCAGTATGCTCTTCTCTTTTAATTCTCTTTTCTGTCCATACAATCTTTACTCTCCTTTGCTGAATCTTTCTTCTCCTTTCATCTGCTAAGTGTAGATTTTCCCTGCCAAGGATCTGTCTTGGGGTCTTTCCTATTTTTTCTTATAATTCTTTTCCTTAGTGATCCCTTCAACAATCATGAATTCAGTTAACATCTCTATGCAGAAAGTTTTCAAATTTTTCTACCTTTCTTTAAATTTTTGCTTGAACTTAAATTCTAGATTTCCAGCTTCCTGTTAGACATCTCTACTTTAATGAACCACTGTCAACTTGTTTACAACATAATTTACTCCACAACCTAGACCCCTCCAAATTTTCCCAGCTGAGTTGATAGCTCAAAGTATACAAACCAAATTTCACAACCTTAGAATGACTCTTGATTGCCTCTCTCTGTAAACCTCTATATCCTATTAGTTGACAAATCTTTTTTATCCTTCTGCTACAAAATCTTTTCTATTCACTCCTTCTCTCCATTCAGTCTCTAATTCAATTTATTCCCTTGTCACCTCTCACCAGAAATAGAATAATCTCTTAATTGGTCTTCTTGCCTCAAGTCACTTCACTCTTCAAGCTACCTTTTCCAAGATTGCTTAGCAGATATTCCTAAAATCTAGTGTCACTTCCATTCAGATTTATTAGTGGTTCCCTATTGCCTTTGGAATAAAATGCAAAATTCCCAATGGAGCATCTAATGCCTTTCAGAATATGGCTCCCTCTTTCCTTTCTCCATCTTATTTCTATGACAAATACTATCAGGGAAGAATGTACTAGTTGACAAGTAATGCATTAGCAATGTAGTCCTGTTGCATACTCATGTCCCACTTTTTGTAAACCTACAGAAAAATTGTTTGGTAATTTGTCAGTTGTTGTTTGTCCTTTAATTCTCAAATACCATGTCACTGGGGGAGGTGATGCCATGACATGCAAACGAGTGAGGGGGAATGCTATACTAAGTCACTAGTCTCCCTTTTTCCTCCAGAGGCATTAGAGATCTTTCTGTGGCAGAAGATACTTCTCTAGTCTAGTTCCCATCCTGCTGTATCTAATTCATTTTTCTGGGCAAGAGGAAAGTCTCACTACCTCAGATTTATTATTCATTTTGTGATAATAGGAAAAATGTCTCTGAATTATTGGAAAAGTTTAGGAAATTTGCTGATTTTATCTCTACCACATATCTGTGAAACTACCTTACAGTACAACCTTCTCTATTTACATATATTAAGCAATCAAGTTTCCCTTGATAGTGGTTTATTGAAAATATATGATAAATTTGCAAAGAAACTGCTAAATATTCTTCTCTTATGATATATCTCATTAAGTTGTCTCCAAATCACCTACTCACCTTCTTTGAAGGTATTTGGAAGTCAACTCTTCACTAGCCTGTACTGGAGAAAAAAACTTCTGAATAATTAAAATTATTTAGGATAGGTTGCCTATGGTATGGTGGAAGGATGGTGACTAGGGCAGGGAACTGAATTTTTTTCTGAATGGAATTCTTTAATTGAAGGTTGAATGTTGAATGACATTTGCTGAAGTTGTTTTAGAGACATTTACCTCTGTAAGTCTATAGATGTCTTCCATTTCTCAGATGTTCTGATTCTGTGAGTAATCATTTTTTGATTCTTTGCAGTGATTTATTTATTTATTTATTCTTATTTTGTACAAATAATGTTTTTTTATATACATTACTAAAATATTCTTAAGAGTAAACATAATACCCCCTCCCCACCCTAGAAAATATAGACCTGCATAAGCAATAAAGTAAAGGGGAGAGAGAAAAAATAAAAATAAAAAAATAATAATAATAGTAGGTATGGCCAGGTGGTGCAGTGGATGGAGCACTGGCCCTGGAGCCAGGAGCACCTGAGCCCAAATCTGGCCCCAGACACCCAACAATCACCCAGCTGTGTGACCCCATGTGAGCCACCCCAACCCCATTGCCCTACAAAAAACAAAACAAAAAAAAAGACCCAAAATAAAATAGTAATAATAATAACAGTAGGGGCGGCTGGGTGGCAGACAGCTCACTGGCCCTTGAGCCAGGAGCACCCAGGTCCAAATCCAGCTTCAGACACTCAACAATCACCCAGTTGTGCAGTCCCAGGCCGGCCACCCAGTCCTATTTGCCCTGCAACACCCCACCCCCAGAAAATAATAATAATAAAAAATGTGCTTCAGTCTGTGTTCTAATATCACCAGCTCTGTTGCAGATGGATCATATTCTTTAGGATAAGTCCATCACAAAAGTTACTTCCATATTTTTCCACTGTTGCCATTGCTAATTGCAACTCCCTCCATTCATACTTCTCTAATACCATGAACTATATTTTCTCTCTCCTTTCACTCTGTCTCTGCTGTAGGGTAGCTGAGTGGTGCAGCAGACAGATCCCCAGCCTTGGGGCCAAGAGGCCCCAAACCCACATACCACCCCTTACCCAGCATCTACCCTGCCCTATGGTCCCAGACAGGCCATCCAATCCCAGCCCCTTGCAAGAAGTAAAAAAGAAAATGTGTTATATCTGACCACTCTCCCCCCACTCACATACCCCCCCTTCCCCCGTCCCCCTTCTCTCCTTCTTACTCCAGATGCCTATACCCCATTGAGTATATATGCTGTTTCCTCTCCTAGCCACCTCTGATGAGAGCGAAGATTCCCTCATTCTCCTTTGCCTTCCCTCCTTCCATATCATTGCAATAGCTCATTGTAATAAAGAAAAATCTTATTACATGAAATATCTTAGCCTATTCCTCCTCTCCTTTTTTCTTTCTCCCAATACATTTCCCTTTTTTCTGTTGACTCCATTTTTATACCACAATATATCTTCAAATTCAGTTTTCTCCTGTGCTTCATCTATAAAAGCTCCTTCTACCTGCTCTATTAAATGAGAAGTTTCATATGAGTATTATCAGTATCATTTTTCTATACAGGAATACATGTAGTTCATCATCTTCCTCTTCTCCTCCACTCTCTATGCTTCGCCTGAGTCCTGTATTTAAAGATCAAACCTTCTGTTCAGCTCTGGCCATTCCAACAGGAACATTTGAAATTCCCCTGGTTCATTGAAAGTCCATCTTTTTCCCTGGAAGAGGACATTCAGTTTTGCTGGGTAGTTGATTTTCGGTTGCATTCTAAGCTCTTTTGCCTTCCGGTATATTATATTCCAAACCCTATGAGCTTTTAATGTAGTTGCTGCTAAGTCCTGTGTGATCCTGATTGTAGCTCCACGGTATTTGAATTGTGTACTTCTGGCTGCTTGTAATATTTTCTCTTCGATTTGGGAGTTCTGGAACTTGGCTATAATATTCCTGGGGGTTGGTTTTTTGGGATCTCTTTCTTGGGGGATTGGTGGATTCTCTCCATTTCTATTTTTCCCTCTGCTTCTAGGATATCAGGGCAATTTTCCTGTAGTAATTCTTTGAAAATGATGTCAAGGCTCTTTTCCTGATTGACTTTCAGGTATTCCAATAATTTTTAAATTATCTTTTCTAAATCTGTTTTCCATATCAGTAGTTTTTTCAATGCGATGTTTCACATTTTCTTCTAATTTTTCATTCTTTTGGTTTTGAAGTATTGATTCCTGATTTCTGGTAAATTCATCAATCTCCCTGAATTCTATCCTTTGTCTGAAGGATTTGTTTTCCTCAGAGAGCTTTCTTATCTCCTTTTCCATCTGGCCAATTCTGCTTTTTAAAGCATTCTTCCCCTCAATAACTTTTTTTTTAGGTTTTTGCAAGGCAAATGGGGTTAAGTGACTTGCCCAAGGCCACACAGATCGGTAATTATTAAGTGTCTGAGACTGGATTTGAACCCAGGCACTCCTGACTCCCAGGTTGGTGCTTTATCCACTCTGTCGCCTAGCCACCCTCCTCAATAACTTTTTGAACTGTTTTATCCATTTGACCTATGCTGGTTTTTAACATGTTATTTTCTTCAGCATTTTTTTGGATCTCCTTGACTAAGTTGCTGACTTCGTTTTCATGTTTTTCCTGCATGTCTCTCATTTCTTTTCCCAGTTTTTCCTCTATCTCTTTCACTTGATTTTCAAAGTCTTTTTTGAGCTCTGTCATGGCCTGAGCCCAATTTCTGTTTTTCTTGGAGTCTTTAGATGCAGGAGCTTGTACCTCCTCATCTTCAAATTGACTGTTTTGATCCTTCTTGGGATCACAGGGAAAGTATTTCTCAATAGTGTTCCTCTTTTTTCTCTGTTTACTCATTTTCCCAGCCTGAGCCTTTTGGGACACCCCCACAAGGGTCTGTGTGTGGGGCTCTGTCCTCCCTCCTGGTCTGTGAATGACCATATGAGCCCTCCTCTGCCACAGGGCTGAGGTGGGGGGCCCTGCTGTTCTATGGGGGGACCTAGACTGCGATCAGGATCTGAATGTGGTCAGAGCCCCAGAGTCCTGTTTCAGGGGCAGAGGACAGAGCTCAGCAGTCTCTCTTCACTTCTCTCCCTAGGCTCAATGGGCTCCTGCTTACGGGCTCCGCCTGCTTCTGGTTCCTGAATCTGGGCTTCCCTAGCCATGCTGCTTGCTGTGTGCCCTGAGGGCTGGGCTTCACGTTTTTCCGCTCTGGCAGAGGTCCCCCGCCGTTCCCCCAAGTTGTGTCTGATGTTCCCCAGGGTGTAGATCAGGAAACTGCCCCTGCTGCTGTGAGCCAGCACCCTGGGGCTGCCTCTGGGTGTCTGAAGTTCCTTTGCTCTGGCCATCCACCCTCTGGTGGGCCGCCTCTCTGGTCCGTGGAGCTGAGCCTTTCTGCTCTTTTCCAGGTTACCTGGGGTTGGAGAATTGCCTTACTGGATCCCTCTGTGGGTTCTGTCTCTCAAAAATGTAGTACGAGTCCTTATTTTATAAGTTTAGCTCCAGAGCAACTGAGAGAAGGTCTTCTCCTGTCGCCATCTTGGCTCCGCCCCACCACCCTCCAGCCCCACTGTGAGTAATCATTTTCAATGGTACTTGACTTGACAGTTATGAATCGCTTTTTGCCAGGAGTAAAATATGCTTCCTGAATTTCTAACTTAGAAAAACATAGGTTATTTTAAATGCAAGGAATCTTGTATTTTTATATTTTAAAAAATGATACTGTTTTGATGAAATATGAAAAAGAAATGTATTGATGTTACTCTGTGGGCATTTGATTAAATCTTTTAAAAATAATCAGTTACAGGGGGTGGCTAGGTGACACAGTGGATAGAGCACTGGCCCTGGAGTCAGGAGGACCTGAGTTCAAATCTGATCTCAGATCCTTAAAAATTATCTAGCTGTGTGGCCTTGGGCAAGCCACTTAACCCCACTGCCTTGCAAAAACTAAAAAAAAAAATACTAATCAGTTACAGAAAAAGTATAAAAAAGAAGACAGAGACAATGATGAATGATTGTATTCTTTTCCCCATTTTAATCTGATTTTTCTTTTTAGTTAGCTGGAATTCTCTTGACCTTGACCTTTGGAATTCAATTAAATGAATAGTTGCTGAACAGGGGCCTATAAGTGTGAACTTTCTCTGGTAAAGGGCACAGGAGAATTTACACCTGACTTACATTTGATGAATATTCCACATGCTTCATCATTTTCTTTGTATTCCCAAATGTTTTTTAAAACCCATGTATGTATATACATATATCTGAATGTCCATATGAATGTATATATTTTTCATAAACTATAAATGCATTAACATTCTTTATAACATACATTAAGTCATACTTTTCTTTTCCTATTATAGTTTTGAAGGGTAAAAACATAGACATTAAAAAAAAGCCCATACCAAGAACTATGGCTGTCCTCCAGCTGCATTCCTTTATCTGGATTTAGGACTATTTAGTTTAAAATAATCACTCTATACTCCTACCATGGAGTCTTTTCTAATTACAGTTTGGTTATAATAAGAGTCTATGAATGCTAGTAGTCTTATAGGATTTTCCCCTCTCAAAGAATTCAGGCTTCTTATGTTTCCTTTTGCCACTACAAATAGAACGTAATGAGCTTATGGTAATTTAGTGTATATTTATGTGAAATGGAGGATGGTTGAATTCTGCAAACTTTACACTGTAGCATTCCCTCTGGGTTCTATTTTGGTTTTGGTAGATAAATGCCTTCATGGCTTTACTACACCTTTCAGGTTCCTCAAGTAAAAAAATTGTCATGATTAAAAAAAAGGAGACTGATTCCAACTACTGGTCATGGAATCATTGGCTCTTTAGAGTTTTTGAAGTTTTTTATTGATGCATGTTGTTTTACAAAGCTAATTCCAAATAACCCCTTGTCACAGCACTTTCCATGAGTTTTCAGAGTGTCGAGGTACCCAAAGGGAATTCTTTTTTTTTTTGGCCAAGATCACAAAACTAGAAAGTATCAAATGTCTGAGGGTAGATTTGAATTCAGGTCCTCCTGACTTTGGAGGCAGTGTTCTATCCACTTTACCACCTAGCTGCCCCAAGGGAATTCTTTCTTGCAAGTACCAATGGGTAAGTGATAGATTATGTTAAGTAATGGGCTGCTATCTCCATAAAAAGAAAAAAAAAGTGCATTTCCAGTTATCTCAACTGAACTTTGATCATTGAATTTGGTATGAATTATGTTGTCATTTTCACTTATGTCAGGGTAGTCTTTGTTTATATTGTCCAAAGTTTTTAAAAAATTGAGTAAATAACTATTTTCATAAAATGATTGAAAGGAAAACAGGCAGATTGATATGTGATTAGTGGAGTTGTGAATTGGTCCAGACATTCTGGAAAACAATTTAGTAACATGTCCCTAAAGCTACTAAAAGTGCATTACCTTTGACTCAATAGTACCATCATTAGGTTCCCATCCCCAAGAGATTAAAGAAAGAGGAAAAACAACTTTATGTACAAAAATATTTATAGCATCTCTTTTTATGGTAGCAAAGAATTGAAAACTAAATGAATGTCCATCAACTGGGGAATGGATGAACAACTCATGATGAAGTAGGAAATGGTGAGAAAGTATAGTTTCTGAGAAACCTGGGAATACTTTTATGAACTGTTGAAGAGTAAAGTGAACAAAAGCAGAACAATAATTTTTACAATAATAGCAACACAGTAATGGCAAACAGCTTTGAAAGACATAAGAACTTTGATCAGTACAATGACCAAGCTAACCTTTACATGACATTTACTCCTGACAGAGATTATGGACTCAGAGTGAAGACTGAGATATACTTTTTTTGGAAGGTCAATAAGAGAATTTGTTTTTACTTGATTATACATACATATAAATATATACATATGTATATATTGATTATAAGGATTTTATTTTTCCTCCTCTTCCCCTCTTCCCTTCCTTCCCCCAAAGGTGGAGGAGGAGGGAAGAAGAAAAAATAGATTTTTGTTCATTAAAAAATTAAAATTAAATTTAAAAATGGTTTCAGTGGTGTGTGGTCTGGCTAAAAGCACAATTGAATGGACTATGGATTTGGTTGAATGATCTTATTTATAGAATACTGATTAATTAATCATTTGGAGCAAGATCTCTACTACTATATTCCAGGGCTTTGTCCTTGGCCTTGAGTCATGCAATATTTTTGTTCATATTTAAATTCAAATCTTCTTGTTTCCAAATCCCATGTTCTTTTAACTGTGTCATCTAGGTGCCACCAAACAGAACAGATCTGGAGCAGTTCATGAAAAGGAACTGAAGTTGCAGTTGATTGAAAATTCACTATAAGTCAGGCAGCTAGATGGCACAGTGGATAAAGCACCAGCCCTGGAGTCAGGAGTACCTGGGTTCAAATCTGGTCTCAGACACTTAGTGATTGCGTAGCTGTGTGGCCTTGGGCAAGCCACTTAACCCCGTTTGCCTTGCAAAAACCCTAAAAAAAAAAAGAAAGAAAATTCACTATAAGTCAACAGTGGAAACTCAAAAGACTAGTCAATAAAATCTTGCTAAGATACTTATAAGGATGCATGATCTTACTGATGAAGATTGTAACCCTTGTAATGCCTTTTTATTCATGTGATTCTTGTCCAGAACTTTAAATACATGTATCCAAGGCAATGGAAATCTTCCTTTGTTTTGTTGAATATTCAAAGGTTATCAGTGTAGACTAGAGTTCTATTCTTACTATATGAATGAGATATCATTTTCCAATCAAGTTCTTGATGATATCTTTTATGCCACTTGGTTATATGCTATGACCCACTTACATCTATCAGACACTGTTTCAAGGTCATTTAAAGTTTTGCAAAATTTATCTGCAGATGCTGGAAAATGCAATAAATCTCAATTATGTACTATTCATTTGTAAGCCCAACACATTGTCCATCAATAGTGTCTATCAAAATTATATGTGTGTGTGTGTGTGTGTGTGCATTGAGACAGAGACAAAGAGATGGAGACAGTGCAAAAGAACTCCAGAGATGAGAGAGAGATAATGAGAACTAGAACCACACACACACACACACACACACACACACACACACAAAGAGAGCCAGAGAAAATGAGAAAGATAAAGAGAGAAAGACTGAAACAGAAAGAGACAAAGATGCCAGAGAGAATGATACAGAGATATGGATAGATGAGAGAGAGAGAGAGAGAGAGAGAGAGAATGAGAACTTATTTAATGGACTATCCATCCAACTGCTTTTGATAATCTGGACAATATATACTTTTATCCATTTTGCTTCTCTGGCTCAGAGGGTTAAATCTTCCTCTGACAAAAAACAGGAATTACATTGAATTGGTAGTGTCAGCAGGACTTTGCATTTGGAAACCTTACAATTAGAAATTTTTCATTTGAACTTTGCTGAAGACATAATTTATGCCTCTAGTGAACACTTAAGATGATTATGTCCCTGAATATAAAAAAAGTTTTCTCTGGATCTATAATTTTGATAGAATCTTGAATATTGTAAACATACTCACTAGAGATTTGTTTGAGAAGAGCCTTTAAAACTATATTTTGTTTCTACAAAATTAATTGCTCTTTAGAAAATTGTTGATAGATTTTATTTTTACATTATCTATATGTTCCCTAACCCTTCCAAAGATTGCCATCCTTTATCTTATAAAAATAAATTAAAATTAAAAAGGAAAAGTTCTAATTCAGAAAAATTAACCCTCATATAAATCAAGTCCAGCATCATTATATGTCTACCCATAGTTTTTACTTATTCTGCCATCTGTAAAGAATTATTGAAGAAAAGAATAATACTAACAGCGTACTTTTTTTATTTAGGCTCATCTGCCAGAAACAATTTTATTGAATTAAACACTAATCTATCCAAACTATTTTTAACATGGAGAAAGATGTCCAAATTAGTCATAGTCTCCTGTGCCCTCCGACATAACTGTTTCAAGATGACTTAAAGTAATGTTGGGGTTTGTACCTAGAAATGTTGGTGTTTAGTAGAGGATGTCCAAGAAAGAATTCTCTCTCAGACAAGTAGGCATTTTACTGGGCACTGTGGTAGTCCTTGTTGGGCACAACTAGGGATCTGACACATTCTCATTTATATTAGGAGAGAAGAAGGAAGAAGAGAGAAAAATGTTTTCAATAAGTGATTAAATCTGTCAGGCTGTCTGGATGTCAGAAGCTGGTGCCACCAATGGGCAGTTAGTACTTCTATTTAAGTTATAAACATGCTTAAGAAAAGACTTTTGGATATCAAAGAAGGCCCTAGGTTGCTAACAGGTAATTAAATCTCTGGGAAGACCCTCATGTAAAAGAAAAGGGCAAGGATGATTTTAATCAGGTCTGGAGCAGTGGGCATTGATGACAGGCAAACAAAAGACAAAAGGCCTTGGGCAAAAGCAGAGGCAACAGAGCCACTAATTAAGTCATAGCTAGAATTCTCAGTTCTAGCAAGGACTCAGGAAGGACACTCAGAACAGATATTGGGAAGGGGGCTCATTTATTGGGACCCCCCCATCAGTAATATTTCAAAAAATCTTAAATGAGGAAAAGATGATAATATGGTAAAATACAGTTTGGAGTTAACATTCCAGAGCAGTACCCTTTCTTCCCCTTCACAAGTCCTTCATGTGATCAATATTTTAACCTTGAATATTTCAGAATATTTAGACTGTCCCCAAGGCAGTCATGGTGGCAATTACTCTCATGTAGATGAGAAAGTAATGATCCCATATGGATTGCAGTTAAGTTTGGCTATCACTCTTATTCTACTTCAAAGGAAGATCTTAGTTTTTGTCCTTCCCATTTTTCTAAAAAAAAGTTTAGGGGAAACTAAGTGGCACAGTGGATGGAGCACCACCCTAGAGTCAGAAGGACCTCCATTAAAATCTGACCCAGACACTTAATAATTACCTGTGTGACCTTGGGCAAGTCACTTAACACCATTGCCTTACAAAAAACAAAAAAAAGTTTGTAAAGGGTTTTAGATTGGAGAAACAGAATTTCTTAATATTCTTAGAGAAACTGAAAGTTTGTTTGTTTTGGTGGGGGTTAGTTCTTTTTTTTTGCAAGGCAATGGGGTTAAGTGGCTTGTCTAAGACCACACAGCTAGATAATTATTAAGTGTCTGAGGCCAAATTTGAACTCAGGGCCTCCTGACTCCAGGGCCAGAGCTCTATCCACTGCACCACCTAGCTGCCCCTATGTTTTTTTTTAAACATGCTTCCACAGAAGGAAGAGAGATGTTTTCATATCTCTTATTTGTAGCCAAGCTTGATCATTATAATTTCACAGAATTCAGTTTTTATTATTTTGTTGCTCTTTCTTTCCATTGACAGTATTATAATGTGTGTGTGTGTGTGTGTGTGGTTTGTCTTGGTTCTTCTTAGTTTTGCATCATTTCAAATGAGTCTTCTCATGTTTCTCTATATTCATTTTATTCATCATTGATAATAACCCAGCAATATCACATAAAATTTATGTCCTGCAACTTGTTTAGCAATTCCCCAATTGATGTACGTATGTTTTCTTTCTTAGCCCCTTCAAAAAGTTCTGCTATAAATATTTTAGTGTATGTAGAACAAGTAGGATGGTTAGTGATATTCTTGAAAAGGAGACTGAGAATGATGAGTCACGTGGATCAGACAAACAGGAGAAAACAGTGTCTCCAGAAAACAGGGAAGAAAGAATATTCAGAGGGAGGGAGTTATCAAATATCAAATGCTACAAACAGGTTAGGTAGTATAAGGAATTTCAAAAGACCTTTGAATTTGTCACTAAAAAGGTCATTGGTGAACTTAGAAATTTCAGTGTAGCTTAGTCTGGAAGCTAAAGACTTTCACTCTCAGGGTATGTCTAAGAGTTGCATAATGAATAATAAGGAAAATGGGTAGTTGTGAAGTCTGGGACTTTGTCATGAAACTCTGTCTTTCATGGGCAACTTAGTATGAGTCCAGGATTGTAGCCTTTTTGCTAGTCCCTCCTATGCAACATGTAACAATGCAGAATGTCTGAATCCCACTTCCGATACTGAAGTGTCAATGTGAGAAAGTTTCTTATGCTCTTAAGCATCTCAGTTTCCTCATCTGGGCAATGGGCATAATAATAATATATCGAGTACCACATAGGGTTTTGGGAAAGGTCAAGTGTGATGCTTTATAAAATTTAAATCATTATTTAAAATGTGATGTGTTTATTAATATCATCATCATCATCATTAATGCTGAAAACTGAAAGATGAAATCTCATTTCATTCAACTTATCTGAAATATGGAAAGCAGGACTTGCCTCTGAGTTTCTGCCTTGAAAGGAAATTGCACTGTGGGAAAATATGCACACAGGGCTGTGAATTGGTCCAGCCATTCTGAAAAACAATTTGGTCTTATGCCCTAAAACTACTAAACTGTGTATATCCTTTGACCCAAAAGTACAACTACTGAACCTTTACACCAAAGAGCTCAGAGAAAGAGGAAAATGACCTCTATGCACAAAAAATATTTATAGCAGCTTTTTCTGTGTGGTTAGCAAAGAACTAGAATCTAAGAGGATGCCCACTAGTTGAGTAATGAATGAATAAATTGTGGAATATGAATTAATGAAATACTATTGTATTGTATTAAAAGAGGATATTTTCAAGAAACTTAGGAATATATTTATGAAACAATGCAGAATAAAGAATACAGAACCAAGATAACTATTAAACAATAACAGCAATATGGTAAAACAGACAACTTTAAAAGACTTAAGAATTCTAATCAATACAATGACTAATCAGATTTCAAAGGATCAATGATGAAACATACTGTCCACCTTTTGAGAGAATAATGATAGACTTAGGGAGCAGACAGATATGTTCTTGAACATGTTCAATGGGAAAATTTATTTTACTTGGCTATGTATATTTGGTCCAAGGTTTTAATTTTTTTTTTTCTCATGGGGGACATAGGAAGGAGGGAAGTGATTTTTGTTAATTGAGAGGAATAATATTAATTTTTTTTAAAAAAAAGGAATTCTTGAGATGAGCAGAACCAGAAGAACATTGTACACTCTAACAGCAACATGGGGGTGATGATCAACCTGAATGGAGCTGCTTATTCCATCAGTGCAACATCAGGGACAATTTTAGAATATCTGTGACAGAGAATATCATCATATTCAGAGAAAGAATTGTGGAGTTTAAATAAAAACCAAAGATTATTACCTTCAGTTTTTTTTAATTGTCTTAAGGGACAGCTAGGTGGTGCAGTGGATAGACCTGGGTTCAAATTGCCTGAAGTCACACAGCTAGGCAATTATTAAGTGTCTGAGGCTGGATTTGAACTCAGGTCCTCCTAACTCTAGGGCTGGTGCTCTATCCACTGTGCCACCAAACTGCCCTTTGTCCTTCATTTTCAAAGAAGATCTTGACATCAGGGAGGTGATACCATGACAAGCACATGAATTGGACTTGAGTGGAGGAGTGTTGGTGCTAAGACAACAGCCTTACTTTCTTTTCCAGTCCAGGGGGCCAGATATGAATCATCAGACTGGAGATGGCCCTGGGAGTTAAGTGACTTGCCCAAGATCATACAGCTGTAAATAGCAAGTGTCTGAGGTTGGATTCGAACTCCTGTCCTCCTGACTCCAAGGTCAGTGCTCTATTCACTGTGCCACCTAGCTGCCCTTGAAAACCACTTAGAGCATCCATGGTCCCTTAGGCAGATTTTCCCCAGAGAGTAAGTAATTTGCTTATAGTGTGTTAGAGATTTAAAGGGATAGATGAACTTCTTTAGGTTACTAGGACCTGCAACTGTCATGTGCTTCATGGATAATGTGCCCCAGCAATGATGCCCTAAATGCTATTGAACTAAATGAGTTAATATGCTGCCTTCTGTATACAACTTAGAGGCAAAGACTTAGGTACAGTAAAGAATAGAACTCTGTGATTAATGGAACCTTCATGGAGAGTCATGAACTGACTGCATTAATAACAATAATTGGTATTTACAGAATGGAGTCATTTTTAATGGAATCACTGAGAGACATGACTAACCCTAGGTTTATAGCAGCACTGGACTTTATTTGGCTTATATGATTTCCAGTTGTTTTATTTCAAGGGACATGCTCCAACCTCTGAATATTTACATCTGTTCCACAGTAAGCTGTTTTAACAGGGTTTCACTCTATTACTGTCTTTCACTTCAAATGGCTGTGAGCATGCTGCTCCTTAATCTTTTGGAAATGTTGGGTCTTAAGTAAGATTTTTGTAAATCAAATCCTGTTAAATCCACTAATTGTGCTCTCTGTGAAAAGATGTTTTGGGGAGATTGGATCATAGACTTCAGAGCTAGAGGGATCTTGGAGATAATCTGGTCCATCTCCCTCTTGATAGAGAAGAGAAAACTGCACAACAGACAGGAACTATTTTGCTTGTTTAATGAATCTTTTAATTAAATAAAGAATGCATTTGCAATGAGAATCAGTGCTTCTTGGATCCAATCCTTCATCTCCATATGCTCCATTCCTGGAATTTTGTAGGAAAATTACCACTGGTTTCCTTGTCCCATTTCTTCTTCTTCTGGTACAGCATGACCAGATTAAACTTATTAAAATACTATTTTGATCACATTATTCCCTGTTCAATCAACTCCCTGTTACCTCTTAGAGCAAATCCAAATTTCATAGCATGGCACTAGAATCTCTTCAGCCAGCTTATAACACTTCATTTATCTTCTTAGGGATCTCTTCATTCCAGTCAGGACAGTTTCCTTAAAAGTCCCTGTAGACAATCTGCTTGTCTTCACTTACCTAGTTTCTTTGGAATGGTCTTCCTTTTCCTCTTCATAACAAAATGCATCCCCTTCTTTAAAACCAAGTTATAATTTGCTTTCTCCAGAAAAATCTTTCCTGAACAACCCCATACTACAAGCATAATTCCTTATCATTTACTTAAATAATCTCTATCTGTACCACACTATATTTAACACACACACATACACATACATGAATTATTCTATAGCTTAGAATTTCTTAACCTTTTTGGAAATCTGATGAGACTTGTGAACCTTTATTTTCAGCTAAAAGTGTTTAAATGAATAAAATTATATATATATATATATGTATGAATATAATAAAAACAAATTTATTATTGAAAGAGTTATAAAATACTATGGAAATGTTTATGGACCCCAGTTTTAGAATTCTAGTTCTAAATTGTCTCCCTACCTAAACTACTTGTGAGCAGGGACCTGATTCTCTACCTTTTTTTTTAAAACCACCTTAGAACTTAGTTTTTACACAGAGTAATTGATCATTATTTTATATGTATGTGGGAATAATGTTGTAATCTATTTGCTTCAAAGTTCAGGCACTAACATTTTCTGAAAGGAAGATGAAAATGCAGTCTATTTTAAAACTCTAAGATCAGTGGCTAGCTATGAAAAGCCTTAACAACCTTGTACCTGCCAAAATACCTAAGTAATAATAGCATGTTGTATCACTTGTACAAAAATATTCATAGCAGCCCTGTTTGTGGTGGCAAAGAACTGGAAATTAAGTGAATGCCCTTCATTTGGGGAATGGCTGAAAAAACTGTGGTATATGTATGTGATGGAATGCTATTGTGCTATTAGAAACCAGGAGGGATGGGAATTCATGGAACCCTGGAAGGATTTGTATAAACTGATGCTGAGTGAGATGAGCAGAAGCAGAAAAACATTGTACACTCTAACAGCAACATGGGGGTGATGACCAACATTAATGGACTTGCTCATTCCATCAGTGCAAAAATCAGGCAATTTTGGGGTATCTGCAATGGAGAATACCATCTGTATCAGAGAAAGAATTGTGAAGTTTGAACAAAGACCAAAGACTTTAATTTAAAAAATTATCTTATTATGTAATTTTTGCTATCTCTTATACTTGATTTTTCTTCCTTAAGGACATGATTTCTCTATCATCACATTCAATGTATGCCATGGAAACAATGTAAAGACTAACAGACTGCCTTCTATGGGGGGCGGGGGGGAAGAAGCAAGATTAGGGGAAAAATTGTAAAATTCAAAATAAATAAAATCTTTCTAAAAAATAATAACATGTTGTAATAGGTTACAAGTCACAGGACTCTTCAGGTTGAGTTTGAGGAGCTGTACCAAGACTTGTTGGTGAGGGTTTTTTTTGGTTTATCTTAAACAATTTAATTCAATTTAACAAGCATATATTTAAAAAACTACTGTGTACCAGCTATTGAATAGGTATTATTGATATAAAGATAAAAATGAATTGATTTTTGCTTCAAAAATATTATGCACCTCGAAAAGAGGGGTGTGTGTGTGTGTGTGTGTGTGTGTGTGTCTTTGGTGAATCTGATCTGCATTGAAATAAGTAAAGTCAAAATAATTTCAAGAATAAGAATGTACTTAAAAAAAGGTGTGTGTGGGGAATCACGTTTAGCATGATAGTGTAAGCCTGTAATCCTGGCTGCAGGGGGAAACTGATGCTGATGGATTACAGGAGTTTAGGACCTCTAAATTGCAGCAGCATCCAAATTGATCGGTGTCCACACGAAGTCAGGTACCAATATGGGAAGTGTCTAGGGGAGAGAATAGGAGACCACCAGGCTGTCTAAGGAGGGCTGAAACAACTGGATTAGAAGCAAAGCAGGTCAAAACGTCCATGCTGGTCAGCAATGGGATTAGACCATTGTACTTGTGACTTGCCAGAGAGGAACATGTCAAAATCAAACAAATAAAAGAAGATTTGGGGATCAAGGAAAAGCCTCCTAATGGAATAATGAACTTCAACTGTGAAATGAAGGAAGGTGGAACCACAGGAGTCTCAGGTGAGACTGTCAATATAGGATCATTGTCTGCATAAAGGATCTTTTTTTTTTTAATTTAAGGCAATGGGGTTAAGTGACCTGCCCGAGGTCACACAACTAGGCATTTATTAAGCATTTGAGTCTGGATTTGAACCCAGGTCCTCCTGAATCCAGGGCCAGTACTCTATCCACTGTGCCACCCAGCTGCCCCTTGCAGAAAGGATCTTAAATGGAATTTTGTACATGGAGAAGAATCATCAGACCAATGTGTCTAGAATGAATAGTGTATCAAGAGGATTAATGTGAAATAAGGGGCAAAGGATGTGTAAGTCAGATTGTGCAAATGTCAGACTTCAGGTGCTGAACCAAGAACTGAGGAGTTTTGAGAAGGGAAGTGGCCTAATCAGTGCTAGGAACATCAATTTGGCAGCTGAAGAGAAGATGGATTAGAGGGGGAGAGACCCCGAAGCAGGGAGACCAATTGGGAGGGTATTATAATAGCCCAGACAGCACAAGAGAGTCTGAATAGAGGAGAAGTTGATCAAATGGAAGGAAGGACCTGGGGCTGCATTGTTTAGTGTCTGAGGTGATTGATGTGGAAGTCAGAAAGACCTTATCTCAGACACTGAACTTCCCAAACTAAATTCTTTATCTGTGAAATGAAGAGATTAGACAAGATGTTTTCTCTGGGTCTTTCCAACTCTAAATCTATGATTCTCTGTTGTAGAGGTAAATAAGCAAGTCTTGAAAGTTGTTTTATATAGTGGGGAGGAAAAGGAAAGTCGGGCTGGACTCCAAGGTTGTCAACTCCAGTGAGTGGAAAGGTGGTGGTGCTCTTAAGAAAAACAGTGAAGTTTGGAGGAGGTAGTTTTGCATTAATGTCCATTACTTAAAATTTATGTGGTAATAGAAGACCTCAATTAACATTATCCTGTTTCCCAAATAAACAGTAAACTCCTGTCATTTCACCAGCACATGAGAGTCAAGTTTATCCATAAAAGCTATTTTCAAAGCATTTCCTCTCGGGAGAGTCAAGAATGTTGACTATTCAGCAAACAGTAGTTGCGTAAAGAAGATTTGGGGTCCCATGATCTGGCTGAAGCTTTCTGAGCAAACAGCTGCTTATCTCAAGAATGGAATTTCCTGTTAGGACGCCTTCAACCTAATTGTTCATCAGAAATATAACAAATGTCAACAAATATCTTAAGTATGCCATATTTTGTAGTTTCTTAAAGAGAATGGAAAGGTTTCATATTCTCAACTCTACTGACCTGAAAAAATTTCTTCTGAAAATGCAACAGCAAGAGATTAGTCACACTGCTTTTGTCTTAAACCACTCCAGATAGAATTATTATCATCTAAGGATACCATTTATTTTCAGTTTTTCTTTTTCTTTAACTTTGAATAAGAGATGAACTGAGATAAGTCAAACAGAATATTAAACTATGAATACTCAAGGCAGAATTTTTTTCTTAAGAAAAAAATCATCCTATGTGTGAGCATATATGTATGCATGAGTGTATATGTG
Organism: Macrotis lagotis; assembly: GCF_037893015.1. NCBI lineage: Eukaryota > Metazoa > Chordata > Mammalia > Peramelemorphia > Peramelidae > Macrotis > Macrotis lagotis. Next base: position 355,880,946 of record NC_133666.1, read on the forward strand.
TGTATATGTATGTAAGGATATATACATGAAGAAGAACTAGGTAGCACAATGCATAGAATGCTGGACTTGGAATCAAGAAGACTGATTCCTGAGTTCAATTCTGACTTCAGGTACTTAGTAACTGTGTGACCCTGGGCAAGTCACTTAACCCTTTTTTGTCTCAGTTTCTTCGTCCAAATGAGTTGTAGAAGGAAATAGCAAACTATTCCAGCAAAAATCCTGGGGCATGGAAACTAATAAAATGCTAAATAAAATAAAATTTCTAAAATGGGGCATGGAAAGTCAGACACAACTGAAATGACTGAACAAAACACTCACAAACATATATATATAATTAAATATAGTAGGCAACGTAGCCAAGGAGTCAGAGGACCTGAGTTTAAATATTGTCTCTATCATTTACTACCCATGTGACTTTGGACTAATTACAAATTCTCTAGATTATAATGTAAAATGAAGAGAAAGATAGGTGGTTTCTGAGGTATCTTACCACTTTAAATCACAATCAAATAATTTATATAGTTTTCAGGTCAGAGACCTGAATATATGGCCAAATATTAGTAGAAATCACTTGTCCTTTAGCATAATACAACAGCCTAGATAGCTAGATTTCCATAGCACCTATCCTGATTTTTTCTACAGTTTTCAAATGTGAAATGTGAAATACTTAAGGTGTTGATTTCACCAGGATATCATTAATTTAAAAATAGGATTAAAAGAGACATTTGCAAATGCAGAGGGGAGGTAGTGTCAGCAGGATCTAATATCCTTTCTGGAACTGAATAATGACACAAGATTTTGATTTATTTTTAAGGATTTCCATTTTATTTTTTATGTTATAAACAATCTAAATTATGACATGCAGTTTGTTGGACAACCCACATATCCTAGCCTTCACTAAGTATGTATTGTTTGCACAGAAGAAATAATGATATAGGTTCAGAATTAAAAAGGAAGAGGAGTGGACTTGCCTTCAAGAAATTGAACAACTCCTTAAGTGACTCCATGCTTCTCCCATAAACAGTGGCTCATCTCTTTAATAGCATCATTCTAATGGTGTCATGTAGCTTTGAGATGTGTCTCTGAGAAATAGGAGTTTCCCTAAGAAGGAAACAAGGAGGTGCACTGTGGGTAGGGATGAGCTTCAATGTGTAACCAAGGGGGACCTTCAAAGAAAAAATAGAATCTGCATAATAGAAAGTGCAAATGATCATATAATGACAGGAAGACAGTGCAAGTATTATACAGGTATCATCACAATGTAAGGAAAAAGTGAAGAAAAACCTACAGTTCATGGAAGGTAAACTTATGGGTGAACTTGTATGAAAGATGCATGGATGGCTTGTGAACTGTGTCTTTGGGAAAAACTATCTAATTGATGAAATCACATCTCCATTTAAATATTAAAAGTAGCATTGTTAACAAAAACCCACTAATACTCTGGTTAAATATAAGTGAAGAGGGAAGAGAGTTACCACTGAATTACTCATGAAATTTCTAGCTGTAATGGCTTGTCTTGGACTATTAGTATCCCTGCTTTATTTTCATTTGCCTAATTAACTCAAAGTCCAGACCAAGAATACTGTTGGCTTTACATTCTTTGTTCTTATTCAGATTAGAGATAGGGATAAAGTTTGACCTGAAATTTCTTTTTTTTAAGTTTTTTGCAAGGTAAAGGGTTTAAGTGGCTTGCCTAAAGCCACACAGCTAGGTAAATTAAGTGTCTGAGGTCGGATTTGAACTCTGGTACTCTTGACTCCAGGGCCAGTGCTCTATCCACTGCGCCACCTAGCTGCCCTCTGAAATTTCATTGATAGATGGACATCATTCTACCAAAGAAGGTTGGCATATTCTCTGGAACTTAAAATCTTGAAGGATAGAGCTTGAAAAAGCTAAGTGACTAACTCAGAGGTCACACAGCCAATGTGTGTTAGGGTGATTCTTGGATCTAGGTTTTCCTACCCATGAGGCCATCTCATAATCATGTAAAGGTAAATGAATCCAGTGTCCTTCCAGTGTCTGAAAGAAGTTTTGTCAATCCAGGTATCATGAGACTTCTAGGGAGGGATGAAGCATACATGGGGAAATACTGAACCGTCCTGCTGACAGTGGAGAGGGGGAAGAGGGTACAAGCGACAGTTTGTTAGTGGGGGTGACTGTCATTTGCCTATCTCTGCCATCCAAGGAGAAGAGGGAAAACAGTGATGGAGGAGAAAAAGCTATAAAGACTGCCTCTAGCAGCAGCTAGGTAGCACAGTGGAAAGAGCACTGGCCCTGGAGTCAGGAGGACCTGAATTCAAATCTGACATCAGACACTTAATAATTACCTAGCTGTGTGACCTTGGGCAAGTCACTTAACCCCATTGCCTTGCAAAAACAAAAAACAACAACAAAAGCAAAACAAACAAATAAAAGACTGTCTCTGATTTCAGATGCTCCTTCTCTATGACTAAACCCTCTGATGATGAGGAGGAAATGCACTCCGGGAAAGGAGAATGAACTGAATTATTACCCTACAGTGAATCAGGAAGTTCAACAAGATTTCTCTTGCTCCTGACTTCTTCCCTATCACTCCTAATAAATATACACTACATTCATAACTATGAAATGAATCTAGTATATAGGTTAGAAGTTACAGTGCTGGTGATTTACACCAGTGTCTAACCTTTTCTTAGCTATTGCTATTTATTTGGGTTCAGCTCTGAGGGATCTTGACTTTTTGATAGAGGAAATAGGTTCCCCCCCTTTTTTTTTTACCTTCATTGGTTCATCAACTCCAATTCAGTCAATCTACTTTTGTCTCTAGTCTATCTGGGGCTACCCTAGGAAGAGAGAGAGAGGAAAAGGAAGAGAAAAAATAACCAAAGTATAATATGAATTAGGCTTGGAACAGATAATTCATTTTTATTCAAAGAGCAATGCTAACCTAGAAAAATCACATCATTGATCGACAATGATATAAACAGAATTCAGTAGCTTAATTTGTTACTACTAGTATGGTCTGTTGGGATGTGAATATTCAAACTTCATTGAGATGTAAAAATTTTTTGCATAACTACTAAGGAGCCATTTTAACATTGCTGGTCTTATGTAATTAAAAAGCTGTTTCACCTTTTTTTTAGTGGACTCTCCCCAATAGAAACTTTCCATTGGCACCAGCAGACTACTCCTACTGTTTAGACACTAGCTTTCTCTCTCCAGCTGCCTGGGTACAGGTACAGCTGCCACTATTGTAATCTATCTAGGCTTGTCAACATTCTCAAGGTTGATACTACAGGAAGGAAACTCAAGGGGGAACAAAGTGAACCAGAGGGCCTGGCTAAATCCATGCATCATTTATGAACTATTAGCTCCAATGCCACTATTTTAGCCTAGAAAACAATCATATCTCTCATTCCCTCACTGACATCATACTTCATAACCCAAAGGGTTATACTTAAAAGACTGACTGATGGAAATAGAATTCTCTTCTACCAGGTGTAGCATCTCTTGCCATCAACTCTTCTAACTCAACAGTCAATTAGAAGACTCTCAGAGAAGGAGTCATATATGGCTGGTCCCCCAAAGCTCCCACATTGCCCACCAGAAATACAGAATATGTTCATGCTCTAGGAATATGGAAGAGAGGGTAGGAATGGGTTCCATTACATGAGAAAGGCGATTAAAGACATACAACAAAAAAGTCTAAACAAAAATTTCTAAGAAATCTGAAGGAGAGTTCATCATACTAAACTATTTACTATAAAAGTATTTTTGTTTTTTCATTGTCTTTATTTTTTCATTATATTCATCATTCTTCCCTTGTAACAACAACAGAGGAATGAAGAAAGAGAAAGAGAGAGAGAGGAAGGGAGGGAGGGAGGGAAGGAAGAAAGGAAGGAAGGAAGGAAGGAAGGAAGGAAGGAAGGAAGGAAGGAAGGAAGGAAGGAAGGGAGAGAGAGAGGAAGGAGAGAAAGAAAAAGGATTTCATCAAAACCAAAGCATTAGGGGAGGCTAGGTGGAGCAGTGGATAGAGCACTGGTCTTGGAGTCAGGAGTAGCTGAGTTCAAATCCAGCCTCAGACACTTAATAATTACCTAGCTGTGTGGCCTTGGGCAAGCCACTTAACCCCATTGCCTTCAAAAATCTAAAAAAAAACCCAAAAAAGCCAAAGCATTAATTGAGTATGACAATACATTTAAATGTTTCATGGTCATATCTATCCCCAACTCCATCCCCACCACTACAGAGAAGGGGGGTAGATACATTTCTTTTTTTCTTGGGGAGAAATTTGATCAATATATTGCTTTTAATTCAAGTTGTTGGACTTTTTTCACTTAATTTTTTCTCTTGATAAACTTACTTTTTGGCTCATATAAGTCTTCTGCTAACAACAATTTCTATAAGTTTTCTCACATATCTCTGAAGTTTTCATGTCCATCAGTTCTTACATTAGAGTAATATTTCATTATATTTATGCACCACAATTTGCTCAATCATTTCCTAATTGATGAATGTCCATTTAATTTAATGTTCTTTATTACCATAAAAAGTACTGCCATGAATATTTTGGGGAATGTTAGACCTTTTTTCTGCTTTTGAACTTTTTTGGGATATATGCCAAACATTGGGATCTCTGGGTCAAAAAATTTGGTTACTTTTGTGACATTATTCAAAATTGTTTCCTAGAATGATTTTACCAATTGACAATTCCACCAACAGTGTATTAATGTTCCTGTTTTACCTCTTCTCTAACATTGATCATCTATACTTTTGCTATCTTTACTAATTTACTGGGTATAAGATAAAACCTCACAGTTGTTTTGATGTGTATTTAGGAGATATCACTTTCACTTTTGGAAAATTTTATGGAAAATTTTGCCCATTATTTGGATAATAATAATACCCTCACTAACTCACAAGGTTAACATGAGGATCAAATGTAAAATTGTTGGACTCCTAAAGTACTATGCAAATATGAGTGAATTTTATTCAGCTTAAATTTATAGGTACAATTTTATTTATTTAATTTATTTGCAAAGAAATTGGGGTTAAATAACTTGTCCAGGGTCACACAACTAGTAAGTGTTAAGTGTCAGAGGCAAGATTTGAACTCAAGTCCTCCTGAGTACAGGGCTGGTGCTCTGTCTACCCACTGTGTCACCGTGCTGCCTGAGCAACTTTAAATGAGATGTTGGCAGAGGCTTATTCCTTGGATATATTTAATTGCCCTCTTCCTCTCACCCCCACCTCCCAGTTTTTAATAATCTGTCTCAAACATAAATATGATATAATTCCTCCTTGGTGAGTTTAGAATCTGATGGGAATCCAAGTCAAGTAACTAATTTCATGATTTGGTAGAGTGATGTGTATTTTGTATGTAGGAGTGGGTGACATGAAGAATGAAAACTATGCACTTAATTTTTAGTGAGGACAATCCAATTGGGAGTATCCATTTGTCTCCCAATTTCAACTCCTTTTCAATGTGTCCTTTGAAAAATTTTATAGGAACTATAACCAGATTAACATCTGGCAGGACTACTGCAAGTCATCATCTTTGATTTGGCCTCTGGGATCTTAGAAGTCAGCATTCTTAGGACAGACCATTAGTATTCCACTTGTCATTGTCAACCTCTGCTTTTTAGTCTGAAAGGAGGAGACAACTGCCTTTCCAAATGTCTCCCAAATGTTCTTGTAGACTAGCCAACAGAGACTCCTAAAGAATGTATCTTTCTATATTCTCCTCTACCTATGGCTTGATATAGCCAACTCTAATGTGCCAGACAACAGTCTCTTTCCCAAGGATTTGTGGCAACTTTAACCATTTCTGGGTCTAAATGAAGGCTTCATTTAGTCTAGGTTTTGAGCAGTCACATTACAGATAGTAATGAAAAATCCAAGTTTTTATTATGTTCTATGTCCTGTTCTAGGTATCACATTTGATAGGAAAGATTTCCCAGTTGCCCAAATAATCAAGCTGAGGTGTGTTTGACCATCCTGGAGTGGGCCAGGATGGTCAAAAAAATCACAGAACATGGCATTTGGGTTGAAAGAACTGGGCATGTTTAGCTTAGAGGAAGGAATACTTTGAAGGGATTGATAGTTTTCTTCAAGGGTGAGGAGGGATGTCTTATGGAAGAGGCATTATGGAAGAGACTTGCCATGCTTGGCTCCAGAGCATGTAGCTAGGAGTACAGAGGCAAGTTTAGCTTTATATCAGGAGTAGTCCTAAAGTCTAGAAGGGGCTGCCTTGAGAGGCAATGAGCTCTCTTATTGGAAATTTTCAAGCAGAGATTAGATGTTCTCCCTGGACATCCACTTGTTGGAGATAGGATAGAAGGGACTCTTGCTTAGAGCTGTGCTAGTAAATGTTTAGCAACTAGCTCTCTCTTAAAAAAAACTCATGACACATGACATACTCATCATTTCCTTAAATCTAGATAATCACCAACAATCAATCAAATCTTGATTTGTAGTATTTACTGATTTCTGAATTTTAAATGCTCACATTGATAATTTAACTTCTAGCTCATCACCAACTATCAGTCAAATCCTGAACTGTAGCATTTATTGATTTCCAAATTGTAAATGCTGACATTGACTGGTAAATGCTCACAAATCAGGATTTGATTGATTGTTGTCTAGAGCCAGCACTTCCTTGACTAGGTGACTACTGAAGTTTCTATAAACTCTTGGATTTTGTGATTCCACATGATATGTATTATACCTAATTGCAACCACATGAGATAGACAATCATTATCATTCCAAATTGTTCACATTCACTGGAGGTTTTGTTGTTATTCCTGTTGTGTCTTGCCTGTTCATGACCCCATTTGGAGTTTTCTTGGCAATGATCCTGGAATGGTTTGCTATTTCTTTCTCCAGTTCTTTATATAGATGAGGAAACTAAGACAAACAGGATTAAATGACTTGTCCAAGGTCATATAGTTAGCAAATGTCTGGGGCCAGGAAGATGAGTCTTCCTGACTCCAGGACCCAACACTCTATCCACTGAGCCACCTAGCTGAACCCTAGAAGCTTACTGGAGGCTTGCTATGACATTATGATTGTCTTACAGTGAAGGAAGTCTTTAATAACTAAACAGAAAGTGACAGCAATGGATGGTTCATAGTAATTTAATATGGTACAGTTACTGAGTGCTTTTCATATATCTCATTTAATTCAATTCACAAACATTATCACCACCTCCCCTCCCCCCTTCTGGGTGCAGAGTGAGAGGCACCAATGAGGCAAAGGTGAAAATCAGCACCAGCAATAATTGACATTCAGGACTTGACAATTAAATGGAGAGTTATAGTATTTAAACAAGTACTATAGTATGGGGCAGGATGGGAAGAGGCAAAGGAGAGTCCCAAAGAATTCAAAGAAAATAGGAGGGAGGGGCAGCTAAGAGTCACTGCGAATAGAGCACAGGCCCTGGAGTCAAGAGGACCTGGGTCCAAATCCAGCCTCAGACACTTGATAATTGCCAAACTGTGTGACCTTGGGTAAGTCACTTAACCCTATTGCCTTGTAAAAATCCAAAAGAAAAAAAGAAAAGAAAAGAAAAAAGAAAATAGGAGGGAAAGAACACTTTCATCTGATAGTGGAGGTAATGGTTAGGAAATGCTTCATGGGGAAGGTGATACCCATAGTCTGGAATGTGGATGATGTGGGAGCAGGTGAGGCAGAGCTGAACCTCACCTCTGATTGCAAAGGGTCAACCCTTCACCCCTCCTTACCTCATGTCCCTGTGATAAATTGAGTGAATCAGGTTAGGTCACCAAGTATTTATTACACATTTGACATTCTTTGACTTTTAGAAGGAGCCTAAACAAATATAGAGGAATTGAAAAGTGGAGGTTTGGGGTGGAAGAAGACATCTGACTTTACAAGGAGTTCATGGTGAAGATCCATGAGAGGATCCAAGGACTGAGAGATGGACTTTGGATGTGTCATCTTTGGATGTAGTGAATTTGAGGCAGTAGCAGGATATTTAAATGGGAATATCCAGTTAGTAGCTGGGCATCTGAGATTTGAGCTCAGGGAAGAAATAAAGGCTTTCTCTCTCTCTCTCTCTCTCTTTGTCATTCTTATCTCTATTTCTAAATCTCTTTGCACCTGAATATTCTGCCACTATCTCAAAATCTAAAACTCCCAAACTGATTTCTTCATGTTCTCCTTGAAACTAGACCCCCCCAAATGTATCATCTATCAAGATTAGTTATATATCTAAAACCTACATAAAAATCCCTAAAGATCACATATTGATAGATTTAAAATGTAGCATTATCTGTATTTTATTGCATTTTTATTTGGTGTTGTTGTTGTTATTATTATTATTAATTTGGTTAAATTAAATTTTAAACTGGTTCAGGCTGCCCTTGGGAGTATTGTGAGCTGCTTGTAGCCTATGGGTGACTTGTTTAAGACCTCTGATGTAGAGGATCTTAGCGACAAAAAATAGATAGTGTAGTAACAGAATCCATAAGACCTGGGACCTAGCACTAATTAATTGTGTATAGATAAGTCACTAACCCTCTCTGAGATGTATTCCTTCTCTGTACACATTGTATTCCTTCTCTCACAAATGTCTTCACTGTCTTAATATCCCTTGATTCTGCTTGTTCTCATTAGCCAGAAGATCAGTGGGAAGTCAGAGTGAAGCCTTAAACTCTACAGTTTTGGTGTCCTTTGGCTTCATCTCCTGGAACCCCAGTTTCCTTGTCAGTAAAATAAGGGGGTTGAACTAGATGACCTCTAAGCTTCCCTCTATGATCTTATGCTTCTTTACTGAATTAAACCCAAGGATCAAATTCTCTATGGGTTTATATTGTGTCATTAGTCTCAGTTTTCTTATGTGTAAAATGGAAATGATAATAGCTTCTGTAACTCAGGGTTGTTGTGTGGATCAAATAAAGTAATGTATGTATGTATGTAAAGTACTTTGTAAAAACCTTAAAGCACTCTATGCATCTAAGCTATTGTAATTTTTAACTTTCTGAATCACATTATTATTCCTTATTTACCTTGTTTTTTCTCCCATACATCAATAAATAAGTTTGAAAATGTCAAAGAAAGATCACCCTATCATGGCATTTAAAAAACCCCTCAATTTCCTAATCTCAAAAAATAATTTAATTCAAAAGTCCTTTGAATTAATGATTAGGTTGAAATACATAATATGCCCTAAGATAAGCTTAAATTTATCTTATCCTTTCAAAAATGATTTAGTTTTTACCCTGTTATCAGAATATGAAAAACTAGCTTAAACCAGAGAAAAATATTATAGGAATGAAAGGCATGCAGATGTAAAGGCTTTAAAAAATAAACAACAAATGATAGCAAGGTATCCTTGTGGATTCATTACCTTCTCATCAGTAGTCAGTGTCTGGACTTCACCAGCATTTCAAAACATTGTTTTGTGACTAAGAATTTATGCAACAGACTTGGAATCATAGTTGTCTGATGATGTGGCATTAGAATAGTAGAAATTTATGGACAGATAAGAATGAGCAATCCATATATTGGTCAAATATAAACACTGGCTTCTAAGAATAATACTGAGAACAACTTATAGTCATCCTACTTGATGCTTCCAATTGGAGTACAAAACAAATCCTCTTGTTTATAGAGCTGGAGATCTGTGGGGATAAGAGGAGGGGGAAAGTTTCTATTTTTAATCAACATCAGATTACTGAAATTTATACCCTAAAAGGAAGAAAGATTCTCCAGATTCCTTAATTTCTATTCTTTCTATTGAATGTTTGAAAGGTCCATTTTGTGCTTTAAAAAAATAGATTAACAATGAACATAGGAAAAACAAAATGGAGGAGACTGCAAACAAATTAGGATGAATCTGGGCCAGAACTGATTAGAAATAAGAGATTGACTTAGATTTCATTTAGATTTCATTGAGCAGTTCATTCAATGATCCCAAAATGATGGTTGCTCCAAATTCCTCTCTTTATTTTTTCATTTCTTTTTAAAATATTTTATTTGTTTTCCACTTATATACAATAGTAGTTTCTACTTATCCTTTTTGTAAGGTTTTGGATTTTACAATTTCCTCCCCTCCTCCCTTCCCTCCCCCCGGCCCCCTACAGAAGGCAGTCTGATAATCTTTGCATTGTTTCCATAGTATACATTGATCAAAATTGAATGTGTTGAGAGAGAAAAAAATGTATCCTTGAGGAAAAAATAAAATATTAGAGATATTAAAATTATGTAGTATATAAGACAACTTAAAAAAAATCGAAGGTAATATTCTTTGCTCTTGTTTTAACTCCACAGTTCTTTCTCTGAATACAGATAGTATTCTCCACGCAGATCCCCTAAAACTGTCCCTGATTGTTGCACTGATGGAATGAGCAAGTCCATTAAAGTTGATCATTGGGCAGCTAGGTGGAGCAGTGGATAGAGCACCAGCCCTGGAGTCAGGAGTAGCTGAGTTTAAATCTGGCGTCAGACACTTAATAATTACCTACCTATGTGGCCTTGGGCAAGCTACTTAACCCCATTGCCTTGCAAAAAACCCCAAAAGACCTTAAAAAAAAGTTGATCATCACTCCCATGTTGCTGTTAGGGTATACAATGTTATTCTGGTTCTGCTTATCTCATTCAGCATCAGTTCATGCAAGTCTTTTCAGGCTTCTCTGAAATTCCATCCCTCCTGGTTTCTTATAGAATACAGTATTCCATAACATACATATACCACAATTTGTTCAGCCGTTCCCCAATTGATGGACATTCACTCGATTTCCATTTCTTTGCTGTGACAAATAGAGCTATTATGAATATGAAATTCCTCTCTTTAATACCAGTATTTGCTTATTGATGTCATATGACTGTGATTCATGGAATATCAAGATCTCAGAAAAATCAAAACTGAAGTTAACTCAAAAGGCAATTAAAGATACATAGTGGGGGTGGCTAGGTGGCAAAGTAGATAAAATACCTGCCCTGGAGTCAGGAGTACCTGGATTCAAATCCAGTCTCAGACACTTAATAATTACCTAGCTGTGTAGCCTTGGGCAAGCCACTTAACCCTATTTGCCTTGCAAAAAAAACCTAAAAAAAGAGATACACAGTGGATGTAAGTAGACTGAAGTGCATTAATAAAGACCTGCATGAGAGAAATAGTATGATAGATATTATTAGGAATATGTATGACTGGCCAGTTATGAAATGAGAATGAAATGGACAGTCTAAGTAATGCAATGGTATGCCCAAGGTCTTAAAAGAACTAGAAGAAAGTCATCAAGTAAAGGATTTAACAAAACACTTACCAAGAATTGAAAAGGCTGAGGAAGTGGTGGTGATTGGTGGTGGGAGACTGATCATATCACTAATGAAGCAATAAAATCATATTCATCAGAGACCTAAAAAGTTACTTATACAGATCCTACTTAAAAGATCCTTACATCACAATTACTGTCTTGGGCAGCTAGGTGGCACAGGCCCTGGAGTCAGGAGGACCTGAGTTCAAATTTGACCTCACACACTTAATTACCTAGTTGGGTGACCTTGAGCAAGTCACATTACCTCGCAAAAACAAAAAAAATTATCGCATCATTCCAGTGCCCTTTCCTCTTGCTGCCATGTTTGCTATTGTTTCCCAAATTAGACATGAGCTCCCTAAGTTCAGAGACTATCTTTTCATTTTCTTTGCACCCCCATTATCTACACAGTGCCCAAGACATAGTTGTAAATGTTCATTGACTGAATGGTCACATAACTTGCATGGATATTATTGTTTTCATCCCATCTTCTCCATTAGACTGAATTTCTTGAGAGCAGGGACTCTCAAGAGAAGTCCTGAACATAGTAGCTTGTTGTGCAGTTGAATTATTGTTGACCTGTTCAATGAAATTTTAACCCTAATGTCTCATTATCATGTAGACATGATCTTGAATTCCCATCCTGTGCAAGTAGAATTTATGAATTGGCAGGTTCTACCCAATTGGAAAAACTTCAGATATAGTCCTGGTGTCCAAGGGAAAAGCATTGATTTTGACCTTAGAGGACATGTGTTGAAATCTTGGTTCATCTGTCTCCTTCATAATTTTGGGCAAGGTAACATCATCTCCCTGGGGCTCAGTATCTGCATCTGTAACGTGAGGGACTAGATGTCCTTGAATTCTTTTCTAACTTGAAATCTATGTTTCTATGAATTGTATCTTTTGTTCAAGGACCAGCCTAGAAAGAGAAGTTTATCCTGAGCTGGCTGATGAGAAAGGAACAACATGTGCTCAGATCCCTACTATGTAGATTAGGCTAGTTTTTCCCTTGAAAAATAATGAAACTCTTGTGCCCAAAGGGCATACCCTTTGATACAGCAATACTGGGTCTATACGCTGAAGAGATTATGAAAAAGAGTAAAAACATCACTTGTACAAAAATATCCACATTAGCTTTGTTTGTGGTGGCAAAGAATTGGTAATTAATGAACGCCCTTCAAATGGAGAATGGCTTAACAAACTGTGGTATATGTATGTCATGGAACACTATTGTTCTATTAGAAACCAGGAGGGATGGGAATTCAAGAAAGCCTGGAGGGATTTGCATGAACTGATGCTAAGTGAGATGAGCAGAACCAGAAAAACATTGTACACCCTAACAGCAACATGGGGGTGATGATCAACCTTGATGGACTTGCTCATTCCATCAGTGCAACAACCAGAGACAATTTGGGGCTATCTGCGATGGAGAATACCATCTGTATCCAGAGAAAGAATTGTGGAGATTAAACAAAGACCAAAGACTATTACCTTTAACTTAGGGGGAAAAAAACTGTTATTATGTAATTTTGCTCTCTCTTATACTTTATTTTTCTTCCTTAAGGATATAATTTCTCTCATCACATTCAACTTAGATCAATGTATACCATGGTAACAATGTAAAGACTAACAGACTGCCTTCTGTGTGTGTGTGGGGGGGGGGGGGGCGGGAACAAGATTAGGGGAAAAAATGTAAAACTCAAAGTAAATAAGATCTTTCTTAAAAAAATGAAGGGCGTCTCCCTGTCTGTCTCCTCCGCTCCGCCAGCAGCTCTTTGGCTTTGCCCCTCACCCCCGAGAATGTACGCCTGCGCCAAGTTCGTCTCTACCCCTGCTCTTGTGAGGAGCAACTCTCAGCTGCTAAGTAGACCGTTGTCTGCAGTGGTGTTAAGGCAACCAGATGTTCGGACAGATGAGAACCTCAACAGTTTGGCAGGATCGGGTCCCTGGACCTCACTTGTCCCCAGATGTGGATTCCAAACTAGCGCCATCTCACGGGACATTGACACAGCGGCCAAGTTCATCGGGGCTGGAGCTGCCACTGTGGGGGTGGTGGGTTCTGGAGCTGGGATTGGGACTGTGTTTGGAAGCCTCATTATTGGTTATGCCAGGAACGCCTCCCTGAAGCAGCAGCTCTTCTCCTACGCCATCCTGGGCTTTGCCCTTTCCGAGGCCATGAGGCTCTTTTGCCTGATGGTGGCCTTCCTCATCCTCTTCTCCATGTGATGGAGCCATTTCTAACCTCAACGTTTCTGAACGTTCCTCCTCGTCCTCCAGGTCCTTTCATGACTCTTCCAGCCCATGTGTACTTCCCCCTCCATCTTACCAGGCAGCCCTGGGGAAAGCCATGGACTCAGGGTTTGACAGAGGGAAGACAAATAAATACTGTGTTATTAAGCTGTTAAAAAAAAATGAAGGGCATAGGAGCAGCTAGGTGGTGTAGTGAATAAAGCACCGACCTTGGAGTCAGGAGTACCTGGGTTCAAATCCGGTCTCAGATACTTAATAATTACCTAGCTGTGTGGCCTTGGGCAAGCCACTTAACCCCATTTGCCTTACAAAAACCTTAAAAAAAATGAAGGACAAAAAAAAAAAAGAAAAATAGTGAAACTCTCCCAAAGACTTCATTTGTCCAAAGAAACTAAAACTTTTACTAAAATAGCTTTGCAATAGCCTGAGGTATCAGAAGCTGAGCTCACAAAGAATCCAAGCTTCTCAGCTTGGATAGATTTCCTGTTGTCTGTGAACCAAAGTACCCTTCCCACCAGAAGGAGGGCAAGATAGCTGCTACTTGAACCAAGATGTACCCCTTTATTAAATAGCCTTTCCATGTTTTTGTTATGATGTTCTACATTACCTTTTGTTAGTTGTAAAATTGGAGTCTCATTTAGTTGTAATTGCAAATCTGAACTATCTGAATCAGGCCTGGGTCAGAAAACTGTCCATTTGGTAAGAAGCTTTTTCCTTTACCGTTATAATTCCTGAAAATACAAAATCACCTTCAGTTCATTGCAGATATCTTTCTTGCATCATCTGCAATGATATTTGCAAAGTGGTCTTTTAATTTTTTTTTCTTACCATCTGATGATAATATCATTCCTCTCAGGTCAGTCATTTATATTCATTCTTATTAAGTGACTGACTCATCTTTTCCCCCATACATGTCCCTTCTTTTGAAGGATGCACAAATTTATGTGTGTAAAATTGAGCAAGGAAAAAGTTATGACAAATCTTCCCAAAATACTCTTTTTCAACTTTCCTATTTTGGAACCTTCAATAACTCCTTATTGTTTTATAAAGAATAAAGCACTCTGACTAATTTTTAAGGTTTGTTATGGACAGACCCCACTACATCCTTGCAAAAATGTTTTGGTTAACTGCCTAACATAGAACTCTGCTCTAGTTAAGTTTCTGTCACCTTTAAGCATGCCCTCCTACACTTCATGTCCATGAACACTTCCATGTCTCTTCTCCTGCCTTTACTATCACCTTGGTATTCTCTCTCTTCTCTTCCATTAATTTAAATCCCACTTACCCCTCAAGACCCATCTCCTTAAACATTTCTCTGATACATTCATTCTATTTTTCACTGAACTGCATTGAATTTATAACCAATTTAGAATTTGTTTAATCTAATTATTTCCTATGAAATTCAGAAGCACACACAGACAAGTAGAAAGGCTTTGACAGTAATATGTGGAGTTTATTATCTAACTTTTTTAAATTAATTTTTATTAAAGACATTATTTGAGTTTTACAATTTTCCCCCCAATCTTACTTCCCTCCTCCGCCCCAAAAGCAATCTGTCAGTCTTTACTTTGTTTCCATGTTGTACCTTGATCCAAATTGGGTGTGATGAGAGAGAAATCATATCCTTAGAGAAGAGACAAGAAGTCTAAGAGGTAATAAGATCAGACAATAAGATATCTGTTTTTTTCTAAATTAAAGGGAATAGTCCTTGAACTTTGTTCAAACTCCACAGCTGCTTATCTGGATACAGATGGCACTCTCCTTTGCAGACAGCCCAAAATTGCTCCTGATTGTTGCACTGACGGAATGAGGGAGTGCTTCAAGGTTGATCATCACTCCCATGTTGCTGTTAGGGTGTACAGTGTTTTTTCTGGTTCTGCTCATCTCACTCAGCATCAGTTCATACAAATCCCTCCAGGCTTCCCTGAAATCCCAACCCTCCTGGTTTCTAATAGAACAATAGTGTTCCATGACATACATATACCACAGTTTGCTAAGCCATTCCCCAATTGAAGGACATTTACTTGATTTCCAGTTCTTTGCAACCACAAACAGGGCTGCTATAAATATTTTTGTACAAGTAATGTTTTTACCCTTTTTCATCATCTCTTCAGGATATAGACCCAGTAGTGGTATTGCTGGGTCAAAGGGTATGCACATTTTTGTTGCCCTTTGGGCATAGTTCCAAATAGTTCTCCAGAAGGGTTGGATGAGTTCACAGCTCCACCAACAGTGTAATAGTGTCCCAGATTTCCTGCAACCCTTCCAACAATGATCATTATCCTTTCTGGTCATATTGGCCAATCTGAGAGGTGTGAGGCGGTACCTCAGAGAAGCTTTAATTTGCATTTCTCTAATAATGATTTAGAGCATTTTTTCATATGGCTATGAATTGCTTTGATATCCTCATCTGTGAATTGCCTTTCCATATCCTTTGACCATTTGTTAATTGGGGAATGGCTTTTTGTTTTAAAAATATGACTCAGTTCTCTGTATGTTTTAGAAATGAGTCCTTTGTCAGAATCATTAGTTGTAAAGATTGTTTCCCAATTTACTACATTTCTTTTGATCTTGGTTACAATGGTTTTATCTGTGCAAAAGCTTTTTAATTTAATGTAATCGAAATCATCTAATTGGGTTTTGGTGATGTTCTTCAACTCTTCCTTAGTCATAAGCTCCCCTTTCCATAGATCTGACAGGTAAACTAGTCCTTGATCTTCTAATTTGCTTATAGTATTGTTTTTTATGTCTAAGTCCTGTAACCATTTGGATCTTATCTTGGTAAAGGATGTTAGGTGTTGGTCTAATCTAAATTTCTTCCATACTAACTTCCAATTATCCCAGCAGTTTTTATCAAAGAGGGAGTTTTTATCCCAATGGTTGGACTCTGGGTTTATCAAACAGTAGATTACTGTAATCATCTCCTGCTTTTATACCTAGTCTATTCCACTGGTCCACCACTCTATTTCTTAGCCAATACCAAAGTTTCAATGACTAATGCTTTATAATATAATTTTAGATCAGGTAGAGCTAAACCACCTTCTTTTGCACTTTTTTTCATTAAGCTCCTGGCAATTCTTGACTTTTTATCTCTCCATATGAATTTACTTACAATTTTTTCTAACTCATTAAAGTAATTTTTTGGAATTTTGATTGGTAGGGCACTAAACAGATAGTTTAGTTTTGGTAGAATTCTCATTTTTATTATATTAGCTCTACCTATCTATGAGCAGTTGATATTTGCCCAGTTATTTAAATCTGATTTAATTTGTGTGAGAAGTGTTTTATAATTGTTTTCAAAAAGATTCTGAGTCTGTCTTGGCAAATAGACTCCCAAATATTTTATATTGTCTGAGGTTACTTTGAATGGGATTTCTCTTTCTAGCTCTTCCTGCTGTATCTTGCTAGACATATATAGAAAAATTGAGGATTTATGAGGGTTTATTTTATAACCTGCAACTTTGCTAAAATTGTTAATTGTTTCCAGTAGTAGTTTTCTGGATGATTTCTTGGGATTCTCTAGGTAGACCATCATGTCATCTGCAAAGAGTGAGAGTTTTGTCTCTTCCTTCCCAATTCTAATTCCTTCAATTTCTTTTCCTTCTCTAATGGCTGACGCTAACATTTCTAATACAATATTGAATAGTAGTGGTGATAATGGGCATCCTTGTTTCACCCCTGATCTTATTGGGAATGCCTCTAAGCCTCTCCCCATTGAATATAATGCTTGCTGATGGTTTCAGATAGATACTGCTCATTATTTTAAGGAACAGTCAATTTATTCTTACACTCTCTAGTGTTTTTAATAGGAGTGGATGCTGTATTTTGTCAAAAGCTTTTTCAGCATCTATTGATGTGATCATATGATTTCTGATAGATTTGTTGTTAATATAATTGAGTATATTATTATGTAACTTTTAAAAAGCAAGGTGAACTCTATAGAACTATGCAGTTTGAAATCAGGTTGTCCTAGAAGACTTAGTTTCAAACTTTAGTAACTTAATACTATTTTTCTATCTCCTTTGTATTAGGAAATGTTTTGTTGTTTGTGTGAGCATTTACATGTGAACACAGGGTTGTGTTCATTCATTAAGTTCAGAATGAAAATCAAAAGAAAAGAAAATTGCTTTCTACTAATTACTATCTTGTTTTCTGTACTAGATTGTAAATTCCTTGAAGACAATGGAAGTTATTTACCATTGTCTCATCTCAATTTAAAAGAAAGTTCTTGGGCTGCTAGGTGGTACAGTGGATAAGAGCACACCCCCTGGGGTCAGGAGTACCTGGGTTCAAATCTGACCTCAGACACTTAATAATTACGTAGCTGTGTGACCTTGGGCAAGCCACTTAACCCCATTGCCTTGCAAAAAACCTAAAAACAAAAAGTAAAAATAACAAAAAAAAAGTTCCAAACTCACCCCACCCCCACTCTCAAAGACTCTTGATTGATTGGCTCTGATATACAGGCCTAGTTATCTTCATTCATTCTTTGTTCTGGAAGAAGATCAGAGGATGACATCTTGACCTGTGAGTAAATTGGATTTAAGTGAAGTAAAGCTGTGATAAATCCTGCTCTCTCCTCCAGAGCCATTAAAGTTGAGTGGCAAGACAAAAGTCAAGATGGTCTGGTGATGGTCTGGATGCCTTATATGTAGTAGATGATCTTGGTCTTTCTAAATTAAGGTTTTTCCCCAGGTCTCAGTTTGTCTGAGTCAATGATTAAGGCTAGTTAAGAACTAAGAGAGAGGATGACCTAATTTATCAACAGAAAAATATCAATCTGATGAACAGAGAATTGCTTTCAGGTAATTCAAGAACAGAAGAACTGTGTACCTGACTGTGTATGTATAACCTATATCAGATTGCTTTCTCTCTTGGGGAAAGGGAGGAAAGAAAGGGAGGGAGAAAAACTTGGAACTCAAAATTTTACAGCATATAATTAGAAAAATACTATTAAGATTTAAAAAATAAAAATAATAAAATACTGTCTTCTCCAAGAAACAAAAAAGCTATGTAACCCTTGGAAATTTAAAAGAAGAATCTTTCCTTTACTTGGGAGAAGGTGAGAAGTTCCCCATATTCAAGTAGATCCTTTTCTAATTAGAAACTTCTGCACTCCAAAACATTTTATAAAATATTTGCTAACAACTGGGCAGATGGAGTTTCAAGTGCTACTGGTGGCAGACCTGGGTAGGAAAACATTAAATACTTGGAGAGGGTTTCCAAGCTCTCAGGACAAGGACCAGTTAGTTTTCTTAGCCTTGGGTTCCTTAAAAAGAGAAGCAGATTCCCCACTATATTCTAACATATGTCCTTCACAAAATCTAGTTGAGGCCACACAGCAAAAGATGAATTGATGTTCTATTTGTGTTCTTGAAGTTGTATGAAACCTTTAGGGGACATAGATGTAGAAATGACATAAGCCTGGACTTAGGGACCCTTGGTTCTAAGGGTCTTAATAATGACCTCTGCTCAGTCACCTGGTTTGGGCATTGTTGACCTGCATTTCTACAGTTCCTCCTTGTTATGCTTCTTATAAAGGATGTTTCTCAGAAAACTTGGTGCCAACTCTTTTCAGAGACATATATTGGCTACTGGTTGTCCTAGTATCATTTCTGCCTCATATGTGTAAATGATTGTGAGGGAGCAAGTTGATTATCTTTATTCCACCCCTTATGCTGCTGAAAAGGATGTGGGTGAATGGGAGAGAGGAGAAATGGGAAAGGAGAAGAATAGAGAAAAAGAGAGCAGAGACAGGAAGAAAAGAATAGAAAGAAGGAGGAAAGGAGAGATAAACAGAAGTAGAGAGAGACAGACAGTGTATTCCTAATTCATTCAGTTTATGTTTATATGATGTGAAGTCAAAACTTGTTCTCTAGTTTATCAGTATTCTACTTAAACTGTTGTTGTTGAAGTTGCTTTTATTAGATAAAAAGGCAACAAACACTGTTTCATGGGATAATGTGTTATTGTAGTATACATAATGAGCATAACTCCCCCCCAAAAAAAAAACCCAAAACCAAAACAAAGAAGAAACAATATACTATGAAGATAATTATAATTCATTCAATAATACTATTATTATGAAGAGATAGGAGAAATTCTATGATGAATTAGATAAGAGCCTCCAAATCTGATGTCCAGTAGTTTCAATGGAAAGGTAGATATGAAAGAGGATGGTAAAAAAAGGTGTTGAAAAATATAATTTGGGATTCAAAAACCAAAGGAGTCAGATGCTTATAGGCTACTCAGAAACTTCAATTTATGAAGAGATTGATGGGCTTACAGATTATTAAACTTCATGCTCACATTATGTGAATCTCTTCTTCAAAGAATTAAAGACTTTGAACATGAAAAAAATCAAGCAACATAACAAGAATAAAAATGTCAGGAAAATAAATAATTCCTTTCCAGGTATTTAATGCTCCCCACCCAGGTCTGCCATCACTCCCAAAGGCATCTCAAAGGCCTTATCTGCCTAGCTACAAAGCAAATACTTTATAAAGCATTTCTAGAAAATAGAAAAATGCCTAAATCAATATTCTTTGTGTAGTCAGAAAAAGGTATAAATCAACATTAAATTAGTAGATACAAAATAAAAAAAATTACAATTATAAGTTCTTCCTGACCTATTCAAATCATTTACTGTGTAAAAAAAAGGATGAATAACAAAAAAGATATTGATTTTATATTATTACAATTTCTTGCATAAGTTTAACTCAACTAAAGTAATTACTAAAGAAAACAAAATCAAAAATTGCCTTAGACAGCAACCCTTGAGCTTAGTAGGTAAAGGCATGTGACATAAGCAAAACCAGTTTAGAATATAAATTCATTTGTATTCAGAATGGTTGGTTGGTAATATCACTCCGCCTGAGACAAATTACAGTGCATCCAACTGGCTGATCAGGCCAAAATGAATTCAGAATAAATGTATATAGAAGAAACTAGTACTAGAAATCACTGTTGATATCCTATTAGTAATTTGCTTTATGTGTGAGCCAAACTGAAGTTCTTCAACCTAAACTGTTCAACTCATTTCCTATCTCTAAGCCTTTGCACAAGTTATTTCTCACACCTGTGATACATTTTCTACTAGAATTTAGTTTCCTCCAATGCTCAGCTAAGGGGCTATGTATGTCTCCTGACTTTCCTATACTCCAGCTGTTAGTGCTTTCTCACTCTGACACATCAATTTTAGAGGTGGCCATGTGGTATAGTGGATAGAATACTTTTCCTAGAATTAAGAATTGAGTTTGAATTTGAACTCAGATACTCCTTAGCTGGGTGACCCTGGGAAAATAACTTAAATTTCTCTGTGCCTCACTTTAGGCAACTGTAAAATGAATATATAACAATCATACCTGCATCCCACGGTTGCTGTGAGGTTCAAATGAAATAAAATATTTGTAAAACACTTAACATGGTGTCTGGCACTTAGTAGGAACTTAATAAATACTTGTTTCTCTTCAGTCTCCATCCTCAAATTAGCTCATATTTTCTTTGTCATATTCATGTCATATAACTCCAGTAAAATGTAAGTTTCTTGAAGGCTGGTCCTGCTTACTTTGCTTTTTGTAGTCCAGTGCTTTTAATATAGACATTATATATGCTTCTTGAACTGAATTATAAGGTATTATGAGGAAGATGGAAGAAGATTGTGAGCAAATCACCTCATAAAATAGTGAAGAATGAGAAAAAAACAAACAATTTTGCAGAGAAGCCAGTATGAGAACAGTTAAGCCAGATCATTTCAAAAGCATTTATACACAAAACTAGAACAAGGGCATCAGAACTGGTGAGGGGGGGAGAGGAGAAAAAGAACAGATGTGACACCATTACTATAATAAGCCATTTTCATCAGCAATTTCAGTAGAATTACCACATTGGGACTCTGACACCTCCATCCCTAATATACTACCTGTGAAAGTGGAAATGTCACTAAAAACAGATGAAGATGAGTAGAGTTGCTGGTAAGTACACTGAAA
The DNA here is from genome assembly GCF_037893015.1 of Macrotis lagotis. Classification (NCBI taxonomy): domain Eukaryota; kingdom Metazoa; phylum Chordata; class Mammalia; order Peramelemorphia; family Peramelidae; genus Macrotis; species Macrotis lagotis. Next base: position 355,902,443 of record NC_133666.1, read on the forward strand.
AGACATTGGTGCTGGAGGCTAAATCCTTATGAAATTACCAAGGGATTGATTTTTCAGGCTACCTTAAAAGGAAGATTCCAAATGATTTTAAAAAGATCATGGATGATATCGTTATAAAAAAATTATGACTGAGATGACAGAAATGACTTCCAATCCAAATACTTACTTTCCTATTTTTCTAAGATCTGCATGGAAATGTTCTTCTCTCAGATACATCAAGGGTGTACTAGAAAAAATATGAAAAGTGAGTAGACAAAATATTGCATATACTGTCCAATATGATTCCTTTGTTGTTTTTCCTATTTTTTCCTTGTTACAAAGGAGGCTTGGATGGAGGCACATCAGGAAATGACTTTGATGTACAAAAACCCCAAAACATTTGGCATCAATAAAAAGGCATCAATAAAAAAAACCAAAAACAAAAAAGGAAAGAGGAAGTCTTTTGAAAATGTACCAGATCACTCATGCAATTGACTGAAAAATGCACAGAATATAGATCCTTCCATATTTGTTGTGATTATTATTTTTAAAGGCAATGCAACTGCATAGAACAAAATTCCTACAAAGTGTCCACATTACTTAAGTTAATCATGTAAATTCTCTTGAAAGGTATAACCATAGAGACAACTTTGTTTGTTTATCCTCTAATTATTAATATCAAGTGATGCACTTAACAGACATTTAACAAAAGTATTTACCACTTCTGTGATAAATGTCTCATACAAAATCCAAATGGAAGAATATTTCTCTAGTTATGACAAAGACTTCAGTATGCTCCTGTACAAAAACATATAAGCATGACTTGTACTGATTATATCAAACCTTTGAATGTGATTTGCTTACAACCAAAAGAAATCTCTCCAACCATCCAAGTGGAAAAAAATCAGATGGATAAGGATAATCTACCTTACAGACCACGCCATACCATTGTAGATATAGTTCATTGAGTTAACCTTACAAAGCAGAGGTATTCTAGCTAGACAATGAGTCATTCATTCTTAGAGATAAAAACATGGAAGACAGTAAATTTACTTACATATGGAGAAGAGCTCAATTCTTTCAAAGAGCTCCAGCTTCTCCCTGAAATAATAGACTATGTCATTTATGTGTTGATTTTTTTCTCCCAGTGTTTTTATGAAGCTACAAATGATGGTTCACCATAGTTTCTGAAGAATCAAATGACCTCAAGAGTAGGCAGTAACATTATCAACTATGATGGGCACAAGAAATAGCATAGAAAACATCCTTGAAATGCATGATCAGGAAAGAGCACACAGATATTGTGATCATAGCATGAGAAGGAAGGATAATAGATCCTTTGTTGTACTGGTGTATATTGTTAGACTGATAAAAGATTCCTGACTGCCTCAAATCCAGGGCCATCTCCAGTCCTGATTCTTATCTGGCCTCTGAATGTAGATGACTCTGGAGGAGATAGTGAAGCTGATGACTCAGCACAGCATCCCTCACTCAAATCCAATTCACTTGCTTGTCATGGCATCACTTTTGTGATGTCATGGTCTTCTTCAAGAATGAAGGACAAATTTCAAAAGACTCAGGAGAAAGTGTTAAGCATTGGGTAGATCTCCAGTGAGGAAAGAGCATCCACTTTCCTACATCTCACATCCCTCTCAAAATTTCCCCCAGTTTCCTCCTTAAACTCTAGTCTCCAATGAAGCATCCTTTCTTCTTGTCAAAGTCAATTGCATATTGTCCCTTTTATCATCTGCATTCTGATCTTCAATCTCTCCCTTCTAGTGGTTCCTTCCTGGTCACCTACAAACAGTCTCGTGTCTCTTCATCCTTAAAACCCTAAGTAGATTCTACCATCCTGTCTAGCTAGTATCTTGTATCTCTCCTTTAATTCTCAGCTAAACCCCTTGAAAAAGCCATCTTTTCTTACTAGCTGTGTGACCTTAGGCAAGTCACTTAACCCTGATAGCCCTTAATCCAGGACCCTCTCCAGTTGTCCTGATCAATATCTAGCCATTGGACCAAAATGACTCTGGAGGACAAAATGAGGCTGGTGACTTAGCACAGCACCCCTTCACTCAAATCCAATTCATGTGTTTGTGATGGCATCAACTCCCTGATGTCATGGTCTTCTTCAAAAATAAAGGACAGGGGGGCTAGGTGGCACAGTAGATAAAGCACCAGCCCTGGAGTCAGGAGTACCTGGGTTCAAATCTGGTCTCAGACATTTAATAATTACCTAGCTCTGTGGCCTTCGGCAAGCCACTTAACCCCATTTGCCTTGCAAAAACCTAAAAAAATAAAAATAAAGGACAAACATTATTATCCTTTGAAACATTTTGTTCCAGTAAGGATCATCTTTGAAAGGGAAGATACCTCTGACCAAAACCAGGGGCACAGGTTCAAGCCTCCCAGAAGCATTTGGTTTGCTGTCATGTAGACGTGGACTCTTTTTGTGGAGTCACGAGTTCACTGTAACCCACAATTGGAGGTTTCAAATGTCTTGAGTAATAAATAACATGACTGAGTCTCCATCAAAAATCCCTAAAGTTTACATTTTCTCATGTTTCTCTTTGTGTGACACTGCTAAAAGTTAGCAAACAGAAGCCTAGTATTTTGTATATGTCTACTGTCAGGCTGGTTTCTTTAAAAACAAAGACATAATAACAACAACTGACATTTATGTAGTAGTTGCATAAGGCAGGTTCAATGAACTACCTCTGAAGGTGATAGGCACCCTTCCTTGGGGATGATCAAGCAGAAGTGGGCATCCACTCATTGGGGACATTGTAAAAGAGGGTCTTGACCAGACATGGGTTAGACTTCTTGACCTCTGAATTTCCCTCTAGCTCTTAGACTTTCTGTGCAATATTAGAGCCAGAAATGGAACTCAAGTATCCTGACTCTTAAGTCCATGCTCTTTCCCTTCCTTTACAACATGAAATCACGCAGCAGATTTAGGAAATACATAACAAGATCTAATGTCACACAATGATTCAGGACAGGCCTAGAAACTACTTCTGACTCTGAACCTAGAACTGTCTCCAGGGCCTCACCCCTAAATGATTTCCACAAGTTTCATTTTCTTTAAACAGACTAAAATGTACACTTCAAATCCTTGGTTTGGCTTTCAGAACTTACATGCTATTTGTATTTTTCCCTGTGGCATTTGTTTAGCTGGGAATGTTTCTCAAGCCTCTTACTGGAATCTGCTGCATGTGGTTAAAATTGCCCCAAAGTAAAATGTTCGCTTGGCACAAACACTCTGACAAAATAGCAATGTTTTGAATTATAGTCACATTCAGAATTCACAAAAGAGATATAAAATGAGAGAAATTCATTTTTAGACAAGCTACCAGAAGAAACTGACTTTTCAATTAAAAATAATTCATATCATCTAAGAGTTTCATTTCAATCTAATTGAAATGCAGGATCTACTCAGAAACTTGCAAAATGATCTTGTTGGGTAACTGGAAGAAAATATGTAAAAATGAGCTAACCCTGAGTAACTTTCACATCAGCTTCCTGATATAGAACTGGACACTAAGGAAGCTCAAATAGCCTGAACTTCAGTAGAAAACATGACAATATTGAAGAGTGAGGAAATCATTTTCATTACTCTCCAATGGGAACAGTGGGTGAAAATGTGCCCCACATGGATGAAGCAGAGCAAGCCAATGTGGTCCAGCTGCTGGAGAACAATGCCTTGTACAAACAATGAGCAAGAGAAAAGTGTGGAAATGAAGCAGCATATCATGGAAGGGTTCTTGTGTGATCTTTGGGGGACACTTTGCTGCTCTAGAGGAACTTTCTTCTCAGATTAAAGGAGTCATTAATTTGTATGTAGCTAAAGAGAATTACATTAAGCCCCAACTTTTGTTGTTCTAGGAGACATTTAGATGATACATTTACAGAAAAATTTAAAAACCAGAAGTCAGAAGTGAGAATGAATCTAGATTCAATATGACATCACAAATGGATGACCAGAAGTTGCTATGGTGACCAAGTGGTTAGTTAGGAGACAGTAATAATAAAAATAAGAATGATGATCATAGGATGATAATTTATAGAGAGCTTTAAGGTTTACCAAGAATTTTGAATATGTAAATCTCAGTAAGAATATGATTCCATTCAGAATTAAGAGGCTGATAACTTATAGTACTGAGATATTAGTCATCTCTCTGCCAAACATACCCTTTATTGATACCCTTTGATTTTACATCATTCCCTTCCAGATATACTATTCTGTACTGCTCTCTATCACACCTAGTGAGATTTACTTCATTATAAAGAAAGTGCTAAGCAAAAAACAATTGACACAATGATTGCATTTAACATGGATGAAATTTTCCACTCCAATAGTCCCCTACTTTTCCAACGAAAGCATCTACACAATCAGTCCATTCATTGTTTGTCATTTGTTAGTGAAGAGAACCAATGTTAAGATCAAAGTAGAGTATGTTTGCCTGTGGTTGATCATTCCAGTATGAGATTAAAAAGCTCTACCAAAGGTGTAAATAGTCCATTTAAACATTTGGGATTTTTTTTTAGGGGCAGCTAGGTGATGCAATTGATAGAGCACCGGTCCTGGAGTCATGAGTACCTGAGTTCAAATCCGACCTCAGACACTTAATAATTACCTAGCCGTGTGGCCTTGGGCAAGCCACTTAACCCCATTGCTTTAGAAAAATCTAAAAAAAAAAACCATTTGGGATGGAGATGTCTCTAGATTTGTATATCTTACATCTCCTTTGTGCTACAATGATTCTGCTTTGCTCATAGAGCACAATGACTTCTTTGATGTAGACATGCCATGGCGGGGGGGGGGGGCAGTCCTGTGCCAACATCTCCCATTTCACAATTGATACTAATGTTCTTCAGAGAGATCTTGAGAGTATCCTTATATTGCTTCTTATAACTGCTATGTACTTGCTTATCTTGTCTATAAAAAGTCTTTTAAGTAAGCATATATTTGATATTTGAAACAACATGACCAGACCATCAGAGTTGCACTCAGTAGAATTTGAATATTTGATAGTTCAGCTCTGAGAGGGAAACCTCAGTGTTTAGTACCACATCTTGTTAGGTAATCTTTAGAATCTTCCTAATTAAATCTTCAAATGGAAAACATTCAATTTTCTGACTTGATGTTGGTAGACTGTTCAGGTTTCATAAGCACACAACAGTGAAGTCAACACAAAACCTTCAGTTTGGTATGCAGCTCAATAGGTTTCTCCCCTACTATCTTTCAGAACTTCCCAAACACTGAACTACCCTTGTCAACCTCATCATCTACATGGACATCCCTGGAAAGAATTCTACCAAGGTAAATAAACTTAACCACAGTATTTAAAATTTCTTCATTTACTATGAAATGGAACCAATGGTTCCATGTACTAATAGTATGGTGTTGACTGGTGGAGAGCCTCTGTTTAGCACAGTTGACTGAGAATCGATCTGTACTCAGCATCTCTGCCTCAGAGGCTGCATTGAGTGCATATTCATCTACAAATAAAAAAGATACAAACCAACTCTTCCCTACTTTATTCTTGGTTTGCAACCTTTTCAAGTTAAGTGTCATATCAGTGTATTAGCTGATCTTGATGTTGTTTTCATCTTTGTTGAAGACATCTGACAACATTTCTGAAAACATCAAGTTAAAAAACATGGGAACAGGCACACAGACATGCTTCATTCCACTGGTGCCTGGGAAAGAGTGAGAGCACTCATGCAAATAAACCATCATGAAACTGATTTGTAGTATCTTGACATGCATGTGAATTGGATTTAAGAGAGGAAGTGAAGTAAAGTCATAAGTCTCACTCTCTCTTTCAGAGTCCTCAGCAACAAAAGTCAAGATGCCTGGCAATGGCCTGGGATACACTGGATGACCTTGTCATTTTCAATGTCAGACTACATTTTAAGTACTTCATAGTACATGCTTCTAGTGCATGTCTGTTGGAACAAATTGTTTTCATCTTCTTATTCCTCTGGGTGAAGTCTTTCGTGCTTGAGGTAGACATTTCTCTAATTCCCAAAGAGGTTTGAGGCCCATCAGTTACTCTCAACCTTTTTTATTCCTGCCATATCTCAATAGATGCTGAAAAAGGCCTTTGATAAAATATAGCATTCATTCCTATTAAAAACCACTGGAAAGTTTAAGAATAAATGGAGTTTTCCTTAAAATAATATCTATCTAAAATCATCAACAAATACTATATGTAGTGGGTATAAACTCAGAGCATTTCCAATAAAATAAGAAGTGAAGCAAGGATGCCCACTTTCACCATTACCATTTAATATAGTATTAGAAATGCTAGCAGTAGCTATAAGAGAAGAAAAAGAAATTTAAGGAATCAAAAATGGCAATAAGGAAGCAAAACTTTCATTCTTTGCAGATGATATAATGGTATATCTAGAGAACCTGAGAAAATCATCTTAAAAACTCCTTGAAACAAGTAACAAATTCAGCAAAGTAGCAGGATATAAAATAAACTCATATAATCATCAGCGTTTCTATATATGTGAACAACAAAGCCCAAGAACAAGAGATAGAAAGAGAAATTCCACTTAAAATAACTCTAGACTACATTAAATACTTAGGAATCTACCTCTCAAGACAAACCCAGAAATTATATAAGCACAATTATAAAGCACTTCTCACTCAAATAAAGTCAGATCTAAATAACTGGAAAAAATGTCAAATGCTCAGGGTTAGGTCTAGTTAATTTAATAAAAATGACAATTCTATCCAGATTAAATTACTTATTCAGTGCCATACCAATCAAACTATGAAATAACTACTTTACCGAGCTAAAAAAATAGTAACAAAATTCATCTGGAATAACAAAAGGGCAAGAATAGCAAGGGGACTGATAAAAAAAAAATTGTGAAAGAAAGTGTCCTAGCTCTACCAGATCTAAAACTATACTATAAAGTGGTACTGGTTAAGAAATAGAGTAATGGATCGGTGGATTAGAAAAGGTTCAAAAGAAACTGCAATAAATGACCTCAGCAATCTACAATTTGACAAACCCAAAGACATCAACTTCTGGGATAAGGACTCACTAATTGACAAAAAAATGTTGGGAAAATTGGAAAATAGTATGGCAAAAATTAGGCATAGAATGAAATGATGCTAAGCAAGATGAGCAGAACCAGAAGAACGTTATACACCCTAATAGCCACATGGGGTTGATGATCAACCTTAATGGTCTTACTCATTCCATCAGTGCAACAATCAGGCACAATTTGGGGGTATCTGCAATGGAGAATATGATCTGTATACAGAGAAAGAATTGTGGAGTTTAAACAAAGACCAAAGACTATTACCTTTAATTTTTTAAAAATAACCATTATCTTATTATGTAATTTTGCTATCTCTTATACTTTATTTTTCTTCCTTAAGGATATGATTTCTCTCTCATCACATTAAACTTAGATCAATATATAATATCATGAAACAATGTAAAAACTAATAGACTGTTTTCTGTGGGAGGTGGGAGGAAGGAAATGAGATTAGGGAAAAATTGTAAAATTCAAAATGAATAAATTTTTAAAAATTAGGCATTAGATCTACATCTCATACCCTATACCAAAATAAAGTCAAAATAGGTACAGTATTTAGACATAAAGAGTGATACAAAAGATAAATTAATAGACCAAGATCTATCAGATCTATGGAAAGGGGATAAATTTATGACCAAACAAGAATTAGAACACATTATAAATTGCAAAATGAATGATTTTGACTATATTAAATTAAAAAGGTTTTGCACTAATAAAATCAATGCTGCCAAAATTAGAAGGAGAGCAGAAAGCTGGGAAACAATCTTCACAACAGTAATTCTGATAAGGGTCTCATTTCTAAGAACATATATAAAAAATGCCTCAAATTTATAAGATCATAAGTCATTCCCCAATTGATAAAGGGTCAAAGGATATAAACAGAGAATTTTCAAATGAAGAAATTAAAGCTATATATAATCATATGAAAAAATGCTCCAAATCATTATTGATTAGAGAAATGCAAATTAAAACAACAATAAGGTATCATCTCACACCTATTAGATTAGCCAAGATGAGAAAAAGGGAAGATGATCAATATTGGAGAGGTTGTGGGAGAATTGGGACATTGATGTATTGCTGGTGGAGTTGTGAATGGATCCAACCTTTCTGGAGAGCAATATGGAACTATGCCCTAAGAGCAATAAAAATGTTCATACCATTTGACCCAGCAATTCCAATTCTGGGTTTGTATCCAGAAGAAATTATAAAAAATGGGAAAAGTCCTCCAAGTTCCAAAATATTCATAGCAGCTCTTTTTGAAGTGGCAAAGAATTGGAAATTGAGGGAATGCCCATTGGGGAATGGCTAAACAAGTTATGGTACATGAACACTATAGAATATTATTGTTCAGTAAGAAACAATAAATGGTTGGACTCTAGAGAAGCATGGAATGACTTACGGGATCTGATGCTGAGCAAAGAGAACAGAGCCAAGAGAACAATGTACGCATTAACAACATTGTGAGATGAATAACCTTGATGGAAGCAGCTACTCTCAGCAGTTCAGAGAGTTAAGACAACTGTATTTGACTGGCTATGGACTATATCCCCATCCAAAGGAAGAAAAACACAACACCAAACACACACACACACACCACTTCCAAATCTGATGAACACTTTATCAAAATTGCCTCTTATGTATCTCTTTCCTTTAATCCTAATTCCTCATGCTCAAAATGACTAATTTGTAAACATGTTTATCAAAATATGTATGTAAAATGCTAACCTGACTGCTCCCTGCTGAGGGGAAGGGATGGGAAGGGAAGGTGAAGGGAAATTTTGTAACTTGGAAATATGCATGTGCATATAGATGAAAATAAATAAATATAAACAAAAAATAATGTAAAAAAAAGAGAGTCTAAAAGACCTTCCAGAGTTCTGAGGGTCTATTGATCAAATTAAGGGAGTTCTCTCTAAGCATTCTTTTCAACTGCTAAGGCCTACTGTGGTATTTTGGTTGGAAGCTAGACTTTGCCCATCATCCTGTTCTCTGATCCAATCAAAAAGAAACTTTTTGAAATAGGTGGATTTTTTCAGTCATTTGTTAGAAAAATGCAGGTTTAACACACACTGTTCACACAAGCAACATAAACTTTCTTTAAGACTTCTAATTTCTTGCTTTAAAAATGTCTTTACATATAATTGGAGGAAAAAAAGAAAATATTTTCTTTAAAAAGACTTTAAATTTCTGCATTAGAATATTTTATTTGATAAGAACTCACATGCTGGAACCCTTTATAATGAGTGGTGATGTGACTCCAAAATCACATAATTATGTTCATAAAGGTGTAGTTTCCTCACCCATATAAAGTAGTGAAACAGTAAATTTGCTGGCAGAGTCATTAATGGAGAAGTGGTGGATGGTGGAAGGGAAGAGATGGTTAGGATGGAATGTTGCATACACTGCCAGAAGAGGTTGCTGTTTTAATTGGTTTTACTTAATTTTTTTCTCTTTGTTATATGGGAAGGCTCACACAGTATGTGGGCTTGTTGTTGTTCAGACCTTTCAAGTCAAGTCTGACTCTTCATGAACCCATTTGGGATTTTCTTCATAGAGATACTGGAGAGGTTTGCCATTTTCTTCTCCAGATGATTTTGCAGATGAGGAAACTGAGACAAAGACTTGACCAAGGTCACATGAGTAATAAATGTCTGAGACCAGATTTGAACTCAGGAAGAGGAGTCTTCCTAACTTCAGGTCCAATGCTCTATCCAACTGGACATGGTCTGGAAACAAGATGTTAAAAAAAATACCAATAAGGACTTTTAAAAGGTTGCTATATTTTGGCACTTTTTATTCATCTGAGAGATAATATAGTTCCTTTCCACAATGGAAAAGGGAGAAGGACAGCTAGGTGGCACAGTTGATGAAGCACTGACCTTGGAGTCAAGAGGACAGGATTCGAATCTGATGTGGGACACAGGAAATGACATGTTGGACTTGAAGTTCAAGGCTTTGGGACAGGAAAGACTATTGCAGACCATCACCCATATACAATGAGTACTGTCTTGGCCACTCCTTGGAGGGCAGTCATAGTATTGGAGAGTTCCTGGAGACTGGTGCTGAGCCACTCCCCAAGCGCCACCCTTTTCCAATCCACTATGGAAATGCATTTGAATAAGTGCTCTCTGAAGAGAAGGTCTCTTCTTCCTTCTTTCTTCTCCTTTGCAGATGGGCACTTTCTCTCTAAGCTAGAACCATGTGCTCTGGAGTGGAGAACTATGGCTTCTATTCTCTAAAGGTTTCTCTTACCCTCAGGTAGTCTCACCTAAAACTTTGTAGTTCAGCCTTACAAGCAGTTTGTTGTGTCTTCAGTAAAAAAAAGGTTTTAATCTGTGAATTTTGCAGGCTTGTAAAATAAAAATCTTGAGCTGTTTCAACTATAGGGCTAGTCATGATTCTTCACTTTTGCAAGAACTCTCCATCTTTATGGTGGCATCAACAAATCCTGCCTCAGACACTTGACTCTTACTAGCCGTGTGACCCTAGACAAGTCACTTAACCCTGATTGCCTCACATCCAGGGTCATCTCCAGTTGTCCTAATCCATATCTAGCCACTGGACCCAGATGACTCTGGAGGATAAAGTAAGACTGGTGACTTAGTACAGCAACCATCCACTCAAATCCAATTCACTTGCTTGTCATGGTGTCACCTCCCTGATGTCATGGTCTTCTTTGAGAACTACGGACAAGGGGCAGCTAGGTGGTGCAGTTGCTAGAGCACTGGCCCTGGAGTCAGGAGGCCTTGAGTTCAAATTCGGCCTCAGACACTGTGTGACCTTCAGCAAGTCACTTAACCCCATTGCCTTGCAAAAAAAACCCAAATAAACAAACAAACAAGAAACAACCAGAACTATGGACAAACATCATCAACATCATCAGAAAAGGGAGCAAGGGAGAAACTGAGTAAGAATATAGGATGGAGGGTGGCACAGTAGATAGAGAACTATCCTTGGTGTCAGAAGGACCTGAGCCCAAGTTTGACTTCAGGCACTTAGTAGTTGTGTGACTCTGGGCAAATAAATCACTTAACCCTGATTAACTCCAAAAAATAAGAATACATGATGAAAAAAACTGAACAGTCAGATTTTTATAATCAATGTCTCTATGATTTGGGGGTGGAAGAGGTCCTTTCATTGCCCTTCTCTGTGATTTAGTGGATATGTCTTAGGGAGTTGCCAAGGTTTCAGAGTGATTTAGTGATTTGACCATGGATATGTCTTATTAAAATCAGAGGATAGATTTGAACCTAGAGGATAAATTTGGACACCAAGTCCAATATTCTAGCTACTATACCAGATTGATGCAACTTTAACATGGATGGTTTCATTGTTTTTCTTTGAAGTACTGGGAATTCTGAGGCTACTAGGGAGAGCTATGTTTGAATGGAAGTATAAAGCAACTCTCAAAGTCAAATATAAGTAGTTTGGGATGATCTGTTCTCTTAGATCCTTTTTATTAGGTTTGGATAATCAATCATTTCCTTTAGTCATGTGTTATATATACTGGGAGCAAGAATCAAAGCCCTGTTCACTCCCTGAGTTGATTTCTCATTTTGGAACCTGCCATTTCCTTTTTATTTCTACTTTCCATTACATTTCTTTGGGGGGGGGGGGTTGTAAGATAATGGGGTTAATCTAGTGACTTGCCCAAGATCACACAGCTAGATAATTATTGTGTCTGAGGTCAAATTTGAACTCAGGTCCTGACTCCAGGACTGATGCTATGTCCGCTACTCCGCCTTGCTGCCCTAATTTCTACTTTCCAAGGAATAATCTTCCTTCTTTCTACATTCTCGCAAGGAGGTAGTGAAGCAAAATGAGGGCACTAACGTAAAATATGTTTAACTCCCCAAGGAGGAAAAATGCTTTTAAAATGACAGGTAGTATAGCCAGAGTCATGGATGAGTGATCTCGGGGTCTTCTTGGAAAAGACCAGGGGAGCATCCTCTTCTCTATCTTCCTTGTTTCTGTGCATTTAAAACAGAAGAAGAGAGGTTTTTATCAGTCTGGAAATAGGCAAGGGTGAATTAAAAATTTACTAAATCCTTTTGTCCCTTCCAAGTGATAACATTAGTAGCTCTCCATTCATTATTTAGCCATGCTTCTGTGTTAGACATTAACCTTAAAAGAGCAAAAGAGGATGGCCAGATTTCTCTAGAGGATGACCTATTCCAGATGTATGAAAATTAGAAGGCTTTAACTGAGCAAAAGTGGTATCTGGGCTTTAGTCTGTACCTCTCTCCTGGGATAAGTACTTAATAACTCAGAAAGTAGGAGAACCCTGCCAAAGCAGAGGAGACCAGGAACCTTGGGAGTGGGGATGGGAGTTGGACTGGGATGCCAAAGGCATCCCATTATCACTTTTTAAGCTGTCACCTGTCTCTGGATTTCCAAGGTTCTCCTAGCCTTCTCTTGTGGCTCCAAGATTTCTTAGGCTTGGTCCAAAAAGCTTATTTTTAGTTTAATGAATAGATGAAATGCTAAAAACAACATGGATCCAGCCATTTGTTTCTAACCTCTCCCATTCCCTCCTCAGCTCTCCACGAATCCTTTCCTACCCCACTCCCTTCCCAGCCCCACCTTCCCTTCTCCCTTATTCCATTTCCCTCCTGTCTTCTTCATTTGCTGTGGGCAGAGAGAAGCAACACTCTTCACCTTATATAGGAGAAAGAGTTTTACAATAATAACCTGGCTCTGCCAGAGCCAGCTGGGGATTCATAATTATCATCTATATTTTTAGTTGCAATCTCCTCTACCCCCAAAGGTGGATTTTTAGGCTTCTGGACATCGTTTACATTTCATTGCCTATAAATATCAACTTAGTGAAAGGGTGGGGAAAGAGGAGAGTCATTCAGAATTCAGAATAGTTAGCTCAGTTTGATGGTCACAAGATGGGTGTCTTATCGCTGGTCTGACCCTAGGGCCTCAAAATCTCCAGAGGATTCAGAATTCCTGAGCCTTACAAGTGGGGTTTGGTGAATATGCCGAAAATCCTGATATTCTTTAGGTTATGCTGACAGGAAAGAAATGTTCTTTTTGTGCAAAAGTGCCCAGTGTAACTTTTATGTAAGCAGAATTGAAACCTTTCATGAGAACAATCCACTTTATTAAATAAAGTTGGTCTGGGTTAATTCTCAAAATTTTCACATTTTTATGTTTTGACCACAGTGACCCCTGGTGGATATTTGAGAAAAACTCAAGCGTCTCCACTCAAAAAATAAAAACAAAAAACACAACAAAAAAAATCAAGTTCAATTTAAGAAATTTAACTCAAAACCAAAGACACTTCTTGTACACCTGCTGTGAAAAATGTCCTGGACTGAGGGAGTCTCCAGAGTTTTGTTCCAAGGGTTAGTTCACTATCACTTTAATTTGTGGAGAGTTCCAACAAGTGAATCCTCTTTCCATCAAATTTTGAAAGCACTTTATGTGGATCTGTTAGACATGTTACACTCTCATTTTTATTTGTCTTATCTTTGTAGTGATTTATATCAGGGCAACCATATCAACTTAATGAGATTATAGGTAGTTGTGTTTGGATTATATTTTCCTGTCAAGGATATAGTCATGTTCATTGGTTGAGAGGATTGAGAACATATCCTCAAATAGGATGGATTGGACTGATTGAACTGTTATGGACTAAAGTTACCAAATGTAGAGTTGATCCTTTGGGATTTTGAGAGGGGTGGGGAGAGACAGAGAGACAGACAGAGACAGAGAGAGAGAGAGAGAGAGAAAGAGGGAGAGGGAGAGAGAGGGTAAAGGGGGAGGGAGGGAGAGAAAAATTGAGAGACAGAGACAGGGAGACAGACAGAGAGAGAGAGAGAGAGAGAGAGAGAGAGAGAGAGAGAGAGAGAGAGAGAGAGAGAGAGAGAGAGAGAGAGATTGTTGAGAACAGACTTGAAGCAAAAGACCTTAAAAAGCAGAGATAGATGAGAAAAGGGAGGAGAGAAAGGAAGTCTAATAACTGCATAGCTTGCGTGGGGAAACCTACTCTCTTGAATAGGTTCTTATCTATTTGTCCCCAGAGGTGGGAAGAATATCCCTGAATCCCCAAGACCTTGGCCCTTGCTGAAGATAGATAGTGGCAAAAACTCTCATCTCAAGAGGTGGTAGCCATGGGGGTTCCTGAAAAGTCATCCTTCTAGAAGAATATCAAGAGCTCTTGAGCTAAAAATTGAGCAAGTGGGGGCAGCTATGTGGTGCAGTGAATAAAGCATTGGCCCTGGAGTCAGGAGTACCTGAGTTCAAATCCGATCTCAGACACTTAATAATTACCTAGCTGTGTGGCCTTGGGTAAGCCGCTTCACCCCATTTGCCTTGCAAAAACTAAAAAAAAAAAAAAGAAAAAAAAAAAAAAGAAAATTGAACAAGTGGCTCCAGAGCTGTAGTATCAGCAAGGGACTGAGTCAATATATAGGAATGAGCAAGCAATCTGGACCCACAATCTTTTTGATAATATTATTTTTTCTAATTATATGTAAAGACAATTTTTAGATTCATTTAAAAATATTGATTTCTAAATTTTCTCCCTCTCTCCCTCACTTCCCATTTCCCTAAGATAGTAAGCAATTTGATAAAGATTATATTTATATATATATATATATATATATATACAATCATGAAAACATATTTCTATATTAGTTATATTGTGAAAAAAAGAAAATAGAACAAAAGGAAAAAAACTAGAGAAAATAAAGTGAAAACAGTATGCTTTGGTCTGCATTCAAACTTCCTTAGTTCTTTCTCTGGATGTGAATAGCATGTCTCCTCATTGGATCTTAGGAATTTTTTTAAATCATTGCATTGCTGAGAACAAAATCATTCATAGTTGATCATTGAACAGTGTTGTTGTAGTAACATCATGCATGATATTCTTATTCTGAGCATTTCATTTTGTATCATTTCATATAAACCTTTCCATATTTTTCCAAAATCTGCCTACTTGTTATCTTTTTTCAGCACAATAGAATTTCATTACATTTACATTCCACAACTTGTTCAGCCATTCCCCATTTGATGAACATCCTCTTGATTCCCAATTCTATGCCACTACAAAAAAACTGCTATTATTTTTGTACAAGTAGGTCCTTCCCCTCCCCACCTCCACGGTCCTTTTTGTTTTTTAATTTCTTTGGGTTACAGACCTAGTAAATGGTATTGCTGGATCAAAGAGTAGGTGCAATTTGATTGCCCTTTGAGCATAGTTCCAAATTGTTCTTCAGAATAATTGGATTAGTTCACAATTCCACTGTGTATATTAGTATCCCAACTTTACCATATTCCCTCCAACATTTATCATTTTCCTTTTCTGTCATATTAGCCAATATGATAGGTATAAGTTTGTGGATGAGGTTGTTTCAATTTGCATTTCTCTAATCAATAATGATTTAGAGTATTTTTCATATGATTACAGATCATTTTAACTTCAGATGGCAACTGCTTCTAATTCTTTGAATATTTATCAGTTGGGGAATGGCTTGTATTCTTATAAATTTGACTCAGTTCTCTATATATTTGAGAAATGAGGCCTTTATCAGAGGCATTTGTTATAAAAAAAATTATTTCCTTGCTTTCTACTTTTTTTCAGTTTTGATTGCATTGATTTTGTTGTGCAAAATCATTTTAATTTGAATAATTGAAACTATTTTATATTTCATAATGACCTCTATCTCTTATCTCATCATAGAGTCTTCCCTTCTTCATCAAATTGATATGTAAACTATTCCTTGCTCTCCTAATTTTCAAGGCAAATGGGGTTAAGTGGTTTGCCCAAGGCCAAACAGCTAGGTAATTATTAAGTGTCTGAGGCTGTATTTGAACCCAGGTACTCCTGACTCCAGGGTCAGTGTTCCATCCACTGTGCCACCTAGCCGCCCCCTCAATTCATTTTTTTAAGGTTTTTGCAAGGCAAATGGAGTTAAGTGACTTGCCCAAGGCCACATAGCTAGATAATTATTAAGTGTCTGAGACTGGATTTGAACCCAGGTACTCTTGACTCCAGGGCCAGTGCTTTAATCCACTGCGCCACCTAGCTGCCCCTTCCCTCAATTCATTTTTAATCTATCTTTCCACTTCCCTTTGTTGAATGTCATTTTTATTTCTTTGTAATTTGAAAAGTATGCATTTTCTATTTATATCTTTTTACATTTGTTTGTAAGACATGCCCTAATACATGGTCAGTTTTTGTAAAAGTGCCATGCACCATTGAGAAAAAGGTATTCTATCCTCTTTCAATTTTCTCCAAAATCTAACTTTTCTAATTCTAATCACTTTTATTTATTTTGAATTTTAAATTTTTCTAATTTTAAGAGAGAAAGGTTGAGGTACCCCACTAGTATAGTTTTATTGTCTATTTCTTCCTGTAAATTACTTACTTTCCTCTAAGAATTTGGATGCTATACCATTAGAGTTGATATTACTTCATTGTCTACGGAAACTTTTAGGAACACATTGTTTCCTTCCTTATTTCTTTTAAGTAGATCTATTTTTGCTTTTGCTCTGTCTGAGATTTTAATTACTATCCCTGCTTTTTTTTCTTTAACTGAAGGGTAATATATTCTGTTCCAGTCTTTTATCTTTATACTCTATGTGTGTTTTGTGTGTTTATCTGCTTCATACGTTTCTAGTAAACAATGTATTGTAAGATTCCGCTTTTTAATGTACTCTGCTATCTATTTCCATTATGTGGGTGAGTTCATCCTATTCACATGCACAATTATGATCATAAACTGTGTGTTTCTCTCCATCCTCCTATTTGTCCAATCTCTCCTTTCATCCATTCCCTCCTCACCTTCCCCAATTTGCCTTCCTTTCTGTCAGTCTCTCACCTCTTTTTCTTTCTTTCTTTCTTTCTCTCTCTCTCTCTCTCTCTCTCTCTCTCTCTCTCTCTCTCTCTCTCTCTCTCTTTCTTTCTTTCTTTTGCAAGGCAATGGGGTTAAGTGGCTTGCCCAAGGCTACACAGCTTAGGTAATTAGTCAGTGTCTGAAGTCAGATTTGAACTCAGGTACTCCTGACTCCAGGGCCAGTGCTCTATCCACTGCTTCACCTAGCTGCCTGCCCACCTCTTCCTTAATCCTCTCCTATCCTACTTCCCTACAAGGTAAAATAGATTTCTTTACCTAACTGATTTTGAACCAATTCTGATGAGACTAAGGTTCAAATAATGCTCATTGCCCCTCCATTGTAACAGGTCTTTCAGACCTCTACCTGTGAAATAATTTACCCCCTTTTATCTCTCTCTTCCTTCTGCTCCCAGTATAATCTTCTTTCTCACCCCTTAATTTTTTTATATCATCCCATCAACCACCTTAAACCCTCACACTTTCTGTCTATGAATAACTCATCTAACTGTACTTGAGTTACAAGTATCATCTTCTGTAAGAATGAGCTTTATGTTTTCTCTTTACCTTTCTATGCTTCTCTTGAGTTTTGAATTTGAAGATCAAATTGTTGTTTAGCTCTGGTCTTTTCATCAAGAAGTTTGGAAGTTTTCTATTTCATTAATTGACTACTTTGTCACACACACACACACCCACCAAAGGATTATGCTCATTTTTGCTGGGTAGGTGATTCTTGGTTGGTGTCTTAAATCCTTTGTCTTCCAGAATATCAAATTCCATGCCCTCCAATCCTTTAATGTAAAATCAGTTAAATTTTATGTAATTCTTACTGTGGTTCCAGATAATGAATTATTTCTTTCTGGCTTCTTTCAGTATTTTCTCCTTGCCCCAATTCTGGAATTTGGCTATAATGTTCCTAGGAATTTTCATTTAAGGATTTCTTTCAGGATGTCAATGGATTCCTTCATTGTACATTTTCTTAGGCTATCAGGGCAGTTTCCTTTGATAATTTCTTGAAATATTATTTCTAGGTCCTTTTTCTGATCATGGCTTTCAGGTAGTCCAATAATTCTTAAGTTCCAGGATCTGTTTTCCAGGTTAGTTGTTTATCTGATAAGATGTTTTATATTTTTTTCTATTTTTTTTTATTCTTTTGATTTGTTCAATAGATTCTTGATATCTCAGGGAGTCATTAATTTCCAGTTTCCAATCTTTGGAATTTTTCAGGTGTTAGTTTCTTCAGTAATTTAAAAAAAATTTCAGATTTTTTTCCTTCAGTTAGATTTTTTTTAAAAGAAAATCTCGTTTATACATTTGACCAATTCTACTTTTTTAAGGATTTGTTCTCTTCAGTAAATTTTTGTTTTTGTTTTTTTTTCACTTTTTGTGCTTCCTTTATTAAGCTATTGACTTTTTTCATAATTCTTTTGCAAAATTATTAGTTTCCCTATTTTTTCTTTTTCAAAAAACCTGGAAACATATATATATATATATATACATATATATGTATATATTTATACATTTACATATATATATGTATACACATGAACTGATGCAAAGTGAAGTGGGCAGAACTAGAACACTGTATACAATAACAGCAGTACTGTGTAATGATCAACTTGGAATGACTTAGCCATTTTCATCAAAGCAACGATCCAAGATAGTTCTGAAGGACTTATGATTAAAAAAAAATATTCTCCATCACAAGAGGCAGAACAGAAAGAGCATGAATGCAAATTAAAGTATACCTTTTTTACTTTATTTTTCTTGTGGGGGGTCTGGATCTACTTTTGTAACATGACCAATATGCTTTGCATGACTGTATATGTATAAGTTCTACCAAATTACTTACTTTCTCAAAAAAAGGGGGATTAAGGGGCAGCTAGGTGGTGCAGTGGATAGAACACTGGCCCTGAAGTCAGGAGTACCTGAGTTCAAATCCGGCCTCAGACACTTAACAATTACCTAGCTGTGTGGCCTTGGGCAAGCCACTTAACCTCATTGCCTTGTAAAAACTAAAAAAAAAAAGATTGCAAGAAAAGGAGGCAGAGTATTTGGGATTCAAAATTTTTTAAAAATGAGTTTTAGAACAGGAAGTTATTTCAAGAGGTGTGAAACTCTTTATTCTTGGAATAAAATGAATTTTAATTCATTCCAATTGAAAGCAAATATGCCTTAACTTCTTTTTAAATTTTTTTTAATGTCTTCCTAATTGATTCTGTCACACTTTTCCAGTGGCTGTTCTGAACCTCTCCCTCAAGCTTCTTATGCTACCAGTTCCCCCAAACCTCACAGCAGAAAAGCTTATCTCATATTTTACTGAGAAATTAGATGCTCTTCACCACAAGCTCCCTCTTCAGTTTTCTATATCTCAAAACTACTTGATATTATCCTATATTCTCTCCTGATTTTCTTCAATCTCTGCTGATGACATGGCTCTTCTCATAAAGCTCAGTCACTTTGCCTGTAATCTAGATCTCATCCCTTCTGGTCTCTAACAGAATGCCTTACAATCAATTAATAAACATTTATTAAGAATGCCTACTAGTCTGGAACTATGCCCAAAGAGCAATAAAATTGATCATATCCTTTGACCCAGCTATACTAAAGATAGGTTTATACTAAAAGAAATAATAAAAATTTGGGAAAACCCAACATGTTCAAAAATATTTATAGCAGTTCTTTATGTAGGGGTAAAGAATTGGAAATTGAGGGAACACCCATGATTTATAAAATGGCTGACTAAGTTATGGTATGTGAATGTTATGAAGTACTATTGTTCTATAAGAAACCATGAATAGTTGGACTTTAGAGAAACATGAAAAGAATTACATGAACTGATGCTGAGCAAAGGGAGCAGAACCAAGAGAACATTGTACACCTTAATTATAACATTGTAAATTGATGAATTCAACAATTCTGAGATCTAGGACAACCCTGGGAGACCTTTTATGGACAACCCTATCCACATCCAGAGGCATAAACAAAACAAATGCCACAGAACCTGAATGGATACTATACTCACTTTTTAAAAACCTCTTATGTTTTCCTTCCTATTCCATGGTTTTCTTGCTTTTCCCTTAGTCCTAATTCCTTATACACAAAATGGCTAACATGTAAATATGTTAAACACAAAATACTTGTACAACTTTTACCAGACTGTTCCCTGCCAAGGGGATGGAAATGGGAAGGGAAGGTAGTAGACAAATGTATAATATAAATATGCAAGTGGATGAATGTTGAAAAACTTCCAAAACCTGTAATTGGAAAAATAAAAAAGAAACCGATTTAAAAAAATGCCTTTCAGGTACTAGGCAGTGTGGTAAGAGCTGGGGGGTTATAAAAAGAGTCAAAAGACAGTCTCTGCCCTCAAAGAATTTACAATCTATTCTTTCCTAAGCTTTCACAATTTTTAAGAATTTCATTCTACTGAATCCTCTGCTGCCTCAAATATATTTAGGTTTTACCCCATTATTAAAAGAAAAAAGATAAAGGAAAAAGGACCCTTAGTTGTATTTATCATTCCCTTAAGTCCCATATCTCTCCTCTTTCATAGACAAATCCCTAGAAAAAAAGTTGTCCTCCCTCTCTCTTCTCCTTTTACTTCTTTGTAATCTGGTCTCAACATGCAATTGCCACTATTTGTTTTTTTTTTCAGAGTTACCTTTGACTCTTTTCTCAGTTGGGATCTTTGTTGGCTTCTTTGCAGCAATTGAATCTATTGAGAGCCCTTTTGTCCTGAGACCTCTGGATTTTCTTGACACTTGTCTGATTACTTTATACTGACAATCATCCACACTGACCTGCCTATCTGTTGGTGGATTCCCCTTCCTATATACATAGGTTTTTTGGTTTTTTTTTTTTTTTTTTTAGGTTTTTGCAAGGCAAACGGGGTTAAGTGGCTTGCCTAAGGCCACACAGCTAGATAATTATTAAGTGTCTGAGACTGGATTTGAACCCAGGTACTCCAGACTCCAGGGCCGGTGTTTTATCCACTGCACCACCTAGCCGCCCCCATAGTTTTCTTTTAATTCTTTCTTTACTCTTTTACTTTTGATGACCTCATGTGCTCCCATGTATTTAAATATTTTCTATATGCTATGATTCAAAAACCCAACTCTGGTCTCTATTTTGTTTTGTCTTTTATCACATTTTAAAGTGAGTGTTTGGAGCAGCTAGGTGTCACAGCAGATAGAGCACTGACCCTGGAGTCAGGATTACCTGAGTTCAAGTTCAGACTCAGACACTTAATAATTGCCCAGCTGTGTGACCTTGGGCAAGTCACTTAACCCCATTGCCTTAAAAAAAAAGAAGAAAAGAAAGAGAAATCCCATTTTTTATTTTATAATATCAGACAACATAAATTGAGTGTTCTGTAGATATCTCAAACTCCGTATTTCATGCTGTGAAATAGAATTAAATTATTTTCCCCCCAAACCCACCATTCCTCTGAGCTTGCTTATTTTTTGTTGAGGATACCACTGTACTAGCAGTTAACCAAGTTTGCACTCTTGGTGTAATCCTAAACTCCTCGCTCCAAATCTTCTTTATGCATTTTCCACAATAACACACATCCATCCCCCCCTTTTTTTTTACAAATAGCATTCACCATAATTTAAAGTCTCATCCTAAGAATTATCACTATAGCAATTGAAATAGTCTCAAAATTAGTCTTTTTGGGGGGCAGCTAGGTGGTGCAGTGGATAGAGTACCAGCCCTAGATCAGGAGGACCCGAGTTCAAAAATCTGACCTCAGACATTTAATAATTACCTAACTGTGTGACCATGGGCAAGTCACTTAACCCCATTGCCTTGCAAAAATAAATAGATTTTTTTAAAGAAATTTTGCTCATTCTGCTTCATTGCTCTCCTTTACAATCTGTCCTCATTGTTGCCAAAATTGATATGTATAGACATACACACAAATACATATATTCCTAAAACATAGATAACATATGTACACATACACATGTACTTGTAAGTGCATATGTATACAAATGCATACATGTACACATGTAGATATAAAGCATAGATCTAACCATGTCATTTTCCCCACTCCCCCCACTCAATAAACCCCAAGGTCTCCCTATTACTTTAGGATGAAATATAAATTTTTCATTTGGCATTTAAAGCCCAGGAAAACTTTTTTTCCAACTTAACCTTTTCAGCCTTGCTATGTGTTGCTTCCCTTCATACTTTCTATGGACTGACCAAATTAGCCTTGTTATTACTCCCACATGGCTATCATCTCTCATCATGATCTTTGTAAAAACTGACTCCAATATTTGAAATACACTGTTTTCCTTTCTTCTTTTTCAAATCTCTAATTCCTACCTTCTGTATAAGGCTTTTCCTGGCTGCTAGTGTCTTCCTCTTGAAATTTCCCTGTGTTTATTGTACATATTAGATGGTGTATACCAGTTATACATACATTATACATGTAGAGGCAAGATCCTTGAGTAGGGGCTATATTATCTTTCTATTTGTATCTTCAGCAATAAAAGTTTAATAAACACTTGTTTAAAAGGTAAAGAATCATTGAACTAAACTCTACTATTACATCTCCCAAAAGGCAGGGTTCTTGCTGGTTTAGAAGCTGAGATAAAATGAACTCAGAAATACGCGAGGAATCTAAGGGTATAAAGTATAAGTTATTCAGCTCAAAGAGATCTAAAAATTGGTATGTTCATTTTGTAACTGTGATATCACAGTTAAGCATAGGCAAAAAAAGGGAAAAGAGGATGAGACAGAAATTTTTTAAATGTTGTAGCAGGTTAATTTTTTTTAGTAACAGCATTTATAAGACTATCCTTAGGCAAAATTATGTGGTCTTTGAAATGTACATGTACAACTTTTACCAAACAGTTCAACACCATGTGGGGGGGGGGGTGGAACTCATAAATTTGAAAATAGATGAATGTTGAAAAACTATCTTTACATGTAATTAGAAAAATAAAATCAAATTTCAATTTTAAAAAATGTGTGTCTGGTCTGCCTCTCCAGAATCAGGTTTGGGTCACATCATGAAAATAGGTCTACCAGTGATCCAAGAGAAAAATATCTGACAAACTCATTTTGATTAAAGTGTTAGGGACTGAATACAAACATCTTGCCAGGACATTTAAGACATTGTCTTAGAGAATAAGATTGATCCAAAGGAATCAAAGATGGTATTTTAGTATAGGAAGGAACTATTTATTTCACAAGTCTGGTCCATCTCTCCTATGTTTAAGTTCAATCTTGAATAGTCTGGTATAAAAGAAAGACCAATAGAATAGGAATCATAAGACTTTTTTAATATATATTAATTTTAATAGGGAATTTCTGGAGTCAGTGCCCCTTCTCAATCTTTCTTGTATAGATCAGAAGAGTGTGTCTAATAGGAATTTCGGGCCAAGTGGGAGGGGAGGGCAATATAGGGGTAGGGTAAGGGAACTTTTTGATCAATAGATTGACAAATAGATAGTTACACAGGCAGATAGGTAGATAGGTAGAGAAACTAAAATATTAATGATAGAAAAATGATAAATACATAACGAGACAAATGCTAGATGATAGATATATTCATAGACAATAGGTAGATAAATGCTTGACAGGCAAGTAGAGAAAAATAGAGAAGACAGACAAGTAATAGGTAGATAAATAGACTGATGATAGGTAGATAGAAAATAGACAGAAAATAGATGGTGGGTAGATAAAGAGACACAAAATAGACAGATTACAGATAAATAGAAAAATGGATAATAGAAGATAGGTAGATAGAGAGATAGATGGATAAAGAGAAATAAATGTTAGGTAGATATATAATAGTGAAACAGATAGATGAATAAAGAGAGATAGATGATAGATAAATAAAATGGATTTAATTTAATGAATACCTCATACTTCTCCAACATGATGCAACACTGTTTGCTGGGATGGGGAAACCCATATTGAAAGAATATACACCTAAAAAAAAAGAAAAAAAAGAAAGAAAGATTATACAATTTTGCCTAGGACCAATCTTAACAAGAGCTTTTGCTAAGATAATAAACATTAAAATCTTTTTAAAATTTGTCTCATCTTTTCACTTTCTCTCTATACCTCTCTGTGATATCACAATAATAAATAAACCAACCAGTTTTCAGTCCTTCTCATTGAACCAAATGAGGCTCTAAATACGTTTGTTGTGTGATCTCTTACTTCAGGTAAGTCCTTTAACTTCTTTGAGCCTGTTTCCCCATCTGTCAGATGTCAATATAGTAACTGCCCTCTCTACCTCACAAAGTTTCTATATAGAGAAAATCAACTGAGATAACATATTTGAGTATTATTTATAAGCTGTTATTATATTTCAACTTAAATATAAGATATTTATAGGGTCATAACTAGCTATATTGAGACCTGAAAGATTTGAACTCAGGTCCTCTTGAATCTAGGGTCACCTGTACTCCAGTGGCCTATACACTGTGCCACTTACCTGTCTTTTATGGACTTTATACTTAATGTGGATATTCATAATAATTAAAAATGACTCATTTAGAGGTGGCCAGGTGGCGCAGTGGGCAGAGCGCTAGCCCTGGAGTCAGGAGGATCTGAGTTCAAATCCAGCCTCAGTCACTTAATAATTACCTAACTGTGTGACCTGGGGCAAGTCAGTTAACCCCATTGTCTTGCAAAAAAAATGACTCATTTACTCAGACTGTTCTTATAACAATATTTTTGTTATTGTTCTCTTGGTGTTGCTTATTTCTATCTTCATTATTTCATGCAAATCTTTATTTCCAGCTCCTTTCTGGGTCTCTTTTATGTGTTAGCTTCCATTATTTAAATAGATGCTCCTTTAGAATGTTGTGGTTGGGGGCGGCTAGGTGGTATAGTGGATAAAGCATCGGCCTTGGAGTCAGGAGTACTGGGTTCAAATCCGGTCCCAGACACTTAATAATTTCCTAGCTGTGTGGCCTTGGGCAAGCCACTTAACCCCAGTTGCCTTGAAAAAAACTAAAAAAAAAAACCCAATGTCTTTGGGGTGGCTAGGTGGCGCCGTGAATAGAGCACTGACCTTGGAATCAGGAGTACCTGGGTTCAAATCCGACCTCAGACACTTAATAGTTACCTAGCTGTGTGGCCTTGGGCAAGCCACTTAACTCCATTGCCTTGAAAAATCTAAAAAAACCCCCAACAAAACCAAGAATGTTGTGGTTGTTCAGTCTTTTTTGTTTGTTTTCAGTCCCTGTCCAACTCTTGGTGAATCCATTTGAGGTTTTCTTTGCAAAGGTACTGAAGGGTTTGCTCATTTTACAGATGAGGAAACTGTGGTCAACAGGGTGAAGTAATTTGCCCAGGGTCACACAGACAATAAATATCTCAAACTAGATTTGAACTCACAAAAAGAAATCTTCCTGAATCCTGGCCCTGCACTCTATTCATTGCACCATCTCTCTGCCTTTTCTTTAGGATAGGAATTGTTTTGTTTGCTTTTGTGTCTTCAGCATTTAGCACTATATTAAAGATATAGTAAACAATAAATGCTTTCTTTTCCTCTCCCCTCCCCCCCCTTACTTCCCTTTTTATTTCAAAGGGCTTATTATCTTGTCACTGTGTTCCCCTCATACCCTCAAATGCTAACTCTAATTCTATTTTAACCCTAATTCCAAATTCCTATTATATTCACTCCTCAGTATTGTATATAAAGAGCTGGGAACATTGCTTCCTGAAGGTCTCTATTAAAATATGTATGTGTAGGGGGTGGCTAGGTGGCACAGTGGATAGAGCACTGGCCTTGGAGTCAGGAGTAGCTGGGTTCAAATCTGACCTCAGACACTTAATAATTATATAGCTGTGTGGCCTTGGGCAAGCCACTTAACCCCATTGCCTCGAAAAATCTAAAATAAATAAATAAAATATATATGTGTATATACTCATACACACATGCATAAAATTATGTGTATGATGTATGTGTATGTAGGTATGTTTGAAAAGATTCTCTATTCCTTGTCTAGTAGCTATTGAATGTGGATAAGCTTCTGGCCCAGTTCATTTTTCATCAGCAGTTCCTGTTCAAGATACTAATATTGATGGACTGTTCATTCAATTATATTTCAGTCTGGTTAATAGGGGTTCTTTATTCATTTGGTCTTTCCTATGTAATTTGTTAGGTTAATTTCTTTTTTCCTTTACTTTTTAAAAATATATTTTATTTTTCCTCCAATTACATGTTAAAATACTTTAAAAAAATTTTTAAAGCTTTGAGTTCCAATTCTATTCTTCTTCTTTCCCTTCCCTACCCCCCCTTTGAGATGGTAAGCAACCAAATATAGATTATATATTTACAATCATACAAAATCCTATAAGTCATTTGAAGAAGTATACTTGAATAAAAGAAACTAACCATTATGGAAATTTGTTAAATATGATTGAACATGTACATGTTATATCATATTGTTCAATGCTATGGGGAGAGAGGAGGGAAGGGAGGATGATAGAAAAAATGTGGAACCCAAAAGCTTACAAAAAGATAAATGTTGATGAAGGACGAATATCTTTGCATATAGTAGGAAGAAAAATTAAATAAATCCTTCACTGCAATAAAAAGAATTACTGGTATAGAAAAAGGATAGAAAGAAAAAATTATATTCCTTATTTGGGTACAATGGAGTATCTGGTCAGTGAAGGCTTAGACACCCCCTATTGGATATCACAGTCAAAATGTCTAATTTAGAATCACTGAATAACATAAGGGAGGTTAGTATTATACTTTACAGATCTGGCAAGAATTCAAAAATCAATATACTCCTTGATTAAGAAATATGAGCTGTGGGGCAGCTAGGTGACATAATGGCTAAAGCACCAGCCTTGGAATCAGGAGTACCTGGGTCCAAATCTGGTCTCAGACACTTAATAATTACCTAGCTGTATGGCCTTGGGCAAGCCACTTAACCCCATTTGCCTTACAAAAACTTAAAAAAAAAACCCAAAGAAATATGAGCTGTTAAATATCCTGCAAGTCATAAGGGAAGAAAGTCAGGAATTTTTCTTTGTCATTTTGTTGGACACTGCCATTTTAGTTGAACAGTAGTCTTTTAAAAAAAAGTCATTCTCCCATAAAGGGAAGGAAAATTTAAAAAAAGAAAAAAAAGAAAAAAAGAAAAAAAAAAGGGAAGGAAAATAAGTTCCTTGGAAAGGAAAAGTCATGTCCTTGAAGGAAGGTGAGTTTCTAGGGAAGCTCAATTTATATTAAGGAACTGAGCAAATTGTTCAAGCGTGTTCAGATATATCTACTGGATCTGCATTTTATTTTTTTCTTTTGAATGAAAAAAAGCATATATTAAACATTTACTGTGGTGAATAATAACTGAGAAAATAATCCTAATTATATGATTTATGAGTAAAACAGGCATAATAAAAGGGTTAATGAACTCCCCAGTCAGTCCAAAGACCCTGAGTACAGAGTAAGGCAAATTTTATGTATTTGAAAACATTTAATCAAATAAGTTCAATTAATTAAAAACATAATGAACAGAATACAAACCAGGAAACAAAATTAGGGAATCTGATTTCTAATTGGAGGAAAGATTAAGGGCTTTCTGAGTTGGGAGAGGGAGAGCAAATAGATCAATTCCCTGAAATCAGAAAAAGAGATATTCCACTCCTCCCAAGTATCTGTATTTAATCAAAGGAGTATGGAAACAATAACTGAATAGTATGGGGCCAGTTTTCAGCTAAGACATTTGGATTGTTTGATGGATAATTGTGAGAAAACTCCTAGGCATCAATGCATCAATCTCAGATCTGATTGAGTTTTTCTTCAGTATCACCTGGGTTTTCAGATAAAGGTCTCTAAGCAATAGGTGGAGTTGATCCAATTTCCAAGTCACATAGGGCTAGGTTCAAACAATGAAATTAAGTGTTCTCACAATTCCCATAAATGTATAAAGTTTTCTGACAAGACAAAAATTGGACTAGACCTATAATTGAATTGAATCAATGTGGTTCACTCAGTTCCCACAATTCCCTCATCACTATGTGCCAAATACTGTGTTAACTTCTTAGGATATAAATTTCTAAAAGTGAAACATTTCCTATCCTCAAGAAGCTTACATTTTAATATTAATGGGGAGCTAATACTTTGAGAGTAATGGTATCCAGAGGGATATTTTGGTTTGGGAAATAAAGGGGCAGAGTAATAGATTGGTATACCATTTCCAGGAGAAACAATAGTATTGCTTTGATTTTGATTCGAAATCTAGAAAATGTAGGCTGGGAGGAATGGCAAAGTCTCAGTAGATATAGAGGATATATAGGATATGAGGCACTCCTCAATTAGGCACTACAGGTCCCATGAAAAGAAATGAAATGAAAATGTTTAATCATCCAGATTGTGGGCTCTGATGCCTTAGAGGAGCGGCATGGAAAAAGACAACTACAGTATGGTTAAAATTTTGGATCTGCTTTACTTTGCACAATTATATTTTTTCTCTCAAAGAACATCAATTGCTTCTTAATCACCATATCCAGTGTTCTTCCTCCTTTATGAAAAAGTGCTTCTTGACCATCCTGAAGCTTTAGAGTTAGTTGATGGCAGAGTAAAGAGGCTGACCAGCTTGAGTCAGGAAGGACTGAATTCAGGATGCTCATCACTTGTGTAACCCTGGACAAGTCACCCAGTTTCTGTCTGTCGGTTTCCTCAGATACCAAATGGGCATCTATCCTGCTGGATTATTGTGAGAATCAAATGAGATATTTGTTTAATAAAGAAAGCAAAATAAAAACTAAAAGATGTGCTTAGCAGTGTCTAGAACATAGTAGATATCATATAATGGTTATTCCCTTTCCTCTTCCTTTCTCATTTGAAATTATGCAGTGCACTGGTCTATTTGAATCTCATCTTTTTTGTATTTGTTCATGTGAGACTTTAAGTTATTTATTCTTATGTTATTTTCTCTGAGAGTGAACCATAGGTTTTCCAGTTTTAAATACTCATGTTATATATTTAATATCATTGTAAAAGGAAACCATAATTCACAATTAGGGAAACTCTAGCTAAAAATCATATTTAGGCTTTATTTTAAGGTAGGGCTACTTCATAAATAACCTGTATCAGATTACTTGCTATACTAGGGTGGGGGGGGGGGGGATGATAGGAGGTAGAAAACTTTACAAAAATGAATGTTGAAAATTATCTTTACATGTAATTGGAAAAATAAATTAAAAAATAAGGAAGGGGTATTTGAGGATTAAGAAATGATGATTAATATTTTAGAACATAACAAAGCTACCTATAAGAAAGTAGGAAGCGGAGTATAGGTGAAGATTCAAAATATTTTAGGAAATTGAGAGAAAATGTTGAGTCCTCCAGTGGGGGGAGGAATGGGAGGTGAGGGAAGATTAGGCTAAAGGGCACTTTTTCAGTTGAGATCAGGTACTATCTAGAGACAATCCATGGAGTACATCCTTTCTCTTGAACTCAAAGTCCTTTTCTCTAATTTGGTAAAACCTTTTTCACACAAGGGCCTCTGGCTTTTTTTGCACCCTGATGACAATCTTATTCAAAAGAAACTCTTCGAGACCTGTGTTCACATCTTCCTAATTTCTATCAGAATGAAAACCAAAGTTTACTATTTTCAATTTTTAAAATTTGTTTTATGTTTTATGTTTTTTCTTTTTTTCTGATTCTTCTTTCACAACATGATTAATAAGGAAATTTTTATTTATATATATTTATATAAGTATAACTTAGATTGCTCTCTAACAGGGTTGGGGGGAGGGGAGGGAGGGAGGGAGGGATAAAAATGTGAAAATCAAAACCTTACCCAAAAATGACTGTTGAAAAACTATCTTTGCATATAATTGGAAAAATAAATAAATATATTTTTAAAAATTAATTTCTATAGGAAATCACTCCTGTACTCCCAGTTTTAGAAACCATAAGATCTATTCTACCCTTATCTCCAGCAACCTGATCCTGACAATCTGTCATCAGCATAGCATTCCAAACTCTAAAGACTTAGGGGGGACCGCTAAGGTCGTAGGGGACCTAGGAGACCTAGTATGAATTTCAATGCTTATTTAAATCTTTCAGACCCTGAAAAAAAATCACTTAACTTTTTTGAGTTCCAATGACCTCATTGGTAAGAGCTGGGAGTTGGAGGCTCAGCAGATTATTGATAGTTGAATGTATATTGCTCATCTTGATCACAAAAATACAATGATTAATGGGGAAAGAGATGTGTGGGATCAGGAAAATACATTGTGAAGGTACTGGCACCTAAATTGAGCTTTGAATAAAACTAAAGATTCTAAGAAGTGATGAGAGAATATTGTGAAGTCTTTCTGGGTTTTTGTGCAACTTTCTTTTGGTTCTTTTCTTCTCTACCTGGTAGCTCCTCAGTTTCTCTTTTTTTTTATGCTTGTTTTCCAGAATTTTTAATTTTTTTAATATGAAAAGACAATAAATTAAAATTGAGAACTCTTGGTTGTAATGGTCTTACAATGCTAGTCCACAATGTATGATTACATCCTCAGTTTCTCTTCACTGGACAGACTGCCATTCACATTCCACTCTCCCCACTCTCTATATAGGGGTGTTTGTGCAAGGTGTTATGCTGTTTCCATGCAAATGATAACAAAATGAAAAACAATATGGCACCTGTCATCAAGAGAATCCCAATCTAAGGAGCAGTGGGCAGAAAGAACTCAAGATAAATGCATAAATAAGTATGATGTAAGTGTAGTTTCACAATTTGAAAATGCAAAAGTTCATTTTAAGGAATTTCTGTTCTGAATCAGAAAATCTGGGAGAATTGCTATCAGACACTACCCTGTGGATTGATAATGGTTTCCTGTGCAATCACATGATATACAAAACTAAAACGGGGGAAAAAATTGATGAAAAATTGAAAAGAGATTACAAACATAAACCCTATATCAGATTGCTTTCTGTGGGGGGGGGGGGGGGTTGAGGAAGGAGGGAAGGGAGGGAGGGGAAAAAATTATAAACAAAGCTTTGCAAAAAAAAGATTGATAAAAACTACCATTGTATATATTTGGAAAAATAAAGAGAATACTCATTTAAAAAGGAAAAAGAGGGGCAGCTAGGTGGCACAGTGGATGGAGCACTGGCTCTGGAATCAGGAGGACCTGAGTTCAAATGTGACCTCAGACACTTAATAATTGCCTAGCTGTGTGACCTTGGGTAAGACACTTAACCTCATTGCCTTAAATAAATAAAAAATTTTTAAAAAGGAAAAAAAGAAAAACTGAAAGGAAAGAAAAGAGAAATTACAATAGAAGTTTTCGAAAGATAGAGGAAAAACTAAAATTTTAAATTTACTTATGTCAGAACCAGGTAGTGCTCCCAGAAGTCCATCATCTTCTATAGCTGTATGAAGTTTGCAGCAAGTAGTGAGGGGTATAACTCCCCCAAAATAGCTCAGTTGCTACTAGTATGATGTGGGGAATCTTTCTTTCCCTCCAGTAGAGGGAAATGTCTTGAGGGCATTTCTGGTTTGTTAAGGGAACTAGCCAATCCTCTTACATCACAACTTTAGTGATGCCAGAAAGAGCTTGGAATGATTCAAGCTATGTCCTTTTGTTACAAATTCTGTGGAAGCTGGAAGCCAAACTCCCACCATTGCCTGTCTCCAAGGAGAGTTCAAGTCACAATTATCAGTTTCAGCTATGATGACTCCAAATCTTACTAGTCTTTCTCCATTAAATACTTGGAAGGAATGTCCCCTTGTCCTAGAGAAGACTTCCTCTTTAAGGCATTTTTCCTAAACATCAAAGAATCTTTTTTATATATATAGCAGGGTAAACTTACCTAAATAATTTTTAAGGTTTTAATTTCCTACCAATGGTTAGAGGTGCATCTAGGTGGCAAAGTACATAAAGTGCTTGGTCTTTGTGAGTTCAGATCTGGCCTCAGACAGTAACTTGATGCTGGGCAAATCACTTGACCCTGTTTCCCTCAGTTTCTTCATTTATAAAATGAGCTAGAGAAGGGGGCAGCTAGGTGGCGTAGTGGATAAAGCACTGGCCTTGGAGTCAGGAAGGAGTACCTGGGTTCAAATCCGGCCTCAGACACTTAATAATTACCTAGCTATGTGGCCTTTGGCAAGCCACTTAACCCCATTTGCCTTGCAAAAAAATCTAAAAATAAAGAAAAAATGAGCTAGAGAAGGAAATTGCAAACCACTCCTATGTCTTTACTAAGAAAACCCCAAAAGGATTACAAATGAATGATGGGGAAAAGTATATCCAGACTTAAGAATCACTTGGATAGAAGAGATCATTGAAGCAATAAGCTAAAATTATAGAGAGAAGGAAAAAGGGTCCAATAAGGATGGACCTTTAAGAAGCATTCACATTTAGGAGGGTGGAGAGGGATGTACTAGAAAAGGAGACAAAGAATATAGTAATCACAAATACAGGAGATAAGCTGAAAGAGTTAAAAGAGAAAATGAGCAATTAAAAGATTATTGGTGAACTTGGAGAAAGTAGTTTCAGTAGAGTGCTGGGAACAAAAAATGAATTATAAGAAATTAAGGAGAGTTAAAGACAAAGTGGATAGCAAATCAGAAGACAATTAATACAAAAAATATTAACTATTATCTATATAGTACCTTAAGGCATGCAAAGCATTTCCCATTCATTATTTCCTCTGATATTTCCTTTCACAATAACCTAGTGTTGCACTTTCATTAGTGACTTGGTCAGGGATCACATAGCTAGGAAATATATGAGGTAAGATTCGAACTCAAGTCTTCATGACAAAAGGCCTGTACTCTATCTACTACCCTACTTAGTTGACTTGATTTTTTTTAAAATTTAGCATAAGGAGAAGTGGAATATAAGAGAATGGTTTGATGGGATAATAAGTTCAATGGAAGATTTTTTTATGGGTAGGAAAAAACCTTAAATTGTATTTGTTAGCAAAAAAAAGGAGACAATTAAAAGTTAAGGAGAATGAAGAATGATAGTAAAAAAATACAGAGGAAAAAGAAGATGGGATCAAGACCATTGTATGTTAGGCATTTTTGTTCTTCTCTTCAAGATCATTACAGGGTGAAAAGTTCTCCTAAGAAGAGATGAAGGAAGAAAAATAATCACAGACATAGAGATTAAGTAGAAAGAGTCTTGGTTCTGAAGTTAGAGGACCTAGCTTTGATGGTTGCCTTTAACAATTCTCTTAATCTCCTTGGGTCTCATTTCCCCTCATCTGTAAGATGAAGACGTTGTGTTATCGGACCTCTGATGACCCTGCCAGCTTTAGAGCTATGATCTTAATGTGATTCATCAACTGAATGTTTTCTTGATAGAGGTCTCCCTCTTGTGGTTGTCTAGGAAAATAGCTTGGAAACTAGAAATGGCCACATTAATAATTTTATTAAAATGTTAATAATTTTAATTCATAATCAAATTAAGCTTCATATAAATTAATGAAGTTTTGGGGCATAGATACAGAGATACATTTTTGAGTTTCCTTTGAATGAGGAGTTTTCTTTGAAAATCATGTTATGGAAAATTGTTTGATAGGCCAGAGTTCTTAACTAGCTGTATGACTTCCCACAAGTCATTTAACTCTCTGAAGACCAAATGTTCTTTATTAGTAAGGGAATCCTGGACTTGTTGATCCTTAAGGTCTCCTCTATTGCTAAGTCCATGAGTTTTGAATCTTAGAACTTGATAGGTTTCACTGAGTTTTAATTCTGAATCTCTGGTTATTTTGAGGATCATCAACCTCTTCAAATGGAAATGTCCATTAAATACATCAAAGGCAGCTAGATGGCACAGTGGATAGAGCACCGGCCTTGCAGAAAGGAGGATTTGAGTTCAAATTTGGTCTCAGACACTTAACACCTACTTAGTTGTGTGACCTTTGGCAAGTCACTTAACCCCATTGCCTTGGTTTTAAAAGTACCCAAATCCAACATCAAAACTGCTAGCTGCAGCCACTAGAAAATAGACATCATTTAAGGTAAACTTATGACTTGCATTTATTTATTTTTACTTGTTCTATTTTACTTCTAAAATAGAAAATATCTTTCATCATATATCAACAAACCTGATTATTTTTAAAATGTCAAAAACTGGTTATATCAATTGATGAGATATTGATTTTATATAGTATTGTATTCACAGAATAGATGAATCAGAATGAATTCCAAAATCCTTCCTTCAAAGTACCATCATTTTAGATCTTGTCTTCCAGATCTTTTAACTTACTCTCTCTCTTGGAGAATATCAGAAAGCTCTGACTTTATTTGTTCTCTTTACCTTTTTATGTTTCTTTGTATAATAGAATATTCCTTAGAGAGAACTTATAATTTAAATGATTTCCCCTGCCAAATGAAGTTCAACTTCCTGAGGTTTTTTTTGGGGGGGGGGGTTGCATGGCAGGGGGCTTAAGTGACTTGCCCAAGGTCAACAACTAGGCAATTATTAAGTGTCTGAGGCTAGATTTGAACTCAAGGTTCTCCTGACTCAAGGGCTGGTGTTCTATCCACTGTACCATGTAGATACCCAGAAGTTCAAGCTCCTTAGACTGCCATTTAAAACCCTTCATAATCTGATTTCAAACCTATATTTCCAAGTTCCCCCAATAGAGTGCTAGGTCTAGAGTCAGGAAGACTTAAGTTTGAAATCAGACACTTCCTGGCTGTGTGATCACAACCTCTATTTGCTTCCATTTCCTCAACAATAAAATGGGGATAGTGCCTACCTCTCAGAATTGTTATAAGAATCAAATGAGATAAAAATTGTTTTGACCAATCAGCCAACTCCCTGAAAATTAGAATATGCCAAATAAAAGCTAATGACTCCATGAGGTAGGAAATATCATAACTAAATCAAATACAAGATATCATAGTAAAAAAAGAAAAGAAAAGACAAAAGGAGAAAGGAAGAAACAAACAAACAAACAAATTCCCTCAGGTTAATTTTAAAATGACTTTATGCCTGTCACAGGAGTAAAAAAGAGTTGAAATAAAAAGTATACATTCTTGCCTTATTCTGTCTCAGAAAAATCCACTGAGATTGATTGATCATAGTCATAACCTGGCGGAGGAGGGGAGTCTATGAACTTGTTTTAACATATATATATATATACATATACATATTGTAAGCTAAATGTCAATATATTTTCTTTCCTTTATAATCCTATATATTTTATTTCATTCATTTGTAAATATTCTGAGATGAGGATCATAGGCTTCATGAGACTGCTAAAGGACCAGATATGATGACATAAAAAGGGTTATAATAGAACCTTTATTCTTGAATTAACTAAATAGGGATGAAAAGGGATCTTAATCCTAGGATTGTATTATAAGATTGAAGTAGCTATATAAATTCCTAAAGAGGAATTCATCCTGTGAATGAGTTATGTGATTGCCTTAGAACTGTGAGCTTCTTTCCTACTTGGGATCTTGAGGTGGGAGATGAAAGGAGTGGAGGAATGAAGATAACCTTAGGGTGGAGTATAGGTCCTTGAGGAAACTCAAAGAGTCTTCAGTGACACAGGTTTGGGTGAAACGTGTCAAGTGCCCCATGTGACATGTGGAACCCTGAAGCAATGTGAAGACCCATATTAATAGTGGAAAGCCTACAGAAGAGAGCAATATTAAATTTGACCAGTAGGTGGTGGACTTAAGCAATCAGTCAAATGGTCCTCAGCATTATTTTGCAGTCTGAGTGTCTGTCTGAGATTAACTTTACTAAAAAAATGATTGCATCTTCTCTGACCCCCAGCAGGTAATCAATCTACAACTATCCAGATTACCATCCTACACTCTCACTTCCTCTGAGTCACACAGTTTCAAATGTCAGGAAACAAGAGTCAAGTAAAACCCATACTGACCATGTTATTAGTAATTTTTTTAAAAATTCTGAATTTATAAAAGGGAGAGCATTTATGTTCCCCCCTCCAAACTTGAAAGAGAATTGTATAAGAAACCATGAATGTCAATATCAGGTTGTTTATTTAAATTTTTAAGTAATTTCACATGTTACTTTTATTTTATTTTTTATTTTTTTTTAGGTTTTTGCAAGGCAAACGGGGTTAAGTGGCTTGAACCCAGGTACTCCTGATTCCAGGGCTGGTACTTTATCCACTATGCCACCTAGCCCTAACCCCACATATGTTACTTTTAAAACTCTAGGATGGTTATGCTTCCTTCTGAATTTCTTTGTTTCTTTATAGGCATTTAAGGAAAATATTTCAATGACCATCTTTATTTCTGGCATGTCTATTGCTAACATGCTTCCATTAGTCTGAGAGAATGGAGAAAAAAATAATCTTAGTAATAAATAAGCAAATAGTCACTAAAAATAAAAAACATTATAGTAGCAATATCCAAAAACATTTTTTTCTTTACCTTGAATTGACCACCTCTTTGACATGAGTTTGATAACGCAATTCCTCACATCACCTCTGACAAGATGACTGCTGATGGCATCAATCAGAATTCTTTTATAGGCTTTAAAAAAAATACAGTGTTGTTTTCCTTGAATCATTTGTTCTAATTCTGCTCACTTCACTCTGTATCACTTCACACAAACAAGGATTTTCTGACATCATTTTTTGTCATGTCTTATGGTGCAATAATATAATATCATTCCTCATTTACGTACCATAATTTGTTCAGTTACCCCAATTAGTTATATTACAGTTGTCTGTTCTCTCCCCTCCCCCCATTTCTTCCACACATACAAGGACACATCTTTTATTTCTCTTCTTAGGATCAGAACATTTGTTTTGCTTTTAGCTAATTCTTTCCCTCAAAGCAACTGGATGAGGTGGAAACACAGTAACAGGCCTGAAAACAGAAAGATTCGTTTCTGTGAGCTCAAATCTGACCCGAGACACTTAGTAGCTTTATGATTCTGGGGAAGTCACTTAACCTTGTTAAGCTTAGTTTTCTCATCTGAAAAAAAAATGAGTTGAGGGGTGGCTAGGTGGATAGAGCAGCAGCCCTAGAATCAGTAGTACCTGAGTTCAAATACTGCCTCAGATACCTGATAATTACCTAGCTGTGTGACTTTGGGCAAGTCACTTAACCCCATTGCCTTATTAAAAAAAAGTTTCAAAAATGATCTGAAAAAGAAAATGCCAAACCATTCCAGTACCTTTGCCAAGAAAACCCCAAATAAAGTCACGAACAGTAGGACATTGCTTAGACAAAATATAAACTTTCTTTCCCCCAGTGTTCTTTTTAGATTTCCCCCATCCCCAAATCTTGCTATTTCTCTGAATATGATTTATTTTTACATCAAAGTGTATATGTTCAAGTTCCTTTCCGTCTGAGATGATTGAAGTTTATGTGATGCCTATTCTCCCATACCTTCTTTCATGTTTTTTACTCTTCTCACATTAAGTGTCTATTTCTCCTTTAGATTATACTTAACAGGCTAAGAAACTCTTGGTGTAAGCCTATTTCTTTTTGTTATGAAATATTTTATTCCATAAATAAATGATCTTCTTTCATTTATTAGTAGGAGCTATCAGAACTGGTATGAGTCTGTTTCCTCCGTACTTGAATGTTGCTTCTTTATGATGCATGCACTAAATTTTCTTTGATGGGGTAACTGGATTTTGGCTAAGGCCTTCCTAGGGCTTTTCTTTTAGAGCCTTCTTTCAGGAAGTAATCCTTCTCCATATTGCCCTCTGGCTCTACTAGAACTGGTCAGTGTTCAGTAATAATTTCTTGAAATTTAGTGCCCAATTTAAAAAAAAATCATGGTTTTAGGTAGCCAATGACTATTTAATATTTCTTTTTAATTAGTTCTCCCACCTAGTTGTTCTATCATCCTAATTCAGTAAAACTACCCAGATAGCTGATAGTAGCCAAGTTTAACAGCACTTTATCGCTATTTAGATCCAAATCCTGGTAAGGAATTCACAGAACTCAAACAAGGAAGAGAGAAATTAGATTTTTCTTGTGTTAGACACTTTGAGAATACTGAAAATTTGCAGGTCCTCAACCTGAGCTGTCTTTGAGGTCCTGAAATAATTCAATAATGATTTCCCATAGAAAACAGTTGCAGAATCAGTCCAAACACTCCCTCCAGAAGTCCATAGAACTTGGCTCTAACACAAAGTAGAAAGTCAGAAAATAGCCTGGAAAAAATGAGAAAACAAAAAAAGTTAATGAGGATACTCAAAATACAAACCCAGAAGAAGTGAATGACTCCAAAATATGCAGAAGAAGAGGTTTAAAGAAAAACACAGTTTGGATACAAGTTCAACTACAATTTCTGGAAAAAATGAAGCATGGGGGTGGCTAGGTGGCGCAGTGGATAAAGCACTAGCCCTGGAGTCAGGAGTACCTGGATTCAAATCTGGTCTCAGACACTTAGTAATTGCCTAGCCAATGGCCACACAGGCCTTGGGCAAGCTACTTAACCCCATTTGCCTTGCAAAAAAAAAAAACCCTAAAAAAAATGAAGCATGAATTTTTAAAAATAAGCTAAAGATGTTTTTTATCCTTGAGAATACTAGAAATGAGAAAAAAGTGAAACCCATGGAACAAAGAATTGCAGTGTGAATTAACAGTTTGGCATAAGAGATATAAACCTTGCCCCCAAAACTCTGAAAATTAGAATGAACCAAGGACTCCACAAGACAATAAGAAATAAAAACAAGAGTTTGCAAAAATGAAAAAGTATTTAACAGCAAAATTTTTTTTTAAATGTTTGGGAAACAGGGGCAGCTAGGTGGCACAGTGAATAGAGCACCAGCCTTGGAGACTGGAGGACCTGAGTTCAAATCCAGCCTCAGACACATAATAATTACCTAGCTGTGTGGCCTTGGGCAAGCCATTTAGCCCCATTTGCCTTGCAAAAACCTAAAAAAAAAATCCAGTTAAATGTTTGGGAAACAGATCAAAGAGAGATATTTAAGAATCATTAGACCACCAGAAAACGATGATCAAAAAAAAAGAGCCTAGACATTATGTTTCAAGAAAACATAAAACTGTCCAGATGACTTAGAACCCCAGAGTAAAGTTGAAAGAAACTCCAAAGTGAAAGTTCCCAGGAAGATTATAGTCAAAACTAGAGCTTTTAGCTCAAAGAAAAATACTCCAAGTATCTATAAAGAAAGAATTCAAGTACTGAGGAGTCAAATGATCAGACATTATTTAGCAGCAGAGAAGCCATAAAGAAATGGAGAGGTTGGAATACAATATTTCAGAAGAATGAGGCTTACAACAAAGAAGAACTTAACTAGAATAGTGAGTGTAATCAAACAGAAAAGCAAAAGAATCACAGAAATATAAAAACGAGTGATCAATCATGAAAGACAAAGGATAAACTTTACTTTCTAATATGAGAAGATGATACACATATCCCCCCCTAAGAATTCTATCATCATCAGGAATCATAGAGGAATCTAATTAAATAGAGGAGCTATAAATAGTTCTATTATGTTTTGATGACATTAAAAAGAGAGTGGAAAGAGTGAGAAAGAAGAATACTTTGGGGTTGCAATGAAGGGACAGAAAGGATGAGGAAAATTATCTTTCATGAGCAAGGTGTATAGAAGTCTAGTCAAATATGGAGTAAGGAGTTGGAAGGTTGATTAGCACTTGAACTTTCCCATCCAAATTGGACAAAAAGAGTGAAATATACACATTTAGAGTTGGGTACAGTTTGTATATTACTCCATAAGAGGGAAGACAGAAGGGATTAGTAAGAATAAGGAGGAGGATAGATTAGAGAATAAGCAAAACAAATTCTAAGGATATACAAAACTATTTCAAGCTTCTCTTTGTAGTGACAAAGAATTGGGCATTGAGAGGATGCCCATCAATTGGGGAATGGTCAAGAAAGTTATGATTATATAAATATTGTGGAATACAATTGTACTTTGAGAAATTAAAGTGGGATCTAGCCCTCCAGTTTAACTGTTCCACACCTGCTTGATTCTCAGCTTTGGGAATTATCATTAAAAATGTTTGGTTCTTATCCTTAGCTATGGAAGAAGACCAAATGACATCACTATGTTTGAGATAAATGACAGTGTGTCCAGTTGTGGCTGATCAGACCAATACGAGCTTGAAATGCTCTATCACAGGTTGGACACAAATAGTCCAAGTGAACACCTGGGGTACTTACTCTAAACTTAGGAATGTAACATTTCCTTTAAGCTGCTTCAATTCTGCCTTCCTCATAGAGTGCAGTACCCTCACTGATGAGGGTGCGCTATGCTGGGTGGTCCTGTGTCTCCCATGCTGCACAATCGATTCTAACATTCTTCAATGAGACCTTCAGGGTATTTCAGTATCACTTTTTCTGACCCCCTTGTGAGCATTTGCCCTATTTGAGTTCTCCATAAAATAGTTTTTTGGCAAGCGTATGTCTGGCATACTAACAATATGTCCAGTCCATTGTAGTTGCATTCTGTATTGTAATGTTGGAATTCTAGGTGGTTTAGCTAGAGAATGGACCTCAGAGTCTGGTATCTTCTACTGCCAGGTGATCTTCAGCATCTTCCTAATTCAATTTAAATGGAAGAGATTCAGTTGCCTGACATGGCACTGGTATACTGTCCAGGTTTCTCAGGCATATAGCAAGGAGGTCAGCACAACAGCTCTATAGACCTTCCTTAAGTCATTAAATATGCTTGGTAACTTAATTCTGTTTTTAAAATTTTTAAATCTTTAATTTTCTTAGGATTTTTGAATGTCAATGAATGGGGTTAAGTGGCTTGCCCAAGGCCATACAGCTAGGTAATTTGCAGGGGTACAGCCTCCCAGGGGTCCTTGGAACCTGGCAGGAGGGATAGAGTCGGGGAAATGAGTTGAGCCAACAAGTGGGTAAAGGCAGGAGCAGGTTGACTCAATGTCAGCTGCTTGGATTTATTTTTCTAGTCTCAGAATCATGTATGTTTCAAGCAAGCAAGCTAAGATCATTTCCTTGGTTACAAAAGTGTACAATTTTCATCATCAATCATATAGTTCATATGGTTACAAGTTTTAATCATGTGATTACAAGTTTAAGTAATAATCATATAGTTAATTGATTTCTTATCCCTACTCAGACCATGATGACCTCAACCTGTCTGTTACCTTATTTATTACTACATTGTATAATTGTTAATTCTTTTAAAGTTATTAATTAAGCAATTTTTTTATATTTTCTGTGTAAGTAATATTTTTCGATGCACTTCCTTAACAATCTATAGCGAGGGTCTTTATGCTTGTCCACCCATACGTTAACTCTTACAATAACCAATTTTTCTTTCAGGCCTTGTTGGTAGAAGCCACAGTTTCTGTGACTTTTTCATTCTTTCCCATGAAACTAAGGCTGCTGGAGTTCACATATCAGTCACCTGTACTAACTAGTTTCTCACCATCTTTTTCATATATTCCTGTGTATAGTAAGGGGGGGGCAAAACTTAATTTACCTAGAATTCTATCTGACC
The DNA here is from genome assembly GCF_037893015.1 of Macrotis lagotis. Taxonomy (NCBI): domain Eukaryota; kingdom Metazoa; phylum Chordata; class Mammalia; order Peramelemorphia; family Peramelidae; genus Macrotis; species Macrotis lagotis. Next base: position 355,943,732 of record NC_133666.1, read on the forward strand.
CATCTTGTATCTGTTTTCCCTGTATATATTCTGACAACTCCTAGGAATTCCCAGTGTTGAATTTTCCAGAGATTTCATAATGTTGAAGCCTTTTGTATACCTCAGGGAGAGGCAGTCCTGTTAAATTTGGACAGAGTTTACAATCTGTTTTATTCAAGGAATTTTTCTGAAATCCTTTCTTTATAGTCATTCCAGTATTAGGGTGAGTAAATATTGTAATCAATAATAAACCTATAAATATTGGTATGCATGAAATCCCTATATATATTGAAGAAGGAAATGTTGTTCCATCAGGCAGTGTGACTGCCTTGAGTCTTCTTGCTGAGACTGTGCCAAACAGCTTAGAGACCCTGGCTCCCAACAGTAATTATTAAGTTTCTGAGGTCATATTTGAGCTCAGGTTCTCCTGACTCCAGGGCTGCTGCTCTATCCACTGCACTACCTACCCACCTCAACTTAATTCTGTTTTGCTCTTCTTTAAGGTCAAAATTTCTGGTAACATTTTGTCCTTGATTAGGATAAACTCTAGGTAGGTTAATATATATTTATTTTCAACAGACCAAATTTAATCATGATTTTGTCATTTGGGGAGGTCCATCTTTTACAAGTTAGAAAGCTTTACTGAGCTAATTTTATATATATATATATATATATATATATATATATATATATATATATATATATATATATACATACATATATATATATGTATATATATATATATATATGTATGTATATATATATATCTTTTAAGGCTTCTCTGAAAACACAAGACTCTAATATATATCACAAACTTCCATAAGTACTAACTCAGATTTTAAATTTTATGGAGGTTTTTCTTGGGGGTTGGGGTGGGGAGAACATATTTGTGACTTATTGAATACAGAAAACTGCCATAGAAGATAATCTCTCAATTCAGATTCGCAAATGATCTAAAACTTTTAATTTTAGGGAACTTTCTAGGGGCAGTGAGAATGATACTGAGGAATAATGTAGTTGGCTAAAGGTTGGGGTGGAACATTAAAGAATTCATGCAATTGATACAAAGACTGACTCTGATCGAGAAGAAATTTTAGCGACAAAAATGTTTTATTTAAGTATTGTTGTGATAGCAGAAGCTAAGGGAAAGAAAGAATAAAGGCAGATAAAAGACAGCAGCAGCAGTTGCACGGATGATATAAGATGCCATGAGAAGATGGACAATAAGGAAAGGAATAGGAGTATGACTGGATATCTGGAAGACCTGGGGGATCATGTTCCCCAAGAAGGAACCAGAAGACAAGCAACTCAACTGAATAGAGGGCCAGCTTAGTTAGGAGGGCAGATAACTCAGAGAGCAGAGATGAGGAAATGAGGGATTTGTTGATGAAGGGCTAAAAAAAAAAACCACTTCCAGGCTTGGGCAGGGATCCATTGTTTTGCTGATCTAGGTTTCAGGATGGGGCAAGGTACTTTACTAAAAGTTTGAGATGATCTCATCTCAACCACTTGAACAATGGAATGGAGTAGGGGGGAAAAAGCATGGCTGGTACAGAAAGAAAAGATTAATTATAAAACAATTCTCTGACCAACATTTCTCCTGCTTCAAGAGATTAAGTGATTTGTTCGAGCTCATATAGTTCATATAGTTCATGTGTGAGATAGGAATTGAATATAGGTGTTTTGATTCTGAGACTGGCCTCCAGCTACTACATCAAAAATCTCTTGAAATTTTTAATACTTCCAAATTTTTTTCAAGTCAGTTATGTGTCTTATATAGAATTGTACCCTGCTCATTAGGTAATCTTAGAGACCATGCACCTCCAAGGGGTGAGGGGCTTAATGCTAATATCATTGAATCAAACTTCTAGGACTAATCACTCTAATAGCTATTTTGGTGTCCCAAATATGGGTACACATTTTCCATCCTTATGGGTTGACATTGAAGTTAGCTGCATCTTAAACAGTTTCTAACCTTACTTACCATTATTTTAGAGAATATATATTTCAATAAGTAACCAAATTTTGGGGGAAGAAAGCAAGCAAGTTGGCAACAATCATTTAAGAACTAACTTTGAGGGACAGCTAGGTGGTGCAGTGGAGTGGCCCTGGAGTCAGGAGGACCTGAGACCCTTAATACTTATTTAGCTATGTGACTTTGGGCAAGTCACTTAACCTCATTGCCTTGCAAAAATAAAAAAAAAATACCAAAAGAAAGTTTCTACCCTGAAAGAATTTAAATTCAATGGAAGAAGAAAATACTAAAATAAAAGATCTGAAAACTGGGGAAGTAGTGATAACTTAACAGAACTGCCAGAAGCTGACCCTTGTCCCAGTTCTCAGAACCAAGAATTGCTTGAAGCTGATCAGACAATCTCACTCCCACTTTCTATTTTGTAAATATCTTAAACTCACCCTCCAATATTCCTAAACTTTCTCTACAAACTCTCAATTGTTATGCAAAAACAGCTTACCTAGGAGGCGGCTAGGTGGCAGTGGAATAAGAGCACCTGCCCTGGAGTCAGGAGTAAGTGAGTTCAAATTTGACCTCAGACACTTAATTATTATCTAGCTGTGTGGCCTTGGGCAAGCCACTTAACCCCATTGCCTAGTAAAAACTAAAAAAACAAACAGTTTACCTAGTGAAATCTGGGAATGTCTCAACTCTTTAGTAGTCCCATTCTTATTCAGCCCAAATAATTTCTAAGAATCCCATTCCTGCCTCCCCCACCTCATTACCAAGTAACACTTGAATTGCTAAATTCAACCCCCCCAAAAAACTTCCTTCCTTTACCTCACATAGGAGTACATTTTTGTCTACATAATGTTGGCTACCTTTTCTTTAATTCAGGTAGACCAAAAGAAGGGGGTGGGAACCAAGGTGTGATGAGTGTGCATAATATTAAAGTCAGAAACACAATCAAGTAGAGAAGAAAGTTTTACTACCCTGGCTCAGTCTATAGGTAGAGTTGAGAAGAACTATTGAGAGAGGGTAACTCAGTCCTGCAGAGGGATGCATATTCCTAGGTGAAGCAGCCCCATATACTTGATGTAGAGTAAAAATGCAGCTCAAGTATGAAGTTTAAGTTCATAAAGTCAGAAACACAGCTAGAAGAGGAATGAAGGTTGGCAGGTCTGAGCCCCTTATCAAAATGGCAGCATTGGAGGAATTTACTAATGGGAAACTGATGTGGGAGAGGAACATTCTTATTGAGAAAGCTATGGGAACGATGGATATTACAACGTGAAGAGACTCCAGGCACTGAAGAAGGTTCTAGGCTGATTGCAGCTGCCATATGGTGTTTAAACCTGAAAATAAGAATCATGATGACTGTTTAAAAATGTGTATGTTGGGGAGCTAGGTGGCATATTAGATGGAGTCAGGAAGATCTGAGTTCAAATCTGATCTCAGACACTTAATACTTAGCTATGTGACCTTGGGCAAGTCACAACCTCATTGCCTTGTAACCCCCCCCCCCCCAAAAATGTGTGTGTCTTAAAATACTATAGAACATTTCCATCATTTACTGGCTTATATAAATAGTCTAAAGCACAGTATATTTGGCTGGTTCTTGTCCTTCCTTCCTTTTAGAACAAAATAACTTCACTATATTAGAGATGATTGTGATCTTTTGTGTTGGGAACTAATCTTGTGACTTTTTCTGTACTATTAAAGTACTTACTATAATATTGTGTTTTGGCTTTGTGGATGGCCATGTGTCTATGGATGGCCATGACCTTGGTCACATCTTTAGGTCAGGAGCATACTTGATGCCAAAGAGGCACTGAATAAGCAACAAAAGTACTCAGGAATGCTACTGCTGGGCAGTCACTCTAGGTGTTAACTAAGCTCCACCCCTTGAGTATGCTCAATAGACTCTACCTCTCCTACACCCGGTGTTGACCACTCCTTAAACACTGCTGCCACATTCAAGCCACCACAGAAATGGATTTGAGCAAGACTATGCCTGGTTTACCCTCTTCCCCCCCCCCCCCCGCCCCCCAGTAACTCTGCTGGGCTGTGGTTGCTGCTGCTCTGTTTTTTTTATTCCGTTTCCTTTCTCTAAGCTGCTGGAACTATGTGGTCCCAGATCTATGTGGCTGAATCTATCTTTTTCCTTTCCTTTCCCCTTTTCCTTTTAAACTTGACTATCTTCTTTACTATTCTCCCCCAGCAACTCTATTATTTTTTTAATCAATGGTTTCCTGCCTTCACTTTAACCTTTCTTTCCCTCAATTTCTGCTAATCTGCCTGCCCTTTAAGAAACTCACTATTTGTCTATATCACCAAAGGACCTATTTTGTTAACTTTTTAGTAACTTGTGAACTTTTTGTAGTGATCTTTGACACTTGTACAACCTGTAAATTAAAGTCTAAGACTGTCTAACTTCCCTGAGTCAGAAATTGTTGAGTTCTTATTCAAATAAACCACAGCTGTATCTTCTCACCCCAGTTGCTCTGACAACATTGTGATAGGTTTATAGCATTTTTATGTTTATGTAATTTTAGATGGTTTCTATTAATTTAGTATTTTCAATAGAAATATTAGCAAAATTGCATTTTCTACCCCCAGAAATCTCTTATTATAGCATTCCCTCCATATAACTATCCGTTATCACAAATAAAAGGTAAAATCAAACCAATTGTCACAGTTACTGTATATGACAGTATATAAAACATTTTGAACTATCCCCACAACTGAGGAGGGGTCCTCATTGAGTTTTGGCCTATTGAAAATAAATATGTAGGGGTGGCTAGGTGATGAAGTGGATAAAGCACTGGCCCTAGAGTCAGGAGTACCTGGGTTCAAATCTGGTCTCAAACACTTAATAATTACCTAGCTGTGTGGCCTTGGGCAAGCCACTTAACCCCATTTGCCTTGCAAAAAAAAAAACCTAAAAGAAAAGAAATATCTGTTAACCTTCTCAGAGTTTGTCCTAGTCTGGGGCAAACATTAAACCCAGAGTTTGTCCTAAATCAGAGACAGACCTTACCTGAGTTTTGGTCTTAGGAAATAGCAAAACAGACTTGGGTTAAAAGTCACATTTGTTGATATTTCTCTAAGTTGAGGATTATGCATCATATCAACCAAGAACTAGAAGCTAGAAATAGTTTTTCAGACCCACAGTTCTCTGACTTATCTTTGGGGGTTTGACTCTAATCAGATCCATGGTACACCTTCATAATCAATAAACTTAAAGAAATATTAACAAATGAGTGTGTTAATGTTAATTCTTTTTTGTTATTTCTTAAGGTTGAACTCTGGAAGTTGTCTATTTGTTATTAGGACGAATATATTTAAAGTAATTATTTTTAAGGCCAAAACTTAGTGAGGACCCTTCTCATTTGGTGGGGACCCCTCCTCACCAATGTATGTAATAGGAAATGGCTCTTGGTCTTAATTAACTATTTGTATCAATTCTCATATAGCTTAAATATCAGACTTTTATTTGAGATAATAGCCCTATGCTGAAGGATTCATCTCTGACTTGTCCGAATGACCCCCACCCCCCAACTCAGGATAGGGTGGGGTGGGGTGGGGAAAACCTAACTTCAAACATTCCAGTAAAAGGAGGGCCCTATCATTATGTTAAAGACCTTCAAAGCTTGGAGATTGAAGTAAGGGCTATCTTGATGGCATTAAGAAGATTAACCTTAAGTTTTTGGTTTCAGTTGAGAGAGTTTACTCAAAGCACTCTTTGCAATTACTAAAATGATCTGATTAGAAGGCCTTCTTTAGTATCAATGTAAAAGTTTACCTTCACCCACCTACTAAAGACCCAGAAATATAATTCAAATATATATATATGAGAGTGTGAATACACACACACATATGACAAAATTCACTGTTGACACATTCCACACATATGGTCTCCATATGTGGAGGCTTGAACTTAAGTCCTTTAGAACCAAACTTAATCATTTTCTTTATTTGGCTGCATTTTAATATTGTTTTCAACTATAATACTATAGTCATTGCATCTATTGTTGTCCTATTTTGACTATCTTCTGCATTATTTCATTCAAATTCTTACATAGTTCTCTGGACTCTTCATATTCCTCATTCTTTATGTCATGATATATTCCATGTACCACAGTTTATTCTGACTTTCCTTAATCTTAAAATGGCATATTTTGTTTTTAGCTATTTGTGACCAGGCACACACAAAAAAAGTGTTACTTGGATACTTTACTATAATATATAGAGAACTTTTCTTTCTGTCTTTGTCTTTGGTGAGGTGCATGCTAATTGTGGAATTGTCAAACTATACACAGGATAATAACTTTTCTAATTTGAAATTATTTCCATCTTTTCTTTGTTAACTTGATAAAAATAAGGCAAATCCTTAAAACTATTTTAATTTGAATGTCTTTTGAAAATGTAAGATTTTTACCGATCATTTTTGAGATCTAGTAGATCTTTTTGAAATCTGTTAACATCCTTTGACCTTTGGTAAAATCTACAAAAGTCACTGGGTACATAAACACCCTGAAGGGAAGAACCACATTTGTAGAGGACAGGGAGTAATTGATAAGGAAATTTAGATATGGGAGGAGCCATCCTTCCTGGCATATTCTCCTGGTCATACCTCCTAGTGGCTGTGTGTGATATCCAATCCTCCCTTTAAATTGAAGGTCACTCCTTCCTTTGATGGACAAGCTAGAAGTAGTTTTTCAGACCCACAGTTCTCTGACTTATCTTTGGGAGTTTGACTCTTTAATCAGATCCATGGCACACCTTCATAATCAGTAAACTTAGAGAAATATTAATAAATGAGTGTGTTAATGTTAATTCTTTTTTGTTCTTTCTTAAGGTTGAACTCTGGAGGTTGTCAATTATTATTAGGACAAATATATTTAAAGTAATTATTTTTAAGGCCAAAACTTAGTGAGGACCCTTCTCATTTGGTGGGGACCCCTCCTCACTATGTATGTAGTAGGAAATGGCTCTTGGTCTTAATTAACTATTTGTATCAATTCTCATATAGTTTAAATATCAGACTTTTATTTGAGATAATAAAGAAATTTCCCCATCAAAAGTTTCCTTTCTTTCATATGAATTTTAAAGCAAAAAAAATTATTATTCTTGACAGTAATTGTAGCCTAAGAAGTCAGAATTACAATAGATTTAAAAGATTATATGTACAAATTTACATAAAATGATGATTGTTGTCCTTAGTAATGGAAGAAGATCATAACATCAATTAAATGATGGCATGCCATACACATTATATTCATTAAAGTGAGGGGAATATTGTACAAAGACATCCTTCTCACTGCCTCTCCCAGAACCATTTGTAGAGGGTTAGTGACCTGTTAGAATAGGAAACAGGACACCTGGTGATGGTCTGGATACAGATCTTGGCCATTTAGATATGGTTCCTCCTATGTAAATGAGGATCCTTGGTATTGGAGGGACACAGTATAGGGTGACAATATGGTATTTTTGATGACAAATTTGCCACATTCTGGTAAAGCTAACCTCTCTCTCTCTCTCAATGGTTCATATCATCAGTAGGATGATTTTTATGGCAATAATCTTTCCATAGTAGTGTTATCACTACTTATCACTCTATGATCTTATTGTCAGTATGGTAATTTTTACAGTGATGATCAATCTATCTCATGATGATATAAATCAGCAATATAGTAACATTTGGCAAAAAGACTTAGGTAATATGGCAAAGCTAACCTGTAACCTGATGGTTTATACTACCATATCTCCACCACCCCCAACCTGCCCAGAGGGTCATGGGAATAATACTGCCAGATCACTATTCAGCATGGTTTATGGTCAGAATTATGATAGTGTCTGATCATCTTCCAACCTCTAGCTTACATTCTTCTTTTCCAAGAATTTTACCTCTAGAGCCTTCAGTTCTGAAAATCAACAACAATGTCCAACTCTATTTAGAGGAAAAATCAGCTGAGGTCATAGAGTCCTGCTTCAGTTCTACCCACACAGTTAGCCTTGAGAGCTGGGGCACCTCAGCTAACTTTGATGAGTGTCAGGCTCCTCATCTGCACAATGAGGGTATTGGATCAAATAAAATTCTACTCTTAATCTTGCTTATTGAGTTAGTAGCTGGATTATTTGTTCAATTCTAGAAAACTTGGAACCCTGAGTTTGATGCAATTTGGGGCTTTTTGACTACAAAATATGAATTAATTATAGCGTCAGAACTGGAAGGGAGTATGGAGATCATTTAGTCAGGGAATTTTACATAGATACATACACATATATATGTACATTTTAAAATCAATATTATTCACTAATAACCTAATTATGCAGGGGAAGTCATTATGGTAATTTATCAATTAAGCATTTATTAGTCACCTCAAGGAGAACATGGTCTAATGGGGGTTATACAAAAACTGCATGGGATAGTACTGTCTTTGTACAACTGCCCCTCTTAGAGCATAATAGAGAGGCAGTGCTAGCACTGTTCTCTTTAAGGCAGGAGGGACAGGGGATCTATTTCCAATTAGAAAATTTCCCCTTGTTTGCTAATACTCAGTATAATCCTGCTTTGGATCAATATACTTCCTTCTATTTGTCCATTATTCCATATTGCCTGAATGACCTCTTTCTCCTTCAGCCCTTCTGGACATGATTAGCTAAGCTGATACTGAGTTGACTCCTATGCCTGACTAATAAACCTTTGACTCTCAAACTCAGACATAGGGCCTGTGATCAAGAATCCACATACAGATAAATCCTTGAGTAAATGTCTGTCATCATTAGCCAGACATATGCCTTTCCCTTCACAGGCACTGAGCAGGTAAAGGCAATAAGATGCAGGGAACCTATAAATCCCTCTTGCATAAAGAGTAAAGAAAAGTAGGCTAGCTATTAACTCTTTCAACAACTCAAGTTATCTAATTTCAGAATCTGTATCCAGAGAAATAGACAAATTCATATGGTTAAGAAAATAGCTATTTTTATTTAAAGGTCCGATAGAATAACTAATTCTCATTTGTTCATATTCACTTCCTCAGAAAAACAAACTGTAGATATTTGGGACCAAAATTACAAACCACTTTTAATCATAAAGCAATTTGGTTATTTAAAAATAATTCATATTAAGCAGATATAGTATTCCTTTAAAAAATCAAATAATTGTTAGAATTATTGCAGTAACTCTAGAATAGTAAGGAGTGTTATTTAGAAAGTCCACAGTAGTCTGTTCCTTGAAGTACAAATATAGCCTATATGGCATCATCAAAAATTTTTTACTCCAAACCTGGAGAGTCAACTTTCTGTAATTAATAGCTTCATAATTAAGAGAAGCTGGTTTCCAATATCACCTCAGACATATCCTAAATTTGTGACTCTGAATTAAGTCCACAGTTACCTCTCAGAACATCTTCCCCCTCCCCCACTCCCAGTGATTCTCTGAGATGCTAAATTGCAAAGCAGGTTCCTCTTTTGTAAAGGGAATTTATTATATCAATGAAATCACAAGTCTAGTCCCAAATGAAGCCAAAACAAAATTCTCATGCAAATTAATCCTAGTTGGAAATACTAGTTAAGAAAACTGCTTAGATTGTGATTCTGACCTGAGGCTAGTTAGGGTTTGCTCAAGCCAGGTCTTTGTTCTTACTCTGCTCTCAAGGTCACAACTTCTAATTCCTACCTTCAGCTACTAAAACAATTTTCCTTTCTTCCCACCACTCCTTCCCACAGGGGCAAAAAAAGATCACCCATGATTCAATCAAGCTGATGACTAAAGACACTCACAATGGTGGAGTTATTTAAAGCTCACAAAGAGATGAGAAAGGGGAAGGGAAGTTTGACTCCTGAACCCAGACCCCAGCTCTAATGAATTAGCTTCCTCCAACCACTACTGGTTAGATGACAGCCTGAAGATTTTTGGTTTTTTTGTTGGTCTGTCTGAGATAGGAATTTTGCTCTTCTTGCTGTGGAAATAGCTTAAAAACTTTATTGTTGCTGTTTTTAAAAAGAAGCAACATCCAGACTCATCAGAGTATTATCATCTGTACTTAGATCTTAAACTAGAGGATACCAGATTCCTGAAGAGGAAACTATTAGCTCCTCTTTCCATCCTCCTTCCAGGATGTTAGTGAATTATTTAGCTTCCATTCAGTCTGTGAAAACATATTCACTAGCCCCCAGGGAAGCCTCATTCAATCTGCTTTTGGCCCCACAGTTAGCCAGAGCCTCTCCCAACCCAACCTCTGGCCGGATTTTTTATGTGCTATCTAACCATTGGCCTTTCCATTCCATTTACAAACTCCATCATTCAGGTGAACTTCTGCTGGCTGGTCCTTCTCTACTACCTATTTATGGACTGAAAACCTAATGGGACTAATTTTGGTGACTTAAGTTGTCTAACTTTGGGTCTGTCAATATATTCTAGAAGATTCCCCAGGAACCCTCATCACATATTCAGTTATGATGTTTCTGAAAAGACAGATTTCAAACTTTATTTTTTCCTTAAAAAGAAGGTTATCAACATAGGTCAAGAATACTAATTTGGATTATTTTCATTAAAAAAAACCACCTAACTATACTACCTCCTCTCTCAATTATTTCACTTACAGTTATATTTTTGAGGAATCAATTAAAATTAATTGAACTATTCCTATATGAACATTCTAGTCTCACAGCATAAATATGATCACATTAAAAATCCAATTAGCAATCTCATATCTGAGACTTTTGCTTGCTTCTGTCTGTTTAGTTTTTCCATGAAGAGAAAAAGTTAAGGCCTTTTCCACCTGTGCTGTTATAAAAAGATCAATTAGGATCAGTATGTAGTCCATGGTCAAAAGCACTTAACCAGGGTCAAGAACATTTGAAGAATCCTTCAAAAGCAGAAATCAAATGTCAAAATCAGGCTATCAAGATTAGGTTGGAAGCAAAAACTGTGAAGGATTTGAAGCAAAACATATTCAGTAAATGGAATTGAGGTCAAGAAAAGCTGCTAAGCTCATCAATGTTTAGGAAAGTGAAATAAAGTTGCTAAAATAGTTTCAAACACTAGAGGTCAGTGTATAATGGAATAGGAAAACTTGGAGCCCTGAAGGGAGAGTCTGCGAATCTTAAATATGTAGTTATCTTGTTCATCTTATCCCAGAGTCACCTGGGATAATAATTACTCTATTAATTTGCATATCATTAGTAACCTAGAGTTTCCAAACTGGAGATAGAACAGAAATGTGGTAATAGTATTTGAATAAGAACAGAGACTGGGTCCAGAACTAAGATGTGCTTCCTGCAGTCTCTTCACACCATGGGCCCACTGCCCCACCATCCTACCACAGCAGATACTAGGATTACATTCCTAACTTCCCTCATTCTGATAGTCAGGATCCAGTCCTTGACACCATTTTCTGCTTTCTCCTTGCCTTGAGCAACCTCCCTTCCTCCATTTCCATCCATTCCTCTTGTATTAGAACATAAGTTCCTTGAGGACATGGTTCCATTCTATCTATCTATCTATCTATCTATCTATCTATCTATCTATCTATCTATCTATCTACCTATCTATCTATCTATCTCTATCCCTCTATCTTCTATCTGTCTACCATCTGTTCATCTGCCTACTATCTTAAATTGAGTTGAGAACTGAATGAAAACAAAGGAAGAAATTAGGGTTGAAGTTGGAATTCTAGAATATATGTCTCATACTAATATTGTGATTAAGCACAGGTGATTGGATTTATGGGAGATCACATGGAATGAATGTCCAATTTACAGCCAAAAGAGCTGGCTTTAAGTTATAAACACTCTATTTACTAGTTTATGTGATCTGAGTAAATCATCTTGCTTTTTTGGTATTCATTGTCTATAAAATCAAGGAGTAAGACCAGAAAATCTTCAGAGGGTCTTTTTTTTTTTTTTTTTTTTTTTTTT